>NC_091781.1:12500000-13750000 GCF_029378745.1 Bos indicus | reverse complement strand
CTCGCCTCAGCTTACAGCCTGAGCACACACCCAAGGAGGTGGCCCTCTGGGAACATCTGGGGTGACTTTGGCCTGGGAGGTCTCCTGGGCAGAATCTGGCAGCTAAGCAGCAGCAGTAGGATTTACTTCTTATGGTTCTTGGTACTTGTCTAGCTGTTCATGTCTCCCGTATTACTGTGAGGTCACCATGTCACCTCATGAGGTTCTCAAGTCAGTTCTGGGATTGCAGGGCAGGTGTCAGCCCTGTGGCACAGGTCAGAAAGTGGGGGCTCTGCTGGCCAAGGCTCTTGTCAAAGGTCTGGGTCTCTTCTGCCCCCACTTGAAGCAAAATGCCGTTTTCTCCTTACTCAAACCACAGAAAACTATGTAGCAGTCAGTGTCTCTGATACGGGGACTTAGGCTGAGTGAGGTAGGAGCCTCAGGAAGGAACTGGAGGGAGGGGGAGGCTTGGTCCCTGGGGAGAGCTCTGGAGCTGGGGGACAAGACTCACCAAACGTGAGGAGGCTTTGGCCCCAACAGCCTCAAGCTTGGATAAGCAGAGGGAGGGAAGTGGCAACCACAGCAGCCTCGGCCCAGAATCAGGACATGGGCAGGGTGAGGGTCTTGATGTGACCTGGAAGAAGGCTGGCCTTTTTCACCCGACCTCCACCTCTCAGAGGCATGATGTTGAGGTGGCAGAGGAGGCCTGTCACCCCTCCCTCTAGCTTCCTCACCAGATGGGGCGGTGGCATGGACACCACATCTGACGCTAAGAAAAAGGACACACTACCTTTAGTGCCCTGCACCCCCGCCGCCATTGTTTTCTAACCGCATTTGCCAGGTGTTCACTCAAGCAAGGGAGTAGGTTCTCACCTACCAGGACAGAACACCTGCAGTGCGCGACTCCGCTTTCTGTTGGCGGAGTCAACAGCACGGGGCAGATCTTCTGCTTTTACTGCACTAATCAAGACAAAATTGCAAGAGCATATTTACCTCAAGATCTTTCACTATCAAGGATTCAAATAACCAGATCAAAGCCTCAGGTCTCAAACACCTCCTCCAACATGGAAAAAGCTTTATTTTTCAGCTCAGTGGCGGTCACTACAATGGGATCAAACGTCCCATGCACCTCCATCTCCAGGTAATAAATCACTATTCTGATTTTTTTGGTAATTATTTTTTTGCTTTTTCATTTTACCATCTGTGGATGGTTTGCTTAAGATAGTTGACCCTTTTTTGTACCTATACGCTTCTACAACAAGCCTTGGTGACCTGCTTTTGCTTAGTATCAATCTGAGATATACCCATACTGTTAATGTTGTATTTTACTGCATTGTGGCTGTTCTCTTGCAATTACCAGACACATGGGCATCTGGTGTGGGCTTTTATACTTTGTTGATTATGGATTTTCTTCCTGCATTAACTTCAATTTTATCCAAATGGCTGCATACCTGTTCCACACTTTACTGAAAAGTCCCTTTTTCACATGACCTCCAGTGCTACCTTTCAAGTGTATTGTCTTCATCTTATTCTGCTCCCTTAGTGTACACTTCTATTCATGTGCCAATAACAGTAGTAACTCATTACTGACCACGTGATTTTTTTTCAGAAACTCAAAGCCACTCATGGCTGGCAATTTTTCTTTTGACTGGCTAAAAATTCTGTTGTTGCACTAACATTTTGTAGGTTATTACATTCAGTAGTTACACCTGACACATCTTTGGTCTTCTGATTTTTGTGAAATGTTGTCTTCAAACCATTTTTCTGCAGAAGCAAAGAAGCATTCTCCAGAATCTTGACTTTTCTTTTTTCTTTCTGTATTAACCTTCATATTAAGTTTCTACATGGAACTTCAAAACTATGATGATTTTAGGCAGAGCTCTGAAATATCTTCTGGTTTTAAAAAGTTCTTTAAATAAAACAGCCTGCTGTGGTTCTTGATGTTAGAGGCTGAGCTCACTACGGAGATCTTCACTCTGACCTGCAAACAGCTCGTGCGGTGCTGCCTTTGTTCTCTGTGTCACGCACTGGAAGCAGAACTGCCCCGTCACCAAATACACACACGTTTTCCCTCTCATCCCAATTAGACCACAGGGAAGAATTTATAAAGCTTTTATACAGGGTCCTCATCCAACAACAAGGAACTAAGTACATGTTTAAATACATAGTCAATTAGAAACGGCTCTCTCGGTACAAACACTTTCACTCTTTTTAAAGCCCCAAAACACAAGTTCTAACAGGTATACTGACTCTGCCCTCAGGGATGAACTAAAAACTTGTCAGACCTACCACCAGGATGACAGGCTCACCTGGCAGAGAGCAATGGAAGAAGGCCCATTCTAGTTCGCTCTGATTATGTTCAGAT
Organism: Bos indicus; assembly: GCF_029378745.1. Lineage (NCBI taxonomy): Eukaryota > Metazoa > Chordata > Mammalia > Artiodactyla > Bovidae > Bos > Bos indicus. Next base: position 13,747,656 of record NC_091781.1, on the reverse strand, counting down.
AAACATCGACAGGTAAAGCATCTTAATTATCAGTTCAAAGTGGAGTTGAAGGAATTCCCCGCTCCAAATGAGTCACACTTCTGTGAAGGTGCTTGAAGTCCAAATCCATGTGGGTAATTCTTCATTATTACCTTAAAGGAATGAGACCACGTGATGGAGTTTGGGGTTGGGGGTGGGAAGCTTATTTGGAGTTCAGAACCCCATGGACAGAGGAGCCTGGTGGGCTACAGTCCACAGGGTTGCAGAGAGTCAGACACAACTGACTAACACACTTTGTTCTATGTCGCGAAGAACGAGATGCCTTTGAACCATGAGGCCTCTAGTCACTCGGACAGAATTATATATATACCTGCAGCCAGGCTGAAGGAGTCTTGGCCATAGGCTGTAAGCCCAGAGTCCTTCAGTTAAAGATGGTGGACACTCTCCTCCTACACAGCTAAATGTGCAAAGCTAAAACATTTTGGTGCACTTTAAAAACCCAGGACCAGTGTAAAGAAATTTGACAGAACAATTCCATCTATTAGCAGTAAGGTTCTTCCACCATTACAACTTAAATTACGTCACTATCTGTTTACTCAGTTCAACTTCATCCTGAGGAAAACTTATTACCCTCACAGACCGCTTAATGACAAGGAAAAAAAGGTGACACAATCGAATGAATTAAAAGTTTAATTCTGAACCATTTTTATAACCGCATTTTCTCTTGAAGCATTGTATCACAGCAGGTTACAACAACTTTGGGATAAAAGGCAACTGGTAAACTGTCCAAAACAAGGTTCCAAATAACACCTCTTACTGACTTACCTACCCATACATATCCCAAATAAAGTTTTTGATCAAAAACGTGAAATAGATCCACCTGCTTATTTTAAGCATATTAAAAAGGAAACTAATTGGACCATTTCTATTTGTCTATTTTATACAAAAAGGCTACACAATGTTACACTTTATCAGATTACAATTAGAGTGATTATGAATTAGTGTTTCTACACCATTACTCGATTCTTAAAAATTAGAAATTGCTGTAGCAGTATTCACTATAACTTAACACTACGAGAGACTTAAAAAACTAACAGTTACTGCAAAAAAAAAAAAAAAAAAGCTACTTCAAAGCAAGCAAAGTCAGTACCATTACAGATATTAAAAAAAAAAAATTTAACAAGCAAGGCTAGAGTTTGATAAATTCCATCTTGTGATCCATTCTTGTGCATTCTTCACTTCTTGAGTCACTCCCAAAATCCATTTGTATTGTAACTCCTCGACCAAAAAGGACCAGAACAAAAAGTTTACTTCAATTGTTCCCATAGGAAACTCAGCTTGGTTAGTGTGTCAGGCACTTTCTGAGATACCAGCCCACCCCTCGAGCCCTCTCAGCAACTCTACAGGCCAATCACAATGCAAGTTCAGACAATACAGCTGTATAAAGAGAGAAAGGCTGCTATTAATGTTTAAAACAGCAAATGTTACTCATCTGAGTATTAAGTTGCAAAAGCTGTGGCAAAAAACATTAAAGTTAATAACTTCCACACATGACCACCTAACAACCAGAAATCTGAGAACATTCAAATGTTCCAAGACATCTTTCAAAGTACGTATCTTTTTTTGTGGCAGATTTACAAATAGGCCTAAACCACTCCCACCCTACCAACCAAGTCTTTCTGAAGTTCTGTAGGCAGAGTAAAAGTATTTTACCCAAACTGGCTTGTTTAACTTCTTACCTAAAGGATGATTTACAGGTCAGTATCAAACCAGGCCAGCTGATTGCTGTCGCCCGGGGGCAGCCCATCCATGAGGTCCTGGGCATGCCCCAGATCTGGCAGCCCGTCAACTGGATAGTCAGCACCAGGGTGGTGGCCGCCCATCTCATGTTCCATCATGGGGTCCATCCCCAAGGCGTCCTGGCCGTACCCACCAGAGTGAAAAGAACGATAGCTGGGATCTGGGAGTTGGGGCAGTGACATGGTGGGTGAGGGGGGAGAGAGAGAGAGAGAAGACATGACGTGAGCACAGAGTTAGGGGGATCCCAGGATAGCAAATGTGTCAGAAAGCATTCCTTCTAGCCTCTCCACCTTCTTGCTTTCTTAAGCTGAGAAACTACCCAGTGTCAGGCCACACAAGGAGGCACACGGTCTGTTTCCACCAAAGGCAGATCAGCAGGTTCCAGTCCTGGACGTCTGGCCTTTTCCTGGGCAGAGACCGGTTGCTGAGCAGTGGCAACAGCTATGTATTTGTTATATAAAGTCTAGGTGATACCCACAGAAGTACTAAGAAAGCGTGCCACTTTCCTATGAAACCTTTGTATGTTTTTATCCAAAGGCTTAATATTTATATACCTGTCAAAGTAAGAAGCTTATGAGCTTTAAGTGTATTAACTAGGGAAAAACAGGTAAGATTGTAAGATAAACAGTATATACCCAAATTTGAATTACTTAGATTTTCAGAGTTTTCTGAAAAGCTATGTAAATACACATCCCAGATCTGAGTCTAGAATTATAGACACAGGTATTATATAAGGGTTCTCTGAACGAAAAATTGAATAGAAAGCCAGGCAACGTGTAACACACGTACTGCAGAGGTCTGGCAGCAGTGACACACATTTACTGGTATGATCCAGTGCTTGCTTGGTGTGTGGCTGAGAATTCCCTGTGCACAAATAAAGAAATTACTGCTGACTCTAGAATTTAAGAACTGCCTTTAATTGCTACCACTACTTTCCTGCCAACAGGTCCTCCCAAGACAAGCAAAACAGCTCTTCTGACAAAGCTCTGGACCTTTAGCTTGATCTGGAGATAATCAAGAAATATGAGATACATACCATCCTGGCGATATCCAAGAGGTTCTCCCTGGGCACCAATATCAAGTCCAAGATCAGCAGTCTAGATGAACAGGTACAGGCAAGGAAGCAAAATGGAAATTCTCAACTCAAAGGATACTCTGATATTTTGAAAACATACTTATTCTCAGATTACAAAAGGAATAAAGAACTCAAAACACTGTAGAACTACTTACAAAGTGCAGAATTACTTCAAAATACAGATGTACACAATCACAGAAATGCTTTGTAATTTATTCTTTCTGCAAATATATTACCAAGTACTTATTAAGTGCTAGAAATATAACAGGAAACAAAATAGGTGTTTTGTTTCTACCCTCAATAGGAGTTGCTGACAGGGTGTGTTATGAAAAGATCCCTAGAGCCTGCACAGCTAGAAGAACTAAGTTGCCATTAACTGTGTGGAACAGGTCTGGAGAAAGGGCTGGGTGAGGATGTTCAGAGCTCAAGTTGGAATGGTTGAGATTATCTATTCAACAGCCAATTAATATATTACTATTACTGTTTAGCAGTTTGCTTCTCTTTTCCTAACAGTATATAGCCTCTCTCTTTATAATCCACCTTATGATTATGTACAATGACTGTATCAACTTTCAGGGTGGTTTTGACTATTTCAATTTGTATCAAGGACAAATACTGAACAAATTAATAGAAATTCAAGTAGAAAAGTAGGTGAAAAACAGTATTTTTTAAAAGTACTGATAAACTGACCTCCAACTAACAACGTTTAATCGACTGCCCCTTTCCTAACAACTTTCAAAAGTGTTTTTTAATCTGTTAACTTTTTCATCTATCTCCCTTACAAATTCTAACTTGTTTGTTCTAAACAGGCTGTATAAAGCTGTAGTTTTTCCTTACAGCAGTTGCTAAGCTAGTGTAAAGAATGAATATTCAAGCCAAGGACATAGTCAATGCAAATGAATGTGCACCAAGTCGTTCGAGAGGAAACCATAAACTGCCTTGGTGCTCTAGCGAACCATCAAATAAACGTGCTCACACTGCCTACCTCATTCCAAGCCATTGGCTCCGTTCTGAAGAGAGAACTGGTCAGCTCAACCGAAAGCCGTTTCTTATAATCCTGTGGCTTGTCCTCAGACATTCGGAACAAAACAGCAGCTGCATATGTTGCTGGGAGAGGAAGGAAAAATGGTCTTTGAGGAAAAGCTGAGGCTTCAGTGTACACAAGCTAAAGGCTCTGATTCCTTTCCTACTTACCCACACCTTCATTCCTAGAATGAAGTAATTCTGTCAGAGGAGCTGTGGCTCCCTCGGCTTCAATAGCTTCTGCAGCTTCCTTGTCCTGAGCAAGTTCACAGAGGACCCCTGCAGCTACTCTTTGGATATTTTCAATAGGAGAATAAAGCAGCTGAGGAGAAAACACACATGAAACCTAATCAAATCCAAAGGTAAAACATGGCGAGCACCCCACTGTGGTATCTGCACCACTTGTATTAAATAGGAAGCCTGCATTAAATCATACACTCTTGAGTTTATGTTCGTGAGTGTTTGATGCTTAGCAGCAATGGTTTTCTGGAGCATTTTTAGCTCAAGCCTCTTCTCCTGAGTATTATTCAAATTAAGATTTGGAAAACCCAGAGGTGACGAGGGGTTTGTGCTGCAGTAGCCCAGGCAGCTTCCATCCCTTCTAACCGAGCACACCTGAAAGCAGAGTGGAACCCTCCTCCTCCTGAGGCTCTAGTCCCAGTGCTTCTCCCTCTCTACTTCCCAAGAAAAATGAAGGGTGTTTTCATAAATGGATTCAACTAAAAGGACATGACACACTTTCTATTTTTTGTACTTGAAAAATAGCATGAGCAGCACAGCCATTTTATAAACGGTGATAGTAGATGAAATAATATCTACTATTTTGGCCCCTAATTTCCTTATACTTTGCTTATCTTTAAAATCCTGAAATTTTACTGACATACAGATTCTAGAACACCTCACTTAAAACAAACATACCTGCACAAACAATGGAATGGTATTTAGTCCTCTGATAACGATTCGGTTGTGAACATCCCGAGCTAGGATGTGAAGGGCTCCAGTACAACCTTCAACTATTTCTTCCATGCGGACTCCCTCCTACCAAAAGAAACATCGTTAATAGGGGATTGTGCTCTCTAAAGTTTATATGCTTGAAAGGCTTTCCTGTTCTGAGTAGTAATCACTAGTTATTCACCAGAATTTGCGAGTAAGTTCAGGAATGAAGATGGATCCACTAATTGAGGGTCACTTTGTGAAAGTGGCCTCTTGTCAGCACTAATTCCAAGCAGCACCTCCAAAACTGTGCACGGCAAAGCACAGCTTCAATGTACCTCTGACTCCCAAAGATCACTCTCTTCCCAACAAGGCACCCAGCACTCTGGGTAAAGGGAAGAAAGCAGACACCAAGATGGGAAAGTGATGTGCACACACTGTCAGTGTTTTCCTTCAGGTACTCCCTAGATCTTTGTATACCTATGTGTATTTGGTGAAAATTTAGCAAAGTTTTACCACCTACTGCTAAAAGTCTACCAAGTTGGCAGGAGAAAATCCACTCACCTCCTCCAAGACTACTCAACTGATAGCCTATAATATGGGATAAGGAAATTAGCTTTTGCAAAACATAGCTACAGTCTGCTTTCCCTCTTTCTGAGTTTTAAGAAAGGTTATAACTTTGCTACAACTTTTATATCCAACTTTACTTTTATTATAACACAAAAGCTCCTTTCTTCCCAGAGAAGAGATTAAAAGGTACCCTTTGCATTCTGTTAAGCCACCTCATGGAGACTGGCCGATATCCAAAGTACTGAGTGGAGAAAGCCCAAGCGCCCTATGAGTGCATCCTAATCGTAACTAGCGACGTCTCAAGATCTATCGTGTAAAGTCTTGTTCTCTAACCTGATTAAGTAAGAGACTCTGAGTCTTAAAACACATGCTGGGGAATCATAAGTATCTTTACTTAATAATGAAGCTACTTTTAAGACTGAAAACTTGACATCAAAGTTTCAGACTATTAAAAATTTCAGGCTAAGATTACAAGTAAAGATCCCAGAAATACTACCACGTATTCTTGTTGATATTCTTGTAAGTCCATGGAAACAGTTTAAACCACTCTTGGAAGAGACAGTAAAAGATGTGTTAAATATTTATAGGTATCTACAAACAATAAATGCTGGAGAGGATATGGAGAAAAGGGAATCTTCCTGCACGGTTTGTGGAAACATAAATTGATACAACCATTGTGGAAAAGAGTATGGAGATTCATTTTTTTTATTTATTTATTTAATTTTTTTTTGGAGATTCATTTTAAAAATATGAGTATTACTACCATATGACCCAGCAATCCCACTACTGGGCATATACCCCGAAAAAACCATAATTCAAAAGGACACTTGTATCCCAATGTTCATAGAAGCACTATTTACAACAGCCAGGACATGCAAGCAACCTAGATGTCCATCAATAGATGAATGGATAAAACAGCTGTGGTAGACATATACGGTGAAATAGTAGCCTTAAAAGGAATGAAACTGAATCAGTTGTAGTGAGGTGGATGAACCTAGAGTCTGTCATACAGAGTGAAAGAAGTCAGAAAGAGAAAAACATCGTATATTAATGCATATATAGAATCTAGAAAAGTGGTACTGATGAACGTATCTGCAGGGCAAGAACAGAGGTAGAGAAGAACTGGTGGACCTAACGGGAAGGAGCAGGTGGGATGAACTGAGAAAGTAGCACTGAAGTATATACGCTACCACATGTAAAACAGCTAACTAGTGGGAAGATGCCTGAATACCATAGGGAGCTCAGCCTGAGGGCTGGGGATGAGGGGGCTCAAGAGGGAGGGGATGTGGGTATACTCATAGCTGATCCATGCTACTGGACAACAGAAATCACCACAACATTGTACAGAAATTATACTCCCATTAAAAATAAATTTTTAACAATGTATGTTTATAGGTAGAACTGCAGTGGGGGATAACAGGCTCTGAAATCAGACAGACTTGGATTCAAATTAATGCCTCTGCTACTTCGGACAGGTGAACCTTTTGTATGGACAAGATGAGACCCCATAGCAGTAAATCACACCCTACACTCCCTTTGTAAGATTGAGGAGGCAGCGATGTGAAGGATATGTCAAGGGAGGTATCACCAGGGGCCATGTTACTCCTTTCATTCTCCGCAGCCACAGAGACATGGTGGTTCTTTAAGCCAGTAGCAAGCAGCCCTTCAGGAAGCTAGAGAATGGAGGAAGCCAATGACTGAAGTAGTTCAGGAGCCTATGGATTTATGCATTCCTTTTAAAAGGCCAGGGGTCACTACTAAGATTTACCTACCACAAACTGCTGCTGTGTTCCACCCATAGATGTACGACGCTGGGTATCCTGATGTGCACGAACCAGCAACTGAACTAGTCGTGGAATGGCACCCTGCTCACGCAAAGGTGCATGATTTGCTGGACAAAGGGCAAGATTTCGAATCAATCCAACAGTAGCCTGCAGATAAGAAGAAAGAATAAAGAACTGGCATACAACAAAATCATGTTCTTAGTCTAAAATGCCTACCACACTGCATCTGTCACCATCACCTGGAAGTAAACTGACGACACAACACTTCACCCCCACCCTCATCCCACCCATACTTCCTATTTACAGCTCCTTGTCAGCCAGTCCCCAGTGCAGAGACGGGCTGCTAGTCATAGTCGGAAGTAGTCTGTTTTCAATTCTGCAACCTTCAACGTTTGACAGTTTACCTTGATCAGAGGCCAGTGGGATGGTGGATGTAGGAGTTTAACCACCACAGGTAGCCCGTAGTGAAGGCGAACAGCGTTCTGGGCCATCTCAGCCTCCTGGTGCCGGCTGGTCAGATGACGAAGGGCACAGATGGCAGGCTCAGTGATGTCTTCCCTGTCCCCAGCACGGAGGACCGTGCGCACAAGGGCCTCTATGCCACCCACTTGGCACACCATCATCTTGTTCTTATAATTATTGCAAGTGAGATTAGAAAGAATTCCAGCTGCACAGGTGACCACATTGATATCATCTGAGCCCAGAAGCTGAACAAGAGTCCCAAGAAGACCTTCCATCCCTTCCTGTGGAGATGAAAACAGACACTCAGTACATATTCAGCTTGACACTTACCAGTAAGGCACCAATTTACTCTGAATGTACCTGTTTAGTTGCAGCATCTGAAAGATTCCTTAGAGTCCAAAGGCAGTTCTGAACAAGGCGCTGACTTGGATCTGTCAGGTGAAGTCCTAAAGCTTGCATTCCACCTAAAAAGATTAAAAAGCATCTAAGGTGATGGCCATTAGCTCACAATTTCTATCAGTACTAAGTGTCTTCTTTAGTCTCAGAGGGTATCCTTCTTTGTTGCCAAAGCGTATCCCCTCCATCTAAGTCCTTTATTTTCTTTCATTTTCTAGAATGCTGCTCAGTTTCCCTCTTTTCTAGTTCACCTCAGCTAGTGACAACTTGTGTTATGCATCTATTGTTTCTTCCCTGTGTGGAAAAGCCATCATTATCTCCACAGTCTCCCTGTAAGTAATAGTCCTATTACTTATTTCCTTTCATCCAGTCATTTCAAGATTATTTAATACCAGGCCCTGTTTTGCACTGGAGCTGTATCAGTGAGGCAAACAGTCTAAAAATCATACTTTCATAGAGCTTGTGGTCTAGTTGCAAGCACAAAATAAACAAATATACTATTAGAAAGCTAAAACTATATGTCAAATGGTGTTAGTGTACAAACAACAAAGACAAAAGAGGGGGCTACAATTTAAAGTAGGGTAACCAGGACACCTGACTGTGAAGGTGCCATCCGAGCAAATCCCTGAAGGAGCTAATGTAAACTCACAGGGTGGAAACAGTCTAAAAAGGCAGCACCAGAATGCTTACTCTGGGGACTGTATTAAAGGCAAAAGATGCTCTTCAAAGATTCACAACCTCCTATTGTTTAGGACCCTAATGAAGGACGTTTACACTGTAGAGGAGTCTAAATGGAAGCTCGATTCCCCACACACTGGCTAGCTTAACTTCACCATCTCTCTCCCATTGAAATCACTTCTAAATGCAGTGGGATATGCTTTCCCTTGTCTCCTTGTTTATCTTTTCAGATCTGTTTTATTTCCTCAATTAGGTTAGGTCAGCCATGCAATGCTATGCATGCTAAGTCACTTGAGTTGTGTCCAACTCTTTGCAACTCTATGAACTGTAGCCCACCAGGCTCCTCCATCCATGGAATTCCCCAGGCAAGAATACTGGAGTAGGCTGCCATTTCCTTCTTCAGGGGATCTTCCCCACTCAGGAATCGAACCTGTGTCTCATGTCTCCTGCACTGGCGGGCAGGTTCTTTACCCAAATGCAGTGGGATGTAGTTCCCTTGTCTCCTTGTTTATCTTTTCAGGTCTGTTTTATTTCCTCAATTAGACTGGGTCAACTTGCTGCTATTCTCACACACTTTGTACTTTTCCTTCACAGCATTTTCCACAGCTATAATGGAGCCCACCACTCAGACCAGACCCTCCCTATCTGGTGCCTTCCTCATAGTAGCTCCAGCTGCTAACAGAGTGCACAAGGCTGATGCTCAGTAGTTTCAAAACGACTTGGTTCCTGTCTCCCTTCTCTCCCTCTACTAGAACCATCAACTCTAAGAGAGTGGATCTTAATTCCAGATGCCTCTCAGAACTGCCTGCAGAGACTTAAACACACACATATTCTGATTGAGCAAGCCCAGGGTGAAGATGGCTTTGAGGCAGCCCCCTGACTTCCCTACAGCCCTTACCCGCATCCACTAAGAAAGGAACTCCCTAATCTCTGTCCCCACCCAGTCTTCCCTAGCATTCCAGAAGCAAACATTTCCAGCTACCTACTGACCTTTTAGTCACTTCACAGATATCAACTCCCTAAATAACATTCATCCTTTGCTACATATTTTTAATATCAAATGATTTCATTCCTAAAAGTGTGTAACACATCCCAGAAGCCTGGTCTGCTTGCCTTTGGTCAAACTGTCACATGATGCTAATATTAATATTCCAAACACCTCACTGTGATGCTGTAGCCAACAACAGCTTCTCATTATAAGATAAAGACTGAATTCTTTAGCATAACCTTCAGGAACCCTTTAGGATTTGCACTTCATCTCAAATGGACCTAAGCATTCAACACCTGTGTTTCCAAAGCTGCAATAAAGCACGAATAAACATCATCCAGGGACCTAGAAAGTCTGGCACAACACAGGCCTGCCTGGCTCTGGCCCATCACCGTCATCCTGAGCTATTCATCCCACTACTCACTAGGTTCTAGTTACACAGACTTCCTCTTCAGCACCTAGAACGCAGCGATTTCTTTCCTACCTTTAGGACCATCTGGATTGCACTTACTCCTTACTTCTCATACACATGAAGCCTTCTCATTCTGTGATTTCATTTAACGTCCGCCTCTTACAGAAGGACATTCCTGCCCCATTAACTCTGTATCACTATTTGCTGTTCATTTCTCTCGTAACACATTCCAGTTTGTAATCACCCCATCTTTTTGCATATTTCTGTCTCCTTCACCAGCCTGATTTTATTATACAAGAATAAATACGGGGACCATACCTATTTTGTTGCCCACTGCATACCAGCTTGAAACACAGGGGCTGAATATTTTCAGAATAAATGAGCATCAGAATAACCTGGGAAATTTTTTTTAATTTAATTTGAGGCTAATTAACTTTACAATATTATAGTGGTTTTCACCATATACTGACATGAATCAGCCATGGGTGCACATGTGTTCCCCATCCTGAAACCCCTCCCACCTCCCTCCCCAATGGGAAACTTCTTATAATCGAGATTCCTAGGCCTCCAGTCCCATGCATTTCCAGCTATTATTGACTCTCTTGTCACTTCAATACTCCAGGAATTCTGATTAAGTAAGCCTAAAAATCTGTATTTTTTTTTAAACAAATACATTTCAGGTATTTCTGGAATAGCTGTTATCAAGCCTATTATCAGCCATTGTTTTTGGTAATATGATCTCTGCCTGAACTAGGCTTGAACAGCACCAAAGAAGGTGTCAAGCAGAACACGTCCTTTGTCTGAATGCAACTTTGGCTTCAAGCTGAATACAACCATTACTTTCAGCCTGTGAAGGTCAGTTTGATCACCCTTTTCCTAAGAAAGGCAATCTAATGAGAACTACATATGCTGCACGCATGAGAACTCAGAATAGCCAAGTACACTTACCAGCTTCTACAATAGCCGGCTTGTTACTGGAGCAGACAGACAGCACCTTCAGCACTCTGCTTGTGGTCCACAGTAGCTTCTCATAAGTGTAGGTCCTCATTATATTCACTAGAGCTTGAGGTCCACCACTAGCCAGGATGATGAGCTAGAAAGATGTGTATATATTGTTAATCATGGAATCTTGATCAAATGCCCGAGAAAAGCCTTTATTACCAACTGACTTTATTATACAAGAATCTCAGCAGCGTAGTGACATAAATGTACACCTGGTCGTCATTAACTAGACCCCCAGACTGGGGTCATATTTAAGCCCTGCTGCTACAAAATTTCACTCACATTCGTGTACCTCAGTTCTCCCAAAAATATATAAACTGGCCCAGTATTATTCTTCCCACACTGATCATAGTAAAAGGAAAAAAAAACAAAATCCATGTTGTTGTGAACAGTAATGCCCAGATATGAAAGTTATGTCACGGCTGATTTGTTGCATGGAAATCTGAACCAGAATGGGCACTTATTAATAAACATTCCTAATATATGCTTTGTCTCTTTGCCTTTCCTCATCATATCCACCTCAAAAAGAGACAGCATTAAATATTTATCCCCACCTTTCCTTCCCTGCATACCCCACCTCCTGACTCTACCCCGATTTCCAAAGACAAATCTTTTCACTGTGTGCTTCTGCTAAGAACTGTTTCCCATTATTCTTTTAACATGTTCCACTAAGCCCTGCAGGATCTGCCCTATCTCAACAGTCTTATCTCACACCCCTTCTCTTCCTTACTCTCTGTATTTCCTGAATTTCCAAACCTCATCTGGTCCTCCCTCCCTCAGGAGAACTGTCACAGATGCCATTTCCTCTCCCTAACCTTCATTCACCTTAGTCAATCCCTTTTCATCCATGAGCTGAACTCATCCATCACTTTCTCCAAGAAATCTGCATAAACCCTCAAAAAAGGGTCTGGTTCATTTACATGCTCTCATATAGCCCTTCTACTTCCTCCTAAAACTTGAACTAAATAAAGCAGCTTATTATTTCAATGTCTCTCTTCCACCCGACAATGAAAGCTTTAAGAACAGCCTGCATGCTATGTCCCTATCACCTAGTACAGTGTACACACCAACTCAAACAGTAAAACAGAGATGTCCAACTTCTCTGAGATACATACAGAGTATAAGGCATACAATAAATCTGCAAAAATCTGTAGAAGGACATGACACTGGGGGTCTCCAAGGCTCCGTGACAACCACATTCAGAATAATTCTTTTACCTTGCTTTCTTGATTGCCATAAGCTAGAATCTGAAGACAATCTGTTGTAATAGCCAAGAATTTAACATTCGTTTTGTTGAGCAAGGCAACCATTTTCTGCAGCCCGCCAGCTAAACGCACGGCCATTTTAGCTCCTTCCTGATGCAATAAAAGGTTGTGGAGAGTTGTAATGGCATAAAACAATACAGAATCCACTGGTGAACTGGGAAGAAGGAAAAAAGTCTCATCAGAAATGGTGTGATTGCACTCTCCTCCTCCTGAGCTTGGAGCATTCTGACCATGTTTTCTTACCCGAGCATCTTCACCAGGGCAGGAATGCCCCCAGATTTAAAGATGGCCAGCAAGCCCTCACGATGGTGGGAAAGATTGTGCAAGGTCCCAGCAGTGCAGCGAGCTGTCTCCACGTCATTTGTGTTCTGCATGGTGCGTACGATAGCAGACACCATCTGAGGAGAACGCATGATGGCGTGTCTCGAAGCTTCCTTTTTAGAAAGCTGATGGACCATAACTGCAGCCTTATTAACCACCACCTATAATATACAAGAATTAAGAAACATTAGTTTTCAGTTTTCAAATACTGAAGTAAGGTACACATTTTAAGACTATTTCCTTGGGAGTTTCCTTCAAAGCAGATTAAAAAGTTGGCCATGTCTCTACTTACCTGGTCCTCATCATTCAGCAGTTTTGTCAATTCAGGGATTGCACGTGTGGCAAGTTCTGCATCATCTTGATAGTTAATTAAGTTTACAACTGCATGTTTCAGCATCTGTGATGGTTCAGCCAGACGCTGGACGTTAGTGGGATGAGCGGCATCAAACTGTGTAGATGGGATCTGCATGCCCTCATCTAGCGTCTCAGGGAACATAGCAGCTCTCACCCTCTGAGCTCGAGTCATTGCATACTGTCCATCAATATCTGGAAAAGGTGAATTCAACAGTCAGATCTCCATAGCTCAGCATTAACCCCAACAGTCAAGCTGATGCTGCAATCACTCCCTTTTCTTTACCACGCTGTTTTATTTAAGCTGTTGCATGCTAACTTTTATAAGAGTAACTATGCAGTTCTCAAAACTGCACTCTAACTTTGAGTAAGGTAATAATATTCTTACCAGCTACTTGTTCTTGAGTGAAGGACTGAGAAAACCCCTGTTCCCACTCATACAGGACTTGGGTGGTATCCACATCCTCTTCCTCAGGATTGCCTTTACCGCTCAGAGAAGGAGCTGTGGTGGTGGCACCAGAATGGATTCCAGAGTCCAGGTAAGACTGCTGCTGCCAGTGACTGACGGCTGCTTTTCTGTCTGGCTCCATGGCCATGTCCAGCTCCATCAAATCAGCTATAAAAAAAAAAAAAAATCAAACAGCATCAATATTACTACCAGGAAAATATTATCTCAATTTGAAAATAAAAATCTGTGATATGACCCACTGAAATCTTTTCAGAAATAAAGTCTGAAAGACAGCGAAGGATAACAGAATGATGGCCATCAGATCAGCTCAGGGATGAAAAATCTATACTCTTAGGAGACCACCTAACAGTTACTCACTGAATCAGTGAAGAATGGTACTGCATCCAGGCTCCAGAAGCAGTCATCCAGACTAGATTCCTGCTGGTGGCTTGTTTGCTATTTCACCAAGCCATTAGGAGAAGTGGGCAGAAAATGGAGCAAAAGGTAGCCTGACAAGTAAGCAGGGAGAGAGGAAAGCAGGGGAATCTGAGCCAGACTGGGTTAATGGCAACGAAGCAGAGCCCCAGTTTCAGTAACTGAAGACTACAATACAAACCTTGGGTAGCCATTGTCCACGCAAGATTTTCAAAAAGGTAGTATGGTGTACTTCAGAGACCCTAAAAGAGTTAATCAAAGTCATTAGTATTTAAAATTGTTTACTTTAATACTTATAAGTCACTAGGATAGTCTGTCAAACATCACGGACTACATCCACAAAAAGCCCCAAATCCTCTTTTACCATGTGATATAGTGAAACACAGACATTATGATCTCCTCTACATACTTCAACCACAGCTCTATCACTGCCAAACTTTTAAGTTTTCACTTAAACTGTAATAAGCACCTCTTTTTCAGTATAAATACAAAGAAAGTATAAGCACTCTAGTAATGAAAGCCAGGGGGGAAAGGCTATTCAAAATCAACCCTTCCTTGGGTTTCAAAAGTCCTCTCCTCTCCCTTTTTAACTTCTTTCACAAAAAAAAAAATCATAGGTCATCTTTGGACAACAGAGGTCCAATGGGATTTTTAAAACACCAAATTTCACTGAACAAGTCAACTGTTACTGTCTCCTGATATAATACAATGTCATCTAAAATAGCATCATAAAGCAGACTGCGGTGACTGGATCAGAACACATTTCAGATGGTTTACTAAGAAGTAACATTACTTTTCAAATTAGTCTGTAACACAAAATTAGAAGCACCATTTTCTAAACTTTTCTAAGTTCAAATTTATAGCAACAATTTATTATAAACACAAGTATTACTGTCTGGAATACTTTCATCAATATAAAAATCATTCACATATATATTAAAAATCTTAGCATCTAATTTTATGTTTGCATTTTGGCTTTTTTGTGTAATATTCAGGAAAATGCTGAATTACGCAGCTATTTGCAAATGAGACCAGTTTAAGAGCTCATGGTCTCCAGATATTCCTAACAAAATTTCCTTCATTACAAAGTCTGTCCCTTAACAAGTTCACTTTGTACTACAAATTAAATATTAGATGTAAATTACCAATGTGGACTAGATATTTAAATGTGAACTGTGTTTTTTATCAATGTACAAAAAGTTTAAATGTGTTTAATGCAGTTGGAAACTTACTTTAAAGTCCTATTTTCTGTCTTAGGTAAAGGAAGTATGTGTTGATTATCCTGGAATTGCTCTTCCAAAACTGGATTTTTATAACCACAAAGATCACTTGACACCTAAAGGTGACAAGAGCTGTGGATACAATTATTTTTATCATCCACAGTAGAAACAATCGACAGTTTACTTAGAAGGCAAAATGAAGGTCAGAAATTAACAAAGTTATTCCTGTCAATAAGAAACCTATATTTTAAAATCAAGTACTAAGCAGGATTATGTGTTCCATGTTTCCATTCAATAGGATGGGACTGGGGTGTAGAAACTTGCATTTTTAATGAACATTCTAGTATGCAGAAAGCAATCTGTAAACCACATGGTAAGAAATACAATGATGGAAGAAACCTAGGTTCTTTGTCCACTTCTGGCTGTATTTTAGCTCCTTATCTTTTGCCTATCTGAGACTGGTTATTTAACCATTTCTTTCCCACCCCTTGGAAAAAATGGGTTCCCCATTCTAGCTCCCAATATATTACTAGGGAAGGGGACTTATATGTTCCACACTGAGCTCCTCCTCTGGCCAATGCCACAGGGCTCAGAAACCAACTACTCAAATCTACAGTTGCCACAGTTTAAGAAGTGCTTTGATATATCTGGCATTAAGAAAAAACATTTTATAGTGTTTTTTTTCTTGATACAAAAGCAAAACATATTAGCCGTGTTACTGGGTAAAATGTATGTGGGCTGACCTAGTAACCTGACCATGATTTCCAATGTCATTATGGAAAAGACATTTTCATGTCTTTGTTCCAAACTTACAATATATGAGTTTGTATGTTGGAGACTTCTTAGTACAATTTTATTCTAGCACTTTCAAACTTACACAGTATGCAACACACATAAACATTATTTTTACTCTTTATGGCAGCCCTCTGAAGTGTGGGAGGCCAAGTGTCAATCAGAAAGTAGAGAAGTAAAAAGTAGAAGTAGGAATGAAAACAAGTATATACATAAGCAGCAGTATATACTAATTCACCCTCACACTATTCTTCAGACAAATCTAGACTTACCTAAAACCTGAGAATCTTTACTAAACAACTGAATATACTGACCAGAAAACTAGGGCAGAATCTTGCCTCAACAAAAAGCTTTCCTTATTCTTCCTCTAGGCAGAGCTTTCAGCCAAGGGTTGGCTTGCCTCCACTACACCCTGCCAATCATTAAGGGCCTAGAGTGCCTAATCAACTAAGGCTTAGCAAAGACTTCCTGAAAAAAAGACTCCAGAGAAACAGAACTTCAGAACTTTAAAACTGGCGTAAAGTGGGGAGGGAAACAATGTTTCACTTTATTACCCTCATAAAGATGGCAGAGAATAAATAAGAATGAAAAGTTCAGGGAGAGCGGATACATGTACATGCAATGGCTGAGTCCCTTTGCTGTCCACATGAAACTATCACGACATTGTTAATTGGCTATATTCAAATATAAAATTAAAAAAAAAATTTAAGTTCAGTAAAAAACTGAAATTGTGAAAAACTATAGAGCATAAAGGAAAAACACAGAATATAAGGAAAGAAGCAAGAGAATCAACTTGGGATCAAGGCTTCAACTGACATGCACTTCAAAAAGAAATATGAGAAAGAAAAATGGGGAAAAGCCCACTGTGTACCGATCAAGATAAAGGGAGTATGATGCTTTTCAAAAAGAAAAAAATGAAGTACTAAATGTTCCTAGATGCAAGTGACCTCTAACTATAGCCTACATTTAGAATGCTTCATTTCCTGCCAGCTTTATCACCACCAAGAGTGCTCTGACAAAGAAAGAGGGTGCCAGGGGATCACCAACTTACCCAGTCTAATGGCGTAGTGGACACACGCATTCTTTTTTTTATTTTTCTCTTTTTGCTTAATATATGTTCTTTTTCTAACGATACATTTTATAAAGAACATCTCAAAATTCATCTTATATCTAATACATATAATTTCAATCTAAGGATAAAGTTCATTCTGAACCATACCTTATTCAAAGTATTACTATTGAATACTTAGCAATCTGATAAGTACTGAATTACTTATTGATTCAATACTTCAACTGAATTTTTTCTTCAGTTTTTCTAACAAGGGCACCTAAGCATGCTAGGTTTTTCTTTTTTTTATTATCAAGATTTTCAAATATGCACTAAGGCAGACCCAACTTTCTACTGCACAAAATACCTATACTTAACAACTGTTCGTATCAGGCCATATTGGTGTCTTCCTACAGGATGATTTTAAAGCAAATTACATACATCAGTACGTTATGAAGCTATAAAAAACAAGGATATTTTCTTATATATCACAGTCTAAATACGAAAGATTAGCCTTAAAGCTTAACTTCAAAATGATGGTTGGAGGCTCCACTTCACCTTCTGTACTAAAAGTGGTCCTCGGTCAAAACCCAGACCAAGGAAATTGTAACACAATACAGATTTCATCTATCAATACAAAATTATCTTGATTACCTTGGATTTCAAAAAGTTTGAGTACTACTTATTTAAAGTAACTTGGCTATGTAAAAATAAAACATCTATTATAAAATCAGTATACTAAATTACTGGCAGTTCATGCTAACAATTCGCTTCTCCAATAATCTAGTAAGAAAGTTGATAAACTTTTCATATATTTTCGGGGATTTAAAAAATATAGTTTGTAGTAAAATCTATTTTGTAAATCTAAAAGCACATACATATGCATTTTTATTAACTGTCACCAATACCTTGCCATTTAAAAATTTATACAGTCTCCTCAAATCTTCCTGTTTAAGCACTTTTTATTCAACACTAAAATGTTTAAATCACAACTTACTCTAGTTTCCTTTCTGCTTTTACTCCCAGAAGTGGGGGGTGGTGGTGGTGTGTGTTCGTCCATCCATCCATCCTGGGAGGGAGGGAGGGAGGGGGTGTGTGTGCGTGTGTGTGTCTGTGTGTGTGTGTGTGTGTCTGTGTGTGTGTGTGTCTGTGTGTGTCTGTGTGTGTGTGTGTATCTCTGTGTGTGTGTGTACTGGGAGGGGCCTTTTCAAAATGGGCAATAAAAAACTTAACATTTAATGAGACTTTCGCTCCTTCCTCTGAAACACCTACATTAATGTCATGGTACAAAAATCGCTATTATAAATCTGAACTGTGGCAAGGGGAAATCAGGATTTTCCTGATTATTTTCCTGTCTTCCCTATCTCATCCATAAAATAATACATGTGTGTGCAAAGTCACTTTCAGTTCAGTTCAGTCACTCAGTCGTGTCTGACTCTTTGCGACCCCATGAATTGCAGCACGCCAGGCCTCCCTGTCCATCACCAACTCCCAGAGTTCACTCAGACTCACATCCCTCGAGTCGGTGATGCCATCCAGCCATCTCATCCTCTATCGTCCCTTTCTCCTCTTGCCCCCATTCCCTCCCAACATCAGAGTCTTTTCCAATGAGTCAACTCTTCGCATGAGGTGGCCAAAGTACTGGAGTTTCAGCTTTAGCATCAGTCCTTCCAAAGAAATCCCAGGGCTGATCTCCTTCAGAACGGACTGGTTGGATCTCCTTGCAGTCCAAGGGACTCTCAAGAGTCTTCTCCAACACCACAGTTCAAAAGCATCAATTCTTTGGTGCTCAGCTTTCTTCACAGTCCAACTCTCACATCCATACATGACCACTGGATAAACCATAGCCTTGACTAGATGGATCTTTGTTAAGTAATGTCTCTGCTTTTCAATATGCTACCTAGGTTGGTCGTAACTTTTCTTCCAAGGAGTAAGCTTGACTACTTAACTTGACTAAAGTCACTTTAGTCATGTCCAACCCTTTGTGACCCCATGGACTGCAGCCCACCAGGTTCCTATGTCCATGGGATTCTCCAGGCAAGAATACTGGTGTGGGCTGCCATTTCCTTCTCCAGGGGATGTTCCCGACCCAAGGATCAAACCCATGGCTTGTGCGGCTCCTGCACTGCACGCGCGATCTTTACCACTGAGCCACCAAGGAAGCCAAACAGTATTTTTCTTTGGTGTTCCTATAATAATGACATTTTGTTATATTTGGTTTTCTATTAAATTTACTATTAGGTGTTTTTAACAAAAATAGAAAAGTCAGTTCCTTTTGTTGTAGACTCTTTACTAAATATTATCTGTACTTTATCATAAGTCTATATTATAACCACACCTCCAGATTCCTGAATATCTAGTTTGTGTTTCCTATTTACCTTGCTATTCAAACAAAGTTGAAAAAATGTCTTTGCATATAAATTCATTCTCTTATTTTCATTTCCCTTCCACCTAAGGATTGCTTCAACTACTGGGTTAAATAAGAACTTTTAAGTTTTAAAGTTTTGATACATAGCTTGAAAATATTGATGCAGCATAAACTGATAGTCACCAAAGAAGGCACTGTACTAGTGACCAGCTTACCCCAAGGGCCTACCAAGCACCGGCTGCTTTCTCAGACAACTTTTAAGCTACATCCACCTATCTCATGTATACCCCACCCCCCTCCCTACAAGTTCTAAGTTCTGAGATTAAAATTAAATGCTTCATTTCCCTCCCTACATGTAGCCATTTGTCTTGCTAGACTTTTATGTAGTTTTTGCATTTTTATGCACTACATGTGTATGTTATGTGTAAGGAGTCACTGGGATAATCACTGATATAGCAAGTTAAACCAACTATGTGTGTCTGAGAATATGAATTTACTACTTGAAACAATTCAATTTTGGCTTTTATCCTTTACATGTATATGTTGTTAGTCTCAATGATGACTAACTTCACACAGAATCTTTGGTCAGTAACACAATCCTAGTACAGTCCTGATCCTCTAGGGGAGAAAAAAATGTTTTTCAAGACAAATTTTCACTTTATCTACTCTAAGAACAAACTACTACATAAAGTAGAAACTTTTTCTCCAGCTTATGCTAAAATATAAGCTACCAAAGAGACTGATTTTTTCAATTTTGTTTTTATTTTCATTTTTATTAATTTTATCTCAATTTTATTTGTTTTTGAATTTAAAAACTTTATTATTATACTTGATTTAAAATATGTTCATTTCAGGCATACAGTTTCAGATTCTTTTCCATTATAGGTTATAAGATACTGAATATAGTTGTACTATATAGTAAATTCTTATTGTTTACCTATTTTATATACAGCAGTGTATATATGTTAATCCCATTATTTCTAACTATTCCCTCCCTCTCCCCTTTCCCCTTTGGTAACCAGTTTTCTTTTCTATGCCTTTGAGTCTGCTTCTGTTTTATAAATAAGTTGATTTGTATCAAATCATTTTTCTTTAACTTACTTAGTATGATAATCTCTAAATCCATCCATGTTTCAGCAAATGACATTATTTCATTCTTTTTTATGGTTAAGTAGTCCATGGGGTTGCTAGGAGTTGGACACGACTGAGCGACTTCACTTTCACTTTTCACTTTCATGCACTGGAGAAGGAAATGGCAACCCACTCCAGTGTTCTTGCCTGGAGAATCCCAGGGACGGCGGAGCCTGGTGGGCTGCCAGCTATGGGGTCGCACAGAGTCGGACAGGACTGAAGCAACTTAGCAGCAGCAGCAGCCCGCTGTGTGTGTGTGTGTCTCTGTCAGTGGACACTTCCGTGTCTTGACTGTTGTGCACAGTGCTGCTGTAAACACTGGTGTGCATTCAAGATTGATATTTTAAAATACAGCTATTTCAAAATGCATACAGAATAGCTTTATCTACAATAGTACATTTTATAATTTCCAAGTATAATCTTGTGCAAGTTAAAATAACTGTTTATGTAGTAAAAGTATAAAGAATATACACGAGTCCAGGTTCGATGCACGGTACTGGATGCTTGGGGCTGGTGCACTGGGACGACCCAGAGGGAGGGTAGGGGAGGGAGGAGGGTTCAGGATGGGGAACGCGGGTATACCTGTGGTGGATTCATTTTGATATTTGGCAAAACTAATACAATATTGTAAAGTTTAAAAATAAAATAAAATTAAAAAAAAAAAAAAAGAATATACACCAGTTTCTTAATACCCAGGGGTAAAAGGAATAGGAAAGGAAAGGATATTAAAAATGGCTTCAACTCATTAGCAGTGTGTGTGTGTTTAATCAAACACAGCAAAATTACATCTGTTAATCTGGGTAGTGAGTTCATGGTATTTACTATATTACTCTCCACACTTTACATAGCAAAAATAACTAAATAAAACAAGAACAAGCTATACATCAGCATTTCAGATGATATGATTTAAACTCCAAATATGATTTTAAAATAAGACTACCTCTGTTTATAAACAGAATCTCACAGACATAGAGAATGAACTTATGGTTACCAGAGGGAAGGATTCCCGGGGGAAGGGATAGGGAGTCTGGGATGGATATGTACATACTGCTGTATTTAAAATGGATAACTAAGGAGGACCTAGTGCTTAGCACAGGGAACTCTGCTCAATGTTATGTAGCAGCCCGGATGGGAGGGGACTTTAGGGGAGAATGGATACTTTTATGAATGGCTGAGTCCTTTTGCTGTTCACCTGAGATACCACAACATTGTTAATCAGCTGTACTCCAATATAAATCAAAACATTTTTTTTTTTTAAAAAAGAATAACTTTGTATGTTAACCTTTTAAAATTCATTAAAATGGAATTACCAAAGATAGGCACAATAAAGGACAAAAACGGTGAGGACCTAACAGAAGTAGAAGAGATTAAGAAGAGGTGGCAAGAATACACAGAAGACCTGTAAAAAGCTCTTAATGACCCAGATAACCACGATGGTGCAGTCACTCACCTAGAGCCAGACATCTTGCAGCATGAAATCAAGTGGGCCTTATGAAGCATTGCTATGAAGAAAGCTAGTGGAGGTGATGGAATTCCAGTAAGCTATTTCAAATCCTAAAAGATGATGCTGTTAAAGTGTTGCACTCAATATGCCAGCAAATTTGGAAAACTCAGCAGTAGTCACAGGACTGGGAAAGGTCTGCTTTCCTTTGGAAATTGGAATGAAAACTATGTCAAAGAATGTTCAAACTACTGGATAATTGCACTCATTTCACATGCTAGCAAGATTATGCTCAAAATCTTTCAGGCTAGGCTTCAGCAGTATATGAACTAAGAACTTCCAGATGTTCAAGCTGGATTTAGAAAAGGCAGAGAACCAGAGATCAAATTGCCAACATCCAATGGATCAGAGAAAAAGCAAGGGAATACCAAAAAATAAAATCTGCTTCATTGACTACGCTAAAGCCTTTGACAGTGTAGATCAAAACAAACTGGAATATTCTTCAAGAGATGGGAATACCAGACCACCTCACCTGCCTCCTGAGAAAGCTGTATGCAGGTCAAGAAGCAACATTTAGAACTGGACATGGAACAAAAACTGGGAAAGGAGTATGTCAAGGCTGTATATTGTCAGTCTGTTTATTTAACTTATATGCAGAATACATCATACGAAATGCTGGGTTGGGTGACTCACAAGCTGGAATCAAGATTGCTGGGAGAAATGTCAACAACCTTAGATATCCAGATGATAATCACCACTTTGAAGGCAGGAAGTGAAGAGGAACTAAAGAGCCTCTTGATGAGGGTGAAAGAGGAGAGTGAAAAAGCCTGCTTGAAACTCAAGATTCAAAAAACTAAGGTAACAGCATCTGGACCTATCACTTTATGGCAAATAGATGGGGAAAAAGGGGAAACAGTGTCAGACCTCATTTTCTTGGGCTCCGATATCACTGTGGGTGGTAACTGCAGCCATGAAATTAAAAGACACTCACTCCTTGGAGGAAAAGCTATGACAAACATAGTGCATTAAAAAGCAGAGACATCACTTTGCCAACAAAGATCCATAGTCAAAGCTATTTCCAGTAGTCGTGTATGGACGTGAGAGCTGGACCATAAAGAAGGCTGAGTGCCAAAGAACTAATGCTTTTGAACTGTGGTGCTGGAAAAGACTCTTGAAGAGTCCCTTGGACTGCAAGGAGATCAATCAATCCTAAAGTAAATCAACCCTGAATACTCATTGGAAGGACTGGTGCTGAAGCTGAACCTCTAATATTTTGGCCATCTGATGTGGAAAGCCAACTTACCTGAGAAAGACCCTGATGCTGGGAAAGACTGAGGGCCAAGAGAAGAAGAGGGCAACAGAGGATGAGATGGTTGGATGGCATCTCTGACTCAATAGACATGAGTTTGAGCAAACTCAGGAAGATAGTGAAGGTCAGGGAAGCCTGGCCTTGCAGTTCATGGGGTTGCAAAGAGTCAGACACGACTTAGTGACTGAAAAACACCCAAAAAAGATACAAGTATTTTACAGAAACTCTTGTTAAATCAGCTGAGCTTTACAAACTCAAGTCTCAAATATAAGGATAAGATAACCATGTCCATCTACCTGCAACGGTAGCTGTCACAAAAGCTAAACAAGGCTATAAATCATTTTAAAAGGCTAGAGACTGTACGTATGTGGGAAATCTGTGGGAAAATGTTTGCATTACATCCTGAAACTGAAAATTCTGTTTCTCAAAGTTCACAAAATGACTGCCTAATACTTTTATACTAAGGACACTCTTTGCTAACATTCTAGAGACACTTTTATACCCATTTTAAGTGAATTTCAGAGTCTGATAAAGCTGCACAGAAAACATTATTCAATTAAATTTTTAGTGAAAGTTACTAAATTATATGCAAACTATATTTCTATATACATTTAGGATAGTCAGAAAAACATATCACAGAAAGAATTCACTCATAAGTGCAACAATAAAAAACATAAAAAAGTACATAAAAATCAAATGGAAAGCTGCCTTATTCCTAACTAGAATTTTTTGTACTGTATAAACAGGCCAGTTTTCTCGTAGTTCATAAAGTCAGCGTATTTCCAACAAAACAATGATTTCTTTAGGAGTGAAAATGATTCCTAAATTCATTTGAAATGGAAGTATGAAGGTAATTAAAAAAAAAAAAGACTGAAATAATGATAAAAAAGAACCAATTCTATCAGATACTAAAACTCAATATAAATCAACAGCCACAGCAATTAAACAATGTATATTATTGGCAGCAGGAATGGTTAAGAGACTACAGTAATCAGAAAACATCCAGACATAATGTGGTAATTTAATAAATGTAAAAGGCAATATTTCAACTGTGGGAGACAGCTGGACTATTTGATTAATAATACTAGGAGAAAAGGACATTTTTTCCTTGTAAAAAAAATACTACTTTTAAATCCTTACTTGGCTATATTAAATCTACACAAGACAAATATTTACATTCAAAAAAAAAAATCATTGAGACAAAATATGGTATACATGAAGGGTGGTATACATGGAAATAAAACTATGGTAAGAAGCCCAATATGGTAAGAAGCATGACTCTGAACTCTGAAATCAAAAAGTAAAGACAGGATTGTATGTGTCTGTTTGTGTGAAAAACTTTAAAAATTCCAAGCCCCCCCCCCCCCCCCCCAAAAATAAACAACCATGCATGAAGTACTTTTAAAAATGATATATTGAACACCATAAGTGAAACATGATTATAGGCTAATACCCATAGCACACAAAGAACTGAGGAGAAATCAATAAATATAGCAGAGGAAGGGCAGGAACCACCACTGAAGGAAAAATAAACAGCAAAAAATATACACAAAAGAGCTTAAATTCATTTTTTTTCTGCTTATCAGATTGTTAAGAGCAAAAAGATTAATAATACTGATGATATGGATATATTTAAACTGGCAGAAGGTTTTTGGACAGTAAGTTGGCACTATTCATTAAATATAAGTGTAAACACTCTTTCACATAAAAATACCACTTTATAATAGAAATGTATTCTGCAGAATATTCACAGAAGCATGCCAAAAGGTCTGCACAGTGAAGCATTCATAAAGCTGGAAATTAACCAAATGCTCACTAACAAGGGAGTGAATAATGTATCCATTGGATAGAATGTATATTCATCTACTGAACAAATATTTAAGTACCTTTTATGTTACTAGCATTGCATAACAGTGAATAAGAGTCAGAGTCAAGGTTATAGTCTAGGAAAGCCTGCATTCTATTAGAGAGTTAAGCAACAAAAACAAAACAATTTAAAGACTGAGAACTGCTGTGAAGACAATAAACAAGGTAAGACTAGAGTAACTAGCGAGTGGCTGGTGACTAGTTAAGAAAGAGTGCTGAGAGAGGAAGTGACAGGAATACAGGAGGAGCTAGCCAGGTGAAGATGGGGCAGAACACTCCTATGCAGAAAGCCAGTGCAAAAAAAGGAAAGACCTGTAAAGAAACAGCACTGAAAGGTCCCCTGTGGAATCCTGACAAGAGGTAGGGGCCAGGTCGATAAAAGGTATACTGGGAAGCCAATAGAGTAACTAACACCTATGATTCCAGATTTTTTTTTAAGTTCACTCTAGTGTCTATATTGGAGAAGGCACTGGCGACCCACTCCAGTATTCTTGCCCGGAAAATCCCATGGACGGAGGAGCCTGGTGGGCTGCAGTCCATGGGGCTGCTAAGAGTCGGACACGACTTCACTTTCACGCACTGGAAAAGGAAATGGCAACCCACTCCAGTGTTCTTGCCTGGAGAATTCCAGGGACGGCGGAGCCTGGTGGGTTGCCATCTATGGGGTCACACAGAGTTGGACACGACTGACGTGACTTAGCAGTAGCAGCAGCAGCGTCTATATGGAAAAGAAAAGATCATGAGGGGCAAAAGAAAAGCTGGAAGAAGAGTTAGGAGACTACCGTAAATCGTCCAGGTGAGAGGGATAGAGGATTACTACGAAGCCATTAAAAAAACATAGAAAAAATACAACATGTATCTAATACACAAGCTATTTACATACTTTTAGATAGACTTCTCACACACACTCGCAAAAGAAAATGTTTAGAAATAATATATTGGTATTAGAAATGATACTTTGTCCAAGAAAACAGCTATCATTTAGCACACTATGTTAGCCAAACACTAAGTATATGTTTCTAAACATAAAAACTAAGGGATCTATAAAATGGGCTTTCTGAAAAAGAAATGTGGAAACTACTCAGCCGATCATTAGCACCTCAAGACACAAACTGCTTTTTAAAGAAGACATTATTGAGGTGGATAAACCTAGAACCTATTATAGTGAAGTGAGTCATAAAGAGAAAGATAAATATTGTAGTCTAGCACACATATATAGAATCTAGAAAAATGGTGCTGAAGAATTTATTTACAGGGCAGCAATGGAGAAACAGACATAGAGAATAGACTTCCGGACATGGGAAGAGGGGAGGAGAGAGTGAGATGTATGGAAACTTATATTATCATATGTAAGATAGACAGCTGACAGGAATTTGCTTTATGGCTCAAGAAACTCAAATAGGGGCTCTGTATCAACCTAGAGGGGTGGGATGAGGGAGAGATGGGAGAGAGGTTCAAAACGAAGGGGATATATGTGTACCTATGGCTGATTCATGTTAAGGTTGATAGAAAACAACAAAATTCTGTAAAGCAATTGTCCGTCAACAAAAATATAAATTTAATTTTTTTAAAAGACATTATTTTTTTATCTTAGGAAAAATAAACATTTTCTAAAAGAAAGGAAATCAAACACAGCAATTTTAAAAATTATTTAGCCAAATGTCATTTTTATTGTATCAATAAATTTCTATTTTTAGTAAATTAATCTGAGTTTTTTCAATTATTCTACTAAAGTGGAGATACTCTAAAAATCAACTTCATCACAAAATAATGTCAGATACTTGATTAAATTATTTACATTACCTTTAAAAGTATCTTTTACAGCTTTAGTGTGTTTCCTTATAGTATCATGTAAACATCTAACTCTGCCCTAGAAATATTTAATAAGGTAGCATAATTAAATGACTAGCAACTTCAGTTCTCAGACAAGTTGTCATCTCACGAACTCTTCCCAGCAATCGCATAAAGTAGGTAACATTCCCCCAACCATCAGATGAAAAAAAATGACTAGCAGCAGTTAATAAGAGTATAGCTAGTAAACTGCTCAGTTAAAACTCAAATCCAGGGGGCTTCCCTAGCAGTCCAGTGGTTAAGAATCCACCACACAAGGCAGGGGACATGGGTCCGATCCCCTGTTGGGGCACTAAGATCCCACATGCCGTGGAGCTACTAAGCCAGTGAGACCATGAGTCTCAACTACTGAGCCCGAGTTCTGGAGCCTGCACACTTCGACTAAGACGCAAGGAAGACCAATAAAGAAATAAAACTATTAAGAAAAAAAAAACACCTCAAATTCAAGTTTGTTTAGCTCAGTCACATCCCTTTTCAATCAAATCATGCATCCCATCCCCACCCCAAAAGTTGTAAAAGTAAGTATTTAACAATTACTGCTGCAGTTAAGAGCAAGGGTTAACAATTTTTAAATAAAAGTATCATAAGTAAGACTAAAGAACTACAATCTTTGCACAGTAACCACAGCATCACTGCATACTCCATACTTTGTGCCTAGAACAAATGCTGACAAGAAAAATGCAGGATCATCAAATATGACTATATTATACTAAGAAAATGGAAGATTTTACTTCAAGAAAATTTCCAGATGTTAATCTCTAAATTCAGGCTACCAGCAGAGTAAATGGCAAGTACTCAATGGTTTCCATAGGCAATTTGATGCATTGCTTTATATCCCGTAACCTTCCTCTTCTCCAACTTGTTACAAGAGTTTCCCTTCCCCACCATACCAGCACACTGATCTTTAAAAATAAATAAATGAAATTAAAAAAAAAAAAAAGCAAGCTCAGGAAGTGAACTTTGAGAGGGCCTGGGACTCTTCCATGAGTTTCTCACTGTTTCTAAAATGCTTAGCACAGATCAAGCTCTTACTTAATGGACTGAATATGCTAAAAATAAGAAAAATGTTCTAAAAGTAGGCAGGATAACAACTAAAATGTAAAACAGAGGCTCTAAGCCAACAACAATTATATATAATCTAAGAGACTTAATGCTTTTAGGAACATGAAGGATTCACTTGTGAACAATCTATCTTACCTAGAACAGAAGTCAGCAAACTTTTTCTGTTAAAGGCCAGACAGTGAATACTTTAGGGTTCTGTAGGCCAGAAGCTCTCTGTAGCAACTATTAAACTCTGTTACTGCAGTAAGAAAGCAACCACAGACAATATGCACACTAACAAGCAAGGCTGCTGCTGCTGCTAAGTCGCTTCAGTCGTGTCCGACTCTGTGTGACCCCATGGACTGCAGCCCACCAGGCTTCTCCGTCCATGGGATTCTCCAGGCAAGAACACTGGAGTGGGTTGCCATTTCCTTCTCCATTGCATGAAAGTTGAAAGTGAAAGTGAAGTCGCTCAGTCCTGTCTGACTCTTAGCGACCCCATGGACTGCAGCCCACCAGGCTCCTCTGTCCATGGGATTTTCCAGGCAACAGTACTGGAGTGGGGTGCCAATGCCTTCTCCCAACAAACAAGGCTGGGTTCCAATAAAACTTTATTCATGGAAAGTGCAAATTTGAATTTTGTAAATTTCATGTGTCATGAGATATTATCACCTGAGATATTATCTTTAGGCATTAAAAAGTGTAAAAATCATTCTTAGTTCGCAGGCCCTGAAAGCCAGGTGAGGTGGCAGGCAATAACTGACCAACCCCATTTATTACTTACTTTCACTGAGAACAAACCAGGAGGCAAGTGAGTTTACTTCTGAATTAAACCTAAATGTGAAGAACAGCAACAGAAAGGGTTTCTAAAAAGTATCTTCAAAAATAAGTATTACTTTAAAAAATGAAACTGGACCAAATGACATGAAAGCCACATCAAGACCATCTGTTTTAGAAAAACCACTTCAGGCCATTAAGAGCAGGAACATGCTAAAACCGAAATACAGTTCAACATATGCATGCATTTTTCTTCAATGTTAGCCACTGTTATTAATTAATGATGGTCATTATTAATATATCACTTAGACCCACATGTTTGGCCAATGGTGACAGTGTCTGAAGAGGATGTGATGATAATACATAAATTATGTGTTACCTAGAATTATTTTTTAGAATTATTTTTTAACTCTCTAGAAACAATTTCTAGTGCTATCAACATAGACAGAATGATTTATTTTTTCATTTACTTTTCCCCCAATAGTGTGTATTTATTTCTCACTATAAGTTAATAAACATCTTTATACAGAGGAATGTTAAGAATATTACTGTCTTAATAATTCCAACTTTCTATGCCATTTAGTTTAATTTTTCAACAGTTACGCACCTGGTACTTTCAGAAAATGTTCAATGAACATTTTTGAAAACATTAAGAGGTGGGGGTTAGGGAACCAATCTCCACATGGTGGAAAATATGAATATTGTTATCTCTACACCTCAGAAACACAGGAATTGATAAGTGACTCATCCAAAGATGAGACAGAATCAAGGTTCAAACACTAGTCTTTTTTTTTTAATTCCACATATTGTGATCTCTAATCTGACAGAAACTTTTCCTCACATTTTATTCAAAAATCTGTAAAATCAAAATATAGGCACTATATTTACTGGCGGAAAAAAGTTTTTAAGTTGATGCATGTGATTCAAACCCGTGTTCTTCAAAGTCACCTGTATTATGTATGTTCATACCAAATGTGTTTCCTAAAGCATTTTTAAACAATGTACCACAGAGATAAAAATGTAGACGTAAGCATACAGATCAAATAAATTCCTTATAGCAAGCTGACTTTGATACAAATACTGTAACTTTTGTTTTTTATTATTTTTATTATTGTTTGATATATATTTCTGCTAATTCTTTTACCTTTTGACTCTTTTAATTAATTGCCTCATATATTGAATATTCACTGGAAGGACTGATGCTAAAGATGAAGCTCTAATACTTTGGGGCAAGAACCAAGCCATCAGAGGGGACCCTGATTCTGAGACAGATTGAGGGCAAGAGGAGAAGGGGGTGACAGAGAATGAGATGGTGGGATGGCATCACTGACTTAATGGGCATGACTTTGAGCAAACTCAGGGAGAAAAGTGAAGGACAGGGAAGCCTTCACTATGAACTGTGCTGCAGTTCATGGGGTCACAAAGAGTCAGGCACGACTTGGCGACTGAACAACAACATACACCGAATGCAACCTTTTTAAAAACATTTTATTTCATTTATAGCTTTTACAAATTGTATGTTGGTCTTATCCCTCATCTTATTTTTGTCTGCAAATTCTAACATCTGGTTTATTTCAGCATTCTTTTTTCCTCTTGATCTTTAGTGATTTTTTTCCCCCTTAATTTTTCACATGTCTAGTAACTACAGATTGTATATTATATATCTGATATTGTGTATTGGATATATTGTGGAAACTCTGGTTTCTGGAGTCTTCTTTTAAACATTCTTTAAGGCAGTCAAATCATCTTAATTTTATAGAGCTTGGTTTCACACATTATTAGAAGTGATCTATCTCAGATTTTACCCTTAGACTTAGGGTGAATTACCTTAATCCTGGGAAACATCTTTAGTCCTCAAGTGTGATTGTTCTCTGGTTTCAAATGAAAAGCATGAAGTATTTACCAAGACCCCCTAATTTGGCAGGATTCAAACTCCAAACTCTTCTTCACAGTGAGGGTGGAAGCTGAAATCTCTGCTCATACTTCTCAGTGTTCCATGTACTGCTTTAAAATGAGCTCCTTGGAATCGCCCCCACTCCACACACACACAAGTTTACACACAGATTCTGAAGCTTCCCTTTGGGACTGCCTTCACTCTCAATCTACCTATCCCTACCCTCAATTTCCAGCCATCCTGGCAACCCTGAGCGCCATCGTCTGATACCACATGAGCCCTAGACCTCACTAGAAACGCTGGTCGTAGCTCTCACCAGGGAAGCCTTAGAAACACGGATGGCACCGAGTGAGCGTGTCCTTCTTTCATGGTCACGTCTCCTCAAAATTCCGTCTTCTTTTGACCATTCTCCGGTACCTTCAAACAGCTATTTTTATATTTTCTCCCAAAGTTTCTAATTTTTTTCTTCTAGTTTTATTGATATAACTGATACATACTGTGTAAGATACACAGTATGATTTCATTTACACACATCATGAAAGGATTATTACAGTATATTTAGCAAACATCCATCACCTCATATATAGATACAGAATTAATAGAAAAAAATTTCTTCTGGTGATGAGAACCTAGGATTTACTCTCTTAACAACTTCCATATATAACATACAGCAGAGTTAATCATGTCGTACATTACATCCCCAGCACTTATTTATAACTGCAAGTCAGTACCTTTTTTAACTGCCTTCATCCAATTTCCCTCTTTAAAATTGTTTTTTTAACCAAAAAGATCTCCAATCTTGCTTGCAGAACTGTTTAAACTGGTCCTCCCAAAGGTTCTAACCTGGAACTTTAAAAAACACAGATTACCTGGCTCCAGCCCCATGGTTTTCTATCAGTTGGGCTGGAAAGGACGCTGCGCTGTATCACTTTTTAAGTGCCATATATGTTGCCAATGCTGCTACTCCCAGAGCAAAAGAGCTACAGATAGAGACAAACTATGATTCAACTCCATGTGTAACAGTAACCCAAGCTAAAAAAAAAACCCGCAAAAACAAAACATAAACCTGACTCCACAGAGTAACCCTAGCAGCAGTTCCTTGAGAACCATCTATTCATTAAGACAGCACATACTCTGACTTAATCTTTAGCCAACTTTTGCCCCCCACCATGCACAGCAACAGCATGGCACTCTTCCAAGCAGAAGGACCTCCTGCTGCCTTCGACAGCCTTACCATAATATTAGGTCGCCTAATTATGAGGTTTTCATACATTTAGGAAGAAGAGAATATTATATAGAAGAATAAGCTAGGAAGCATTTACTTTCAATATGTTACTCTGATACCTCAATACAAAGAACTTCAAGGAACTCTAAACTGCTGTTCTATTGTGAGTCCAAAAATATACTGGTGAGTGAGTCAAAACCTGGAGCTATATACAAATGCCCAATCGGTATAGTATGTTCTTTGTCTTCTCAATTTACCAAATTGTGAGGTTAAGAGATTTTCTGTCCCACAAGAAATCTTTTCCATAATTCTTTCATTTACTCAATAGTTCTAGCATACAGCAATACCAATAGCATAAATGCAATGAATGGAGAGATTTCATATATTCAACACATTTGTTATGCAACTGCTATACGCCAAGAAGAATAACAGATTCTGAGGATACAGCAGCGATATAAAACAGACATCGTCCTTACATTCTTGACAGACACACAGACAACTGAATAAACAATTACAAGAAGTGTAACAAGTGTGTAACAAGTGTAACAAGTATGTAACCTGTAACAATCACAAGTGTGTAGCTGAGTGACAAATGGGAGAAGGCAATGGAAACCACACTGGGACAAGCGAAGGCCCTGCATGAGGAGCAGCCACAGGCTTCTGTGGTGGCCTTCAAGGGAGCCTTCAAGCTGAGACCTAAAGATGCACAGGAGCCAGCACATAAGGAGCAGAGCAGGAACATTCCAGAAATCAGAAATAACGTGCACAATTCCAGAATTGTTAGGACTATCTTTTAAGACCACAGTAGTTTGATAACACTGGGAAAGAGTAATTACAATGAGATGAGGTTGAAAGTAGCCAGACCATGTAGAACTTTTCAGCCCTTAAAAAAAAAAAAAAGGATTTCTTATTCTAAATGCCATTGGAAATCCATGAAGGGTTATAAAGCAAGTGAATAACAAGATCCTATTTGAGTTTTTCAAAACTGACCTTGGCTATAATGAAAAAAACTGAAAGGTTAACAGAAAAAAGGTAAACCAGTAAAGCAATGCCCAGTGACAGATGGTGGCTTAGGCTAGGCTACCACTGGGCACAAACAGTAGCTAGATTAGTGAAATACTTTGGAGACAGAAAAAAGAGGCTCTACTGATGGACTGACTGCAGTAGATGAGAGGAATTAAAGATGACTCCTAATAAACAAGATGAAAAGACAATCCTCAGAAAGAAAGAAAATATTTGCAAACAAAGCCAACTGACAAAGGATTAATCTCCAAAGTACACAAACAGGTCATGTAGCTCAATAAAAAAAAAAAAACAAAAAACAAAAAAAAACAGGGCTTCCTTGGTGGCTCAGTGGTAAATAATCTCCCTGTCAATGCAAGAGACATGTGTCTGATCCCTAGTCCAGGAATATCTCATATGCCATGAAGCAACTAAGCCCATGTGTTACAACTACTGAGCCTGTTCTCAAGAGCCTGAGAGACACAACTATTAAAGCTTATGTGCCCTAAAGCCCACGCTCCACAACAAGAGAAACCCCAGCAATGAGAAGTCCACACGCAGCAACAAAGACCCAGCACAAGCAAAAACAAGCAAAAAGGTTAAATTTAAAATTATATATATATATATATAAACAATCAGAAAGTGAGCAAAATACCTAAATAGACATTTCTCCAAAGAAGACATACAGATGGCCAAGAAGTGAATGGAAAGATGCTTGACATCACGAATGATTCGAGAAATGCAAATAAAAACTACAAGGAGGTATTCACCTCACACCAGTCAGAATGGCCATCATCAAAAAGGCTACCAACACTGAAGAGGGTGTGGAGACAAGGGAACCATGCTGCACTGTTGGTGGGAATGGAAACTGACATAGGCACCATGGAGAACAGTATGGTGGTCCCTTTAAAAACTAAAAAACACAACCAACATACGACTCCAACAATCCCACTCCTGGGCATATACCCTGAAAAAATATTTACACTAGTCAGGACATGCAAACAACCCAAATGGCCAATGACAGATTAATGGAGAAAGAAGATGTGTTACATATATGCAGTGGAATATGACTCAGCCACTGAAAGGAATGCAATAGTCATTTGTAGAGATGTAGATGAACCTAGAGTCTGTCATACAGAGGGAAGTCAGAAAACCAATACTGTACATTAACACATAAATGTGTAATCTACAAAAAAGGTACAGATGAACCTATTTCCAAGGCAGGAATAGAGGTGCAGACATAAGAGAACGAAGTGTGAACACAGGGACGAAAGGGGAGAGTGAGACGAATTGGGAGACTAGGACTGACATATATACATAGCACCATGTGTAAAACAGATGTTGCTGTTTAGTCGCTAAGCCATGTCTCTTTGTGACCCCCACGGACTGTAGCTCACCATGCTCCTCTGTCCAAGGCATTTCCCAGGCAAAAATACTGAACTGGGTTGCTATTTTCTTCTCCAGGGCATCTTTCCAAACTGGGAATTGAACTCAGGTCTCCTACATTGGCAAGCAGATTCTTTACCACTAAGTCACCAGGGAAGCCCGTAAAATAGCAAGCTAGTGGGAATCTGCTATAAAGCACAAAAAGCTTGGCTTGGTGCTAGCTCTGTGATGACCTAGAAGGAAGAGATGAGGGGTTTGAAGGAAGTTGGGGGAGAGGAGATATATTCATACATATAGCTGATCCACTTCACTGTACAGGAGACACTAACACAACATTGTAAAGCAATTACATTCCAATAAAAAAAGACAAATGTACCCCAACGTTCGCTGCAGCACTATTTACAATAGCCAGGACATGGAAACAACCAAAATGTCCATCGACAGATGAATGGATAAAGAAGTTGTGGTACATTTATACAGTAGAATATTACTTAGCCATAAAAATGAAAAAAATTGGGAAATTTGTAGAGAAGAGGATGGACCTAGGAGTCTAACATACAGAGTGAAGCAAGTCAGGAAGAAAAAAACAAATGCTATATTTTAATGCATATATGTGGCACCTAGAAAAATGGTACAGACTGCAGAGCAGGAATAGACACACCCATGTAGATAATGAACATGTAGACACAGGGGGTTGGGGGTGGGATGAAAAAAAAATTACTCCTAGGTATGTGGATTGCGCAATTAGGCTGTGATACTTCCTGAGCTTGGAGTATGTGAGAAAAAATAGCCATTAGTCACACACGGCTATTTAAATTTTTATTAAAATTTAGCTCAGTCACATTACCACATTTCAAGTGCTCAAGAGTCACATGTAGCTGGTGGCTACCATATCAACCTCACAGATGCAGAACATTTCCATTATCACAGAAAGTTCTACTGGACACTCCTGTTCCAAAGGCAAGTTCAAAAACAAAAATGCACCAAATGCTAAAGTGACCCAGCAAGACTAAAGGTAAGAAGTATCTCTTTCATTGGTCAACATGGAGGTCCAATAATGAGTTCAGCAAAAGGAGGTTCACTGATAATAAAAGCCAAACACAAACTGAAATAGGAGATGAAAGATGAAGACCATATCCACAGGATATGTCTTTCAGAGTGTGAAAGGGAGCAGAGAAATTAAAGGGGCATTAGCTGCAAAGAAACAAAAGTCATCCAATTCCAGAATATTCACCTATTCAACCAATATTTATTAGCATCTAGAACTTCCACACACTGTTCTGAGTACCAGGCATACAAACCAGAACAAGATTGTGAAAGGAGAAAAGAAGCAAGTAAACACAGGTTACTTCAGAATATGATGAAGTGCAACAAACCAAGTAAAAGAAGATGGTAAAGTGAAAATGCGTGAACTGGGAAGAACTCAATCTAATGGGAGCCATAAATGACAGGAAGGAACCACCTCTGCAAAGATGGAATATACTTATGTGCTACTGGGAAAGATCCAAAGTGAGGTGAAAAGATTTAAAAGTCATTCACTCAACACATATTCACTAATCAACTAGTGTACATTATGATTCTAGGCACTGGGAAGAAAGCAAAAAGTGAGGAAATAGACAATAATCCCTGTCTTTCTAGAGCTTATGTTCTAGGAGGTAAAAAAAAAAAAAAAAAAGGAGGAAAAAATGGTAAAATATCTATGATGTTAGATAGTGTTGAAGGCTAAAGTAAAACAAGCAAGAAAGGAGGTAGGAAATTAATGAAGAACTGGGTTTACAGAGCCGGCACCTCCAAAGCATTCCTCCAACCTAGCTCTTCTGTGCCCAGTGCTACCTGACCTAAGTCACCACCACCTGTGTCACCGGCATGACTGCTGTAGTTATTTTCCTGGTTTCCACTCCTTTCTTAAATCCTTTCAGTTTTATTTCTTTGATGAGTGACAGGAGGAAATAAGTAGGTGATAGAGAGAATAGTCTAAACACACAGGAGAGTGTGCTTTTACAGAATGAGACCATAAGCCCCTGGAGGTTTTTGAACAGAAAAGTTCTATGATCATTGCTTTAAAAGGATTATTCTGGTCACTGTGTTGAGATTACATTTAAAGGGAACAAATGTAAGCAGGAAGACCAGTTAGAAGACCTCTTCAGTAACCCTAGGATGGCATGGCTATGAAATGGCATAGTAAGAAATGGCTGAATTTTGCATCTATATTAGAAGAACAGACAATTTTCAGACAGGGTACAGTGACAGAAAGACAGTCAAGACCGGCAAGGTTTTTGGTGTAACTAAAAAGGTGCACTTTAGGACATACTAAGACAAGCAGCCTTAGGGGAAATTGGGAGCTCAGTTTTAGATATATTACATTTGAGATGCTTCTTAAGACATCCAAAATGTTGGGGGAAACGTTGGCTATCATGACCTATAGTTCAGGGCAGAAACTCAGGCTAAGGATATTAAATCTGGAAACCGTCAGCAAACAGGTTAAATACTATGTTTAAAGCTATGAGACTCGAGTGTATTTCAACAATGAAAAACGAGAGATCCAAGTGCTAAAGTTTCAGCCATTCCAATGTACAGATGAGACATAACATAAAAAGTAAAGAGTAAGGAGGAACCACCAGTAAGGCAGGGAAAAAACCTGCTATCAGATGTGGTGGCCTTGAAGCCAAGCGAAATGTGTCTCAAGCAACTGTGCCAAGTGCTACTGAGACGTCAAGTGCGATGAGGATTAGAGATTTATACTGTGGTGGTCACTGGTAGAAGTTGAAAAGGGGTGACAGTGTATCCAAGCAATTGTTTCAAGGTGTCTTATTCAAAAGAGAAGCAGACTGGGTGCATGAAAGGGGAAACAAGAAGAAAAGATTTTTTTAAAACGGGGACAAAGATCATGCAAACTCACAGAAGGAAAAATCAAGGATGCAAGAGAAGGTAGAAAGAGTTAAATTCTTGAGAGCAAGAAGGCATGGGATCTAGTATAGAAGTGAGCTGGTTGTCCTCATCTCTGAACACTACAGTTTGTCCATAAATGACAGAGAAGGTGAATGGCACAGTCATAGATGTGAGAGCATACAGGAAATCTTCCAATTATTCGACATGCTTTGTGAAACAGAAAGCAAGGGAGACATATGGGGGAGGAAGTATTGGGAGGTTTGAGAAGGAAAAGACACAGTCATAAGGAAAGATGAACTCAGAGACCAAAGACCACTGGGCATGAAGTCAGGGAGGGACAAGGTTGTTGAGAGTTGAGTAGAAGTGAGGGTGAGGGATACCGAAAAGCTTTGACAGAGTGAAGTTATCTGTCACTGAAGAGCTGTTGGAATTAGGGTGGCTGAATCAGACAGAAAAATAAGGCTCCTGGAGGAGAGGAAACCAAGGAACTAAGAGGTCAGAATATTGGAGGCATCCTCTATATCAATGTTACTCAAAGTACCAGACCACAACACCCTATGGAGCTTGTGTCAGATTATAGAAACCAACACACTGCTTCTTTCATCAAAAAAATTTTGGTACCAAAAAAAAAGTCAGGTGAACTAAACACTGAACTTAGTGACATAGTCGAGTTACTTTCTGGCACAAACTACTTACTGCAATTCATACTGTAACAGTTCTCAGAGCGTGGGACATTTTGAGTAGCACTTGTCTACACAAACGTTGGTATCACCAAGAATTATAACAGAAATAAAGATGACAGTGAGCCAGGAGACAAGTGTTCAAGGAAGTAGGGGAATGAACCAGGAAAGTTGGTAATGACTAAGATAACGAAAGTAGCAGGTGGTAATAATTTGATGGCATGAGAGTCAAAGCTGAAAGTTTTGGAAAAGAATGGTCAAGAAGTGACAATGAGGAACAAAGAGGACACTTCCTCCACCTTCTGGTTCACCAATAAAAGGTGCACAGGAAGAGCAAACACTCACCACCTGAGAGAGCTGCAAGGTCAGTAGCAATATGGGGAGAAGCTAGGCTATAGCTGGAGCAAGAAAAAGTAAACATTCTCAGAAAAGACTGACAATAAAAAGGATGTGCTGAAGACTATGAGTTCTAGACAATGAATGGATTCCAAGAGATGATAAAATGTGGGAAATGGAGAGCCAAAACAGCAATGGGATCCAAACCTGGGAAGATAAGGGTAATACATACAGAACAGAAGCATAACTAAAGGAACCAAGTCCTAAAAAAGTCATGTGTCAGGACTGGCCTCTGACTAGAATATAACGCTTCAATATAACGATGGACCCTCCATGCAGACTGATAATAGAAGGCGAAGCAATTCCTGCTTGCTTAGTTTCTCATGGGGGAATGGGGGTTAGTTTGAGGAGCAAAGAAAAGGTTAAACAGTCTTCCTATCTTCGCACTTTGAAGAGAAATGTAATATGATCTGGTGTATAATGGCAATAAGGAGAAGCCTAAGGCCCTTCAGCATACAGTCAGGGCATTCTTCAAGCATGATTCAAGAATGTAAGTATTCTTACAAAAGAAAATATCTATTTCAGTATTTTAATTATCATTACTCTGCCTTATGAATGACTCCCAGATTTCTCATCTCCTAATCTAGCCTCTTTTCATTCTATGGGGAATAGACTGGCTGGCACTCTGATTTAGGACCTATGAAAAAATGACAGCAGAATTAAGGCAGAAAATAGTGACCTAGGGACAACTATTATATATAACATGAATTTTACCTTGTAAATGGATCACAGAGGACATTTATAACTAAAAGTCAGAACAATATAAACCTCATTTCATATCATGTGGCTTTTCCAACTAAACGAACTCTAAATGAAACAACTTTAAAATAAAGTGAAGTACCAGAAAGACTAAATTTATGAATGTATCTAGAGAGTAGTACATCAACTTACTATGTTCCCTATGTAACATTTATTGTCTACTTTCCCTTGTGGCTCAGTTGGTAAAGAATCCACCTGCAATGTGGGAAATCTGGGTTCAATTCCTAGGTTGGGAAGATCCCCTGGAGAAGAGAAAGGCTACCCACCCAGTACTGGGGCCTGGAGAATTCCATGGATTATATACGCAAAAAGTAGGACAAGACTGAGCGACTTCCACTTTGTATCTAAATGAACTGTTGAATATAAAGTAAAGTTTGACATTGCTACATTCTTTCAGTGGCTCAGAAAGATTCTAAGTGTCTACCTCAGCACTTCTACACAACAGAAAGGATACCACTTAGAAACATCCAGAGTTAACTGGATTGAGAAATGTTTCCAAGAAACCCGTGTTCCTCAGGTACACCCGTCATTCATCTAATACACAGATAACTCCAAAGACATACTCACTCACTACACCCTTCTCTGCAAACCACTGAATTATACTTCAGGGTTGGGGGTAGGGGGGAGGCTTTTACAACAGCCACCCCTCCATGAAGCAAATGAAAATCATTAAGATCACCGTCAAATTGCATTTAAGAAAGTTTGCAGTAAATCTACCTTCTCACATTTTTATACAGATAATGTACAATAAAGTATGAAAAAATACATGTCAAGTATTTCAGTCATCATAAACCTGTTCAGAGCAACTTAGCAGGCACCCTGTAGCACGTGCACATCTTTTACTTCCAAGTCAGATCAGCTGCCAGCATGAAAGACAAGATTTACCACAGCTATCACCTGTGTGCCATGTGGACTGATGAACTTCAAATTAAACAGGTTAAAAATATCTCCCCAACCCCCAGATTTTTTAACTAACACACCTGTTAAATCAGTTAACAGGAAAATCAGTCCAGCAACAGGAGAGTTATGAAATTACAAGCAAAACAATGGGAATATTAACGAAGAAATAGATGGAAGTAAATAGGGGAGCAAATTGGCATTGCTATGAAGCAGCTTCACCTTAACAGCATCCATCCATATATCACACTTTTCAAACTATCTGGGGGTTGGGGACTCTTCAACAAGTTCAAAAGAAATCAGAGGCCGGAATTTTCTGGACTGTTACAAGAGAAACTTTACAGTGGCTCTGTAAAGTTATATGGGGATTGTGGAACAGGCCAAGGGGTGAGCACCTGGGACAAACGTGTTCTGAAAAGTCCACTGCTCAGTTTGGCTTGCATTCTATACCATATCATATAAACACAACTGCAGTCAGCAGCACTATTTTCAGATGATACTTTTTAAAACCAATGTTGGCTTATGGTTTGTATTTTCAGTACCAAGATAGTAGGCCACTTAAACATGTAATCTAAAGACTAAATATACAACTTTTCAAACTGTGGAAATGAAGAATCTTGCCCTAGCAGCAAAAGACTTTACCAATATCTATTTGACTGCCTGCCTAAATTTATTCTGACCAGGGGATGGAATGGATTGGGAGATTGGGACTGCACTGCTGCTGCTGCTGCTAAGTCGCTTCAGTCGTGTCTGAATCTGTGCGATCCCATAGACGGCAGCCCACCAGGCTCCCCCGTCCCTGGGATTCTCCAGGCAAGAACACTGGAGTGGGTTGCCATTTCCTTCTCCAATGCATGAAAGTGGAAAGTGAAAGTGAAGTCTCTCAGTCATGTCTGACTCTTAGCGACCCCATGGACTGCAGCCTACCAGGCTCCTCCATCCATGGGATTTTCCAGGCAAGAGTACTGGAGTGGGGTGCCATTGCCTTCTCCTACTATGTACAAAATAGATAATACTACTATGTATAGAATGGATAACTAATGAAAACAGACTATACAGCTCAGGGAGCTCTACTTAATGCTCTGTGGTGACCTAAATGGGAAAGAAATCCAAAAACAGAGGGGATATACGTGTACGTACGGCTGATTCACTCCACGGTACACAACACGGTATAGCAACTATACTCATAAAAAATTTTAAAATATATTCTGATCAAATAGGAGTAAGCTATTACTTAAAAAAAAAAACTAACATTCAATTAATTTTTCATTATCTAAACTTTGTTTTTCAGTTTTAAATCTAGTCTGAAAAATAGATTATCACAGAAACGCAGACTTTAGCTGAAAACCAAGATGTGATTTAAAGACATCAATAAAACTTCAGGCTGATATGACTATTTACAGACAGCCAGAATTTGTCCAGCATTTTAAGCACCTTCAATGTTAAGTTTTAAGACCAAGAAAACACTTTAAAAACTATACTTAAGATGACCAAGTGATGAACAAGTTTGTTCTTTCTCCTCTTTTTCCTTGATCCAATCCATCTTAATTCTTAAGCTTTTTAAGTGCAGGTTTCACAGAGTTAATGATATGAACCTGCTTTAAGTTCCTAATCTGTTTATATAGTCAATTGATACAAGGCATTCTTAAAATGCCAAATATGAACCTAATGGTTTATCAAATCTTTATTTACTAAGTTATGAAAGTAAAAATGGTATTCAGTTGTGTCAATATGTATATATAGAGACAAAGATACAGAATTGTACTACTTCAGTCACTTAATAGAATCATCATTAAAAAAAACAAACACTGTACTCCAAATGGTTCACTGCAGATGTCACAAACTGGCAGATCCTGCCAATAGGTGTATTTAATTTGTGTTAAAATGTCTTAAAACATGAATTTCACCTACCAACATGTGCAAATCATGTGTGTGCTACATTGCTTCAGTAGTGTCAGACTCTTTGTGACCCTATGGACTTTAGCCAACCAGTCTCCTCTGTCCATGGGATTCTCCAGGCAAGAATAACGGAGTGGGTTACCATTTCCTCCTCCAGGAGATCTTCCCAACTCAGGGATCAAACCCACAGCTTGTGCAACTCCTGCATCCCAGGCAGATTCTTTACTGCTGAGCCACCAAGCCCCATTGGTGCAAATCATGAGATGCACATTAATCCATATTTCCTGCTTCTCTTAGAAGAAAGAAAAAATTCAGATGATGTGGAAACCTAAACGGCTTTCCACACAATGGCTGCAGCTGAAGATTGGCTTAGATGGGACATATGTTCTCTTAATTTGTTGTAGTTCACAGGGGCCCAGTGAGCCCATACCTGCTTGGAGATACTGAGTAGCTACTCCCACTGGGATGCAAGATCAATCCTATATGGTTTGTGACAGAGATCTTAGTCACTTATATTGTTTGTCAAATTGTTGCATGAAGATAAGTGGCCGATTTCAAGAGATAAATTAGGTCCCTAACAGGCAGAACTTTTTTAAAGATGTACACAGTTTTCAAGAGAACTTTCAAATCTACTCTGTTCTCATAAAAATCTTTGAAACTGGAACACAAGCTATTTGACCTTGATTTAGTAAATGATGAAAATAATAGTTACGGACTTGGACATTACTTATTCCATACATGATCCTTTATGAAGGATCACAACCCATTCTGAAATATAAAACAGCTGAGGCATTCTTGCCTTATGTTTTTAAAAAGATACAACAATAATACATTATTTAAATAGTCAAAAATCATTATCAATGTTTCCACAAAATTATACTAAATTTCAGAGCAAAATGGAGCAGTAAGTGATATGGTCATTTTCCCTCCCTACTCAATTAACTTTTAAACTTCATTTCAACCACCTATTTATGGAAAACATACAAAGGTAAAAACATTTTTTCTAAGCTGAGTATTTTCCATAAAAATGACCATTTGACTTCTAAAAGCTATTTTT
This sequence comes from Bos indicus, assembly GCF_029378745.1. Lineage (NCBI taxonomy): Eukaryota > Metazoa > Chordata > Mammalia > Artiodactyla > Bovidae > Bos > Bos indicus. The sequence continues at coordinate 13,704,806 of NC_091781.1, read as the reverse complement.
AAATGGGTTTTATTCCTGTTATTAATCAGAATCTGATTTGAAATAAGCATTTTCATAAAATAATGCTACTAACAGAAATAGCAAGAACTGTACACAGGAGTGTGGAGGAGTTTTTATTGGAGAATTTAAAGGTCAAAATATGGGAACAGTGCATCAAAGCACTATACAAATGTATACTCTACACAAATGCCTGCAGTCACTAGGCATTATACTCTGGAGTTCACATAAGTTGACTCAACCAGCTTTGTTGATAACCAATTCTTAACAGACATAATATTCTTTGTTGATAACCAATTCTTAACAGACATAATATTGAAAATGTAACCAAGTTGAAGACTTACTTCAGTTTTATTGTATAAGAAATTTTAGACAAATTGATAATTCACTTTTTTGTTAACTTTATCTGAGAATCTTAGTTTCTAAAATTCATTAATATGGCTGTTTTAGGATCTAGGTGTAAGTGTGGTCACTCAGCCATGTCTGACTCTTTTTGACCCTATGGGTTGCAGCGCGCCAGGCTCCTCTGTCCATGGGATTCTCCAGGCGAGAGCACTGGAGTGGATAGCCATTCTCTTCTACAGGGTATCTTTTCCAACCCAAGCACTGAACCTGGGTCTCCTGCATCGCAGGTGGATTCTTTACCATCTGAGCCATCAGGGAAGCCCAGACACTAGGATGTTTAGATTAAGTTTTTGGTTTATAATTATATTTAAGCAGAACTTCCTACAAAAAGTGACAGAATTTAACTCCTGATTTAACTCTTGACCTTTCTCCTGCAAATAATGGCTGAGATGACATGTTCTAAAGCCAATCTTTTAACTAACAATAATAATATGAACATCCTATTCTAGAATTGAAGTTTTCTTGACTGATGCTTTCTCACCAAAACTATTCATAAATATATTTCACACAAATTTTATGAGGGGGAAAAAAATCACCAGCATTACATTATATCCACTGGAGGGCACTCAATGTGACCAAAGCATGCAATGAAAACATGCCCTGACGCTATCGTCACTCAGCTGCATCAGGTTTGAGGAGACTTTGAGGCTGGAGAATAGTATCTTTTAAAAGAAAAGATGCTCACAATTAGCAAGATAGTTAATCTCTAAAAAGGGTTGCTAACATGACTGATTCTTTTATAAGAGCTTCTTTTTCCTTAGGGAGCAGATTTAAATACATGCTTCAGGGATACAGGGTTCAGGCCTCAACAGAAGTATCTAGATTTCAAACCTGGTCAAGCTCAGACTTGCATACAACACAAAAGCAGCATTCTTAAGTAAACAGAGGAAATAAAGAACTTTCTCCAGAGTTTAAGTGATTAAGAACTACACAAGGTAACTCCTACTCATTTTCAAGCAATACAACAAATCACATATTTTCCTTTCCTGGAACTTACAAAATATATATTTATTTTAGCCCATTAGCCTGGTTATCTATCAAGACACAATTAGAACAGTATTACATAAACAATAATCTGTTAAAAGAATGAAGACTGATTTTGCAAATCAGTCTTCTCTCAATGAGGGTCCAAGAGGCAAAAGATACAAGCTCTGGACTAACATAAGTAGCTACTAGTCTATGTTTTACTACTTACTTTTAAGATACAAAAATGCTTTTACTCAAACTGTTTCAACAAAAGATATCATATTCCCAACAAAAAGAGAGCTACAAGAACACAGCTAAGTTAATACAACTAGTGTTTTCACAACCAAAGTCACAAGTCAACATGCACCACAAAAGAGTTGTTAATACTTTTTATTACAAGTTTGTCCTGCTCTAAAAGCATTCATCCTTTCTGCCCTGGGCTGGCAATCAAGCATGCTTCCAACCAAGCTCAAAGTACATACTTAAAATTTACCACCTACTCCTCTGCAGTTATTATCAGCAACTAGTAAACCATAAAAGAGAAACAAAATCTCATTATAACTGGATGCTATATTGTTTCATTTCAATAACACAAAAGTTTCATTTGGCTGAAGATACTACAAACAACCTATCTCTGGGATTTTAATTTCACTGCTACTTACAAGAATAAAAGAGTGAGATTCAAATTTTTGAATTCTCCATGTCCCTAGTTTCAACAATACTTACACTCTTCTTTCCACTCCTCCCAACAATGAAACAGGCTGTCTGCATATAGCTTTCGCAAGAACCAAATCTCAAAACACTCTTACAGAAATTAGCCTACTTCAAGTTTTCTCTTCCTATTTGGGGAGTGGAGGAGGGAAGTGTATATGAAAAGAAAAATATACAACTTCATTTATATGGATAATTTTATTCCATTTATCACTAGTAACAGTAAGAAGCTCAATCTGGTTTCAGTTTTAATATTGGAATCTACATAATTATCTTGGTAAAGAATATGTTTAAAAAGAAAACTTCTGGACACTTACTGTCACTTGAACACTACTAAATGTTTTACTTTTTTTAAGTCACCTTTTAAAATTTGGTTTTTCTTGAAAGCAATTTTAAATGACTGCTCTAGCTTCTGGGAAAATCAGCCCAGAACTCCGCAAGGACTCTAAGTTACATGCTATACTAACTAAACTTTGCAGCACAGTTTTTTAATTTCCCCCTCAAGGACTTCAGACTTGAATAGTCTCAGCATTCCTTTAATCCTATAGAATAGTCTCCTGGAAGTTTTTCAAGTTACTGTTGCAATCACTTTAGGGCCTTGTACATGGCCTTCAGAACAAAGACTAGGTCAAAGTAATGAATATTGGACGCAAATTAATCAAATTTCATGAAAAGATATTAGCAAACATTATGGCACCTTTTTTTTTAAACCCAGAGTTTTGTGCGCTTAAATGTAAAAATAAAATAAATGAAGCAGCCGCCTTAGTTCAGACCGAAAAAAATGCCTCCCAAACAAAAGTTTGTCACTAATCTAAGCAGATATTAAACAGAAACATTAACAAACAAACAAAAAAAGGTCAAGCTATGTCCAGTATCTCTTAAGACAACACGTTAACAGGAAGATAGCCGAAGGTACTGAATGTACACCAAGAGACAGAATGAAACGGCTTCCCAAGTTCCAGACAAAATACTTACAACTTAGCCATCTGAAAAACAGCAGCCCAGACTTTATCAAAGGCGAGCCGTCTCTTCAAGCTGCTGTCTAGTCTAAGCCACCACTATTCACGACACAAAGCTCTCGTTTCACTAAAACCACTCCTCGATTTCCTTTTGCCGACCTCTGCATACCAGCAGACCAGTCTCCCTTCATTCACCACTCACAAACCCGGGGTGGGGGTGGGGGGAGACCACAGATGTCTGGAAGATACAAAGTAGGAGACAATGTTCCCTCCAACACCGAAAAGAAAACGAAGCAAACAGCTACACCCGACTGGCAAAGCTTTCAAGTTTAGTGGACTCAGGAAAAGGCTGTGAAAAGCGAACTTTGAAAGTCTCAGTTCCAAGTCCTCTCTCCAGACAAAACACGGAACGAAGTTGCAACGCTTGAATTTCCTGCGGGCCATTTCGTAGCGAAGGGAAAATTCACCCCGCTGGAAAGTGCTCTCAAAATCAAGCTTAGTTGCTGTGAAACTATTTGAATAAAGAATCTCCAGGAACACAATTCTCGAAGCAGTCGCAGGCTGAGTCCTGTGGGTCACTTGATAAGAGACAGTAAGCCAGCCGCCCTCGCCCTTATTTTTCCCAGGACCTCCCTAGCACGCCCGCTTTCACTCACCTGCACCGTACAAGAAAATGTAGGTGCAAGATATGTATTTTTATCTGTGCAAATCCTCCTGGCGCATCGCACCTTCTGCACTAACAGTTTGGATCCTCTAAGGTTTAAAGTTGCTCCGATTTAAACGAGCGCACTCACACCGGCAGGCCATTAAAAATCACTAACCTCTTATTAACCCTCGAAAAAATTTGTCCTTAAGCACGAAAGAAGGAACCTGGAGATAGGACCTCACGTGGCGTCCCAGGCCCAGCGCCCGCACCCCAACTCCCCGCGGAGGCCGGGAAGGCGGAGTCCCCCGTCCCCACCCCGCCCCCCACCCCGGCCCCGGCGCATCCCGAGGCGCAGGGTCCCTCCCCCAAACTCAGCCGCGGCCTGAGCCCGGGACGGAAACCACAGCCCCCTCCACCCACCCGCCCACCCCGCTGGCCACCCGACCTCTCGGACGCGCCCTCGCGGCGCCCCCTCCCCGAAAGCGGCACCCCCACGGCCCCCGAAGGAGCCGCGCGACCGGAACCGGGCCCGGCCGCCGCCCTCCGCCCCCCGGGCGCGGTCCGCCTCTGCCGGCGACCCCAGCCCACACGCCCCTCCCCGCTCCCCACCCCGGGGCCTCGGGCTGCGCCGGGTCCGGCTCCCAGCCGCCGCCGGGACCGTGCTCCCGCGACGAAGTTTGGTTCCGAAGCGGGAACGGGAGCAGCCCCAGACGGGTAAGGAAAGGAGCGCCCAAGCACCTCAGGGGAACAGGTTCCTCCCGCGGCGGGAGTCCGACCGTCCTCGGCCTGCGTTGGCGGCTTGACGGGGACCGGAGCTGCTCCTCGGACCTTGCTCCGTCTCCGCCTCCCCTCGCTCTTCGCTCTCGGGGCCGGGCTAGCGCGGCTGCCACAGACCGAGAGGCTTAAAATGGCGCCGCACAAGGAGCTCTTATAAGTCGCGCAGGATTCAGTGTATCCTGCCGCCAGCGGCGCAGCGCGGAGCGTTCCGCCGCGCGGGGACAAGGGGCGGGGCGCGGGCGCGCGGCGGAAAGTAGTCCCCGCGCCGCGGAGCCGCCCGCCGCCGCCGCCGTCCGCCAGCCCGGGGCAGGGGCGGGGCGCCCGCGCTCTGCGGGCGCTCTCCCAGGTTGAGGCTGGCGCTGCCCCGCCGCGCGGTACTGGAGGGCGGCCCGCCAGGGCGCGGTAGTCCGAGTCAGGGAGGCGCGGGTCTCCGCGAGCCGGGGTGGGCTGGAGGGAGGGCGACACCGGTATTCTCCACTGTCCCAAGCCCGACGCCCCGGCCTCGCGCACTCCCCGGGCCATGAGAACAGATGCGGGGCTGGCAGCGCGCTGCCGGCTACCCGCGGGAGGCGGCATCGGGACCCCGGCCCTGCAGGGCAGGCGGCACACGTCCCGGGAGGGTGAAAGTTCAGGGCCAGGGTGGCGGCGGCGATGCCGGAGCTGAGGTCTGGGCCCACCCGCTCTGGACTCTGCCGGGCGCCGCCGCCGCCGTGCTCCCGGTCAGGGGACCCCGGCGCGTTCGTGCTTCCGCTGCCGTTGCAGTCTGGGCCCCACGCTCTCTGCAGGACTTGGCTCGCAGCCGAGCCGCACATCACCTCAGAGCCCCCCACGGTCCGGATCGTGGATCTCGCATCCCTACCGGCTGTTCATCTTGAATCTGGGAATGAAGCACCCGGCCGAGCCGCCGGCTTTCCCCGCTCGTGAAGGCTGCGAACTCTCGTTAGAATAGGCGCCTAGCCCGCAATTCAACAAGTCCTTAGGAGTCCCTAACTGAACAAATGACTGATAGGCATGGACGAGCTTCACAACCCTGCCAACTAGGATAATTCTTAGTTTACATTTTTAACTGGTTCCACTTTGCTACTAAGTATCAGTATTTTGGGGGGGGGTGGATTTTTCTTTCATTCTAAGTTCATTTCTAGGGTATTACTTATTTGAGAAATCCAAGTTCGTTGTTTATGTAAAGAGCTATCCATTAGGCAGCTTCTAATTTTTAAAAACTCATTTTCTATCCTTCAAAAAATTTTCTCATTCGTTTGAATAGGCTGGAGTTGGGTCTTCTTTTCCCTTGGAAATGTCTCCATTGTAATCAGCAGGTTTGGTGTTTGTCAAAGCTGAAACAATTATGATCGATTCACTTTCTCTAGTCTATTGTTAGATGCTTATTTTTCCTCCAAAACAATGGAGAGAGTACAAAAAGCAACAGTGGAAGTTATCTTGAGGCTTTTATCCTTGTAATTAATGCAGGCAAACAATAGGTCTTTATACATAGGTACAGCAGGAAACCCTCTCATTCAATTGTGGAGTAGCTTGTGCAGTTTTAGGTATAGCTAATGCTTCAGGGCCAACATGTTCTTTAAAAATTCAATTTTCCCCCTATCTTAATGATATTTTCTTATATACCAGTGATAATGTTAACTGCTGTCTAGCTGTAGTGGGCCCCTGCAGTGGAAAAAGTCCGCAGACTCAAATGATGTACAATGAGATCCATTGTCTACAATGACTTTCTCATTTGTGTCTTTGCTAGTAGTTCTGTAGAATTAAGAGTAGAGGATGGTTGTTAATCATCTGGTCACAATTTGAACTGATTGAGCAGAAAAAGATACTTTATCAAAGCAGTGTTTCTAATATAAACTTAAAAGTATCAATGGCATTTTTCAGGTACTGATCCCCAATGTTAATCTTCATATATGGAGTTAAAGAATATGCAGTTGATTAAAGTCATATATGTACAATCAGATGACTAATAAATACTAATTTTTTAACAGAGGTTTCCCTTTTCTGTGTTCAGTTTTTGCTTTTTGTTTTGCTGAACAAGGCACACCATTAAAACTGATTAAGAAATATTTACACCATTAGAACATCTAAAAGATAAAAACTCTCCTATATTCGTATTTCTCTTTTTAGATGACAAAATAATTGAAGCATTTCTCTATAATTTAGATATCTTAATCTAAATTTATAATTAATATTTAAAATCCCTAGTAATACTTCAAGCAAACACATGTTAGTAAAGGAAATGTAAAATTTTGCAACAATGCAACAAGCTATTTTTCACATCACATTTAAGTCTACTGAAGAACTACTGGGTAACTAGCACTCAGACAAATTAGTTGAATTTAACAAATTGCTCTGAATTTTTATTTGCTTCCCCCCCCCAAATAAAAATTGTTCCAATTGTCTCACCAAAAATATGAGATGAATAGCTTCTCTGAAATGAAGACAAATATTATCATTAAACCAAGAAGAAATACAAGCATCAAAATAGCTGAGGAGTTGGTGAAATGATTTTGTAAAAATGATGTTTAACAGCTGAACTTGGGTCATACATTCATAAAAAATACTTGGTTATCTTCTTACACATTTTCCTTCCAAAGCCAGCCACTTGAGTTTGACGTAAGTTAATCCATTTTGTGAAACTGCAGAGGACAAATGGTCCTAAATTTCAGGCTGTGTTCCTAGAAACCAAAAGGGTCTCCAGCTGGTTTAACAGAGAAAGTATTGCTTGTCATGATATCAGACCGTTGGCACACCCAGCAGTGGCTCCATGGAAGCTGAAGGAAGGCACAGCGTCCCTTCACTAAAATGTATGCCTTTGAATCACCTTTTAGGCAAAGAAATAAATGCCCAGATTGTTTTTGCACTTCGGACAGAAACGCTGATCAAGGCGACATTGTCAAGAAGGCCCGTTTACTTTTCAAGATGGTTAAATCTATCAGATCCACTAATTAAACATTTATTGAACGCTAAAACAATGAGCTTCCTTTAGAGAGAAAGAAATGGATGCTTGGCTCCTTTTGATGAGGACCCCTAAATGAATGTATAACTGTGATTGTTAATAAGCCCTCCTTGAAAAGAAACAGAAACAGTAGAAAACAGTGAAATGAGGGTGTGGTCTCTTCTGGACAATCTGAATCTCCTTGGGAAGAATCCTCTCCCCGCAGAAAGGTAAGACGAAATAATATTGATATGCTTATAAACAATGAACGCCAACTCTCTAAGAAGGCTGGCTCAAAAATTTTGCTTTTCAGACAACCTGCAAAGACTGGACAGAAATTAGAATCAGCCTTTTCATTTAGCAATTCATCAAGTGGGCTCTTTATGGATTGGGGCTTTTGATTTGCAATCCATCATCTCAGGGTTCAGTGTTATCTTTTGATTTCTTTCCAGCTGAACAGGCTAAGTAGTTGTAAATACCTCATGTCAGACTACATGGTTGGCTATTCTCGCACACAGAAGTCATCTAGGAACCCACTGGGCAAATTCGGCAGAAAGTCACTGTGGAAAGCTTGTGTCTGGTGTGCACTGCGGAACGAGGGAGGGGCAGTGAAGGTGGTGGGAGGCGATGGCCATGGTGGTGGCGTGGCAGCAGCCGTGGTAGTTATGTTCATGGCCGCTTCAGATGTGCCAGGCACACTTTTCGTGCTTGGAGTTATGTGTTCTGCAGGCCTTCACTAGTTTGACACAACAGTCTTTGCCATACTAAGGAAGTACTTTCTAATGCTACCATAGATAGAAAGTGTAAGGAGAAGTAATGGAGACATCATCCATGATATTCAAAGAGCACAAAGGTATGTTTCTCAATGTTTCTAAGAACTAAGACAAATACCGCTGCATTGCTATAAAATCATGCTTTGGAGACATAAACCGCCCCCCTCCCCACAAACACACACATATACACACACCCTCCTCTATTAAAAATTTCAAAATGGTTGCAGATATTTCATTCACGAGAAGGTTAAAGGCGTTTCCCATCGAAAGAAGGATTAACTTACCGGAGGATTCTGGGACTGCAGATGTATACTGCGGCAAAATCCTAAATTCATCGAAAAAAATCATTTCTGGACTCCAGCTGCTAAAAATAATGGAATTATAGTAAATCATGGATAAGATTATAACATGCCATTTGCACATTCCAAACTGTTCAGGAAAAAGAAAACAATTCTTTTCTTTTAACTCATTTCTTAAACAATGCAAATTTTAAAGTAGCTTTTCCTTTCCAGAGCACGCAGCGCCATGAAATCGATAATTTTTGATCTTTCGGTTAGTAGGCAACATGGTGAGCTATTGCAGAGGCTGCAGGCAGCAGACATGTTCTTGTCAGCTAAAAAAATTTTCATATTGTTTTTGAATCCATTGAGATTTGTAGATGTGATACCACCGGGTTTTTTGTTTTAGCTTGCACTTAGGCTATAGGGACGCAAACCCTCAGTTTATCGACATATCCAGGTCTATCGCTTTATATATATTAAAAACAGGGAGTCTTACTGGATCTTAAACAAAAAATTATGTAAAAGGAGTGGCTGGTGTGATTATAATCCCATCATGCAGGGTCCACGGTTCCCATTTAGTGAAATTTCGCAGAGGGCAACTTCTTAAGAACATCCCTGCTGTGCAGAGTGAAAAGCATGAACAAACCAAAGACAGAATTCATCTGTGTTTATATTTTACAAACAATGAAAAACCTACTCTTTGTATGCCTTTTTTTCCCCCACCTTATTATTTCATGAAAACTGCAGCATTTTCCCCGCCCCCATCCAAACACTCACCACCCCAGCACTGCAGTATTCCGCCCCTCTGTTGCTTCTCCTTCGTCTTCTTTTTCGCTTTCACAAATTCTGCACGCGCCATCTTTGTGTGGGGTGATCCTTTGCTAATTTCAGTTACCCATTCTCTCACAAATCGGTTCAGAAATAGAAAATTATAGTGTGCTGTGGGGCTTAATTTGCCTAAATTTCTTCCAGCCTTCCCTTCTGACACAGAAACAGGGAAACAACGGGGGGGGGGAGGTGGTGGCAAAAAAAAATAGAGATTTCTATTATTGCCATAACCTGTTGTATACAGTGGTGATAAAAAATATTATGAACATAATAGCAACAGCTGCAGCCTAAATAGAAGCTATGAGATAATTAATGTGCTACAACAAATTAATTTGCTGCAGGTGCCTCTGCTGTGAACTGAGTAACCCATGCCATAGAAAGTCTAAATAAAATGATTCCCCCCCAGATAAAAAGAAATACAGAGCCAAATGTCTTGTTCAGTAAATATTATGTGTGCCTATTGTAAAAAAAAAAAAAAATGCTCCCCAGCCTCTTTCCCCCATCCCCTACCAACATATCTCAAATGGTTTAGTCATCTGTGGGTAAGGGTGCAGTTGGATCTGTGTGTATATTTATAAGTGTGTATGTATACAGGTATACATGGCTTTCTTAAACATGTGGAGGTTTGATGCTATGTCTTATTTGGAAAATGTATGGACCAGCTATAGATTTCTTTTTAAAAATCAGCAATAGTTCATAATAGTTAAGAACTCCATTGGTTTTAAAACAAAAATTAGTGTATTCATGTGTATAGCCAGAAGGAAAATAACAGGGATGAGCTGTACCCCATCTTTTAAAAATAATTAATCTATTTTTAAAATCATCTTACAAAAAAAAAGAAATGTGTTTGTAGTGTGGCACTCTTCATTGATGAGAGACTTTTTTTTTTTTTTTTTAACTCTCATTTGCTGTCAAGTTGAGTGTTTATGGAGAACGGTTGCTGGTTATATCACAAGTGTGTTCCAGAAATACACTGAATCAGAGAGGGCAGTGTGGACAGGGCCTGGAGAAGGTCACAGTGCCAGAAGCAAATGTCCATTTTCCCTTTTGCACCACTCAGCAAAAAATAACTTTAAGCCTAGAAAAGTGGGAAAACATATAGATTGATTTTTTTAACCACTTGACAAAAAAAAAAAATTCTCTTTGAGTAAGGATACAGTCATTTCTGAGTTTTCTCCCAATAATGCTACCGAAAGAAATGACATTTCTGTTTTCACTGCAGGCTTAGTTTGTTGTTTGTTTAAAAGTCAAAAAAAAAATATAAATGTTATCACTGATATAAATTTTCAAGGTTGTTATTCAAATTTATTTTATTGGATGATCTTAAATTTTAATTCTAAATCTTACAATAAAGTAGATTAGTTTCTTAAACAAGGCATAGATCTTTTAAATAGCATTTTGATTTAGCTTCGCAGAAATTTTATTTCTAGGAGAGGATATAAAATTATTGGAACAGAACAGTGTTCCAGGTATATCCAGAAGGGACACAGCATTTGCATGGGTTTTTGTTTAAATATAATTTTACTTTACACATTCTTTCAGGTGGACCACGATACTCTGAGTCACCACCATTCTCTAGACAAAAGTACTGTGTATTTGTCACACCATTTCTCATGCAGCGACGGACATGCGTTTTACTCCATCTTCCTTTTGTTTATGCGAAAGCATTTTCTTCATAATCCATTTTCAAATCTGCCCATATTTTACATTTACATTTATAGAATTTGAATTGGAAGGGGGGTAGAAATAGAAACAAAGACTGTATTGTTTCTCTCATAAAAAGAGGAGAAAGAAATAGCCAATTCTCATAAAAATAAGAAAAGTTGATAAGTATGAAATAAATCCATCTCCTCTGGGATTTTCCAGTAATTCTTCTGTTAGCCGACTGTGTCATTCCACACAAATGGACCTCTCTGAAATCATATAGTTCTGTATTTGTAAAATCAACTAGAGAAAGAAAAAAACATGCTTTAATTTCTGTTGCTTCAAGGGATCATCCATTCAAAATATTTTTCCTTCCACTATAAACTGTATTAGAATCTAAGCTATAAGAAATCAAGATTGTAAGTGTCTCACACACATATTCCTCTTTCCTGTGAAAGTTCTCTTTGCGTAGCATCACAACCCCGATTCTTTCAACCTTTGCTCATACGACTTAGCTTTCAGAACCCGTATTCTTACATTAGAATGAGGAACATTGTGCAGGTTCTAAAATTTAAAAAAAAAAAAAAATGGTTGTTGTAAACCAACTCATTTGGGGGTGGTTTGTTAAGGAGAAAAGCTAATACAGCTAAGATGATTCCATATTTGTCTTATTTTTAATAATCACATCATATTGCAGGTTAGCCTGAGCTTGTCTTCTAAAATAAAAATGTCTAAATATTTTAAATTATGCCATCTGATTAGGAAAATAATTTGGGGGCATAAGCTCTCTAGATGTTTATTTATTTAAAATATATAATGTACTGCTGTCAATACATATATTAAATATCAATGAAGCTTGGTTTCTTTTTTAGGATAAAAAGTCAATATAGTATATGCAGTCAATGCAGTTATTTTATTTCCTCATCCCAGTAGATCCTCACAGGCACCATTTGGGTTATATTCACACTATTGAGGGCCACTCTTCTAAAACTCTGAAATCTTTTTCAGAATCTGCCTGAAAGCTTTGCTTTACCTATTCTGAATGTGTGTGATTTGTTTTTAAAACTAAACTCAGCTTTATTACTCATAGTTGCTGATTGTTACAGAATCTTTTCAGGAATTATACATTGATCTTTTCTATTAACTGAGTTTAAATAAACCCCATTTGGTCAAAACCACCATTCATGTGGTTTTTTTCCTAGCAAATGTACCTGGAATATATACTGATTTATGAGGTCTCTTGCATCACTGTTTTCTCTAGATACTAGATTCTTTTGTGGGTATGTATCCCATGTCTTTCTTTTCTTTATGTTTTAAGAAGCAGGTGCTAATGACATTTTCAACAAAGAGGATGAGGATGGCTTTTCAATGTCAAAGAATTCTAAGATACCTCACGTGAGAGTAGCTGTACTTTTAGTATCTGTTGATTAAGAATCTACATAATAATAAAAAGCTACTATAATATCAGTAATGTTTTTAAACAAATGTATGTTTTATTAACCACTTTGGAATCTATGTGAATGTGAATACTAGTCACAAACATTTGCAGAGGACTCATTTCTCAATGGACAGATGATTCTTCCTGCCCTTCTGGGGTATTCAGGCCCTTGCTTAACTTGGTAATAAGAAAGGCCCCGCGGGAAGGAAAATAGGAGACGCAGATCCCACTCCGTGGTGCACCAGTGCGGCAACCTGGACAGACCCTGCAGTCTCTCTGAGTCCTGGCATCCTCTTAACAGTGGCAGTAAAAACAGTGGTGGTGAGAGTCAGTCATCCAAATGGTAACTTCATTGACTCAGTGTATAAGCTAGATCAACAGAGCTGGAATTTGAACTCTGTACTGTCCACTGCAGTAGCCATTCACTGTGGGTGGCTATTTAGATTTAAGTGAATTAAAGTTAAAGTAAAATTAAATTTTAATTCCTCAGTCTCGTTAGCACATTACAAGCACTCAGTAGCCATATGCAGCTACCATATTGTGCAGCACAGATCAAGAGCCATCACCAGTTCCATTGGTCAGTGCTGAACCAGACTGACAACTGCAAAGGCTGTACTTTTGCCACAGTTTGGATTTCATTCTTCCTTCCCCATCCATTCCTTTACTCATCCATCCATTTAGCAAATGTTTATCAAATACCTACTACATGCCAGCCACCACGGTGAAGACTGGGGAGTTTTCTCACAGTGCCGTTGTCAACGGCAAATGTAATAGACATAAAAGAGCTTTTTAAGCGATTAAGTTTTAGATGAAAGGTACTTTTAGGCTGTAGGTGCTATAATAGTAGGGCTCTACTTCACTGAGGGCAGGGTCTATGTTACTCTTCTTGGAATCCTCTCTTCTCACCCCCACTCAGCAGAGTCTAGTACCCATCAGAAGTGAATGCAGAGCCTCCAATCATAGTATATATGTGTCCATTTTTGTCCATCACTTTCTGAACCCTTTTCCTCAATCAGGGGCATTCATCAGGTAGTGTATTGTGGGCAACGTGGGCCATGGCAGCCCGATCATGTGCATGATGCCAGCGCTCGGCCAATCAGATTCTCTGCTTGGGAATTTGAAACTAGAGCAAATGACGTGAAGAAACAGGTTAAAATATTTTAGGGACTGCAGCAGTAAAGTCCACTTTCTACTCAACTCAGCTTAACTGGGTCTCCAGTGGTGAAGCTTAAAAGCAAACTTTTTTGTCCACCCCTACCCGACACCCCCTTAAGCCTCCTTCATGGGGTTGGTTCCACTGTTACCACTGGATTCCGCATGAAGTGAGTACCCATGACCTTCCTGGTCTTTGTCATCTTAACAAAGTCTTCTTGTCACTAAGTTGCAAAACACGGTCTCAATTTCTTCTATCTTCAGTCAAAGGCCAAAATGTCCCAGCTGGGGCTGCAAGGAGGGTGGCTTGATTCCTTCCTCGCACCGAGGAGCGTAAGGGGAATGTGGTATTTCTTAACAGATTGGTTACTGTCATCACCTGGCTTTTGCTCTCCAGGTCCTGTCAGTGATTAAAGGTGGCCCTGTTGTGGACATTTCTGAGGAGTTTTGTAGCAACTTACCTGCCAGAGCACTCCACCTAGGGTATAGAGCGACTCCAGCCCCTCTGGCCTCCTCTCCAAGGATCTGCCTCCAGTCTCAAGCTCTCATCCCTTTCATGTTCTCACCTGGCCCAGTTCTGGGTCATCAGCTTTGACATTTCTGCCTGGTGACCTGCCCCATATCTTACGATAACATCTAAACACTGTCCTATCTTTGTGGTTCAACTGAACTTTCTGGCCTGACTTCCGGCTCCCCCAGGGACAGCAGAGGAAACCAGGTCCAGTGGGGGCCATGGCAAGTGTCCTCATCAGATGCGTCTGTAAGTAATGGTTCCCCACCTCCTTGGGCTTCAGCTTTTATTTTGAACCTGTTGCTTCTGCCTTCTCAGTGATATTGAGAACTATCCAATAGCCTTCAAATAAGTTATTTTTCTAGAGATGGAACACATGAACTTACTTACAAAACAGAAAGAGACTATCAGACTTAGAGAATGAATTTATGGTTGCTGGGGGAAAGGATGGGAGAAAGGGATAGTTAGGGAGTGGATAATGGACAAGGGCCTACTGTGTAGCACAGGGAACTCTGCTCCATGTTATGTGGCAGCCTGGGTGGGAGGGGACTTTGGGGGAGAATAGATACATGTATATGTATGGCTGAGACCCTTTGCTGGCCACCTGAAACTCTCACAACATTGTGAATCGTTTATACCCAAGTACAAAATTAAAAGGTTTTAAAAAAAATATGTTCTTTCTCTGCTTTAGCCAGCCAGTCATTTTCTATTCCTTTTAGTTCAACACCTGCTCTGATCAGTGTTGCCACTGCAGTGCATCTTTGGCTGTTATCTGTCTCCCTAGTTTGCACCGAGTCATTGTACCGCTACTGCCTTTCACATGGCAAAGCAACGCATGCACCATGCAAAACATTCAGACAAATCAGAAATCCGCAACATAATTATGCAAAAGTGCCACATAGTTCCATGCCTCTCAGATATCCGTGTTCATCAGCATTGCTAAATTTAACTTTTGAATAATAGATTCACGTGTTTGAAATATATTTCACCCTGTCCACCAGTCACCATCACCACAACCCTCACCTTCACTCTCTTTTTAAAAATGTATTTATTTTTGGTCACACCAGGCAGTATGTGGGATCTTAGTTCCCTGACCAGGGATCGAACCCATGCCCCCTGCAGCAGAAGCACAGAGTCTTAACCAGGGTACCACCAGGGAAGTCCCTTAACTCTCTCATTAATCTCTGCTGTATCCTGCCAGTTTCTCTGCGCATATAAAAACAGATACAAGTTGGTGTTATTTGTCTTCTACCTCCCTTTTTACACAAAAGGTATATCATCTTCTTGTACTTTCCCTTTGTCACTTAACAATCCATCTTGGAAATGTCACCACATCCACTACTCAGAGAACTGCCTCAATTGGTTTTAAAGCTACAGAAAGACACATACTGTAGGATATCACTTATATGTGGAATCTGAAAAGAGACAAGAAACTAGTGAATGTAACAAAA
The DNA here is from genome assembly GCF_029378745.1 of Bos indicus. NCBI lineage: Eukaryota > Metazoa > Chordata > Mammalia > Artiodactyla > Bovidae > Bos > Bos indicus. Next base: position 13,689,329 of record NC_091781.1, on the reverse strand, counting down.
AAGAATCAGGTTCACAAATATAGAGAACAAACTAGTGGTGACTAGAAGGGCAAGGGAAGAGGGGAGGGGCAACACAGAGTTGGGGGAGTAAGAGGTTCAACTGAAATTAGCTACAAGGATGCACCGTACAACACAGGGAGTATAGTCAGTATTTTATAATTACTATAAGTGGAGTATAACCTTTAAAAAATTGTGAATCACTCTATTGTACACTTGTAGCTTATATAATATTGTACAGCAACTGTACTTTGAAAAAAAAGCTGCATTTTAACTCTCCCCTTCCCAGTGATAGAAATTAGATTGTGTCTAAATACACAAATTAGATTGTGTATTTGTCATTACAAATAGCGCTGCAGAAATCATCTTACACATGTGTCTTTCATGACAGCTGCAAACCTAAACTGTCAGCTAAGTTCCTGGAAGTGGGGCTGCTGAGTCAAAGGGTAAATGCACCAGGAGAGCAGTGTATGCATGCACGCTCAGTCGTGTCTGATTCTTGCGACCCCAAGGACTATAGCCAGCAGGCCGCCCCTGTCCATGGGGTTCTCCAGGCTAGAATACTGGAGTGGGGTGCCATTTCCTTCTCCAGGGGATCTTCCCGACTCAGGGATTGAACCCGCATCTCCCGCATCTCCTGCATCAGCAGGCGGATTCTTTTATCACTGTGCCACCTAGGAAGCCTAAATATTGTGAGGTTTCCAATAACTAACTGGCACTCCCAGTGTTGGAACAGTGTCCAGTCTGTTCTCACCAGCAATGGGAATGCCTGTAACCTGGCAGCTTCACTGATGGATGGTCTGGGAAAGATGCTGCTGTGCCCTACCCACGCCCTCTGGGAGGTCTTCTCTAGACCTGCAGCTGCAACTCTGCCTCGGGGCTTTTTTCTGGCCCCAGGAAAGAGGCTTGACCTGTGTGCAAGCCTCGGGGGTGGACAGGGCAGAAATTCCTGAGAGTTCCTTCTCCACGAGCAGTCATCAAACAGTGACAGGGAGTTGATGTATAAACACCCCAGCTTCTCATTCTTAGGGCTTCCCTGATAGCTCAGTTGGTAAAGAATCCGCCTGCAATGCAGGAGACCCTAGTTCGATTCCTGGGTTAGACCCCAGTTCAATTCCTGGGTTGGGAAGATCTGCTGGAGAAGGGAGAGGCTGCCCACTCCAGTGTTCTTGGGCTTCCCTTGTGGCTCAGCTGGTAAAGAATCCGCCTGCAATGTGGGAGACCAGGGTTCAATCCCTGGGTTGGGAAGATCTCCTGGAGAAGGGAAAGGCTACCTACTCCAATATTGTGGCCTGGAGAATTCCATGGACTGTATAGCCCATGGGGTCGCAAAGAGTCGGACATGACTGAGCGACTTTCACTTCACTTCACTTCTCATTCAGAGGGGACAAGCCTGGAGGGTGTTCTGCACCATCTCCATGGCTCTCCAACTGAGTTCCGGGCTTGCCTTCAGGACACACCATTCATAACATCCTTCTCTTTCCTCCTTACCTCCCTACAGGTGTTTTCTGCCCTCGCCTCCCAAATGAACTACCTACATTACAATATTTGTCTTAGGGTCTGCTTCTGGGAGAAACCAGTTGGACAGTCTGTCATCAGAATTTTGGAAATGTATAAACGATATCTCAATATCTTTTGGATTTGCATTTCACTTGTGAGTGAAGTCGAACATACATTCATACATTTGAGCTATTTTATTTATATTTCTGTGAATTGACGGTCATATCTTTTGCCTATTAGTCTCAATTTCTATAAAAATCACTCTGTAATAGGAAGATTAGCTCTTTGTGATATGAATATTTTTCCAGTCATCTTTTTTTCCCTGTTTTTGTGTTTTCTTCTTTCCATGTCTTCCTACTCCTTTTTTTTGGGGGGGGGGGGGGCACCATTCAGAAGTTTTAATTTTTATATAGACAAATTCATCAATCTTCTCTTTTGTCCTGTCTGAATTTTGAGTCATGGTGAGAAATGCTTGTCTCCATTCCAAGATATAGAAGAAGAATTACATGTTTTCTGATAATTCTTTTAAAAAATCTTGGGGCTTCCCTGGTGGTCCAGTGGTTAAGAATCCACCTGCCAAAGCAGGGGACATGGGTTCCATCCCTGACCAGGAAGATCCCACAAGTCTCAGAGCAACTAGACCCACGTGCCACAACTACTGTGCTCAGACGCTGCAACTGCTGAGCCCAAGCACCTAGAGCCTGTGTTCTGCAACGAGAAGCCACCAAAATGAGAAGCCACTGCAAAAAAAGTAGCCAGCCCCCACTTGCTGCAACTAGAGAAAGCCCTCTTGCAGCAACAAAGACCCAGGGCAGCCGTAAATAAACAAATCTTTAAAAAAAAAAAAAATCATTAGTTTGCATCTTTAACCCACTAGAATTTATCCTAGTGGATATACTTTTTTTGTAAAAAAAAAAATTATTTATCTGGTTGCACCAGGTCTCAGTTGTAGTGCATGGGATCTTTAGTTAGGTTATTTAGTCACAGCATATGGGATCTAGTTCCCTGACCAGGGACTGAACACAGGCTCTCTGCCTCGGGAGTGCAGTCTTAGTCACTGGACCACCAGGGAAGTCCCTACCCTAGTGGCTATTCATCAACTTTTACCTTTTACCTTCATCGTGCTTTTCCTACACTGTGACCTCTCCCAGAATCACCCTGACACTGAAACTGCCCTCAGGTTACTCTGAGTGAGGTGTTGTGTTTCACTGACCCAACCTGTTTCCTCTTGGGAGACTACCACGGGTCTCTTGGCTTCCCTCTTAACTCAGCCTTTACCTCCCTTATGAGCAGAAGAGTTTCCTGCTGCAGCATCTATCTGCAACAGCCTCCTGTATCTTTTTTCCTTACTTAGCCCATAGTTTATCTCAGCTCAGAGTGTCTATGTTCTTCCTTTCTCACAGCTCTTCATGTTTTCCCTTTTGTTCTGTTCCAAATGGCAGAGGAACTTGTGTGCCGTTTTCTTGTGGACTTTGACCCAATCTCTCAAGAGTGCGGTGAGTTTTTCATTGCAGCCTCGAGTAATGAAAAAGATCGAGAGAGCCACAAACAATTTCATAAATCTGTGGGGTCCTTCTGCAACTCAGCACATTGCAGTGTGCATTTTCAGTTTGTTTTTGTCTTGATAGTGCTCACTCTTAGGGAGAAAAATACAAAGATAGATAGGTGGATATATAGATAGGTGGAGAGACAGTTATAAATATAGGTAGATAGATGGATAGAAACCTGATATACATAGATAGTTGGATAGATAGAAATAGATATAAATATAGATAGACATGATCTATAGTCATCCATAGAGTGCTAAATATGTCACAAAATTCACATCTGCACATGAACTTGATTCAATTCTGTTGTCTTGGCCAAAGTAGATAAACTAGAAGAATTCGACCTTTTTTGATTTGTTGCTGTATTTCTGTATGGCATCCCTCAGATTTGTTTCTAAAAATATTGCTCTTGCACTTCTGTCCTTTTCTATGATATTCTAGGCCCATTCTGTCCCCTAAATGTGGGTGAAGCATACTCCACGATCTTTAACCTTCTTTTAATTAACTAACAGCCACAGAGGGCCAGCCTCTTCTTGGCATGAAAGACACTCATCATGTTCCATCGGCCTGGTTAACTGTCCTACCATTGAATCAGAGACTGTTCAGTGAGAGAAAAGGAAACCAGCTATCATTCTTTCCTCCCAGGGGCCTTTTGGGCTCCTTCTGCCCACATATGTCACAAGGAAAAGGCATCACCTCTGTTTACTCATCTGCCTCTGTGTACTCCAAACTCTGACGCTTCTACCTGAGAGGCAAATATTCCTGCCTGCTGCCACTAAAACCAGGCAGGGGCCGCTTTCATGGATCCTGTCCGTGGCCTTGCTCTCTTTTTTCTTGCCCGAGACCAGGGGAGGGCAATCGGGTGGTGAGACACTCATCTCCCCCACGAGTCCTTCCTTCTTCCTGCCTGTCTGCCGAGTCGTCTCTGTGGAAGCTTCCATCACAGACGGCTCCTCTGGGCACCCCCACCCTCCTCATCAGAATACTCCTCCCCTGGGTGTCACCAGCCGTGGGATTGTAAGACTCCATTATAATAAAGGTGACGATGAGAGATCTCAAGGAAGTCGAGCTCCAAAGTGAGGGAGGGAGGCACATCAGAGGGAATGGGTTCCCGGAGCCTGGTAATGAGATGGAGACGACTTTTTCTGCTTATGGGTGAAAAAGACCGGGAAGTCTCTGAAGACAAAGCACATAATAATGTGATCACAGGGGCCTCCTAATGGGGCCGATGTGATGTGCGGAATACGTCTTCTTTTCGCTGCCTGACTCTCAGGTTCCAGTGGAAAGGGCTCCACATGGGTGTTTACTCAGAGGACCTCGTTTGGTCACACCACACTCCAGCTGAGATCTTTATTCCACCACAGTTACATGCAGGTGTATGATTAATTGACTTAATAACCTTGAGTCTCATAGGTAATTTTTTCTAAATTCTTTGTCTCAGAAGAATAAAAAAAAATGTTTGATCAGACGCACATTCCTTAGTAATGCTGTTTATTTCTTAAAGATTTGGTAACATGCTTAGCTGGATGCTCCTTTGCCCCTTTGCTTCTCCTAAAAGGTGGCTTTTTTCCCCCCTTTTCTTCTTTCTTTTAAATAGAAGTGTATAAATTGGTTCAGCCAGCACGGCCAGCTGCCTATGTAAGGAGTGCCTGGTTTTGTCCAAGCTGGAATTTGGAGATGCAGGACCTCGTTAGGAATGACCTGAGGTCCCCTTGGTGATGAGGAAGGAAACTGGCCACACCTTTGCCCCGTGTGCTCTGGAGATAGCCGGGGATGCAAATGCTCACGTTTCTCTTGGACTGTGACCGGCACCTGACTTACTGCCATGGCCTGACTGGGTTAATAGAGTCTTTCCCTTTTTTTTTTTTTCCTGTTGATGTGCCTGTCACTGAGTCTGATGATCAGAAAGGCAATTAAGTGCACCTCCCTAGTAGCCCAGTGGCTAAGACTCCACACTCCCAATGCAGAGGGACCAGGTTCAATCCCTGGTCAGGGAACTAGCTCCCACATTCCCCAACTAGGAGTTCACATGCCACAACTGAAGATCCCATGTGCAGCAACTAAGACCTGGCACAGCAAATAAATAAATATTAAAAAAAGAAAGGCACTCCAAGTCATAATTCTCCCAACCGCATTTAAATAATGGGGGACTTTCTAGAGCTATTCTTTCCCAGAGGGTTTTCTGGATGTTTCCTGAAATTAGGAACTAGAGGGATGGTCCACCAGTCCTAAACATTTTTTGCTTAGGACTAAGGATTTTCAAATCCCTAACTGGGCATAAAGAATACTAATGGGTCTGGGGTTTCTTTTTTGACAGAAGTTTTATCTTTTTGATGAAAACTTTTCTAAAGTTGACTGTGGCAGTCATTGCCCAATTTTACTAAATAGACTAAAAGTGACTGAATTCTACCTTTTAAATAGGGAAAGTGTATGGTATGTGAATTGTACTTCAACAAGTCTGTTATTAAAATGCATTCATAAATTTCCTTGTTAATAATTAATCCTATTCTTCTAGGACCCTGTCCTTAATAAATCTAATGATATGCACCTCTCAAGACCCATCCATAGTCACCTATGACGAAGTGCAGTTGTCAGAAGAGATGAGCAGAGTCTGTACAAAGATTTTTCCAGTGACAGACTCAGAAGCTCACAGAGTTCTTACAAAACACTGTTATGCAATTCATTCATTTCAAAAGAGGGAATCTGAGTTTTGCATTACTTAGGTAGGCTAAGATTAATTTTTTAAATGTCAGGGTAATATGCATAATCTTCTAGTCCCCACTGTCCCATCACCTGGTATTTCCTGACTCCCCGGCATGAACATTCCCAGTGGAAATGTGGGGTCTCTCACATCAGCATTTTCTCAGGGCCACTTCAGGTAGGGCCAGGACTCTGCAATGTCCTTAAATCCAGGGCTCTAGACTTCCTGTACCACTCCAGGACCCCTCCCCTCACTTCAGTGTTGACCTCCAGGAGTACACCCCTGCGTGTCTTTTACAGAAGCTGTTCCTTAGTCTAGGGGACCCACGACGTCCACGTGCACAGAAAGTCTGGGAAGACATGTGCCCGCCCACACGGGGCATGGCCCTTCATCAGCGCCTGCGGGGCGCACACAGGGAGTGTTAAAGAGCCAGCCTCCCTGTTCCAGGTGCAGGCAGCTCCGAGGTATCACTCATGCTCTGGAGCCCCTCCGAGGGCCTCTGTGAGGGATCCCACCTTTGCTTCATTTCCTCCCCTCCCCTGCTTCCCCACAGGTCTCCCCTGGGAGCACGTCCTCTAGAAATCCCCCGCACACCCATCCTCCCCGCGGAGGCTGGGAGCCCGAGCTAAGACCACAGTCCGCATACCCGGCCCATCAGTGCAATGGTGGTAAGCGTGCCTGGGCATGCTGCAGATGCAACTGGGCTCTGAGCCTTAACTGTGAGAATCCAGCCGTCCCCTCTGGAACTCTGGAGTGCGTGGGCGGGCAACGGGTCAGATGGGACTTGACAGAACCAAGAAGGAGGATGAGAAAGACACAGGCGTCCTGGAGCAGAGCCAGCATTGTGGGCATGCTGTCTGTGCCGTCACAAAGAGCTCTGCACTTAGAAGGACCCTGTACCTGGCTTCATGCTCTTACACTGTCATCTTGAAATTCTCAGCACTCTTTGGAAAAGAGTCTTGAATTTTGATTTTGTGCTGGGCCTTGCAAATTTCCTAGGCTTCCCTGGTGGCTACAGTAAAGAAGTCACCTGCCAGTGCAGGAGATGTGAGAGGTGTGGGTTCAATCCCTGGGTCAAGAAGATCGCTTAGAGTAGGAAATGGCAACCCACTCCAGTATTCTTGCCTGGAGAATTCCATGGACAGAGGAGCCTGGCAGGCTACCGTCCGTGGGGTCACAGTCGGACACAAATGAGCAACTGGCAGTTTTATTTTCTTTTGCAAATTATGCAGCTAGTCCTAGTCCCTGTCTGACCATATCTGAGACTACAGACTCCTGGGGGTTTTAGGTTTCACAAACCAACAAATGCCCTTTGGGCGTCTGACGTTTGCAGTGTATAGAGCTATGAGTACATGGGTTCCCAGATGCAAATGCCAGAAACCCATTTGAGCCAGTTTCAGCAGAAAATGCATTTGTTCGGGTGTATCAACAACCCAGAGATTCTGAGAGGCCCAGAGGAACAAACCTGAATGCCCAGTAGCAAAGAAGAGTGGCCAGATGCTATCACAGATAGAAGACATCCCTGGACACAAACATCACGTTCACGTACCTGAGTGCGGGGCTCGGAGGCGCCTTGGAACCTTGGTCACTGGGAGCTAGCTGGCTACTTGGCTGCTATGCTCAGCAGAATGGGTTCCATGTCTTTATGACATTAGCTTCCCAATCAAAGTCTCCAGTGGGTGTCACATTGGTGAAGGCTGTCTCTTACCTGCACCTGAGAAGCAAGAGGCATTCTAAATAGCTTCTCTCTTAAGGAGGCCTTGGTGGGGGCGGGAGGGGAGGGATGGGATTGTGCAATCATGAGCCAGGGGATTTCCCCAAACACAGGAAGGGAATTTAAAGATGTTAGGAGGCATCCAGGTGTATCCACCACCCACTACTTACATACACTGGAATTCTGCTGCTGGCTGTGCACATAGGAAGTGCTGGTGGCTCAGGCGGTAAAGAATCCACCTACAACGTGGGAAGATCCAGAATCGATCCCTGAGTCAGGAAGAGCCCCTGCAGAAGGAAATGGCAACCCACTCTAGTATTCTTGCCTGGAGAATTCCACAGAGGGGCCTGGTAGGCTACAGTCCATAGGATCTTAAAGTGTCAGACACGACTGAGCAAATAACACTCTCTCATAAACGTGGAATGAATTGCACACACTCAGTGATTTGGTGGTTTCCCAGTGTGCTCCCCCTCACCTAGCTCTTAGGACATCCTATACCTTATCGCCTTCTTGGGGCTGCCCCAGGCCCGGTTTTCAACCCCATGTCCCTGGTACTCTACTATTTCCCACCCACCTGGAACCCCAAACCAGGACAACATGGGTACATTTCTGCAAAGCAAAACAGAACCCTTAGGTTATAACCCTTAGGTTATAAGATGTTTCTTTACCTGGAGGCAGGCGGAAAGGTGCTTGCTGAATGCTACCACAAAGCCAATCTCACACACTCACTGCAGGTGGCAGGTAATAAACCTATTTCTATGCAAAAAAGGATCTCTTTGTTGCTAATAATTTTTATGCCGGTTCAGAGGGAGTATTTTTCAGAATCAGGTGTTAACAAAGTAATGAACCAAATAAAATGTACAGTGAGCAATTATCAGTTTCCTTTGATGCGCCCGCCCTAGAGTTTGTTATTGCCGATGCAATGTAAAAATTAAACAGGAGAACAAAAGAGTGCCTTTGGGAGGGGCATGAAATCAGCATTTAAAAACAACTGTTTCATCCATTTTGTACCTTCAGATGGAATACATTTATTTCAAAGGAGAGACTGGGGTAGACAAAGTGGAAATGGGAGGAGGGCCTGCGGTGGACACCAAGCTCCTCAAGGCGGGGCTTTTCAGCTGTTCTGGAGGAGGTTCCGGGTGGCCTGGGGGCTTCCCTGGTGGCTCAGACAGTAAAGAATCTGACTGCAGTGTAGGAGACCTGGGTTCGATCCCCGGGTCGGAAGATGACCCAGAGAAAGGAATGGCAGCCTGCTCTAGTGTTCTTGCCATGGGCAGAGGAGCCTGGCGGGCTACCGTCCATGGGGTTGCAAGGACTGAGTGACTAACACTTTCATTTTCCAGGTGGCCTACGGGGAGAACACCTTGGTGTCAGAGGGATGAAGTCGGGCAGCCATCAGCAGAGTCAGAAACATGTCTTACCCTTGAGGACACACGGGGGTTAGACAAGATAGAATAAAAGGGCAGTGCCTGGTCTCTCCCCACCCTGCGTTAGCTCACGGGCTGGTTTTTCTGAAGCTTTACTACTGGTCGGGGAGGGGTTGGCACGAACTGGGGCTCCTCTGAGACGTTACCCTCTGCCCCCCAGTTGGAAGGACTGCCAACGTTCATCGTCCCAGGGAGGGCAGGCATTGCTAGAGCTTTCAGGGTCCTTTAAGGGGGTGTGGCTCTGACCTCTGCCTCCCTGGGAATAAGCGAGGAGGGCAAGAGCTTCCCAGGTGGTGCTGGTGGTAAAGAACCCACCTGCCAATGCAGAAGCCATAAGAACCACGGGTTTGACCCTTGGTCATGAAGATCCCTTGGAGGAGAGCATGGAAACCCACTCCAGTATTCTTTCCTGGAGAATCCCACAGACAGAGGAGCCTGGAGGGTTGTAGTTCATAGGGTCGCAAAGAGTCAGACATGACTGAAGCAACTTAGCGCACATAGCATACATGGTAGGTGCTCAGTAGACACTCGCTCATCAAGGTGTTCTTCCCGTTAAACCTTCATCTGGGCTGTTTCCACTAGCGCTTTCTGCCCCTCTCTGTGCTACCCACCCGTCACTATGAATTTTGACAGAAAGCATTAAAACAAAATGAAGTCATAAATCTTGAGGAAGAGGCGTTCTCTGGAATGTCAGGAATACATAGTCACCACGCACGGACTGCCCGGCAGTCGGGATCCACTCCTGCACATCCCCAGTCCTCAATCCTGCTCCTCTGGGCTGCCCAGGATGGGAGAAGAACGCAGGTCAGATTCCATGTGTCCACCGTGAAGGAAGCAGCCGCGTCCATACAGGTAGTTTCTGAATAACCTGTGCTGTGTGTTTCCACTGACATTAAATCTGAAGCTAGACAGACAAAGAGGAGCCACAGGGTTGAGATAGGCAGCTGGAGAGGTTCACTTTTTAAGGCATCACTTGCGTCTAGGAACTCTCATCTCTGGTCCCATGTGCTGGTCTTCACGTCTAACACAGCGCTTCCTACTCACCCCTTCCCACAACTCTCCTTGTGCAGCATCCTTTGGGCTCTGGTCTCACCTCCTATTGTCCTGAGGAGATGACGAGGCTTTCTTCACATTGAAGGGGAGACACAGGATCCCACATCTCAGCTGCCATCCCTGAGATGTGGAACACACTCTTTCCCGCCCCTGGTGGAACCCTGGAAGTGGCCGTAAATTCACAGTGGAATTCTGGGCATGTGGGAGGTGATTTTCTGAACTGAGATTCCTTGCCTGCAGCCTCTGAGATCAGAGTGACCAAACAGAGCAATCCTAAAGAGAAATCAACACTGAATGTTCACTGGAAGGACTGATGCTGAAGCTGAAGCTCCAATACTTTGGCCACCTGATGAGCCAATTCTTTAGAAAAGACCCTGATGCTGGGAAAGATTCAGGATAGGAGGAGAAGAGGGTGACAGAGGATGAGAGGGTTGGATGACATCACCGACTCAATGGACATGAGTTTGAGCAAGCTCCAGGAGTTGGTGATGGACAGGGAAGCCTGGTGTGCTGCAGTCCATGGGGTCACAAAGAGTCAGACATGACTGAGTGACTGAACAACAGCAATAAGTTGAGCTTCCTTTTTTTCTCCCCAGATTTGGTCAAGACAGGTTCTTCTAGTGGGCCAAGCTGCAACTCACCACCAAAATATTTCTGAATCTTTTCTCTTCAGTAGGATGCCTACATCCTCAAAGTGGGCAGAGGGGATGCAAATCAGCTGCTCCTTACACGTGCTAGAAGTACACACGGAAGAACAAAAGCCACACTGTGGAGAGCCCTCCTCACGCTGCACTTGGAAGGGCTTTGGCCTCTGAAACCTAAGAAATATCACTGGCCCAGTGGTGTAGGGCACACCCACGGTTCCATATCCCAGCTCTGCCCCTCTCCGTCTGTGTGACTTTGAGCAAGCAACTTGACTTCTGAGACTCCAGCAGGTGCATTGTAAAATGAGGGTAATGATTGCACTGCCTTATAGGGGCGCTGCGAAGATCAAATGGGACAGGGCATAGCCTGGTACCTGGATCACACAGTAGGAGCTTAGTGAACATCATTCATTACTCCATTACTCAGATTGGGCGGAGGAGAGAGAGAGGACCTTCCCGTGAGCCTGGAATCCTGAAAGGTGCTCTCCTGAGGGGTGTATGAACAGGGGCTTGGGGCATACGCTGTTGCCCTTCACAGCAGCAGCAAGGAGCCTTCCATTTTGACTGGCCTCCCTGACACGGATGGCAGCATCTGCCTGGATGATCTTTAAAACAGCTGTGGGCCCAGAAGTTATTGCTCTCCCTGTGACTGTTCTGCCTAACTGCCCTTCTCCCTGGGATTTGACTGACCAGAGGTGAGCTCGAGAGAAAAGGCGGGACCAGATTTCAATAAGACCTTCTGCCCAGCACAGGGGAACTTGTGGAGTTTTCGGAGAACTTGGGCAAACCTTCCAAAGACTTTGAGCAGGAGGGTGATAGAAAACTACGTTTCTGGAAAATCACCAGGGAAAATGTTGCACACCGACAGGTAGACATCTGGTCATAGCGTAAGGTAGGAGCTAGCGGGTGGGGGAGACCAGTAGCGGACTCCCTAGCCAGATAAGAGGTGACCCACCTAGACCAAAGCGGGCAATGGGGATGGAGGGAGGGGGGAGTGAGGTGAGGATGGGTCTGAGTGGGTCAAGAGGTAGCACCACAATGTTACGTGGCAGCCTGGACGGGAGGGGGTTTTGCAGAGAATGGATATAGATGTATACGTGTGGCTGAGTCCCTTCGCCACTCACCTGAAACTCACACCATTGATAATCAGCTATACCCCAATACAAAATAAAAAGTGTAAAGTTTGTTGGGGGTGGGAGGAAAGCATCAGCTGTGCTTTGTGAATGGCTGGGTGCAGCAGTGGGCTGCGAGGAGGGTGGCCATCACGGTTCCGGCTGGAACACAACACTGCCCGAGGGAGCATGAAGACCAGGGGTGGGGGAAGATGAGCTTTGGGACAGGCTGAGTTTGGGGTGCTTGTGCGAGGCCCCTGGGACAGCTCCTCCCTGAAGATGTAGGCTCGGAGCGAGGTAAGATCTGCACTGGGGATGAGCTGCCCAGGGAGAGAAAACAGGTGAGCCACAACCATGCCTCTGATATCAACCCAGCGGAGTTGCAAATCAGCACGGCCTCAACATGGCTGGGCACTGCCTACCCTGCGGTCCTGGGGGAGGGGGAGGGGACCGCTGCTTCTACAGAACTTGGAGGAGAAGCAAATCGGATATTCCGTGCAGGGCTGGGGAGCAGCACAGTCTCAGGGGAGCCCTCCTCTGGGCTAACACTGGCACATGGCATCCCACCCTCTCCCCATCCCCTGCTCAGAGCCACCATCAAGTGGGAGGGAAGCCAGCCCAGAGACGATCCTCTGCCTGCCCTGGATCCCCAGGGATGCCTGCCAGGGAGCAGGGGGCCTCTGAGGAGCTTTGCTTTCTCGCCTCTGGGGCTCTGCAGAGCCCTGGCTGTTACCAGGAGACAGGAGGGCAGCGTTCCCCAAGGCTCGGCACTACTACGGGGGCAGCATGCCAGCTCCAGGAGCCTCTGCTCTGGCAGAGGAGGGGGAAGGAGTGGTGATCATGCCTGGTGGCAGCTCACAGGTGCGCACTGGGGTTGTGGTCCATGGCTGCTGAGGGAAGAGTCAGGGCCCCGTACAACCAAGTCAAGCAGAGATGGACAAAGTGACTCAGGCTCCTTGAGAACCTAGCTGAGGCTCAAGATTGACCATGGGGTCCTCTGTAGTCAGGGACGTTATTTTCTCACTTATCATCATTTACTCACTTATTGTAAGTCTAATGGAAATGCCACATCAAAATGGCCTGAATCACTAGCACATCCTTAGGCTCTCATACTCGTGAATCACCTACCCTCTCAACATCAAGAGGAATTTCATCATCCATCTGTCCATCCTTCCATCCATCCATCCATCCATCCCAGAGACCGCCACTGTGCCACACCCTCAGATGCATGTAGAGAACACAGAGGTGATTCAGACACAAACCTAAGAAACCCACAGCCTGGAAGGAAGGGAGAGATTAACAAACATGGCCCCCATTACCCCCACCATGACAGTCTTCCTGTTATGACTGGTGGACTTCAGAACAATGGTAGGGAACATAAGTGGACGTGATCAGTTCCACTTAGGTTGGAATGGGTGGCTGGTCAGAGAGAACACGGCTTTTGAGATCCGTCTTGCAAAAGCAAGGGGGAAGTTTAGAAATATGCTATTCTGTACATCTCTAAAGTTCCTGAAGTTCTAGTAGTTAATCTTTGCTACCTTGAACGAACTCGAGGAGGAAATGGCAATCCACTCCAGTAATCTTGCCTGGAAAATCTCATGGACAGAGGAGGCTGGCTGGCTGAAGTCTGTGGGGTCATAAAGATTCTGACATGACTGAGGGACAGCATACACACACCTTGAACTAAAGACCAAACCAGAGGTCTCTGGGGGGTATGGGATGGATTGAGGAGCAATCGATTCTTTTTAATGTCCTGGTTAGATATTGGAATATGACTTAAATTTAAAATTTCCAAATATTTTAAAATATGAATAACTGCAAAATTTCACTGAAAAAGAGAATTCGTCTTTTCTAAGAGCCCTGGCTATTGTCAAAAGAAAGAACAAGGAAAAAGGCAAGAGGGTTTTTTTGTTTTTTAACAAATGGGCCTTTATAACTTTTAGGGAAGAGGAAGCTAAAATATGGACATTTCTATCACTAGTTTTTATTTTGTTTCATAATCACCTGATTCTGTTAAAAGGGGCTTTTAAAACTCTCATAAGATTTAAACTACCTTTTAAAAGTAAGTGGAGGGCTTCTCTGGTGGCACAGTGAATAACAACCCACCTTACAATGCAAGGGACACTGGTTCAATCCCCAGCCCCGGAAGGGCCCACATGCTGTGGAGCAGCTAAGCCCAAGCGCCACAGCGCCTGAGCCCACGCGCTGCAACTACTGAAGCCCTCAGGTCAAGAGCCTATGCTTCACAACAAGAGAAGCCAGTGCAGTGAGAAGCCCGCACACCGCAAGGAAGGATAGCCCCTGCTTGCCACAAAGAGAAAGCCCAAGCACAGCAATGAACACCCAGCACAGCCAAAAGTGAGTAAGGAAATAAAGCTGAAGTTCCAATCCTTGGGCCACCTGATGCAGAGTCGACTCACTGGGAAAGACCCTGATGCTGGGAAAGATTGAGGGCAGGAGGAGAAGGGGGTGACGGAGGATGAGATGGTTGGATGGCATCACCGACTCAATGGACATGAGTCTGAGCAAACTCCGAGAGATAGTGAAGGACAGGGAAGCCTGGCATGCTGCAGTCCATGGCGTCGCAAAGAGTCGGACATGACTGAGTGACTGGACAACAGCAATAACAAGAAAATAAATCTAAAAGTAAGTGGAGAGGAATTCCAAGACATCAGAAGAGTGGAAGCGGTGCTTACTGCAGATGCCCCTTGGCATCACGTGAGCCCTCTACAGTACTTTGTTTCCGGCATGCCCCAGCCTTACTCTGGGGACTTGCACATCCCCAACTCCAAACACATGACCTGGGAGGGGGTACGACAGTCACGAGACTCTGACCCCTTACTGGGGGACCATGTGACCCAAACAAGACCAATCAGGGTCCGTCTCTGAGATTTTTTGGTTGGAGCTGGAGAAGGACCCTGTCCCAGGGGTTATGGATCAGAAAAGAGTTGAAGTTGAAGAAGAAGGTGGCCTAATTCTCAGCCACCCAGAGAAAGCCTGTCTGCTGTAGGAGAGGATGAGCCAAGGAGATACAGGCAAAGCGGTGAGAGAAACTGAGAGCTCTGGTTTTGTTACTTGTCAGTAAAAGGATACAGAAAAATTAGCTTTGAATGGCTCAAAAGGATTAGGGAAAATAGGTCACCTAAGAGAATCCAAATGTAAGTGGTTCATTGGGAGCACTCAGTGTGGTAGAGACAGAAAGACGAGACAGTTTTTTCGTTACTCATTGCTGTGCCATTACTCATTGCTTTTCTTGATCTTTAACTGATCTTAGCAGAGTCCATAACTTTCTGGCCAGTTTCAAGGATTAAACACAGCTGGGCCCTGATAGAAACACCAGCCTTCTATCCAATGTGGTGATTTCTCCTCTGCCACTGCTGCCTAGACTTGTGGCTCAAAGGACCTGAATGGACAGAAAAGATGGTCTTCCTTTGCCTGACTCCCCCCGCCCCGCCTTGTGTTTCCAACCGGTCTACACCGGGGCAGTCAGGGAGGGATGGGAAGAAGGGATCAACTTACCTGAGTCTCATATGGTGAGGCGGCCTTGATTTCTCCTCTCTGGTTCAGGACAGTCTGCCGGGTGGCGCAAGTTCTAATGGCTCCCAATGTGCTTTGCTTAGATAAGTGACCGGTGGACTCTTCTGTCTCATCTGGTAGGCTGAGAGGAAATTGAGCTGCCAAGCCCTGTGAAGCCCTGGCTAGAGATTTGAAGGAAGATGAATGGTGCTTAAGTAACAAGAAGACCGTGAAATCAAACCATTAAAAAACAATTTCAAGACCAGTCAACTTCCCTCGCCTTCTTTTCAGTGTGATGAAGCCCCTCAAAGTCATCTGAGGGCTCTTTTGATCTTGCGCAAGTTGCTGTGTTGACTGTCTCACCACATTCCACCAGGGCAGAGGGGTGCTCCCTGCTTTGGGGAGAGGCCGCCTCTAGGAGAAGATGGAGGAAGGCGAGACTCCCACCTCCTTCCCTCACTTCTGCCCAGCCGAAGTCACTAAGATTGCCTGTAGGCGCACCTCAGAGAGAGAGTCTGAGAGAGACTCACTAGGGTCACCTTCCTCTTATTTTTAAAAACTTCTTGCATCCAATCTGAGCTCTCAGTCCCTCTGCACTCCCTCAAATGAGTTCAGTATTGAGATCTAGGGCTTCCCCGATGGTTTAGCAAAAAAGGATACCCTTGCAATGCAGGAGACTCAGGAGATTCAGGTTCAATCCCTGGGTCAGGAAGATCTCCTGGAGGAGGAAATGGCAATCCACTCCACTATTCTTGCCTAAAAAATCCCACAGACAGAGGAGCCTGGAGGGCTACAGTCCAGAGGGTCGCAAGGAGTTGGACACGACTTAGTGACTGAGCACACATCAAGGTCTAGAGAAGACTGGTGTGGGGTTTTTGGCTCATGGAGCAAAATGCTTTAAATCTACTAGTGATGGAGGTGTGGGTGTCACCAAGGAGGACATATATTTCTTCTTCTGTCTCAAAAACCCACCTTCCCTTTTTTTTTTTTAATTTAAAAGTTAATGGTACAAATTATAGAGACATGCATTCTCCTTTGAAACGTTAAATCAAAACACTTTGGATGAGATTAAAGTTCATTTTGACACACTGTTCCCCCTTCCCGCCGAAGAAGTAAAGAGTTGTTGCAGGAAGATGTGTGCCCTCCCCAGTCTTTTTTCTACTCATTAACGTGCTCAGTATGTATGTATGTCCTCATAGAAAATATAAAGAATGTGTGTTCAAATTTATCACAGGCATTCTCTTCGGCACACTATTCTACAACTTGTTTTTCCATTTGATGTGGTCGTTCAGGTTGGAAAGACTGAACTCAGAGCCATCTCTTTGGTTTCACAGCCTAGAAGGCATGAGGGAGGCTGAAACTCAGTCCATCTCTGCTGACTTAGCACAAAGGAAGGGCTCCCTTTCTCTGACTGGTCTACCCAAGGGGGACTATCTTTTTCTAATTCATTCAAAGATGGGGTGTGTCTGCTATATTTAAAATGGATAACCAACAAGGACCTACTGTACAGCGCATGGAACTCTGCTCAGTGTTACGTGGCAGCCTGGATGGGAGGGGGGCTTGTGGGAGAATGGATACCTGTATATATGATGGCTGAGTCCCTTCGCTGTCCACCTGAAGCTATCGCAATATTATTAATCAGCTATATCCCAATACGAAATAAAAAGGTTTTAAAAAAACAAAGATATGGTGTGTGATGTGGTGGCCCTGAATGGATCCTCTATGCTCTACTTAATTGCTTTGTAGTATTCCCTAATGTAGATATATTGCTTTTTTTCTCTTTTTGATTTTTTTATTGAAGGATAGTTGCTTTATAGAACTTTGTTTTCTGTCAAACCTCAACATGAATCAGCCATAGGTACACATATATCCCCTCCCTTTTGAACCTCCCTCCCATCTCCCTCCCAGTCCCACCCCTCTAGATTGTTACAGAGCCCCCTTTTGAGTTTCCTGAGCTAAACAGCAAATTCCCGTTGGCTATCTATTTTACATATGGTAATGTAAGTTTCCGTGTTACTCTTTCGATACATCTCACCCTCTCCTCCCCTCTCCCTGTGTCCATAAGTCTATTCTCTATGTCTGTTTTTCCACTGCTGCCTTGTAAATAAATTCTTCAGCACCATTTTTCTAGATTCCATATATGTGCATTAGAATACGATATTTACCTTTCTCTTTCTGACTCACTTCACTCTGTATAATGGGGTCCAGGTTCGTCCACCTCATCAGAACTGACTCAAATGTGTTCCTTTTTATAGCTGAGTAATACTGCTTCTTTACCTATCATCTGTTGATAGACATCTAGGTTGCTTACATGTTCCAGCTATTGTAAATAGTGCTTCAGTGAACAGTGGGATACATGTGTCTTCTTCAATTTTGGTTTCCTCAAGGCATGTATCTAGGAGTGGGGTTGCTGGGTCATATGGTGGTTTTATTCCTAGTTTGATATACTGCTTTTGATGGATCTATCTCTGTGGTTGGACATTTACATTTTTGCTAGTTTCTCATGATCGTAGGAAATACTGCCATGAAGTTTTGTATGTGTCTCTGTGCACACGTGCAGATAGTTCTCTAGAGAAGTAGTGAGATTTCTGAGTCATGAGGATGCTTATTTTAAATTCTACTGCTAAGTTGCTTCAGTCGTGTCTGAGTCTTTGAGACTCCAGGGACTGTAACCTGCCAGGTTCTTGTGTCCATGGGATTCTCCAGGCAAGAATACTGGAGTGGGTTGCCATTTCCTTCTCCAGGGGAATCTTCCTGACCCAGGGATCGAACACACATCTCTTACATCTCCAGCACTGGCTAGTGGGTTCTTTACCACCAGCACCACTAGACAATGTTAAAGTGTCCTCTGACCAATATGCAGTCTCATCAGCAGTGTGCAAGAGTGACTGTTCCCATTATCCTCTCCAACAGGGGAGGCTGCAGACTTGGCTCTTCCTTCCAATTGCCATCCCCTTCTTAACGTGCACTGGTCGACCCTCCCGCTCTGGGGTTGTCCCCAACTGACTGTCTTATTTTGTCCTTGGTTTCTTCATCTACTTGATCTCAACCTTGGCTCTTGAGCCACCTGAGCTTCTTGCTCCTTGGTCCTGACAGGGAGTGTCTGCTCTCATGCTGGCCTAAATTCCAGGTGGCAAGTGGGCAGGAGAATAGCTTTGCCTCTGCCTAGCTGTGTGACCACAGACCAAGCCCCAGTTTCCCCATCAGCACCATAAAGGAACTGAGTTCCAGGAACTCCAGGATCCTAGCTCTCACTTTAACAGGTGCTTTTGCCTGCATCAGAGCTAAGCACTCTTTGGTCCAGTTGAAATCCTTTATTGCAAGTGCACATGGGCAGACATGAGTCATTGGAAGCAGTGATGGGTAGGTATGGACTTTATTGCTCCAATAAACTATATCACCATTCATTTCTGTGTTTTCATGGGTGGGGATGGGTGATGAAGGAAGGACCTTTCGGTCTGCCCAAGCTCTCCATCATGTAGTGAACGTTTCTTGATTAAACCAGGCTTACTTTCACTACTGCAGTCACTTCCTTCTTGCTCCTTGGACCAGATCCTCATCATTTATTTCAGAAATATTTATTGAGCACCTGCCACGTCCTCTACTCCATGGCCACTTTTGGAAGGGATGAGAGGAGAAGATGCAGGGGGTGGCAAAGTGCTTTTATGAGCGGCCTGCTGCTCACTGCTTAGTTCACTGCTGTTTAATAGGGCTGTCTGAGATGATGGACGCGTCCTCTAAAACCTGTGCTGTCCAGTATGGGGAAACAGAAGTGCCTCGGACCACGTGCTACAGAAGGCATGCTTGGGAGCCCTGTGCTAATGTTTAATGAATGCAAGGAAGCAAAGCGGTGCTGGGGGCCTCACGGCGGACACTTCAGAACTCAGTCCTCTCCACCCTCTCTTTAAAGCTTCGGTCTCTTAATCTGTAAAGAACTGTATTGAAGATCAAAGAACACTGCGTGTGTAGGCCTTGGCATAGGGCCTGGCCCGCTGTAGATGGTCAACAAGTGGAGTGTTTCTGTCCCCTCTGCTGGGCCGTCTGGGTTCTCAGGGCTACTGCAGGCTTCCACCAAGTAAAAGCTTCGCCGTGAGGAGGCGGGACTCAGGGAGCAGAGCCTCCGCTTCAGGGAGGGGCGGGCTGGAGAGGCCACCTCCCCCTTCTAAGGCTCCAGATCCTCCAGTTCTGAGTCACCCAGGTGAGTTGCACAACTTTATGGACGCCACCAGTCAGACAGCACTCCCACTGTGGGGATTGTCAAGGGTGGGAATTTGCCTCTCCCACTGCTGCCTACCAAGACAGGTGCCGGAGCATAATAGATGCTTAGTGAATGGGGGTGCGTGGGTGGGTCACCCAAAGTCATGTGGTTTGAGCGGCAGCCAGGAGCTAGGAGTTCTAGATACCTTTCTGCCCCACCTCCAGCTGTGTTCCAGGAAAATGCAGACTTCAAGTTAGGATTCGAGTCTCTGACCTTGTCACAGGGCTCTGTGATCTCATCAAGTGCTGACTCTGCTTGGGGTCTTAGTTTCCGCATCTGGCCTCCGGTATCCTTCAATGCTAGGACCTGAATACGTACGGGCAGCTTTTGCTGGGCAAGTCCTGAAGCTGGTCTAGTTGTGGAGGGCACACTCTCCCCAGGCTGGGGTTTGTTCTCCCACCCCTCGCATCCCCACCCCCTCTCACCAAGCGGAGCTCGCAGCTGGCTTCCTGCGGCTCCGACAACAGGCGGGCGGTGTTCTCCTTCCCTTCCCTGACCTCACTGGGCAAACACTCCAGAGGCGGTCAAAGCAAACAGGACTTGTGAGACCCGGCCAGGAAGTCCAGAACAAAGGAGGGCTTCTTTTATCAGCTGCTTCCTTTTGTCAGATGATAAATTGTGAGAGTAATTACCTTTAAAAAAAAAAAAAACTAGAACAGAAGAGAAATAAAATCGGTTATACGCTACTTTGACAAATTTGAGCAATCCATTTATTTTTCATTCAATGAGGATGTGATTATTATGTGTCAGGTACGTGGAGCCGTGGCTGTTTCACGGTGTACAAGACATGGAAGCATTCGGGCTCTGGTAGAGGAGATGAGCAAGAAGAAACCGACAGGACTGTACTATGACTAAGGGTCACTGACTTTGTCATTACCGTGTCCCTACTGCCTGGCATTCGGTGGGCATGTAATTGGTGCTTAATAATGATTTGTTGAGCGACTGAATGAGTGAATGAGGATAGATGCTTGGGAAGCTCAGAGGAGGGGTGCTTAATTCAGAATCCAAAGCTTCTTGGAAGAAACGACAGACTGGAAGACTTGAAGAAAGGGCAGTTATTTAGTAAGGCAGAAGGGGTGAGTCGAGGCAGGGAAAGATGGGAGTAGACAGCGGATGGGTTTTGCAGGCCAAGGGGGCAGCATCTGGTTGAGGATGAGGGTCCTGGGTGAACTCAAGCACATAAAGTTGCCCATAACGGACCATCTTCAACTAAGAAAAACTGCACCGTCATATGATTCAACCAAACATTTAAAATGTCCCTAACTCGTCAGGGACAAGATCACATGGGGCCTTATGAACTGCGAAGAGAAACTGAATTTTTCTCCTGAGGGCAGGGAGAAGCAACAAGGTTTTATCTTCTCTTCCCCTCTCTAAAATAAAGCTAACTGTTAAATATATAATTTTAAAAATTCATGTTCTAAGAGTGTAAAGAAAAAAGATAGCACAGTGGCCAGTTTGAACCAACCTAGTCACACAGCGTGGTGATTGTTGTTCCAGACTTTTCTCTCGAGTCCTATCTGCGAAGAGGAGCAGAGCACGAAGCTGCTAGCTATTTAAGAGTTGCCAGTGTGGCCTCTGCGTCTAACTGAGGAGGCTGGAGGTTACCATGGAAAAATTCATTTTTGTTTTGTGAGCAGTCAGAGTGGGAGAAAGACACAGCAGGACTTTTTCAGACTCAGCGGCTGTGCCTCCTCACACATGGTTGACATGAGGTTGCTTGGGACAAGGTGGGTATGTTTGTACAAGGTCAAGGAACCCCCCCCTGGGAGACAGGGCATTGAGATCTAACATCTTCTCTAAGAAAACTGAAACAAAACCCAGGACATTGGAAGTTTGAGAAATTCACAAAAAGAAAAGGATTCCCTGTAGTCCAACCTTGCAGAATCCCATTAATGACATTTTGGGTATAATTGCTCCCAGTCCTTTTTCTCTATATACTGTGTTCACATATATAGTGATAAATCAAACTGAATCAATGTTCAGCAAATATTCACTCTTTTGTATTTGCATATGCATGCATTCATACGTGTACAGCCATACCCCCGTATATACCCACAGAAAAGAAGTAGGAATGTTGTGGGTCCCTCTCCCTTTTGCCATTTCATTTTAGAACTCTAGCTTGGAAGTTCATGAAGGCATTTTGTTAGCCTGAGCTAATCCCTCACAACTCTTTGATGATATGCCCTTAACCCCAAGAAGGTCTCTTATTCCCTAAAATGGGCGGGTTGAAGCCACTTTTGGTATCTCTTCAGCCCCAGAGCCTCTGCCTTCTTTGGCGTTCTGTTAATCACCGAATTTTACCAAGGGTGGGCATAACTGACATTTATAGAGCAGCAAGTCAAGTCCTGCAGCTTCGAAAACTGGTATGAATAAGTGGGCCACAGATACTTCTCTGCCTCTGTGGTTGGTTCCCATGGAGTGTGGGTGGAGGGCAAGGCTGTCCACACCGAGCCCAGAGCTGCCGCCCCAAGTGGAGAGGCACTCCTGAGACTGATCAAGCGGATGCTTGTTCATTACACAACCCCTGAACCCTTCCTGCTTCAGACCCACCACCAGCGCCTCCCTCTTCCTTGAGTCCCCTCAGCAGGGTTCCAGCCTGACTGTCTCTCCATGATGGGGGGAAGCTTCAGACCACAGGCCCTGGCCCTCCCATCCCCAACCCTGGATGGGCTGGCCATGGAGAGGCAAAAATTATAGAGACTGCGACATCTCACTGACGCACTCCATCTTTGCTTCTGCTTTTCTCTTGGGGAAAGTGCTAAGACCACTCCAGGGCAAGAGGCAGATGCCTCAGGTCTCTGTTCCCTTTTAACACCTTTCAGTCTTCTGACTTTTTCTAAGTGCCTTTAAGTTTTGCAGTTTTAAATAAAAATTCTCTTTCCAAACTTTTTCTTTCTGCATATGCTCTTCCCCTCTTAATGACTTGCCCTAAGCCACCAGCATGTCCCTGGGTCAGGGGTTTTGCATCTGCAGGTTAAGGGCTCACTGCCCAGCCCTCCAGAGTCCTGGGGGAGGGTTTCCTTGCAGTCCCCAGAGTTGCCGTGTATCTTGGGACTCAGCCTCTTTCTCTGCATCATCTCATATTCATTTTATTAACCAGAAGAAAGGAGAGATTCTGTGTGGTCTGGCAATCAGAATTCCAGCCTTGACCCCTTCTTTGTTTCTTGTTCTCTCCTCTACTGCTTTCCCTAGTGAGCTTTCGGGCTCCTGATCAAAGACATGTTTATTCTTCATCTAGTATAATATTAATAACCATTCAAAGTAATAATAAAACAACAACTGCAGCAGCTTGCATTTACTGAGTCCGTGCTACACAGTCGGCACTGTTTCTTGGACCTTACCCATATGATCTCTTTGACCCTAATAACCATCTCCACTCTACAGATGAGAAAAGTATGGGAAATTTAAATAGCTTTACCGAAGTGCTAGAACCAAAGTACGAACCCAGGTAGGACCCCCAGATTAAGAGCCATGAAAATATGCTGTTTTTAGAAATACCTGCACATCCTGTTGGTTCACTTCTCAAAGCCAGCTCCCGTGGTCTGGGGAGATCAGATACTGTTTGTCCTGAGGACATGGATGATTGCATATGTCTTCTGGAAGGCTCTGCATCAAGACTGTTTGTTGTTGCTGTTGCTGTCTACACTGGTGGCAGCTGCATGTTCTCAGGGATGTGCTTTATCAGGATTCAGATGGCCCTTCCCCAGGCCCAGGAGGCGCCTCTGGGACGCAGCCCCGATGGCAGCCCCTGCACTTGTGTTCCGATACCTCAGCCTAGCCTGCAGTGATTCCATGATGGGCTCAGGACTTGGCGGAGGTGGGAATCGGCGTGCATCAGCCCGGAGCTGTTTCTCAGCTTCGAAGGTATATGAGTGAGGCAGGCAAAGCCATTTGCTCTGAAACGCCCACGGCAACAGTGACAATCCCTGGTCCTGGAGATCTTGTTCCTGCTGGTATCTCTTGTTCCCAGGACTCCCCACCCCCCAGGGACTCCCTGGAGTCAGTCTCCTGGGTTTCCTATAGCCTTCTTGACCCCAGGGATACCAGGTGCTGGGATCAATCTCCCTAAATGGCTCTGTCAGCTTCCCTGGTGGCTCAGCTGGTAAAGAATCCATCTGCAATGTGGGAGACCTGGGTTTGATCCCTGGGTTGGGAAGATACCCGGGAGGAGGGCATGGCAACCCACTCCAGTATTCTTGCCTGGAGAATCCCATGGACAGAGAAGCCTGGTGGGCTACAGTACATGGGGTCGCAAAGAGTCGGACACAACCGAGTGACTAAGCACACACGGCTCTATGTACAATTCCACGGTCATTTTGACTGGTGTAAATGACAGTGGTGAGAATATAACCCCATGGGCAGAATGACTCTGGTAAGGAGGGTTGGCCTCAGTGGCAGAGGTGTGGGTTATGATCAGAGTGAGGCTTCACTAGAATCTACAGGGGCCCAGCAACCCCATCAGAGACCCAGGCCTCATGGAAACGAGGGATTTTCCTGGAGTAACCCTGGTGTTACCAGGGGTCCCATTTCTCTGCCGTAGGATCACTCCTCCAACTGATGACTGGATGAGTTAGCTGAGAATGGTGTCCCTTCTTGCCTGCAGGAAGTAATACCCAGAGACCAGGAAGGAGGCTGAGGGTGAAAAAATTCCCATAAAGGCAGAGGAAGTGCTGATGTGGGGCATTTGGGCCAGTAGTCCCTGAGAGGGTGTGGAGAGGTGTCAGCAGCACGGATAAACACGGGAAAATGATGCATAATCCAAACCTAGAAGCAGCCCTGGTTAGTGCGTATGTCCTCTTCCAAGTTTCACTACGCAAATAAGATGCTTAAATTTGCCTTAAAATAATATATCATGCACTTCTTTCCAAGTCACTAAACAAACATTATATACATATTTTTAAAATTATTCTATTTATTTGTCTTAGTTGTGGCCTGCGGGATCTTTTGTTGCAGGGCATGGACTCTCTAGCTGTGGCTCTCAGACTTAGTTGCTCTGCCCCATGTGGGGTCTTTTCCCTGATCAGGGATAGAACCTGTGTCCCTGCGTTGCATGGCAGATTCCTAACCACTGCAGCACCGTGTGTGTGTGTGCTAATTTGCTTCAGTTCAGTTCAGTTCAGTTCAGTCGCTCAGTCGTGTCCGACTCTGCGACCCCATGAATCACAGCACACCAGGCCTCCCTGTCCATCACCAGCTCCCAGAGTTTACCCAAACTCATGTCCATCGAGTCAGTGATGCCATCCAACCATCTTATCCTCTGTTGTCCCCTTCTCCTCCTGCCCCTAAGCCCTCCCAGCATCAGGGTCCTTTCCAATGAATCAACTCTTTGCATGAGGTGGCCAAAGTATTGGAGTTTGAGCCTCAGCGTCAGTCCTTCCAATGAACACCCAGAACTGATCTCCTTTAGGAGGGACTGGTTGGATCTCCTTGAAGTCCAAGGGACTCTCAAGAGTCTTCTCCAACACCACAGTTCAAAAGCATCAATTCTTCGGTGCTCAGCTTTCTTCACAGTCCAACTCTCACATCCATATATGACCACTGGAAAAACCATAGCCTTGACTAGACGGACTTTTGTTGGCAAAGTAATGTCTCTGCTTTTTAATATGTTATCTAGGTTGGTCATAACTTTCCTTCCAAGGAGTAAGCATCTTTTAATTTCATGGCTGCAATCACCATCTGCAGTGATTTTGGAGCCCAAAAAATTTGCTTCAGTTGCGTCCAACTCTTTGTGTCCCTATGGACTGTAGACCACCAGGCTCCTCTGTCCATGGGATTCTCCAGGAAGGAATGTTGGAGTGGGTTGCCATGCCCTCCTCTAGGGGATCTCCCCAACCCAGGGATTTAGCCCATGTCTCTCAGGTCTCCTGCGTTGGCAGGCAGGTTCTTTATCACTGGTGCCACCTGGGAATTTCGCACCACCAAGGAAGTCCCTCAAACACTGTATTTTTAAGGTGCAGAGGTCCAAGGCCTCACCAAGGGGTGCTGCTGGAGCCAATGTACTCAGAACTACAGACAGCAGCTTACAGGCTAAGTGAAAGTGAAAGAAAGTGAAGTTGCTCAGTCGTGTCCACCTCTTTTCGATCCCATGGACTGCTGTCTACCAGGCTTCTCTGTCCATGGGATTTTCCAGGCAAGAGTACTGGAGTCGGTTGCCATTTCCTTCTCCAGGGGATCTTCCTGACCCAGGGATCAAACACAGGTCTCCTGCATTGCAGGCAGACGCTTTACCCTCTGAGCTACCAGGGAAGCCCACAGGCTAAGTGAGGAGGCATCCAAATGGCCAGATCACTTGGAAGAAGTGCCCCACCTCGTTTCTGTTTGTTAAAAATCAGGCTGGCAAAGATGAAAACAACTTGTAAAATTGAGTATTGGTGAGCACATGAAGAAAACAGCACTGCCAGGGGAGCATAAATTAACATCGGTCCATAATCCATTACCAGAAACCCTTGGGGACAGGAATGTGTTGGAATTTAGAATTTTCCAGATTTTTGAAAGGCAACACGATGTATAAATTGTACATCATATAACACTCTCTGTAGGAACCAGGGCAATACACACATTTATGTGCCTGCATGAAATGTATAAATACTCATACGATGTGGGATAAATGAAAGGCTTTAAATGGCCTTGTGTCCATGCAGGTCAGGGTCTGCCACCAAATGAGTTTAGTTGTTAAACTTAGTAAAGCATTTTCAGTTTTCAGAGTTTTGTGGATAAGGGATTATAGACCTTGCGACCTTTCTGGAGGGTGATTTTACCATAAGCGTTAAGAACCTTAAAATACACCTACCCTTTAACCCAATAATTTTACTTCTAGGAATTAGTTCTGAGGACATAACTGTGATTATGCGCAATGACCTAGTATTAAGTAGGCTCATTACTGCATTGTTTTTGTTTGAAAGAGAAAGAAAGAAAGAAATTAGAAGCAACCTAAATGCCTACTAATAAGAAATTGTTTAAATAGGCAGTGATTTAGAAGGCGGTCCTTAAAAACGCAATGTTTGCTTATTGACTTGGAAAGTAATGCATATTATTTTAAGGCAAATTTAAGCTATGAAGACAATCTTATTTGTGTAGTGAAACCTGGAAGAGGACCTGTATACTCAATAGGGTTATTTCTAGGTTTGTATTATACACAGTTTTTCTTTATTTATTGCTAATGTGGGTTTTCTCATTTTCTTTATTTTGAGTAGAAAACTAAGACTTCCAAAGAATTCAGACGTACATAAGTTAAAACAAAGGCCTCCACTTCTCTCACCCTTCCCTAGCTCCTCCTTGGGGTAATACATATCCATTGAGTGGGTTTCTTTCCAGACTCTTTTTCTCTGTAAATGCATGAAACTTTAAGCAGCTTTTCCGTGCCATGTATATTGTCCTATGTCTGACTCTAGCACTAAGTTGTTCTCCATGCCACAAAAGTGAACCTTTGTTTACGCAACCCTTTCCACATTGCTGGACATTTAAGTAGCTTCTGTTTGCTTGCTACTCAAACGATGTTGCAGAGAACATTCTTGGGCATGTGCCTTTGTGGACCTGTGTGTCATTTATGTGCAAGAGTTATTTTTCATCTTCTTACCATGAACATGTGTTCCTTAGATTACTAAAAATCTTATTAAACACATTAAAAGATTCCATTAGATTGTTTCAAATTGCCTGAAGCCACTCAGTTGGCCCACTTTTTTCTCAGGATAAATGAGCTATTCAATAGCACCGCCTTGTAAAGAAATAACCACATATTTTTGAGCCACATATATTTTTACAGATTCATCCTCCCCAAGGAGGTCCAGGGCCACAGATGGGAATCTTGGTTGCAGTTGCCAAATCCTCGGTTGGGGTGGGGGGGCGTGGAATGGAAGTGAGGATTGTCCTTGGATGCCTGTCAACTTTTCACCATCAGGTGACCTGGGGGCCTTTCCTTGGCAGTTGCTGGTTGCTGATCACTCCTGGGAAGGCATCATTGCTGATTCCAGAGGGTAATGGTCTCCCAGGGTGTGGGCTGGCTCCTCTGGAGCTGGGGCCTGAAGGGTTTTCTGGGGGGTACACAGGGTTCCTGGATACAGAGAGGGGCTCCTGGGGTTGTGAGCCAGGCGGAATGGGTCGTCGTCCTGGGCCCAAGCTCTGGGTTTCCAAGCCCCCTAGCCTTTCTCTTCCTCGTGCGTGCAAAGTAGATTTGCACGCACACTTCCTTAGCTTTCAGATGACCACTTCTCTTCTGTGCAGCAATGCACCCATGATGGGAAGTGGACACTGATTGTGGGGATGATCTTCCCCTGGCTCTTCCTGAAGCTGTTCTTAAAAAGGGGATGCTTCGGACAGTTGGTGGGTCCTAGGGTCAGGAACATAGATGTTCTTTCTCTTCACCTCCAGCCCAGGTGGCGCTAGTGGTAAAGATCACGCCTTGCAATGCAGGAAACTTAAAAGATGCAGGTTCAATCCCTAGGTTGGGAAGATCTCCTGGAGAAGGGAATAACAACCCACTCCAGTATTCTTGTCTGGAGAATCCCATGGACAGAGGAACCTGGCAGGCCACAGTCCATGGGGTCACAAAGAGTGGGACACAACTGAAGTGATTGAACACCAGCCCCACCACACAAGCAGTTCAGCTGGCCCACCAGACCAGGGGCTGGACAATCCCATCTCTTGCAGGTAGAGGATGGGGGAAAGTCTTTTCTGGAATTCAGACTGGACTCGAGTGTGAGGCAAAAGCCGAACTCATCATTCCTTTCTCTGGCTGCTCAGTTGCCCATCCCTTCCTATAATGCTGCCAGAACCCTCCTGTGTAATTACTAGGTGCATAATTAATACATGAGAGGCGTCTTCCTAACATATCTGAGCCAGTGCACTGTCTTAAAATGGGATGGGAAGCAGTCCTACAGGCTTCTACATGTCAACCGAAAACGTCCAGTCAGACATTCGCATTGTCAGCCCTGGCCATGCACATTTATATGCTTCTTGGACGCACTGGTCCCATGGAGGGAAGCCAAGAGGTGAGGGAGGGTTCTGAGCTAAGGATGGGAGAGGGTGGGCTTACAGAGGCGGGAAAACCATGAGCTGGGTTCCAGTAAGAGCATCTTCAGAAGGCAGAGGTAGAGTGGGTAGGGAGGCAGACTGGGGATGTCACAAAGAAGCAAATGTTTGTGACGCACCTACTGCATGCCAGGCATTGAGATGCTGTCCCATTTCACACCTGAGATAAATGTCAAGATCTCCCCTCTTACAGGTAGCAACGGGGAGTCCTGCGGTGGTGATGTGACCTGCTGAAGGCCACAGTTAGGGACTCAGTTTCTTCTGATGCCCAAGGCTTAAAGGAAAATCACTCTTGCCGCCATCTTTCTTCTGTGGTTTTCCCATCAGTCCAACAAGCACACCGTTGCTAGGATGAGCGTTCCAGAATCTTGGTTCAGCTCATTCCCTCCAGAGCCTGGCTGGTCCCTACCTCTGCAACCTCACTACCTGTGGCTGGAAACATGTGCCAGTGAAGATACTGGCTGAGACGCTCTCTGAAGTCTCTTCCAGGCCTATGGGTCAGGATTTATGGTTGCAACATATTTACAAATTTCATAAATATTTGTTAATTTATTCTACAGGTTTCTGACTGCCAGTCGGCACAAGTGGCACCCTTGCCCCCAACTGTGACTTCCCACCACTTGGCTGACCAAGCAGGGCCTTCGTGCTCCTTTCCCCGCTCATCGGCCTTAATCAGTCGAGCACTAATCATTAACGAAGCCTAAATAGACTCTAACCCACCCCTATCTTTCCATTTCCCTTACCTCCAGACCTTTCCACCTGCTCGTCTTTCAGCCTTGAATCCTCTCTCTTCCTCTCTTGGTTGGTGGATTCCCACTCATCTTTCAGGATCTCAATTTGGAAGCCCCTCTTTCAAGATGCCTTGGAGCCATTTTCATCCCCAGGTTGGGGTTGGGAGCCCCTCCGATGTCTTCCTATGGCTGGATGACCTGGCCTACCATTCTCCCGTGGTGTGCTGCTGCTGCTGCTAAGTTGCTTCAGTCCTGTCCGACTCTGTGCGACCCCATAGACGGCAACCCACCAGGCTCCCCCATCCCTGGGATTCTCTAGGCAAGAACACTGGAGTAGGTTGCCATTTCCTTCTCCAATGCCTGAAAGTGAAAAGTGAAAGTGAAGTCGTTCAGTCGGGTCTGACTCTTAGCGACCCCATGGACTGCAGCCTACCAGGCTCCTCCATCCATGGGATTTTCCAGGCAAGAGTACTGGAGCGGGGTGCCATTGCCCGTGGCGTGCACCAGTGAACATATGTGAAGGTGACTTTAAACTATAAAGTGCCATTCAAGCGTTCCTTCTTCTTGTCCTCTTTTCTCTCTTCTTCTTGTTCCTTCTTACTTCCACCCATCTTCCTCTTCCTTGTTTAGCAGAGGTGCTTCGTCTGAGGGCTTGTGGAAGGGTGGGTGGCACTCCCCACGTTTGGGTAAATGTGTATGTTTCTGGGGATGAGGTCCAGAGCTTTCCTCAGCACCTCAGGTGTCCTTGACCCAAAAAAGGTTAAGCATCACCATAAATTTTCTTGATACAAATGGGGAGCGAGATGAAGCAGGCTTATTCTTTAGTTCATTACCATTCTCTCTGTCCTGCTTTGTCTTTCTAGAACATGGACACGGACTTCAAACTTTTAAATCTGGATTGAAGCAATACTGGAAGCACTAAAGTTCAACCTCAAAGCAACTTCTTGCTTCAGTGCTGTTTGTCCCCAGGAAGGCAGTTCCAAGAAACAGTGCTTCCTTTAGAGGCCAGGGAGGGACTTCCCTGGTGGGCCAGGGGCTAAGATTCCTCACTCCCAATGCAGGGGACACAGGTTCAATCCCTGGCCAGGGAGCTAGATCCTGCATGCTGCAACTCAGATCCCACATAGTTGTTGGTGTTAAGTTGTGTTCAGTCACTACGTCGTGTCTCTTTGCAACCCCAGGGACTGTAGCCCACCAGGCTCCTCTGTCCATGGGATTTCCCAGGCAAGAATACTGGAGTGGGTTGCCATTTCCTTCTCCAGGGGATCTTCCTGACTCAGGGATCGAACCTGAGTCTCCTGCATTGGCAGGATTCTTTACCACTGAGCCACCAGGGAAGCCCCAAGGCCCCACACACTGCAGTGAAGCTCAAAGACCCGGTGTGCCACAACTAAGACCCAGAGCAGCCAAATAAATAAACAATAAATAAAAGAAATATTTTAAAAAAATAAATAAATGCTGGGTAGAGTGAGGCCTGAAAGGCCAGGTTCCCTGTGTGGCTTGATTTTCCAAGGGCTCAGTCGAGACAAGCAGGTGATGAGCAGGACTGGCCCCAAGGAAGGACCAGAGTTACAGCCCCTAGTGCCCCTGGGGAGAGCTGCCTTCCTGCCTCATGGGCCCAGCATTACCAACTGCTTCCTCCCAACGAGACCTGAGGCTCTTGTGAGAAGCGATCACTATCACTCAGTTTAATGCCCGTTTAATATATATTTCAAGATAAAGACTGAGGATTCATGGGTTCGGCCTGTGAAGGTGCAGCATAAATGTGTGAAAATAAAATATCTCCTGACCTCGCCATCAGAGACATAGATTTTATTTATTTTCTTAGGAGTGTCTGGTGAGGTTTCTTTCTTTCTTCCTTTCCCTTTTTTCTCTTTTCTTGGTGGTGGTGGTTGTTGTCATAGCTCAGCAGGGCATTAAATTTAGGGAGCAGTCTGATCTGTCATAGCCAGAGCCGGCAGGAGAGGGGAAGATGTGACCTGGAGATACAGGCCTCTGTGTTTCGTAATAAATCCCTTGATCTGCAGCTGGAGCCCTGTGGGAAGGCTCAGGCATTAGCCTGCCCTGAACAGAAGCGTGGAGTCATAGAAACAGCGTCATTGTAACACTCTCAGGGAGCTCACAGAGGCTCCCTTAGTGTAGGGTCCCCCAAAGCAGATTGAGCTAGGAGAGGTTTGGGGAAGTGGGACAGGGGAGGGAAGGAAGCTCATCTAGGGTGAGTTCACTTGAGCAGGTTGCCTCTGTGGGCAAGGGGGACGCCACCCACTTGAGGAGGAAGTCGGGGCATTTATTCATGGACTCCTGTTCCCACTGGTGAAGGACCACGCTCCAGGGTGTTTTTGGCTTCTGGGACACAACGCCCTGCTACCTCCAATGGTTTTCCGTCTACTTTTGGGGATCCTCTTGTGTTGCTGTTCAGTCCCTCAGTCGAGTCCTACTCTTTGTGACCCCATGGACTGCAGCACACCAGGCTTCCCTGTCTATCACCAACTCCCAGAGTTTGCACAAATTGAGTGAGTGATGCCATCCAATCACCTCTTCCTCTGTCACCCCCTTCTCCTTTTGCCTTGAATCTTTCCCAGCATCAAGGTCTTTTCCGATGAGTCAGCTCTTTGCATCGGGTGGCCGAAGTATTGGAGCTTCAGCTCCAGCACCAGTTCTTCCAATGTATATTCAGGACCGATTTCCTTTAGGATTGATTGGTTTCACCTCCTTGTAGTCCAAGGGACTCTCAAGAGTCTTCTCCAACACCACAATTCAAAAGCATCAATTTCGGCGCTCAGCCTTCTTTATGGTCCAACTCTCGCATCCATCATTAAATGTAGAAGTACCCGAGGACTCGGTCGCATCCCTGTTTCTTTGGTTGTCTACACAATCATCTTACACTATTTAATTCATCTGCTCCCTTGGCTTTAGTTCACCTATGTACTCCTGACTCTGTCATTGCCAGCTTGCACAGACTCCGAGTTGTGCCCCCAAATGTCACCTGCATCCCTAGATATTTGTCAAACACCACCCCCGGCTCTGGAGCCTGAGGAAGGGGGAGGGATCGCATCAGAGGATGAGCTCAGGGAAGGGTCTGCTTAAAATAGAGAAGACTGACAGCAAAGGAACCCGTGGCTCATCCTTTTCAGTTACTTCCTTGTAAACAGCGATGAGCACCTTGCCTTTTTCTTGGCAGTCTAATCACTACGAACTCCCCTCTGGTGGGTACTTTTTTTAGAGCATAATAGAAGGTGTGATATCTTGTGAGAGGCGCCAGAAACACTCAGAGCATGGCAGCTCTGGGACTGAAGGAGGAGGTGACAAGTTCCTGGGAATATTAAAGATTAACACCAAATACTTTGTTGCTATTTAACTCTCTGACGATTCATGTTGCTGGCGTGGAAAGAGAACATTTCTTTCCCTCCCTTTTGTTTATGCCTTCCCTTCTCTGTTCTGGGGATCCAGAAGCTGTGGATGTCAGATGCCAACTCCTTAAGGGCTGAAATGGTTTTATATAATACCAGAGAGGGGGAGCCTACAAAATGAAGAAAGAATCTAATTCAGCGCTTGGCCTGCGATGGAACTGGAAGGGAGGGTGGGGGGAAGAGCGGTCTTAAAAATAGCTCATTCGGAGAGAAGAATGCGGCTTGTCTCCCAGCGGCAGGCAGGCGCAACCCTTGGGTGAATTATAGGAACCTACTGTAGGGCTGAGCGATCGCTTTTGAAATGTTGATCATGGCTAAAAGGAGATGCGTGAAGGGAAGGCTGCCGGTGTCTGAGTGCCTGACGCGGGGAGTGACCTTTGGCAACGGATGGGGCTCTCAGGCCCAGTTCCACTGCCTCCACAGGCAGCATGCCACTTGGATATGTACGCCCGGAGCCCTGAGGCCAGTTCTTTATGCAGCTCCCTGCACGGAAACTCCAAGCCTTCCCGCAGGGGTACCCAGGTCTCCTAAGGAGATGAGGGAGAGGTGAAGACAGAGAAGGAAGAGAGAAGGTGGAGACAGGAGGTGATGGTGAGCATCTCAGACACACACAGAATCAAGGGACAGAAGTCCACAGGGAGAAGCAGAGAGAAACCAGACAGACACAGAGACAGAGGGAAGAAGGACGATCGGCAGTGGCTCTGCTGCCCAGTGATGAGAAGGCACGTGACGCAGCCCTGTTCCCCCTCTCCCCCCGCCCCAAGTCTGCAAGGATGCCGTCTTCCTTCTCATGCTCCGGCGCCTCACTGAGCTTGCAAGAGAAGCCACAGCTGATTGTGCCTCATGGTCATCTCCGCTTCTAGTGGCCCACTCCCATGAAGAGACTGCAGTCCCTAGGATCACTGCAGGCGTTCATTGCAGACCTCTCCCTCTGTGGGCGGGCCACCAAGGTCTTAGCTTCTGTGCCTAGTGCATTGAGGCATCTCTGGGTCAGTCCCCTTTGTTTTCCCTTCAACTGATGACGACCCCAAGGGCCTCATCTATACCTCCCTCAGGCTTCCCCAAACTGGGAAGTGACCCCTGATTCCTTCTTCCCTGGCCCAAGAAGGCATGTATGCAAACAGACCAGGTGACCAAGAGCTCCTCTGATAGCATCGTGCCCATCTAAACCCATAAGGAAGAGGAGGGGGAGAGGCCAAGCGCCCTGGGCTGCATCCTGGGTGTCTGGCATGGAACCACTATGGTGGCCCCCTGCCCACACTCCCTCAGCACTCATCAGTCAACAGATGCAGGTTCTGATCCCAGGCATGCCTGGCTCTGCCTGAGGACTTTGACCCCAAGTGCATTTGGCTTCGGGAGCAGACCTGAGCCAACGGCTGCAGATAAATCCTCCATCCACCTCATCTCCTGGATGGCACAACTCTGAGGTCTGTCGACACAGCTTCCCAGAGCACCCCAAGTGCCCACGTCAGTGCCCTGCCCGTCAACACCCCTGTGTCGTTTTACCTATCCCGTCCCACTTCTCCCACTGCTCGCCTGTAGCTTTCTAGGGGTGGCCTTCCAGTGACCCAGGTGGTCTCCGATTCCAATCCTTAGGGCAACACCCACCCCCAAGAAAGGGTCTGTACAGTTACAGCCGTTTTCTCCCAGGGCTGTGAACAGGCTGGACTCCGTCACTGCCATGGAAGGCGTCACACCTCATTCTCGTCTGGGTTGCCCAGAGACCACCCAGGGACCTTACTGGAGTCAAAATGTGTCTCTACGAGTGCCGAGCAGGAGCTGCCGTAATCGATAAATAGAAGCCCCCATCCTTCTCATTTGGGGCATCATGGGACACCGAACTGAGTTCCCTGCACTGGGGCAGAGGGCTCCTGCAAGTTATTATTTTCATCAACAGATGAATGGATCAAAGAGATGTGGTACATATATACAATGGGATATTATTCAGACAGAAAAAGGAACAAAATTGGATCATTTGTGGAGACGTGGATGGACCTAGCATCTGTCATACAGAGTGAAGTGAGCCAGAAATAGAAAAACAAATACCATGTATTAATGCATTTATGTGGAATCCGGGAAAACAGTACTGATGAACCCGTCTGCAGGAATAGAGACTCAAATGTAGAGCATGGACTTGTGGACACAGCAAGGGAAGGAGAAGGGGTGATGAACGGGGAGATTAGAACTGACATGTACACACTATTTTCTTTCTTTTTTTTCTTGCTGAAAGAGCAAATAAATATAAGCTTTGGAGTCAGACCAAAGAAACAAATAATAATACAGTAGAGAAATAAGAAAATCGCGGGAAAAGAGTAATCACGGTTATTTCTGTAGTTTGACAGACATACCATGAGAACTAACAACTCAAATTAAGACAAACGCCCTTGAAGCAAACCCTGAACTTGGAGTGAGCAGACCTGGCCTATCTCGGTTCTTCTCAAACTCTGGATGCCAGTGGTCATGTGCGAGGCGGGTGCAGGCAGTAGAAATGTGGGGAGTGACGGCCGCCACCTCCACATTTAAGGAGGCAGATTCTGGAAAGAGCGATCCTCCTAAGAGACGTGGCCGTGTCTGGGCAGAGCCTGGTTGCTGAGGGAGACGGGCTGGAGTTGAGTCTCTGCTCCACCATGCCCTGGCTGTGCTGCTCCGCACCAGAGATGTAACCTCTCTGAGCCTCAGTTTCCCCACCTGTAAAATGGGGGCCATAGCAGCTCAGGAAATTGTCATGAAGTTAAAAATAACTTCATGCAAAGTTCAGCAGCTGATATCAAGTATAGCCCACCGCCCCCCACTTTCGTCTTCTTTGTCCTCCTCCTCCGAGGGAACCACCCCCTGACGGAGGGCAGGTTGAGGGTAAAAGGAAGTGTGTCCAGCCACACAGCCAGGGCTCAGGACCGCCGGACACCATGGCTCCCACACACAGCCCGTCTGCATCCGTGGGTGTGGGAAAGAGACATAAACGCAGACGGGCATCAAACACGAGTTAGACATGCCATTCCGCGCCACCGACACATTTCAAAAGTGCACATCACAAGGCTCTTGTGGAAGTCCTGGCGGGCAGCCAGGGTCAGACCACAAAAGGAAGCTGGTTCCCCGCCGGGAGCAGCCGGGTGGCCAGGCGTGGCCAGGGCTCCACGTCACCGCAGAGTGCGGGGCTCAGCTGGGCTTTCCTGCCCTCCCTTCCGCCCTTTCTCCGGTGGGCCCTGCCACCAACAGCTTGGGTGCTGGTGCTCTGGCCAGCAAGGAAAGCCAGCTTTCCCCGGACCCTTCCCCATGCCCCCGGGGTGGGGGTTGCCAAGCCCGGGCGGTGTACACAGGGCTCTCCACGAGGCCCTGCAGCCCTCGGGACACCAGCCTGGCGCCTCCTCCCCTCATGGTACCAAGGAGAGGCTTCTTCTGTCCACAGTTGGTAGAAGTCACATCCTGTCTGTGGCCTCAAGGTCTGAGAGGCAGCCACAGGCCGAGAGGTGGCAGGAGGTCTCTTGAGGCGGATGGCCTACGTCAAACCTCATTCCCGGCAGACAATCTGCAAATATTTACTGAGGGGCTGCTCTGTAGCTGCTCTGTGCCCCCGTCTGCAGGGCAGACAGAGATGCCCTGTAACAGACAAGGGGCTTGTGTTCCAGCTGGGGAGGCCAGACTGACTCTCGGAAACCAGGGGTCCTGTTGATCCCGAGCTATGCTTGTAACACTCCAGTGTGTGGGGAGGTGCAGACCAAACTCAGAGATGCTGGGCTTACTCTTGGGGCCCCAAGGAGGCTGGAGAAGAGTCCTGGTTTGGCCCGAGGACTGTCCTCCACGCAGCACTAAACGCATGGAGTTCGCAGATGGGTCCCCTGTGGTCTCTGGCTTCCTGCCTTACTCTCACTGGACATTTTACCCCATTTCTTCATCCCCACATAAGTTTGATCCTTTCCAACTAAGCACAAAAATATCCTTGCAAGTGAGGTCCTGCTATTCTGGTTTTGCCAAGGAGAAAGCTGAGGCTTATGCAGTCAGGATGCAAACAGGATGCGTGCGTGTGTGTTAGTCACTCAGTCGCGTCTGCCTCTTTGCGACCCCATGAACTGTAGCCTGCCACGTTCCTCTGTCCCTGGGATTCTCCAGGCAAGTGGGTTGCCATGCCCTCCCCTCCAGGGGATCTTCCCCACCCAAGGGTTGAACCCGCATCTCCTACGTCTCCTGCATTGGCAGGCATGTTCTTTACCACTAGCGCCACCTGGGAAGCCCCATCAAACAGGATACCTTCCACCGATAGCACTGTGCTTCTGTGGAGCCCCTCAGCTCCATTTTCTTATGCGTCCAGTGACAGCTTGTCTCCCACCTAACTCTCCCTCATCCAGGGGCCCTGAACATGGTTGGCCACACAGTAGCTTCTGGGTGAATTAATTTCACCAGTGAGTTTCCTCCTGACTCAGAGCTGAGCTCCCTGTACTGAGGGATCGAGTATTTGTGCCAGGGAAACAGAAGGGGGCGGTCACTGCGAGGCTGAGGTGCAGATGTGGGGGTGGGGAGAACCTGGGGCCTTGGAGGCTGGAAAGGGGGTCCTAGGAGGTCGGAGATGGACATAGAAAAGGAGAGGGAGGCAGGCAGAGACAGGCTTCTGCTGGGCCTCCTCTGTGCAGAGGGAACTCCTAAGATCTAGGGGAAGGCAAACCCTGACCATGTTGTGATGTTCTTTTTGACAAAACTGCCTTTTAGGTAAATACGTTTTGGGGCCAGTCTCACTGAATTAACTATCTAGGTCATTTGAATTTCTTCTCCAGGAAATAATTACGGCCTTTGGGAAATGTAAAGTGTACGGCAGCCCTGTGAGCGGACAGGAAGCGCCAGCCTCTCTCTCTCTGCCTGCGCCACCGCCTTCCCTTTCTGTGTGACCCAGGGAACTGAATTAGCAGTGGCTCCCGTCTCCGGGGTCCAGCGTGGCTTTGGATCCCTCTGTGGGGGGAAGTCCCTGGGGCGTTCGAGGTAGCTTTCTGCTCATGAGGGAAAGGAGATGCATGTTCTTTTCCGTCTATGAGGGCAGTGACTACCTTCCAGGCAGCAAATTTTTTATTTTTTGGGGAAAATAACATTCTGTAGATACCCTCTCCAATTCTAGAAGGTGAAACAAAGCAGCGAGGAGTGTCGTTACCCTGCTACGGCATTAGGGGGACTCACGCTGCGGCTTCATGGCGCAAGACAAGACAAAAGCTCTCAGGCCAGAGTTGGGGAGTGGGATGCTGGTGGGGGCAGCTGCGTAGCTTTGATTACAGAAATGAAATGTTGTAGGCGAGCAGCTGCCAGCCCCTTTTCTGGCTGGGGGATGTGGGAAGCCACTGAGAACATGAGAATGGTTCCTCTTCATCACGAAGTGTCAGATGAGGAGGCGGTGTTGTCCGAGGGGAAAAGCAACCACCTTTTGCATCAGAACAAGGCTGGCCTTTCCCCAAACCCCTGGGGAGGCAGAGAGGGGAGATGGTGGCAAAGTTCGCAAGGGGCTTTCTGTTCCTCTGCTAGGACAGCCCTAACAAAGCACTGCAGGGTGGGTGGCCTGAACAACAGAAATTAATTAATTTCACAGTTTTCCTCACCATTCTGGAGGCCAGAAGTCCAAGAGAAAGGTGTCAGCTGGGTTGCCTTCTCTCTCTCCGCGTTTGTAGTTGGCCACCCTCTGCCTCTGTTCTCACACGGCTTTTCCTTGTTCAGGTCTATGGTCTAACCACTTCCTGTTATAGGACGCCACCAGTCAAGCTAAAGTAGGGCCCACTATGTGCCTTACTTTCACCTTCATTACATCTTTCAAGGGCCGATCTCCATAAAAGGTCGCAGCTGGGGCTTCCCTGGGGGTCCCGTAGCTAAAACTCTGAGCTCCCAATGCAGGGGGCCTGGGTGTGATCCCTGGTCAGGGGAGAGATCCCACATGTCACAAGTAAGTGTTTGCATGCCAGCAATTAAAGATCCCACGTGCTGCAAAGAAGATCAAAGATCTTCTAAGATCTCTACTAAGACCAGGCACAGGCAAATAGACAAATATTTTAGAAACAAACAAAATCCCTCAAAAAGGTCAAAGTGTGGGGAACTAGAGATTACAATTTCAACATACAAATTCTGAGGAAGACAAAATTCAGTCTCAGGTTTCCTGAGTGCCGAAGAATTGATGCTTTTGAACTGACTGTGGTGTTGGAAAAGATTCTCAAGAGTCCCTTGCACTGCAAGGAGATGAAACCAGTCAACCCTAAAGGAAACCAGTCCTGAATATTCATTGAAAGGACTGATGCTGAAGCTGAAGCTCCAATACGACATGAAGAACCGACTCATTGGAAAAGACCCTGATGCTGGGAAAAACTGAAGGCAAAAGGAGGAGAAGGGGAAGACAGAGGATGAGAAGGTTGGATGGCATCACCGACTTCATAGACATGAGTTTGAGCAAGCTCCGGGAGATGGTGAAGGACAGGGAAGCCTGACATGCTGCAGCCAATGGGGTCGCAAAGAGTCGGACATGACTGAGTGACTGAACGACAGGCTTCCTAGGTGGGAAGGTGGAAGCCAAGTGACTGGGGAGTCGAGGGGAGATGACTGCTGATGCTCAGAGAGGTTAGGACCTCCTGGGGGACTGGGTCATCCTGACTGAGCTCCTTGACCACAGGACACCCAGGGGCCCAAGGGTGAGCTCACCACGAGGAAGGGAGGCCTGAGCTGGTGAGCCTGGCTCACCAGCATTGGAGTCTAGAGGCTGGTGAGTGTGGGGGGAGAGGAGCAGGGCGGGTAGGAAGGCAGGGTGGGAGCTGCGGTTGGATGTTCCTCTCACTGCACACACAGAGCAGGCTAAACATATGTGAATGTGCATCAAAGAACTGCCACCCTGGAGCCCAAGCTGAGGCATCCCAGCTGTGGGGAGGTTTGTGTGAGCCAGGCTGCTGTGCACAGCTGAACCAGCTGCAGACGGCATGTTTGTATTCTAGGGCCACATGGCTGTGTGTGAGCACTGCATTTCTGGAGCCGGGGGGCAGCCTGCACAGTAGGGCAGTGTGGATCTGACCCCGAGTCTGCCCACCCCTTCAGGACCAGTCTTCCGTGATGATACCATGTGGCAGCCGCAGACGCAATTACCAGGAACAAGACTGGGCAGACTCTCGCTCTCTTTCCACCAGGCATTTCAAGGCAAGACTGAACTCTTAAGTCTGTAAGGCCGAAGGATACTGGGAGATGGGGATAGAGAATGTCCAGGGAAGGAATTTTCTTCCAGATGATGTGGAAAGGCGGGAGATGGGTGATCAAAGAAAAGAAGAGAGATGACTGGTTTGTATCCCAAGTTGGGTGAGTGGGACGTACCAGTTGTGTTAAGATCCCTCTGGGAAGAGGGGACACCTTTTATGGGTGAGGTTTTAAAAATGTGCACTTTTGTGCTTGCTTTCGCAGCACATATACTAAAATTGGAGCAATACAGAGAAGATTAGCATGGGCCCTGTGCAACAATGACACGCAGATTCGTGAAGTCTTCCATATTTTTTGATATATGGCAGAAATCAACACAATATTGTAAAGCAATTATCCTCCAATTAAAAATAAATGAATTTATTTTGAAAAATCTGCACTTCTGACACCATAAAACTCCTAGAAGAGCTCATAGGCAAAACATTCTCTGACATAAAACATACCAATGTTTTCTTAGGTCAGTCTCCCAAGGCAATAGAAATAAAAACACAAATAAACAAATGGGACCTAAGCAAACTTACAAGCTTTTGCACAGCAAAGGAAACCATAAACAAAACAAAAAGACAACCTAAGGAATGAGAGAAAATATTTGCAAAGATGTGACCAACAAGGGCTTAGTTTCCAAAATAAATAAGCAGCTCATACAACTGAACAACAACAAAAACTCAATTGAAAAATGAGCAGAAGACCTGAATAGATATTTCTTCAAAGAAAACATACAGATGGCCAAAAGCACATGAAAAGATGTTCAATGTTGCTAATTATTACAGAAATGCAGATAAAAACTAGAATGAGGAGCTACCTCACAGTGGTCAGAATGGCCATCATTAAGAAGTCTCCAAACAATGAAAAAAGATGGAGAGCATATGGAGAAAAGGGAACTCTCTTACACTGTTGGCTGGAGTATACCTTGGTATAGCCACTATGGAAAACAGTATGGAGTTTCCTCAAAAAACTAAAAGTAGAATTACCATATGATCCAGCAATCCCACTCCTGTGCATATATCCAGACAAAAGCAAAATTCCAAAAAGATACATGTACCTTTGTGTTCACTGCAGTACTATTTACAACAGCCAAGACATGGCAACAACTAAGCGTCCACCGACAGAGGAATGAATAAAGAAGATGCTGTACATACATACAATAGAATATTACTGAGCCATAAAAAGAATGAAATAATGGCCTGGATGGAACTAGAGATTATCATACTAAGTAAAGTTAAGTCAGAAAGAGAAAGACAAATGCCAGATGCTATTACTTGTATGTACAATCTGAAATATCACACAAATGAACTTCTCTACAAAACAGACTCACAGACATAGAGAGTAGACTTATTGTTGCCAAGGGATGGACTGGGAATTTGAGATCACCAGATGCAAATTAGGATCGATAAACAACAAGATCCTACTGTATAGCAC
Source organism: Bos indicus (assembly GCF_029378745.1). Lineage (NCBI taxonomy): Eukaryota > Metazoa > Chordata > Mammalia > Artiodactyla > Bovidae > Bos > Bos indicus. Next base: position 13,648,076 of record NC_091781.1, on the reverse strand, counting down.
AGGGAACCATAATGGAGAAGAATGTGAAAAAGAATGTGTGCGCTGTGCTCAGTCACTTCAGTCGTGTCTGACTCTTTGCGATGCTGTGGACTGTAACCCCCCAGGCTCCTCTGTCCATGGGATTCTCCAGGCAATGATACTGGAGTGGGTTGCCATGCCCTCCTCCAGGGGATCTTCCTGACTCAGGGACTGAACCCACGTGTCCTGCATCTCCTGCATTGCAGGTGGAGTCTTTATCCACTGAGCCACCTGGGAAGCTCATATATATGTATAACTGAGTCACTTTGCTGTACAGCAGAAATTAACACATTATAAATCACCTATGCTTCAATAAAAGAGAAAAAAATCTGCATTTATGGATCTTGGTTCAAATTATGACTCATCATACATCCAAAGGCACATGTTTTTACCAGTGTGCACTCATCAACAGGCAAAGATTCTTGTGCAGGCACTGTGGTGGGCACAGAGAAGTCCTGGCCCCCAGTGACTTATTAATGAAGGAAGAGAGACCTGAATCATTCTGTCAACTCTGCCCCAGATCCGAGTCGGCTGTCTTCAGGGAGAAAACCCTCTGACTTAGGGTGAGTTTCTCAGAAGCAGGCTCAGAGACAGGGATCGTGGGAAATGGATTTATTTGGGTGGTGCTCCCAGAGGGAGAGGGCTGAGGGAGCAGGGCTGTGAACCCAGGCACAGCTCTGCAAGATCACACCTCAGAGTTTATGGGCTTTCCTCGTTCCCAGTCAGTCAGTCCTTGGCTAAGGGACTCCTGGGAGGTCAGAAACTTCCAGGCACGCAGAGCTTTTTGCTCTTGTGGGCAGAGGGCTGTGGCAGCCCGTAGACTGTCCTCCCAAGTGAGTGGTGGGTGTGGACCTGGAGGAACCCACTGCTGGGGGAGGCATGCACAGAAAGGGTCGAAGGACCGCCTCTGGGGGTGGGCAGAGCTCTGTCTACCGTCCCTCTTCAGGCTGAACAGCTCCCATACCTCACGTTGACTCTTCCCCCAGAACTGTTTTAAGATCTGATTCAGTGGAGGGGGGTGACACGGGTCAGAACCACCCAGGCTGAGGGTGACTCCTTAATCCCCCAGCTTTGTGACCTTGAGCAAATGACTTTGACCTTCACTTTCCTCCTTGGCAAGAGGGGAACAGTAATTCCTGCCTCCCAGGGTGGCTGTAGAGATAAACGAGGCAGAGCCTGCTAGGCACCTGCCCCCTGCTTGGCGGGCAGCAGGAACCTGGGAGATGCCAACTTCCTGCCGTTCCTTCCCCTCCCTCCTTTGGTGAAGAACCTATTTCGCGGTGAGTGCCAGGTCTGTTGAAAAGTCCCGGCGACCTGCTCGTTTTGTTTATGTACCGCTCTGTGGAAGGTAACAATTTAGATGGCAAATTGCACTGCCAGACTCAGGGAGTTGGTGTATTAATTCCTGACTATTTACTGTGACAGGTTTAAAGCGCAATATGTCAGGGAGCGCTGGGGCTCCCGCTCCACGGCACATGGAATTGCAAAGCCAGACAAACTTCCTGCTTCCCGGGAGCATCAAGCATCTCAGAGTGCTGCAAGTCTCCTCTGCTCAGGGGGCTGGGAGCGCCCAAGCGGGCAGATTTCATCCCGGTTCCTCTCCCAGCCACTCCCAGGCTTATGGGTGCAGCGGTGCGAGAAACCATACTTTCTTCCTTGGAGGAGCACAGACAAGCCCCTCCCCAAGCTGGGCAGCTCTGTAGAGTTTGGGTGTGGAGTGAAAGTGCCACCTAGGTAGCTCTGTTTGGTGCCTGTCTCAGTCAGGCCATGGAGGCACTGGTGGCCTGGGAGAAGGCGCTAATGGAGTTCCCCTCTCTCCCTCCGTGCTGACCTCAAGCAAACATCTGTGTTAGCTGGCGCTGGCCCCATTCTGCAGGTCAGAACACTGAAGCTTAAGCAACCTCTCACAGCCCACGAGAGGCAGAATCCAGCACTGAGCTGCTATCTTCCTGGCTTCCTTTCTGGGAGACCCCAGGTCACCCTGCAAGTCCTGCCTCCCTGCACTGCTGCCCCCAGGCCTATACGTGAGGGTCCTTCCTACATCACATAGGTTTCCTAAAGAGATAGAGGAGGGACTTCCCTGGTGGTCCAGTGGTTAAGAACTCGCCTTGCAATGCAGGGGACATGGGTTCGATCCCTGGTTAGAGAAGTAAGATCCCACACGCCACAGGGTGACTATGTTCACACACTTCAGTGAAGATCCCATGTGCCTCAACTAAGACCTGATGTAGCCAAAAACATAAATAAATGTTAAAATAAAATAAAGAGATTGAGGAGCTCCATGTGTGCCTCCTGCTTCCACCCTCCTGATGCTGCCTTTTTCTGTCCTCTGCCCGCTCCCCCACAGGGGGAAAAAAAATCGTTATAGAGTAATTTGATGAATGCCTTTTATTCCTTGGGCATGAGCTTGGAGTGTCAGCCTTTACCTTGAGCAGCGTATTAAAGCATTTCTTCCCAACACATTACTTAATAATGAAGGGGAGAACATTCTCGTCACCAGAATTTCTCATTATGCTTAAAAGCACGCCCACACCTTGGAGTCATGGGGAAGTGACTGTGTAGGAGAGTACCGGGCACCTAGTCAATCCACAGTTGCTGTTCATGACTATCGACTCTGTAGGGAGAGAGGGGTGCTATTTGGTGTCTTCGCTGACTTGGAGGATGTACTTCATGATAAACTGGGACTCACTTGTGGAAATGTAACAGCACACAAAGGTTCTCTCTGTCCAAAGAGGAGTAGTTTGGGAAACACCCACAAGAACTTTCTGCCATTATAGGAGATTTCTCTAACATGCACTATCTGACACAGCAGCCACCGGACACATGTGGCTGCTGAGCCCTTGATGCGTGATGAGTACAGACAAGAATCTGCATTTGTAACCCTAGTTTAGATAAGGACCTTAAGTTTAGATAGGCACGCGTGGCAGGTGGCTACTGATTCACAGAGTACAGAGGTAGTCTCCTTTTGTTGTGACTTATGGGTGGGCTTCCCTGGTGGCTCAGACGGCAAAGAATCTGCCTGCAATGTGGCAGATGGGAATGGAGAGAGGAATGGCTATTCACTCCATGCCTGGAGAATCCCATGGACAGAGGAGCCCGGTGGGCTACAGTCACTGGGGTTGAAAGAGTCAGGCACGACTGAATGACTTCCACAGCACACATGGGTAGTGCATGTGAATAACCATGAAGAGCACACATGAATGCTCTGCAGTGAGTTACTGCTAGAACATACATCTTAGTGAAGTTAAGAAACACAGCGGGGAGAGGGGGTTCGTAAAGATATTGTGGATCATTCCTTGGAGGTGACGTGCCTAAGACATAAATACTCCTAAGTGGCTTCTGCCTTCCAAATTAAGGAAGGATTTCTGCCTGAAGGACCATGATGATCACCTCTGTTTAAGTGAAGCTGGTGATCTCAGCCTCAAACCGAAACAGGAAATGAAGGCATTTTGGCCCCATGGAATCCAAATGGGCAAGTCTCCACTGATGTTCCTGGCTGCTTTCCAGGGATGAATTATTTCAAGAGAGGCAAGTATCCTGGGGTAGATGGAATAGGCCAACTCCTATCTCTTTTCTTGAAGCTTCTGTGTCAAACCCTATTAAAATATGAAGAGGACCTTTCTGCCAGAAGGCCAGATGTCTACCCTAAAATAAACCTGCAAGGGGAGCCTTTCAGAAATGTGAATAGCCAGTGACACTTTTAGACGCAAGCTCTCAGAATGCGGTGTGTTTGATAACACAGGGACAGATGACTCAGAAGAGTGACCTGCATCGTCGAAACTGCAGGTGCTGTGAACACTGTCCTTTATCATGTGGTCAGAGAGGGTGGACCAACTGGCCCAGGGAGTGATCCCGCAGAAGAGAGTTAGGAGGTGCAGGGAGGGGAGGGGGTGGAGTACGACGGGAAGCAGGGACTGAGCGCTGCACAAGGACAGCAGAGACCAGTCAAGGCCAGGGGACCCGAGGGCGACCCAACCCAGCCAGTTATATTTTCCAATTCTCCCAGTCTCTTGAATGAACAACTACCCTCTATGCTAAGAGGAGGTTGCCCCTGTGGATCATTTAGGGAAATTGTGACAGTTACAGTCTCCTTGGGAAGGGATTACAAGTACAAACTCAACCTTGTATGTAGGAAACAAGAATCAGGGCCAATGGAAGGCTTGATTTCAGAGCAGTCAGAGACAGTCCGCTGCATTCCAGGTACCATCACTCCAGACCATTTCCTGATCACTTCTCCTTGAGTCACTTAGCACACAGCATTCTGTGCCTCACCTTCCAAAAATATCTACTGTCATCTAGATTTCTAAAAACTTCCTCTTATTCATTACATTACCTACAGATTTAAGAATCCTCCCCATATGGTCACAGGACTTGACTCAAGAGCCTCGAGGAAAGGAGGTAGGAAGGGGTGTGAGAGATAAGGACGAGAGAGGCGTGGCTGTCTTCCGGTTGCTCCTGCTAGAGTAAGGGAGATGGGATGGCAACCAACAATTATAACATCATGCAGTGAAGGTTTAAACAAAACTAACACGGTGTATCCTGGAGCTCAAAGGAAAGGATGACTAACTGGGGAGCAGGAAGCAGAAGGTGAGATAAGAGAAGAGAGCTACAGAGGTGTAGCAGCTTAGTAGGTCTTGAAAATAAGTAGTAGGCCAGAGAAAGGCAAGGCGGCCTTTCTGGTGAGGGTGCAGAGGGTGCGGAGGGCGCAGGCACAGAGATGGTGGCTAAACGGAGTACTGTGGCCTGCAGTGGGGGGTGCAGTCCTCATGAGCCGAGGCTGGGGAAGGAGACGCAGTGGACCAGACAGGGCTCTGGGTGTGAAGTGGGGGGACCACAGCCTGATCTCCCAGTTACTGGGAAACAGCAGAGGTCTTTGAACAGGAAATTTTATGGTTTTGTTTTTGGGGACTGGAACTGGGTATTCTTCCTTCTTTACCTGCCCGTGGTTATAAGTGTAAGTTACAGTAAAAGTAAGACCCGTGTATCACTCCCATAATTTCATATCCCCCTTCCACCTGCTGAAGGGAAAGACCCCACCCCAAATGTAAGTTGGTACAGCCTCTAGGGAAAACAGTTCCTCATAAAACTAAAAACAAAGTAACCATATGATCCAGCTATCCCACCCCTGGGCACATACCCAGGCAAAACTATAATTCAAAAAGATACAGGCACTCCTATGTTCATGGCAGCACTGTCCACAAAGCCAAGATGTGGAAGCCATCTAAATGTCCAGCGGCAAATTAATGGATAAAGAGGATGTGGTACATACATACTTTGGAAAACTACTCAGCTGTAGAAAAGAATGAAATAATGCCATTTGCAGCAACATGGATGCAACTAGAGATGATCGCAGTAAGTGCAGTAAGTCAGAGAGAGAAAGACAAATAAATACCAAATGCTATCACTTTTATGGGGAATGTAAAATATAACACAAATGGCCTGTCTATGAAACAGAAAGAGATTCACATACATAGAGAACAGACTTGCGGGTGCCAAGGGGGAGGAGTTGGGGGAGGGATGGAGTGGGAGGTTGGGGGTGGCAGATGTTAAGTTTTTATACATAGAATGGATAAACAACAAAGTCCTACTATACTATATGTAATATCCTTTGATATAACAGAACATTGTAAAGTAATTATATTCCAATAAGAAATACCCTATGATAAACCATAGTGGAAGAGAATATTTTTTTAAAAATGTACGTGTACGTATAACTGAATCACTTTCCTGTAGAGTAGAAATTAACACAACATTGTAAATCAGCTATACTCCAATAAAAATATTAAAACTGAAGGTCTTAATTTTTTAAAAGAAGTTTAAGGACTTCCCTGGTGGTCCAGTCGCTAAGACTCCATGCTCCCAATGCAGCGGGCCTGGGTTCGATCCCTGGCCAGGGAACTAGATCCCACCTGCTGCAACCAAGATCTGATGCAAGCAAATAAATGAATATTAAAAAAGAAAGAAGTTTAATGTTCACAGCCAAACTTCTCTTTCAGTTTCAGAGCCCCTCCCCCCCCCCCCCGCCCCCGCTTTCTTCTCAGAGCATGGGACTAGATTTGAGACTATTAACCAAAAACTTTGCTGGGCTGAAACACTGCGGGAAGCTTGTTTCGCCTCCCCTGAAGCAGGCAGATCATCAGTGGGACTTAATGGTTGTGCTTAAGTGAATTCTCCACAACTCAGAAATACTTTAGAAGGCAAACTGAATTCTGGAGGCTTGTCTATCCCGAAAGCTGTGCTCTTCCTCTGGAGTGTCAGTAATTCTGTGGAGGAAGGCAGGGAAGTAGTGATGTGGGCAGTTCCCCGAAGGGAACCCAAGTAGTGCAAAGCCCAGTTCTGCCAGTTGCAGCGGGACCTTGGCCCAGTTACTCAGTTGGCTCTGCCTCAGTTTTCTCATCTGTTAAATGGGGATCATAGCAGTATCTCCTACATAGAACTGTTGTGAAGATTAAATGGGTGGGTGGACTTTAAGGCTCAGGCAATGGTGATACATGATTACTTTCTGCTTCGGTTAACAGGTAGAATGGAAGGTTGGATGGTAAAACAGCAGTGTTGTAGAAAACCATTAAACTAGTAGGAATTTCAGGTGGCTCAAGCTGTGGGACACCACTTTGCTTTTCAGATGAGCATGATTGCAGGAGGTCAGAGAGTATTTTTCTGTGGAGAAGATTCGGACAAATGCTGACAGCTATTTGTATGGCTGCTGCTGCTGCTGAGAAAGTCACTCAATCGTGTCCGACTCTTTGTGACCCCATGGACGATACAGTCCACGGAATTCTCCAGGCCAGAATACTGGAGTGGGTAGCCTTTTCCTTCTCCAGGGGATCTTTGACCAGGGATCAAATCCAGGTCTCTTGCATTGCAGGCAGATTCTTTACCAGTTGAGCCACCAGGGAAGTCAATGTAGCTTTGCCCACAGTCAAGGCAACAGATGATCTGACCTGGATGAGTGTTGTCTCTGTGAGACAATGTGGCTCTCATTGCGGGCTGTGGAGGAGTCTGGAAAAGTGAGCTATTAAAGGAGACAAGTTGTAAAAGGCAGACAGGACGCCCCTTTGGCTCTTACACTATGGTCGAACTGAGAGCAAGGTGCCCGCGGGCTCGGAGACTAATTAAATGACTGCTAGAAGCCCCCAGCTCTCCTCTGGTGGCAGAAGGTTACTCAGCTGCTAACTCAGGAAGGCTGGGTCTTTCCCACCCTGGCCTTCAAGCCTGGGGCTGCTGCTCAGTGTTTAGCCAGGAAGGCAGGAAGCATCCTCGTGAAGTCCATGTCTCCAGCAGGTCTCCTTGGTCACAGGCAGGAAATGCAGAACAACCACAGGAACCCCAAGCGGGCATCCACACTAAGCATCCCAATGGTTCTCTGCCCTAGACCCAGTAGGTAAGACTGGCCAAGCGCTCACTGTGGCCGGGCTGGACGGTGCTCTAGACAGAAGACTGCCTCTCCAAGTTCTTCAGTGACGCCTGGCTCTAGTGGATTCCACGGGACAGGAGTAGTTGGCTGGCCACCAAGAGAAGTGTCTTCCCTCCACTTATATGTAAAAGTGATTTCCTTTCATCAAAAGCTTATTAGTATCAAATTATAGTAATTAAAGTCAGCTTTAGGGAAAGAATAAAATCCTCTTTCCATCAACACAATTATTTTTGCATATTCTCCTTCAGTCTTAGCCATGCTGTTCATATAGTTTCAAAGATCTGCAACCAGTAGTCTGCAACTTGTAGTTTGGTTTTTACTTGACATTGTCATGAGCGTCATTAGTGTGGCTCTATGATTTCATAATTAATTTTTAGAGCTTTATGACAGATATTCCACCGAGTTACTAGACCATCATTTATTTAGTCATTCCCTCTTAATGAGCACTTGGATCATTTTCAGTGTTTGGCTATGATGGTGACTGCTGTGTGAATGTCTTTGTATTTATAGTTAGTTTCTTCTATTAAATTCTTCTTTAGATAAAATACAGGAGATGCATCTACTGGAATGAAAGGTATACACTTTTTTTTTCTTCTTATACATATCATCTTCCAAAAGGATTGAACTAATTTATGTCACCAGCCGTATGTGATGGTACCACTTCCTTTCCGATTTCTCTCACACTGGCGACTGCAATACAAATTTGTGTTATTCATTTTTACAGCACCCTAAATCTGCTTCAGTTACATTTCTTGAGTTGTTATTGTCTTCTTCTCTGCGACCCTTCAGTCCAAGAAGATCTAGCAATCCACCATGCCCTGTTGGCCTTAACCTTCTAAGACATCCCTACAGCCCCCAACTTAACCCTGAATCTGTTGTCACTGATTCTCTCCTTTTTTTATTTAATATTTTATTTATTTATTTTTGGCTGTGCTGGCTCTTTGGTGCTGTGAGGGCTTTTCTCTAGTTGCATGAAGAGGGCCTCCTCTCTAGCAGTAGTGCGTGGGCTTCTCATCGCGGTGGCTTCTCTTGTTGCGGAGTGCAGGCTCTGGGCATGAGGGCTCAGTAGCTGCCGTTCCCTCGCCCTAGGGCTCGGGCTCAATAGTTGTGGCACATGGGCTTAGTTGCTCTGCAGCATGTGGGGTCTTCCCCAATCAGGGATCAAACCCTTGTCTCCTGCATTGACAGGCAGATTCTTTACCCCTGAGCCACCAGGGAAGCCCTTGTTTTCACTGATTTTTACAGCTGGGTAGAATCTCCTTGCCTGCCCCTGGCACCTGCCAGATTTGATTCTCTTCCAGAACCTCCTAGCATGGCACGTTTTCTGTCTCGTCAACCCCTCCAATTGTTTCAATTAAGGAGTTACTGTTCCATGCTGTCTGGACAGCATCCCACCCTCTCCTGATAGTAAGCACTGATGTAGACAATTAGTGCAAGTGGTAAGGAACATTTACCCATACGCTTGATTATGATGTGCTTTTTCTTGTGGGAGTTGTCTACATCCTTTGCCATTTCATTTATCCACCCATTCATTCACATTCATTCATACCTTAGTGAGTGCTTAAGGTATTCTGGATGGTAGAGATATGACAGTGAAAATGTGCACCCTCATCTCACTCACAGTTTACTGGGGCACACACACTATTAACAAGCAAGCAAGTAACAAGTAATATATCAGGTAGTTATAAGAGCTAAAGAAACAAAAACTAAAGTACAGTAAAAAAAAGAAAAGAAAAGAAAGTGAAATTGCTCAGTCGTGTCCGATTCTTTGTGACCCCATGGACTGTAGCATACCAGGCTCCTCAGTCCATGGGATTCTCCAGGCAAGAATACTGGAGTGGGTTGCCATTTCCTTCTCCAGGGGATCTTCCCACCCCAGGGATCGAACCCGGGTCTCCAGCATTGCAGGCAGACGCTTTACCCTATGAGCCACCAGGGAAGTAAAGGTAAAGCCACAGTAAAGGGCTAAACTTTTCTCAGCACAAAACTGGATATGGTGTTGCCATTCTGTGTGGGTTAGTAAGGGGAAAATCTCACTGAGAAGGTGACATTGGTCCTGCAGGAGGTGAGGGAGGAGCCCAGTGTATCCCTGGGGGAAAGGCAACCAGGCAGAGGGAAGAGCCGAGTGCAAAGCCCAGACACAAGGTGTGGTCGGCATGTCTTAGAAACAGCAAGGAAGCCAGTGAAGCTGAAACAGACCTGGAGGGTCTGGGCAGCAGCAGAAGGGTGGGGCAGACTGGTGAGAGATAAGATCAGATGTTGGCCTTGTAGGTCACTATAAATATTTTGGCTTTTACTCCTGATTCGAGATGGGAGTCACTGGATAATTTTGAGCTGAGATGTGACCTGTTCTGATTTGTTTCAAAAGGACCACTCTGGCTGCTATGTTGAGTGTATAAATGCAGAATTCCAATCATTAGTAGGCTCTATATATCATCCAGGAGAGAGTTGATGGTTGGACTGGTAGTGGAGGTGAAGGAAGGTGTATTATATTCCAAACACACAGTCCAGGAAGAATCCACAGTATCTGCTGATGGTTCAGGTCTGCTGTAGGTGAGAAGGAAGCCAAGCATGGTCTCTTTCTATGAAGGTCATGTCCTATGTTAACTTTAAGGAAAGTGTTTCAGTTTAGGAAGATTTGAGGCATGTTGGCAGAGACCACCACTCAGCTCTTTGGTTTTTACTTCTTTCTTCTTCATGTGTCTTATTCCAAGGAAATGTTTTGTTTCAACCATGTTTGATTGGGGCAACCACGCATAGATGTAGGGGAGAGCGCCGGAGACACACAAGCGTTCACTGTCCCCCATTCTCACACACAGTAGCAGAATTCACAGCAGGTGTGGGGCAGCTTGATGCATCTCTGGGATGAGTATGGGCAGAGGGGAGGTGAGTGGAAGTATCTCCTTCAGGTGAGGGCCAGTCACAAGAGACGACATCTTCCCTCTTCTCCTAGCCCACAAGCTCAAACATTGATGTCAGATATGCCGATGACCTGGCTGTTCCCGTGAGCCAAGAACTGTGAAGGGAATGACAGAGGACGCTGAGGTTCTGAGATGACCGGGGGAGCAGATCTGCCCCCTGCCACTTCCCCAGGACTGTTATTTGAGACAGAAAACAATCTTTTTTTAAGCCACAGTTTCTTGGGAGTCTTTTTGGTACAACAGCTTAACCTTTACCCTAATATAAGAGCCAATTCCAGGGACTGCCCTGGTGGTCCAGTGGTTAAGAAACCACCTTCCAATGCAGGGAATATGGGTTTGATCCCTGGTTGGGGAACTAAGATCCCACAGGCCCTAGGGCAACTAAGCCTACATGTCACAACTACTGAGTCCACAAACCACATCTAAGACCTGACGGACAAATAAATAAAATAACAACAATAAAAAGAGCTAATTCCAAACAAATCAATGAACCAGTGGAAAATGAGAAGGCAGAAAGTGACATATTCCAACCGAGGGAGGAAGCCTGAAGGATCTGATCCTTTGGACAAGTACAGAAAGGAGGAAGACCAAGGCTGAAGCGTCATCCAGTAGCTGGGCACACCAAAAGAAAAGAAAGCTAGCCACGATTTTCGGTGAGCATGGTGGCAACAGGTTGGCAGTGGTTAACAGAGGGTGGAAAGACATTGGGTGGAGGAGACAAAGAATTCTGGAGTTTTAAGGCAGAGAGATTTTCCCAGCATGAGGCCAATAGGTATTGGGAAGTGCGGCTTGAGGTCAAAAGACTGGAGGGTAAGTCACTTCACTGTGAAGAAGGCAAAACATGAGAAACCATCCTGGGAGAACACATTCTTGCAGTCACTGGGGAGGTGGGTAGAAAGGACCCAGTAGGTCTCTTGAAAAAATATGTCTTTTATTAGCCACACACTAACCTTGATCTATGCTAAGGGAGGGGGGAGAAGACATCTAACAACCTTTCCCATTAAAGTTAATGGGGAATCTCCTATAAAGTCTAAGGGCAGAGTATGGCATGATGAATCTGTATGATTATTTCATGAAGCTTCCCAAAGATAAATAAGGCTCTTAAGAGACATGTTTATTGGTGAACAATTTATATCGCTGTATATACCATCAGCTAGAATATAATACACAATTGCTGAGGAAACGATGACCAAGTTTGGCTCCAGCTGGCGCTGCACCCGTGGGAATGCGGTAAATAACTCCTGAATCTCAATGAAGATAAATGGGCATGCTGGGTGAACACTGCCAGGGAGCCAACGCGCACCTCCTTACTCTCTTTCAGTGTGTTAGTCACTCAGTCATGTCTGACTCTTTGTGACCCTATGGACTGTAGCCCGCCAGGCTCCTCTGTCCATGGGATCCTCTAGGCAAGAATACTGGAGTGGGTTGCCATGCCCTCCTTCAGGGGATCTTTCCAACCCAGGGATCAAAGCTGTACCTCCTGCATTGCAGGCAGATTCTTTACTGCCTGAACCATCATTGAAGCTCATATATATATACACATATATATACATAAGAGTATATGTATGTACATACACACATATGTTGGACAAAGAAATGGCAACCCACTCCAGTATTCTTGCCTGGAGAAACGCATGGACAGAGGAGCCTGGTGGGCTACAGTCCATGGGGTTACATGACTTAGTGACTAAACCACCACCACTATACATATGCATTTCAGATTATTTTCCATTATAGATTATTATAAGATTTTAAATATACTTCCCTGTGTTATATAGTAAATCCTCATTGCTTATTTATTTTATGTAAAATAAATAAAAATACTATATTTTGTGTCTGTTAATCCATAACATCTTATGGAAAAACCTGAATGAACTTTTTGGCCAACCCAATAGATTGGGATCCAACTGAGGTCAGGTCCTTCAAAGCAGAGGCAATGGGTTTTCTGACCCTAATCAGTTGGGTGTGTATGTAGAGGGCTAAAGTTTCTGGAAGAATTGAAGCAGCCAATTAGATACAGGGTGCAGAAAATGGGATGAGGACTGGCTGTCATCATCTCCCTGGTCAGGCTGTGTATGGCAACCTGAGTTGGACGGGGAGGGCAGTGGTGAGAACCGTCTTGGGGAAGCATGACATGGATACTAACTGGGCTGGTGTTAAGCTGGCTGTGCTATATTATTTGCCATAACAATCTTCTCTCACTATAACCATATACCTCTTTGCAGTGATCCTGTAGCTCTTGCCTTCAGGAGATGAAGCCTTTCCCCTACCTCCTGTATCTGGGTTGACCTCATGATCTGTTTTAGCCAACAGAAAGTGGCAGACATGGCATCGTCCCAGGTCTGAGCCTAGGACTCAAGAGGCTGTGTAGATTTTTCTCTCTTGGAAACCAGTCCAGTCCTATGAACACGCCCAGGCTAGGCTTCCGGATGATAAGAGACTAAGTGGACCGGAGCAGAGTCAGACCAGTGGTCCAGGGCAGGCCTCAGAAATGCGAGAGCACAGTGACCATCAGCAAAGCCACTAGACAAATACCGCTGTAGCCAGGAGCAGGGGGAAATTTCTGCCTGATGTGTAGGTCAGTGGCACAGCTGATAAACTGGATGGTCAGTCTAGATCCTGTCTCAGAAGGATGACTTCCAGAGCCCCACTCACCTGCAGTCATCATCCCCCAGGAGAACCAGCAGCAATGGCTACACCGCCCACCACACCACCATCTGAGCTGCTTCTGCGAGGTGTGTGCCATGATGGGGGAGCATGGGAAGCTAAGGACCATGGCACAGGCAAGTCTAGATCTGACACCTGACATGGGCTCACTGAGGGACTTAGCCTCCTCGGGCCTCAGTTTCTTCGTCAGTAAAATGGGGCTCCAGGGCTGCATTCAGATTATTTTACAGCCATCAGAGGACGCCTGAGGCAGGTGGGGCTTTCCCTCTGTCTCGGAAATCCTGTGCCTGGTCCTGTTCTTAACTACTCAGCTGCCGTCCGGGTCAGGACAGGGCTGGGCTCTTGGCAAACCTTCTCCGCTCCTTGTGCTGGTGATGTCGTGTTTAGTGAATTTCTTCCTCTTTTGGAGCCCAGAAAGGATTGTCCTGGTGGCCTGAGCCATGCGTTTTTCCTCATAGAAGAGCGAGCGGGTGGGGAATGGTTTGCTTGTTTGCAGCCAGGTTGCCCCTCCCCCCCACCAGTCTGCACCCCCACCACCCACAACATTGTTCCAATTCCTGTGGGCCAGGAGGCCGTGCCCAGGGGTGTGGACTGACGTCCATCAGAAGTCTGATTGAGGGTTAGGAAAAATCATTTGGGACGTGATGACAATAGCAGGCACAGACCCTACACTTGTGGCTGCTGTTTCTTTTCATAGACTATTCCCAGGGGACCTCTGTCCTAAGCAGTTGCCAATCTCTGTTAAAAAGCTCCACATTTCCCCATAGCTCTAGAAAATCTTAAAGGGGAAAATCCTTAAGCTTTGAGTCATCTACTCCTTTTGCTACCCTCCATCTCATTCCATACTCTTCCAGAAGTTTTGCACATGCACACATATATATTATATGTATATAATATGCGAAAGTACCTCTCTCCATATATGTGTAGAGATAACACATGTATATGTGTGTGTACACACACATACATGTATGTGTCTGTGTAAAATGAAATCATACTAATTAGCAGTCTTTTGTTGTCACTTAGTATATCATAAACAGCTTTTCTGATCACTGAGATTTTTATTAAAAGGCCACAGTCTCAAGACCAAAAGCCAAATTCAATGCCTAAAAGGTCTTATTTGATGGTGTCTCTTAAAGAGTGGGACTTCCCTATAGCTCAGATGGTAAAGAATCTGCCTGCAATGCAGGAGACCCAGGTTTGATCCCTGGGTCAGGAAGATCCCCTGGAGAAGGAAATAGCAACCCATTCCAGTATTCTTGCCTGGAGAATTCCATGGACAGAGGAGCCTGGTGGGCTCTAATCCATGAGGTTGCAAAGAGTTGGACACAACTAAGTGACTGACACACACACACAGGAAGGGGCATAAATCCTTCAATCCTTTACTGGCCCTGGAGTCATCTGAGATTGTCACCCTGAGTTTTCTATTATAATTTAAAATTATTATTATCCCACCATCAGTTCAGTTCAATCGCTCAGTCACGTCCAACTCTTTGCGACCCCATGGACTGCAGCATGCCAAGCTTCCCTGTCCATCACCAACTCTCAGAGCTTGCTCAAACTCATGCCTATAGAGTCAGTGATGCCATTCAACCATCTCATCCTCTGTCATCCCCTTCTCCACCGCCTTCAGTCTTCCCCAGCATCAGGGTCTCTTCCAGTCAGTCAGTTCTTTGCATCAGGTGGCCAAAGTATTGGAGCTTCAGCTTCAGCATCAGTCCTTCCAGTGAATATTCAGGGCTGATTTCCTTTAGGATTGACTGCTTTGATCCCACCATATCAATCAATATTTCTCAGTAGTAATTGGCATTTGGGACCAGATACTTTCTGTTTTCTGAGACTCTTTTGTACATTGGAGGCAGAGTATCTCTGGTCCCACTCACTCAATGCCAGGATGCCCTAGGTCCACGTGACAACCAAAACCAACATGCATGGCCAACCTGGGCCATCTGTGAAGGGTGAATGACGAGAACATCGCAGACTCTCTTCATTGATACGTCTCAGTAAGATGCCCTAGTTCACCTGGGGCAGTCCCAGGAACTCCAGGGTCCAGATGTATTTATTAACAGCACCCACTCTCACTCTCCGAAGTAACCTTGATTGGATGATAAATGGCTACCCCCAAGTGCAAGGCTCTACTTCAGAACTGGTTGGACTTGACAGACTTCTGCCTGGGAGAGACTAGATGCTAAAGGCACTCAGCGTGTCTTCCCGGAGTTAACCTGTCTGTCTGACGGTGGACACTTCTGCTGGGCACTGCCGTGGACAGATCCCATTCCCAACTTCAAGGCTAAAGTCATGGCATTCAGTGACCTGGGCACATTTTTCTTTTTTTAAGTGAGCAGAGGAATGGCTTAAGGATAAGGCTTGGCAGAAAAGTCTGAATGTCTGGTGACCTCTTAGATTAAAGAAGACCTGGGGCTTTACAAAGAGGGAGAACCTCTTTTATCCACCCTCTGAGGGACCCCAAGCAACAAAACAGGCTGCATGTGTAGTATTAACATTTATTCTATGTATTGCATATCTATTTCCATGCTGCGTGTAGAAATGTGCTTTGTGTGTGTGCTTGGTCGCTTCAGTAATGTCTGACTCTGCAACCCCATGGACTGTAGCCCCCAGGCTCCTCTGTCCATGGGATTCTCCAGGCAAGAATACTAGAGTGGGTTGCCATTTCCTCCTCCAGGGGATCTTCCTGACCCAGGGATGGAGCCTGTGTCTCTTAAGTCAGCCGGGTTCTTTAGCGCCACCTGGGAAGCCATCTGTGCTTTATATCTAAAGATTAAGAATTTTTTTAAGACCCTCTTCATTTTTTGCCCGCTTAGGGGTAACAGCTCTCCTGTTGAGACTGTGTGACCAGGAGAGGTCTGCTGGGCTCCACATTTAACAGATGGAGCCCAGGGGAGAGAAGGGAAGCAGAAGCTTAGGGTATGAAGGGCTTCTGGGTTATCTCACCCTCCCTAGCTTGGAAACTTGCATTCCCCCTGAGCATACCCACAGGCGGAGGGTCAGCTTGGCTTCGGAAACCCTAGCCCTAAGCTTCACCCTGACTGGCTGGTGGATGGTGGGTCATGGATATCACTATGGCAAGAGGCAGAACCAGGACTTGGGCCTCCCAGTCTTGGGTCAGAATTCTTTCTTGGGTCCTTAACGTCTCCCTTTGGATTTCCTCCTAAGATGTTTAAACCTTCACTCTCCCATTTACATCTAAAAGATGCAATAGGTTAGGAGGGACCAGATGTCTCAGAGAGAAGGCTCCCCGAGGCTACAGGGATGCAAGCTCAATAGTCACTTAGAAACCAAGCCCAATGGACTGAGACTCTTCTCTTCTGTGGGCTGGTTGGAGAAGTGGGTTCCGTCAAGAACCTTCTAGGTAACCTTTCACGTGTGGACATTTCATTCACTCAGGGCTGGGGAGAGATTCTCCCCCAGGAACTAGGCCCAGGTAGCAGCTGGTTATCTGGGCCATGGAAGAAGATTCATCCCAAACTTCTCACTGCAAAGGGGCTGGGCTGAGGGTAACTTTGCTGCTGCTGCTGCTGCTAAGTTGCTTCAGTCCTGTCCGACTCTGTGTGACCCCATGGACTGCAGCCTTCCAGGCTCCTCCATCCATGGGATTTTCCAGGCAAAAGTACTGGAGTGGGTTGACATTTCCTTCTCCGAGGGTAACTTTAGCCTAACGCTATCTTCACGTGAACCCTAAGTGTTTACAGCAGGCCTGTGCAGGACATGTGTCCTCTGTTGAAAGCCAAGGTTCTTGCTACAATTCATTCTCAATTTATGGCCTTTTATGGATTGGCGCTCCTTTAAAGAGACCTCTCAACTATTCTTGTGGGCATCTCTGTGTATTGACACACGATTCACTCTGTTTCAGTTATGCGTGAATCACAGGCATTGCTACCATCTGGAAGACCACAGAAATGTTTCACAAGGTGCTACCTTTCCTGCCATCAGACTTCTGCAATGTCCTTCCTGATCTTGCTCATCTGACCTCAGCTCCGATTCATACTTTCCACTAGGAATGATGTATTGCTGCTGCTGCTAAGTCATGTCAGTCGTGTCCGACTCTGTGTGACCCCATAGATGGCAGCCCACCAGGCTCCCCCGTCCCTGGGATTCTCCAGGCAAGAACACTGGAGTGGGCTGCCATTTCCTTCTGCAATGCATGAAAGTGAAAGCAAAAGGGAAGTCACTCAGTCATGTCTGACTCTTCGCAACCCCATGGACTGTAGCCCACCAGGCTCCTCCGTCCATGGGATTTTCCAGCCAAGAGTACTGGAGTGGGTTGCCATTGCCTTCTACAATGTATTGCTACTAGATTTTAAAAATTAAAAATATTCAGACCTATGTAGCAAGAAGCACTTTGTGGGAATCAGTATGTACTAATATCAATATTAATTTAAATAATAATATTATTTACTGGGTTCTGTGTACCAGGTCTGTGCTGAGCCCTTCAATGGACTAACTCATGTAATTCTCATGAATACATTGTGATATGTATGTTAGTCACTCAATCCTGTTTGACTCTCTGCGACCCCATGGTCTGTAGCCAGCCAGTTTCCTCTGTCCCTGGAATTCTCCAGGCAAGAATACTGGAGTGGGAGTTATTCCCTTCTCCAGGAGATTTTTCTGACCCGGGGATCGAACCCGGGTCGCAACTTGATGTCACCATTCAGAATAGCCATCATCAAAAAGTCTACAAATAATAAGTGGTAGGGAAGGGATGGTGAAAAAGGAACCCTCGACACACTGTTGGTGGGAATGTAAACTGGTGTGCCACTACGGAAAACAATATGGAGGTTCCTCACAAAACTAAAAATGGAACTACTATGTGACCAGCAATGCCATTCCTGGGCGTATATCTGGAGAAAACCATAATTTGAGAAGGCACATGCACTTCAGTGTTCCCAGAACTATTTACAATAACCAGGACATGGAAGCAACCTAAACGTCCATTGACAGATGAATGGATGAAGAAGACGTGGTCCATATAGACAATGGATTAGTACTCAGCTATAAAATGGAATGAAATAACGCCATTTGGAGCAACACGGATGGATCCAGAGATGATCATACAAAGTGAAGTCAGACAGAGAAAGACAAATAAGAATCACTTATACGTGCAATGTAAAATGTGACTGAGATTTCCCTTGTGGTCCAGTGGTTGAGAATCTGCCTGTTGACGCAGAGGATACAGGTTTGATCCCTGGTCTGGGAAGATCGCACATGCCGCGGGGTAACTCAGCGAAGGTCGCATGCTCTAGAGCCCATGCTCCACAATAAAAGGAGCCACGATGGAGACGGCTGAGCATTGCAACCAGAAAGTAGCTCCTGCTCGCTGCCACTAGAGAAAGCCTGTGCACAGCAACAAGACCCTGCACAGCCAAAAATAAGTATTTTTTTAAAAGGATAAAAAATGACACAATGAACTTATCTACAAAACAGACTCTCAGACATAAGAAAAAACTTGTGGTTACCAAAGGGAAGGGGGCACAGAGGGATAAACTAGGCGTTTGGGATCAGCATATACATGGTGAAAGTGAAGTTGCTCAGTCGTGTCCGACTCTTTGAGACCCCATGGACCCCAGGCTCCTTTGTCCATGGGACTTTCTAGGCAAGAGTACTGGAGTGGGTTGTCATTGCCTTCTCCAGGGAGTCTTCCTGACCCAGGGATTGAACCCAGGTCTCCTGCATTGTAGACAGACGCTTTACCGTCTGAGCCACCTGGGAAGTGCATATACATGGTGCTATATATAAAACAGGCAAAAAACAAGGACAGGCATAGCCCAGGGAACTACAGTCACCCTCTTATAATAACCTATAAAGGGAAAGAATCTGAAAGGCATATTGTATGTACATAACTGAATCACTTTCCTGTACACCTGAATCTATCACAACACTGTAAATTAACCATAGTTCAAGTTAAAAAATAAGAGTACACAGCCACTGAACAGCCGAGCTGAGATGCAAATTCGGATCGATCTGATGCAGAGCCTGAGTTCTTAACCACAGGGATATATGGGCTCAGAGAACTTGTGGGAAGAGAACCCCACTTACCTGTTCTCTGACAGGCACAACACTCCCAGTGCCTCTGCTTACCAGGCACGCAGGTGAGGTCACAGAGACATCACCGCCCCAATGTCAGAAGGCCAGGATGTGAGTAGCTACAACGGCCCACCTGTATTCAGTTCATCATAAAGACTGAATGCTACAATGTGCATGACCAAGGTTTATATAATTGTAGGTTGTGAAGGTTTTCATAAGAGGGCTGTTACGCGTATGCACGCACCTGTCTCTACACGCTTATACACGACACACACATAGACACGCATACAAGAGTAACCAGAAGGGGCCTGAGATCGTCTGTACTTTACCAGTGAGGACGGTGAGGTTTGGTAAGAGACTTCTTTGTACTTTTCTTGGGGCTGGCAAAATGACGCCCAGGCTTAGGGAACAAATGACTGGAGGGTAGGCAGGGGCCACAGAATTGTAACACTGAAAGGGAACACTGGAAAGCCTGGCTCCCTGGGGGGTAGGAACCCCAGTCCAAACTGGGAGGGGAGCCGACTGGAACCAGAGAGACCATCAAGATGATGGGGTGATGATGGAGTGGGCAAAGGGGAGGTTCCAGGTTGCAGGACAATGCTATCTGCTTTTAGGGGAGAGTCTTCAGAAAAGCTTTACCCTGAGGTGACCTGATACTGTTTCTTCCTTACGTGTCCTCATACTGTTCATTGCAAATTGGGAGTTTGGGTTTAACAGAGACACACTATTATGTACAAAAGATCAACAAAGACCTACCTACTATATAGCACAGGGAAAAGTATTCAATGTCTTGCAATAGTCTATAATGAAAAGAATCTGAAATATACATATATACATATGAATATATACGTAAAATGGAATCACTTTGCTGTACACCTGAAATATTGTAAATCAACTATATTTCAATAATAAAAAGTAGGATAATTTGAGACAGCGGTGGGCGTCAGGAAGAATCAAGCAGGAGAGAGGGGAGAGGAGAAAGTGCGGTGGGGGGAGGCCAGGGGGGCAGCATACAGTCTCCAGAAGATGGTGCCTGAGGATGCAGCGATAAGAAAGAACCAGAGGAGTTTGTGAACCCGTATTCTGCCACTTTCCTCAGAGGTCCAGCTGACCCCACACTCATCGAGAGCAGTAGGGAACAGTGTTCCACAGCTGCCCACCGAGGGGTAACCGGGCTTCACTATGCTCAGGGAGGCTGGTCTGAGAGTTTATACTTGACATCTGACCAGGAGGCTGGACTTGGCAGTGTCCTGAGGGCGGCCTGGCAGTCGAGTCAGCTCCCAAGACTAGGAAGTGGTTGAGGAGGGAGCCGGAACTGAGTCCACCGGTCTCAGGTTGGAAAGACCAAGGTGAGGGGTTTGATTACTAAAAGGGTTGGGAGCCATCTGGTCCTTACAGAAGTGACTCCTTGGCCACATTCCATGCAAGTCTTATCCACGATGCCCCCAGGCTCCACATCTGCCCATTCCTTCTTCAGAGGTCCAGTGGACCCCACACTCATCTTACCCTACCTTCCTGCCAATGCCTGGTCCCAGACCAAGCAAGATGAGAAGCACCGACAAGCAATCCAAGTCCACAGCTGGCAAAACAACCCACGGCACATGTCCTGTGCCCAGATGGATGGGGACCGGGGGTCAACTGTGTCATCTGTCCCCACGAAGAGAGCATGTTATTACACTAATTACAGGGTCCTAGGCTTTACTGGGAACCAAAAATAGACATGTGTGGCTTCTGGGGACAGGCACCAACATTCCTTTGGCTTCCTTTGCTATGTGATTTTTTTCTTTTTTTTTGGACAAATCATTGCCATGATTAGTGAAAAAAAGTGTGTGTGTTGGGGGGTGGGGGGGCAGGCTGCCAAAGGCTGTGCTGCCTCAGGGCGTTTCTGGAAGGGTGTGTGCATTGACCTGAGCTACTGTTACACACGTCCTGTTCATGGTGCTGTTCTCCATGGTCACGTGTGACTGCAAAGGACTCGGAAGAGGCAGCCCTGCTGTGTCCTCTGTGCCAGCTTTTTTGATTTCCAGGCTCTCTGCATCTCCTAATGAGGCACTGCACATGCCAGCCCAGCCTGGTGGGCCCACGAGGCCTTTTCCCTGGAGGAGAAATTGGTGAGAGGTTCAGGCTGACTCGGCACCAGGAGGAGAGCAGGAATTAGCATTTACTGAGCTCCTGCGGTGTGCTCCCCTGAGCCAGATGCTTTTGCTGACACGTGGCGAAATCTGTGGAAGGCAAATGAAGAACCGAAGGCTCTGCAGAAAGAAGTCAAGTGGGGAGCTGGAATCTGGGCTCATCTTTTCATTCCAAGCCCATGTTCTTCCAGCATCATCTCAGGATAGAATTAATCCAAGGCCAATCAAAGGATGAGTAGCACTTTGTGTCTGGCAGGTGCCTTGAGATACAAGTGGTGGGACATGGTGTGTCTGGGGGGACATGGTGTGCCTGGGGCGACATGGTGTGTCTGGTGGGACGTGGTGGGACATGGGGCATTGTGTCTGTCTGGGCATGGAGAGAGGGTGAGTGGTGGGAGCAGATGGAACAGGGAAGTGGTCAGAACAGTACTGGGTGCCGTCAGTACTTGGAAGATTCAGAGGAGCCGGTGAGGAAGGGGTGGTGGGTCCAGATCTGTGTCCTACAAGCACTGCTCTGATGGTAGTGTGGGGGCTGGGCTGAGGGGAGAACTGTCTCAGTAACACAGGCAAGAAGTCACCAGGGCTTCGTGAGTTATGGCTTGTGTTGGCTTCGGGTTTAGAAATACGGGACTGCCAGTGACTCAGCGAGGCACGGATAGGGACAGGCGCTGTGAGCCCGGGCTGGGGCAATGGTGCTGAGTCACGTGCATCAGAGGCCAGCCTTCATCAATGGGAGCAGAAGAGAGTTTGATGGAAAGAATCCTGAGCAGCTAGAAAATCGGTTGGAGGGCAGATGCCTGAGCTGGGGGATAAGCAGCCTGGAGCAACACCCAGAATCACGTGGCAGGAGGAGGCTGGGGGAACTCCTGCTGCCCCCACTGAACCCTGGGTGGCATCGCTGCCACCTCCATGGCACAAACTTCAACCTGCAGCAGAGAGGGAGAGGAGGAACCAAACCGTTCCTGCTTCCAACACCGGGGTCAAGGCCCAGCGCGGGCACAGCACTGGGGGCTCCTGCAGGTGGCTTGTGCCCCGGCTGCAAAGGCTGCTGGAAGCTCCAGTTTTTGTTATCCTCTACAATGGGCGCCAGGGATCCAGGACAATGAGAGCTCAAAGTAGCGGACTCAAATTAAAAAGGCGGTTGAGATGCTGGATGGCCAGATACCATGATTGAAATTCACTAGCATAGCTTTAGTCCAGAATTGAGAAAAGGGGATAAAATGGAGAAATTGGGTGCCGATGATAAAATATTCTCTAACAGGTATTGAGTGATTGCTCTGTGTGCTAAGTGCTCTAAATGCAGAATCTCACTTAATCATGACAAATCCCCTGGCAATCATGAATATTATATGAATTTTACAAAAGAGCCAAATGTATTACAGAAACGTCCCTGCACATGCCTAGCAGGTGGCCAGACTGAGATTCTAGCTCGGGCCGCCCATCTTCAGAAACTGTACTCATACTCCCGTCAGAGGGCAGCGTGAGGAACTCAAGGTGTGTTTCCTTAAGTCAGAGCATTGTAACCAGCTTGTCCCTAAGTCTCATTATTCACGGGGGAAATTATGCCACATAAATTGCTCACCAGAATTCCAGTCTTTTGCAAGCCCTATCTCAAGGTTCTCCTGGGAGTTAAGAAGAGTTCAGTGGGCTTATGAGTCAGACCAGGATATTGGTGGTGACTGGGTTGTCAGCATCCTTTGCCAAGCTCGGACCTGCTGTGGGCACTGCTGGCCACATGTAGAAATTCCAGTGCTCCCATCCAGGCCTATGATGAGTGGACACTCTCTGGAAGCCTCTCATTTAAAAAAAAATTGAAGTGTACTCGCTTTACAATTTGTGTTACTTTCAGGTGTACAGCAAAGTGATTCAGTTATACACATATTGTTGTTTAATCACTAAGTCTTATCTGACTCTTTGTGATCCCATCGACTGCAGCACACCAGGCTTCCCTGTCCATCACCAACTCCCAGAGTTTGCTCAAACTCATGTCCATCGAGTCGGTGATGCCATCCAGCCATCTCATCCTCTGTCGTCCCCTTCTCCTCCTGCCTTCAATCTTTCCCAGCATCAGGGTCTTTTCCAGTAAGTCAGCTCTTGGCATCATGTGGCCAAAGTATTGGCGCTTCAGCTTTAGCCTCAGTCCTCCCAATAAAATAATCCAGGTTGATTTCCTTTAGGATGGACTGATTTGATCTCCTTGCTGTCCAAGGGACTCTCACACATATATGTGTGTATCTATTCTTTTTCAGATTCTTTTCCATTACAGGTTATTATAAGATATCGAATGTAGCTCCCAGTGCTCTACAGCAGCCCAGGAAAGGACTTCAGAAGCAGATGTCTGCAGCTCACTCTGGCCCTTGCAGCCCCAGCCTGTGTGAAGAGAGAAGAGGATCAGCTCCCTGGGCTGTCCTCTGTGATAGGGGACATGGGGATGTGCAGCAAGGCTACTTCCTCTAATTTTAGTGGTGGTGGTGGTAGGTGGGGGTGGCAAGTTTAGTGACTCCTCTGTCACAGCCACCTCAAGTCATTCTCCTCCCCTCCCAACCTCACGTTCATTCATTCAATCAGTCAGCAACAAATATTCATTGTGGACTGATTATCTATAAAATAATCATATCTATGGAATCTCTTTATCTTGGTTTGGGTCTCCCTGCAAGCAGGGTTGAGACAGGGACTTAGATGTGGGTCGTTAATTTGCAAAGTGACCCCAGGAAGTCACTTTTGGCCACCTGATGCCAAGAGCTGATTCATTGGAAAAGACCCTGACGCTGGGAAATACTGAAGACAGGAGGAGAAGGGGGCAACAGAGGATGAGATGGTTGGATGGCATCATCAACTCAATGGACATGAGTTTGAGCAACCCCATCCCCCCTTATTGGAGAGCTTCCCGTGGTGAAGGACAGGGAAGCCTGGCACGCTGCAGTCCATGGGGTCGCAAAGAGTCAGACACAACTGACCAACGGAACAACCAAAGCAATCCAGGAGGCAGGGGCGGAGGGGCAGGAAGATGAGCTGGGAAGGAGGGAAGGCCCAACACGAGGGTATGTTATCAGGGTCTGAGAAGTGTGCAGAACACACCACCACCCCGCCGGAACTGTCTTCCTGAAGGGGCAGGGGCAGGAGCATTTATCCACAGCTGCAAGCCTGCCCCGCCCCTCTTATTGGAGAGCTGTCCAGAGCGGGAGCCAGGTACTAGGGGCCACCTGCCCTGCCCTGCCCTGCCCTGCCCTGCCCTTCAGAAGGCTGAGTTGGCGTCTGCAGCTTCAGTGGGTCTCAGGGACAGAGAGGGTCAAATCTGGGCACACAGCTGAAGGGTCTCATCCAAGAAGAAAATCCCCCACTACAGTGGACTAAAATCTGGGGTGAGACAAGGGGCCTTGATGTGGCACCCAAAACATATGCTACACTTCCCTATGAGGTTGTTACTGGTTAACTTGAGTTGACTTACGTATGATGCCTAGAACAATACCTGGTCCCAGGAAGGCTGTGTATGGGATTATTCTTTTGTGTGATAATTGCAACATGCTTGCCACTTCTCTTGCCTCTGTGGATAAGCCTTATGGGACTTACCTTCAAGTCACAAAACATGCCTTGTTTATGTATCAGAACTCTGGCATTGTTCAAATTCCTTTACCAGGAGGTTCTTAGCCCCCAGGTAAACGGGTCACTTGAGGATGGTGGGATGACAAGGCCCCACCTGCCTGTTTGTCTTAGGTATCTATGTTCTATCTCCCCCCACCACCTGCCCTGGCTTTACAGAGGCCTGTGCTTCACGCCCTGCTCTTCATGCTCAGGATTTGAACAAGGATTTGAGAGCTAAAAGTTTGAATCCTGGATGTAAAATAATCAAACCCAAGTTGTCCACCTTCTGAATTATATCCTGATGGGAAGAGAAGACAGCTGGAGATGAAAGTCACTTAGCTTTTTAATAATTGATGGATAAGAGATTGCAGTGTGTGTAAAAACATACTAAGAGCGGTTCAGGCAGGAGACACCACTTCCTGACCCCTGAGGCCGGCCTGCCCTTAGCTAATCCGATGACCTAATCCTTCTACTAAGGGCTTCCCAGGAGGCGCCAGTGGTAAATAACCCACCTGCCAACACAGGAGACATAAGAGATGGGGGTTTGATCCCTGGGTCGGGAAGATCCTCTGGAGGAGGGTATTGTGACCCACTCCAGTATTCTTGCCTAGAGAATCCCATGGACAGAGGAGCCTGGCGGGCTATAGTCCATAGGGTCGTGAAGAGTCAGACCCGACTGAAGTGACTTAGCACACACGTGCAATCCTTTCACACGGGGGAGGACCAGAGACTGTGCTACCAGGCCAACAAATGCACCATTTCCCTGGAGCCTTCTGAAGGCCAATCCGGTTTAGCCAGTGCTCACCCACCCAAGCGAGCTGACCTGCCTCCAGACCCAAATAGGAACGTCCAGTCCTCCTCCTCCTGCTTGTTTCCCACCTGAAAAGTTAAAGTGAAGTCACTCAGTCATGTCCGACTCCTTGTGACCCCATGGGCTGGAGCCTACCAGGCTCCTCAGTCCATGGGATTTTCCAGGCAAGAGTACTAGAGTGGGGTGCCATCGCCTTCTCCAGGGGATACTCCCGACCCAGGGATCAAACCCGGGTCTCCCGCATTGTAGGCAGATGCTTTTACCGTCTGAGCCACCCCATACGAGTCCCTAAGATACAACCCTCAATATGGCTCCTTGAGGACTGTCTTGGCCACCTTCCTGCTGGCTGCCTCCTCGGGTTGCTGCAGTTTCTGGCTTTGAAGGGCTCCCCCTTCCCCTGAGCCCTGTAACAACACAGCCAGTCATGATTCCTGCAGTCCTGGCTGCAGCCTTCTCTAGCTCCATCTCAGCTCTCACACGGAGGAGCTGGTGAGGGCTCGCCCATGGCAAGAGCCAGAATTCACTTACCTTCCCAATGTTAATATATGGCTATGAAAACTTGCTTCTATCAGTCTATAATTTTCTAGTCACAATCTCAAGATCCAGAAAGCTCTGTAAAGCAAAAGCTGAGTATAATCCCTGGATGAGGGGATGCATGTTTTCAAGGGTAAGGCCCCAGCTACGTACTGATAAGAAAGTGCCCAAGTCTCCTAGTTCACTTCCAGGCTGTTTATAATGTCCTTCTCCAGACACGGTCAAACTCAATGGGCTGGGCTCTAGGAATTAACTATACCTCCAGGGTACTTCTCTAGTGGTCCAGTGGGTAAAACTCTGTGCTCCCAACGCACAGGGCCCAGCTTCGATTCCTGGTCAGGGAACTAGATCTCACATGCCTCAACTAAAGACCCCACAAGCCGCAATGAAGAGCAAGGAGCCCTCGAGCCTCAAATAAGACCTGTCAGCCAAATAGATAAATAAATATTTAAGAAAAATAACAAGTAACTTCCATTCAGTGGTGAACTAGTAAATGTTTAACACATGGCTCTCAGGGGGAAAAAAAAAAGTCTTGATATGTAGCATTTGCCAAGGGCCACAGCAACGGACTGACTTCAAGCTAGCAGCGGGCAGAGCTATGCACAGAGGTCCTCCTGACCACCGTGGGGTCTCCTGAACTCTGTGCCATCATGCCACACCCTGCCTCTCCGAGACTACGTCCAGATGTCCTGATGGGAGCTGTGGGCTGTTCTCAGACTTCTTAGTAGCACATTTACCAGGTTAGTCACTGCCATCGAACATGAACTTTTTCACTTAAATTCTTGGGGAAAGGTCTCATTTTTTGATTTCTTAAAGAACACTTCATTTTTACCCCCAGCCACCACCAACGAGGGGCTTCCAGACGGTACTAGTGGTAAAGAACCTGCCTGCCAGTGCAGGCAAACCTAAGAGATGTGGGTTGGATCCCTGGGTCGGGAAGATCCCCTAGAGGAGGGCATGGCAACCCACTCCATTATTCTTGCCTGGAGAACCCCCATGGACAGAGGAGCCTGCGGTCACAAAGAGTAGGACATAACTGAGTGACTTAGCAGGCACGTAGCACCACCAACTAACACAGTGGTCAAGTGCCCATTATAGCAACTAGGAACCTGATGGGCTCAAGAAACCAAAAATGAATTTTCTTTTCATAGTGTCTTAAGTCTGGAGTTTTGTGCGGAAAAAAAAAAATTATAGAGTGAGTTATAGGGTCTGCGGTGGACTGAGAAACACCATGGAGAGCAACCAATATATTAGTACGGAAGAATCTTCTGGAACACCCTCCTCCCCTGCCCCTGCGTCGATTTGCTGTCTTGCCCAATATAAAATGACAGGGGAAAGGAAAAAAAAAAAATCTGTGTTGCTTAGTTGTTACTAGGCATTCCCCCCAGGGGGAGATAGGTCAATACAACTCTGAATTAGGGCAACAACAACCCACGGAAACTCCATCTTGAGGATTTATAGGAAAACCGAAGCACACTTGTAGTCACACTGGCTGGTGGGGGAGTCCCATTAGTTCCCAGCACTGGGCTATTTAAGATGAAATGTCTGGGATATGGATGTTGTTTTCTGGGAAGAATAATCTACTCTGAGGTCGTCAAAATCAATAGGGCACTTTGAAGGCTGGCTCGAGCCATTATTGGTAATGCTTTGGTTGTGTTTGCGAATCAACCATTCAACAGAAATAGGACCATTTAGCAGTTCCCATGGAGGGCCCTGTCAGTCCCGCAGTGAAGCCTCTCCATTCACTGAAAGTACTGGCGTCTCCCAGGGGCTTGGGGAGCCTGAGGGAGCCTTGCAGGCGAAACCAGCACAAAAGATGGAGCCTGAAGCTTCCAGGGTGCCCAGTGTTCTGAGTTTGCCTGGGATTGAGGGGTTTCCTGGGATGCTGAACTTGTAATGCTAAAACCAGGACGAGGAGAAGATGGGACAGATGGAGAGAGTAGCATAGAAACATATACATGAAATAGGCAGTGGGGACTTGTATGTAAAATAGACAGTCAGTGGAAATCTGCAGTGTGACACAGGGAGCTCAATCCAGTACTCTGCGACATCCTAGAGGAGTAGGATGGGGTGGGAGACGGGAGGGAGGCTCAGGAGGGAGGGGGCATGTGTATACCTGTGGCTGATTCATGCTGATGTATGACAACAGAAACCAACACAATATTGTAAAGCAAGTATCCTCTAATTAAAAAAAAAAAAAAAAAAAAGACAGTCCTAGTCAAACCAAGTCCCGTTGGTTACCCTAAGCAGTAGTTCTCAACTGGAGCTGATGCTGCCCCCCACATAGGGTTCCCAGATAAAACCCAGGATTCCCTATTACATCTGGACTTCACATAAGCAACGAATACTTTTGTAAAGACACATGTATCCCAGCGTTCACTGCAGCACTATTTACAATAGCCAGGACACGGAAGCAACTTAAAAGTCCATCGACAGATGAATGGATAAAGATGTGGTACATATATACAATGGAATGTTACTCAGCCATAAAAAGGAAAGAAATTGGGTCATTTGCAGTGATGTGGATGAACCCAGAGTCTGTCACACAGAGTGAAGAAAGTCAGAAAAAGACAAACAATATCGTATATTAACACATGCATGGGGAATCTAGGAAAATGGTACTGATGAATCTATTTGCAGGGCAGGAACAGAGAACAGACTTGTGGAGCCAGTGGGGGAAGGAGTGGGTGGGATGAATAGAGAGAGTAGCCTGGACATATATTCATCACCCTGTGCAAAACAGATAGCTAGTGGGAAGCCGCTGTGCAGCACAGGGCGCTCAGCTTGGACGGAGCTCTGTGATGACCAGAGGGGTGGGGTCGGGTGAGTGGTAAGGAGGCTCAAAAGGGAGGGCTGCTGCTGCTGCTGCTAAGTCGCTTCAGTCATGTCCAACTCTGTGTGACCCCATAGATGGCAGCCCACCAGGGTCCCCCGTCCCTGGGATTCTCCAGGCAAGAACCCTGGAGTGGGTTGCCATTTCCTTCTCCAGTGCATGAAAGTGAAAAGTGAAAGTGAAGTCACTCAGTCAGGTCCGACTCTTAGGGACCCCATGGACTGCAGCCCACCAGGCTCCTCCGTCCATGGGATTTTCCAGGCGAGAGTACTGGAGTGGGTTGCCACTGCCTTCTCCAAAAGGGAGGGCATATGTGCATATTTATAGCCGATTCACTTCATTGTACAGCAGAAGCTAACTCAACGTTGTAAAGCAACTACATTCCAATTTTTAAAAAATTTTACTGAATACCTTTTTAGTATAAGTATGTCCCAAATATTAAAATAAAATTAGTCCTTGCTTAGCTGAAATTCACATATAACTAGGCATCCTTTTTGTTTCTTTCCTTCTCCTGTCCTTTCCTCCCTCCTTCCTCCCTTCTTCCCATCCTCTTTCCTAAAGCCGGCAAGCCCACTCACAGGGCACACGTGGCAACCACTGGAGATGTTTTTGGTTGTGATAAGCACAAGTTGTGGGTGGGGGCACTGCCACCAGTATCGAGTAGTGAGGGGTGCTGCTAACCTTTCTACAGGGCAGGCGGCAGCTCCTGGTTACAAGGAATTATCCGGCTCCAAGTGTGAGGAGTGCAGAAACTGAGAAAGGCAACCTCACTTCAGCTGAGCACCCACGTCTTCTCGGGAGAATACTGAAGGAATGATACAGGCGCCTCTGCTTCACACACACAGACAAACGGAATAAAAGTTCCTGACTTTGAATGCTTTCAGCCCAACAGTCACGCAGCCATTGACGGCTAAGAAGTGACCAGAAAAAGGCTCTTCCCTTGCAAGGGACCCCCCCCTTCCATAAGGATAGCCAGGCAGGGTGCTCGTGACACAACAGCACCGATAAAAGCTCTATCGGTGTGGTCTCCAGGACGCTTCCATCTCCTCGGACTTTTATGGTGACATTTCCTGGCACTCCTGAAGCTTGTTCTTGGCTTTGAAAACAAGGCTTCAGAATGTCTTCATTGTTTTACCTACACCGGTACTGGCAGCGCCTGGAGTTTTCCTGAAGGAAACTGTAGCAGCAGGAATTTTCTGTAACACTGTAATAAGGGGGCTTTATCCTTTCAAAAATACATCCTTTCTCCTTGTTGCCAGCTCTCCCACAGCCCTGTGAAAAATGTAGCTGAGGAGTTACTGAGGCGTTTTTATGTTTCTCCTGTCTCCCTGTAGTTCATAGCAAGCAACAGAAGGCAATTATTCTGGAGTTCGCGCTTAGGCTCGCTGGCTGGAAGGAATGAATGAATGAACCAAAATGGCACCTCTGTGCTCATTTCCCTATTGTGAGACGTGAAATGTAAACAGGGATATCTGCTAAAGAGGAACTGGTGAATCTGACCACCCCCGGGGACCTCAAGTTAGAGGAATTACTGTTTTATGGGTACAGAACTTGGGGAAGATGAAGAGGTTCTGAAGATGGATGGTTGTACAACAGTATGATTGTACTTAATGCCACAAAACTGTATGCTCCCAAGTGGTGAAGATGCTGAACTCTGTGTTATATATGGTGATGGTGGTGGTTTAGTGGTTCAGTCATGTCCAACTCTTTTGTGACCCCATGACTATAGCCTGCCAGGCTCCTCTGTCCATGGGATTTCCCAGGCAAGCATACTGGAGTAGGTTGCCATTCCCTTCTCCAGGGGATCTTCCTGACCCTGCTTCTCCTGCATTGCAGGTGGATTCTTTACCACTGAGCCACCCAGGAAGCCCTGTGTTATATACATCCAACCACAATTTTATAAAAGGAATTGTTGGTATGGTATTCAGCTAAGCATAGAGTAAGTCTTCAGTAACGCCTGCTGACTGACTATTAGTCTAAGGTTGATCTGGGTGTAACCTAACTGCATATTTTCTCCCAATAAGCTTGTCAGGTGCCTCGTCATCCAGCATCATTATCCTTAAAGGAAAGTGGATGTGGCCTACTCTTCACTCCAGCAATCATATGAAGATAAGTCTCTACCCTCTTGGAGGAGCGTGCTAAGTCAATTCAGTCACGTCTGACTCTTTGCAACCCTATGGACTGTAGATCACCAGGCTCCTCTGTCCATGGGATTCTCCAAGGCAAGGATACTAGAGTTACCACACCCTCCTCCAGGGGATCTTCCTAACCCAGGGATCGAACCTGCATCTCTTATGTTTCCCTTCATTGGCAGGTGGGTTCTTTACCACTAGCGCCACCTGGGAAGCCCACTGGAGGAGCAGCAACCACGTTTAAGGCCTTGATTTGACTCCAGGGGCAGACTAGATTGGACTAGAAGGAATCCCAGTGGCCTCGCCTGTGATCCGCTTTGGACTGGTGAGTGATCTATTCTAGACCAGTGATACCCAAGGAGAAGGTGGCTGCAGGTTCTGTGAAAGTTCCTAGAGGAGGCGGACAGCCATGTGGCTCCTGACAGCCACCTCCAGAACAGAGGGGGTCCAAGCATAGAACAGAGCTGATTTGTAGGGGGCAGACAGCAAAGGCACATGAGCCTGGGCCAGCTCCTCCCCGACATGCACTGCTGTTTCCACTCCTCCAGCCACCCGCCTCTGACTTCCAGTCTGTACGCAGGGGAGGTTTCTTGTATTTTGTAGCCAATTGGAGCTGCATTCTGTCACATGCAGCTGGAAGCAGGGCTGATCCCCGTGAAGCTAAATAAACATAAGCTTATATTTCTCTGCTTACACGGGCCCTTCCAATGTCCCCAGAGGGCCCAACAAAGCATCCCCTTGCTTCTGTAAAATTTGCAAAGGTCAGATATTTTAAGAAAGAAAGTGTAAGAAAGTGTTAGTTGTTCAGTCATGTCTGACTCTTTGCGACCCCGTGGACTGTAGCCCGCCAGACTCCCCTGTCCATGGGGATTCTCCAGGCAAGAATACTGGAGTGGGTTGCTATGCTTTCTTCTTCCAGGGGATCTTCCCAACTCAGGGATCAAATCCAGGTCTCCCGCATTGTGGGCAGATTCTTTACCAACTGAGCCACAAGGGAAGCCCAAGAACACTCGAGTGGGTTGCCATTCCCTTCTCCAGGCCATCTTCCTGACCCAGGGATCCAACCCAGGTCTCCTGCATGACAGGCAGATTCTTTACCAACTGAGCCACCAGGAAAGTCCTTTTATAATTTACCTGCAATGCTTTAGACCACGGCCTCTCTGCCTGGATGCCCCTGAGTCAGGTTGCTTGGGACGGTTGGTGCTATTGAGGCAGCCTGGGGAGTTCAGGGATCTGAGAAGGGGGGATGGAAGGCCTTGGTTCAGGGTTACTTTGTGGTTTAGCCAAGAATTCTCTTACCTTCCCAGGAGCTGACTCACCTGGTTTAACACCTTGCAACCCTCTATGTGCACCTATGTGAAGCTAAGCCTACAGCCAAGGGGTCTTCCGGATGCACCTTTATGTCCTGGCTCTGAGGTCTGTGTGGTTTGGGGCCACAGATACACCCCTTTTCTCATCCATAAAACAGGACTCACTTCACAGAACCATGGTAAGGATAAAATCATCCAAAGGATAATTTTATCGTCATGCAAAGACCTTGGCATAAACCAAGTGCTCACATAGTGAGAGACATTAAGGTACTGGATCTGGCCCTTAAAAGGATGACTCAGTGTATTCAAAACCTCATTCCATGGATTACAGCGTCAAAGTCTTTCTCAAATACCCTAGTGTCCTCTGTTTTTTTTCCAGGTATCAGTTAAGGAGAGGCCAGGAAGATAATGGTTGAGGCCAAACAAGGACATGTGTGGGTGAAGCGTGACCAGAGGGGAGGGTGTGGTCTGTGACAAAGCAGTGAGGGGAGGCCCTGCCAGGGAGCAGCCATCTCTGCTCCAGCCAAGTGTTGCCAGGCAGTGGGAGTTGCAGGATGCCAGTATTTTTAAGAAAAGTCAGAAAATCAGATTTTTTTTTTTCCCCTGAAATTCTCCAGATTTTTTAAACTCTTCAAGTAATTAAAAAAATAAAGTTAAACCCTGTCCAGCCCAAACGAAATAGAAGTCAGGGCTGAATTTGGCACAGCTCCCCAGGTGTTACACTTGCTTTGAAGTCTGGAGGTCAGTCTGTGAGTTCCAAATGCCAAGGCCACCTGGCCTCTGTCCCTGCTCTCTGTCCCTGCATGTCTCCATCCAGCCTCTTGACCCTCAAAAGGCAGGGGAAAATACTTTTATGTGTGGACAGCTGAAGATTCGATGTGAAAACCATCAGAGGGAAGAAATGGACATTTCTGCAACTCCCTCCCCACCGTGCAGACATTCTGTTTCCTTGGAGGCCAAAAGTCAACCTGCTTCAGCTGAATTCATTTCAACCAAATTTCCTAAATACCGCAGGCCAAGCACTAAGCTAGGCCTTGGGTATGTCTTTTTTTTTTTTTTTTTGCATGCCTACTGTGTGCTTGGCATGGAGTTAGAAGTTTTAACTACTTCATCTCACAACAACCTTGTGAGGTAGAAAGGATTGTTGCAGTCAAAATCTTGGCTGTCTCTGCTCACCGAAGTTGAATAAAAAAATACAGAGACAGAGTTTGGAGGAAATGGAAAGGTGGCTTTAACTCTCAGCGGGTGGAAGCGGGGAACACAGTACTCTCATGCCTCAAGGGGCTTCCCAGCTGGTGCTAGTGGGAAAGAACTGATCTGCCAATGCAGGAAACATGCAAGACACGGGTTCGATCCCTGGGTAGGGAAGATCCGCTGCAGGAGGGCATGGTAACCCACTCTGATATTCTTGCCTCAAGAACTGTGCCCCCACCCCTTTTTCACGAGGAATCTGGTGGATTATACAGATGAGGGCTCACAGTCAGGGGTCGATGATGAGGAACAAAAAGTCTAAGGACCTTGTATTCTTTTTCCTCTTCAGTTCAGTTCAGCTGCTCAGTTGTGTCTGACTCTTCGTGACCCCATGGACTGTAGCATGCCAGGCTTCCCTGTCCATCACTCCTGGAGCTTGCTCAAACTCATGTGCATCGAGTCAGTGATGCCATCCACCATCTCATCTTCTGTCGTCCCCTTCTCCTCCTGCCTTCAATTTTTCCCAGCATCAGGGTCTTTTCCAATGAGTCAGTTCTTCCCATCAGGTGGCCAAAGTATTGGAGTTTCAGCTTCAGCATCAGTCCTTCCAATGAATATTCAGGACATATTTCCTTTAGGTTGGACTGGCTGGATCTCCTTGCAGTCCAGGGGACTCTCAAGAGTCTTCTCCAACACCACAGTTCAAAAGCATCAATTCTTCAGCACTCAGCTTTCTTTATAGTCCAACTCTCACATCCATACATGACTACCAGAAAAACGATAGCTTGGACTAGACAGACCTTCATTTCCTCTTGAATTGTTTCAAAAACAGTTATAGGCTGGTGTCAGGTACCCTATTTGAATTTGTACTGTGATCTCCTTTCTGTGATGCAAAAAGGAGAACTTCAAGATGTGGTCTGCAAAGACAGTGCTGTAATTTCGAGCACCAAACATGGGATGTGATTATCATAGAGTTAAAAGATAATAGGTGCAGAAGTAGCTCATGCTACTTTGAGGGTGATAGGTACAGGATGTAATTTACATATCAGGTTAGTCTTGATTACCGACTAGTGAGCAGGAACGGCTGAAGTAAGAAAGAACTCTGGAAAGGGCAAGAGAAAAAAGACAACTTTTCCCTCTTTTTCACTGCAACAGGATCCTTTACATTACGGAAAAATAAAGACTCAAGAGAAGTGAAGCTCAGACATAAAGAGCAGACCTGCGGTTGCCAAGGGGGAGGCGGCTAAAGGAGAGTTGGAGTGGGAGGCTGGGGTTAGCAGACGTAAGCTTTTCTACATAGACCAGAAAAACAAGGCCCTAAGTAGAGCACAGGGCACTACAGCCAATATCCCGTAATAAACCGTAATGGAAAAGAAGATGAAAAAGAATGTATATATTATGTATAATTGAATCACTTTGCTGTACAGTGAAAATTAATACAACATTGTAAATCAACTAAACTTCAAAAAAAAAAAAAAAGAGCAGTGAAGCTACTTGCCTAAGGTCCCCTCACTAGTCAGCGACACAGCTGGGCTCGAGCCCAATCTGTGATCTGGGCACCTCCAGGTCCCTTGCAGGCTTCAGGCTGCCATTCTTTTCTTTTGTTAGATGCAAACAAGTGAAGTGTAAAACTTGCTGCAAATGTGCTAAGCATTCCAATGTGCTAAAGCATTCCAGAGAACGTGCTGGGGAAGACAGGAAGGGGAAGGGCCTCCCCCAGCGATTTTCCTGCACAGGGATCGCCTGGAGCTTTTCAGACCCGGAGGTTCTGAGTCAGAGGTCAGGGGCGGGGCTCCAGAGTCTGCAATCCTAAGAAGTGCCCAGGTGAAGTCCTGGCTGCTGTTCTGTCTGCCACACCTTGAGAAGCAAGGCTCTATCCCATTGATAGGGACAGAATGAAGGGGCAAAATAGGTGATTAAACAGTTAATCCCACTAGGGGATTGTAAGTAGAAAAATTTGGGAGACCCCTGTAAGTTAATGATTACTCGAGAAAGCAGGTTTGCTTAACCACACCAAGCAGGCTGGCTTAGCAACAGAGCCACATAACAGAAGCACAAGACAGGCCCCCAAACAATAAGACAGCGGTGCCATGAGCCCCACACCCTGCCCAATGGGCCCAGTGAGTTAACAACCCTCAAAACGTCTTCTTTGGCCCCTGAGACCTGTTCTTTGCACAACGCCCCCCGAATAATAAAACGATAGAAGAAAATAAGGCCTACACCCTGCCCAGTGGTATCATCAAGTTAATAAACCCCCAAACAAGCTCTGGGTACAGAAAAAAACCAATAATTTATGTAAGGGTGATTCAAAATGAAAGACCCTCACTGTACTTAGACCTGAAAATATTTTTCCAAAGTGCTATGACGATCCTTATGTAGAGTCGTCTCTTGTGCTGTTGAAAGAGGGTGTTTGCTATAACCAGTGTGTTCTCTTGGCAAAACTCTATTAGCCTTTGCCCTGCTTCATTTTGTACTCCAAGGCCAAACTTGCCTCTTACTCCAGAGATCTCTTGGCTCTACAACATGGATATCACCAGGCGGTCAATACCGAAATCAGTTGATTATATTCTTTGCAGCCGAAGATGGAGAAGCTCTATACAGTCAGCAAAAACAAGACCTGGAGCTGACTGGGGCTCAGATCATAAGCTCCTTATTGCAAAATTCAGACTTAAGTTGAAGAAATTAGGGAAAGCCACTAGGCCATTCAGGTATGACCTAAATCAAATCCTTTATGATTATACAGTGGAGGTGACAAATAGATTCAAGGAATTAGATCTGGTAGACACAGTGCCTGAAGTACTATGGATGGAGGCTTCATAACACTGTACAGGAGGCAGTGACCAAAACCATCCCCAAGAAAAAGAAATGCAAGAAGGAAAAGTAGTTGTCTGAGGAGGCTTTACAAATAGCTGAGAAGAGAAGTGAGCGGCAAGGGAGATATCCAAAGATATACCCAACTGAATGCACAGTTGCAGAGAATAGCAAGGAGAGATTAATAAAAAAAAGAAAAAGAAACCCTTCTTAAGTAACCAATGCAAAGAAATAGAGGAAAACAATAGAATGGGAAACACTAGAGACCTCTTCAAGAAAATTGGGAATATCAAGGGAGTATTTCATGCAAGGATGGGCATGATAAAGGACAGAAATGGTAAGGACCTAACAGAAGCAGAAGAGATTAAGAAGAGGTGGCAAGAATACAAAGAGGAACATACAAAAGAACGTCTTAATGACCTGGATAACCACAATAGTGTGATCACTCACCTAGAGCCAGGCATCCTGGAGTGTGAAGTTGAGGCGGCCTTAGGAAGCAAAACTACAAACGAAGCTAGTGAAAGTGATGGAATTCCAGCTGAGCTATTTCAAATCCTTAAAGATGATGCTGTTAAAGTGCTGCACACAAAATGCTAGCCAATTCGGAAAATTCAGCAGTGGCCATAGGACTAGAAAAGGTCAGTTTTCATTCCAATCCCAAAGATTTTCATTCCAGTGCCAAAGAATTCACATGCTAGCAAGGTAATGCTCAAAATTCTCCAAGCAAGTCTTCAGCAGTACATGAACCGAGACCTTCCAGATGTTCAAGCTGGGTTTAAAAAAGGCAAAGGAACCAGAGATCAAATTTCCAACATTCATTTGATCATAAAGAAAGCAAGAGAATTCCAGAAAAACATCTATTTCTGGTTCATTGACTACACAAAAGCCTCTGACCGTGTGGATCACAACAAACTGTGGAAAATTCTTAAAGAGATGGGAATACCAGACCACCTTACCTGTCTCCTGAGAAACCTATATGTGGGTCAAAAAGCAACAGTTAGAATCGGACATGGAACAATGGATTGGTTCAAAATTGGGAAAGGAGTATGTCAAGCTTGCATACTGTCACCCTGCTTATTTAACTTATATGCAGAGTATATCATACAAAATTCTGGGCTGGATGAATCACAAGCTGGAACCAAGATTGCCGAGAGAAATAGCAACAACCTCAGACATGCAGATGATACCACTCTAATGGCAGAAAGTGAAGAGGAAATAAAGAACCTCTTGAGGAGGGTGAAAGAGAAGAGTGAAAAAGCTGACTTGAAACTCAACATTCAAAAAATTAAGAGCATAGCAACTGGTCCCATCAAAGAAAATTAGAGATACCAAGGGAACATTTCATGCAAAGATGGGCTCGATAAAGGACAGAAATTGTATGGACCTAACAGAAGCAGAAGATATTAAGAAGAGATGGCAAGAATACACAGAAGAACTGTACAAAAAAGATCTTCACGACCCAGATAATCACGATGGTATGATCACTGACCTAGAGCCAGACATCCTGGAATGTGAAATCAAGTGGGCCTTAGAAAGCATCACTATGAACAAAGCTAGTGGAGCTGATGGAATTCCAGTTGAGCTATTCCAAATCCTAAAAGATGCTGCTGTGAAAGTGCTGCACTCAATATGCCAGCAAATTTGGAAAACTCAGCAGTGGCCACAGGACTGGAAAAGGTCAGTTTTTATTCCAATCCCAAAGAAAGGCAATGCCAAAGAATGCTCAAACTACCGCACAATTGCACTCACCTCACACGCTAGTAAACTAATGCTCAAAATTCTCCAAGCCAGGCTTCAGCAATACGTAAACCGTGAACTTCCAGATGTTCAAGCTGATTTTAGAAAAGGCAGAGGAACCAGAGATCAAATTGCCAACATCTGCTGGATCATTGAAAAAGCAAGAGAGTGCCAGAAAAACATCTATTTCTGCTTTATTGACTATGCCAAAGCCTTTGACTGTGTAGATCACAATAAACTGTGGGAAATTCTGAAAGAGATGGGAATACCAGACCATCTGACCTGCCTCTTGAGAAACCTATATGCAGGTCAGGAAGCAACAGTTAGAACTGGACATGGAACAACTGACTGGTTCCAAACAGGAAAAGGAGTACATCAAGGCTGTATATTGTCACCCTGTTTAATTAACTTACATGCAGAGTTGCTGCTGCTAAGTCACTTCAGTCGTGTCTGACTCTGTGCGACCCCATAGACAGCAGCCCACCAGGCTCCGCCGTCCCTGGGATTCTCCAGGCAAGAACACTGGAGTGGGTTGCCATTTCCTTCTCCAATGCATGAAAGTGAAAAGTGAAAGTGAAGTTGCTCAGTCATGTCCGACTCTTGGTGACCCCATGGACTGCAGCCTACCAGGCTTCTCCGTCCATGGGATTTTCCAGGCAAGAGTACTGGAGTGGGTTTCAGAGTACATCATGAGAAATGCTGGGCTGGAAGAAGCACAAGCTGGAATCAAGATTGCTGGGAGAAATATCAATAACCTCAGATATGCAGATGACACCACCCTTACAGCAGAAAGTGAAGAGGAACTAAAAAGCCTCTCGATGAAAGTGAAAGAGGAGAGTAAAAAAGTTGGCTTAAAGCTCAACATTCAGAAAACGAAGATCATGGCATCTGGTCCCATCACTTCATGGGAAATAGATGGGTAAACAGTGGAAACAGTGTCAGACTTTATTTTTTGGGCTCCATAATCACTGCAGATGGTGACTGCAGCCATGAAACTAAAAGATGCTTACTCCTTGGAAGGAAAGTTATGACTGACCTAGATAGCATATTGAACGGCAGAGACATTACTTTGCCAACAAAGGTCCGTCTAGTCAAGTCTATGGTTTTTCCAGTGGTCATGTATGGATGTGAGAGTTGGACTGTGAAGAAAGCTGAGCACCGAAGAATTGATGCTTTTGAACCGTGGTGTTGGAGAAGACTCTCGAGAGTCCCTTGGACTGCAAGGAGATCCAACCAGTCAATTCTAAAGGAGATCAGCCCTGGGTGTTCTTTGGAAGGAATGATGCTAAAGCTGAAACTCCAATACTTTGGCCACCTCATGCGAAGAGTTGACTCATTGGAAAAGACCCTGATGCTGGGAGGGATTGGGGGCAGGAGGAGAAGGGGACAACAGAGGATGAGATGGCTGGATGGCATCACCAACTTGATGGACGTGAGTCTGAGTGAACTCCGGGAGATGGTGATGGACAGGGAGGCCTGGCGTGCTGCAATTCATGGGGTCGCAAAGAGTCGGACATGACTGAGCAACTGAACTGAACTGAACTGAGAAAGGGAAAAAGTGGAAATAGTGACAGGTTTTATTTTCTTGGACTCCAAAATTTCTGCAGACGGTACCTGCAGCCATGAAATTAAAAGACATTTGGTTCTTGGCAGGAAAGCTATGACAAACTTTGACAGCATATTAAAAAGGAGAGACATTACTTTGCTAATAAAGGTCAGTATAGTCAAACCTATAGGTTTTCCAGTAGTCATGTGAGAGTTGGACCGTAAAGAAGGCAGAGCACCAGAGAATTGATGCTCTTGAATTGGAGTGCTAGAGAAGACTGTTGAGAGTCCCTGGGAAAGCAAGGAGATCAAACCATTCAACCCTGAAGGAAATCAACCCTGAAAACTCATTGGAAGGACCGATGCTGAAACTGAAGCTCCAATACTTTGTTCACCTGATGCAAAGGGTCGAATCACTGGAAAAGACCTTGATGCTGGGAAAGACTGAGGGTAGGAGGAGAAAGGAGCGACAGAGGACCAGATGGCTGGATAGCTTCTCAAATCACTCACCATGTCCACCCGCTCAAGTGGACTCAATTTGAGCAGACTCTGGGAGACAGCGAAGGACAGAGAAGCCCGGTGTGGTGCAGTCCGTGGGGCTGCAAAGAGTCGGACACAACTTAGAGGCTGAATAACAACAATGAGTCCTGGACTGACCATACGGGGAGAGACAAGTAAACTTCCCTGCCCTACCTGGGGGAGGAGCTGATGACAGAAACACGATGCCTACTCAAGAAAGACAAAGAAGGTCTTCTCCCCCTCCCTACTTGTTCTTTGATTGTAAAACTGTAGCCCACTAAGTTCTCAGGGCATGGCATTTCTCACCCACCCGCTTATAAACCTCACAAGCGTCCTGTTCTAATAAATCACTTCTTATCGACCACATCACTCTTGCTGAAATCTTCTCTGCGCTGAGACATAAAGGACTATGGTGCCAGCGCTCTCTGGAGCGCCCCATGAAACAGCATGAGTCGGTTTCACCACGATCTCAGACCCTTTGAGGAGAACAACTTTCATGGCATGATGGCACGGCAAGGACATAGGTGATCAGTATGGACTCATCAGTGGGTCTTTTGACATGTAGCTGTCCGGCTTGCCAAGGACTTTGAGGCTACTGTCCAATTTAATCCTCAGTTATCCCTGTACACATGTTACAGAT
Organism: Bos indicus; assembly: GCF_029378745.1. Classification (NCBI taxonomy): domain Eukaryota; kingdom Metazoa; phylum Chordata; class Mammalia; order Artiodactyla; family Bovidae; genus Bos; species Bos indicus. Next base: position 13,607,240 of record NC_091781.1, on the reverse strand, counting down.
GGGGCTCAGGTCTCTGAACAGTTCTAACAAATCCAGTCTTCCTGATTTCAGGCAGGGGAAATGAGCTTGGACTCCAGCAGGAAGGATTCAGCACAGTAAATAATGGGGCAAACCCACCTACCCCCAGAACCCATGTGAAAGGGACTAAGACCTAACGAAGCCCAGAGGGACTGGTGGAGGGGTGAGACATGGTGAGTGACTTGAGAAGCCTGGGCACTGGTGGCAGGCTGCCAAAAGTGGTGTCTCAGCAGGGCTGTGCTTGTTTCCTGGGGCAGATAAAGTTCCATGCCAGGAACCACCCTCTTAACTTAAAGGAACTGAGTCTGAGCTTTCTTGAGAGGCCCAGCCTTGTGGCCACCATCTTTATGGTTGCTAATGCTCACCTGCCCTGTGACATCCCACCCCACATAGTGGTTTTTCTCAGATGCCAGTGATGTGCATGGCAATCCTAAGAGTTGTCTGCCAGTCTTCCATTTTTATGACTTACCAGTGAAGACACATTGACAGATTTCAAGGACAAGACACGCAGGCATTGGGATGAGAAAGAGGGCATTAGGAACTTGGGGGATTACGTTCCGAGGTCCCTCATCATGAGAGGTGCACTGGGCTGTCACCTTGGAGCCCCAACAGTAGATCTCTTAGGACAGCAGATGCCCACAGCTCAAGTTTTCTGGGCCACCGTATAATCTTGGTCTTCAGCCATCTCTGCGCCTCTCTGTGGAAACTGGAGGAAGGAGGGCTACTGCTTGCTAGTCAGGCCTTGTGATGGACAGAAGATCTGGTCAGCTCTGTGACGCCAGGTTTGAAAAAACTCAAGTCACACAGGAAATCCTGGATAAGTACAGCCCTCTCAGAGCAATAAACATGTGCTGCTTCTTCAAACCCTCCTGAGTTACCAGAAATGTGCTCTCATGCCCTAATGAGAACCCCAATGGTTTCTAAATTTCCCCTGGCCTAGCTGGAACTGATTCTCTGAGGCAGAAGAGGTTAAAAATGTGTTTTGAGCTCCAGGCAATTAGTGCAACCTTGCAGAACCCCTGACACCATAAGGACTTATATTGGATTTTGTCTAGTATTAATAGTGATCGAATGCAGTTTCATCGTAGCCCTTAAGATTCTACGGGAGAACATCTTCTGGTTTGAGACTCGAGGGAAGACAAAGTGATGCTTCGGGCACAGACCTTGCCAGGAAAATATTATCAGCAAATGAAAGACCTCCCAAACTAGAGCCTTCTGCTCCTATTTTTAAAATATGCCATGAATGTAAATTGGTGCAGGCGCTATGGAAAACAGGATGGAGGTTCCTCAAAACCTGAAAAATGGAGTTGTCATGTAACCCAACAACCCCACTCCTGGGCATATACCCAGAGAAAACCATAATCCAAAAAGATACATGCACTCCTGTGTTCATAGCAGCTCTGTTCACATTAGCCAAGACATGGAAATAACCTGAATGTTTATCAACAGATAAATGGATAAAGAAGATATAGTATATATACACAATGGACTATTCAGTTCAGTTCAGTTCAGTCGCTCAGTCGTGTCCAACTCTTTGTGACCCCATGAACCGCAGCACGCCAGGCCTCCCTGTCTGTCACCAACTCCCGGAGTCCACTCAGACTCACGTGCATCGAGTCAGTGATGCCATCCAGCCATCTCATCCTCTGTCGTCCCCTTCTCCTCCTGCCCCCGATCCCTCCCAGCGTCTGTCTTTTCCAATGAGTCAGCTCTTCGCATGAGGTGGCCAAATGAAATACGGCCATTTGCAGCAACATAGCCGGACCTAGAGATGACCACACTAAGCGAAACAAGTCAGAAATAGAAAGACAAACGCTATGGGATACCACTTATATGCGGAATCTAAGGTAAGACACAAATGAATGTATCTACAAAACAGAAACACACTCACAGACATAAAGGACAGACTCGCGGTTGGGGGAGGGGCAGGAAGTGGGGATGGGAAGGGTTGTTATTTTTAGTTGCTAAGTTGTATCCGACTCTTGCGATCCCAGGAACTGTAGCCCACAGACTCCTCTGTTCATGGGATTTCCCAGGCAAGAATACTGGATTGGGTTGCCATTTCCTTCTGCATGGGGATCTTCCTGACCTAAGGGTCAAACCCGAGTCTTCTGCTTGGCAGGCAGATTCTTTACCACTGAGCCACCAGGGAAACCCATGGGAAGGATTAGGAGTTCGGAATTAGCAGATACAAACTATTATTATATATAGGATGGAAAAACAAGGTTCTAGTATAGCACAGGGAACTATATTCAGTATCCTGCGATAAACCACAATGAAAAAGAATATATATATGTGTGTGTATATATATATGTATGTGTGTATATATATATTTGTATAACTGAGTTACTTCGCATTACAGAGGAAATCAACATACTATAAATCAGCTATACTTCAACAAAATTTAAAAAATAAAGTAAACTAAAATAAAAACACACCCTGAAGACAGGCCCATTCTGCAACCCTGGTTACTAACAACAGCAGCGGATCTCACAGTGTGGTCCCAGGACCAGGCACATCAGCATTTCATGGAATCTTGTTAGAAAAGCAACTTTCAGGCTCTGGTCCAGAACTGCTGACTCAGAGAGTCTGGTGCTGGAGCCCAGCGAGCTCTGTGTTTCACCACGTGCTGTGACAGACTGTAATGCTTACTTAAGCTGGAGAACCACTGTTTTGCATCAGACAACAGGAGTGGATCCACCAGCAGATATATTTGTAATTGACCAGTATGGTGTTTGAAATTTTCTGATTTCCAGTGTTTCAAAACAGGCATTTCTATATGAAAATTTATGTTTCTGGCTTTTCTTGGGAAAAAAATCAGAAGGTCTAGCCACAGGGGACTCTCACAACTGCTTGGCAATAATTGGCTGGTGCTGAGAAGAGGCGGCTGCTCTTAGAAAGGGCGTGAGCCCTCCTGGGAGTGGCGGCCCCTCATTACCCGCCTCACCGGCTGGCTGCTCTCACTTCCACTGGGGGCCTCTGAGCCACTGGCTCGTGGCCTGTGTAATGGCCAGTGTCACCTTGAATTGAAGTTTATTCATAAATGCCTGTTTGCTGAACACGTGCGAGAGAGGATGGGCTTTCTGCTGCTCTCGCAGGTTTCTTTTCTCCCTGACCCATATTATTCCTATCCTCAACTCCTTCCACTTTTGGCTGAGATGGGAAAAAAAGGACAATCTTGGTTAGGGCAATACCCAGAGTTCAGGCATGGAAGTCGCTCAATAACCAGAAGAAAGAGGTTCATTTGTTTTGCCTGGGTTCCCCTCTGACCTCTCAGTCTTGAGAAAGTGAATCTTTATCACATTCAGAGGGAAGGGTCACTACCCTTCTTTCGCGCTTGGGCAGGCTTTTATCTGTGGTTTGAGGGTGCTCAGGGTAGACAAGTTCGTTCACCAGCTCATGCCCCCCGAGCCTGGGATGGTCTGGGACAGTCACTCCGCTCTGTGTGACACTGGGCTGGGCTGCAAGGACATAGAAGGTGATAGAGATCCTTCTTCTCTTCCTTTTGGGGATGGTTGGCAGGGTCAGCAGGTAAAAGTCACTTTGCACTGTTAATGCTAACTACACAGTCCTAAACATTCCCTTGCTGGTGGCAGACACTCTACCCTTTACAACATTCCATGAGTCCCTTTCTGTGTCCCTTTTTACAGAAGTAAAATCCCTCTTTATAGAGGCAGGGTCTCCCATGGTGCTTTCATCCATTAGGTCAACTGGTCAGCAAGCGAGGGGTAGATTCTGGGGAAGGAATGCAAATAAAAGCTGGGGAATGAGAGGGAAGAGAGGATGGCTGTGTGTGGAAAGGGAGGGGATGCTGACAAAGATACACTTGGCTTTTCTAGAGCACCTGTGACCTGACACCCCAAGGCACCCTCTACTGAAGATAAACTTTCTCCTTTCTGAACATACATCCATGGAGGCAGCTGGTGTGCCCGCTGGGGCCTCACTCTCCACCGGGACCCAGTGGCTCTGGGTGGGAATCAGCCAACAAAATAGCGTTTCTCTGATGGGTGGGTACACACAGATGCTGACTACTTCCTGGGGCCTGCTGGCTCAGGGACGTAGGGCCGAAAGAGGGGATGTGGGTCCTGGGGATCAAGTTAGCAACAGGGGATGGTGAGTGTTAACGGGAGGCTCAGTGAGGATTTTTTGGTGGGAGGCTGAAGTAAGAGCCGAGGTCAGGCAGCAGAGGGACGGAGGCGGGAATAGATGGATAAGTTTGTTCAAGAGAAGTCAAGCGGAGTGAGGACTGGGGAATGAGGCAGAGCAACGGGAGGCTCACTCCTGTGGCCACCATGGTAAACCTGGAGCTCATCTTGACTTCATTGGCTCGGGGCAGGTCTTGAATAATGCTTACTATCAGTAGGACCCATCTCCGAAAAGAATGGGAGGTGGGAGAGAGGGAAGGGGGCAGTTAGACTCAGGAAATGTAGTCGTTAAACATAAGCCTCACCATAACCCTGCCAAGGATGGAGTTTTGTTCCCATGGAGCACAGCTATCAGCTGTCCTGTTTATCCTTTGACATCTAAACAGAGACGGTTCTGCCCCCGAGACAGGCCACAGCCCACACTGAGATGTCCATGATGCTCCCTCATGTGACTTCTCAACCCCTGTTTTCACCCCCATTTGCCTTCCAGGGCCACATCCCCTCTGCTCTGGCCTCACCTTCCTCCTTGTCCCACGCCTGGCCTCTCTCCTTAAACCACCTTTCGTGTGAGTGGCAGACCTTATCCAAGTTTGGAAGCGGCAGAAAGTTTTTCATTACAAACAACATAAGATGATACTAGATTTTCTTGACCTTAAAACCTTGTCTTCACCAGCCCAGCCCTGAGATTGCTCTCTCCCCCTCCAGATCCCATCTCCATTGCTTACGTGGTTGTCTCCCATCCCCATACATCTCTGATACCGTTTCAGTCCAGGGTGTGTTAGCTGCCACCTTGCTTCACTGTCTCCATGCAGACCACTTTCTGGGGTTCTCTCCCTCCCTACCGAGGGTGACCCATCACAGTGTTTCCTGAAAAAATACGTAATAGAGATGCTGTGCGTGCTAAGTCACTTATGTCCTACTCTTTGCAACCCCATGGACTGTAACCCCCCCGGCTCCTCTGTCCCTGGGATTCTCCAGGCAAGAATACTGGAGTGGGCTGTCATGCCCTTCTTTGGAGGATCTTCCTGACCCAGGGCTTGAACCCATGTCTCTTACATCTCCTGTATTAGCAGCCAGGTTCTTTACTACCAACTGCCACTTCAGAAGCCCAAAAGGGATGCTACAACAGTCAAAATAACGTTTTTTCACACTGCTACAACCGTTTTACAGTTGAAGACTCTGAGGCTCCAAGAAATTAAGCAGCCTGGCCAGGACACATGGCTTCTGGGCCACCTGGGGAGATATCTGAAGGTGCTTCCTGCCCCACCACCCCCAAGCTGCTGGACACTCAGAGGGCTTCAGCTGTTGGGAGTTTTGTCCTGCTGTTTCCTCTGTGTCACGAGTCCTGTGCTCCCAGGGCACCGTCTCTTACAGCAAGGCCGTGGAGAGAAGGCTGTGATGGGGCCAACAGTCCATCATTCCCCTCTCTAAGGGGGAAGAACCGTGGATGCTGGGTCAGGCCAGAGTGCTGTGCTGTCAGCAAGTTCCATCCTTCAGCTGTAGCCAGCCCAGCACACTTGTCTCAGTTTAACACACCGCCAGGTACATTGTACCTCGTAGCTCAGAATCAATAAAGTTAAGGCAATTTCCTTAACATGCCATCAATAAGAGATTATGGGAGGGGGAGGGTTTTCTTTAGAAGCTAATGCCTTACTAAAGTTCAAATGAGGCAATATATAGTAAAATAAATTCAATCTCTATTTTCACTCCTTGCAATTTTAGTGGAGACTAAATGAAATGGAACTGTGTTGATCCCAACCCGTTCAATATATCTTCACTTCCTAAGAACCAAGGTCATTTTTACCTTCACGGGAAGGGAGGCAAAATATAAAATACTCACCCATACCGAACAGAAATGCATTTGCAGGGTTTTGAAAGCTAGGTAGATGGCTGATATATTATGTAATTCATTTCAAGGCATAGCTGAATGTGTTTTATAGATAGTGTTTAACCTTGCCAATTCTGCTCTGAGATAATCCCCCTTCTGAGGATAAAAATCATATATTTAACATAAAAGGAAAGGCTGGCAGGGAAAAGTAACATAATGTGTTCTGTACAACAGATAACCAGAAGTTGCTTACACAGAAAGATGATCAGAGCAAGTTCATTGCTATTTTGCCTTATTAGCTAATCAGTATGTTAATATTAATCAGAAGTGAGGTGACAACCACTTGAGTGGCACTGTGCTACTGAATGACAAAATATATCCAGCAGGGTGGCGTGGGATATGGGCCACGACACAGACCCTACATGGATCCTCTGTTCTATCACGTAACTGTTCTGTGACCTTGCGTAATTTATTTAACTCTGTTGAGGTTCAGTTTTTTTGTTTTTGTTTTTTTTTGTCTGTGAGTGGCCATTGCTACAATCACTGACAAAATATATCCAGCAGGGTGGCGTGGTCTGTGGGCCACGACACAGACCCTACATGGATCCTCTGTTCTATCACGTAACTGTTCTGTGACCTTGCGTAATTTATTTAACTCTGTTGAGGTTCAGTTTTTTTGTTTTTGTTTTTTTTTGTCTGTGAGTGGCCATTGCTACAATCACTGTAGTAGCTAATACTAATTATTTATTCATCATTCATTCCTCTTCTTCCTCCTTTTGAACAAATCCCCAATTTTGCTCAAGTTTTCCCAACCCCTAATTCCATAGAGGAATCTTGATTCATCTCAAGCAGTACATACAGCCTCTGGCATCTATTATTGATCCAGGGAAGGGCACATGGCCCCAGTTGGTCTAATGAGATTAGAAGAAGTATTTTATTGTCAAAATGACTATACTACCCAAGGTCATCAACAGATTCAAATGAAATTTATCAAATTACCATTGGTATTTTTCACAGAACTAGAACAAAAAAAAATTTTTTTTAATTTGTATGGAAACACAAAAGACCCCTACCAGCCAAAGCAATCTTGAGAAAGAAAAAGGAAGGTGGAGGAATTGGGTTCCCTGACTTCAGACTATACTACAAAGCAACGGTAATCAAAACAGTATGGTTCTGGCACAAAACCAGAAATATAGATCAGTGGAATAGGATAAAAAGGCCAGAAATAAATCCACACACACCTATGGTCAGTTAATCTATGACAAAGGATGCGAGACTATACAATGGAGGACAGTCTCTTCAGCAAGTGGTGCTGGGAAAGTTACATGTAAAAAATGAAATTAGAACATTTTCTAACACCATACACAAAAATAAACTCAAAATACATTAAAGACCTAAATATAAGACCTGATACTATAAAACTCCTAGAGGAAAACATAGGCAGGACACTTTGATATAAATCGCAGCAGTATCTTCCTGGATCTGTCACCTGCAGCAATGGAAACAAGAACAAAAATAAACCAAATGGGATCTATCTAAACTTACAGGTTTTTGCACAGCAAAGCAAACCTAAACAAAATGAAAAGACAACCCACAGAATGGAAGAAAATATTTGCAAATGATGCAACGGATAAGGAATTAATCCCCAACATATACAGCTTAGGAGAAGGAAATGGCAACCCACTCCAGTATTCCTGCCTCCAGTATTCCATGGGCAGAGGAGCCTGGTGGGCTGCTGTCCATGGGGTTGCACAGAGTCGGACATGACTGAAGTGACTTAGCAGCAGCAGCAGCAGCAGCATATACAGCTTATACAACTCAATACCAAAAAAACAAACAACCCAATTAAAAAAAAAAAAATGGACAGAAGACCTAAATAGACATTTCTCCAAAGAAGATACACAGATGACCAAACACATGAAAAGATACGTGGCATCACTAACTATTAAAGAAATGCAAATCAAAACTACAATGAAGTATCATCTCTTACTAGTCAGAACAGCCATCATCAAAAAGTCTATAAATAATAAATATTGGAGAGGGTGTGGAGAAAAAGGAACCCACACTATTGGTGGTATTGCAAGTCGGTACAGCCACAATGGAGAACAGTATGGAGGTTCGTCAGAAAACTAAAACTAGAGCCACCGTATGATCTGGAAATCTCATTCCTGGGCATATATCTGGAGAAAATCATACTGTGAAAAAATACACGCACCACTGTTTACAACAGATAAGACACAGAAGCAGCCTAAATGTCCATCAACAGATAAATGGGTCGGGAAGACGTGTAACATTACTCAGCCATAGAAAGAATGAAATAATGCCATTTGCAGCAACATGGATGAACCTAGAGATTATCATATTAAGTAAGCCAGACAGAAAAAGACAAATGTCATTTGATATAGTTTGTATATGGAATCTAAAAAAAATTATACAAATGAATTTATTTACAGAACAGAAAGAGACTCACAGAGATAAAAAATAAACCTATGGTTTCCAAAGGGGAAAGGTGTTAGAGGGATAAATTAGGAGGTTGGGATTAACATACACATACTACTATATATAAAATACATAACCAATAAGGACTTACTGCATAGTACAGGGAACCATCCTCAATATTTTGTAATAAGGTATAAGGGAAAATAATCTGAAAAATATATATATATATAAAACACATGCAGCTCTTATACAACATTCAACTTCCGTGATACAGTGATATCCACACCCTTGGTATGAAGGAAGATTTAATTGGTTAGTGCACTTAAATAATGTCAATATTTATAACCAATCAGGTTGGTGATACATGTCATTTCAACAAGATTTTGATAAGTTACAACCTTGCATTTAAGGAAATTTCCATAAGCACATGAAGTGATTTATCCCAGTTTTGGATGGCATCATTTATAGCTGTAAAATCAATAAATTCACCCTAATTTTACTATATTTGTGTGTGTATATATATATGAGTCACTGTGCTGTATACCTGAAACTAACACAGTTCTATAAATCAACTATACTTCAATTAAAAAGTTATAAAAATAAATAAATAAATTGTGAAGCCAAAAAGAAACACCAGATATTTTCGCCCTCTCCTGGTGGGTATGAACAAGGAAGCAGATCGCCTCAAAGGGCAGCAGTCGTCATCCTGCAGCCACGTGGGGAGCTAGACTTGATGTGAAGGCAGCAGTGAGCATGACAAAGCACACGACCCAGAAAATTATCTACCGGCTCTACAGAGTAGTTCCAAAGAAGCCAGGGAATTTGATAAAGATAAAAGGAGAAATTAAAGGCTAGAAAATGAAAGAACGAATAGCCAATAAAGCTTAAACTTCTTCTTTGAAAAGACCAACAAAAAGATAAACCTCCGGCAAATCTGATCAAGAAAAAAAAAAAATGGACAAGATAAAAATCTGAAATACACAATTACAAACTTTGTCCTGCCCTCTTATTTTAGTTTTATATTTTAACATCGTATGTGTTCTCTTTTCCCCTGATTCTGGTTTTTAGTGGACTGACTGCATTTCCTTTGATCCTTTTCCAATTTAATGATTTGAGAACTTATATATTACTTCTCATCTTCTAGTGGTTACCTTTACTTTTCAAGTAAAAATATTCAATCATATTTTTTTCTATCCATATTTAAAGTTAAAAAATGTTTATATCCTCTTTCAAATAAGAACATAACTTGGGCATGTTTTTATTTCTCTAGTCTCTGTGCTATCTCCCTTCCATCCCACTGCAGTAACCTCCCATGCTGAGATCATTTCGCATTTTATCTTGAATTTTGATTGTTTCTATTAAGTCCATGCCTTTTCAGACAGCTGTGAATTTTGTTGATTTCTTTGTCACTAAACCTCAGCCACCCAACTCACAGGGTCTTTTTCTAGTCTGGAATTTGTATTCCATAACAAAAGAATCGTGACCGAATTCTCCACGGTGATTACCCAACTATCTGATCAGCATCACCTTCCCTTCTGTCTCATTGCTCTGGTTCTCTCGCGGCAGAAAATATCTGACTTTCCTGAAACTTCTAAGTAAGTCTTTGCCTTTACCTTCTGTCACCATCCTTTGCTCCTGACCCACTTAGGTGACAGGGACAGCACAGTATGATCACCCCCTGTAAACTCTTTGTCCCTCTCTCCCTTCATAATGACTCCTGGAAAACAATCTGGTGAAGCCCAGTTTTCTGCTTAAGCTATGTTTGCACCCAAGAAGCTCAATATTACTGGAGAAAATTATATCACTTTAAATTTACGACCTTAGACCTCACAACGGCACGCCACCCTTCCAGACACTTCTACTACTCTTCCCCAGTAAATGTACCTTTCCACCCTCACAAACAGAAACTTTACTTCTCGAGACTCCAGAAGCTACTCACCCCTAAGCCTCAGGCAGAACCTCAATTCCGACTTCATGGACGAAAACTTTAGCGCTAAAGGACCTTGTCTTTCCACCTTTTGGTCTGCCACGTTGTATTGTTTGTACCTCATTGTGATATCGGAAAGCTTGTGTCCTTTTCTAAGTCCTGAATTTAACCTTGCATCCCATCCCCCTCTGGGGCTTTCCTGATAGCTCAGTTGGTAAAGAATCCACCTGCAATGCAGGGGACTCCGGTTCGATTCTTGGGTTGGGAAGATCCACTGGAGAAGGATAGGCTACCCACTCCAGTATTCTGGCCTGGAGAATTCCATGGACTGCATAGTTTCCACGGGGTTGCAAAGAGTTGGATGCGGCTGAGCAACTTTCACTTTCACTTCCCCATCTCTCTCTAAACTCAAGGATTTGCATACTGGGATTATCCCCATTCTGTCCTGTGCTGACACTCTCTCCCTTTCAATTAGGCATCGCATGTATTCTATCTTAAAATCTCCCCCCTTGAATAAACCCCTCTTGATCTGGCATGTTTTTTCAGCTTTCCTATTTCTCTGTTCCCAGTCACAGCTAAAGTCCCTGAAATATCTGAGTATAAACAAATCTTTCAAATTCCTCCCTTCCATTTTCACCTCAGTCACACCAGCCACATTTTAGTCTCATCTGCCCTCACCAACAGCACTTTTACTAAGGCTGCTTTTGACCTACATCTTGCCAAAGCTGAAGGTCAATTTTCTGTCCTCACCCAACCTCTTGGTAGCACCTGATCCAACTCACTGCTCCCCTCCCCGACAGAGGACTTCTGATACTGAGATAACATGCTCTTCTTCTTTTCTTATTCTACCACCCACACTTTCCCAGTCTCCTTAATTGGCTGCCTGCTTCTTTCCTGATCTCTAAAAGTTGGAGTGACCAAGGCTCTTTCTTTGATCCCTCTCTATTGGTGGTCTCCTCCAGCTTCAAGTGTGTAAATAAAATGCATGTGTTGACAACATGCACATTTTAATCAATAGACCTGATATTTCCTCTGAGTTTTAGACTCATATATTCAACCATCTTAATACCTCCACATCCTTGTCTATTAGACATCTCAAACTTCACATGTTCAAAGACAACCAGAGGTGACCCCCCCATCCTACTCACAACTATCCCTTCTAAGTCATAGCCATGGTGAGACCATTTACCTCAGATTGAGACTTGAACCCACATGCTGGGACTCAAACCCAGCCACAACCCAGTTTGGGACTCAAACCCACGTGGCTGGGACTCAAACCCGGCCAAAACCCTGCTTGGGACTTGAACCCACAATCTTTAATTAGAATCACGCACCTGATGTCCGGACTTACTGAGGCTCAGGTTCTTTGTGTCTCAGAGCAGAAGGAATTCAGCGAGACGCAAGGTGATAGGCAAGAAGTAGATTTATTAATATAGGACGCTTGTAAGAGATGCAAATAGGCAGGCAAGGCAGCTCTGCCTTGAAGATTGAGTGGGCTACAATTTATGATGGAAAACAGGGGAGGGGAAAAGACCGCCTTCTTCAGGTAGGTGTAGACCCAGACCTTAAGACACACATCGTTAACACCTCCTTCACTAGCTCCTCCTTTATACTAGGTAGGAAATAGACCTGGGTTCGACCCCTGGTCGGGAAGATCCCCTGGAGAAGGAAATGGCAACCCACTCCAGTATTCTTGCCTGGAAAATCCCATGGACGGAGGAGCCTGGTGGGCTACAGTCCACGGGGTCGCAAAGGGTCAGACACAACTGAGCGACTTCACTTTTCACTTTCATGAGGTCAAACTAGGATTTTCATATTAGTAGAAGGGTGGTGACTTTTCCCCCATCTAGTGGCATATCTTGTGGTTTTGTTTATGGTTTTATAATTCAGCAAGACTGCTTCATTGAATAATGTTCCAATAGCTTTCTTGCGCTATCATTGACTTACAAAGGCCTCCCAAAGTTTCCTAGGTTTCCTTCTCTACCTATAGTCCCCTACTGGGACTTCTACAACTGTGTGTATAATTATCCTATTCTATCCCTATCAATGGTACTCCATGTCACCACCCTCCATGGGGTTTATGATGCCAAGAACGTGGTTAATTTCAGTTCTTCTTTTTCCCTCATACGCAACACACAATTCATTGGCAGGTCTCACTGGCTTTCCCTCAAATTCATAACTCAAATCTGTCCACTTCCTTTATAACAACACCATCTTCAATTTAGTTCAATTTTCCTTTGACCTCAGATATCTGGATCCAAATTCATGCAATTTGCATAGGGTCTATCAACTGCACTGGACCTTTGGACTCTCACTGTGTGCACTGATCCACTTGCTGGTACTTCTGATTTCTCCCTTTGTCTCACTGACATTATTTGAAATTGTGTATATATTTATGGAAGTTGCTGCAAAACATTTTCTTATAACTGGGCAAGGCTCAGGTCAATAAATAAATGTGTGAATTTGACACCTCCTAAAAGAAAGAGGAGAGTTTGATATAGATCCTTGCATGGCTGTGACGGTAAGCCCTTTTAAAAAAAAATTATTTATTTTTATGCATTCAGGATTCTGTGCTACAACTGACCAGGTCACCTTGTACTGTCCCAGAGGCTAATCTGATGTTTTAATAACATTTTAGGATTAGCCGCATTATTCAAAACTGTACTGTAAAGGACCATGAACTACAAGCCAGCTGCTCAGACACCTAACCACACAATGTCATCATAACGATATCCCACGTCTCCATTTGCATTGGAGTGTAGCGGTGGAATAAGGACATAGGAAGTCCTCTCCGAATTCATATTTATGATATAATATATTTAAGATCACCTCCATTAAACTGTCTACTTTTTGAGACAATTCTAGCATTGAGTTTCAAGGAGAGGCTGGTACCGTGGTAGGTTATTGTGTCTTTAGAAGAAAGTAAGTCTAGAATAACAGAGAACACAGCAGTTGCCATCAGACATGAAAAAGGTGACCAGAGGGCTGGGGTTTTCCTGTGTAGCCCCAAGAGTTAGAACCAGGTCAAAGGGTTTAGTTCAGTAACAGAAAGAAACTTTCTCAGGGTCGAAGCTGGCAGAAGATGGAGTAGTTTAAGCTGGCTGTTATTATTTTAGGTATCGAGACGAGTGAAAAATGAGAAGAGTGGATAAGGTCAGCTGTGTCCTCTGGTTGATAAAAGTGAAGTCTCCGTTAGCTGTGACACAAAACGACACTGCTCATTCCTAAAAAGTTTACAGATATTCCTATGACACAACCATGAATTGAAGATGATGAATTCTAAGTGTTTAAGAATGTCACCCAAAATGTGGGCGTTTGAGGGAAGGGCTGTGACTTCTCTATGGGAGTTTCATTTACTCTGTATAGACGTTTCCCAAGGTGATGGTGAGAGAGGATCCTTAACCCAATGAGGAGGGCTAGGAGCTGAGAAAGCTGGAGGACTTGCAGAACTCTGCTGGGGCTCACTTCGGCTATTAGCCCCGTACCCCGAGCGATCAGTTAAAAGAATGAGAAAGGGACTTCCCTGGTGGTCCAATGGTTGGGAATCTGCTTGCCAATACAGGGGACACATGGATTCCTGGTTGGGGAAGATTCCACATGCTGCCGAGTAGCTGAGCCTATGGACTGAGACTACTGAGCCTATGCTCTAGAGTCTCCGCTCCTCAATAACGAGAAGCCTGCACACCACAGCTGGAGAGTAGCCCCCACTCGCAACTGGAGAAGGCCTGCACGCAGCAAATAAGACCCAGCACAGCCAAAATAAAGAAAAAACTAGCAGCTCCAGGGCATTCGAATAGTTTTTTAAAAAATAAGACAGAAAAAAAAGAATAAAAAGGGATTGCTCTGTCTTGGCATGTGAAGTGTTAACCCTGGGCAGTGTGCCCAGCAAGTGAGCAGCAGTGAGTAGACAGATATGTGAGATACTGAGTGAGTCAGGGCTGAAATTGTCCATTTTTATTTTCTTGTGTATTGTTAACATGCGTACGCTGTCTTTCCATAGTCTGGAATTCTGGCAGTCCTATTTGAAAAGCAGTATTTCACAACAAGCATTAATGCTTGTGCATTTGAATTCCATATTCTAAGCTGCCTTTCACCCTATGCACAAGGCCTCTGCATCGGTCAGTGATGGTCAGAAACGCTGGGGCACCTCACCAGCAGGACAGCAATGGGGTCCATCCCACCTGCCTGTCCTGGGTCAGCTGCTCTGCTGCCCACAGCCAGGAGTACAGGGAGTGAGCCTCCCACGGTGAAACCCTTGACCACTAGGGACAGACGCTGGCATCCTTCCCTTTTCCCAGCACTCCACTCCTGTTCCTTAGGACCAATCTCCCAAATCATGCAGTTGCCAAGCAAGCCCAGGTCCCAGGCTCTGCTTCAGGGAGTAAACTTGGCTGAGACACACACCAATTTGTTTTACTTTGTGCACGTTCCTTTCTCTCCCCGGGCTTCTGTTTCCTCTTCCTCGAAATGAAAGAAGCAAGCGTGTTCATTCCTCCCAGAACTAACACTCTATACAATAGAGGAAAATTGTCAAGAATTCCAGGAAATCCCATCTTTCTCACTAGTTCCTTTATCAACATTCAAGTGAGTTAACTACAGTTCAGATAAGGCTTCCATAGCTTGAAACACTTCCATTCCCCCTTGCTGGGCTTCCCCAGTGGCTGAAGAGTAAAGAATCTGCCTGCAGAGCGGGAGACAAGGGTTGAATTCCTGGGTTGGGAAGATCACCTGGAGGAGGAACCCATTCCAGTATTCTTGCCTGGGAAATCCCACGGACAGAGGAGCTTAGAGGGCTATGGTCCGTGTGGTCGCAAAGTGTCTTACATGACTGAGTGACCAAACAACAACAAAAACTCCCCCTTGTGTGGGTGCCACAATTCTGTTTTAGAGTTTCTGTTATTTCCCTGGCCCTTTAGAATTCATCCTGAAGTAGCAGAGAATGTAGTAATCAAGTGGTCACAGGCCCACTCCCTTACAACTTACATTCATGATGAATGCCTCACCCAGGGAAACCTGGAATGGGGTTTGGTCTCTGTAAATGACAGTGGCATCGCTGAGCCCAGTGGTCACAAAGGGCAGGGACACAGATGACGTGCTGTCGGCAAACACTGGTGCAATAAAGGAATAAAGGAATAAAGACAGTCAAGCAGCTCTCCACTCAGAAACTTCACCTTGAGGGTCCAGACCTGGAAACACTGGACTGAATACATTTTGGGAAGTAGCAGGCTCCCATTCAGCTCCAAACTTTAAGGCAGTTGAAGATGGAGACAAAATATTTAGTGAAAATAAAGTGTGAAAGTGAAAGTGTTAGTTGCTCAGTTGTGTCCGACTCTGCAACCCCACGGACTGAAGCCCACCAGGCTCCTCAGTCCATGGAATTCTCCAGCCAAGAATACTGGAATGGGTAGCCATTCCCTTCTCCAGGGGATCTCTGACCCAGGGGCTGAACCTGCATCTCCTGCATTGCAGGCGGATTCTTTACTGTCTGAGTTACCAGGGAAGTCCAGCAAACAAAGCACATCGAGGCTTATTTATTGGTTGTTCCTGATCTGAGTAGCAGAAGTCAGTAGAAAGGTGCCTTGTGGCCAGAGGTTGGAATTTTTGCACTCAGATGGTGGGGGACAGTCTCATGGAGCCAGAGTGCTAGGAGAAGCTTCCAGCTTCTAGGGAGCCTGGGTCTAGGGCTGATAACTTCCTGCACTTGGGCATCTTTGCAGAGTTTGTAGGGGGTAGGGTGGTAAAGCTGCCACCCAGTGGAGGTTCCATTGAGGTTCTTTGTCCACATTTCTAACTCCAGCCACTTCCCTTTCTTCAAGCTGCCATCAGATCTCCCGTGAATGGCCCTCTGATTGGTTTTTGTGCCCCGCCATCTCTGTTCTTCCTGCATAAGGCAGCCAGTGTGTTCTTTAAAACATTAAGTCCCATCATGTTTCCCCCAACCTAAATACCCCTGGGGATTCTCACTGCATTAGAGAAGACCACAAGGTCCTACTTGATGCGTTGTTCCTGGCTCTTCAGACCCACCTCCCTCACTCCCACGCTCCAACCCTGCTGCTCTTCTCTCTCATCCTTGAGGATTCAAAGTGTCTTCCCACCTCTTCCTTCCCTTGGTTGGTGACACGCTCTGTTTTGCATCCAGGGGTCTGCGTGGCTGGCTCCTCACTGTTTGGGTACTGATTCAAACGTCACCTCTTCATGAAGGGGTCCCCTGGCCCCCTAAAGTCCCTGTGTTGCATCTCCTTGTTTGTCTCTGCAGCTTTGTTACCATCTGAAAATATCTTGATTATTTATTGACTTGTTTGTTTCCTTTCCTGGCCAGGAGAACATCTGCTCTAGGAGAGCTGGGGCGTCTGTGTTTTGTGCACCACCGTAGCCTCAGCAGTATGGCTGTCCTTGGGATTTGTGTTGTTGCTTTTCAGTCGCTAAGTTGTGTCCAACTATTTGTGGACTGTAGCCCGTCAGGCTTCCCCTGTCTTTCACTATCTCCCATAGCCCAAATTCATGTCCACTGAGTCGTGGTGCTGTCTAACCATCTAATCCTCTGCCACCCGCTTCTCCTTTCCCCTTCAATCTTTCCCAGCATCAGGGTCTTTTCTAATGAGTTACTAGGTGCTCAATAAATATGAGTTGAATTGCTGACTCCAAATGTCCTCAGGAATTCTCAGTTGTGTTCAGAGGGCACCAAAGTCCTCCAGAAAGAGAACACTCCCCATACCCAGGAGAATGCAGCAGAGGGAACTTGGAAGGTGAAACTCTGGCCAATGCTAGAGATGAGGAGGTATCCTCAGCCTCAGCAGTTCCTTCTGATGAAGGCTCTTGTGTAGAGAGAAGCCATGGAAACAGGAGGCCAAGCCTTTAATTCATGTCTGATTCAACTCCACCAGCTTCCCTGGTAGCTCAGCTGGTAAAGAATCTGTCTGCAATGGAGAAAACCCCAGTTCAATTTCTGGGTCGGGAAGATCCCCTGGAGAAGGGATAGGCTATCCTCTCCAGTATTCTTGCCTGAAGAATTCCATGGACAGAGGGGCCTGGCAGGCTACAGTCCATGGGGTCGCAAAGATTAGGACATGACTGTCTAAGCACAGCACAGCATGACTCCACAGGTAACATATCCCATCACCAGGGACTGGGAACAGAACGTGTGCCAGGAGGCCACCCTGAGACTGACCACCTGGCAGGCAGTGGGCTGCCCAGCACACCTGAGGATGCACGGGGTCCTCCCCCTCCCATTCCCAGACACTCCCCGTGCAGCGCCAGGGGTCTCAGGAAGGGAATGACAGTCGCCTAGACACTGAGTGGCCCCCAGAGGGAAGAAGTGACCACTGGGCTGGTCCTACCACCTTTCCTCGGGACAGCAGAGCTGGCCATGGGGTCAGCTATGAACCAGAATTTTTTGCAGTGAGAGCTGGGTTTGAAAGCCTGGCTTTTAACCTGGATCAATGAAAGGGTGGGAGTGATTGATGTTGAGGAAGTGGAGCTGGAGGAGTGGGGTGTCACCCAGGTGTGCCGGTCCTTTCATCTTCACATCAAATGCTACCTGGTGAGTTATGGGACACAGGCTGGGGGTGGGGGGAGCCAGGGGCAGGCCACTGCTGCCCAGAAGCAGAGATGGGACCACGTGGCTGAAGACACCGATCCGGGCTTCCGGTCGGACAGCTGGCTGTAAGTAACAGATGGCAATTTCCTGGGAGGGGCAGACAGGTAAGAGGCTCCTAGTAGATGAAAGACCTGGGGCTGATGATGGACACAACAGAAATCCGATAAATCATGCTCATCATGTATTCTTTCATTAATTTAACAAGGATCTGTAGCCTTGATCAGCAAAGTGGGGGCCATGACCCAGCAGTCTCATCAGTCTCTGGGGAGCTTGTCAGAAATGCCCGATCTCAGGCCCTGCCCCAACCCTCTGAACCAGGATCTGCCTTTCGATAAAACTGCTAGGGAACTCTTACTCATGGCCAAGTTAGGAGGCCTGATGTGCAGGGTAATGTAATGGCCTGCTACTGAGGGTGGCGGGCAGCTACTGCAGAGATGCTGAGGGGGTACATCTGGCAAACATCACACCCCCGACAGTGGGGTGCTTAGAGGAGGGGCCCAGTGTGCCTCTTGCAGGGTTACTTCTGAGAAGACACATTTCACACATGGGTGTGTACATGTTCAGTTGCTTCAGTCATGTCCAATTCTTTGCAACCAAGTAGACTGCAGCCCTCCAGGCTCCTCTGACCACAGAATTCTCCAGGCAAGAAGACTGGAGTGGGTTGCCACATCCTACTCCAGGGGATCTTTCCGACCCAGGGATCAAACCCACGTCTCTTGAGTCTCCTGCATTGCAGGCAGATTCTTTACCCATTCAGCCACCTAGTGTATTCCTCTCCAAAGTTCAGGCAACACCTGCCCACTTCAAGGAGGCAGGAACACAAATGACAGTCACCTGCAGCAGTGACAGTCAACAAAGGAGGCACGAGTGTCCTTTCTGATGGGTCTGACACAAAGCCACTGAAGGCCCCAGTCCCCTTTCTGTGTCCTCTCTCTACCCCACTGAAAACCCCAGTGTCCTCCCACCAAAGAAAGCCTGTTCTCTTTGTAGGAACGGAGGGTGTCCTGAATCACTTACCCCTCTGCATGCATTTAAATCTATGACCATTTGCACTTTGACACTCTTGATGATGGTTACCGCTATGCTAGAGCCGACAAACAGATGGGAGAGGCATTCAAGGACAGAGAATTTATACCATTCAGGTTAGCTGTGTCATCTGAGAATGAAAGTCCTGAAAATGACCCTCCCAACAAAGAAACCTGAAAAAGCACTTGACAGTTAATAAAAGTATGTCTTTCCTCAGCCACCTATTCTGTAGATAAAGAGACCAAAGTCCAAAGAAGCTGTGACTCGTCCATGGTTGCATAAATAGTGCTAAGTGGTGAAACTGAGATTTTAACCTAGCTCTCAACTGGAGAATGTGTTCTTCATATACACTGTTCATCTGCTTCTACAGTAGGAGTGTGTGTGCTAAGCTGCTAAGTTGTAGCCTGCAACCCCATGGACCATAGCCCTCCAGGCTCCTCTGTCCATGGGATTTCCCAGGCAAGAATACTGGAGTGGGTTGTCCTGCCCTCCTTTGGGGATCTTCCCAACCCAGGGATCAAACCTGCGTCTTCTGCATTGCCAGGCAGATTCTTTACCACTAGCGCCACCTGCGAAGAGCTCTGGGTTATCCAAAATATCCCAAGTCCCTCATCTTTTTCAATTTTCCATTAATTCATGCACAGAGAAATGTATTGAGTATCTTCTTCATGCTGAGAATTGAGAAAATAGAGGGCAGTTACAAGGATAACTGATCTATCTGCCCATCCATCTTTCCATCTATCCACCATCCAACCATCCATCCATCCACTGATCTATACAGCCAGTTGCTGCCTTCAACCTCAAGAAACTGATAGAACAATAAAGGAGAAAAGACCCACTGAGACAACTGCATTATGCCCAGGCCCCAGTGGTAGGAACTAAACTTGCTTCAACACCCACTTTCGTGGCCGCATACAGTCGGCGTCCTCCCAGAGACGAACGCTCAATCTAGAATTCACTCTCGGATCTCTTTACTGCCAGCTCCTGAACCATGTGTACTTTCCACATTTCATCGTGTCAGTAGACACCTGGAACTAAGCCACTTTACCACAGCCCCAAAAAATACCTGCCCCTGCACCCTCCAGCTCAGACAATGCATTGAGAGCTGCGAGTTGCTGGGTAGCAGTGACATCGTGGGGTTAGAGCTGCTCCCCAGCCAGCCTTCCACCTCTCCTCCCCACCACGCCCTCTCCACTCAAGGAAGCACCAGCACGTCTCTTCCTTTTTCAAGGCAAACCAGTGACCCATCTCCTAACCCCAAAGTTGTACAACGAAATGTACCCCAGTTCCTGGCAGAAAAAAGACTTTCCCTTTGCCAGAAGGACTTTGGACTTTTGATATTTTATCTTTAAACACACTCTCTTGTTGACATGCAGCATACAGGCAGACAGTGTACACGCTGGACGCCTACTGTAAGCTTCACAAAGTGAACACAGGTGAGGAGCCAGTACCCAGACCAAGAAACAAAGGCAGAGCAGCCCCCCAAAGCCTCTGTCTAACATAGCTGGTAACTGAGTGAGCAGATACTTCTTCCTGTTACAAATGTGAGAGGGACACGGAAAGGGTCATGAAGGAGGAAGAGTATCCTATACAGAAAAATGGAGGAGACTTTAGTGCAGCAAGAAGGACAAAGGAGGCTTCAGAACAGAGCCCTGCAGGATGGCTGGTGTTTGGTCAAACAGGGAAGGGAGTGGTGCACCAAGCTGGCGGGGATGGCTTTAGCTTTTGCAAGGACAAAAAGGATTTCAGTCTGTGACTGGGGGCTGGAGAGAACGCTGGAGAACCTAAAACTGCATTGTGAAAGATCTGCAATGTTCACTGGCTGTTGTAGGACTTTAGCTGTATCTATTAGACTCAGTGTTGCAACGGACGCACACGCAAAATTAGATTTGTTTAAGCAAAACATAAAACATAAAACTACACATCGCCTCAGGCACTGCTTGATGGAGAGTTCAAATGATGATGAAGAATAAGTTTTCCCCCACTTCTGTCATTGTATGTCTATTTTTGGAGGTGTCACCTTTTAATTTGGGTTCTCCCAAAGCAGACCGCAAGGCAGGGATCTGAATGTCATTTGGGAAATGCAGGAAGTACCAGTAGGGGTGTGAGGAAGCGAGCAGAGAAGGGAAGACAGCAAGACAATGGTGCGGCTCGGAACCGCTCTCCCTGAAGGCATCAGTCTGGAACCGTGGGGGGCACACACTCCAGTGCTACCTTGCTCGAGGGGCGAGGGCACAATTCCACTGGTCTTTGGAGGAAGGCTGCTCATAGGGAGCATTAATTCTCTGG
Source organism: Bos indicus (assembly GCF_029378745.1). NCBI lineage: Eukaryota > Metazoa > Chordata > Mammalia > Artiodactyla > Bovidae > Bos > Bos indicus. The sequence goes on along the minus strand of NC_091781.1, from coordinate 13,585,971 downwards.
CACTCAGGGAACGTAGCCTGCTGAGATTTTTGAGAAAGCCCCTAGGCAGAGATGCAGTGGTGAGTGGCTGGTGCCCAAGAAGAGGTGACACCCACACCTATAACAGTGGGGCCCTAATGGCATCAGCCATTCTTAGCGGGACCCGCCTTTACATCCACAAAAGGCAGCCAGCATTTCTTGCAGCTGGAAAGGAGAGAGCTTTCTCCCCCAATACATGAGTAAAAGGCCTGATTCTGGTTTTCATTTTATCCAAACTGGGTCACTGGAGTTAAGCTCTCAGGAGGAGGTGACAGTCTAGAAAAAACCCTCCATGCCATTATTTGACTTGTCAGATGCAGGCGGAGAAGTTCGTTCCTACAGTAAGATGTGGAGTCTGGTCGGGGTGTGATGGGGTGTTGTGGGGGTACCTGGTGTGTGGAACGGAAGCATGAGAGAGGGCCTGGACTGAAAATGTTGACGCAGGTGTCTGTCATCATTTGGGTCTCCCCAGATCAGATCCCAAGGCAAAAACCTGGGTGCTGGTGGCTTATGTGGGCGAGGGTCCCCGGAAGCAGGAAAGAGGGATGGGGGAAGTGAGACAGAGAAGGAAAAGAAGACAATTCAGGAGGTGTTGACTGCATGTCGCCTCTGTGAGTGAGTGGGACTCAATCACGTTGGGACCTCTGGGAACCAGTACAGAACACACCTCAGAATTTCTCACTGAGGCAGAGAACACTGAAGTTTCTGTTCACTAGCTCCTATCCTTCTTGGGCTGAGAGACTTTCTCAGGTATTTTCTACTCCCCAATTCCTTCCTGCCTGACCTCTCTGTGGAGTCAGCCTGTGCCTGTGGACAGAGGGTGCCCTCAGGCCGAGAGGCACTGGAAGCCATCAGCAGCATGGCCATCCACTGGCTGCAGGAATCCTCCGGGGCAGACAGATGAGCCATGACTGGAACACCATCACCATCTGCTGCGGGTCCTTCTGTCCTCTCGTCACTGCGGCAGAGCCTCTCCCCAACCCAGTTCACACCTTTTCCAGTCTTTAAATGCTTCCCTTTCTGTCCCCGAGTGACCCCAGAGCCCCCCGTCTCCTCTTATCCCACCATCTATACCCCCACTGGCCCTGGATGCTGGTGTACTAGATGAAAAGTGTAGTTCTTTGATAAAATTCCACATTAAAAGGAATCAAGGAATAAAAGTTTGCAGAGGGGAGGGTCCGGTGTTAATCCAAAATTGTCCCTGGGAAGGGAAATGGCAGTTATGTAGGTAGAAATTATGCCACCCTGGCTACTGGCTTAACTGAATCAGTGCTTCTCAAGTGGCTTGGAGGACAGTTGAGAATTTCTGGGGAGCTTCAACGAGGCATGCATCCCCTCCTAAATCTGACAGGTGGGCCTCCCTGCAGAGGGGTGCAGAGGTGGGGACACGGCCCCCTCTCAGCCTCTCGGGTGAGGAATCCTCATGTGAAATCTGGGGAGTTACTGATGGGCTAGCCTTGGAATGCAGACAATGCGGCAGCACGGGGAAGGCTGAGAACTGCCACTCTGAAAAGTAACTCTGCAGTCCGCGTGCGCAGTAGAATGGGAGGAACTTGTGGAAGGAGGATGTGAATCTGAATTCAAAACTTAGCCTCTGAGCTTCTCTGCACCCCAGTTTCATCATCTGTAAAATGGAGGCAATAATACAAACTTCAGAGGGCTGCTGTGGAATTTACAGAGTTTCTGCACGGCGTTAGGATCTCACACTTATGTATTATTGTTAACTTTTATAATCTTTAATGCAGAGCCCTACCCAGCCTGGTCATGAAACAGCCGTCTCCTGGGCCCCTCCCTTCCACCCATATCACTGACTCCCCTGCAGAGCTCCTGATCGGTGTCTGTCTCACAGCTCAGGCTCCCTCCACTGATGCCAGAGGGGTCCTGGAAGCAAGGGGTCACGGCGACGTCCCTTTACCTCATGGTCACCTCTCTCTGTCTTGTAGGCTTGGAGAGTGGGGGCTCTGTGATGGGTTCAGATGTTCCAAGGGCTATGGCAGAGTGAAGATGAGGTCTGCTTGGCAGTCTTGCAACAAAGGGTGATGTTTACCAGGAAAGGGTTTGCTCAGGCAGGAAATGGAGGGTGAGCATCCTTCCTGGCAGGGACAGAGGAAGTGAGAACCATGACCAGGTCACCTCTCCAGAGCCCCCTTCCTGACTTCACCCCTCTCCTCCTGATGTGAATTGGAAGATGTTTGCTCCCTCCCCCTTGAGGCCCGACAGGACACATTTTCACGGAAGCACAACCAGTCTCATCAATTACACGCATTTGTCTGCAAGACTATTTCTCCCTTCCTTATATATTTGCAGTTAGTACTGAGTCATGGCCCTCAAATCTTCAACACGGTTATTTTTTTTTTAAATACAACAACAATAAAACAGCACACACACACACACAGACCACATACAAGGAAATTTAACTTGCATTCCTAAAAAGATGCTGATGGCTGTGGATTCTCCAAGAAGCCTGGGTAAGTTAACAAGGTGTCCCAAACCCAAATGCAAACACAGATGCCGTCAGAGTGAAAAGCCTCTTGCAGCCATTTGGAGGAGAGGAAGTGGGTGGAAATTCCCAGGAATTCCCTGGGTGAATCCTGCAGAGGCATTGCCTCCAGGAGACTGACCCCAAATACAGCAGGTGCAGCTGGCCCCGGGGCAGGAAGGCATTCCCGGGCTGTTCTCTGCCCTTGGTTGGGAGGGGCTCTGCCTCACTCTGCTCTTTTTCTTTTCTGCCTCCTGGATCCTGTGACATGCTCTGAGCTTTTTTCCCTTCTTAAAGCCCCATGTGGCAAAATGAAAAGGAAACTGCTGAGCCTCTCTCCTCCCCCTACTGGCTTCACCCAATGACAGTCAAGGACATATTTTCGCTCCTTTCCTGTGACTGCTTCCATGCTCTCACTGCATACACCAGGAAGCCAAGCAGAGAGCCCTGCAACGAGGGCCTGTCCAGGTCAAGTCCCCCCAAGGCAGGACCTGACACACAAGAGCTCGGTTGAGGGACAGAGGTGATGCAAACTAAGCCCAGCTAGCACTCTACTGCACTGGCTACTTCTAAGGCAAACCCTGCACACAATCCTTTCTGGAACAAGGTGGGAAACAGGTGAAGAAATAACTACATAATGTTTGTTACATATCAATATATTTAGCTTTGTATAGGGAGTGCATTTTCAGAATAGTCTGCAAGGGACTATAGTCTACATTCAGGGACTCACTGTGTGCAGTGTCTACTCGTATTTGAATCTTTCTGTGATAACATTTGCTAAAAAGTGGAGAAGAGACTGGACCATTCAATAAAGGTGTTGGAAAGAAACAATATTACACTCCTACACCACACCATGCACAGAGATACAACTGAAGAGGATTAAGAACTTAAATCTTAGCAACAAAAAAGTAATGGTATTAGAATAAGGCACAGGTCCGTTCATCTTCAGAAGAAATCATTGGATGAAGGCCTCATAAGCAAGAAACAAACTCCAAAGGGCCACAGTGATGGGAGATTAAGAAAATTCATCTGATAAAAATGAAAACTTTCTGAACAATAAAAAAATACCAAAAACAAAGTTAGATGGCAAAAATTACAGGCAGAAGAAATATTTGCAATATATTGAACACAAAAGGGATTATTAGCCAGAGTAGACATGTGTGTGTGTATGTGTGTTTTAGATCAATAAGAAATAGTTGTTGTTATAGAAAAGTGGACAAGATACCTAAATGGGCATGTAAGATTTTGCGTTAATCTGGGGGGAATCAAATTAAGACAACTGGGTCCTGCCGGAAGGAAGGAATTGGTGGCATCACCCTTGAATGACTTCCTGATCAGTGAGCATCAACAAAGGGACCAGACAAGAGGAAAGGACAACCATCCCAGAGCATATGTATGACCCCTGCAGTTCGGAGGAGCAGGGTGTGGACATAGTTTTGGCTTCCCAGATGGCACTAGTGGTAAAGAACCCACGTTGGAGTAAAGAACTTCAACGCAGGAGACCTAAGAGACGTGGGTTCAATCCCTGGGTCAGAAAGATCCCCTGGAGGAGGGTATGGCAATCCACTCCAGTATTTTTGCCTGGAGAATCCCATGACAGAGGAGCCTGGCGGGCTACAGTCCATGGGGTCACAAAGAGTCGGACACGACTGCGCGCCTGAGCATGCATGCACGCAGGCTTGTGCTGCTGAAATGTAATTGCTGGTGTTGGGATCCCTACTTTGCTTACATTGCCATCAGGGGGACAAAACACATGCCATGTGAGAATTTCTCACAGACCCTGCTGTAAATAAGACAGGGACAGCTGGACTTGTGGGATTACCGAAGGTGCACTTTTCCCAGCACCAGCAGTCGCTGCTCAGAGATTTAAATTTCACACATGGAATCTGTAGCCTGTGAACGGCTGCTCCTTAAGTTGGACATTAATAATTTGTGCTCCTTCTAAGACCAAGAAAAAGTTTTGAGAAATTACTGCTTATGTCATGAATTTTAGAACATCCTGAGTCAATTCATCTTCGAAAGTTAACTGGTTGAAACAGCTACTGTTCACAATTATCAAAGATTAAATTTTCACAATCCACTGTGGGCTGGCTCCAATGACTAGGCAAAAGTGTCCAGCTTCCCTGGGGATGTTCGGTTTGAGTCTTTTTCTTCCACACACAGCAATCATTGTTGAATCAGTTCAAGCCAACTGGATTTATAAAGATCATCCTTTCTGGAAGGTGATATAAAGTCAAGATAGCCCTCAAAGGTACTTCTGAGTCTCTGCAAGTGCGTCGTGCTGAGGGTGCTGTTCAGCAGCTAAGTCAGCTCCAACTCTTTGAAACGCCATGGAATGCAGTACGCCAGGCTTCCCTGTCCTTCACAATCTCCCTGCGTTTGCTCAGACTCATGTCCATTAAGTCAATGATGTTATCCCACCATCTCATCCTCTGCCACCCCCTTCTCCTGCCCTTGATCTTTTCCAGCATCAGGGTCTTTTCCAATGAGTCAGTTTGCATCAGATGACCAAAGTATTGGAGCTTCAGCTTCAGCATCAGTCCTTCCAATGAATATTCAGGGTTGATTTCTTTTCGGATTGACTGGTTTGATCTCCCTACTGTTCAAGGGACTGTCAAGAGTCTCTGTAGCACCCGTTGCGTTGTTACTACTGGCTATATCAGAGTGGAAGGCATAGTAGAGGTCAACGAACTCATGCCAGCTCAGATGTGCCTGAGCCACCTGCCATCCTGCTCTCACATTACACTGGGCTTAGCTTCTCCGAGATATAGCCTACGGAATGATCAATTAATACCACTAACTGTGTGGCTTGACAGTGTAGACTGTGCTGGTTGACAGGTGCCTGTATAGGTACAGGTGAGTGGCAATAACAAACATTTCAGCAATTCAGTTTATTCATAAGCCATAGAAATACCCTGTCTTCTTAAAAATGACATGTAAGAGAAAACTCTGTATTACTATAGAAGATAATTTTTGTGATATGTTGACCCTATAACTCATTCAGGTATTGCTCATTTGATAAAATGCCAGGTGGTTTGGAAAAGAGTTTAACATTTAGCATGACTGGTCAAAAGATTTTGATGCTAAATCCATATAGATTTTGGCAAAATGAGTACAAAGGAAAAATTTCTTGACATAAATCTATCTTGATGGAAATCAATAGCTATTTATCCATCTATTTAGTCTGAGTAAAAATGTGCTTGTCAACAGTAGTCTCAAGCAAATATTGGAGTTATAAAATTTCAAGGTTAGGGTTATGTTTATGAATTACATAAACCAAACTTTCAGAAAGACCCAGACCTTTAAGAAAGGTCTCATTCAGCAGCTGGGTCTCCTGGGACAGAGGGAGGCACATAACTGCCCAATCTTAGTAACATGTCTTTGAAAAAATAACCTTGTGTTTCCATCTAATTACAAGTTTCTTTGCTTATAAAAGATCTGGATGTGATTTTGTTCCCTTTTATCACCCAGCCTGGATGCACAGCAGGGTGAGGGGTGGGCTGTAAAAATGCAGACGGGCTTGGAGTGGGACACAATGAGACCTCAGAAACACAGGCTTATGGGAGACAGAGAAGGCATGGGAAGAATGGGAGAATGAGGGCTGTGGTGAAGGACAGGACTGTAGATCAGAGGACTGCCGGGACGACCCAGACTCTGGTAGACCTTAGAAGAGTCCAGAGCAGCAGAGGCCGTAGGTGGTGCTCTAAGCTGGAGAGGGCTGAGCCCACGGGGAGATGAGTCCACTAACCAGGCTACCTAGCCCTGCTGCAGCCACAGTGAGCAGGATCATATGGGCCCGCAAGGGTGTGGTGGGCCCTGAGCAGTTTCAGGGCTCAGGCCAAGAAGCCCGAAGCTCAGCATGAGGCTATGGACAACAGAAGGTGGGCGCCTGGCCCAACACAATGCTATGAGTGAAAGGCTGACACGGGGGGCAGGGAGCCCTTTGGTAGCCAGAGGATTTATCACAGGCTTGTAGCTCAGCAGGAGTAATTCCAACCCCACACGCTGGGGCTGGGCTGCTGCTGCTGCTGCTAAGTCGTTTCAGTCGTGTCCAACTCTGTGCGACCCCATAGATGGCCTCCTACCAGGCTCCTCTGTCCCTGGGATTCTCCAGGCAAGACTAAGATGCTATTTCCTAGAAGGCATGTTGGAAGGACTGATGCTGAAGCTCCAATACTTTGGCCACCTGATAAGAAGAGCTGACCCACTGGAGAAGACCCTGATGCTGGGAAAGACTGAGGGCAGAAGGAGAAGGGGATGACAAAGGATGAGACGGTTGGATGACATCATCGACTCAATGGACATGAGTTTGAACAAATTTCAGGAGATGGTGAAGGACAGGGAAGCCTGGTGTGCTGCAGTCCATGGGACTGCAAAGAGTCAGACACAACTGAGCGACTAAACAACAACAAATGTCCCTGATTGGTCAAGAGCTATGCCTTGCATCTTGAAGGATGCAGCTGTCTCATGAGAAGCCCAAGGATGGTCCAGATGCATGCAGGACTGTCTAATAAGCAAGTACCATGTAGCACGCTGACCGCACCACTCGTCCCTGCCCTGCTGTGTTCCCACACGCAGTCTCGGCCACACTGGTCTCCTTGTTTTCCTTTAGGAGCTCCATGGCTTTCCTGCCTCAGGGCCTTTGCACCTGTTGTCTCCTCCACCTGGACCACTCCTCCCCCAGACATCCTCTGGACTCGCTTCCTCACTTTATTCCAGTTGCTGCTCAAGGTCTTTCCAGATCATCCTCACTAAAACAGTACTTTTTCTTTTTCAAGATGTTTACGCTTGGATTTCTTTTTTCATAGTATTTATAATTCTTTGCTATTTTATTGTTTTATTTATATTTTCATATAGTCATATAAATTAATAAACAATATATTAGAATGCTATAATTTATTTTATATTTTATTATTTTATTTATTAATTTTATTTTTTATTATTATTTTATAATTTATTTATTTTATTTATAAATACATATAATTTATATTTTATTAATATATAGTTAATATATTATAAAAATATACATTATATATTTATATTTATTTATATATACTTATAGTTAACTGTTAGTGTTAGTCACTCAGTCATGTCCAACTCTTTGTGAGCCCATGGACTGTAGCCTGCTAGGCTCCTCTGTCCATGTGGATTCTCCAGGCAAGACTACTGGAGCAGGTTGCCCTGGAGCAGGGCAGAAGATGCCCTTCTCCAGGGGATCTTCCCAACCCAGGGATCAAACTCAGGTCTTCTGCATTGCAGGCAGATTTGTTACTGTCTGAGTCACTAAGAAATAGAAATATATATTATATATCTTTATGTATAAATATATACATACATGTATGTATAAATATATATTTATACATACTTATATATAAATATATATTATACTATGATATTTCTTGTACAGTCTATCACCCCACTCTAATAAAAGCACTGTGGGCAGAGAACCAACTTTGCCATCATAATACTTTCAGTGTGTAGAACCAGACTTGGTACAAAGAGGTGCTCAGTGAGTATTTACTGAATGAATGAATGACTGAGCAAACCACCAGTGCTCACCACCTGGAGCGAGTGGCTGTGGGGTGCGCCACCCGCCCTCGTGTGCTTTGATCGGCACAGTTAAGCAAACAGGATTGTGTAGGTTGTCAGTGATCCTAAGAGGAGACTGGAGGACTCTGGGAAACTTGGGGTTGCTGGGTGTTGTGAAGAGAAGATTTCCACTCACAGTGAACTTCCCACCTCATCCGTCTCTCCCCAGTTGGCCTTCCCCATTTCCTGGGCACAATGGCAGCCACGACTTACACAAGCATCTCCAGACCTCCTGCAGGGGCTGGAGGCGCACAGACGTGCAGACAAATCACAGCCCGAGCACAGCATCTCCCGGAGACAAAACCCTCTAATTTGTACGCTCAGTAAGAGTCAAGAGGACACTGCGCTGTGCAAAGCTGGGAAACCTGAAATCAGGATAGATTACTTTCTGACAAAAAACACGCATTCCTTAGAAAACCATCCCAGACAGCATGAATAGCACAGTGGATAAGGCAGAAAAGAGACTCACTGATTCTGAAAGATGGTTTGATAAATTATCTGATTACTCAGAAAGGTAAAAAGATTTCCTGTAGAAAGATTGAGATGGTGAGCAAAAAGATAAATGTCATGAAAAATTGATTCAGGATATATAATAAAAGCTTTTTTCCTGAGCTGGAAAGACTAGAATCTTCAGAATAAAAGAGCTTACCAAGTGTCAGAGAAATTAATATAAAGAAACAAAACACATAGAAATACCTTAGAACATTTTTTTTTAAATTTAAGAGTAAGAAAAATAATCTTACAAGGAACCATGTAGAAAAAAACAAAACGATCACATTGACAACTCACTTCTTTTCACTTTTTTGATCAGAAGCAAATGAAGTAATGTGACAGATGGCAGTTAAACAATTCTGGGGGCAAGGCAAAGGGAAGAGGAATTCCCACACAGACAAGGTCTCAGGAAGAATGCAACTCACTTCTCTTTCTTCGTTCTGTTTTCTCAAAAAAGTAGTCCAGTGATTTTAGAAACAAATCACAATACAGAACTCAAGCACGAGGAACACAAACCCGAAAGACATGGGGTGAGCACTGACAGAGTTAAAAGATGTGGTAGTTGTTGTTCAGTCGCTAAGTCATGTCCAAATATTTTATATATAATTATTCAACCATAAAAAAAGAATGAAATGATGCCATTTGCAGCAACATGGATGGATCTAGAGATGATCACACTAAGTGAAGTAAGTCAAAGACAAGTGTCATATGATATCGCTTATATGTGGCATCTAAAACAAAATGATTCAAATGAATTTATTTATAATACAGAAATAGACGTACACACAAAGAAAAGAAACTTATGGATACCAAAGGGGAACACGGATAAATTAGGAGTTTGGGATTAGCAGATACACATTACTCTATAGAAAATAGATAAGCAATGCAGTAGAGCATAGGGAACTACATTCAATATCTTGTAATAACCTATAATGGAAAAAAAAAAGCTTGTGGGGTTTCCTTGGTAGTCCAGTGGTTAAGAATCCGCCTACCAATGCGGGGAACATGAGTTCAGTCCCAGGTCTGGAATGATCCCTTATGCTACAGAGCAACTAAGCCCGTGCACCACAAGAGAAGCCACTGCAGTGAGAAACCCACACATCACAGTGAGCCCCTGCTCACTGCAACTAGAGAGAGCCCGCATGCAGCAACAAAGACCCAGGGCAGCCAAAAATAAACACACATTTTAAAAAGAAGCTTGCTTAATAGAAGAAAGTTAAATTATTGTTTAAATAATTATTTAAATACAATATTAAATACAATTAAATCAATATTTAATTTTGCAAGGAAGCTATGCAAATATGAAAATAATTGTAAAAAGAAAAAGATTGATAATTAAATGGTATCCTTAGCTTAGATTTGAAAGCCAAAATTGTATCAAAAAAATCTTGGGAATTGGGAGGTGGACATGAGTGGGAAGGATCAGTTCAGTTCAGTTCAGTCGCTCAGTCGTGTCCGACTCTTTGCGACCCCATGAACAGCAGCACGCCAGGCCTCCCTGTCCATCACCAACTCCCGGAGTTCACCCAGACTCACGTCCATCGAGTCAGTGATGCCATCCAGCCATCTCATCCTCTGTCGTCCCCTTCTCCTCCTGCCCCCAATCCCTCCCAGCATCAGGGTTTTTTCAATGAGTCAACTCTTCACATAGGCAAGAGTATTAGGTCTGTCACTTTCCCTGGAGAGGGTCATCAGGGCTGGTGGCATTCTTGACACTGATGTAAGGACACAGGAGTGATCACTTTTTGAAATATAACGATAACCATTAACCCAGTAAAAACAGAATTCACAGCTTTTCAAATCACTTGGGTAAAAAGAACAAATACACAAAACATTTGGCCAAAGGTTGGAAGAAAAAAAGGGCTTCCCAATGCAAGAGACCTAAGAGATGCGGGTTTGATCCCTGGGTCGGGAAGATCCCCTGGAGAAGGGCAGGGCAACCCACTCCAGTATCCTTGCCTGGAGAATCCCATGGACAGAGGAGCCTGGAAGGCTACAGTCCATGGGGTTGCACAGAGTCCAACACAACTGAAGTGACTTAGCGTGCATCACACAGCAAGAAAGACAGCCAAGAGGCCTAAAAATGCCAACTGGATTGCATAAACCAAGATGAAAGAAATAAGACCCACAATGTCCATCTTCATAACAAATACAATAACAAATACAAGCAAAGAACCCACGCTGATTCCAAACATAAGTGATTTATAAGAGACACATCCAGAACAACGACAGAGAAATAAAAATATGTTAGTAAGTAAATAAACACATTCATATATAATGTTGATGGGGCAAGAATCTACAGGTAAGATACACAATGGAGATCAAACCAGTCAATCCTAAGGGAAATCGACCCTGAATATTCATTGCAAGGATTGATGCTGAAGCTGAAGATCCAATACTTTGGCCACCTTGATGCGAAGAGCCGACTCATTGGAAAAAACCCTGTTGCCGGGAAAGATTGAAGGCAAAAGGAGAAAGGGGCAACAGAGGATGAGATGGTTGGATGGCATCACTGACTCAGCAGACATGAGTTTGAGCAAATTCAGGGAGATAGTGAAGGACAGGGAAGCCTGGCGTGCTGCAGTTCATGGGGTTGCAAAGAGTCAGAGACGACTGAGTGACTGAACAACAAAGACACACGGAGGAGAAAAAAGGAATCTGTTTAAAAAGCAGGCTTGTGAAGGGAGCTTGATATTCCCCATAATTCTCCTAGCAGGAGCATCATATTTATGTGGAAGAGCTATCCTGATGGGCCACTGGAGTGGTGCTGAGAGCCCAGGGGCAAGCTTAAGCCTCAGGATATGCGGTGCAAGGCCCAGGAGAGGACTGAACCGTGATCCCCAGAGGGAAGTAGAGAAAGAAGAAAAGGAAGTGGCCAGATGCTAATGGGCTGCGCTCTGCACCATGGCATCAGCTAGGTCGGCTGAACCCCAGCTGAGCCCTGAGTATCAGTGGGCTCTTTGTGGAAATGGGCAAAGGAGCTGGGCTCGCCGTCCGAGCTGGTGAAGGCGGAAATATTTCAAGCAGACTCCAGAGGCAGTAGGACCCTAAGGAGGTCCTCAGCGGTGGCAGCAACACAGAGGAGGCCTGCTGAGCTTTTCTGGGGCTGCGGGTTTAGGGTCTGATGCTGATTTGCTGACAGTGAGATCACACCTGTAAACACACTCTGATGAAGATTCGGGGAACACACAAACCAGAGCAGAGGCTGAGTGCTGGAATGTAACAGAGGCAGGCGCTGAGCTTGCTGACAACATCCACACCAGGCCTGGGGGAAAGAGCCCAAGGTGAGGAGCTTGTGTCCCCAGCATCTGTGCTTGGTCAGGGGAGGCCGTCTGTAAGTCTGAGCCTGTGTCCTCTGCTGAAATAAGTGCACATGGACCACGTCAATGCTCGGTCCACAAACCCTGAGACTCCCGTCTCCCACCCTCGTGTGCTCCCTGTCCGCCTCGTATTGGCATGGCCAACAGCCAGTGCCTCCAGTGTTCTTCTGGAGGGCTCCTTGGGCTGCTAGAACCCTCGAGGCCTGACATAAAGAAAGGCTGGGAGTTCCTGGGAGTTCACTTCTCCACCATAGCCCTTTGCTGATGATTAGTGAAACGAGTGGGTAGATTCAAGCCTATTTCCTTTTCTGAGGCCTTCCTTCCACTCTGGGCTTCCCAGGTGGTACCTTGGTAAACAATCCACCTGCCAATGCAGGAGACATAAGATACTTGGGTTTGGTCCCTGGGTCAGGAAGATCCCCTGGAGAAGGAAATGGCAACCCATTCCAGGATTCTTGCCTGGAGAATCCTACGGACAGAGGAGCCTGGTCGACTACAGTCCACAGGGTCACAAACAGTTGGACATGACTGAGTACACACACACAGACAGACACACGCACACACACACACGCACGCACACACAAGCCCCCTACGCCCATGTCAGATTCTCATCTCTTGGGGAATCCAACTACAAGAAATGTGCCAGCCTCATGCGGTTCTATTTCTACCATCTACTCTCTTCCCTTTGCTCTGGCCTGCTGCCAGAAGCAGTCTCATGACTTGTTTCTCTTTCACAAGGAATGAGTGAGTTGAACTCCAAACACCAGCCTCGGGGCGTGCTCTCACTTTACACCTTGCTCTCGGAGGGCCTGTTAAAGAATATCCCCATCTAGATTTTGGAAAACCTGTAAAGTGGCCGTGGAAACTTTGAGTTGTTGGAGTCCCTCTCTGTTTATACCAGGTTTCTTCTCTCTGAGACATCAGGTCTGGGATGCCGGGAAAACAAAGACACGTGGAAGATGGTCTGTATGGCAACGCTAACTTAAGTAGGGAGTGTAGAGAGTCAAGTTCTACCTAGAAAAGAAATCAGGATTGGATATAACACATCAATGCAGGATATCACCTGCAATGTAGGTGATAAGGGTTCAATCCCTGGGTCAGGAAGATCCCCCTGAAAAAGGAAATGGCAACCCACCCCTGTATTTTTGCCTGGGAAATCCCACGGACAGAGGAGCCTGGCGGGCTACAGCCCATGGGGTCACAAAAGTCAGACGTGACTTAGCAACTAAACTACCACCACCCCCACCACCACCACAACAGATCATGGGTGGAGTCAAATCAAATACCCGGAGATGGACAGTGACTAAGGAGGGGTTAAGAGAGGAAAGACAAGAGCTAAAGTGAGCATCCAGGGCTGAAAAAGAGCTAGAGACGTCTGAGCAGGAAGAAAATCTGCTCTCACAACTTTTACTCAACACTGTACTAGAGGTCTCAGTCAATGTAAAAATGCAGAAAGGAGGAATAAAACAGATACAAATTGAAATGGAAAAAATAAATTATCTTTACTTATAATGACATGATTGTTTCCATAGGTTACCCAAAACAATGCAAGAAAAAGCTACTTGAACTAATAAATGGATTTAGCAAATTTACACTGTATAATATCAAAGTAAAAAATCAACTGTAAATCTATATACTAGCAACAAATAATTGGAAACTGAAGCAAAAATGCCACGTACAACAGCACCAGAAAGTATGAAATACTTAGGGACAACTCTGACAAAAGATATGAAGGTCTGCATGCTGAAAACTATAAATAACATTGCTAAAAAAATTAAAGAATTTCAAAATAAATGGAGAGCTGAACTTTATTCTTGGGTTGGAAGACTCTACATTGTCAAGATTAATACTATTCCTAGACTGATCTACAGATTTAACATAATCTCTATTAATATGCTGGCAGACTTTTTATAGAAAATGACATCCTGATTCAAAATTCTCGTGGAAATGCAGAAAACCTAGAATAGCCAAAAAAACTTTGGAAAAGAACAAAATAGATGTGCTTTTCTGGAGGCTCAATGGTAAAGAACCTGCCTGCCAGTGCAGGAAATGTAGGTTTGATCCCTGGGCTGGGAAAATCCCCTGAAGAAGAAAATGGCAACCCACTTCCATATTCTTGCCTGGGAAATCCCATGGACAGAGGAGCCTGGCGGGCTACAGCCCATGGGATTGCAAAAGAGTTGGACGTGACTTAGCAACTAAACAACAGCAAGAAAGGTGGTAAGCACTATCAGACTTCAAGAGTTAATAGAGCTAGTTATCAAGATAATGTGGCACTGGTCTCAAATTAGACAAATAAATCAATGAAACAGAAGAGAGAGCCCAGAAACTGACCCAAACATAGGTGGATCACTGATTTCTAACTAGAGATACATGCAGTGTGGAGAAAGATTAGTCTTTTCAATGGAAGTTACTTAACAATTAGAAAACACACACACATACACACAAATGATGAACCTGAATCCATACCTTCTATCATATACAAATATGAACTCAAAAGGGATGATAGATATAAATGCAAAACTTAAAAATATTAAAGTTCTAGAAGAAAACATAAACCATTTTTTGATCATGAGATAGATATGTCTTAGATATGACACTAAAAAATAAAAGTTAATAAAATTAACATCTAAATCAAAAATTTCTTCTCTTAGAAGGACACTATTGGAAGAATAAAAATACAACCCAAAGACTGATATAAAGTACTTGCAAAACATTTTTTCTAATAAGTAACTTATATGCCGTATATATATGTATAAGTCTCATAATTTAATAAGAAGACAAAGTGGGTAAAAGATTTTAAAGTGGGTAACAGATCTGAATTGGGCTTCCCTGGTGGCTTAGACAGTAAAGAATCTGCCTGCAATGCAGGAGACCCAGGTTGATCTAAACAGGGACTTCATGAAAGACAGATACATCGATCTCAAATGAGCACCTCAGAGGATTCTCAACATCATTAGTCACTATGGAAATTCAAATGAAACCATGATGACATATAGCTACACATCTATTAAAACGCATCCAATTAAAAAAACCTACCCTATGAGGTGTTGGTGAGGGTGTGAAGGAACTCGGATCCTGCTGTTGGATATGTTAATTGGTCCAATCGCTTTTGAAAACAGTTGGGCTACTCCATTTCTAAGCATTTATCCAAGACAAAAGAAGTGTATATTCATACAAAAACTTGTACATGAATGTGTACTTTATTTGTAATAGTCAAATATTGGAAAAAACTCAAAAGTCTATTAACTGGTAGATGGATAAACAAGTTGTGGCATATCCACCCAATGGAACACTATTCAGCAATCAAAAGGAATGAACTATTTATACAGCAACAAGAAATTCTAGAATAATTATGCTGAGAGAAACAAGTCAAAGAAAATATATATATATATATTCCATTTGTATAAAACTCTTGAAAATGCAACCTTATCTTCAGTGAGAGCTTGCTCAGGGAGGGAGTGTAGAGATGTGAGAAAAGAGCTTATGAAGGTCAGCAGGGAACCTTCAGGAGTGGTTGCCATGTTCATTGTCTTGATTGTGGGATGGTTTCACTGCAGGATCTAGATATCAGAATGTATCAACCTGCCTTTTTGATACATGCTGTTTACTGTGCCTCAATCATACTTTAATAAAGGAACATCACTTTCCGTTTTCTTTTCACTGGGGGAAGGAGCTGGATAAAATCTGAGTGAGCCCACTGGCCTCACATTCAGCCTCCGGCTCTCCATTGCAAATCCAGAGGTGGCCTGCCCATTGCTCCTCTCAGTGATCGGGCTTGATGGGTAGCATTGCAAAGCACATCTGGGGCTCTGCTGGAAGATGAGCACCATTTTCAGGGGAGAGGAATTTAATCTCATTACCACCAGCAGTCCGGTTAGGGAGGATGGCCTTAAGACTGCAGACCCGATCAACAAGATAAGGTGCATCCATTCTGGGAGATGTAGGGTTGTCACTGCAAGATTATTTTTAGGAAGCCGCTTTTCTGTCCAGAACATCCACCTGAAAATAGCTCTGAGCGCTGGGGAGGCAGCACTCTGCAGCATCCTGAGCTGAAAGCTGAAACCTAAAGATTTATGGAGCGGATTTTACCTCTAATTCCAGATTTTGTAACGATACAGAACGTATTGATAATAAATAGCTGCTCTAAGAAGCTTGAGAATATGATCCAAATTCAATTTACTCCTTGCCTTTTAGCCAGGAATAACTGAACTGTTATGTTTCTAGAGGCAGGGGGAAACAATTAATATTTCACTCTCTTCCAGATAATAGAGGGTTGTAGTTGTTGTGATTTAGCTGCTCATTGTTTCCGACTCTTTGCGAACACATGGACCGTAGCCTGCCAGGCTCTGTCCATGGGACTCTCCAGGCAAGAAAACTAAAGTGGGTTGCCATTTCCTTCTACAGGTGATCTTCCTGACCCAGGGACAGAACCTGTGTCTCCTGCATTGGCAGGCAGATTCTTTACCACTGAGCTACCTGGAAAGCCCCAATAGTGGGTTGATCGAATGCATTTCCACTCACAACTCATTTCCTTTTTCTTCCCTGCTATCAGGCCCTAATTTTGTTCAGATAGCAAGTCATGTGAGCCAATCACGGCAACCCTGTTTCATTTTGCTGGTGACTAATCTAGAGGTGGGCATGAAAACCAGGACTGGCAAAGGAGATGGAAGGGGAAGCTTCTAGGAACTTCTGGAGAAATACTAGATTGTCCCCCAAAGTTCCTTCAGGTTTTTTCATAACATCTTATGGGATGAACTTTTTGGCCAACCCAATACAAGAACTCCACCACAGGAAGGAAGCCCTCTCCACCAGCTCTTCCCTCCTAGATTTGGGGCTGGGTATAAAGGATCTGCAGCAGCCAACTTGTCACCAGAACAAGTCCAGAGGTGGTCTGCCCGCTGCTCTTCTCAGTTATTGGGCCCAGTGGGTAGTAAAACCAGGGGAAGTAAAGCCAGCACACTGCAGAGGCAGAGCCTCACTTCGTGGGTGCTTCGTGACATGGTGAACTATTGGGGCAAACCTTAAACCAGCTACCTCTGGATTTCTTGATAATTAAAGGATAAAAGTCTTGGCAGCTTCAACCACTGAAGACTGGGCTTTGGCTATTTATAGCTAAAGCTATCCTAAGGGACTCACATCCACTTGTTTTCCTCCAGTATCTGTTCTCTCCATTC
Organism: Bos indicus; assembly: GCF_029378745.1. NCBI lineage: Eukaryota > Metazoa > Chordata > Mammalia > Artiodactyla > Bovidae > Bos > Bos indicus. Next base: position 13,568,896 of record NC_091781.1, on the reverse strand, counting down.
TCCTTAGTAAAAAGAACCCCTCAATTTTCATCTGGGCATATAGCCACATGGATTAATGCTCCACTTCCCAGCCTCCCTTACAACTAAGCATGCCTGTGTGACCAACCAGAGCAACTGTGTCCAGTGGCAGCTGCTGGGAACTGTCCTTAAAAAGAATGGTTGCACACGCTTTGCTCCTTTATCTTTATCCTGTTCTTTTTCCAGCTACTTGGAATGAGAATGTGATGGCTGGAACTTTGGCCACCATCTTGGACTGTGAGAAGGAAGATCTCCTTGTAGGGAAAGTGGCAAGATAAGAGAGCCCAGGTCCCTGAGTCTTTTGAATCTAGGTTCGAACAGCCCTGGATTGCCTATCTTCAGACTTTTATATGAGAGATAAATCAGCTTCTACCATGTTTAAGCCATTATAATTTTTTTTAATGTAGCAGAATTTAATCCCAACTGATACATTAAATAACCAGCTGCTGGTGGTACCCCATAACCATCATGGCTATAATGCCCTGGGTCTACAACAGCCCTCTAGCTTCTAGATGAAAACAAAGGAATTGATAGGAAGGTGCAGCCACTGAACTCTGCTGCTATGGCATGAAAGCAGCCAACAGAGAATATGTAAATGCATGGGTGTATCTGTGTCCTAATAAAACTTTATTTATAAAAACAGGTAGGACCTCCCTAGTGGAGTAGTGGGTAAGAATCTACCTGCCAATGCAGGGGTCATGCGTTGGATCCCTTGGCTGGGAAGGCTCCACATGTCGTGGAGCAACTAAGCCCGTGTACCACAACTACTGAGCTTGTGCTCTAGAGTTTGCAAGCCACAACTATTGAGCCTGCGTGCCGCAACTACTGAAGCCCGAGCGCCTAGAGCCCATGCTCCGCAACAAGAGAAGCCAGCGCAATGAGAAGCCTGTGCACCCCAACCAGACAGGAGCCCCCACTTGCTGCAACCAGAGAAAGCCCTCAAGCAACAAAGACCCAGCACAGACAAAAATAAACACATAAAAATTAATTTAAAAAAAGGAGGTGGTGGGCTAGACTGGACCTGTGGGCTAGGTGTTTCCAATGCTAAGCGCTATGTTAGATGCTCATTTATCAAGCATTTTCAACATGACTGACCTCTGAAATCCATGCCCATTTGAATATACCACTCATGCTATTTTCTGCAAATGAAATTTATCTTCTAACAACTGTGTGAGCTGTGCCTGTAACATGGTCAACAGGCACACCTGACCACATTTCCAACACTCCCCAAGGACCAGAAGAGAAGAGCATGCTGGTAAAGCCCTGGAATGAGGCGTGAACACAAACATTGTCTCATTTAACACACTTCCTGCAGACAGAACAGTCAGCTTCAAACCGTGGGTGGGAAAGGAAGGGAGAGACAATGGAAGGAAAAAAGAGAGGCACGAGGCGCTGAGGAATTCCACAGCAGAATAGCCTAATTATAGTGTCTCCTCTCCGGGGCCTGAGAACCCAGTGGGCAGGATGTTAGAAATACCAAACCTCCCGACAGGGATCTACCACGTGCTGACCCTTGAATGAGGGGCTTTCTTTCTGTGATTTTATTTAATCTCCACAAAATCCCCATGAAGTGGATACCAGGACCCCTGTTCTTAGTGGCACCAGAGACTCAGAGAGTTGGGTAGATTGTACAAGGCCACCCCTCATAAGGGGCAGAGCTGGGAATTAAAGGACACCTTTCTCATTTAGAAGCCCAAATCCTCTCTCCATCCCCTGGCTTTCCAGGGTCACTTTTTTTTTTTTTTTAACTTTTTATTTTATACTGGAATTTAGCTGATCAGGTGGCACTAGCCATCTGCCAATGCAGGAGACATAAGAGACATGGGTTCAATCCCTGGGTTGGGAAGATCCCCTGCAGGAGGGCATGGTAACCCACTCCAGCATTCTTGCCTGGAGAATGCCATGGACAGAGGGGCCTGGTGGGGTACAGTTCGTGGGGTCGCACAGAGTCAGACATGACAAAGCAATTTAGTTGATCAACAATGTTGAGACAGTTTCAGGTAGACAGCAAAGGGACTCAGCCATACATATATATGTATCCATTGTCCCCCAAACTCCCCTCCAAGCTGCCACATAAGGAGCAGAGCGACCTGTGCTGTACAGTAGGTCCTTGTTGGTTCTCTATTTTAAATATAGCAGTGTGTACATGTCCATCCCGAACTCCCTAACTATCCCTTCCCCTCCAGGGTCACTCTTGAGATAAAGCAGCCATGAAGGCTTCTTTGGGAATGGTTTATCCCAAAGGCAACACCACTGATCAGACTGTTTGCCTGTCCAATCCTGGTCTTCCCTACTCACTTCCCTGTGGCTGAGGCAACAAAATACGCAGTGACAGAGGGCACTCGGCTCCGGGTCGTTCCAGCTGCTCTGTGACAACAGAGCACTAAGTGTAAGGCGTCGATGATCCAAGTGGGAGCTAGGACCACGGACGTGGACTTGGAGGTGGAAAGAAATAAATAGATTTGGGAGCGCAATAGGACAAGGTCATGGACTCAATGCGGGAGCCAGGAGGAAAGAGAAACCCAGGGATAATGTTCCGAGTCTGGTCTGAGTCAGCAATTTGAGACAAATGGGTTACAGTTCCATTCTAAATCAATTAAGTTTGAGATTTCTATGACATATCTAAGTGCATGATGTCACCTAGTAAGTCTAAACTAGGAAGTGAGGTCTGGGCTGAAAATAAGACATTTGAGAGTCATTGGCACTCGCCTGTGTGGAGCCAGGGTCCTGCTCAGTGTCCCAGGCTCTAACAGACACCTCAGACTTATGCTCTTCCCTGTGCTGACCGGCCCAGCATCTTGGGAGAGCCCTGCTGACCCCAGCACACCTTCACACTGCCTCTGCAGTGGCCTTGGAGCACATGGGGCCTCCTCTTCTCTGAACAATCCTGTGTGAGCAGGGGCGGCCCCACCTGGGGCACTGGGTCCTGAGCACTCTGTCCTCCTTCAATGCCCCATGGTACCCACACTCTCCAGGACTGGGAGGCCAGGCGCCGGGTACCCAGTGCAGCACATGGAGCTTTTTGTTAAGATGTCTTCGGGCTTCCTTGTTCCTGGATCCTTGCATCTTTGGTCCTGGTCTCTTCCTAGCTTGGAAAGAGCCCCCATCTCCATTGTTAAGCTGTCTTCTCCCAATTTTAGCACTATGTGCTCCATGAAATTTAAGAAATACTCATACACTCCAAAGTTCTTTCTAGAGTCTTTTATATATTCACCTAAAATGTTCACTCTCTTTGCTCTAGATGTTAACAGAATTATCAGAACCAGGCTCTCTTAGTGGCTGCAAGGGGTGTTTCTCCATGTTTCATATTACCTGCTATCATCATGGATGTGCTGGGATTCAGGTATAAATACCACGGCTCAGGAGGCAGAGGTGAGGCAAGGGAGGCTATCGCAGGTAAAGGGCACCCCAGGTGACGCTAGTGGTAAAGAATCCACCTGCCAATATAGGAGATGTAAGAGATGAGGGTTCGATTCCTGGGTCAGGAAGATCCCCTGAGGCGGGCATGGCAACCCACTCCAGTATTCTTGCCTGGGAAATCCCATGGACAGAGGGAGCCTGGTGGGCTACAGTCCATAGGGTAGCTGGTGGGAATCTGCTGTATGGTCCAGAGAACAGTTCTTGTGATGGACCTAGACAACCTGAGTTCAATGCCAGGATCCACCTGGTGACAGCTGTGTGAATGAGGGCATGTCACTTAACCTCTCTGTGTCTCAGTTTCTGCGTCTTAAACAATAATAACAACTGCAGGCTTGTTAGATTATGAGGTATGTGGGGAAATTGCTTTGTACGCTTTGTACAGAATCACAAAGGTGATGTGTTACTTCCTGTGCACAGCATTCAGCAATCTGTGTCATCCAGAGTCCCTTAATGTTTCTGCTCTCCCACTTGCTTTAGACAGTATACATCTGAGGGCCACAGGTCACCCGAGCCCAGACGGCTGCGGGGGCCCAGTGAGCAGGGGACCAGGCTTATGGCAGCTTCTTCTGTTCAAAGTTGCCTCTGTCTTTGAGCCCTTGCACTTTGGCCGACTTTTTCTTTCTCTCCATTCACACAGTGATGTCAACCGGTTCATATTCGGCAAATATCAGGATTGCCATGAGAAAGGACGCAGGGCACGTGAGTAGGAGGGAGAATCCAGAGATTATGAAGCTATCAGGGCTCATGTCTTGTTTTTTCTCTTTACCTGGACAAATAAATGGGAAGCAGCCCACCGAAAGTGGCCATAACCCCAGGACCTTTATAACCCGTCCTCCTGGGCAGCTACCTGAGGGGAACCTTCCAGCTGAAGGGGTCTCAGCCACACCTCCTTGTCCGTGAGTGTCTAGGGGTTCCCTGTGTGCCCTCCAGCCCGGGAGAGCTGCGGGAAGCCTCCTCGACGTCTGTCTTGACTCTGCTTCTCTGGCTTTTCTCGGCCTGTTTCCTGTTCACCTCTGTCCTCTACTGTCGGGTAAGTCTGACTCATAAGAAACCACAGCCAAGTCACCTGGAGGTCTGAGTCACTGGCTCTTGGAGTATCTCTTTCTCAAAAAAATAATAGAGGCAAAATCAAGTGCCTAAGTCAGGACTGTATTTTGCAATAGATTTCAGCCAAGTATTGCTTTAAATGGTTAGTTCTGGGAATTCCCCGCATGGGTCAGATGACTTAACTCTGGCAACTGGGACACAAGTGAATCATTTCATTTCGTCTCCTAGCAACGGACTTCCCTCCTCCTCCCCACCCGCTGTCTCTCCTTTGCCTCCACAAGGGTTTGCAAAGAACCCCTGTGTCCTGAGCATGACACTAGGTCTTAGGTGCGGAAACGAGACACATGGTGATGACGCGGAGACACACGGGACAAGTTCGCCAGTCGGGGCAGCACAGGGCACTGAGCTCAGCCTGCGAGTGTCCTAACCCAGGGTCGGGTCTGGCCCAGCCTGGGCAGGGGAGCAGTGGAGCCATCCTAGGATGGTCGCCGGAAATGCTCTCTTACACAGCAGCTCTCTTCTATGCCCGGGGCCAGGCGAGCTTGACCACTCACCTCCATCACGTGGGAGCGCTCTGCAGGAGGGGGGATATGACAAAGACCGAGGCCAGAAGGGAGATGGAAGAGGGTGGTCCTTTTCTCAAGGAGCCCCAAGAAAGGCAGTACCTTCCAAGCCAGTGTCCTTTGGGCTAGAGCCATTAATCAATCTTCTGCAGCGAGCCTGCAGGGGAATGGCAGACGCAGAGCAACACGGTGGTAGTCGATGCCCGTGGTACCCCACGACACATCCTCTCGGCCCACCTACATTTCCAGCCACAGCTCTGATGGAAACTCGAGTGGCGATGTCCACCTCAAACTAGAGACGAATCTTCCTGCTTCCCCGCCACAGAGCTAGCTACCTCTGAAGCAGGGAGCCTCACACAAGCACAGCCTGGAAGTGAGAAGAGGAAACAGCCCAGGAGCCACCACCAGCCCACAGAGCATGAAAGCCAGTCAACAGAGTCTCATCCTCTGGGCGGGTTGTTCCTTGGGTGTGTTTACAGTCCAACAAGAATCCAGAGGAGTGAAGGTGTGAGTGCAGGTCCACTCCGTCACTGTGACTGCCAACAACTTCTCCAGGTGGCCACGGGCGTGGCTTTCTACCCTCTGGCCACATCCCACCTCCTGCTCTGGGGAACCGTCTCATAGGTACAGCTTGTTCCAGGCACTAGCGCACCACGTTTCTCCCTCGGCCCTGGGGAGCCACACCCTCTCATCTGGGAGATCTGCGGCCTTGGCTGACTAATCAGTTGGTCAAGCCACGTTGGTTAAAGGGTACTCTATGATTGAAGACCTTTGACTGGAAAGGAGAAGAGGTTGAGATTCTTGGAGCTAGTGCTCTTAACGGGCTTCCCTGATGTCTCAGCGGAAAAGGACCTGCCTGCAATGCAGGAGACATGGGTTCAATCTCTGGGTCGGGAAAATCCCCCTGGAGGAGGAAATGACAACCCCCTCCAGTATTTTTGCCTGGAGAATCCCATGGACGGAGAAGTCTAGCGGGCTACAGTCCACGGGGTCGCAAAGAGTCAGACAGGACTGAGCACACATGCCCGGATGGTGCTCTTGATATCTAAGATATTCTCCTCCCTTCAGCCCCACGCCAGCGGGCCCTGTGCTGGGCACGGGGGTTACAGCGGCAAAGCACAAGCTGTCCCTGCCTTCATGGAGCTTGAGGGGAAACAGACATGGAACAAATCAGCGCTGAACTCCCTGCCGAGAGACCGGGGGCCGGAAAACCAAGCCGGGAAGTCCCAAGGAGATCAGGACAAGCTCCTCTGTGGTGTCCCTTCAGCTGAGTGAGGCGGGCTGGGGGCAGGAGGCTGGCAGGGTGCTCCAGGAGGAGAAGCAAAGAATGCAAAACAAGGGGCCCAGAGTCGCTTGAAGCGGTTCAAAATTGGAAGGGGGCTGGTCCAGCTGCAGAGTGGGCTGCCGACAGGCTGTGGTGAGATCCAGCCACGGCCAGCAATGAACAACGACGGCACAGCTTCCGCTCCTTCCAGCGGTCGGCCTGGGAAGACCCCAGGGGCTGAGGTGCACTTTGTGGGGTGCAGAATAATGTCTGGGCCCTGCCCTTAAGGGATTTCCAAGCCACAAATGAAAAGAGACGTGTACTTCAAGGAGATGTGTTGTTTTTCCGTCTACGAAAGGGTGAGCTGGCATTGGCAGCCTGAAAATATCACCAAAAGGTCTGACCAGCCTCTGCAGCTGTTATACATTACTGGGGTCCAAAGGTCTGGCCTTGAATGTCTGATTTTTTCTCTCCCAATATGCTTGCTTTAAAATAGGAAAAAAAAAAAAAACCCAACCAACTTAAAAACAGTCTTGTTTACTTTATCCAAGATTAAAGAGCTTGAACCGACTTGGATGGTCTAAATGGATTTTTAAGTGCTTTATGGACAAGTACCCCTAATTGCTGAAATGCTAGACTGGGCTTCCGTGACTCTCTGCAGTGCTTGTTTTGTCTGGGTTTGCTTATTTACTCTCCTTGTTAGAGGTCAAAAGCTAAGTCTCAGATTAGAAGATTTTAATTTTTGAAGCTGAGGACTGAGACAAGTTCGGTGGAGCCATGTCACACAGTGGGCAGTGGCCTTCAATTGTCTTCCCTGGGTAGGACTGTCCAAGGTCTAACAGCGCCTCTAATCCAATGGTCTGCACAGGAGAACCCAGTGAAGTGGTGAAGCGCCCGAGGGGTATGTGTCGCAATCTGTGTGTTTTGGAAATTCAGAACCACCACAGAGAAGGGTAGGGAGGGCAGAACTAGAGTCTCTGGCTTCTCCTCTCCTCTTCTTTTCACTCGTCAGGGAAGCAGCCTGGGATGGTAGAAAAGAGCCCAGAATATGGAGCCCCAGGTTCTGAGCGTCAACCCTCAGTCCCTGGGAGGTGACACCTGCCCTCTCTGAGTCTCCGGTTCTTTGTTTGTTAAGTGGGGATGGTAATACCTGCCTCGGGGATTGGTTACTGGATCCAAATCATGAAGCACAATCTCAGGCAACCCCAAAGTCATGAGACTCCACAGAGTTCTTCTGCGAGAGTGCCTCCCCAAGAGAGACAAGTCCTAAAAGTTTTCCAGAACCGGTCCTCCTGGCATCAAATGAGATTATATACTTAAGAGATTTTTCCAGGGACTGGGGACATTTCTTAGATACTTTGTAAAGCTCTATTGCAATATTCATGGGAGAGGCCAAGGTGGGGCAGGGCAGTGTTTATATAATTTTTTTGGAATTGATTATCTAACTGAGTTTATTATTAGTCAAAGGTGTGGCCCTTCTCTTTCTGCTGCGTCACCTCAGCCCTTGCTTTTCTCATGATCTCAGAGGGACGGTGGGCAGGAGGTGAGCTCTGCAGTGTGGACTCACCGAGCTGGTAGAGGAGACCCAGTCAGTCTGGTTTTTACAGGCCAATAAGATGAGTCTGTGGGTCTCCAGACCCCTAAGGTCTGAGACCTGGGGGCCCCTGGCTCTGTGGGGTGCTGGAGTGCCCCGCAGGGTGGGGCGGCATTCCTGAGCAGTTTTCACGGACAGATGACTGAATATCCCTTGTGTCCCTTATGCTCTGGAGAACAGGGCCAAGCCCCATACTAGAAACCTGCTCAGGAAACAAAGGGAGATAAAGGCCAACCTATGAAGCAAGCCTGGCTTTGTCAGGGACCAGCCAGCGGGTGTGCGTTTCGGCCGGGCGGTGCTACCTGCCCGGAGGAGACACTCCCAGTCCAACACTAATCACAGCGTGGCGTGCAGCGAGGGGAGGGGGACCGGCAAGAGGCTGATCCCAATCAGGGGAAGAGAGAGGGGGCTCGCTGAAGGTATAGTCTGAGCCAGGCCTTTAAGGAGAAGATTAGAAGAGGGGTGGCGAGGAGGTGTGAGCCGAGGCAGCTGCAGTTTCAGACGTACAGAGGTGTGACACAGGTATGGTGTCTGGAGCTGCGACTTCAGTGTACAACAGCTGAGCAGGGGGCTCACCAGCCTGGATTCTCAGCTGAGGCTCTGGCTGGATGTTTGCTGTCATGCAGGTAACTCAGATAAGTTGACAAGTTGCATGTTAGTATGAGTCTCTTTTCAATCATCTACCATGTGGTGTGGGAAGCTCTTTAAGTATCCTATCTAAGAAGAATTCATGATTATACAGAGTGAAGTAAGCCAGAAAGAAAAACACCAATACAGTATACTAACGCATATACATGGAATTTAGAAAGATGGTAACGATAACCCTGTATGCGAGACAGCAAAAGAGACACAGATGTATAGAACAGTCTGTTGGACTCTATGGGAGAGGGCAAGGGCGGGATTATTTGGGAGAATGGCATTGAAACATGTATAATATCATATGTGAAACGAATCGCCAGTCCAGGTTCGATGCATGATACAGGATGCTCGGGGCTGGTGCACTGGGACGACCCAGAGGGATGGTACGGGGAGGGAGGTGGGAGGGGGGTTCAGGATGGGGAACACATGTACACCTGTGGCAGATTCATGTTGATGTATGGCAAAACCAATACAATATTGTAAAGTAATTAGCCTCCAATTAAAATAAATAAATTTATATTAAAAAAACAAGAATTCATGGTGGAAGAAGTAAACCATTAAAGAAAGTCAAATGATTGGAATCTTAAAAAATGGTACAAATGAACCTATTCACAAAACAGAAATAAAGTCACAGATGTAGAAAACAAACTTACGGTTACTACGGGAGAAGCAGGGGGATAACCTGGTAGATTGGACTGACATATACACACCAGTATATATAAAATAGATAACTAATAAGGACCTACTGTCTAGCACAGGGAATTCTACTCAATACTCTCTAATGACCTATATGGAAAAGAACCTAAAAAAGGGTGGATACATGTTTGTGTATCACTGATGCACTTTGCCGTACACCTGAAACTAACATAACATTGTAAATCAACTATGCTCCAATAAAGATTAATTTTTAAAAAGAGAAGGGAAATGAGATCAATGATCTGAAGAGAGAGTTACAAAGAAGAGTGAATGAATTTTAAAAAGGAAAAAAACCCACAAGGTCAAAGGAACAGGGGAGGAAACAGCAACTGATGAAAAGTCTGCAATAGAGGCTTGGAAACCAAAATGTGGGTGAAGCATGGTGGAGCCAATTCATTCTACAGAACCTGGACTCAAAAGACAGGGACCTCCCTGGTGTTCCAGTGGCTAAGACTCCGCGGCCCCAATGCAAGCGGCCTGGGTTCGATTCCTGATTGGGGAACTAGAGCCCACATGCTGCAACTAAAGACTCCACATGCCACAGAGAAGCTCCCACATGCTAAAATACATTTTTGTTTCTTCAGAGCACCAAGGACAGCAAAGGGTGGCCCTAGAGGGGGCCAGGGAGCCAGTTAAAGATGGCTGCACCTTCGCTATACTTTTCTGCAGGCCAGTGCCAGGGAACCTCCCCCCTCAGAGGGAATCTGTCTCCTCCTGTGTAGGTTGACTGAGAAGGACTCAGAATGCCGAGGACACAAGACACCGTCAGGGATGGTATGGAATTCAGGGAACGTGTGTGTGCTGAGCAGGGGAAGCACTCCACGATGTTCCTCTCCCAACCCTCCCCAGGAGGCTGACAGCCAAGCGTGGACAGCAGCCAGGGAAGACTGAAGCAATAACCTCTGGAGAGGATAGATATCTCTGGACTAAAAACCTGATGTGAAAGTGACCAGGACAGAATACATTGTCTATTGAATCCCATTACTCACTCTGCTATCATATTGGTTATTATTGATTCATTTACCGTACCAATAAAGAATACAGAAATTGTGCATACACTGAAGTTAGAAGGTATTGTTTGACCCTTGGTCAGGGGATAAGGAAAGTCCAATGACCTCCTAAAAAGTGACTTTCTAAAGATGGCTCGAGATCACTCAAACGTCATTTTAGATATATGGAAGAAGAGTGTGACCTGGAGAATTAGGTAATAAGAGCTATAACGATGCTGCTTGTGTTTTGAAGCCCACGATATAAATGTTTTCATTAAGTTGAACTAATATCCAAACATCTTTGACACCTTGCCAATCGCACATGGTTCAAACCAGTAAAGAGGGATTCAATATGACAGGTGGAGAGGGATTGCTCTGGGTTTTGTGGCTCTGGGTATCATGTCCTAGCAAAAAATCTCTAGTAAGAAATCTCTAATAAGAAATTACCTGGAGCAGAATTTAACTTCTTTAACAGGTAGGCATCTTTAAACCACAGTAAGATTTAGAATTAAGGATACAAAGGTATAAGAAATAAAAATCATTCTACTGATTTTTTTGTTGTTGTTAACAGGGAATCATTTTTGGTATTTTATTGGAATTATATTTTATTTGGAATTATATTTGGTATTTTAGGTATGTATAAGAATTTGGCTAATTATAATTGAAAACCCTGAATTCAAATTTAAAATGTGGATTAATATTTTCTGTTTATATATATATCCATGTATGTATCTCTATCTCTATTTATCTGTCTGTCTATCTATCTGGTCCACTACTTGTTTTTATAAATAAAGTTTTATTGGAACTCAACAATAAAGATAAAATAAAATGTGCGTTAAATATTTCTTTCAAATTTGTGATTTTAGGTTAAATTAGAACATTTAAGATAACATTAGGTTCAGCATAATTATGAATATAATATTTCATATTACACATAATAATAAACATAAAATTATTGAAAAATGTAAAATTATTTACATTCTTAGGAAAATTCTGTTTGTTAGTTCATAAAAATGAAGTATTTAAGAAGAAAGTTGAAAATACATAGAACAAAAATGCCTAGAAATATAGGTAGAACTTAACAAAATCACAATGAGAGTAAATTTCATTACATCTCTGTCATTATTTGGTATATCAAAGACCTAGAAATAAGCAATGTAAAAAGGATTTAAATATCACAACCAACAATTTAATAGCTCTATATGATTTTTTTTAAATCATATGTTTAAAACCTAGCATTTACTTGACCATGAAGAAAATATCAATCCTCTTCAATAAGAGACTTTTCTAGGACTTCCCTGGTCGTCCGGTGGCTAAGACTCTGTGTTCCCAAAGCAGGGGGCCCGGGTTCAATTCCTGGTTAGGGGACTAGACCTCACATGCTGCAACTAAGTGTTTGTATGCCTCGACTAAAGACCCTGCATGCCCCAACTAAGACCTGGAGCAGCCAAATAAATAAATACATAAATACTGAAAAAAAAACAAGGGATTTTTCATGTCTCGTTTTCAGAACACACACATCACAGAAGCAGGCTATTTTGGCGTTCCCTTTCCACAGTCCACTCCAAGGGAGATTAAATCAAGCTTCCTCGGGTTAGTAATGAGGGGGGCAGAGAGTGGGGGATGGGGCAGAGGGAACTGGGGCTGTCAGTGCCTGCTGTATGCCTATGCGTCTGTGTACCATGTGTCTTGGCTGTATTTTCTCAGTTTCCAACATAGTCCTGTCGAGGCAGCACCCCCCGTTTCACAGGTGATGGAGAGTTATTCTCACTGTTCACTGTTTGGACCATCAGATCCCCATCATCTCCATCCAACAAAGTTCCTGCCTTTAACTGGCAGAAAGAGCTTTCCCCTCGGCCCCCAGATTCAAGTCCTCTTTCCCGTCTCTGGGTGGCTCCCCTCCACCTCTGCCGTGAAACGGTGACTGTCACACTGACCCACTTCCCAGCAGGAGTGTGAAATGTAACAACTAATTACGAAGGCTAATAAAATATTTACAGAGCCTATAGCACACTCTGGAAGTGCAAGGGCTAACTTAATAAAAACACAATGACAGCACTGGATAAACAGCACACGGAGCCTAGTGCCGCTCTGGAGAAGGGTAAACAACTTGCCGGGGTAATTTCAGGCTCTATTAGATGCTTGCAGCAAATATCACTGTTATCCAAAGGAGAGAAAAGCTGCCGCACAGGAAATCCTGACCGAAGGCCACAGCCTAGCCATGCAGATCAACGCGCACTGATTAAAATGAGCAGTGACCTTTCACGCGAGTGCTGGTGTCTCTGGGCTTTTTCAGAATTCAGGAAGGTAGATGTCAGCTGGCTCCCTGTAACCTTAGGCTCAAGCCCCAGGGCCTTGCCTGCTTGGGAAAGAAAGCCCTCTCCAGGAATCTGAAGCAGAGGCAGCTCTGGGCTGGCCAGGCTTGAGAAAGGAGGGATGGTCTTGATGAAACGTGGAGTGAATTTGGATCTTTGCAGGAGACAACAGAAGGAGCAAGGAGCATGGCCATTCAAGAAATAAAAAGAAGGCCAGTGTGTCAGAAGGGTCCAGCCAGGAAGACAGGTCCTGTGCCAGGAGTTTGGTGCAGCGACTAGAGCGAAGGGAAAAGCTGAGAGGTCACGAGGCAGACACTGAGGCCATCCATGGACCACGGACAGAGGGAAGCCGCTCTCACCCCAGGGGCTGGAGGAACAAGGGTTGGGGAGGTGTGGCCAGAGCAAAGATGTGAGTGGAGCCCATGGAGAAGATGTAGTTGATGCAGAGACATGCCTCAAGGCAGAGCAAAGAGGGGACAAATCCTATGTACCCATCGATTGCACGGTGGGTTCTTGTGACACTGAGCAGGGCAGGGGAGGGCTGGCAGGGCCAAGGTCAGATGTTCAGCTCACAGCAAGACAGTGGAAGGCAGGGCTGAGCCAGTTCGGCTAAGAGACAGGATGTAAGGCTCCCACTGAAGCACAATGGGAAATAGCCTTTGGTTTTCTTTTTTTTTTGGGGGGGGGGTGGGGCGTTAATACTCAGCTCTTAATTTCTCTCTTCTACTCCCCCAACACCCCTAACCATCCCCTTTGGAAACTATCATTTGTCTTCTATGTCTGTGAATCTATTTCTGTTTTGTAAATAAGTACCATTTCTTTAGAGTCCACATGTAAGTGATACCATATGATGTTTGAACACATACAGGTTTTTAAACCAGGGGTGACCCTCCCACCCCATGTGCTAGATCAAGAGAAGGTCGGGAGCAGTGCTCTGGACACCTAGTTCAGCTCCTGAGCCACCTCCTGGGCAGCCTGTTACCTGCTGCACACACTGCCCATCAGAACAAGCCTTTGGGTGAAGGAAGATGATTTTGGTCACTTAACACGAGTTTTGAGAACCGCGAGGTTGGCAGTCCCCTGGAGTGTGTGAGCTGTCTCTCTCTGAATCTGAGTTCCAGTCTTTCACTGCTTCAAAGACGCAGTGCAAGGGGCAACCTCATTCTAACTGGGTCACCAAATTCTCATACCAAGTGGGCGTGGAATTCCAGTTATAGAAAGTCACCTTCACTCTCACCACGAGTTACTAAGCCTGACAACAGGGTCAGTGAACGGAGCAATGTGTGAGAGACATCAGAGTATGTGCACTAGCCAGGTGACCCCAGAAAGCAATCTAGAAAGTTCCAGACAAGCCCTGCTTTAGTTTCCCTCCCCAAGAATGGTGTTCAAAATTGTAAACTGTCTCATGAATCAAGTGAAGAGTGTAAGTTCATGGGGTGTTAATTTAATGGCTCACCTGGGCGTTAACTAATTTTGTTCTTGTGACAGTGTGATAATTTTGGAAACTCTACGCTGGGAGGTGACACTAATTCATTTCCACTCACTCTGTGTTCACAGAACTCAACTGCTGGGAATGGAATTGTTGCGTTCCTGTAGGTGGGCAAGGAGATGAGGGGCATCTCATAAAGTCACAGAGTCAGGGAAATAATTGGCTGAAAGTTGTCTAATTTGTTAGGGGCAGAACTGGAGCCTAGAATTCAGGACTCCAGGCCAGGGGCTGTGTCAGTGACATGAGGACAGCCATTTGGTTAATACCATCCCCCCACATCTCGTATTCTGTTCAGAGGCACATTTATCTTTCAAACAGCAGCACAAGAATACGTACTACCACCTCCCATGGACATGGGGCCTCCCTGGTGGCTCAGTGTTAAGAATTCACCTGCAATGCAGGAGCCACAGGCAACGGTGGGTTCGATCCCTGGGTGGGGAGGATCGCATGGAGGAGGGCATGGCAACCCACTCCAGTGTTCTTGCCTGGAGAATCCCATAGACAGAGGAACCAGGTGGGCTGCAGTCTATGGAATTGCAAAGAATCAGACACAACTGAAGTGACTTAGCACACACAAGTACAACCATGGACATAACACTTTGTTCTGGAGCTCCAAGACTTATAAGAGTTGATTCTTACCCATGAGCTGTGAGGAGAACCCCACGGGACTCAACCACTGGATCAGAGAATAAAATGAGGGAATGCATTTTCTGGTGCCTCGCACAGAGCCTGGCATGCTGCAAGAACTCCAGCAAGGCGAGTGTCTTCCGTGATGGCACTGTTTATCAGCGAGTGTGTCTCGCTGCCTTTGCCAGCAGCCCAAGCCTGAGCGCAGGATTTCCATCACCCCATCTTCTGTTCAGTGTTGTGTGGGAGGCACTGGAGGATGAAGGAGGGTACATTCAAGGACTGCGCTCCTCTTCCAAAGGCTCTCATGCAGGTCTTCGCCCTTCCCTGCCCCACCTCAGGACTAGGGATGCAAAGGCCCGCATGGGTGCTAGCCTCAACCAGCCCTTGCTGGCTTCCTAATCCTGTGCACATCCTCAAAATTCATCCTTCCTTACACTCTTCTCCTTTGTGTGTGCCCTCCTTTTCTTTTCTAGATTCTGTTTAATCTTGCAGTTGTCGTCACTCCGTTGCTAAGTCATGTCCGACTCTTTGCAACCCCATGGACTGCAACACACCAGGATCCCTTGTCCTTCACCATCTCTTGGAGTTTGCGCAAATCCATGTCCATTAAGGTGGTGATGTCCATTAATGATGGTGATAATTCTCTGCTGCCCCCTTCTTTTGCCTTCAATCTTTCCCAGCACCAGGGTCTTTTCCAATGAGTTGACTCTTCACATCAGGTGGCCAAAGTACTGGAGCTTCAGCATCAGTCCTTCCAATGAATAGTCAAGGTTGATTTCCTTTAGGATTGATTGGTTTGATCTCCTTGCAGTCCAAGGGGCTCTCAAGAGTCTTCTCCAGCACTCCAATTAGAAAGCATCACTTCTCCAGCGCTCAGCCTTCTTTATGGTCCAAATCTCACATCTGTACATGACTATTGGAAAAACCATAGCTTTGATGATACAAACTTTTGTCAGCAAAGTGATGTCTCTGCTTTTTAATATGCTGTCTAGGTTTGTCATGGCTTTCTTTCCAAGGAGCAAGTGTCTTTTAATTTCATGGCTGCAGGCACCATCCACAGTGATTTTGGAGCCCAAGAAAAAAAAATCTGTCACTGTTTCCATTTTCCCCCATCTATTTGCCATGAAGTGATGGGTCCAGATGCCATGATCTTAGTTTTTTGAATGTTGGGTTTTAAGTCAGCTTTTTCACTCTCTTCTTTCACCCTCAAGAGGCTCTTTAGTTCCTCTTCACTTTCTGCCATTAGAGTGGTATCATCTATGTATCTGAGGTTGTTGATATTTCTCCTGACAATCTTGGTTCCAGCTTGTGACTCATCCAGCCTGGATTTTGCATGATGTACTCTGTACAGAAGTTAAATAAGCAGGATGACAACATACAGCCTTGTCATACTACTTTCCCAATTTGGAACCAGTCCACTGTTCCATGTAAAATTCTAATTGTTGCTTCTTGACCTGCATATAGGTTTCTCAGGAGACAGGTAAGGTGATCTTATTCCCATCTATTTAAGAATTTTCCAGTTTCTTGTGATCCATACAGTCATAGGCTTTCTCATAGTCAATGAAGCTGAAATAGATGTTTCTCTGGAATTCCCTTGCTTTCTCTATGATCCAACAAATGTTGGCAATTTGACCTCTGGTTCCTCTGCCTTTTAATCTAGTAGTTCAGTAAACTATATTTCACAGTAAAAAACAAACAAACAAACAATCAGTTTGAAAACTCTCAGGGCCTGTTGTAGGCTCTTTGCCCAGCTGTGATCTGGGTACACCTGTGTCTTTGTTACTTCATCCTTTCAAAACTCCTCACTGGGCAGGTTATGGGAGAGGAAATTAGGGGAACTTGGACCTAAGAGGTTGATCGGACATTTGACGTATGGCCTATGCATACAGATTTCTGAATAGTGGCGATCGAAAGTATTCTGCCCCACTGTAACCACAAGTGGGACTGGGTACCAGTGCCAAGCTCATGAGTCCTATACACCTTTCTTCTGTATGGGCTAGAGATTCTTTATTTTTAGCTGATTTTTAAATTGTAGGGTAACTGCTTTACAAAGTTGTGTCACTTTCTGCCATACGACAACCCAAATCAG
Organism: Bos indicus; assembly: GCF_029378745.1. Classification (NCBI taxonomy): domain Eukaryota; kingdom Metazoa; phylum Chordata; class Mammalia; order Artiodactyla; family Bovidae; genus Bos; species Bos indicus. Next base: position 13,552,143 of record NC_091781.1, on the reverse strand, counting down.
CCACAGTTCTAAAAAACACACGTACCCCAAGGTTCACTGCAGTGCTATTTACAACAGCCAGGACATGGAACAGACAGTCTTAAAAGAAGGATGATATCTAGACCATTTAGTGTGATTCAGGTAACACTGAGTGTCAAATTCTAGCACCTAGAGAAGTTTTAGGCACACCACAGGGGACTCAATACCTGTTTATGGACTAACGATTGAATTCTGAGATCTACCGCATCCTACCACGGTTGGCATATGGGGTAAAGCCATAGAAGTGTGACTTCTTGAGTGGTATTATGCCCCTGTGTCTCCATGCCTACATGTTCAGGCAATATCTGTAGAATGCAATGGAAGGAGCATTGCTAGGTCCCAGCAGAAGCCTGCAATAGGGTCCCTGATTTTCAGCTGTCTTTTCTAAGGGAATATACCTTGCTTCTTGAGGCTGGCATTTCATTGCAAGCCACTGATTTTAGCTTCTTAATGGACTAAAAGAAAAAAGGAGGAAAGTGATGCTGGGAGATAACCAACAGCAAAGATTGTCTATGTGAACATTTCTAAAAACAAGAGCATCAGCTCCCAGAATGCAATTGCCAGAAACTGCAGGTATGAGTCCCTAACCCTTTGCGTTGCAGATTGCCAGTGTCTGCTAAGAACAACACAAGGGGGAAAATGCAACCTGTCCCATAAATAGAGCATGAATAAATGCTATGGAGGAGAAAATAATGGGAAAAAAGAACAAAGGATGAGAAGACTAAATCTCTGCAGCTATCTCTACCAACTCAAGGTTGCAGAACCTGGAGCACATGTTGCCAACAGGAAGCGTGAGGGCTTAGTCATTCAGTTGTGTCTGCCCACCAGGCTCCTCTGTCCCTGGGATTCTCCAGGCAAGAATACTGGAGTGGGTTGCCGTGCCCTCCTCCAGGGAATCTTCCCGACCCAGGGATCAAACCCGAGTCTCCTCCATTGGCAGGTGGGTTCTCCATTGCTGAGCCACCTGGTAAAGACTCAGACTAAAATACTGCTTGTACGCCACAGGTACTTCTCTCTTTGCGGTTTGGTAGTATTTTTCTGCCCCTGAGTCAGTGCCTCTTTTCTTCACTAACCCTGGGGCTCCAGGGAAATCCTGATAGAGAATCGGATTTGTTTGGCCTCCTAGCCCTCAGGCCTCAGTGGCTAAGCCTATACTTGTTTATTAGTTGCTTTTCTGAATGGTCACACTTCACAGAAAAAGGTCCTGTTAGAATGTGTACTTCCTGGAATATGAAAGACATGGATGGGAGAGTTTTTGTGGGTGAGGGGGTGGGAATATAGAAATACTTAAATTTGACTAGAACATATTTAAATACGAAGAGAAAAAAGAAACTCACATTACAGCACCTGTCTACACAGAAAGAAAGAAAATAGAGCTGAGAGGTCAGGAAGTGGGCTAAGAGCCCAGGCCCTAAAGCAGTGTGCTTGATCTGAACTTCCTACTGGTCAAATTTTCTTCTTTAGAGAGAGGCACTCTCTCTAAAACCCTAGAGAGCCTTCTGCTTTAAGACCTGGTAGTGTGGGCAGGAACTCAGCCTTTGCCACATGTTGGCTATTGGAAGTGCAGGAAAATGCTTAGGAACTATGAGCTTCAGATTCTTCATAGAGAAATTAGTTAAAGACACTCGTCTTTAAAAGTTGGTCTGAGGATGAAATTAGATAACGTGAGTAAGGATTTCAGATTAGCTAAGGGATGGCATATGATCAATGCTAAACAAATACATGATTACTCTGCCTTCTTTTTTATTAATAATATGTATTATGTATTCTGCTGCTCCAGGGCTTAGTTGCAGCATGTGGGATCTAGTTCCCTGACAAGGGATCAAATCTGGGCCCCCTGCATTGGAAGTGCTGAATCTTAGCTACTGGCCCCCCAGGAAAGTCTCTACCCTGTCTTCTGAACTTAATTAATTTAATTTCATGTTTCTGAAAACAAGGCAATATAATCACTCATTCATACATCCATTCATTCAACCAACAGTTATGGCAGTGACTTGGGTCTTGGGTACATAACCCAAGCATAACCTAAGTGATGAACAAATCTAACAGGTTCTTACTCTGAGGGAGTCCCACAGGAGAAAATGAGCATTAATGAAGCTCCACACGAAGAAAGGCTTAGCTACATGTGCTTTAGAAAGAGAAAGAATATGGCCCACGAGACACTATTTTAGACAGATATAAGTTTGTATGTGGAGGAGGTCAGAAAACGCCTCTCTGAAGACGATACATTTACATTGAAACTAAAGGAATTGTTAAGAGTTTGTTCAGCAAAATCAGAAGGGTGGGTGTAGAAGGAAGAAGAAAACTCTGCAGTAGATCAAGATGTATGAAGACCCTAAGGCAGGAAGATGGATGGTGTGCTCAAGAAACTGTAAAGAGGGCGTCATGGTGGGAGAGCTTTGAGGGACCTAGAGAAGGGGGTCCGGTGACAAGGAGAAGAGCAGCCACTGATCGCGCAAGGTATGCTGGTGGCCTCAAACGCAGCCGGAAAGGCAGACCAGAGGATTCGTGGCCCTGTGTGCCCCACATTGAGAGATGGCCAGCTCCCACCGAAGATCATGCTTCCAGAGCACAGACTTGTTCCTAGGAAAAGTCTGTCCAGTCCAGACACCACTGGATTCCCAAGTCCCTTATTTTTAGATGTGGCCATGTAACTATAAGGGCTTCCCTGGTGGCTCAATGGTAAAGAATCTGCCTGCAAAGCAGGAGACATAAGTTTGATCTGGGCTGGGAAGACCCCCTGGGGGAGGGCATGGCACCCCACTCCCATATTCCTGCCTGAAGAATCCCCACGGACAGAGGAGCCTGGAGGGCTACAGTCTATGGCGACTCAGAGTAGGACACAACTTAGTGCCTAAACAAGAACAACGTGACTATAAATCAGAACGACACATGTTAACTCTAGGCCGAGACTTTGAAGAAGCAGGCCCACCTTCTCCATATGCCCTCCTTTCCATCCTTCCAGCTAGAAGTAGATGTCTATGACAGGAAGATGCTGGAGGGCAAAACAGAAGAAACTCTGGTCCCTAAACCCTGGCGGGGATAGCTGCTGGCTGACTAGGGCCATTCTCATGGACTGTTCTGGTGCTGTGAAGTACATTTCTCTTGTGTTTCAACTGTTACATAATCTTTTGTTCCATTTATTATGGCACTTAAGCATTACTCTAACTTAGACATTGTACTAAGGAGTTTTTATTTTATCCTCAAAATGTTATCTTGAGTTCTAAGTGTAATGGGAAGTCACTGAAGGATTCTCAGCAAGGAGCAGGCATGACCTGCTTCCACCATAAAATGATTACTCTGGTTGAACAAGTGGGGAGGGGGTTGGGAGGTTAGAACTGTATAATGAACAAGGCAAGAGATGATGATGGCTAAAATAGTGGCAGCAGCTGAGAGACAGAAGTTCTGGTGTGCAGGGCTACTCGGACTCAGTGATGGGGAGTAGGTGGGCGAATATAACCATCATGTTCTGATGGAAGCATCTGGCTTCCATGATAGACGGTGGACTCAGGGAAAGAGTCCTGGCTGGGGGGGGGGAATGCAGTGAGGGCATTCAGAGGGAATGCAGAATGAGCAGGGCAGAAGCAGGGCACTTGTGCATCACACTTCTCTGCCAGTCTTTGCGATGGAGCTCACCTCCGTGGGATCCTGCAGTCATGTGACCAGACAGCCTTTGGTCTGGTTAGCATGGGATGCCTTTGCCATACTAAGCAGAAAACCCATTTTCCATTCATTCATTTGCTCGTTCGTTCACTCAACCAGGCACTGGCCTAGGGACTGGTAGTCGGGGTGGGGGTGGTCAGCACACAGTCCGGCTCTTGAGGAGCTCACAGTCCTCATCCTCTCCTCCTTGAACTGTTCACGTCAATCTATCCCAGAGGGATCAGTAACCAGAAACACGTGGCCAGAGGAATCGACAATTCATGAAAATGGTTTCCGACACAGAGAGAGTGTTATGAGGGGCAAGGGTGGAAAGGGAGGAGGTTGAGAAATAGAAAGGGCAAAGAAGGACTGTTTTCTCTAAAAATTTACAGTGTTTCCTCCCACACAACTTTCTAGGACACTTAACATGTGCAAGAAAAAAATCAGGCCCCAGATGCTATGGGACCTCCCCGAGGTGTGACAACCAGAACAGTCTCGGACTCAAGGTCCGCACCTCCGTCACCGCACACCATGGGATGCCTCCCTGGAGGGGGAAAGTGCTGTTTGTAAATGAGTCTGGAGGAAAACAGGTGCATGCGTGGCCTAAGGAAAGGCTGCACTGCAGAGGGGCAGAGTGATGGCCTCACCTGGCCAGGTGCCCAGGGCTGCCTGGCCATCCACCCGGGCTGAGGTCCCAGGGCTTGGAACTGGTCTGATTGGATTTCCAGTACGGAGGCAGAGGGAAACTACAGGCTGTGACCTGCGGAGCCTAGGGGAATTCTGTCTCCTGGTTGGGTAGGAGGGTGCTGGGCTGGAAAGGAGGACACGCTGACATGGTCAGTGTGGGCAGGCACTGGACCATAGGGTCTAGACCTCAGGGCCCCGATGGATGTATTACTGGGGGTGCTGTTGAAATCTAATCAGAAACAGTGTCATTTCCTTAGAGCCAGGAGAGTTTGGAAGGATAACCCTGGCATACGTGTGTGTGTGTGTGCACACCCACAAGTACACGTGCATGCTCACATACTTCTACACATATGTGCTCAGGGCGTGCTCCATGCTGGTGTGGAGCTGGATATGGGTAGAGTGCGGCTTCCCAGGTGGCGCTCGTGGTAAAGAACCTGCCTGCCAATGCGGGAGATATAATGAGACACAGATTTGATCCCTGGGTCAGGAAGATCACTTGGAGGAGGGCATGGCAACCCGCTCAAGTGTTCTTGCCTGGAGAATCCCATGGACAGAGGAGCCTGGAGGGTTACAGTCCATGGGGTCGCAAAGTGAAGGACAGGACTGAAGCAGAAGTGTACAGTCTAGAGTTGGACGCAGGGGAACTTTAGGACAGGAAGCTGGCTACCTGGAAGCTGAGAAAGTCAGCCTGGAAGGGCACTGGTTTCCGCCCATGTGGATTCTCTCTGCAACACTGAGTCTCCCAGTTTTATTCCCAAGAATCACCACACACAGTTCTTTCTTACACGATTCTTACTTATAACTAGGGATGTATGCTGCAGATCCGCAGGTGCTTCTAGCTCTCCCGAAGACGGAAGAGTCTTTGCTAGAAAGAATCAAGGGCAAAACAGACGCTGTGCTATTATTAAACACTTGGATTCCATCTGTGAAAGGTGATCTGTCAAATACAAATACACTTTAACGCTTCCACCTTCTGTAGGACTTTTCGAGAATATATGCTTATAAATAGTGAAAGCTCTGCCTTGATTTTCAGCTTGGAAAAAGTGGTTTCTGTCTCAGCCTATAATGACCATGGATTCCCTGAGGATTATAGCCAAGTTAACACCAAAGTGCTTACGTGATGTGCCAAACACTCTAAAAATACTCTTTTAATCCTCTAACATCCCCACGAGGTAGGTACTCTTATTGTCTTCAGCTTACAGATGCAAGCCACTGAGGCTCTGTGAGGTCAGATAAGTTGTCCAAGGTCACACGACTAGGCAGGATTTGGATCCAGGCTGTCAGGCTTCAGAGGCCATGCTCCCTTTTTGTTTCTTAATTTATTTATTTTTAATTGAAGGATAATTGCAATATTGTGTTGATTTCTGCCATACATCAACATGGATCAGCCATAGGTATGCATATGTCCCCTCGCTCTTGAGTCTCCCTCCACTTCCCACCCCATGTCACCCCTCTGTTGTCACAGAGCCCCAGTTTGAGGTCCCCGAATCACACAGCAAATTCCCGCTGGCTGTCTATCTGATATATGTTAGTGCATATGCGTCCACGCTACTTTCTCCATTTGTCTCACCCTCTCCTTCTTTCCCCTCCACCCCACGTCCGTAAGTCTGTTCTCTATGTCTGTGGTCTCCATTGCTGCCCGGCAAACAGGATCATCAGTACCATCTTTCTAGATTCCACAGATGTGCATTAATATATGATATTTGCTTTTCTCTTTCTGACTGACTTGCCTCTGTGTAACAGGCTTTAGGTTCATCCAGAGAAGCCCTGCTCTTGACCATGCGCTTCTGCTTCCGTGGACAAGAGCAGCCTCTGCTCTGCCGTGCTGCACTGGACGGTTACCAGGCTGTGTCCTGTGCTAAACAGAACCTTCCAGGAGGTGCTGTTTCCAGTTTCTCGTCACTCCTCCAGCTGGAGGCCCAGGAGCTGGCATGCGGGAGAGCCCACGAGGGCTTGCTACATGTCTGCTGTTGGGACTGGTGAGGCCGGCCAAGGTGACCCGTCCCTTCCCCTGCCCCAGCAGCAGCACTTGGGACTCTGCGCACAGCGACCTTATCCACAGCGCCTCGCCCCGTGACGGCTTTCCCTCCACAGGCTAATCCCTTCTCGACAAGCTCCGCTGGCAGACCAAATCCTGGTGCACCACCGTGGGCATCTGTCACCGCTCTGCCAGGCCAACAGGAAATGTGCCTGTGGCCCCGAACAGTAAACACATCATCCGGGCTGGGCACCAGAGCCGGCTGTGGGCGCTCGTTACCTCCACCACAAAACGAGGGGTTTAGCCAGCGAGCCTGCGGCCAGTTTCACTGTGTTCCTTTCGTTCCAGGAGCACAAGAGGTAAAACCCATCGGTGTGGCAGATACCAGATTCAATTTAGAGATTCAGATGCAGACACTTTCCTGAGTGGGGAAGAAAGAGTCCACGTGGCTTGGATTAGCTCCAGAATGTTGCCCTGAGGCCAAATAGGAATGAGAGGAATAGACGGGCCTTTTCCATTTTGCTGGTAGACTTGGAAGAGAAGGGAATTCAATTTTAGAGATTTTAAAGTCCTAACCACATTTTCAAAATGGTGGATCTTTCCCTTCAATTTTAATTTTTTTAATTGAAGCTTAGTTCATTTACAATGCTGTGCTAGCTTCAAGTGTAAGGCAAAGTGATTCATGATACATATATATTCAGTGACACACATAGATACATATTCTTTTTCAGATGCTTTTCCATTAGAGGTTGTTATAAGATACTGAGTAGAGTTCCCTGTGCCATACAGTACGTCCCCATTGTTCACCTATTGTATATATAGTCATGTGTATCCGCTGGGCTTCCCAGGTGGCGCTAATGGTAAAGAACCCACCTGTCGATGCAGGAGATGTAAGAGCCATGGGTTTGATCCCTGGGTCGGGAAGATCCCCTGGAGGAGGGCATGCCAACCCACTTCAGTATTCTTGCCTACAAATTCCCATGGACAGAGGAGCCTTGCGGGCTACAGTCCACGGTCGCAAAGAGTCAGACATGACTCAAGTGACTCAGCATGCACCCAGGCATGAGTGTATCTGTTAGTCCCAAACTCCTACAGAAATGGTGGCTCCTGATGCAACAAGAAAGCTAAAAGAGGCAGAAGGGTGAGTTACATCTGCTGGTCTCCTGCTCTGTATCAGGTTTTTTCACAGGTTCCTTTAAAAGTCCCAATCCGTTTACAAAGTGACTATTTTGAGGTGCACAGAGATGAGCAGGAGATTCAGAGGTTACGTGACCCACCCGGTGCTGCACGACCAGTGGGTCACAGAACAGGAATATGAACCAAAGTGCGTGTGACCCCAAAGCTCACAGTGTTCCCAGCACACAGCACAGCCACGGACCTTTTCTTCACTGAGCTGCCTACAAAGAATGACTGAAATTAGTTTCAAAAAACATTTTTTTCTATATCGCTGCAAGAGATGTCTCTAACCTTTCAAAACCCCACAAGCATATAAAGAAAAGTCTTCTATTTTGAACACATAACACCTGTTCTGAGATTTATATGGTAAACAGCGTAGTGGTATGTTATATTTTTGGAAATAGCATCGTTTTGAAAAGCTCTCCTGAACTAATTTAACAGAAATAAACTGTACCAAGTAAAAGTGAAGGAAGTTACAGCTGTTCCATTTGGTGTTTCAAAATTTTTCTTTCTGACCGAAGCTAACAAGCCACAGAGTCAAACAAGGAGACGTTAACTATTAACTTCGGGGTGAAGAGTCAATGGTTAGCACATTCTCGGTACTACCCTGCCCACACTCCAGCAAATATTAACATACACGGGCAAGGACACTTCCCTGTAACTGGCCAAGGGGGCAGTATACATTTGAAAAACACCAGCAGTGAAGGCTAGGCGCTGGTGTCACGGAGGCCCAGCAAAGGGGCCTGCTTCAAGTTAGGTGGCCAGTTAGAGCTGGGATCCCCAAGGAAAGCCATCCCTGGCACCCCGCTTTTGTGTGATGGTTGGATGGTTTTGTCCTGCTTGGACAGAACTACAGCGCCTGGCATGACTGCTTCCATGTACAAAACAATGATGAGCTCATTATCCTCTTAGAACGAATATCCCATCTGAAAGGAAAAACAAATTCACAGCCCCACTCTGACCTTTTACCTCAGTCGTACCTACGGTCTGGGGCTAACGTGACTATTGATATCATAACTTTCTCGCTTGAGTTTGTGGACTGATCTTCTAGAAGGAGATTGCTACTTAGTAGAGAATGCAAGGAATGGTATCAGACTGAGCTGAGTCCACAACTTAGCACTGCCCGTGGGCGGCTGAGTGCCAGGGCAAGTAGTGTATCTCCTTTCGGATCTCAGCTTTCCTGCTGATGAAAAAAATGATGATGTGTAATAACCCCCACGTGTAGAGGGTTGAACACTGTCCCTCCCTAATTCATGTCCACTGGGACCCTCAGGATGTAACTAACCTCAACTTGGAAAAAGGACCTTCGCAGAAGCAATTAGCTAACAAGATGAAACAGACGGGATTCATGTGGACCCTAAATCCAATGACAGATAGGCTTACGAGAAGAGGACAGGATGCAGAGAGGCAAGACCGTGTGAAGACAGAGGCAGTGACTGGAATTATACTGCCACGAGCAAAGGAACGCCAAGAACCATCGGAAGCTGGAAGAATCAAGGGAGGATCCTCCCCAGAGCCTTCAGAGGGAGCATGCCCCACCAACACCCTCATCTTGGACCTCTGGCCTCCTCAATTGTGAGAGGAGAAAATTCTGTTGTTGAAACCACCACTTTGTGATAATTTGTTCTGGATCCCAAGGAGACTCAGATACTATGCAAAGGGCTCAGTAGGGTGCCCATCATGGGGAGAGTAACAGATAAATAATGGATAAATGCCTGTGCTAAGTTGGAAGATAGAAGATGTTGCAGGTGAAGTTTGGGGCAAGCCCAAAAGGATCTCTAAGCAGAATGTTGAAAGTGTCCGCTGGCTCTTAGTGCTATACATGGTTAAGTTACCACAAGAAAGAAACGGACTCAAAAGAGAACTGGCCGGTCTGCAGGTCAATTTTAGACGGAATATAAAAAGGCTTGACTTGAAAAATTAAAATTCTCTGGCCTCTTGAGTAAGGAAAAGATGATCAAATTAACACACCACCTCAAGGTAAGATCAAATCAAGGATGTGATTATGAAACATTGAAAGAATTAAGGTATTCCTGGTAAGTCCACTCAGCCAGACAGAAGGGCTTTCAGAAATTTTAAGGACGATGTCCCACAGTGGATCACGTATTCAAAACGGCAGTGATTAAGTCTGTTGAGAGAGACTTGTTTTACAAAGGATCGTGGATTTGACCCTGTCTGATCAGAATGGGGTCTGGAACACAATCTACATTTGTTCAGTGAATGGGTGTATTAATGTATGGGCTAGAAGGAAAACAAATCTAGAATAAAGTGATATATCTGGAGCTTGCATTCTAAATGGGGGACACAGACATATACAAGTAAATAGAAAAAACAAAACCAAAAAAGATTTCTTATAGTTGCAGATGCTACGAAGAAAACAGATAAAGGGACAGAAAGTGGCCAGATCTGGGGGGCTGATGAGAGGCTGTATTAGACTGGCTAGTCAGGAAAGGCTTCTCTGAGGAGCTGACACTTTGTGACCTGAATAACGAGAAGGAACAAGGCTCTCCGAGGGGAGAATCTCCCAGGTAGAGGGACTGACAGGTATAAATGTCTGAGGTGGGATGAAGGGTGGGTTTTACAGTTTATGTTGTCAGCGGAGGAAAACTCAATTCTAGATGATGATATTTCTTGGAATTCGATGGGAACCGGCTTGTTATCTGAATACCCTTGGAGACATTTTTTTGGTGGCCTCTGACAGTAGAGGCGGCGGTGCTGGGATAAGGAGGGAATTTAGGGGGACAGAGGAACAGAGAAAGGCAGTGTATGCATTTGAATTCGCAATTCCAATATGAATAGCTGAGTTGTTGTTAGATTATCCAATTGGTTTTTAGATTAACGAGCTTCAAGCCCTCCCACTACAGCAGACATTTGAGAGTGGCTGGTTCACGTCTTCAAGAATCTGTTCTTCCCTGTTAGGCTGAGCAGCCTCCCTGTGGACCTATTCTCTCTCTACCCAGGCTCCTCCTCCTCTGAGCTGTGCGGTCAGGGTTGACCTCTGCTGGCCAGGGAGCTTCGGCAGTGTGGAAGAGAGAGAGAGCGAGAGAGAGAGAGTGTGTGTGTGTGTGTGTGTCTCCTGGGCACCTGCCCTCCTCAGTACAAGCGGGTAGCTATGTGACCCATTGCTGTTCCTTCTACTTTGGCAGAAATCTCTGGGGCTCAGAATGGTGACCAGCTTTGTCAAGGTCACAGGGCATGACCAATGGTAGCCGCTTGGATCTCAACGCCTCCCTGTTGTGTCTGCAGTGACCCAAGAGCACTGGGTCTCTTCCTTCCCTGGGAGGCGCCTCTCCACCCAGAACCAAGCCCCACCCCCTAAACCCTGCCCTAAAGCTGCTCCAGGTGCTTCTGCTGCAGATTCTCCAGCCCTTGAACCCACCACCACTGGCCTTCCTGGAGCTGGGACCCCCCCACTCCGGAACTTCATCTTGGGGTGTGTGGCCATGTCAGTCAGGCAAATGGCTGTAACTCAGAGTCTGTTTGAGGGTCCCTCATGAGGCCCACCTGGCTTTAGCCACAGGTGGGAACAAAGGTGGAGGGGCGGGGTCTCCCCTCCTTCCACCAGAGCCGGAGCCTCAGCTGGAGGCATAGAAAGCCCTGCCTTTGGTAGATTGATACAATTCCTCTGTAATCACTGTGGCGACAGCCGTGGTTCTATTTTTACAGTCCTTGTTTTGGATCTCTTCGGGGCAAGGCTTCCCTGGGAGCCTGCTAAGACAGACAGCCCCCAAGGGAATCCGGGGGAAGCCTGCCAGGCAGAGCCACCAGGATGGGACCTTCCCAGTGAGCCCTGCAACACCCACTCCTCCTCCTCCACACCTCTCAGAGTCCTGGGGAGTGCAGCTGTGGGACCCAGCAGTGCCATGGTCAAAAAACTCTGACCCTCCAGTGACCATGGATTTGGCTAAATCTACATGTCGAAGGGCTTCCCAGGTGGCTCAGCGGTAAAGAACCCACCTGCCAATGCAGGAGACATAAGAGACACAGGTTTGATCCCTAGGTCAGGAAGATCCCCTGGAGGAAGGCATGGCCACACACTCTGGTACTCTTGCCTGGAGAATCCCAGTGACAGAGGAGCCTGCCGGGCTACAGTCCATGGGGTTGAAGAGTCGAACATGACTAACATGACTTAGCACGCCGGCACGCACATGTTAAAGCCTGGAGCATCTCCTGTGGGCCAGGACTTTGAGGAGCTGGTACAAGCCCTGCGGTGACAGGTGAGGACACTGACCTGGACAGAGGCCAGCTCTCTGCTGGAAGAGCTTTCCTTCCTGCCTCACAGCATCCCTGCATGAGGCCCATGGTTCTTCCTGAACCAGCTCCTTCCTCTCTTCCTCCGTTTCAACCTCCCTTTGTTGTTTTTTGGTAAAGAGATGATGTGGCCCCAAACTCCACTGGCCTCGTTTAATCTGTGATCTGTTCATGTGAAAAGGTGCCATGGCTGTGCAACCTAGAGAAGCATTCTGGCCCTGGTCCTTCTCAGGACCCACTCCTGTTAGCAGCTGCTTTCTGCCCGAGAAGCAGGGAGCTACCGCACCAGGCGTGCTGGGGTGAGTGGGCCTCGGGTGTGGACTGAATTCTCTGAGGCTCAAGGGTCTGTGGACTAAACCAAGGACAGGTTTTGGGGATGGTCTCAGAACAGGGAGACACCACTCCCAGGTCACCAGGCACCCATCCCATCCCATCCTATAGGGCGTAATTGCTGCTGCCTGGCGCAGAGTGTTAGATGCTCAGTCATTCTGACGCCATGGACTCTTTGTTAGATGCTCAACTCTTTGTGACCCCATTGACTGTAGCCCACCAGGCTCCTCTGTTCATGGGATTCTCCAGGCAAGAACACTGGAGTGGGTTGCTTTGCCCTCCTCCAGGGGATCTTTCTGATCAGTGATTGAACCCAATCTCCTGCACTGCAGGCAGATTCTTTACTGTCCAAGCCTTTGCCCTGGTGCAAAGAGCAGTGTTAACTGAAGCAAACCATCAGGTTGGTGTGAACAGCTCACAAACTACAACAGGAAGTGCCTCACACCACTGGGAACAAACTGTGGGAATTTCCTTGAAAAAAGGAAGGGACCCTCACTCGCCGCCGACGGCCTGTCTCGTCACCCGCACGTCACGCCGCTGCCCCGCAGGTACGCGCCCGCTCCGCGCCGCCTCACCCGTGCGTTTCGGACTCCGGAGCCGTCCTTCCCCTCTCCGTTGAGCCGGTCCGCCGGCGAGAGGCAGAGCTTCCCCCGGCGCCGCAGGCCCGGGCCCGCTGAGCCAGGCCTCGTGGGTGCACGCAGGGGCCCGTCACGTGCGGCGTGGATCGCTCGCCCAGCCGGGCACAGCAGGGAAGGCTTGCCCACGAGTGTGCGCGGAGTCGGGCGATTGTATTCACATCGATCCTCCGGTGAAGGCTTTTGTGCTTGTGGTCGAGTGTAGGGTGCCAGGGAGGGTGGTCGCAGCGTGTGGGAGCGGCTTTTGGCCTGGGGGACTGCTGGGATATGGCATCTCCACCTTTGACCTTGCTTGGCTGTCCTGATGGAAAGACACGTGGGGCCACTGGGAGTGGGCCCGGCCGCCGCCCCCAGCATCGTGGCCTTGCCCGCTGCTCTGATACAGTAGCCCCGAGTGGATACATGAAGACACATTTTAGTAAACGGATTTTTGCAGCGTCAGGAGTATTTTCCTTCCCTTGGTCACTTGGGTTTATAACTTGCCCCTTTTTTGTAGACTTGGTTTTCCAGGGGACATGTGCAGCTGATTTGCTCTCAAGGCCATTTTAGCGGTGAAATATTAACTCATTTTTAGCGTAGGAAGTAATAGCCGTGGGGAAGAAGAAGAGCGTACATTTTTTCTGTAGGTCAGGCATGGGGCGACCTCTTAAAGATTGCACTAGTAGCCGGTGTTGTGGGGGCGGTGGCGGGTTCCGAGGCCCAGGTATCGTGGATGCCAGAAGTCAGCCCAGTTCATTTCTGATATTTCTCGTTCTGTTGCATGGGTGTCATGTTTGTGTTGTAACCCCACGGGTAGTGGTAGTATTGTCCTGATGATCTGTCTGTTTTTCCTTCAGAAATGCTTCGATTACCCGCAGTCCTTCGTCAAATGAGGCCAGTGTCCAGGGCACTGGCTCTTCATCTCACTCGGGCTTATGCCAAAGATGTAAAATTCGGTGCAGATGCTCGAGCCTTAATGCTTCAAGGTGTAGACCTTTTAGCCGATGCTGTAGCCGTTACTATGGGGCCAAAGGGAAGGACAGTGATTATTGAACAGAGTTGGGGAAGTCCCAGAGTGACAAAAGATGGTGTGACTGTTGCAAAGTCTATTGATTTAAAAGATAAATATAAAAATATTGGCGCTAAACTTGTTCAAGATGTTGCCAATAACACAAATGAAGAGGCGGGGGATGGCACCACTACTGCTACTGTACTGGCACGCTCTATTGCCAAGGAAGGCTTCGAGAAGATTAGCAAAGGTGCTAATCCAGTGGAAATCAGGAGAGGTGTGATGTTAGCTGTTGATGCTGTAATTGTTGAACTTAAGAAGCAGTCTAAACCTGTGACAACCCCCGAAGAGATTGCTCAGGTTGCTACAATTTCTGCAAATGGAGACAAAGAAATTGGCAACATCATTTCTGATGCCATGAAAAAAGTTGGAAGAAAGGGTGTTATCACAGTAAAGGATGGAAAAACACTGAATGATGAATTAGAAATTATTGAAGGCATGAAGTTTGACAGAGGATATATTTCTCCATACTTTATTAATACATCAAAAGGTCAGAAATGTGAATTCCAAGATGCATATGTTCTATTGAGTGAAAAGAAAATTTCTAGTGTCCAATCCATTGTTCCTGCTCTTGAAATTGCCAATGCTCACCGGAAGCCCTTGGTCATAATTGCTGAAGATGTGGATGGAGAAGCTCTAAGTACCCTTGTTTTGAATAGGTTGAAAGTTGGTCTTCAAGTTGTGGCAGTCAAAGCTCCAGGTTTTGGTGACAATAGAAAGAACCAGCTTAAAGACATGGCTATTGCTACTGGTGGTGCAGTATTTGGAGAAGAAGGACTAAATCTAAATCTTGAAGATGTTCAGCCTCATGACTTAGGAAAAGTTGGAGAGGTCATTGTGACCAAAGATGATGCCATGCTCTTGAAAGGAAAAGGTGACAAGGCTCAAATTGAGAAGCGTATCCAAGAGATCATTGAGCAGTTAGATATCACAACTAGTGAATATGAAAAGGAAAAACTGAATGAACGTCTGGCAAAACTCTCAGATGGTGTTGCTGTGTTGAAGGTTGGTGGGACAAGTGATGTTGAAGTGAATGAAAAGAAAGACAGAGTTACAGATGCTCTTAATGCCACACGAGCTGCTGTTGAAGAAGGCATTGTTCTGGGAGGGGACTGTGCCCTGCTTCGGTGCATTCCAGCCTTGGAGTCAATAACTCCAGCTAATGAAGATCAAAAAACAGGTATAGAAATAATTAAAAAAACACTCAAAATTCCTGCAATGACCATTGCTAAGAATGCAGGTGTTGAAGGATCATTGATAGTTGAGAAAATTATGCAGAGTTCTTCAGAAGTCGGTTATGATGCTATGCTTGGAGATTTTGTGAATATGGTGGAAAAAGGAATCATTGATCCAACTAAGGTTGTAAGAACTGCATTACTGGATGCTGCCGGAGTGGCCTCTCTCTTAACAACAGCAGAAGTTGTCGTCACAGAAATTCCTAAAGAAGAGAAGGATCCTGGAATGGGTGGCATGGGTGGAATGGGAGGTGGCATGGGAGGTGGCATGTTCTAACTCCTAGAATAGTGCTTTGCCATTATTAATAAACTGTGAGAGGAAGCTCAAGGCAGTGTTCCTCACCAATAACTTCAGGAGAGGTCAGTTGAAGGAGCTGACTGAAGAAAAGGCTGGCTGATGTTTAAGAAAATAACTATAACCATCAGTTACTGGTTTCAGTTGACAACATAGAATGGTTTACTGCTGTCATTGTCCATGCCTACAGATAATTTATTTTGTATTTTTAAATAAAGACATTTGTACATTCCTGATAAATGAGCTTAAGAGCCATGTACCAATGTACTGCTTTCAACTTAAATCACTGAGGCATTTTTACTACTATTCTGTTAAAATCAGGATTTTAGTGCTTGCTATCACCAGATGAGAAGTTAAGAAACAGCCTTTCTGTGGAGAGTAAGAACAATTGTGTACAGAGTAGAGAAATATCCGATTATGTGACAACCTTTGTGTAATAAAAATTGTTTAAAGTTAAAAAAAAAAAAAAAGAAAAAAAGGAAGGGAGAATGTTAACATTGTACCAGACATTTGTACCAAACGGCTAGATGTAAAAATCATAAGCAAAGTTATTTCTTTCTAGTTTGTTTCCCATTTATTCTGATGCAATTCTCCTTAGTATAACGGTGCGGCGCGCACATACACACGTGTCCTCAGGCCTGCAGTTGAGGAGGAGACCCACCCTCAGCGGTTTTCGTTTGGTTGTGCACCCGGCAGGCAGCACTGTACCCACCATCCCTTGTGACTATCTGGCCTCACTCCAGGATCTCATCAGGCCCCTCACTGCTGAAAGAGCGTGAACCCAGCGCCTGGCATAGGGACCTGCTTGGACAATCTCGATGCCATTTTCACAGCCAAGCACATTGAATTTACATTTCTTTTTTTTGTTTGTTTGTTTGCATAAGGCTGTTTCATTTAGCATATTCTAAAATCGGGGTTAAAAAGCCCAGGTTGGTGTGGGTGGCGGGTGGGGGATGGGGGTGGTGGTGGGGATGGTAAATTTCTTTATCTCTGAGTTTGGGTTCTCCGAAAAATGAAGAACAAAGTCTGACACAAAGTGTTACATGCTAGCAGCTTTCAAAAGGTGGTTTCAGGAAGTAGAAAGCAATGGGGAGGCTGAGACATGAGGAAGAAAAAGGTAAGGGACTCCGGCTTCCCTGCCAGCTCAGTGGAAAGGAATCTGCCTCCCAGTGCGGGAGACATGGGTTTGATCCCAGGTCCGGGAAGATTCCACACACAGTGGAAGAACTAAGCCTGTGCTCCAGAGCCCAGGAGCCACAACTACTGAGCCCACATGTCACAAATACTGAAGCCCACACACCTTACAGGTCATGCTCTGTAACAGGAGAAGCCACTTAAATGAAAAGCCTGAGCACCACAACTAGAGAAAAGCCCAAGCAGCAACTAAGACCCAGCACAGCCAAAAATAAATAAATATATATTTTTTAAAGATGAGGGACTGAAGCAAATGAAAACTGGTGATTTCATGGGTACCTGGAGCAGTCTTTCTGGGGACCATCTATAGAATCGTGTAGAATGCACCTTAGAACTGGCCACTTGACCAACAGGGCGTTGGGACATTTTTGTACCAATTC
The DNA here is from genome assembly GCF_029378745.1 of Bos indicus. Lineage (NCBI taxonomy): Eukaryota > Metazoa > Chordata > Mammalia > Artiodactyla > Bovidae > Bos > Bos indicus. Next base: position 13,535,274 of record NC_091781.1, on the reverse strand, counting down.
CCACCCTCCTTTGATTAAAGGTTTCTCCTGGGAATGTCTACCCGTGCCCCCCACCCCAACTGGGTTGTGCTTGTGTGGACTGCGTAAACTCTGGTGGCTCTTGGAGAAACTCCGAGATAGAAAAACCAAGAGAAGCTCAGGAGGTTGGGATGTTCTTGCCTGCAAAGAACAGTCCACTACAGCCTCAAGATGAAGCTGGAGAGTACAAATGCATCAACTTTTCTCATTCAAAAGAAAAATGAAGGAAAATAAACAACAGATTTGCTGTGGCATACACAAATACCTACAGTACACGGCATCAAAGATGTGAAGAAACTGGGCACTGAAGGGGGGGAAAAAAAACAGAACAAAATTTCCCTCTGGTCTTCCTAGCAACCAGTGCAAGGAGAATGTGACTCTATTTGGAGATGGGGTCTTTAAAGAGGTAATTAAATTACAGTGGGGATCATTAGTTTAGTTCAGTCTCTCGGTCGTGTCCGACTCTTTGCGACCCCATGAATTGCAGCACGCCAGGCCTCCCTGTCCATCACTTAACTCCCGGAGTTCACTCAAACTCATGTCCATCCAGTCGATGATGTCTGTCGTCCCCTTCTCCTCCTGCCCCCAATCCCTCCCAGCATCAGAGTCTTTTCCAATGAGTCAGCTCTTCGCATCAGGTGGCCAAAGTATTGGAGTTTCAACTTTAGCATCAGTCCTTCCAAAGAACACCCAGGACTGATCTCCTTCAGAATGGACTGGTTGGATCTCCTTGCAGTCCAGGGGACTCTCAAGAGTCTTCTCCAACACCACAGTTCAAAAGCATCAATTCTTCAGTGCTCAGCTTTCTTCACAGTCCAACTCTCACATCCATATATGACCACTAGAAAAACCATAGCCTTGACTAGACGGACCTTTGTTGGCAAAGTAATGTCTCTGCTTTTTAGTATGCTATCTAAGTTGGTCATAACTTTCCTTCCAAGGAGTAAGTGTCTTTTAATTTCATGGCTGCAATCACCATCTGCAGTGATTTTGGAGCCCCCAAAAATAAAGTCTGACACTGTTTCCACTGTTTCCCCATCTATTTCCCTTGAAGTGATGGGACCAGATGCCATGATCTTCGTTTCCTGAATGTTGAGCTTTAAGCCAACTTTTTCACTCTCCTCTTTCACTTTCATCAAGAGGCTTTTTAGTTCCTCTTCACTTTATGCCATAAGGGTGGTGTCATCTGTACATCTGAGGTTATTAATATTTCTCCCAGCAATCTTGATTCCAGCTTGTGCTTCTTCCAGCCCAGCGTTTCTCATGATGTACTCTGCATAGAAGTTAAATAAGCAGGGTGACAATATACAGCCTTGACGGACTCCTTTTCCTATTTGGAACCCGTCTGTTGTTCCATGTCCAGTTCTAACTGTTGCTTCCTGACCTGCATATAGGTTTCTCAAGAGGCAGGTCAGGTGGTCTGGTATTCCCATCTCTTTCAGAATTTCCCACAGTTTATTGTGATCCACACAGTCAAAGGCTTTGGCATAGGCAATAAAGCAGAAATAGATGTTTTTCTGGAACTCTCTTGCTTTTTCCATGATCCAGCGGATGTTGGCAATTTGATCTCTGGTTCCTCTGCCTTTTCTAAAACCAGCCCTAATCCAATATAACTGGTGTCCTCACAGGAAGAAGAGACTGGGACAGAGACAGAGGCATGACCACAAGAACACGGTGAGAAGGCAGCCAAGTGCAGGCCAAGGAGAGAGGCTTCAGGAGAAACAAACCTGCAGGCCTGGATGTCTAGTCTCCAAAGCTGTAAGAAACCAGATTTTAGATGTTCAAGCCACTGAGTCTATGTGAGGTTGTTATGTGTCACTGAGCTGACTCAGACATAGTATGTGCTGTGGAGTGCGCTGGGTCATGGGATCTTAACCTCCCTGATTGAGCTGTTTGCTGGAGGCCACCGAGGGCACCTGACCCTACTGAGGCCTGACTGCAGGTTCACCATCGACCCACAGAGCTGAGTCATCAAAGCCTCTACTCTGGGGATGTGGACCAAAAGATATGGAGAGGTGAACACTGTTCATGCGTGCTGGTACTAGGAGTTCCAACAGACTTGGGACTAGAGGGGACATTTGGGGGCCACGAGAAAGTTAATCCGTTGGTAAAAGAAGCTGAGGTGCAGAGAGAAGAGGGAGAAGATGGGTAGAAGGAAGCAGAGATGAAACACAGTCCCTAAGATATGGAGAGAGATAAGACAGAAGATATCCCTGACTCCTTCAGTGGGGAGAGGTTGGGAGGGGGGACGGACTGGGAGTTTGGGATTCGCAGATGCAAACTATTATATACAGAATAACAAGGTCCCACTGTATAGCACACGGAACTATATTCAATATTTTGTGATAAACCATAATGGAAAAGAATATGAAAAAGAATGCATATATATGTATAATGGACTCACTTTGCTATACAGCAGAAATTAACACAACACTGTAAATCAACTAAATGTCAATAAACTGACTTTTTAAAAAAGATATTCATGACTCCTAAAGATTTCACTTCCCACATGCCTAAATTAGTTTCCTGTTCCTGGAATACCACTGATGTACAGATTTTTGTTTGCAATGTTTAAAGTCCATTTTATTATAAGCTTTCGAACTCTTAATTCCATCATGGCTGGTTAATTTTGTGGAGAAATTAGAAGCTACAACCATACACATGTTTGTTTGTTTGTTTTTTAATTTTATTTTATTTAACTTTACAATATTGTATTGGTTTTGCCATATATCAAAGTGTATCTGCCACAGGTATACATGTGTTCCCCATCCTGAACCCTCCTCCCTCCTCCCTCCCCATACCATCCCTCTGGGTCATCCCAGTGCACCAGCCCCAAGCATCCAATATCATGCGTCGAACCTGAAACTGGTGACTCGTTTCATATATGATATTATACATATTTCAATGCCATTCTCCCAAATCATCCCACCCTCTCCCTCTCCCACAGAGTCCAAAAGACTGTTCTATACATCAGTGTCTCTTTTGCTGTCTCGTATACAGGGTTATTGTTACCATCTTTCTAAATTCCATATATATGCGTTAGTATACTGTATTGGTGTTTTTCTTTCTGGCTCACTTCACTCTGTATAATAGGCTCCAGTTTCATCCATCTCATTAGAACTGATTCAAATGTATTCTTTTTAATGGCTGAGTAATACTCCATTGTGTATATGTACCACAGCTTTCTTATCCATTCATCTGCTGATGGACATCTAGGTTGCTTCCATGTCCTGGCTATTATAAACAGTGCTGCAATGAACATTGGGGTACACGTGTCTCTTTCCCTTCTGGTTTCCTCAGTGTGTATGCCCAGCAGTGGGATTGCTGGATCATAAGGCAGTTCTATTTCCAGTTTTTTAAGGAATCTCCACACTGTTCTCCATAGTGGCTGTTTTTAATGCATTATACAATGTGACACAAGTCTATCTTCTGTTTTTCATATAAAACTTTCAATAAAATATTTTAGGGCAAATTAAAAAAAAAAAGAACTCTCTGTAACTTTATAGTAAACCGCCCGGGATGGAGCATCTAATCCTTAAGCTGACTGAGAAGGATATGCAGGAAAAGGATGATTTAGCAAGAAAATGGAGAAATCAAAGACCTAAAGTTCACAATGAGGTTGGGAAGGGGAGGAGTGGGAGTAGCTGAGTGACACATTTTCCCTATCAACCCAACCGGCTCTGTACATCTAGGCATGATAATGTTCCATTAGCCCGTAATCAATCCAACATGCTAATAACCCTTACAAAGGTATTATTGTCTTACAGGACAAGTCTTTTACTTCAAAAAAGACAAATCAGAAAGATATTTTGGAATGAAGTGTTTATTCAGTCTCAGAATCAGGCCACTGATACTGCCCTTTCTTCTAACCGTGGCATTCATCTTGTCTACACTTCCTGGAGCCAGTAAGCCCCCATCTAGTTGGTCTATATGGGTCCCTCCAATGTCCACTGAGCCATATCTTCCATCCTGCATGGCTGTTAATTACCTGGAAGGGGCTGAAGTTTTCCCAGCATTGTGCGTGCATGTGTGTGAAGTCACTTCAGTCATGTCCGACTCTATGTGACCCCATGGACTGTAGCCCCCCAGGCTCCTCTGTCCATGGGATTCTCCAGGCAAGAATACTGGAGTGGGGTGCATTTCCTTCTCCACACCAGCATTGTGGCACAAGTCAAATGTAGGGGTACAGTGGTTGCTTCCCACCCTCCAGTCTGGACGTCAGGGTGGGGTGCCATCCTCAGCACTCTTCTACTGCATGTATCATTTGCCATCATGGCATTAACACCTTCCTTAGGCTTTGTATTTTATAGCTTGCCGAACAGGACTTGCTCTATGACTAGCCTGCAAGCTCAGTGAGGGCAGGACTTGGCCTGAAGTCTGTGCTCCCTAAACATTTGTTGACTTAACACAGAGAGCTCTGTCCCCAGCTGTGAGCCAGAAGATAAGGGTGTCTGATTCCTCACTGGGAATACCACAGTTGTCAGAATGTCATTTCTGGGGCTTCCCTGGTGGCTCAGTGGTAAAGAATCTGCCTGCCAATGCAGGAGACACAGGTTCAATCCCCGATCTGGGAAGATCCCACTTGCTGTGGAGCAACTAAGCCCATGCTCCATGCCCATGTGCCACAACTACAGAAGCCCGGGCACCCTAGAGCCCTCTGCAGCAAGAGAAGCCATCACAGGGAGAAACCCTCACACGGCAACTGGAGAGTAGTCCCCGCTCATGGCAACTAGAGAAAAACCCACACAGCAATGAAGACCCAGCACTGCCCCAGATAAATACATAAAATTTGAAAAGAATGCCACGTCAGTACCCCTGCATTGCGTCCTCTCCTCCATTCAATGCATTTGCCTCAAGTCTTAAAGAATCCACACAGAGAGACAGCAGCAACCACAGTTCGTTTATCCGCTCTGAAACATGAAGGTACTTTGCGGTTATGAGGCAGTAACTCTGCCATCGTTCTGATTGGAAATGGTGACAAGAAGGCAGTGATTAGTTCTCCTTGCTGCCCCAGGATTTCCTTCATGATCAGTGATGTGGCCACTTTCCCTGTCAGCACCGAATGTTGTGTGGCCCTTTTGCTGTGGGAGTTATTCCAGTAGGAAGTGGAGGAGGGGCATATTTGAGCCCACCTGGATTTATCAACCTGGATTTCCAGTAGAAAACAGGTCAGGTTTCGTGCCATTGAGAGACTGTTTTCCCTGTAGCCCCTGCTGCGTTCAGGTGGCTTCTTGCAGCCTGTCCTTGACCTGGGCGGGCACGGTGAGCCACCAGGGCAGGCCATAATGAAAGCGGTCTGACTGGTGGTACTGAACATCCACTTGGGGATAAAGATTGACTACAGAAAATGTAATCATCTTTAAATTCCCCAGTTCTGTAATTATGTATAAAATCCCACAGGACTGGGCTGGTTTGTCTTCATGAGAGCTATGGAGGAAAGGTTTGCTAACAAAACAGATTAAACAAAAATGCAGGCGGCATGTTCAGACATCTGAGGGAAACCTTTTTTAGGCCTTTTAGAAAAGGCTGTATGTAAGTCAACAATGAGTTAGAATATTTACCTACTGAACTTTGTTTTGTTAGACGAGGAAAAAAAAATCTTTTTTGGTCTTAGTCGTAGCGGAAGAAAAGGGAGTTCTTTTAGGTGAAGGTGGGCTGTGGGACTCTGCAAGCTCAAATGTCCTCTTACCTTCTACTCTCTCCAGGGCCAGTGTTGGCCCCTCAAGCATGTCTGCAGAGACCTAGGAGACCAGGGAGACCAGTTTGAAAGCCACCAGTCTGACAGGTGTGAGCTCTATTTGGAGCGATTTCATGAGAAGGCAGAGGTACTGTGCATGCTTTGTAGAACAAGATTGTTTCTGAATGAAACATATTTCTAACCAAGGCTTTTCTTTCACCAGAGACTTATCCTCATTCAAATATCCTTTGCAATTAGACCAAACAATCGCTTGGAGCGCTTCAAATAAACCAATTACAGAGAACGTGTCATAGAGACAATGCTAAGCTGGGCTGCAAGTGATCGCAAGTTCTTGGAAGCGCAGCAAATGGAAGGATGGAGTTTACCCAGGTCTGTGCCCTAGTCAGGAAGGGAGGCCAGAGTTAGGAGGTTTGAAATGGTTATTCCCGGGAGCCACCGTGAATCCATTTTCAAAGGCACTCTGCCAACCAGAAGTATGAAGCAGCGTCACAGGGACAGCTGCTGCCAGCACGCCTGTGCCGTGGGCCCCCTGGAGGTTTTTCCAGATGACACAGTCCCCGGACTGGAGGCTGAATCCAGCAAAGTAGTGCATCTAGCCAAGAAGCTCACGCACACCCATTCCTGGCTCAGCCACCCAAGCTGGAGCGCCCGGCAGCACAGACCACGGACCCAGGTCTGGTTGCTCTGATCCTGGCTTAAGGGTCAGAAGCAGCACTGAGAGGGAGAGCCTGGCCAGCATTCCCAAGCAGCTGCTGTGGTCAAGGAGCCTTCCATCCTCCCGTCTCCATGTGACCACCAATAACGAATTCTCCCATTCTCTGTGTATTAGGATGTCTGCTCCTTAAAAGCAGGGCATGTGCCTTCTTCCTTCTGTTCCCCCAGGAAACACTGTGTTGGGTGTTCAGTGTATGTTTGAGGATAAGTGGAAGGGTGGGTGAGAAGTAGGGCAGGAATGTGGGCAGGGACACCAATGACTCTAGATTTGTGATTTCAGTCCTTCAGCAGAGATCAGCCTTTCAGGCCACCTTCGGAAGCAGATGGCCCGGTGTCTCAGGAGCCAGCAGCCCTCATCTGCCTTGGTCTTCGTGCTCACTCTGCTGCTTTGAACACCCACTGCTCCCATCACAAAGAAAGGCAGCAGCAAGCCTTCCAGATTCCCTTGCTGGTGAGCTGCAACTCCTGCAGCCCTCTCTTTCTGTCTATAGATAAGGCCATCTGTGTCATGTTTTAGATCTCACCCATAATTGATATCATATGACATTTGTCTTTCTCTGTCTGATTTATCTCACTTAGCAATAACCTCTAGCTCTATCCATGTTGCTGCAAATGCCACTATTTCGTTCTTTCTTTTATGACTAATATTCCATGGACCACTTTTTTATCCATTCCTCTGTCGATGGACATGTAGGTTTTCTCCATGTCTTGGCTATTGTGAATAGTGCTGTTATGAACACTGAGGTGCATGAGTCTTTTCTAATTAGAGTTTTCTCCAGATATACACCCAGAAGCAGAATTGCTGGATCATAAATATGTTTCTTAAGTTTCTATTAAGCCATTGAAGTTTCTCATCTCTCATGTTCTGAATCTCATTTATAGGTTGGAAAAATCCACTCCTTTGTCCCATAGAATTTCCCATTTTTTTTAAAAAAATGGGCTTCTTTCTTCTTTATTAATGTTGTTTCATTCATTTGTGCTCGGTTCCTCAGTTGTGTTGGACTCATTGTGACCCCATGGACTGTAGCCCACTAGGCGTCTTTGTCCATGGGATTTTCCAGGCAAGAATATTGGAATGGGTTGCCATTTCCTCCTCTAGAGGATCTTCCCAAGCCAGGGATTGACTCCACGTCTTCTGCATCAGTAGGCAGGCTCTTTACCTCTGAGTCACCTGGGAAGTCCCTAATGTTGTTCAGTATGTTCATCTATCTCTTGAATTTCCTGTAAGCTGGTAGTTATGTCCAGATGCTTGATTAAATCTAGGTTTAATTATTTCTGACAGTAATACTTCTACAGGAATGTTCTTGTATATTTCCAACTGCATTACATGAGGAAATACATCATGCCATGGCAACTTCTTAGCTCACATCCTTACTAAGTACAAAAAGTTTCTTCAACTTTATATACTTTTCTTGAATCAGCATCTGGCCCTACTTGTAGGTTCTTACCATTGACTTTTAAGTTTTTACCCCAGACCCATGATAAACCACTGGGGACTCCCAGCAGTTGAACCACCTTGAGATCAGCAGGTATAACACAGGACTTGTCCTTAAGTTTCATTTATTGTCCATGTTGCTATTCAGTCACCCACTCGTGTCCAACTCTTTGCAACCCCATGGACTGCAACACACCAGGCCTCCCTGTCCCTCACCATCTCCTGAGGTTTGCCCAAGCTCATGTCCATTGCATTAGTGATGCCATCCAGCCTTCTCATCCTCTAATGCTCTCTTCTCCTTCTTCCCTCAATCTTTCCCAGCATCAGGGACTTTTCCAATGAGTCCAGTGAAGCTCCAGAATACTGGAGCTTCAGCTTCAGCATCAGTCCTTCCAATGAATATTCAGGGTTGATTTCCTTTAGGATTGACTGGTTTGATCTCCTTGCTGTCCAAGGGACTCTCAAGAGTCTTCTCCAGCACCACAGTTTAAGGGCATCAATTCTTTGGCTCTCTGCTTTCTTTAAGGTCCAGCTCTCACAACCATACAAATCCACGGCCTTGACTATATGCACTCTTGTTGGCAGAGTGATTTCTCTGCTTTTCAACACACCATCTAGAGTCCATATTTATCACTATAACCATGCTTTGATTTTTAACCTCTGGAGCCACGACAAAGTTCTGCTTGGAATGAAATAGTGCATGGCATTGAACCAGGTGCTTATGTTACACACTCATCTTCAGAGCAGTAAGGAGCCAGCCACATTCTTATAAACAAAGCAAAGCAACCGCATTCACAAATGTAAGTTACTGATACCAATAAATGACTTGTAAGCCTGCATGCTTTGCTTAAAAATTCCCTGCTATATCTAAACAAGTGTGCTTAACTTGATTAACAGAATTCCTAGTTGCACTTGTTGTTGTTCAGTTGTTCAGTGGTGTCTGACTCTTTGTGACCCCACGAACTGTAACACACCAGGCTTCCTGGTTCCTCACCATCTCCAGGAGTTTGCTCAAATTCATGTCCATTGAATCAGTGATGCCATCCACCCATCTCATCCTCTGTCTTCCCCTTCTCCTCTTGCCCTCAATCCTTCCCAGCATCAGGGTATTTTCCAATGAGTTGGCTCTTCACATTGGGTGGCCAAAATATTGGAGTTTCAGCTTCAGCATCAGTCCTTCCAATGAATATTCAGGGTTGATTTCCTTTAGGATTGACTAGTTTGATCTCTTCGCTGTCCATGGGACTCTGAATAATCTTCTCTAACACAGTTGCACTAATAAATACTTACTTACTGTCCTGGAACTCACAACTATAGTTTTGGGAACTAGATCCAAAAATGTCGTTCATCCTGCTAAGACTTTGGTTGGAGTCTCCAGATATTCAGGCAGATTCTTAAGGACTTGGGCTTCCCTTGTAGATCAGCTGGTAAAGAATCTGCCTGCAATGAAGGAGCAGAGAAGGCAATGGCACCCCACTCCAGTACTCTTGCCTGGAAAATCCCATGGACAGAGGAGCCTGGTGGGCTGCAGTCCATGGGGTCGCTAGGAGTCAGACACGACTGAGCAACTTCACTTTCACTTTTCACTTTCATGCATTGGAGAAGGAAACGGCAACCCACTCCAGTGTTCTTGCCTGGAGAATCCCAGGGACGGGGGAGCCTGGTGGGCTGCCGTCTATGGGGTTGCACGGGGTCGGACACGACTGAAGTGACGTAGCAGCAGCAGCAGCAGCAGCAATGAAGGAGACCCTGATTCGATTCCTGGGTTGGGAAGATCCCCTGGAGAAGGGAATGGCTACCCACTCCAGTATTCTGGTTCTGGAGAATTCCATAGCCTGTATATCCACGGGGTCACAAAGAGTCAGACACGACTGAGCAACTAACACTTTAACTCTCAAGGACTCCATTGGGAATCTGGAGCCCCTAAGGGAATGGGCTATCAGGCACTGGAAGGGAATGCTTGCCAATAACTCCCAAGTCAGATCACTTTTGCAGAAGAAACTGGTGCTGTTTATCATACTGAGATTGGCACTGCTAGAGTCATCCCTGATCTGGGCCCTGGACTTGGCTCCAGGGGCTAAGTGGGAGGTTGAATCCAGAGCAAACTTCTGGAGCAGGGCCACGCTGTCCCAATCCACTGATGAGTCCACCAGCAGGTTTCCAGGGCCCTGCCCCAGGTCCTGGGGCAAGTAATCTCCACGTCTCAGTTTTTCCATTATCACGGGGATACAGCAGTCCACACTGGAGAAGAAAAGGATTTTTAGAGCAACACCAGAGTGTTTACCAACACAGTACTCAAAATTCCCTGAGCCCAGATGCTCCCGTCCACCATGGAGAAGTCTTATCTCCTGATCTCAGGTCAGGAAAACACTCACTCCTCAATGGCTTCATCGGCTCCCCTAGCTTCCAGACTGAGAGAAACGGAGTCGATGGGAAACTGCTGGGGAGGCCAGCTGTGCAACAGTGAGCAACTGTCTTTGTGAGAGAGGAAGGCTGTGCAGGGCAGTGGCTGATGGGCCTGTGCGGTGGAATTCTTCTCTTTTGAACCAGACTGAGCCTTGCTCCTTTCTGGCAGGCGGATGGCCCCCCTCTTCCAAGTACGCAGGAAAGTTCTGTTTGGACAAGCACACACATGCTTTTTTCAAAAGCCACAGAGGCAAACGCCTTTGTTGCAGACAGACCAACTCCCTTCCAGCCTGGGAGGTGAAAACCCTTTCATGAGCCACACAATGGGAGCAGCCCTGAGCTGGCTGATGCAGGCCCCCGAAAAGTACATAACTTCCATTCTGTGGCTTCCACATACAGAATGTCCTTCCCCTCCCCAGTCCAAAGACTGGAGGGGCTGTTTGTCCAGCACTGGGCCTGGAGGGAGCAGGGGGTTGGCAGGAGTCATGAGGCATTTTTCTGTGGGCTTTGGTTTCCTGGCCAGTTGAACTCGGTCCAGTGACTGTCCCGAGGTTCTGCCAGATAAAACAAGGAGAGAGCTTTTCTAGATGCTGGTGACTGGGGCAGGCAGGGGGAGGGGAGGGAAGACACAAGCAGAACGGGGGAAGGGGTGGCCAAGTCCCTGCCAGGGCCAGGGCTCAGGAGACCCCTCACTGAGCAAGGGCTCTGGCTCTGCCCCCTGGAATGGCCTCCAGAGACCTTGCCCTCCAGACGAATGCCTGGCACTCAGGCCATACTTCACCCTGGCACAGGGCCCTGATCTTAGCACCCCTTGTGACTGAAAGTCAAACTAGCCTTTTCAGTGAACTAATCCTGCTTGCGATACTCAGTACTCTGAGAGGTCGGCCCTACGCAGGAGCAGTCTGGAAGGCTGCTGCTTCCCTGAGGGGTATTAGGGATGGTCTAAGACACTACCCACTTCCAGAGTATCTGTCTGAACTGCCCATCCACTGTGCTTGAACTTCCTATACATGGAACCACTGATCAGAAGCCACTGAAGCATCATCGTGGGGTAAGGAGGAGAGGGTGGGATGAATGGAGAGAGTAGCATGGAAACATATACACTAACATATATAAAATAGATAGCCAGTGGGAATTTGCTGTATGATTCAGGGAACTCAAACCAGGGCTCTGTGACAACCTAGAGGGGTGAGATGGGGTGGGAGGTGGGAGAGAGGCTCAAGAGGGAGGGGACATATGTATACCTATGGCTGATTCATGTTGATGCATGGCAGAAAAACCAACACAATACTGCAATTATCCTTCAATTAAAAATGAATGAATTTAAAAAATCATCTTCAAAAATTCTATTTAATATTTGCAAACAATGCAACTGACAAGGGCTTAATCTCCAAAATATACAAACAGCTCGAGCAATTCAATAACAAAGAAACAAACAACCCAATCAAAAAATAGGCAGAAGATCTCTGAGGTAGACATATACATAGCCAACAGGCACATGAAAAGATGTTCAACACTGCTAATTTCAGAGGAATGCAAATCAAAACTAGAATGAGGTATTTGCCTCACACTGGTCAGACTTGCCATCATCAAGAAGTCTACAAATAAATGCCGGAGAATGTGTAGAGAAAAGGGAACTCTCCTACACTGTTGGTGGGGATGTAAATCAATACAGCCACCTTGAGGAAACAATATGGAGGTTCCTTAAAAAACTAAAATGGAGTTACTATTTGATCCTACAATCTCACCCCTGGGCATATATCTGGAGAAAATTATAACTTGAAATGATACATGCACTCCAATGCTCATTGTAGCAGTATTTACAATAGCCAAGATATGGAAGTAACCTAAATGTCCATTGACAGATGAATAAAGAATATGTGATACTCTCGCGTGCACACACACACACACATATATATATATATATATCTACAATGGAATATTACTTAGCCAGCAAAAAGAATGAAATAATGCCATTTGCAGCGACATAGATCAACCTGGAGATTATTATAGTAAGTGAAGTAAGACAGACAAAGACAAATATGATGTGGTATCACTTATATATAGAATCTGGGCATTCCTAATAGCTCAAGAGGTGAAGAATCCACCTGCAGTGCAAGAGATACAATTTCAATCCCTGAATCAGGTAGAGCCCCTGGAGAAGGAAATGATAACCTACTCCAGTATTCTTGCCTGGGAAATCCCACAGACAGAGGAGCCTGGCAGGCTACAGTCCTTGGGGTTGCAAAGTGTCAGACATGACTGAGCACGCAAGTTCATTATACAAATGAACTTATTTACAAGACAGAGACTCATAGAAACAGAAAACAAACTTATAGATACCAAAGGGGAAAGGAGAGGTGGGGTGGGATAAATTAAGAGGTTGAGATTACTATATATACACTATAATATATAAAACAGACAATCATCAAGGTCCCACTGTACAGCACAGGGAACTATATTCACTGTCTTGTAATAACCTATTATATAAAGGAAAGGACTGTGAAAAAGAATAGACATATAATGTATAACTGGATCACTTTGCTCTACACCTGAAACTAACAGCACATTGTAAATCAACTCTATTTCAATGTTTTTTAAAGTTCTATTTGAGAGGCACGTATAAAGTTCACTATTATGCTGTAATTAAAATATATAAATAGGGATTTCCCTGGTTCAGTGGTTAAGAATTCACCTGCCGGCGCAATTCACCTGCCAGAGATGTGGGTTTGATCCCTGATCCAGGAAGATCCCACCTGTAATGGGGCAACTGAGCCCCTGCACCACCACTACAGAAGCCCTCTCAGACTAGAGACCATGCTCTGCAACAGAGAAGCCACCGCCATGAAGAGTACACCCCTGCTCACCACAACTAGAGAAAGCCCAGGTACAGCAATGAAGACCCAGGGCAGCCAAAACGAAATGATTTAATTAAGTACTTTCTAAAAAGTACTTATAAAAAATACATAAATAGATGCAGGCAAATTACAAAATATATGTAGACGAACTCCCCTGGGAGTTAAGTGGCTCCTAAACTAGTGGCTAGTTAAGTGGTTCCTCCTCTTAACCGAGTGGCTCCTCCTCACCCCTTTTCTTAAGGAGAAGCTGCATCTGTTTGAGAGGGAAGCCAAGGTCTGCTCTGGGACCTCCTCCTCCTCTACTGCCCTGGTTCTGTGTTCCTCTCACTTCCTCAAAGTGAAGACCCTGCTTCCACATCTGTCTCAACACACCCACACTGGATTGACCATTTCCTCGTATCTGAGCTGAGGAATTACAGGCAGAAGTTGTTCAGTGTCCAGTATTTAAAGCATGGAGACTTTCTGTCTTGGTTACAATTCAGCACTTCTATTTCCATTGCTCTGTTATTTTGGTACCTAAGTGTGATTGCATAGATCTGTGAAATGTTGACAAACCAGGAGGAACTCTTTTCTCCTGAAATATAAGGGCTCTGTGTTACTTCTTTTTTTTGCAAAAATGTCTTTGAGGTCTTCCTGGGCCTGTGTTCAGCCCTGCAGAGGTGAGCAGGGCAAGGGTTCCTGCTGGGCAGGAAGAGGATTGTTATGAAGGCTCTTGGCTGCCAAACGGATTCTGATCACTCGCGCCCTTTCCCCTGTGGTCACTGGAGGTCTCCCACTATCAAATGCCCTTTGGGCTCTTAGAGTTTTTCTCTGACCACAAAATGTGGCTTTGCCAATGCTCTCTGTTTCATTACTTCAATTTCATTAAGTCTAAGTCACGCAGATTGTCCTCTTGTCTTCCAGGTTTTTCAAGCCCACACTGCAGAGGATTTGAGATCCAGGGCGTAGGATCAATGGAGAGAGGAAGATCCAGGCTTCTAAGCCGTTCCTATCTCTAAGTAAATGCATAAAATGAATGAAACAAACCAACCTATATAGTAGGAAGCTTAAGGTTTCCCACTGATTTTTACTTTCCTTTTTTTTTTTAATGAAGGAAGGGTAAGGAGGGAAGAAGTGTGAGGTGCACCAGAGGAAACAGACAGAAGGCAGGGTGGTACCACTTTGGGCCAGAACCACTGGTGCAGATGGCCTGGCAGGAGCAGTGATGGACGAGAACCACACTGGCCAGAGTGCAGCCCGAGCCTCCGGACACTTGGTAAACCACGCCGGCAGCCCCAGCCAGCTTCACCCGTGAGACCAGGCCAAAGGTGACCTCAGGGCGTGATCAAGTTCAAGGTGAGGCTTCTTAGTGTGGGCACAAGTCCCAGAGACAGGAAGAGAGAGCCAAAATCACAGATAGAGGCAAGGGCTACGAGCCTAGAAGCTGGAGCCAAAACCAGGCAAGAAGGACCCTGGTTACATGGGCATTCTCAGTGGAACTTTCTCCTTAACAGACAGCCCAGACTGTGGATGGGGAGAGCTGGATTCAAGGAAGGGAGAGAGAAAGCATATTCTAGTAGATAGGGTTGGGCACAAGGAGGGTTTCAGGTCATGCTTTATGAATGATTTAACGTTCAAAGCCTAAAATTTTTAGCCTCTTGTGGCTTTCCAGGAGCATGTGCCCTGTATTCTGTAGCTGTACCATGACTACTTGGCCCAGACCCATCCTTGAGTTGGATAAAGACAGTGACTGTCAGTGTGACAGCACATGAACTAGAGGCAAGCATCCTGCCTCCCAAGTGCCCACGCAGGACCAGGGCGCTATTCCCCTAACTAAGGTCTGTCTTGCTCTTCCTCCACCATGTTTCCAAACCTCATTTATTTATTCAGTAAATAATTATTAAGCAAATCATGCTTCCAAGGTGAGGCAGTGGTAAAGAATCCACCTGCCAATGCAGGAGATGCAAGAGATGCCAGTTCACCTCTTACACTGTTGGTGGGAATGCAAACTAGTACAGCCACTATGGAGAACAGTGTGGAGATTCCTTAAAAAACTGGAAATAGAACTGCCATATGACCCAGCAATCCCACTGCTGGGCATACACACCAAGGAAACCAGAATTGAAAGAGACACGTGTACCCCAACGTTCACTGCAGACTGTTTACAATAGCCAGGATATGGAAGTAACCTAGATGGCCATCAGCAGACGAATGGATAAGAAAGTTGTGGCATATATACACAACGGAATATTACTCAGTTATAAAAAAGAACACATTTGAGTCAGTTCTAATGAAGTGGATGAAAGTGGAGCCTATTATACAGAGTGAAGTAAGTCAGAATGAAAAACACCAATACAGCATATTAATGCATATATATGGAATTCAGAAAGACGGTAACGACAACCCTATATGCAAGACAGTAAAAGAGACACAGATATAAAGAAAAGATTTTTGGATTCTGTGGGAAAAGGCGAGGGTGGGATGATTTGAGAGAATAGCATTGAAACATGTATATTACCATATGTGAAATAGATGACCAGTCCAAGTTTGATGCATGAAGCAGGGCACTCAAAGCCGGTGCACTGGGACAACCCCGAGGGAAGGGATAGGGGACATTCAGGATGAGAGCATATGTACACCTGTGGCTGATTCATGTCAATGTATGGCAAAAACCACCAAAATATTGTAAAGTAATTACCTTCCAATTAAAATAAATAAATAATTTTTTTAAAAAAGAGAGAGATGCCAGTTCGATCTCTGGGCTGGGAACATCCCCTGGAGTAGGAAGGGCACCCCACTCCAGTATTCTTGCCTGGAGAATGCCATGCAGAGGAGCCTGGTGGGCTACAGTCAATGGGGTTGCAAAGAGTCAGACACGACGGAGAACACACACAAACGCCTACGGTATGCCTTGCGCCAGGCTAGAGAGGATTGGTTCCTTAGAGTCTGGTGGGGATTTCAGAAGTAGGGAGGCAAAAAATAATTACACGTTATTACCAATTACCATCATGGCTTTGAAGATTAAAAACAACAGATGCCATAAGAAGAAAAAGTGGGGTTATCCACTTCGGAATGAGAAATCCATGAAGATTTCCCTGGAGGAGTGGCATTGAAGCTGTGCCCTGAATGAAGAACAGGAGTGGGAGAGAACTCATGTGGGCAGAAGGAAGAGCATATATGGAGGTGGTGAGTCAGGAAGGAGCTGGAGGCATCACAGAACCCAAGCAGGCTAGCCTGGGCACGTTGTCACGGTGGTGACAAAAGGCAGGAGCAGAAATGCAAATGGAAACTCGTAGGTGCTCTGTCAGGCGTCCGTTAGTCACCTCTGCTAACATCCCATTGGATAAAGCAAGTCCCATGGCTGGGTGCAGACAAAGTGGGAGGTCATCAGAGGCCATGGCAAAGTGTGTGACTACAGCAAAGAGTGAGGAACTCAAGCCATGCAATTCGCCCCACAGATGGGCCCGCTTTACCACACCTGCCTTCTTCTTTTTTTGCTTTTTGGTAAAGGAGGAGAGCTCATCTCATTAGGAATTTAGTCTCATCTAATGTTTGAGGATCACTGATGATTTTTCCCTTATGTATTTTAAATTTACACACCAGAATTTCACTTTTGCAGTACAGTTCTATGATCTTTAACACGTGCACGGACTTGTGTAACCACTACCACAAAAAATATACAGAATGGTTCCATCACCCTTGAAAATTTCCTGAAATCACTGCTCTTTGGAGAGCTCAGCTCTGGATGCTACATCCCAAAGAAAACTGGTGGTTTTGGATGAAGAAAGTTAAAGCTTTGACAGTACCTCTGGAGTGTTCTGGAGATTCTCTGCTAGTTCGGATAGTAAAGAATTTGCCTGTAATGCAAGAGACCCGGGTTTGATCCGTGGGTTGGGAAGATCCCCTGAAGAAGGGAATGGCAATCCACTCCATATTCTTGCCTGGAGAATGCCCATGGACAGAGGAGCCTGAAAGACTACAGTCAAAGGGGTTGCAAAGAGTCAGACATGACTGAGTGACTAACACTTAATGGAGTATTTTGTAGTAAAAAATGGAGATTTAGCAGAGAAAATGCCCTGGTTGAAAGGGTAAGCCAAGTCAGAGGGATCTCGGCTGGAAGAGCTCTCCATTCCACCAATTTACAAAAGATACTAAATCCCTGATGGGTTTGAGTGCATTTTCAAAGGGAGAGAAAGAGAGAGCAAGCTGGGACAAGAACCCAAGTCTCTTGCTCAGTTCAGTATTCTTTCTGTTGCTCTACGTTTCTTTGGCCATTGGCCACTCACCTCCTTTATCGTGTTCATCTCTACCTTTTGTGTTTATTCTCTTATCATCTGGCCCAGTGGGAATGGGCTGGTCTCTCATTGCTTTGTTTCCTTAATTTCTAAGGGCATTGTTTTTCTCCAAGGAACCCTGTTTGGTGCTGAGTGACTTGAGGTGCCTCCCCTAGGTTTTGCAGAGGGAACAGGGTTTTAGTTCCTGGAAAATGTAATGCACAATGTGATCTTTGCTACTCTACTGAACTCCTACTGAGTTTGCATTTCCTTATCGCCTAGCTCTCCCAGCTGCCAGGTAATTTGATCTGGATTTGTCTTATCAGGCTGAGGCCAGCAAGCAGGTGATGAATGAGGGGCCAGGGATGCAGCTGTCTCTTCTTTGAAGCCATGGCATTTTTGGAAGGGACTGTATGTGTGTATTCGTGCATGTGCGCACGCGCTTGTGTGTGTGTAGCAGTTGCTAGAAATGGAGGTGAAACTCACTCCTACCCTTCTTAGCCCAGGGACTGTAGTGTTCTTTGTCTGCCTTCCTTCCAACTCACTTAGGGTGACGCTTTCATCCTGAGGGTTCTTGGTGTTCGTGGGCTTCTGTGGTAGCCTGGTCATTGTGGCTGTCTTCCCAGAGGACAGAATTTCCCTGGCCTGACTTTGCTTGATGTTAAAACAATCACTCACACTTCATAAACTGTGGTCAGATGCTCAAACCGAGTGTGGAATGGCACAGCAGGTGGATTATTCAACCTCCCTGAAGACAAGCCCTGCTGCTACCATAGGGGTGCTGCCCCAGGTAAGCTGGCTAGGTCTTGGGCTTCAGATGTGAGATTAAAGGATCAAGGAGAAGCTGTTGAGTCATGGCATCTGACCCACTTAAACCTGTTATACTCTCTTCATGAATCTGATATGGCCTTTGAGAGGCATCGCCTCTGCATTCTATCTCTCCCACATGATGGCAGGGAGAAAGCCCTCTATTTCTGCTGGAATAAAAAACTAAGCAGTCGATGCGTGATACTGGATGCTTGGGGCTGGTGCAATGCGACGACTCAGAGGGATGGTATGGGGAGGGAGGAGGGAGGAGGGTTCAGGATGGGGAACACATGTATACCTGTGGCAGATTCATTTCGATATATGGCAAAACCAATACAGTATTGTAAAGTTAAAAAATAAAATTAAAAAAAAAAAAAAAACTAAGCCATGAAAATGGTATCTAGACTAATGGATATCCAGACCCAGCTACACAAAGCCCAGTGATGATGAAGCCACCAGGGCAACTCTACAATGCTATTGCTCCCCCAGACCACCTAGCAAGGTACCCAGTCCACCTACTTGACACCTCAGCATCCGTGTGCCTTGGGGGTGTGATGCCATAAAACAAGTCAACCGTCATTTAGGGGAGTCATTTCAAGGTTTCCCATCCCTGATCTCTGGCTCACTTTCCTTCAGCTGCTGTCACCAGGATGTCAGCACCCAAATTAATGCAAGGGCCCAAACCCAAGCCAGCATCAACTGGACTGTCAGCCCAGCAAGTGACCTACCCTGGGGGACCTGCTGTTAGAGCCCTGCCTCAGCTGTCACCTTCCTGTGGCCATCTACTTTCCCCAGACATGCAGAGCTGCCGAAAACAGCAGTCAGCTTCTCCCTGAGGAAGGAAAAGCAGAGGGCAAGGTCAGGTAAACACAGTGCCTGGAAAAGCTCTCCACTCCCCAACTCACATACATTGCTGTTATCTTATCCTGGCTTCAAGCTAAGGACCTCTAAATCCAGCCACAACAGTAATACTGGGATGGCAGGGGAGAAATGTTCAGCCTGGAAGCCACATCCTCTGCAGTGCCTCAGCCAGCAACCGGGTGAAGGACACGGCATTAAACGGAAAAGAAATCTGAATGACGAAGTGACACGATGTCCGTCTCAGCTAATGATGGGCCAAGCAGGTTTTCCATCACCGGCAAGGCAAAACTGCCAGGCCCAGGTCTGTATTTAAAAGCTATTTCACATGGCTTTAAGTCACCATCTCAGCTCAATATCTAAAACAAAGAGAATGAATTATGGAACAGGATGGAGGGAGCTTGTTAATTTTCTCACTGATGCACTGTGAAATGAAACCTTTATTCTAAGAATGGGATATCCTCAGGGCTCTCTCTGGAGAGACGCTGACAAATCCAAACGTCCTTACTGTTTCCTTTATTGCCCAACCCCCCGCCCCCACCCCACCTCTTTATGGCTTTTTCAATACACATTTATAAAATATGTATATTTCATGGTATGTCTGTATCTATAGGGCTCGGGGAATTCAAGTTTGTGATTCTCTTTAGGGCTTCCTCGCCCATAAACTGTGCTTAGGTGATATTACTGATGAACACACATATACTGGATGTGTACAGCCTGTGTGTATCACCGAGACATTTGCACAGGCTGCTTGCTATTGTCCATGCTGGGGAGCTCCAGCCCATCTCCAATTGGAACCCAGTGAAATAATCATGATAATTTTGCCTTCATGTATCACCTTTCATCAGGAAGGATGAAAGGACTTCACAAACTCTGGGTTCCTCTTTGATCCAGGCTCGTATCTGGTGCACCAGTCTCTATTGTGCATTCTGCCCCCACCCCCCCAGATAGGCCTCCGGGACCATAACTGAACTTCCATGTGCACAGCACCGAGAGGCTGGCCTGGCCTGAGAGCCTCCTGCAGGCTCCCAGGAAGGAGAGTGCAGCTTCCAGAGGGGCTGGGTGGCTGTTCTGCATTTGCAATGGGGCAGGGACTACAAACATGGGGAAACGGGGGAAGGAATTCTCAACTGCAACTTTAGTGCTGAGACAGGGATGCTTAATGGCAGGTGGAAGAACATTCTAGGCAGCGGTAAAGCGAATCTCCAGAAGGTAGGTGTTGCCTAAGGCTCTGCTCTAAGCTGTCTTCTCATCCACACCCAGGACTTTAGCTATTAGCTTTATGAGAAGGACTTCGAAATATATATCCCAGGCTCAAACTCTCCCCTGGGTCTAGCCAGGCATCTCCAGCTGTCTCCTGGGCATTTCCATCCACATATTTCACTGGAACTTCAAACTCAACTTCTACCAAATATAATGCATGATTTCTTCCTACTTTGCTCTCATAATAAATAGCTCCCTTCCCTGACTTTCCTATATGAGTTGCTGGAGTTAAGAGTGAGCCGTGCATGAGTAAGTTAGTCAAGATCTTTGTTCCCATGGAGCTTGCATTTTGGAGAGAGAATGGGGAGGGGAGAAAGCAACAAACAAATGATATATATGATAATAAATGAAGATAAGAAACGCTAGGAAGTGGTGGGTCAGGTGATGACAGGTTACGGGTATGGACCACCTTGGACAGCGATCAACAATGGCCTGTCTGGGGAAAGGATCACGGAGAAAAGCATTCCACGTGGAGGGAAGAGCAAGCACTGAGACCCCGAGGCAGTGATGAGATTTGCCACTTTGTGGAACAGACAAGATGCTGGGCTGCTGGGGCGTGATTGCAGATAAACTGGAGGAGATGAGATGGGAGAAGTGGGCAGAGAGCAGAAGAGGCAGGGTTGGCCATGTGGAGTTTGGATTTTGATCTGAGTGCCATTCCAAGCCAGAGGAGGGTTTCAGCACAGGCGCTGGGAGCTGACGCCCGTTTGCTGCTGGCATCTCTCAGCTGAGCCTGTAAGTCACTTTGACTTTTCTCTGCATCGCACGCCTCTTGCTTTCCACATGGGCCGTGTCTGGCCGGGAAGGAGGATAAGGTTTTGGTAATCCTCCAGCTCCCCGCATCTCCCCTCTGGGGCTTGAACAGAGTCCTCTGTGTTCAAAAGGACTGGCAGCCAAACGGAAAACAAAGCATCCCTTTTGTGATCACTGGGAAAGCACCAGATACCCCTCCGGCTGTGAATGCGGCTTAGCCTAGCGGACCAAAGCATAGTTTTCTCATATTCTGATAATTCAAACCTTGGGACCCACCTGCTCGGGCATGCCCACTGGAGGAGGGGGTGAGTGAGCGTGGGGTGGTAGGATGGAGACTGGCTGGTGCACCACCTCCCAGTGGCCGTCAGTGTTGGCTGCTAAAGAATCGCAGCTGTTTCCTCTGGCCAAAGGATTCCCTCAGGAGGTTACACCTCCCCATGGGGGCAGTGGGCAAGCCCGTTACCTGCTGGCACGGGGTACAAAAAGCTGGTCCCTTATCTCGAGGTGAGACAGGTCTGTCGTGCCGTTCATGTTCTAGAGCTTCCCCAGGGATCTGAGTACAGCAGCCTGCAGCAGCCCACCCACTTGCTCTGTCCGGCTCCCTCTCCCCCTTCCCCTGGCAGAATCCTCTCAGCAAGCCACATGCCCTCGATCACTTTTTTATGCTCTGCTTCCCAGGAAGATAACTCAAGACAAGTGGTGATACAAGCCAGACCTTTTAGGAATCCAGGACTTAAGCTCTCTGCCAGATTCTTCATTCACCTATCTGCTTTAAATCCAGCAGATGATCGCAAAGAGTTGGACACAACTGAAGCGACTTAGCACGCACATACGCACAACAAACGCTGAATCAGATTGAGACAGGTTCATATACTCAGGAACGTGAGAAACTCAACGGGCACACCCCATGCCCTAGTGGAGCGTACTAATGGGGAAAGGTTGATGTTAGACACACAAATGCATGCATGGGGTACATGGCAGCCAGGCAGGTCTTCCTAGTAGTAATGAGACTGTTTGCCTCCAAGATCATATTTCCAGGATGACGGAGGAGTGGGAGGAACATTGCCAACAGCCACCAGCATTTCTTTCGCTTTAGAAGCTGCTGGGATGTAACTGGGACTAGTGGCCGAAATGGCATTATTTAAGGCTCACCATCTCCCTTGAGCTGACTCTTTTCAGTGAATCCACATGGGGAGGCGTGGTTAAAGGTGAGAGGACACTGCAGGAGGCCCACTGAGTCACTCACATCTTGTTTTCCTAGTTCTTTTACATTCTTAAAAGACTTGCTCTTTCCGGCCTCTCAGGAGTGTCGTTGACCCATAGCAGATATGGCTGCGTCCCAAAACAATCTGGCCAGGATTTGAACCACCAGTCCACAAAATGCCAAACAGTTTATGCCCAGCAGCTCATGCTGTGAGCGGAGATTCATGCTGCAGTTCCCATGATCGAAGGAGAACATTCCAGCCATCCCTGGGCTCTTCTACGGCGGCTGTACCCTGCCAATGAATTCTCTTTGCCCTGGGATCCATGGCCACGTTGCTGGGTTGAGACTTTCCCGTGTCCATAGGGTCCTCCTGCTCCCAGTGGGTCTAGTCATCTCCTGGACCTCAGTTTACCACCTGGAGGAGGTAGAGGTGAGCTGTCAGCTGATGCTTACTCAGGTCACTGAGAGGTGCAGCCTAGGGAAGATCTCCATGAATGGCAGTCTGATCCCAGGATTCTGTTAGTACTTGCTAATAGGAGAGATCCCTTAAGGCCAGTGCCAGCATCATCCTGTGTGCTCTGGGCTCCCACTCAGAAGGGTCTCGTGCTTGGCTTCATGCTCTTGGTTTAACAGTCAGCAGTGGGAGAGGAGGGGAGTAGGGGCAGAGGAAATCCTGCTTGCTTGCCAACAGGACCAGCTCTATCTTCTCTGCTCTGGCAGATGCTTGGAGCTGATCATTTTTCTCAGAGAGCTCTTGCGGGCTCCTTGGAGGTTCCCTACTGGCCCTTCACTGGGAGTTGCCTTCCTCCAAACAGATGTTTCTCTCTTCCAAAAGTCAGCTGAGGCTCTTTCTACAGCCCTGAGAGATACAGCCCTCCATCCTCAAGCACACCTCACTCTTCCTGTCATGCAGGGTCCTCCTCCACCCGACTCTGTCTCCTCAGTCTTGCCGCCCTGGACCACTTTGTCTCTGCCAGCTCTGTAGTAAGACACTGATCTTTCCTTTCACATTTCCCAACACAGGCCACACATGTCACAGCCTTCTGAGTGGCCCCATGGAAAACCCTCTCACTAAATCTGAGGTGAAGGTAGTACTTCCTACCATTTCTCCCTTAAGTGGAGTGAGACATCTCATGTCACGGCAACAGCTTTCTCCAAAAATAAACACACACACACCTTCAAAATTCTCTCTCCTTACTCTCTACTATTTTCTGTATTATCTATACAAAATATAGTTGAATGGTGATGGTGGGTGAAAGAGGACTCAGGAGTTATCAAGAAACCAGTTCTTGACAAATCATCTCTTAATAATTTTTTTTTGACCACACCGAATGTCATGCAGGATCTTAGTTCCCTGACCTGGAATTGAATTTGAGCCCTCAGCAGTGAAAGCGCAGAATCCTAACCACTGGAGCACCAGGGAATTCCCTTCTTGGCAATTTTTATATGAGGGATCTGGCTTTGAAATTCCACACTATCGTGTTTCATTGTCTCTGGAGAGATTCAATATTAAGACCTTGCTACATGCAAGGCCCTGGATTAAGCACCATCAGTGAAATAACAGATTATTTACTCAGCCCTCTGAAGTTTATGAAGCATCTCACATACCCTATCGCAACTGATTCTTCCAACAGCTCTGTGATAGACATTATTACATCCCTGCTTTACAGGTAAATCAGTTGGCTGTTTGGCTGGCCCTTGTCACTTAGCTAATACACAGGATGGCTGGGGTGGAGACCTCCTCCCAGGTTTTCTTACTCCCAACTGCCAGCTCTACCTTGGCATCTCTGCCTAGGAAACAAGTGTGGATGGTGGTGACCATGACAACAGCTTCCAGGGAGCACTCTACGGGGTATGGAAGTAATGGATATGAACATGCTCTGCAAACCGTACAACAAAGGGCCAATAGCATGTGTCACCATTTTTATGATGACTACTTTTAGCTTCTGGGTCAGCTGGGTTGACTCTTTAGGACGCCAAAGTTCATAGTCACCTGGACAGTCATCCTACTGCTGGACTCTGGACGGATCTGAACACAGTCTACACTTGTCTTTGCCTCATGTGCCCTATTTTGTGTATTTGGGGGGGGTCCCTGTCCACAAGTGAAGTTTACTTTTCCTGCCGCTCAGTACTTCAGGTCTCTACTTAATCTCTCACCTAATTATCTTGCTTTCAGAAAGGTGAGAAAGTTGAGACAAAACTTCAAATCCCAACTGGGATATCAGTTTTCATCCCTTCACTGGCCTTTCAGAGACCATAGCTTCTGACCTGATCAAATCCCACCCTAGTCATGCCATCCCAAAGAGTGTCTGATGGGTGGGTAATGAATCAGGCTTCTGGGAGGAGTTTACATGTGGGCAAGATCTTATACCTTCAGACTTTATACCAGTTGGTCATCTACAGAGGAGTACCCTGGCCTTGAGTGGAAGCAGCTTTGTATTCACTGAGAACATTGTAAATGATCTAAGGAAACACTGGATAAAAACAAGAAACAAAAGATAATCATATTTAGTACATTAAGTATTTAATACCTGCTAAGCACTTTCAGGGGCTTCCCAGGTGGCAGTGGCCGACAGTAATGAATCTGCCTATCAATGCAGGAGATGTTAGAGATGCAGGTTCGATTCCTGGGTCAGGAAGTTCCCCTGGAGGAGGGCACAGCAACCCACTCCAGTATTCTTGCCTGGAGAATCCCATGGACAGAGGAGCCTGGCAGGCTACAGTCCATAGGATCACAGAGTCAGACATGACTGAAGCGACTTAGCACGCACACAAGCTCATCAGCCTATGGGGTAGGTATAATTATTTCCACTCTTCAAATCAGGAAGCTGGGGTATAGAGAGGTTAAGCAACTAGTCCAAGGTCACGTAAAAGTGATATAGACTCAGGATTCAAACCTGGGTCTTTCTGAGTTTGACGCTCATGCTGTAAATCATCACATGTGTGATCTGACTCCTTAGGGACACTGGAGAGGAAAACGGTAGATGTGCCAAATGTGGGGGAAACCATAAGAGTTATTTTAAATAAAGAATCAAGCACATTTGTTCCACTAGTGAATATGCTAGGAAAATGTGTACGAATTCTTCTAGATTCCTCTCTCTCAAAGTTTCCCAAATTCTCTGCCTTGGCTCATAATGTAAATAATGGCTCAACAGTGGAACTTTGGCAAGCTAAAGCATCTTTAAAAGGACTCTGGATGTGTTACAGAAAAGTGACTTTCCAAAAACATACATTCCTTTAAAATTTCTTTCTGAGGGGCAGACATGAGGCCTCCTGCCCCTGTGGCCAAATCCACCACATTAAAGTAAATGAAAACATAACTCACATGGTTAATATGAATTAGCCTTTCCATAACCCTTCATACCATCAAAGTACTCTGCCCTGCTGTTGCTGGTTTATATAAACTAAGTGATTCAGTCAGCCAAGCACTAGGAAGAAAGATTTCACCAGGCTTTGATTGAATTAAATGCTCCATCATTCTCTGGCCAATGCTAAAGGTTTTATATGAAATTGAAACGAGAGAAAATGCCTGGCCTAAGACAGTCTGATGACCAAGAAAACATCTTGAATAATATCCTCACTACAGCCAACCAGGAAAATATTCAAGGCCTACCCTTCAGGTAGTTCTGAAGAAAATAATTGGCAGGTCTTTGTTCTTCCCCTCTCTGTGGAGTGAAAGAACCATCCCTTTGCATTTTGTGGCAAGGCTGGTATGTTAGTGAGTTTTGTCCCCGAGTACAAGCTACCCTGAAGAGCAGTGTCTCAATTTGGGTTCTCTCATCAGCAGACCCTGAGACAAAAATTTGAGTGTGAATGGCTTATTGGGGAGCACATGCCAGGAAGCTCTGGTAAGACAGTAAAGAATTAAAATAGGGAAGACAAGCAACCAATAAAAGGCCCATATTCAAACAGGCAGCCACTGTGGAGACCAGAGCTTAATCCTGCTTAGGTCGTCAGTGCCTCTGAGTTTCCAGCCTGATGGGTAAAGAGCTGGGGTATCTACATACCACCTCCCATTATTTACTGGTTAAGTAAGTGAAAGTATCAGTCACTCCGGCGTGTCTGACTCTATGTGATCCCTCCATCGTGTCTGACTCTATGTGATCCCATGGACTCTAATCCACCAGGCTCCTCTGTCTATTGGGGATTCTCCAGGCAAGAATACTGGAGTGGGTTATCATTCCCTTCTCCAGGGGATCTTCCCGACCCAGGGATCGAACCCAGGTCTCCTGCATTGCAGGCAGATTCTTTACCATCTGAGCCACCAGCTTATTGGTTAAGAGCTGCTGCATAAGGATGTCAAATCCCCAGCAATTTTAGCCTTTCTTCTTGCAGTCAGAGAGAATCCTGGGACAAAGTGCCCCAGGTGCTTGGATCAACCTGCACAGAAATGGTAAATGCAACACAAGCTTCATCTTGGGGAAGAGTGGTGAGGAAGAAGAGGAGAAAAGGGCAGCGGCAGAGCTGACTCATATACTATGCCACTGTCTGGGGCCTATGAAAATGTTTTAAGATTAGAAAAAGGGATGAACATAATCATTAAAAAGATATAATAAAAATCCAGCTTGTATTATATTTGTCTTTATACCAGTACTGTCACAAAATATAATTTTTAATATTTTTTAATGGGGGAAGGGGTCCATGGAGACTCACAAAAGTCATAGACTGTCCTTGGGCAGAGGAAAAGCTTCAGTTATTTTTCTTGATTTTTGACATATTCTGCCATTTCAAATGGCTCACACTGGTCCAAACCACCCACCTCTCCTGCTCCACTTCTTTCCTCTTTTCTTTCTTTCTCGTCTGCTTCCAGGCTCCTGTGTCCCTCCTGCTGTATTTCCCTTTGTGTATCTGTAGTAGACATCAGTTATTTTTGTCTTCCCAGCATCTATTCCCAAATCTTTTGATAAAAACTTCTGAAATTACTTTTGAGAAGCCAGTATGCCCTACCTGCTCCTGGCCAAGAGATAGATAGACACTTGGCATAAATGAGATACTGCTCCTTGGAATTCAACTTCTGAACAGAGTAATGCAAAAATGGAGATATTACTTCCTGCTCCCCAGGCCCCTGGAGTGTCCTAGCGCCTGTCCTCTCTGAAATGTCATTCTACAGCTCTTCCTTCCATTCTGTAATGTATAGGATAGACAATGTATATGAGAGGCATATATATATTAATATATATAGGCATATGCAATATACACATATGTATAAGGCAGGCATACCATGTTCATAGATTAGAAGACTCAGGATCATAAAAGCCATAAATTCTTTTTGAGTTCATATACCAAAAAAAATATGAATGGCTTTTCTTTCCATGAAAATCAACAAGTTCTTTCTAGAATTTCTATTGAAATGCAAAGAGCAGAGAAGAACCAAGCCACTCTTGAAGAAAAAAATAAATAAATCAGGATGATTTGCTCTGCCAGATAACAAGAATTATTATAAAGCTTTAATTATTGAGGTATAGACAGCTAAGGTAAAGAGCTAGACAAAACCACCAGTTCAGTTCAGTCGCTCAGTTGTGTCCGACTCTTTGCCACTCCATGGACTGCAGCATGTCAGGCCTCCCTGTCCATTGCCAACTCCTGGAGACAAAAACACCAATGATACAGAAAAGAGAAGCAGGAAAAAAGCCTATATGTGTATGCATACTTGATTTATGACAAAGATGGCACTGCAGGGAATTCGTAAAACGACTTTTTAGTAAATGGCACTGGGACAATGAGATGTGTGCCGTGCTTAGTTGCTCAGTCATGCCTGACTCTTTGAGACCCTGTGGACTGTAGCCCTCCAGGCTCCTCTGTCCATGTGGATTCTCCAGGCAAGAATACTGGAGTGGGTTGCCATTCCCTCCTCCAAGGGATCTTCACAACCCACAGATTGAACCCAGGTCTCCGGCATTGCAGGCGGGTTCTTTACCATCTGAGCTACCAGGGAAGCCCACAGGGACAATAAAACAATGAAGTGGATCCCTACTTCATACTCTACATAAAAATCAATTCCAGATGGATTTAAACCTAAATGTGAAAAGCAAAGCAATACGTTCTTTAGAAGTTAACATAGGAAAATATCTTTATTATTGTGGAGAAGGGAAATAATAAACACACAGTAATTAATGAAATAGAAATTTGTTAAGGTAGATCTTCTGTTAAATGTTCTTATCACAAAAAGTAGTAGGAAATTTTTAGAGGTGAAGGTTACATTTTTGGTAGTGGTTATGGTGACATTTTCACAGATGTATACTTATCTTCAAACCTAAGTTTCAAAACTCAAAACCAAGTTGTGGGAAAGTCTGTGCCTCTTTGGTCTTTCCACTCACCCTTTTCTTGTGAACTTTTTGCATTTCTTGGGTTAAACAAGGCATTAAAAAAAAAAAAAACCACTGACAATAAAAGAAAAGATGACTAAACAGGACTCAAAATTAAGAACTTCTGTTTATAAAAATCACCTTTAAAAGCATGAAATTATCTTGAAAGATATGGAAATGTAAGCCACTAAGTGGGAGAAAACCCATTTGGAACACATAGACTGACAGAGGACTTGTATCTGGAATATAAAGTCCTATAAATGAATAAGAAAAAGACAAAAAAGCAATAAAAAGCTGGCAAGGGACTTGAGCAAGTCATTTAGAGAAGAGGATGGCCAAATGGCCAAAAATATATGAAGAAGTGATTAATTTCACTGCAATGAGGGCAGTGGAAATTGCAACCACAATGAGATGCCAATGGATGTCTCTGATGAGGAAGATCCAGTGCCTTCAGGTCAAGAGAAATTTACTCTTTATTGTATACTTTTTTGCATTAAGTATATTTTACATCACCCTTTTATTTCTTCAGGTTTAAAGAAGGAAATAAAATTACACTGAAATTTGAAAACTGGAATAGAGCAAGAAAACAAGGAAGCCAAGAATAGACGTAACAAAGACAAATCCTATTTCCTTGCTGTGGAACAGTGACAGGCACCAGCTGATTTATGTTCTTGAGCTCTGACAACCACACAAAGACAAACTAATGGCTGACAGGTCAATTGATCGGGTTTCCAACAGGTAATTCAGGCTCCCAGACCACTTTTCCTTTTCTAAAAGAAGACTGGTTTAGTGGGAAAATCTGGTTCCCCTTAGCTCACAGAGGGTCCTGTTGCCTGGGATGATACCTCACTGACTTGAAATAAACCACTCTGAAATACACGTATGTTTTAACTCTAGTATTTATGGAGGGGCTAAATTTTTCTATCCTGATGGACCATTCATTCACCGAAAATTGACTATGTTTGCCATGTGCCAGGTATGGAGGGGTGAACAAAGCAAATTCTCTGCCCTCTTGAAGCTAACCTCCTAGAAGGAGAAACACAAAATAAACAAGTATCCAGAATAACACCAGAAATAATGTAGGCTATGAAGAGAATGCAAGTAGAGTTAGAAACAACTGAGAGGGGTCCTGCAAGACCTCTTTCAGGAGCTGAGATTTCAGTAGACAGAGGAATGCAATGAGAGCAGGAATCATACACGCTTCATAAAGGGAGCAGCAAGTGCAACGGGCCTGAGGTGCTCTGTGTACTGACAGGCTCAATGCGGTGGTGGTTGTTTCATGGGATTCGATGCTTTTTTGCTGTGCTGCTTCCTTTAAAGAGGTAAAGTTACAAGTGGGTTTCATGTCTGTTGTTTGTGTGATGCATTCCTCTAGACAAGCCTCTGTTGAAAGCGGATGTCATCAGCAAACTGCTATGAAAGAACACACTGTCTCCCCTGGTGTCATAGTCATGTCATTCATATCCTGGAATGGCTAACGAGGTGTCTTCTCGTATAAAACTAGTGTCTGGGGATTGTCAGACTAATTCTGGAATGTCTCCAAAGTAAAGAGGTCATCACTAACCACCATCACAAACTGAGGGTCTTCAGCTCCCTTCCATCTCTCCTCTGGGTGTTCAGAGGGTGTATCTTGAAGCTTCAAGACCCCATCCAGGATTACCTGCTGCTCCTATTCCCACAGCGTTCCTCTGGGTTCTGACCTACGCTCTTGTTGCTTCCATACAAAAGCCCTATTTTCTTTTCTTTCACAATGAAACGTTGGCTCATTAAAATCTGGAGCTCAAACATTTAGCAACCAAAAAACTGGTTCCCCTTTCCTTCAGGGCAGGGAGGGCTTGCTCTTCAAACTCTGCCAGCAAGTGCTGAGACACTTGCTTTCCATCCTGGAGGTGGGAAGTGTCCTCCCCTCTCAGAGCAGATTGTGTACCACTAATGGGACAAAGGAAAGGGAGGAGAAATAGTTGTCAACATGTAAAAGCAGGTGGAATGATCAGCTCCTGCTACCTATTCTGCTCATGGTCTGTGTGTGTCTCCAGTATCCTGAGGACAGAATTCCTTTCAGTAGGTAGACACACCCCCACCACTGGGGGAGGGACTCCCTGACTCCTTGGGTGTGTGCATTAGCCTAGGCCCCAGGTGAATTGCTCACCCTCTTTGTACTTTGCTTCCCAGGGTGTGATTTCCTTATTATTCTGTCACTTGTTCACCTCTAGGCCATCCTGTGTGTGTTGTGAGGCTCCAACATCACCACACAGGTGTTAACTCAGAATGTGGGAAAATCTTTTCCTCCCAAGCTCCCCAACCCACCCATCTCGTAGCTGCTTCTGTCTTCCTTCAGATCATATTTGACTTTCTTGCTATCATCCCTGGGGAGTTCATCATCAGACCCACCTTCTCGGAAAACCATTCCCATCCCCCACCCCTCCCAAGCCAAATGAGCCCGTCTACATGGGCCTTGAACTATGCCCATGTGGAGACAGGATTCCCATCATCCTCCCTAAGAGAAGTAACCAGGTTATTTTGAACCTGAACCACCTTGGTGTTCCCTCTTCCATTTCTTCTCCATATTTTGTTGAAGGGTTAGGACTTACACGGGAGACTTTCAGTAATGACCATTTTCCTCTTGCCATACTGTCCTCAGGCTTCCCCAGTAGCTCAGCAGTAAAGAATTCGCTACAGTCCATGGGGTCGCAAAGAGTCGGATATGACTGACTGAATTGAATTGAAAGAATTTGCCTGCAATGCAGGAGATGCAAGAGACACGGGTTCAATCCCTAGGTTGGGAAGATCCCCTGAAGGAGGGCATGGTAACCCACTCCAGTATTCTTGCCTGAGGAACCTGGTGGGCTACAGTCCATAGGGTCACAAAGAGTCAGACGTGACTGAAGCAACTGAGCACGCATGCACATACAGTCCTCATATTTGTACCTCAATCAGTCCCCTTCTTGCAGCTCCAGGCACCGTACTATGGCAACAGGATTTAGTCAGAACCCTGCTGTACTAAACAGCAGTGGTGATTAACTGCTACTCTTCCTGGAGCTTGGGTCTAAGGCCACTTGTGCCCTTGATCCAGTAGCTCACCTTTGCTTTGCTTATTTATCCTCAAGAACAGATGGCTGGTAACCAAGGTTCCCCATCAAACCTAATGGCATCTCTCCTGGTGGCATTAAGCAAACAGTAAAAGCATCACACTGAGTCTCTTGCTACTTCTACTCACGGGAAGGTGTTTCTGCCTGTTGTACATGGTAAGAGGAGAGTGGGGCAGGCAATGGAAAGGATGACCCTCCTTCCTGAAGGCAGAATATGTGATCTCCTATGAAGTTCCTGATTCAGTGTGACTAGGGTAGTGAGTCTCAAGAAAGAATATGCATTAGAACTTCTTGGTGGTGGTGTTTTAGTCACTAAGTCGTGTCCGACTTTTTGTGACCCCATGGACTATAGCCTGCCAGGCTTCTCTGTCCATGGGATTGCCCAGGCAAGAATATTAGAGTGGGTTGACATTTCCTTCTCCAGGGGATCTTACCGACCAGAGATCAAACCCGTGTTTCCTGCTTGACAGGCAGACTCTGTTCCACTGAGTCGCGTGGGAAGCCAGAACTCTTTGGAATCTGGTAAAAACGCAGATTTCAGGGATCTACCGACAGATTATGAAACTCAAGCATAGAGATTAAATAATTTCCCCACACTTTACAGTGACTGTGGTTTTCATTCTGTCTGCCCTCTGTCTGATGTGAAGACCTGACTCATTGGAAAAGACCCTGATGCTGGGAAAGATTGAAGGCAGGAGGAGAAGAGGATGACAGAAGATGAGATGGTTGGATGGCATCACCGACTCAATGGACATGAGTTTGAGCAAGTTCTGGGAGTTGGTGATGGACAGGGAAGCCTGGCGTGCTGCAGTTGGACAAAACTGAGCAATTGAACTGAACTGAAACTTTACAGTAAGTTAACAGTATAATACTACTATCTCATCATCGACTTGATGGACATGGGTTTGGGTGGACTCCGGGAGTTGGTGATGGACAGGGAGGCCTGGCATGCTGCAATTCATGGGGTCACAAAGAGTCAGACACGACTGAGCAACTGAACTGAACTGAATACTATCTCTATTTAATTATTTTAAACATATTTATTTTATATTCTAAATTTGATGCTTTCATTGTCTGAAGTTTTTAAGAGACCATATCTGCTGTTGGTTGATTCTCCTGACTATGGCTCATGGAGATTTTTTTGAGCACTTGTTTTATAATTTGAAATTATGAGTTCATACTGTGTGGGCTACATCTGTGGGTGTACTGTAAGGCTTTAAGTTGGGGTATGAGGAATCATCTTCAAAAGGGTTTTAGTTTTGCTTCTTTCCAGATGTCTCAGAGATGTTTCCTACCAAGGATCACTTTTTATTAATTTCTTGATTGGAGTCTCCTGGGATAAATTTTAACCTGGGACCTTTTATGTAGAAACCCCAGGGATGCAAATTCCCCAAGGAGACTATTTTCCATTCAGAGGAGAGTTGAGAGAGATTTAAGCTTATTGGTAGGCTTCCCTCGTGGCTCAGCTGGTAAAGAATCCTCCTGCAATGTGGGATACCCAGGTTTGATCCCTGGGTTAGGAAGATGCCCTGCAGAAGGGAACAGCTATCTGCTCCAGTATTCTGGCCTGGAGAATTCCATACAGTTCATGGGGTCACAAAGGGTCGGACATGACTAAGCAACTTTCACTTTCACTTTTAAGCTTGTTGGTCACTTTCCTTTGGTGCTAAATAGACTTTCTATTTCACTGTTTGTATTAGGGTTCTCCAAAGAAGCAGAACCAACAGAATGTGTATATATGTAGAGAGAGATTTATTTTAAGGAGTTGGTTCATGTGATTTTGGAAGCTTGGGAAGCCCAGAATCTGCAGGGTAGGCTGGCAGACCCAGGGACCCAGAGACAGGTTGCAGTTCAAGTCCAAAGGTGACCTGCTGGCAGAATTCCTTCTTGCTTACTGAGATCAACCTTTGTCCTTAAATTAAGGTCATCAACTGATTGGACAAGGCTCACTCATATTATTCTTTACTCAATATCCACTGCTTTAAATGTTGATCTCATCCAAAAAGCATCTGCACAGACTCATCCAGAATCATATTTGACTGCATATCTTGGCACTGTGACCCAGCCAAGCTGACACATAAAATTAACCATCAAATCATTTCAGTAAGTGTGGGATATCTCAGGATCCTGACTTTATGCAAGGGTCTCACTTCTAACTTTCTGTCTCACACAGGCCCCAAAACTTCATCTCTTACCCCGCAGAGAATTAGTCTATTTTTAGGCCCAGGTTTCTGAGTTCCATTTAGGATGACCTAATTCTCAAAACTTGAATTTTCATCTGGAAGCCTATTATTGCTCTCATTAACTTACTCTTCTCACTTGATGTTCTTGAGAAAACCAGTTCTTTAATGATGTGTGGGGATTGTGGTAGTGTATTCCCTTGGCCCACAGATCTCAGACCGAGTGATTTGGTAATGGATTTTAGCACCTGCAATTCACACAGTCTTCACTTGATATACTAAAAGAAATTCAGGCTAAAATGTTGTCAGCTCAGAGAGCAATATGATCTGAGCCCACTTGATTTGGGTATCATGCGAGCTCTAGCTTTATGAAACCATGACCACAGATTAATCCAGAACTCACTGCAGAGTGTGTATACCATAGTCATTTGAAATGACCCAATGGGTAAATCTTGTATTAGTGCTACTGATGCTGATAAAGCCACCATTTATGAAGCATGTACTGTTGGGCACTGTGCTAGGCACTGTGCTTACCATTTTTACAAAAGTTACTTCCTTTGAAACTCATGGATCTAGGAGCTCCAAGGAACCAGCATCTGTTAGAAATAGGTACTGCTGTTACCACCTTACAGATGGAAAATAACCAAAGCTTGGAGAGGTGGCCTTAATAGTTAACCTTATATTGCAAATTTGCTATGTAACAAACAATTCCACAATCTCAGTGGATTTCAACAACAAGCACAGGTTGTTATAGATATGTTTTCTGTTTAGTAAACTATACTTACTTCAACCTACCGTGTGGATTCAGTTCTCATGAATTAACCCCTTTGAAACCCCAGGTGTCTTAATTCCAGTTCCCTAGAAGCAGAGCCTGAGATGGGGATTCTTGCACAAGTTACTAACTGGGGGAAAGCCTTCAAGAAAAGGAGAGTGAAGGAAGAAGGCGGAGAACTAATCTGAGATGGGGTCTCAGTTGGAGTTCACTCTAATCTGATCCCCTGATCTTTGATCTGGAAAGTGAACTGAAACACAGAATTTGCCTCACCTGGCAATAAGGGGGCTGGGGTTTTGTAACTCTCTGGTCAGCCAATGGCTGTAAACTGCCCAAGAGTTGTGGTGGTAGGGATCTATAACTTCCACTGGCCTGTAGAACCCTATCAAAATGATCTGCAGTCCTCCTGCAGCCACACTGTATCCAAGAGAAAGTTAACGTGCTTCCACTATGCAGGGAGAGCATCAGAACATCTGAAACCTGTGGCTGTGAGACACTGAAGCCCTCTAGAGAGGTGAGAGAACATCAAGGATAAAAAGTTGTGTCTGAGATAACTTGAGTGAAGCCTTGCTTGAAGGTGGAGGAGATTTTATACCAAAAGGTTTCTTTCTGAAGATTTGAAATGTTTTAATAAAGTATATTACTATGATAAATCCCCTTCCTTATTACCCAATCAAAAGCCATGTGCTACGTGCTATTTCTGAGATTTCT
This sequence comes from Bos indicus, assembly GCF_029378745.1. Lineage (NCBI taxonomy): Eukaryota > Metazoa > Chordata > Mammalia > Artiodactyla > Bovidae > Bos > Bos indicus. The sequence goes on along the minus strand of NC_091781.1, from coordinate 13,499,950 downwards.
GCTTCCACCTCTCTCTCTCAACTCCTTGTAAGAAAACCTTAGTTCTCTGACAATAAAAGGTAAGAAAGAGAAATTAAGAAAACAATTTCATTCACCATCACATCAAAAAGAATAAAATACCCAAGAATAAACCTACCTAAGGAGGAAAAAGATCTGTATTCCAAACTATAAGATGCTGATGAGAGAAACTGAAGAAGACACAAACAGATGGCAAGGTATACTGTGTTCTTGGATTAGAAGAATCAATATTGCCCAAATGACTCTCCTACCCCAGGCTATCTACAGATTCAATGCAATCCCTATCAAATTACCAATGATATGTTTCACAGAAGTAGAACAAACATTTTTTAAAAATTTGTATGGAAACACGAAAGACCCCACACAGCCAAAGCAATCTTAAGAAAGAAAAATGAAGTTGGAGGAATCAGGCTCCCTGACTCCAGACTACACTACAAAGCTATAGTAATCAAAACTGTATGGTACTGACACAAACATAGAAATAAAGATCAGAACAGGATAGAAAGCCCAGAAACGAACCCGCAGACCTGAGATCAATTAATCTAAAACAAAGGAGGCATGACTATACAATGGAGAAAAGACAGTCTCTTCAATAGGTGGTGCTGTGAAAACTGGATAGCTACATGGAAAAAAAAAATGAAATTAGAGCATTCTTTCACATCATACCAAAAATAAACTCAAAATGGACTAAAGACCTAAATCTAAGATCAGATACTATAAAACTCCTAGAGGAAAAGATAGGCATGACACTCTTTGACATAAATTACAGCAATATCATTTTGGATCTGTCTCCTAGAGTAATGTAAATAAAGACAAAGTCAACAAATGTGACCTAATTAAGCTTAAACACTTTTCCACAGCAAAGGAAACCATAAACAAAATGAAAAGACAATCCACAGAATGGGAAAAAATATTTGCAAATGATGCAACTGACAAGGGATTAATCTCTAAGATATACAAACAGTTTATATCAAAAAAAAAAAAAAACAATTCAAATCAAATCAAACAAATAAAAAAAAATGGGCAGAAGATCTAAATAGACATTTCTCCAAAGAAGACACACAGATGGTCAACAGGCACATGAAATGTTCATCACTGCTAATTTTTAGAGAAATGCAAGATTGAGGGCAGGAAGAGAAGGGGACGACAGAGGATGAGATGGTTGGATGACATCATCGACTTGATGGAGATGGGTTTGGGTGGACTCCGCGAGCTGGTGATGGACAGGGAGGCATGGCATGCTGCGGTTCATGGGGTTGCAAAGAGTCAGACATGACTGAGTGACTGAACTGAACTGAACATCAAAACTACAATGAGATATCACCTCACACTAGTCTGAATGGCCATCAACAAAAAGTCTACAAACGATGCTGGAGAGAGTGTGGAGAAAAGGGAATCCTCCTGCACTGTTGGGAATGTAAACTGATGCAGACACTATGGAGAACAGAATGGAGGTTCCTTTAAAAACTAAAAATAGAGCCACCATGTGATCTAGAAATTCTACTTCTGGGCATATATCTGGAAAAAAAAAAAAACATAACTTGGAAAGATACATGGATCCCAGTTTTCACTGCAGCACTATTTACAATAGCCAAGACATGGAAGCAACCTGTATGTCCATCAACTGATGAATGGATGAAGTAGGCGGTGTATACATACACAATGGAATACTTCTCAGCCATAAAAAAGAATGAATAATGCCATTTGCAACAACATGAGTGGACCTAGAGATTATCCTACTAAGTGAAGTTAGCCAGACAGAGAAAAATAAGTATCATTCGATATAACTTATATGTGGAATCTAACAAAGTGGTACAAATGAACTTATTTCCAAAACAAAAAGAGACTCACAGACATAGAAAACAAACTTATGGTTACCAAAGGGGAAGGATGAGGGGAGGGATAAATTAGGAGGTTGAGATTAACATATACAAACTACTATACATAAAACAGACAACTAACAAGGACTGTATATATGACAAGTATAGTATAGGAAACTATATTCAATATTTTGTAATAACTATAAGGGAAGAGAATCTGAAGAATAAGTGTGTGTGTGTGTGTGTGTGTGTATGTGTTCAGTCGTGTCTGACTCTGAAATCCCATGGACTGTAGCCCCCAAGGTTCCTCTGTCCATGGAATTCTCCAGACAAGAATACTGGAGTGGGTAGCCATTCCTTTTCCAGGGAATCTTCCTGACACAGGAATCGAACCCAGGTCTCCTACATTGCAAGCAAATTCTTTACTATCTGAGCCACAAGGGAAGCCATACACACACACACACACACACACACACACACATATATATTCACACACACACTATATATATATATTCACACACACATGTACATATATATATGAACCACTGTGCTATACATTTGAAACTACCATGATATTATAAATCAACTATACTTCAATTAAAATTTTAAAAAAGAACAGCACTCAGATTCCAGCAGTGCAAAGAATTATTCTTGAATTATTCCTTCTATCACACCAAGTTAGCTGCACAGACAAAGGAAGGAGGCTACCTATCATGTGGGAGTTGTTGGCTATGAATCCAAGAGATCTGGTGACACTGTTTAAATAAAATCAGCTGGAATCCACAAACTGGTGTGAGCTGGGTGGAGTCGAAGGTATCTGGATTAATTTAAAGCAAAACAGAAAACCTTAGTTCTGACCCACACGGTGGCATTCTTGGGTTGCTATGTACCTTGCTTCATCATTCTCACACTTCCAATCTCTTCTCGCTTCCAGCCCAATCATGAAATACTAACACCATCACATCTTTAATAAAATCCTCCTGCTGAATATCTAAATCCCCTATCTGGCCTTTCTCGCGGTCTGTGGTTTGACCCAAGCTGCTCTCACCACTCTCTTTCCCTTTGAATCCCATCCCTTCCTCCTCTGCTTCACTGGTTCCTGATCACACTCACTGGTGTCTTCTCAGCCCAACTTAACGGCAGGCAGGAAGCCAGGGTATCTAGAAGCAGGCCAGTAAGTCCCAGGAGATACTGCTGCCCCCAGGGGAGACGTCCTATTTGTTGGGAGGGGACAGAAGGGTCACCCTGAAATGCGAGACAATACAGGGAAAGGGAAGAAGCAGTCCTCAAGGCAACCACACTAGGCTACTTTTGAGGGTATGGAAAGGTGTGGGCTTTGGGAGATGAGCTCAGAGCCCGGCTAGGCTGGAGACAGAACAGAGCTGAATCCCAAGTGTTTCAACACTGCAGAGCCGAGCCAGGCAGGGAGACAAGCAGCAAGGTGAGTTCCCCTCAAGGGCCTGGAAGCAGGCAGCTCCCAGTCCAGTCCAGTTGGGCCAGTTATGCCAGCTGTTTGCACGAGGCGCATGCTGCTTTGCACTGACAGGTAGCTGCTCACTCTCCAAGTTGAAGCAGCATTCGTGATCTGGGCAGGCCAAGGCTGCCAGGTGTGTGCTGTCTCCGAGAGTAAGGTAGGGTCCTGTAAACCCTTCTGGTTGGCAACTCCAGCCTGAGCTCCAAGCCATTGAGGCTGAGGGACACTGAGCTCCAACAGTCTTTTCCTGCTCTAAGTTATTATTAATAGTTTCCATTTCTTGGGAATAACATTACTGAGTTCATAGATGGGATGTCTAACTGAGAAACCATATATGCTACATGCCTAGCACAACATTTAGCTCACAGTGGTGCTCAATTAGAGTTTAATCTTTTTGTATCTCTGTCACATTTTCTTCCATAAGAAGCACTTCTCCCCTTCCTCGGGGAGTGAACTTCTGTACTAGTTACACCTCCCCAGGACCTCCTGGGCTGCCCCCACACCAACGATATTTTCTTAGCACCCACCCTACATGCCTAGTCTTATCACAAAATAACAAGTAGCACCGATTCCAATAATTTCTTAACTGTAGTTTACATCTGCAACTTCTCCCTACCCTGTGGTGTTATGCTATTTATCAGTGATACAGAAATACTTCTTACATGATTTTTAAAAATATTTATTTATTAATTTATTTTTGGTTATGTGGGGTCTTAGTTGCCATGCCAGATCTTTTATTGCAGCAAATGGACTCTCTAGCTGTGGCGCATAAGCTCTCTGGTTGTGGGTCACAGGCTTAATTGTTCCACTACATGTGGGATCCCACTTCCCCGACCACGGATTGAACATGTGTCCCCTGCATTGCAAGGCAGACTCAACCACTGACCGCCAGGGCAGCCCATTCTTGTCCAATTTGACCCCCTTAAATGTTAGAACTGATTCTTGGGCTGAACTAAACCAGCCCATCTTGATGTCTTGAGCTTGGAGAGTGGTTAATAACATCATTATTCTCTCAATAAAAGGAAATAATTTGCACCCTCCTCTGAATTTTTGCAAATTGGAAATTTCAGACTATGCTGACTGAATACAGATTTGAAAAGTTTTTCTCTTTTATCTGAAGTCCAACTGTCAGAGCATGGTTGAAAGTTTCAGCCAACATGGTTTGTTTTTCCTAACGAAAGTGTGTCTTATGAGATGTTTGCCTGTTGGGAAGAAAAGTCATGAAAGCCCAAGAGTTAAACTCTGCCAGTGTGGCCACAGCTCCACGCAATATGCCTATGTTGCGTCTTCTTCTGTCCTTGAACAGTTGATAATATGAGTGGTGGGGGAAGAAAGGAAGATAACACAGTCACATTTTAAAAGTAAGCCTTGCTTTGGCAGTGAGAACTGAAAACTATGAAGATCAGAGCAAGTCCATATTCCAAGTCTTCAATGGATCATGTCCTTTGAACATGAAAGCCCCAACTTGGGCTCCCCAAGGCGTGGAATCACTTAAGCGATGGTCACCCTAGACCCAAGTCCAGCTGTGAATAAAGTCAAAGATTTCAAGGCTCAGATCTTTATGAGAATGGGACATTTGACTACACTGTGTATTTCCAAAAATACGATGAGGACTGGAAGTGGGAGGAGACCCAGTGGCTTGGTTTTCCTCCTTTGCCATCCAGGGCTGTGTCCCCTCCTTGCTGTCCACTGTAGGACTATCTGTGCAATGTCACTCCAATTTAAAAAAAAAAGACCCCAGCCATTAGATCTTTTGCCTCTACTTCTCAATTTTTTTTTTTTTAAAAGAATGTGTTTTGGAAACAAGAGTTTTAGCAATACTTATGCATGGACTCATCTGCCTTTTGTCTCATTTCCTCACCTCTGGATGAAATAGGTTTGGGGTACAATTCACAGAAGAATGAGATCCATTTGCCTTCTCACTTTCTGCAGGCTTCTAGATTCCATGATTGGAGCTACTCCCTGGTGGCTCAGACAGTAAAGAATCTGCCTGCAGTGCAGGAGACCTAGGTTCGATTCCTGGGCCAGGAAGATCCCCTGGAGAAAGGAATGGCTACCCACCCCAGTATTACTGCCTGGAGAATCCCATGGACAGAGGAGCCTGGCCGACTATAGTCCATGGGGTCGCCAAGGGTCAAACATAACTGAGCAACCAATACTTTCTTTTTTTTTTTTCACTATCACCTCCAGACTCAGAGACCAGTCCTTTCCAGATCCTAAGATATTTAAACGGGTTCTAGGCCAGGTGTTCTGCTCTACCCACATGAGACTTATGCTGGCCTTATACTCCATTCCTTGTCCTGGAGGCATCCCTTTGAGTTTTTGGGTTTTCTTTTTTTTTTTTAACCAGGCTGATTTTTTATACTCTACTTCTGGCTTTGGTTTTCTTTCTTCCCCAGCCTGCCTTAGTTCCTCGGGAACTTTCTTATTCTTATTCATCCTGTGCCACCTTTGTGACACCCTCCTGTCTTCCCACATTTCTCCCATTCAATCTCCTGCCAAGACACTTGATACTCATTCATTCTCTGCCTGGATATCCTGTCCTTCTACCTCCTGTCTGAGCTATATGCTGCATGCTTTGGGGCCTTTCTAGCTCTCTGCCAGCCTTGTGATATATTTCCTGCCTACAGTGTCTCACTAGTCTGTCCTTCCAGACCCTGGGATCCAGCTGGATAAAGGCTATGACTGAGCCTCAGTGAATCAGCCATAGCTTGTTGTTCTGGATCAGGAACTATAACTATGGGTCTGGAACTCTAGTCATGTTTTGACAAATTACAGTCCTGCATTTACTGAAAATACAATGGTTATGAAGGACCTGGGTTTGTATCTTAGATCCACCTTTCATCTTCCAGGGCCTTCTGGCCAAATCCCTTCCTCTTATTTTCCTTATCTATGAAATGGGACCCCAAAGGCTCTTCCAACTCTGAAGTGCCTTGATTCCTGTATACTTTCATCTGAGGTGGTTCTGTTTTCAAAGGTGAATGAGCTCCTCATGAGACTCATTAGTTTGGGTGAACAGAACTGATGTCCTATACTAGGTCTTACCTAAGCTTGATTTAAAACTTAACTATCTTCTTTTCCCAATGGCATTTTATTGTGTTGTTTTGCTTAGAGTCTCATCAAATAATTCGACAAGTACCTATTATATACTGGCATAGAGGAAAAATGACTTTGAGAATGAGATGAGACACTTGTACATGAGTGTCTTCCTCCTGAATGGAGATAAAGTGACCAAAACTGCATCTGGGGACCACCCTAAAGCAGCCAGGGCTTTCAGATGTTCCCGCCCCTGCTGTGCCTCTCTCAGACCTAGGGCGGGAATTTTGAGAGCCTTCCTAGGGATGCATTTTCTCTCCTTACAGAAGAAGAAAATAAAATCAACCTATCCCTTGGGAAAGATCATAAACACCAGGGTCTTTAAAAGAGTAACTCTGAGCTGACCCAATCAAGACAGGCTCTTCTCCATGTTTATCCTGAGAATTCAGCATCTCATTTCTCTAGCAATTCAAAACCCATATATTGCTCTTATCTACCTTATTTGAACCTGAAAATAACAACTTCGTGAGATAGGCAAGGCAAATATATATATGTGTATATATATATATATTCCTGTTCCCATTTTTCATACAAGAAATCTGAAGCTCAGAAAGATTGTGTGACTTGTTCAAGTCACTTTCCCAACGCTTGACCCTATGTCGTCTCTCTTCCCTTCATTATCTTTTTAAACCTGAGAATGTGTGCCTGCCTGCTCAGCTGTAGCCTGAGCCTTGCTTTGCAGTGATGACCAAAGAACCTCTTCAGACAGTTCCATAGATCATTTTCAGGCAGCTGTGGAGAGGACAATAAACACGCTCTAACAGCTCAGGGTGCAGAGCAGCAAGCAAGATACGGTATTATATATGGCCATGGAGCCGGAAGCCCCAGATCCAATCCTCCTGGTGGTATGACAGATGACTTCATAGCTCCAAAAATATTTTCAGGCAGTTTCTCATAAGCTCCAGTTGTCTACAGCTTCCAGAAACATTTATGAGGTAGGGAGAGGGGCACCAATGGAGTGCTTATTGCTGCTCTGCTTTCAACAAAATTACAAAACGAGACTTTCAATTTGCTATTTCTCTAAGCAGCTTGACCAGAACATGTGGGTGGGTTGATAAGGTCTTCCTTTCCTTTCCTCTACTTTTTAACAGGAGAGTGATTCTGGGCAAGAACTAAATGCTGCAATTACCTGGCAAGAAAGAGGGGGCCAGCCATGTATCTAATGATTAAGCCTCACATGTATGCCTTCTTACTTTCTGACGTGTAAACAGCAAGAGAGTCCTGTGTATGGGAACAAAGTTCAGGTAAGCTCACAGACACGCCCATGCACTGCTCCTCTCAGGAGGACCCTGTGGTTGGCTCCCCAGATGAACACGGCAGGGCTGAGCCTTTAAGAGCTGGAGGGGGAGATGGTCCTCCACATCGTGGGAATCTGCTGATGGGAAAAAGACTCTCTGCTCTTGGCATGTCAGAGGAGAGACGGCCCCTCAGGAGATCTGCTGCAGCCTCCTGGTTGTAGCGAGAGCAAACCAGAGAGAGGTGTGCGGAGCGCCAGGGTCAGACACAGCCTTTGGGTGGCTGGTCTTGCTTTTCCTCCCAAGGCAAGGCCACCAAGGCAGCACAGGTCTCCAGAACCTCCACACCTGCCGGGTGTCTGAGTAAGGGGGAGCATTCCATGGATGCCTGAGTCCCTCGAGTGCCGAGTGCCGAGTGCCGAGATCTCAGGCAGGAGGAAAAGGAATGCAGGCACAGACAGGGCAGACTGTGCAGAACACAAACAACACTCAGCTGATCCCCACAGCCCCTATTCTGAGAGAGACAGAGAGAGAGAGAGAGAGAGAAACAGAGAGAGCACTAGCTGGCTATCCCAGCTGACTCCTAAGTAACTAGGAAACCCAAAAGAATTAGGACAGTATTTGGCTTGCTGACAGGGGTAGCATGCTGTGAGCCCTGTCAGGTGAGAAAGAGAGGGAGGGAGAGGGAGAGAAAGAGAGAGAAAGAGGGAGGGAGGGAGAGAGAGAGAGAGAACCTTCACAAAAGCAGACAAAGTCCCAAGATGTGGTGACAACCTTCCTTTAAGTGGGCAGAAACTCCAGGTGATTCCACAGGGCCATGGATGCTCTGGGGGACACTGGAATCTTTGCGACTATACTTTGAAGGGGCCATAAGGGTATGGGGAAAATTTCAGAGGTGGTTTTGACTTCATGAAGCATTTAAAAGTTCCTTAGAAACCCACCACAGCAATAAGCTGCTGCCGCTGCTGCTAAGTCATTTCAGTCGTGTCCGACTCTGTGCGACCCCAGAGACGGCAGCCCACCAGGCTCCCCCGTCCCTGGGATTCTCCAGGCAAGAACACTGGAGTGCGTTGCCATTTCCTTCTCCAATGCATGAAAGTGAAAGTGAAAGTGAAGTTGCTCAATCGTGTCCAACTCCTAGCGACCCCATAGACTGCAGCCTACCAGGCTCCTCCGTCCATGGGATTTTCCAGGCAACAGCAATGAGCAGTCTCTGCTAAAGATGTTTTTGAAAAATGGAGTATTTCCTGCCATATCAACAAATGAGGAGGTCACAGTCATCAGCGATTCCAGCCCCCCAGGGCAAGCAGGAAGAACAATACCTGCCATCCAGAAGCCACTGGGCTGCAGCCACTCCCTAAGGCGAGCACTGAGGGGAAATGCAGGATGCTGGCCCAGGATAGCTGAGACGCACAGGAAAGGAATGATTTCCGTGAGCCCAGGCTCTTGCACCTTATACATAGAAAAGTGCTAAATTCCTTAACTTGAGATACCTGGTTTTAATTCACAAAAATACTTTTGATATTCAGACTACCTGCCCTTTGTTACAAACTACTATATAACCTGACTCCTCACCCCACCCCCAGCCCCCGCCGCCTCAGAGCAATTCCCTCAGGGTCACCTGAGATGCTGTTTCCAGGCTTGAAGTCCTAAAAGTTCCCACCGAATAACACGTAACTCTCAACTTCCAGGTTGGACTGTGTTTCAAGTTGACATTCTGTAGAGAGAAATGTGTGCACCCAAGTCCTCGGACCTCACTGCCACATCTGTCCAGCTGTCTAGCGTCAGCCCCAGCTCAGCACTCCTGAGCTGTACTTGGTTATCTTGGGAGGCTGCACCAAGAGGTTTTTCTGTTTTGTTTTGCTTTCCTGAATGTGTTGGTATTTCGATTAATTCTCATTTGTCTCTCTTTGAAATGCACCATTGCTTTTCCTCTGTTTTTACCCTCTGAGTTGACTTCTGGCTTTGGCAAAAGCAAGACACTGAAAAATAAATCATAAAAGCTGGAAAATCTCTCAGCTCCAACATTAAAAATCTTAAAGTTGTACATACGGGATAAGCCTGGGTCTTTAGTTTTAATTAGATCAGAAAGCCTGCAGACTCTGGAGCTGGACAGATGTGCAGGCAAATCCTGTGTTTGATATTTATATCCAGGTTCCTTTGGGCAGGTTCCCTCGCCTCTCTGCCCCTCAGTTTTCTCATCTGTAGAGCAGAGATCGCTGTGCCATCCTTATTAGGTTGCCTGAGGATTAGATCAGGCAGTCATGTACAGCAGGCAGCACATGGTAGCTATTTAACAAATGCCACTTCCTCCTCCAGCTGCCCTCTTGTCCTCCGCGTCCCTGTCAGCAGCTGCCACCCCAGACACGGTTCACATGGCTGCCATCCATCTTCATAAAAAGCCCGACGATGGGGGTTCTTTTAGGGAAACATGAAGGGAAGCGGGAGTCAGGAGCTATGAGCATCTGTTAATCCAAGCATTTTAACAGATTTCCTTTGAACAGAGAACACCCCTATCATATACCACATACACGGGACTTTTCATTTTCCGTGGAGAGGCATTTCGGTTAAATGTGAGCCTCTGGAATCAAGCAAGCCTGAGATCCTGTGCCAGCTCAGTCATTTACTAGCTGTGTGACATGGGGAGGTTACGTAACTCTCAAAACCTCAGTCCCCTCATTTGTGAAAGAGAGTAAGCAAACCGTACCTCACAAGACTGGTTATTATATTGATTACATGAAATAATACTTACTGGGCACTGTTTCCATCATCTGCTACTACACAGCACACCTTCCCAAAACTGAGTGACTTAAAAAAAAACAGTTTATGATGCCTCATGATTCTGCAACCTAAGCTGGGCTCAGTTGGGTGGCTCTTCTGTTCCAGGTCACGTCCATGGGGCTGAAACATCCAAAATGGCTCCTTCACACCCACGTCTCACACCCCACGGTGGCTACAACAGCTGCGGGCGATCCAGCAGCCCGCTAGCTAGCGAGTACTCTTTCTCTCTCTCTTTCTCTCTCTCTCTGCCCCTCCCCCTGCCATTTGGAAACCTGGGCTTTCTTTCCACATAGCAGTCTTGGAGCAGATGGACTTCCCATTTGGCAGCTGGCTCCCGAGAGAGAAGCAAAAACTGCCAGACGTCCTAAAAGTTAGGTCTATCACTGGCACAGGGTCATTTCCATTACATTGTGTTGGTCACAGCAACTCAAAGGGCCAGTACAGATTCAGTGGGAGGGGGAATGAGCCCCATCTCATCCAGGGAACAACATGTGCCTACAGGATGGAGAGGACTTGATGGTCGCCATATTTGGGGACCAGCTGCAACAAGCCTGTAGTCCAGTGCCTGGAACAGAATTCAGTTTTAAAAATGCTCTCTTGAGATCTCTGCACATATCAGAAAATGAAACATAGTCTCCACATCTAAAATTTCAGGAGATCTTGGGTCCTTCAGATGGATGAACAAGAAATAATTCCAAGCAGGCACTCCCATCTGAAGCCTCAAGAATGCCAGATTCCTCTTCACTCGTCACATGTATGCCTTGGGCTTTATGTAAATAGGCTTCTCAGAGTGCTGTAAGCAGTGCAGAGGTCCTATTAATGGGGATTAACACAAATTAATGCAACCAATCCTAGGGAAAAGGTGGTTCTTGCAACACAGAGCAGAAGGTGAAAACCCATTTTAAAGGAGACTTATGGCCAGAGATGTTTCATAGTAACTATTAAAAAAAAAAAAAAAACCACTTGAGAGAGACTTCTACTATAATAAGGAATAGTTTCATGTCTTCGTGATCCTATGAACCATCAGACAGTGATGGATATGGAAGAGAATACTGTTGCACCAAGGTGGAGGTGAGGAGAATACGGATATTTTCATTAATCGGACTTCATAGCAAAGGCAAAAAGGCATGAAGGCAGAGCCTTCACAAATGCCAGGTCAAGTATTTCTCATGAAAGATTAGGTTTTCTCCACCACCATCCCCTACCTAACACAAGTTAGCAAAATTATATGATACTCTTCTTAAATAAGAATGGAATAGAGGACAAAGCAAGGAAAGAAACGGTTGGTGTGGATGTTCAGGCCCAAAGATGGAGACTAAGAAAAATTTCACTAATTCTGGAGAAATTCAGAAAACTGACATACCTACCAGATGAAATTACCAGGTTTTTCTCCCATAGCTTGAAAGTGTTACTCACTCAGTTGTGTCCGATTCTTTGTGACCCTGTGGACTGTAGCCCACCAGGCTCCTCTGTCCATGGAATTCTCCACGCAAGAATACTGAAGTGGGTTGCCATTTCCTACTCCAGGGGATCTTCCCAACCCAGGGATCAAACCTGGGTCTCCCGCATTGCAGACAGATTCTTTACCATCTGAGCCACCAGGGAAGCCATAAAGCTTATACCAGTATATTTAATTACAGGAGGAAATAAGGCATCAAAACACTATAAAATCCTGCCTTTTGAAGTTAGGCTAAGTTTGCAGTTTGTAGAGTCAGGGAGGAGATTATATCTGTGTTATATGTTCTGTGTTTGGACTCTGGGCAGATTTAAATGCATCTGGTCACATAGACTGTGTTCAGGGTGCAACTGAAGTAGGCAAACTTTGCTTAGATTCTTTTTGCTCCTTTTAATCACCCATCATGCTTCTGAGTTGCCCGTTTATCTCCCTATTCCCGAATGCCGTCACGGTGCAGGGTCTCTTCTCTCATATCACAACAATTTATACCAGAAGAGGAAAAAATATTTATTTTTTTTAATCTGCTGGGAAAAGAATTTCTTTTAGGGAGGAAACTGTCTTTATGCAGGAAATACCTTGACAGGCTGTTGAAGGATGGAAGGGCATACCCTGAGGACATGGTCTGGGAGGGGGTACCGAAACAAGAAAAGAAGGCTGAAGTGACCCATGCTGGAAACCCACAGGAACTAGAAATAGGGACGGAGCCCAGAACAGAGTGTGGCCAGCAGCTGGCACTTACGATGGCAGAAATGGCCCGGTGACATTTTTCAAGTGTTAACTACTACAACATCAGTTCTCAAACTTTCTTGGCTCACAGTACTTACTCTCCCTATAATTTTTTCTGGTGCCCCTCCCCACCCCCACCAAGGGACAAAAGAAATGTAATCACTGTTTTATTAAGCAGTAAACCCAGACAGCTTAATATATCCAAACATAGTGTCTCCTGTTCCATGTTGATTTCCACAAGGCACTTGCTTTTTTATCTCATCAACCCTGAACATCCAAGATTCACAAAGATAAGATATCATTGAAAGGAATGCAGCACAATCTACTGTTGAAACAGGGAACTACTTTGAGCTCGTAGCTTGTGCAGGGCCCAACAGATTTTGAATATTGCTTTGTTTCTTTTGAAAATGTAGACGAGCCTACAGCACAAATGTGAGTTTGCTGCAGCCCCTGGGGGTGCTTGGTATTACTGTGTTGGGAAGCATGGACTACAGAAGTCACTTCTCCATTGCCAGCACTGACTGCCATATTGTCCTGCGGTCTCTCCCACTTGCAGCAAGTTCTAATACACCTGAAGAGGCCTTGTGTCAGTGTCTAAATGGATGAGTACTGAAGACAGTTCACTGAGGTAAGCTGGGGACAGCAGACACAGCTCAGAAGAAGAGCAGAAAGCAGAGCTAGTTCAGTAGAGGCAGGAAGTCAATGTGAGAAGTGCACCCTCGGATGTGACCTCTGGGTCTCTTAGAAACACCAGAGTGGCATTTCACTTTCTGTAAGATTTGGAATGGAATTTGAGTCAATCTTTGGACAGAACGACTCTAGTTGGCATTTCTTAAGAATTGAACATGCATCGAACCTGGACTGGCGATTTAACCTCCAACTAAAATAAATAAATTTATATTAAATAAATAAATAATAAAAAAGAAAAAAAAAGAGTTGAACATCTATTATCTATTGGCAAGGTTTGTAGAATATTTAATATAAATTACCTTGATTGCTTAACCTAAAATTGGAAAAGTGTGTTACAGGGACAAAAAAAAAAGTCCTCCCATGGAATATATTTTTTGACAACAAAAATGTGAAGGTGGAGGCCAGCCTTAAAGACTGTCATTTTACATCAATCACCCAATAGTGTCATGCCTAACTGGTAATCTGCACTTTCATTTAAATGCAGAACATAAGATTTAACACTGCAACTATTTCTAAGTATACAATTCAGTAAAGTATATCTAATGTATTGTGCATCCAAACTCCACAACTTTTTCATTGCAAAACTAAAACTCTGTACCCTTTAAACCACTTCCCTCCTTCCCCCAGCCTCTGGTAAGCACCGTTTTATTTCTGTTTCTACAAATTTGACTATTTTAGATACAGCATATGAGTGCAATCATACAGTATTTGTCCTTCTGTGTCTGACTTATTTCATTTAACATAATGTCCTTAAGGGTCATCCTTATGGATGATACATGACATCCATGGCTTTTCCCTGATAGCTCAGTTGGTAAAGAATCCGCCTGCAATGCAGGAGACCCCAGTTTGATCCTGTGTCAGGAAGATCCCCTGGAGATGGGATAGGCTCCCCACTCCAGTATTCTTGGGCTTCCCTTGTGGCTCAGCTGGTAAAGAATCTGCCTGTAATGCGGGAGACCAGGGTTCGATCTCTGGGTTACGAAGATCCTCTGGAGAATTCTGGAAAGGCTACCCACACCAGTATTCTGGCCTGGAGAATTACATGGAGTGTATAATCCATGGGGTTGAAAAGAGTCTGATACGACTGAGTGGCTATCACTTTCACTTTTCATGACATCCACACTGTAGCAGGTGTCAGAACGTCCTTACCTTTTCAGTCTGAACGATATTTCATTGTCTGTATCTACCACATCTTGTTTATCTAGTCATTTATCAATGACACTCGGGTTGTTTCCACCTCTTGACTACTGTGACTAGTGCTGATATGAACATGAGTGTGGACTCTCCTCTATTTTTTCCATTGTACTTCCCACTTTATACCATATTATACAATTTGCATATTTAATGCTTATTGTTACTGTCTCCCCCCTCTAGCATGGAAGTTCCATAAGAGTAGGGATTTTTGTCTGGTTTCTTCCCTGATGTACCCCAAGCAAAACAGGGTCTGACATATAATAGAAACTCACTAAATAGTGCTTGTTAATAAAATTAGTATCAAACACTGACCACACACCAGGCTCTGTGCTAGGCTGGAGGAAGCACCCGCAAATAAGACACGGAACTTACAGTTCAGTGGGGGAGTGAAGTAAAATTAACTGGTGGGTTCAAATTTGATAAAACAAGCTTCCTCACGAGAAAGTTGTTAGTTCTGCAGCTGACCTTTTCCTTCACGTGGCTCCTCTTGCTTGAGTATCACTACCTCTGTTACTTACGTGTCCTAATGACGAGAGTAAGTTATTTCTATCTATGCACTTAAATTCCACTTGATGTGAAGACATTTGAATAATTTAAATTGTGATTGAAAGACGATTCTATTTTTATATTATCTCTGCTGGAACATTTCCACCCACCGATCTGGCTTAATTGGAGAGTATATTGCAGGATTCTCCTAAACATTTTTCATTTAAGATTAATATCCACGTGAAGAAAAGCTTTAAATGTTTTTCTCATCATACCCCCATAGAATTACTTAGAATATCTCTAAAAAGGAATTATCTGATTTCCAAAACCCAGGTGATAGCTAGTTTTTTTAATCAGTATTTTTACTTGAACAAAATTCCAGTGTTTCTTAAAATAGCTAAGCATCCTCTTGGGTTGGTGTCCCAGGAGTTTATCTACGAAGAGCTCGGAAATTCTGTTCTGTTCTCTGGGTGTACGTGGTTAGCGTGCTTCATTCTCTCTCCTGCTTCTACCTGAGCTCATATTAAAATTATTCTTTGTACCCCCTTCTCTCAGTAAATAGAACACTTTGTGTTTTTCTTCCTATGAAATAAAAAGGAATATATGATTATTCCAGAAAGCACAATCACAGAAAGAACATACAGGACACCAACTCTTTCAACTGCTATTCAAACCTGGTGAATAGGATTCAAATTTGTGTATTCAGATTTGGTAGCCAAAGGGCCCAGGTGGCGACTGAGTGCTTGGCGTGTGGCCAGACTGAACTGACATGTGTTTACGGTGAAAACACACATCAGATTTACAGATTTCACACACACACAAGGAGATGTAAAATGTCTTCATAATTTTTATATTGATTACATGTCGAAATCACAGTGTTGTTGATATACTGGTTAAACAAAATATATTATCAGTTATATGAGTTTCTTTTCACCTTCTTCTTTAATGCGACTACTAGAAAACGTAGAATTATAGGGCTTGCATTGTATTTCTACTGGACAGTGCTGCTCAGATAATCATTTTCTGTGTGTCTGTACATATACACATATTGTAAGAGCAAAATCATGATACTTTCCATCTCATAACCCACATTCTTCACTTATTAATATATTATTGGCATATTTCCATGTCTACAGATACAGTTCTCCAAAATTATTTGTAATAGCCACAATGTTCTAATGTAAAATTACACTGTAATTTCTTGAACCAATACCCTGTTATTAAACAGTGGAATGTTCCCATTCTCCACTGTTTAAAAAAAGCATTCTAAATAGATAACTAATGAGAACCTACTGCAAAGCACAGGGAACTCTACTCGGTGCTCTGTCGTGACCTACATGGAAGTTAATCTAAAAAAGAGGGCATATGTGTATACATATAACTGATTCGCTTTGCTGTACAGCAGAAACTAACACAACATTCTAAAGCAACAATGAAAATTCAATGAAAATTCTAAAAAACAAACAAAAACCAAATATTCCTGGACTCACAACTGTGCTTATGTGAATGATTATTTCATTAGACTAATTTTCCAAAAGTGAAATTGCTAAATCAAAAAACATACATTTTTAGGATTTTTGTTACTAACTGAAAACCATCACAGTAATCCAAGTCTATGCCCCAACCAGTAACACTGAAGAAGCTGAAGTTGAACGGTTCTATAAAGACCTCCAAGACCTTTTAGAACTAACACCCAAAAAAGATGTCCTTTTCATTATAGGGGACTGGAATGCAAAAGTAGGAAGTCAAGAAACACCTGGAGTAACAGGCAAATTTGGCCTTGGAATATGGAATGAAGCAGGGCAAAGACTGATAGAGTTTTGCCAAGAAAATGCACTGGTCATAACAAACACCCTCTTCCAACAACACAAGAGAAGACTCTACACATGGACATCTTCAGATGGTCAACACTGAAATCAGATTGATTGATTATATTCTTTGCAGCCAAAGATGGAGAAGCTCTATACAGTCAACAAAAACAAGACTGGGAGCTGACTGTGGCTCAGATCATGAACCTTATTGCCAAATTCAGACTTAAATTGAAGAAAGTACAGAAAACCACCAGACCATTCAGGTATGACCTAAATCAAATCCCTTATGATTATACAGTGGAAGTGACAAATAGATTTAAGGGACTAGATCTGATAGAGTGCCTGATGAACTATGGATGGAGGTTTGTGACACTGTACAGGAGACAAGGATCAAGACCATCCCCATTGAAAAGAAATGCAAAAAAGCAAAATGGCTGTCTGAGGAGGCCTTACAAATAGCTGTGAAAAGAAGAGAAGTGAAAAGCAAAGGAGAAAAGGAAAGATACAAGCATCTGAATGCAGAGTTCCAAAGAATAGCAAGAAGAGATAAGAAAGCCTTTCTCAGCGATCAATGCAAAGAAACAGGAAGACAACAGAATGGGAAAGACTAGAGATCTCTTCCAGAGAAGGCGATGGCACCCACTCCAGTACTCTTGCCTGGAAAATCCCATGGACGGAAGAGCCTGGTAGGCTGCAGCCCATGGGGTCACTAAGAGTTGGACACGACTCAGCGACTTCACTTTCACTTTTCACTTTCATGCATAGGAGAAGGAAATGGCAACCCACTCCAGTGTTCTTACCTGGAGAATCCCAGGGATGGGGGAGCCTGGTGGGCTACTGTCTATGGGGTCACACAGAGTTGGACACGACTGAAGCGACTTAGCAGCAGCAGCAGCAGCAGAGATCTCTTCAAGAAAATTAGAGATACCAAGGGAACATTTCATGCAAAGATGGGCTCGATAAAGGACAGAGATGGTATAGACCTAACAGAAGCAGAAGGTATTAAGAAGAGGTGGCAAGAATACACAGAAGAACTGTACAAAAAAGATCTTGATGACCCAGATAATCATGATAGTATGATCACCCACCTAGAGCCAGACATCCTGGAATGTGAAGTCAAGTGGGCCTTAGAAAGCATCACTATGAACAAAGCTAGTGGAAGTGATGGAATTCCAGTTGAGCTATTTCAAATCCTGAAAGATGATGCTGTGAAAGTGCTGCACTCAATATGCCAGCAAATTTGGAAAACTCAGCAGTGGCCACAGGACTGGAAAAGGTCAGTTTTCATTCCAATCCCAAAGAAAGGCAATGCCAAAGAATGCTCAAACTACCGCACAATTGCACTCATCTCACATGCTAGTAAAGTAATGCTCAAAATTCTCCAAGCCAGGCTTCAGCAGTATGTGAACCGTGAACTTCCAGATGTTCAAGCTGGTTTTAGAAAAGGCAGAGGAACCAGAGATCAAATTGCCAACATCTGCTGGATCATGGAAAAAGCAAGAGAGTTTCAGAAAAACATCTATTTCTGCTTTATTGACTATGCCAAAGCCTTTGACTGTGTGGATCACAATAAACTATGAATTCTGAAAGAGATGGGAATACCAGACCACCTGACCTGCCTGTTTAGAAACCTGTATGCAGGTCAGGAAGTAACAGTTAGAACTGGACATGGAACAACAGACTGGTTCCAAATAGGAAAAGGAGCCCGTAAAGACTGTATATTGTCACCCTGCTTATTTAACTTATATGCAGAGTACATCATGAGAAACGCTGGACTGGAAGAAACACAAGCTGGAATCAAGATTGCCGGGAGAAATATCAATAACCTCAGATATGCAAATGACACCACCCTTATGGCAGAAAGTGAAGAGGAATTAAAAAGCCTCTTGATGAAAGTGAAAGTGGAGAGTGAAAAAGTTGGCTTAAAGCTCAACATTCAGAAAACGAAGATCATGGCATCTGGTCCCATCACTTCATGGCAAATAGATGGGGAAACAGTGGAAACAGTGGCAGACTTTATTTTGGGGGGCTAAAATCACTGCAGATGGTGACTGCAGCCATGAAATTAAAAGACGCTTACTCCTTGGAAGGAAAGTTATGACCAACCTAGGTAGCATATTCAAAAGCAGAGACATTACTTTGCCAACAAAGGTCCATCTAGTCAAGGTTATGCTTTTTCCAGTGGTCATGTATGGATGTGAGAGTTGGACTGTGAAGAAAGCTGAGTGCTGAAGAATTGATGCTTTTGAACTGTGGTGTTGGAGAAGACTCTTGAGAGTCCCTTGGACTGCAAGGAGATCCAACCTGTCCATTCTAAAGGAGATCAGCCCTGGGATTTCTTTGGAAGGAATGATGCTAAAGCTGAAACTCCAATACTTTGGCCACCTCATACGAAGAGTTGACTCATTAGAAAAGACCCTGATGCTGGGAGGGATTGGGGGCAGGAGGAGAAGGGGATGACAGAGGATGACATGGCTGGATGGCATCACCAACTCGATGGACATGAGTTTGAGTGAACTCCGGGAGTTGGTGATAGACAGGGAGGTCTGGCGTGCTGCAATTCATGGGGTCGCAAAGAGTCGGACACGACTGAGCGACTGAACTGAAATGAACTGAAAAACAATCAAGTCCCCTCTCTAAAAATGTGGTACTAGTTTAAGCACATCAGCAGGTATTTTTGGGTTCATTTCTTTATAGCGTTCCCTTACTGATTGTTAGGGTTTTAAGAAAAATCTCATTGTCTTCATTTTACTTCTTCTATCATAAGTAAAATGGAAGTGTTCCCCATTTTTATTAGCACTTTGTGATTCATCTTTTGTTAAACTAACTTCATGTCTGTAGCCCATTTGTTTTTTGGAGAATTCCTCTTTTGTCATTGACTTACAAGGCTTTTTAATATAGATTAATTATATTACTCCTTGGTCACACATGTTTCATGTGTTTTTATTAGTTTATTTGCCCTTTAATCTTCTGTTATTTTTTGATGTCCAGAGATTTTAATCCTTACATAAGTTTTTAAGATAACTGTCCTTGAGCTGGTATTTAGGAATTCCTTTCATATTTTAAAATGATGTCATTATTCAAGTATAACATCTTCTAGTATATTCTTGCTGACATATTTTACATTTATTCCCTTACACCATATGGAATCTATTTTTTTGTGGAGAAATTATGAGGGCTATCTTTTCAAAATGTTTAGCTAGATATCCCAATTCTATTTATTAACCAGCTGTCCTTCTCTTCATTTGTTTAAAAAATAAGCTAATGTGGAAGAATTCGGTCCATACAAGGTCAAGTCCACGGAACGTCATAGAAGTAGGCTGGAAAAGACATGCATTTGAGTCCAGGATACATGTGGGCAGGGATCGGGGTAAATCAGAGTGGAAGATCAGGAAGAAAGGCACAGGCTACCAGTCTTCTGCACTGATCCTAGTCATGAGTGACCTTAGTTGATTTATGGTTTTAACTCACTCAGAATCATGTGCCACTTACAAAATCTGAGTAAATTTAAACTGTATTGCCCCAGAAATATGTGCATACACATCTTTGTACATAATTGCATTAGGTTTACAGATCCTCTGAAGTCTGTGCAGGAGACTTACTGGGATACACAGATCTCAAGAGGGCTGTTTTCCTCGTGGAAGAGATCAAAGACCTAGAGGTAAGTCATACTCCAGGTAAAGGCAGGTACAGGGTTCTCCTCCTTTATGCAGTCATATTGAATACTCACTCGCCACTCCCCAAACTAAGACTATACTTCTCAGCCTCAGGCCTCTGTTCCTACTGACATCTTGTTTAAAATGGCATTTTCTGCTACAGTGGCTATTCCTGGTTGCCACCCCAGCATCCATTCTCCACCCTGAAATTTCTATCAGAATCCTAAATTTTCTTCTGTTATATTTTCACTCTAGGAATGAGTGAAATCCACCCACTAAGCACCAGGGGTGGATCCTGGCTGACTCAGATCAGCCAGGACACTATGTTCTTTGACCACAGTCACTGGTCCAGGAGTGGACATGTGACCTAAGCCATCCACGTGATGGAAATGGAGGCCTCTTGCTTGGGAAAAAGCTGGAGCAGAAGCACTCTCTCTGCCACTAGACCCAAAAGAGGAAGCAAAGGCACGCCCTGCTGCTGTCAGCCATCCAACCAACCAGCTTTAGAACAAAGACAGCACCTTGGAAGGCCATGTGAGGAGTAGAGGATATTCCTTAATGAGATACTGAGCCACCAGATCCATCAACCTTGAGGGCTGCCCCAACTCAGACTTCTGTTACTTGAATCAATAACTTACCCTGCTGTTGATGTTGAGTATGTTTTTCATTTCATGTAATGTAAGCTTCCTAACTGACACATGCTGGCCTAGGGAAACCCAGTCGAGACACTACCTTCTCTGCACCTTCCACAGTTAAGCCAGCTAGAAGGGATGCCTCCCTCCAGTGCATTTCTCCAGCCCTTTGTTCCTGCCTGCCATATTCATGAATACCCCTTACTACACTGGACACAAATTCTAGGTGAGGAACCACAGCTTGGGACATTTCATATCTTCACAACACCTAGCTGGTGTTCAATGATTTTTTTTTTTTTTAATTACACTAGGAATGCCTTACTCCATGACTGGGTCTGGGTCTTCCATTATCACCAAGATAAACGAACAGGGACTTCCCTGATGGTCCAGTAGGTAAGTACGCTCCCAATGTAGGGGGCCTGGGTTTGATTCCTGGTTGGGGCACTAGATCTCACATGCTGCAACTAAGACCCAGTGTAGCCAATAAATAAATATTAATTAATAAATAAATGATAGCCACTTTAAAAAATGAACAATATGCTTGGATGTCTGATGAAAGTGCTGCATCTTAGACCTTGATTCTTTCTGTCTTAACATTGAGGAACACTGAGTGTGTGGCTTGATAACGTAGAGAGGAGATAAAAGAGAACTAGACCTGCATCTTCTGAAGTAAGAGGATGATAAACACCAAAAAGGTGAGAAGCATGTGTGTGTGTATTATATGTAACTTAGTATATGGAGGTAACTACCAAAAGAATCAGCTAAAAGAATTGAAAGCAGTTGACCCCAAGGAGAGCAAAATGAGAAGGGGGCTTCTGTTGTTTGTAATTAATTTTTTTGAACAATTCATTGTCTACCTATAAAACCATAATCATTTTTTTAATTGTTGAATTAACAATAAAAAGTTATATACCACCAGGTGAAAACAAATAGCTAAAAGTAGTCACCCCTGGAGAAGAGGATAATGATGGAGGGGGCTAAATGAAGCACAGAAATATTTTCATACCTTTAAATACCATTTGAGCTTTTATCTCCATGTGTGTTCAATAACCATCTCTCTCTCTTTCTTTCTCTTTGGCAAATAGATGGGTTACAAAAATGGTCACAGTAGTTATTCTCCTGGTATCCACGCCCCTGTGTAGCGCCTTCTGGGTTAGTCTCTGGCTTTGGCCACTTGACTTACAATGGCCAGCGGGACAGCAGAAATGGGACACAAATGTGACAGAAGCTTGAAGAGTGCTTGTGCCTTGGGTCTGTCCTCTCCTGCTGCTCTTAGGACTCTTGACACTGTAGCCCAGCAAGACCAGCAGAAGAGCCACCCAGCAGAGGCCAGTCCAAATTCCCCACTCACTGGATCATGAGCTACTGAACACTTACATGTATACGAATGGAATGAGAACATCCTCTAAAAAGGTCCAGCATTATACATGGAATTTCTTCCCCTACCTCCTCTAGCAAACCTGAATGGATCCTTACAGAGGAAGCCAATTCAGTGTATAATTCTGGAAAGCCTGTGGGTGGTTTGGCTATGATATTGGATTCTTATTGTCCTTTCTATCTTTAACAAAGCACAGGACAGAGAGAGGTTGATGGAAAACCACCCTCGGAAGGGTTTTGTTTCCCTCATTTGTCAGGGTAACTTTAAGGAAAATGTTATAGTGTGAAATAAGAAACTTTCATGATAGAATGGAAGAGACCATAAGGGGAAAACAGGGCTGTTATCAGATTCATGATTTTGAACGAATGATTTGGAAAATCTCAAACGCAGGACAAGAGGTTTCCAATGAGGGAACAAGAAATCTTAGATGCAGGGCAAATAGCATGACAGCAACTTCAGAAGGTCAAATTGCCTCCACTTTGTTTTGAGTCTATAGATGAAAGTGAAAGAAGAGAGTGAAAAAGTTGGCTTAAAGCTCAACATTCACAAAACTAAGATCATGGCATCTGGTCCCATCACTTCATGGCAAATAGATGGGGAAACAGTGGAGACAGTGTCAGACTTTATTTTTGGGGGCTCCAAAAATCACTGCAGATGGTGACTGCAGTCATGAAATTAAAAGACGCTTACTCCTTGGAAGGAAAGTTATGACCAACCTAGATAGTATATTCAAAAGCAGAGACATTACTTTGCCAAAAAGGTCCATCTAGTCAAGGCTATGGTTTTTCCAGTGGCCATGTATGGATGTGAGAGTTGGACTGTGAAGAAAGCTGAGTGCCGGAGAATTGATGCTTTTGAACTGTGGTGTTGGAGAAGACTCTTGAGAGTCCCTTGGACTGCAAGGAGATCCAACCAGTCCATCCTAAAGGAGATGAGTCGGGGTGTTCATTGGAAGGACTGATGCTGAAGCTGAAACTCCAGTACTTTGGCCACCTCATGCGAAGAGTTGACTCACTGGAAAAGACCCTGATTCTGGGAGGGATTGGGGTCAGGAGAAGGGGACGACAGAGGATGAAATGGCTGGGTAGCATCACTGACTCAATGGACATGAGTTTGGGTAAACTCTGGGAGTTGGTGATGGACAGGGAGGCCTGGCGTGCTGTGATTCATGGGGTCGCAGAGAGTCGGACACGACTGAGCGACTGAACTGAACTGAACTGAGAGCAACTGGGCTTCCAGGTGGCGCCAGTGGTAAAGAACCCGCCTGCCAATGCACGAGACTTAAGAGACACTGGTTTGATCCTTGGGTCAGAAAGTTCCCCTCAAGGAGGAAATGGCAACCCACTCCAGAATTTTTGCCTGAGAAACCCATGGACAGAGGAGCATGGTGGTCTAAGGTTCATAGGGTTGCAAAGAGTCAGACATGACTGAAGTGACTATGGGCTTAGAAAGCAAATTAGATTGACTGGGAGCAAGCTTTGTAGAAGTTTGGAAGTCATAAGCCTCAGTTTTCCCATTTGTAAAATAACAGACTTGAATTAATTGCTCTCTGAGGTCCCTCTGAACACTGACATGCTACTAATTTACAGCCAGAAAGTTTCTCCTCCTTGTCTAATTGACCTGTGCTTTCAACTATCCATTTTGAAAAGAAACTGGGCAACCATTTCTTAAACATTTATTAAAAAAATAAACAACGGTTTCTCTAGGTGTTGACCTGATGCCTAATTTTGATTCATTTTCATCCAAAGAGAAAGATACGCACATTTGTGGCCAATTATCTATGTCTGTGCTTTTTACCTTTTTTTTTTTTTTTTTTTTCATTTTGGAGCACTGCCCTATCCAAGAAGACCTCTATGCATTGCCTCAGTTTCCCCCAGCTCACCAACATTTGTAAGGAGAAAAATAAAATGGCTTGGTGACATTAAAAACAAACAAAGGAACAAACAGAATGACTGGCCACCCTTGTTCATAAATGCCTGATTTGCTCCCATATTGGCCAAAAAATCAGCACAAACTCAGAACAGTCATTTTACTGTATACAAACTGCACCCACGTGGCTCAGTAGGTAAAGAATCCACCTACAGTGCAGGAGTCAGAGAGAATGAGGGTTTGATCCCTGGGTTGGCAGGATCCCCTGGAGAAGGCAATGGCAACCCACTCCAGGATTCTTGCCTGGAGAATGCCATGGACAGAGGAGCCTGGCGGGCTACAGTCCATGAGGTTGCAAACAGTTAGACACGACAGAAGCAACAAGCACAGCAAAAACCATACCATTAGTTTCTGTTGGAAAGAGAACACATACTCTGTGTGGGCTACTAGTGACCAGAGTCCCAGGCTTTCTGTTACCCTAGCATCTGTCCCTGAGCCTGGGAGCCCTGCCTGAGACAGTCTTAAGCGCAGTCCCTGTAGGGAAAGAAGTTATTAACACCAGAAAATTGGAACTGAATACAATCAGACAAGTTTTACCCATTCTGGACTCAAAACCCATCTATCTAGTCAAAGCAATCTGTTCTCATAATACATGAAATATAAAACTAAAACCTTTAAAAAATCCTATCAAAGAGATTGACGGCATTTTTCACAAAGTGAAAGTTTTAATATTACCATTTGGTGATCTTTCCTGATGTGATCACAAAACCATGCTCGTAATACACAGACATGGCCGCAGACACTTTCACTGGCTTCATATTCCAAACAAAAGGCATAGCGCGGGGCTTTCTACCCTTAGAAGAACCAGGACATTATCAGCAGGCCAGTGATAGTCCCGCTTAGCAGAAAAAAGGGAGTGAATGCTATCCCACATCATTATTAGACACTGGCTGCTCTCAGTATATTCTGTGGCGCAGTGGCAGCAGCATCCCCAGAGATCTTATTAGAAGGATGAAAACTCAGGCCCCCACACCAGGGAGAAGTATTGACAACCTCAGATATGCAGATGATACCACCCTAATGGCAGAAAGCAAAGAGGAACTAAAGAGCCTCTTGATGAAGGTGAAAGAGGAGAGTCAAAAAGCTGGCTTAAAACTCAACGTTCAAAAAACTAAGATCATGGCATGTGGTGCCATCACTATGTGGCAAATAGAAGGGGGAAAAGTGGAAGCAGTGACAGGTTTTATTTTCATGGACTCCAAGATCACTCTGGACAGTGATTGCAGCCAAGAAATTAAAAGGTGCTTGCTACTTGGAAGGAAAGCTATGACAAACCTAGATAGCATATTAAAAAAGCAAAGATACCACTTTGCCAACAAAGGTTCATATGGTCGAAGCTATGGTTTTCCCAGTAGTCATGTACAGATGTGAGAGTTGGACCATAAAGAAGGCTGAGCACCAAGGAATTGATGCTTTCAAACTGTGGTTCTAGAGAAGACTCTTGAGAGTCCCTTGGACTGCAAGCAGAGCAAACCAGTCAGTCCTAAAGGAAATCAACCTTAAATATTCATTGGAAGGACTGGGGCTGAAGCTGAAGCTCCAATACTTTGGCTCTCTGATGCAAAGAACCAACTCACTGGAAAAGACCCTGAGGCTGGGAAAGACTGACGACAAGGAGAAGTGGGCAACAGAGGACGAGATGGTTGGATGGCATCATCGATTCAACGTACATGAATTTGGGCAAACTCTGGGAGACAGTGAAGGGCAGGGAAGCCTGGTATGCTGCAGTCCATGGGGTCACAAAGAGTTGGACACGACTTAGCAACTGAACAACAAAAAGCTGCCACACCAGACCCAGTAAGTCAGAATTTACATGTTAAAAGACCCCCAGGGGATTCATGTACCTGTCCAAGTTTGCCGAGCACTGGAGAAGAACATCCTCCTTATCCAGGTGGGGTTATTTGCTCACTGGGAGAGATTGTAAAAACTGGCCGTAGATTTCTCCCACTTCTGTTAGCCTGCCCCTATGCTCCCCATCAAGAGACGGAGTCTTTTTCTCTGCCTCTTTGAATCTGGGTACTTTGTATCTTGCTTTAACAGTAGACTGCAGTACAAGTGATGATGTTGGAGGTCCAAGCGTGGGTCTCAAGTGGCCTTGCCGCTACCGATTTCACCGTCTTGAAACCCTGAGAGCATAAATGAAGACGCTCAAGCAAGCTGGCTGGAGGGTGAAAAACCTGCGGTGAGTGAGGCCCAGTCAAGAGCCACAACCATTCATCTGACACGTGAGGGAGTTGCGTTGGATCATCCTGCCCCATTGAGCTGCCCCATTGAGTAGCTGCCTGGATAGTGTCCTCTGGAAGACCAGCAGAACAACAAACGAGTCCAAATCCACCTTGGTGGAAAAATCATTTTGCTGATATAAAACTAAGGGTTGCCTAAGTTTATTCCTGGGGAAGCCCCTTTGGTGACAGGTTCACAAATGATGGAATGATGGAACTGTTTATGCTGGGTGGTTAAAACAAGCTCTTCAACCAGTGTTACCCTCTCCACAGCTCCCTGGATGGATGCTATGAAGAAACAATACATAGAATAAAAACCATGATCAAAATCTGATATCTGGCTCACAGATTTATGCAGATACCTCTGGCCTGTCTGGCTGCTCCGTCCCCCATGCCTTAACTCAGGCTCCTGATAGTTTCTGCTCAAATCCAGCTACCAGCCAAGGCAGTGAACTGAATCTTTAGTAAACAGTGCTGAACTGGAAAGACTAAGCTTTGGGCTCACCAGAACTGAGCTTCAATCCTGGCCCTGCCACTTGCTAGCTAGGTGACTGGGGAAATCACCTAACTTCTCTGAGGTTCAGCTTTTCCATCTGTCAGCTGAGATTAAGAATCCCTGTCCATCGAGATTGTTGAGATTATGTGTAAGAAAGATGGCATATTATGAATGCTCTTTAAGTATAATCTACATAAATGAGGCTAGAGGTGTGAAAGCCATAAAATCCCTGACACGTGTAATTTTGAAAAGACAAACCCACCAGCCCCCACCCCACGCCCAGCCTTTGAGAACACCAGACTTTTAAATGCCTGGACACTCTGACTGCAGTCTGGCTGTTTATCTGCTGACTGCTTGGCAGTGATTCCATTAAGGAGGGGGAATGGGTGATCAGCATTCGTCCCTGGGTCACCAGGTCAAGTGGGTACTAATCAGGAAAAATGTTTGGCTATCAAATGCTCCATTGAGTGCTTTAAATATCACTTGATGTGTCATAAATTTGGATTAGCTGTAGAAAATCAATCTTTACCATATGCAAATTAAAGATGAAATGAGATTGTCCTTGTGAGCCACTGCGCTCCCTCAGCACACTGGTTCTTCAGTTGTACTTAACTGATTTGAATTTTCTTACATTTTGCTTCAGTTTGTGACTTGAAATTCATTATCCCTTAGACAGCTTATGGTCAGAGAGCTCTGATCCCAAAGACAGCCTTGAGAGGGATTCTTTAAGCGGCTACTGGCTTTGTTTCCTCATCTCCCCGAGACAGACTCAGCCGCCACGAGGAGTGAACTTGGCTGTGCTGGCCGTGGCCGCCGTAACCATCTCCTGAAAACTGGATGGTAATCTTGATTGTGATGCACATGGAGCAGACGTGTGTGTGCCTGCGGGGGTAGACATATATTCCAGGAGTATTTTCAGGAAGTTAGATTTTTCCCTTAAAAATAAGAACCCATCTTTGTTAGTCACTCTTCCTGATTCCACAGAGAAGTAAAACCTTGGGATCAGACTTCTCAGAGCTGGACTGAATCGCTGGGCTTGGAAAGTCAGAAAATAGGCGAGCTTTTGACCACTCCCTCAGATGGCTCTGTTTCAGCCCATACAAATCTCTGTAGCAAAAACCTCAGGTAGGGAAATGGAGCAAAAGCAGTGATGACCTCCCAGGGGAATGAGATGCTAGTTTTAAGTCCCAGGAGCTGCCAGCTACCCAGGAACTTATTAAAGTTCTTTCTTTGTATTCAGCAAGCTTGGAATAGGATCAGCTAATTAGCCTGCCTGGGAACCAACTGGCGCGGACTGGAACGGGGTGGAATGGAAAGATGATAGTACTATAGGACAGTACTCTGTGTACTGCTGCATAGTTTGCTAAAATCTCGCAATAAATTATCTTACTTAATCCTCTCAACAGTCATGCAAGGTTGGTCTTATTACTATTTCAAGTTATAATATGGACACTGAGACACAAAGAGTAAGTTAACTTATGAAAAATCTTAAAAACATGCATGCCTTCTGGCTAATAACTCCATTTCTAGGAATTTACATAGGGAAAATAATAAGAAATCCAAAAAAAAGAGATTTATTGGTAGGTATCTATAAGGAAGGTACTTATAATAGTGAAAAACTGAAAGCAAACTACATGTCCAAAAATTAAAAATCAACTGAATAAATTACAAATATTCAATATAGGAGATGCTTGATAGTCTCTAAAAATTAGGTTTCTGAACATGATTTAAGGAATTAAGTAGACTATAACTTAAGGAAATAATATGACTTAAGGAAATAAGTTGACTGTTGTTAAAATAAGGAAAATTTTAAAAGGAGAATTACCTCCTTAAACATAGAGTATAATCCCAATTTTGCAGTATATCTGTGTATATGAATCAAAAAGGTGAAAGAAATATCCTAAAACTTAGTAATAGTTGTGTGTGTTCCAAGGGTGCATTAACATTTTCCCCTCTTTTTATGTTTATTTTCATGATTCTCTAAATTATACAAATATAATTAAAAGCAAATGACAATAAATAAATAATATACAAAAAGAAATGTGTCAGTGTTGGCTTACTCATGAGGAACTAGTGAAAATCAGGAAACTAAAAGATACGAGATATTCCAAGTGCTTTTGAAGGTCACAGTAAACATATGCCGAATACAGTTATTATATCAAAACCCTTTTGCCCATTTCTAACTCATTTATCTTTAACAAGATAAACAAGATTTCACAAGGGTCTGGTAATGATCCATCTGTGAAATCACGGGATGTTTGGTTCATTCCTGCAATTTTCTATACTTATCTTCCTTATGCTTCACAAAGTACTGTCAGTGTTTGGGAAAATGGTTTTGTGAAACTTGGTAAATTGCTAGGTAAAATAGTTCCTTGGATAATGGTGTGTCTGACACTTTAAACATCTGAAAACTCTCCAAGTTATTAGATGTGGGGTAGAGGAGGTCAGATAATGTCTCTAGAGATGGCTCCTATTAGGGGAGCTTTGGGTGATATAAAGTATGAGGCAGGGGTGGAGGGAAATGGCAGGCTGCAACTGCAGAATTCTAAACAGACATTTAGGAGGAATTTCCAAACAAGAGGCACGGGACCTGCTGCTATCAGAGTGGAGGAAAGCAAATTGATTCTGCAAGGGAAAAATCTGGCCTTCGTGAGAAGACTTCTAATGATGCCCATATTCCACTTCTTAACATTTATTTTTTGGTTAAATTGCTTTGAAAGCTATAATTTTAGCAATTTTTGATTTGGGGACACTGAACTATCAATGTATAGATTTTACAAAATTATTAAATTCATTTGGATTGCAGTGACAGTTTTTTACATGTAATTCTTTAATTCACCTGGAATACAGGTACTTTCTCTTTTTTACATAAAATCTTTAACCACCAAGAACGAGTATTAGTAATTTTACTAATAGTAATAATCCCCCTGCCCCGCACCGAGTACCACTGATCAGCACCTGTTTTCTGCTCTGAATTGTACCAAGTCCTTTGACACACAGCAGACATCACTTGCTTTGAAATTCACAACACTCTGCAGATCTGGGAACTGAGCCTCAGAGAGGTTGATGTCATTTGCATCACAGACCAAAGCGTTACATCAGGCATGGTCCCTTTCCGAAGTTTTTGTTTGGCTCCATTACTCTGTCCGCCCAGTCTTGTACCTTATCATTTAAATAGCTGTGAAGTTTACCCTGCTAAGTCTATACAATCAAAATTAATCTATGGCTATTCTTACCCATACATCCTCCCAAAAGATTTTTAAAATAATGTTTATACTTTAATTATCCAAGTAATACATACTCATTATTGAATGCTTAGGGAGTACACATAAAAAGGAATAACAAAAAGGAAAGTCACTTATGAACTTGCCCATCCAGTGATGATCACTGTGACAGGATTTCCATGTTCATCCTGTGTGTTTATGATCTGTCTACCTCCATTAGAATACAATTCCATGAAGCAGGGGTTTTTCTCGTGATCGCTGTTGGACCTCTGGGGTCTATATAACAAGTTACACAGTCTGCTGCCCAGACCATAAGTTCAGGATCAAGGTGCTCACAACTCAGTCTTCTCAGAGAGTTGGCTTACAGATCAGCCCTTCTCTAGGGATAGCCTTCAGCCAAGGGGAACGCCTCTTTCAAGGTTACATCTCCTCCACAGAGGTAGCCCACATCAATGACCTGTAGGTTTGAGGGTATAAAGGCCCAGCCCTCTTGTCCCAACCTGGAATAACTCCAAAGGGACATTTCATTGCAGAGCTCCCTGCAAACTGCTGGGACCTATGAGTGACTGGATCACTGTTCACCTCCCTCTGCCCAGTCTTGCTTCCATAACTCCCCTACTGATGTTACTTCTGAGAATACTCCCAGTTACCTTCCTGAAGGTGAACTTTTGCTACACAGCCTGTTTCCAGTAACCATGAGCCAAGTTAATAGGCAACTATGCCAGACGTAGGGCCGGCTTTATAGTATTTGTTGAATGAGTCTATGCAAAACTTTTTAGGGGTACCTCCTTCATTCCTGGTGATTCTCACTCCTCAGCAATGAAGCAGAAG
Source organism: Bos indicus (assembly GCF_029378745.1). Taxonomy (NCBI): domain Eukaryota; kingdom Metazoa; phylum Chordata; class Mammalia; order Artiodactyla; family Bovidae; genus Bos; species Bos indicus. The sequence continues at coordinate 13,468,795 of NC_091781.1, read as the reverse complement.
CTCCATCATGCCCCATGGAGTCAGAAGAAGCCAGCCATTCCTGTGCAGCCATCAACACGACTGCAGCTTCTTCCCATTACTGCCACCTCGACTTCTCATGATGTCCCAGGGGCCCCATTCTCTGCTTGTTAATGACAGTGACTAGGACAAGATCCCAACTTGGCTGCCAGTCCTGGGTAGCTCTGGAGCCAGCCGCCACTGTTCTCCCCAAATCCCGAGGCTTACTGTCACTGCTTGCTGAAGCCAGGGAATCTGCAGAGACCCCTATTCTGAGCCTGCATCCCTGGGCTCCACCCAGGTGCCAGTGGTCCAGGAGGGTGAGAAGGATGCTTCCACTTCAGTGTCTTACTCAGATAAGGGCACTCCATGATGGAAGCGGCCTGGGCTTTAAACATTCAGATCTTGGGTCCATTAACATTTCCACTTCTCCAGAGTATGACCCAACCAAGATGACTGTGTTGGGACAAACTGGACAAATCTGGAAACCAACACGTGCCCCAACTCTTGGTCCAGTTGTCACATACTCTTTGGATGAAATCTCCCTCTGGGTCTATCTGTGGTCAGGATACTGAGACACAGAACCTGAACCTGGGTATTCTTGACCAATTAATTTATTGAGGAATAGACACTAGTGGTAAAGAACCCACCTGCCAATGCAGGAGACACAAGAGATGTGAGTTCAATCCCTGGGTTGGGAGGATCCCCTGGAGAAGAAAATGGCAACCCACTCTAGTATTCTTCCCTGGAGAATCCCACGGACAGGAGCCTGGGGGGCTATAGTCCACAGGGTCACAAAGAATCGGACACAACTGAGTGACTGAGCGAGAGCACCCAGGACAAGGGAAGAAAGCACCACAGGGAAGGGGCAGGAGCTAAAAACATGGGGTCTCAGCTGAGTCAGCTTCAGCCTGATCCCACAGGGAGCTTTGGAACACAAGTTGTACCACACATTTCTGAAGAGCTGGAAGCTAATTTCTGTAAGTCGTTGTCATCGTTCTTTTTTGCAATAAGATACATCATTTGATACACTATAGAAAGTATGTCAATAGGATCTGACAGAATCCACATTATAGTGTAAGGGGCCAATATATCTGTTATCGAAATTTCCCCTTTTGTTCCCCCACAGAACATTTTCACTGCAACCTCTGAATCAAGAAATGAAGCTCCATTCAATTTCACAGACAATTAAGTGGGAAAAAAATTGATGGTTCAATATCCACAAAGCAATCAATGTGATAAACCACATTAACAAAATGAAGAATGAATATCAAATGATAATCTCAATAGATGCAGAAAAAGCTTTTGATAAAATTCAATGTTGATTTATGATAAAAAATCTTTTTAAAAAGTTGGTATATTGGGAACATTTCAACATAATAAAGGCCATTTATGACAAACCCAGCTAACATCATCCTTAAAGGTGAAAAAAAATGAAAGCTTTTCCTCTAAAAGCAGCAATAAGACAAACATGTCCACTCTCACCACTTATATTTAACATAGGGCTTCCCTGTTGGCTCAGTGGTAAAGAATTCAGGAGACACAGGTTCCATTTCTGGTCCAGGAAGATCCCAAATGCCACGGGACGACCGAGCCTGTGTACCACAACTGCTAAGCCTGTGCACCTAGAGGCCGTGCTCGGCAACAAGAGAAGTCACTGCAGTGAGAAGCCTGCACACCTCGACCAGAAAGTAGCCCCCACTTGACACAACTAGAAAAAAAGCTGGAGTAGCACAGTCAAAAATAAATATAATTATATTTAACATAGTATTGGAAGTCCTAACCATAGAAATCAGACAAAAAAAAATCATTCAAATTGGATGGGAAGAAATAAAGCTGTCACCATTTGCAGATGACATGATACCATATTTAGAAGTCTCTAAAATCTCCCCTCCCAGGTGAAATGAAATCTACACACAAGGGAAATGAAAACATGTGTCCACAGAAAATTCTGTACACAAATAGCAGCATTCACAACAGCATTACTAATAATGGCCAAAAAGTAGAAATGACACTAATCAACATCAACTAATGAGTGGCTAAATAAAATGTGATATATCCATAGAATGGAACATTATTCAGTATAAAAAGGACTGACGTATTGATAAATGCTAGAAAATGAACGAACTTTGGAAATATTATGCAAAATCAAAGAAGGAAATCACAAAAGACCACACATTGTTTATGATTCAATTTAAAGAAATGTCCAGAAGAGACAAATCTATAGACAGAAGTGGATTAGTGGTTGCCTAGAGTACATAAGAAGGCAATGCCACCCCACTCCAGTACTCTTGCCTGGAAAATCCCACGGACGGAGGAGCCTGGTAGGCTGCAGTCCATGGGGTCGCTGAGGGTCAGACACGACTGAGCGACTTCACTTTCACTTTTCACTTTCATGTATTGGAGAAGGAAATGGCAACCCACTCCAGTGTTCTTGCCTGGAGAATCCCAGGGACGGGGGAGCCTGGTGGGCTGCCGTCTATGGGGTTGCACAGAGTTGGACACAACTGAAGCGACTTAGCAGCAGCAGCAGAGTACATGAGTTTGTTTGGGGTTTGGGGTGGGAAAGTGACTCTAATGAGTAAGGGTTGATAATAAGTTTTCAAAACTAGACTGTGCTGATGGATGCCCAACTATGAACACACCAAAATGCACCAATTGTACGTGCATGCACAGGTCAATTCAATGGTGTGAATTATTACTCTCCACAAAGCTGTTTAAATAAAACCAGCACTATCTCCATACACACCCCAAGAGATAATCCACAAACAAATTAAAGACAAACTGTTAACACCCACAATTACAATGCCCAAACATTACACAAAGTCCCACCATCTAGAGGGTTGCAATAATATATTTTACGTCACTATGGATTCAGCAATCATGGCTGCCAACACAAGCATGTAGGGAGAAAAATAGCAACAGCAAATTCAGAAATATGTATCCATTTGACACTAAGACACCACCCTTATGGCAGAAAGTGAAGAGGAACTAAAAGGCCTCTTAATGAAAGTGAAGAGGAGAGTGAAAAAGTTGGCTTAAAGCTCAACATTCAGAAAACGAAGATCATGGCATCTGGTCCCATCACTTCATGGGAAATAGATGGGGAAACAGTGGAAACAGTGTCAGACTTTATTTTTGGGGGCTCCAAAATCACTGCAGATGGTGACTGCAGCCATGAAATTAAAAGACGTTTACTCCTTGGAAGGAAAGTTATGACCAACCTAGATAGCATTTTCAAAAGCAGAGACATTACTTTGCCAACAAAGGTCCGTCTAGTCAAGGCTATGGTTTTCCCACTGGTCATGTATGGACATGAGAGTTGGATTGTGAAGAAGGCCTGAGCACCGAAGAATTGATGCTTTTGAACTGTGGTGTTGGAGAAGACTCTTGAGAGTCCCTTGGACTGCAAGGAGATCCAACCAGTCCATTCTGAAGGAGATCAGCCCTGGGATTTCTTTGGAAGGAATGATGCTAAAGCTGAAACTCCAGTACTTGGGCCACCTCATGCGAAGAGTTGACTCATTGGAAAAGACTCTGATGCTGGGAGGGATTGGGGGCAGGAGGAGAAGGGGACGACAGAGGATGAGATGGCTGGATGGCATCACTGACTCGATGGACGTGAGTCTGAGTGAACTTCGGGAGTTGGTGATGGACAGGGAGGCCTGGTGTGCTGCGATTCACGGGGTCGCAAAGAGTCGGACACGACTGAGCAACTGAACTGAACTGAGTGTTGGTTTCAGTCCCTATTTTGGGTGTTGCCACATAGTTTTTGCATTTTTTTCCTCCAACCTTTACATCCATTGCCAAAATCAGGACATTTGACGTCTTCAGGAGGGGTTTATTGATAAATGAGAAGAGTCTCAGACACACTAGGACAGTTGATTTTTCATGCACAAGAGAGGAGGAAAAGGGTCCTTCCTTTCCTGTGTCATGTTCCATGTGAGGACATCAGACTGGACTATTTGAACCCCAGTGTCTTGCAGAGGTTTTATTCCTAACACATTAATATTTCATCTTTGTTGCCCTTATGAATGAAACATATTCTTTTATATTACATCTACTGTTTGTGTAAAGAAAGCCTGTTGACTTTATATATTAAATTTCTAACTACTTTACTGAATCTTCTTATTGTCTCTAATAGTTTTTCAGTTGATTTTTCTGGGTTATTCAAGGTTTATAATCATGGTATCAGGACATAACTATAATATTGCTTCCCTCCACCCATCCATTATTTTAATCCCTTACTTTTAAACCACTTTATTTGTAAAGGCTAAAACTTCCAGAAAATCCAAATGCTCAGTTCAGAAGGCACATTTTGTCACTTGTTTTAATGGCAATACTGCTGTTAAATACTTCATTATTAACCTGACGTTTTGATAGAGATGAGCATTTGGAGCAGATATCTATATATTTCTATTTTATCTTTTTTCAAATGAGTTTTTTAATCCATGAAATGAACATACAGCTTTTCTCCTTTGGGGTGAACTGTACTGAGGATTTCATAATTTTGAACGAGGATTTCATAATTTTGAACCACCTTTGACTTTATTGAACCTGGATTTTGCTGAGCCATGGTTCAAAATTTTGCTAACACAATGCTCAGTTCTAGTTACTGATTTTTCTTACAGTTTTTACATCAATATTCACGAATGAGCCTGGAGGTCTTCTCTGCGCTCTGATTTGAAAGCTGCTATTACTTTTGGCTTCGTTTTTTACCACGTGCTTGGAGACAGCTTATGTGTTGGATTTCTCTGTTCCTTGAACGTTTGAAATTATTTACCTGAGAAACCATCTGGGCCTGGTGATTAGAGAATGATGCATTTTCAACTTCTTCTCTGATTATTGGCCTGTTTAGAATTCTTGTCTCTTCTAAAGTAAATTTTGGTGATTTCTATATTTTCTAAACAATTAATCACTTCATCCATGTTTCAGTCTAATTTGCACCTAGGGTTGCCAGTCATTTTTTGAAACTCCTTTTAATTTCATCTATTTGTATGTTAGTTTCTCAGTTGTGTCTGACTCTTTGCTACCCCATAGACTGTAGCCTGCCGGGCTCCTCTGTTCATGGGATTTTCCAGGCAACAATACTGGAGGGGGCTGCCATGTCCTTCCCCAGAAGATCCTCTCGACCCAGGGAGACCTAGGTTTGATTCCCCCAACACTGCAAGTCTTTACCATTTGAGCCATCAGGGAAGCCCCAAGAACACTGTATAATTCTCCATTCTAATTTTTAATTGTATTTGTAATATAAGTGGTTTTGTCAAAGAAATTAAAACCAGATTTTTAATTTACTGATTCCTCTTTTTCTGCTTTGTAATTTATTAATTCCAGGTCTCCATTTATTACCCTTGATGGTTTTTCCTAACCTCCTGAATGCATTTTAAAATTTTTTATTTTATAGTTTCTAATATATATGTTTATGGCTTTATTTCCCAGGGAACCCAGCTTTGACTACCTTCCATTAATTTTGATACTCTGTATTTTATTATTGTTTATTTCTACCATCTGTGATTTCAAATTCAATTTTCTCATTGACCCAAAAACTGTCTAAAAAGAAAATTAAGAGCTTCCCCCCGTTATTGCACTACCAAATAACGTAATTACACTAATAAATATGATGCTGCTTATAGGTTTACAATAAATATTATTCATCATGCTAAATTAGTCAAGACCTGGCAGGAAGCAGATGGCACACTGAAAGGAATTTAACTAAACAGACGTGGACGAGGACACTAAGTATAGAAGCGTGAGCAGGGCTGAGGGAACAGACAAAAGATGCTGGAGGCACCCAGGACCTAGCAACGGTGGAAATCCATTACCACCCCTGGGCCTGAAGAGACAAGGGCAGGGGAAATATCGCTGCAGCCACAAAGGAACACCACCACCCCTGAGACTCCAGGAGCTGGGGAGGGATGCAGAGAATAATTATCCGACCCCTCTCTCTTCCAGGCTTCTGCCCACAGCCAACAGCCAAACACAGATGACCCAGCGGATACAGTCTGTAGAAGTCAACCTCAGAACAACAGCCTCAGGTGGGGTAGAAAAGGGAAGAGAAAAGAATAAAAAAAAAAAAAAACTCTGAGAACAAAAACTGGGAATAACCAGCACCTCGAATAAATATCATTCTCCTCCTAGTCAAACACCAGAAACAGATATAAATTTCATTAACTCTGTGATCCGCTGGTGAATTCTATTTATTGTTTATCTGATTTCAAAGCATCCTTGAATTCCGAGAACCCTTGACATATTCTTTTCACTATATTTTTCAGTTGCTGTAATCATTTATTAAGAATTTTTACATCTATGCTCATAAATGAGATTGGCCTGTGATTTTCTTTTTTGAATGGTAATCAGGGTTATGGTTCTCTTGCGAAATGAATCGGAGGCTCTTTTCCCACTTTTTAGTTCTGCAATAATTTATATAACAAAAGAATAATGCATTTCTTACAAGTTAAAAAAGTTATTCAATCGTATTCCTGCTAGGAACTGGTGGTTTTCTTTCAGGTAATTCTTGGATAAGTTTTAGAGTTTTCCAAAACTATTAGTTTGTATAGATTTTATGCTTTTTGAGTCCATTTGGGCCATTTACACTTTTCTTAACAATGGCTGCCTTCCTGGAGGTTTCTACTGCTCAGTCATTTCAGTCGTGTCCTACTCTGTGCAACCCCATAGATTGTACTCCACCAGGTTCCTCTGTTCATGGGATTTCCCAGGCAAGAATACTGGAGTGGGTTGTCATTTCCTTCTCCAGGGGATCTTCCCAACCCAGGGATCAAACTCAGGTCTCCGGCATTGCAGACAGGTTCTTTACCACTGAGCCACCGGGGAATGGTTTGCTCCAAATAAGCCCATTTTTCCCCAAACTTGGAGTTAAGTAGTCCCAGTAAAGGGCTTCTGCATCTCCCAGGGCAGCCCACGGCGTTGTCATGGCTGCAGCACAGCAAGATTGCCAAAGGTAAGTTAAATAAAAACAAGTTAAAACTCACAGGAGGGGTTTTAATCTTGAGACAGGATCAGTCAGGTTTCTCCACAGCTGTTGACAAAGGCCGCACCCCGTGGAGCTGACCACAGGAGGACGAGCTTAAGGTGACCTTCCATCCAGATGATTCACTGCGCGGCTGGGTGACCTCAGCACCGGCCCACTCTGGAATGTGACCTCTCAGAACCATGGCTCTGATTTAGCCTCCTGCTTAGCAAAGGCGACAAGCAAGTGGGTGAGAGGAAAAAGAAGGGGAGGGAGGGAGCCCAGCTCTAATGACAACGTGCCTTCCCTACGGTGCTTTCCTCCTGGTCCTGACTCGGCCACTGTGGATGTCTCATTGTGACGAACCCTGCTGGGGTTCAGTTGCCTGATCAGTGAATTGAGAAGCTCTGAGGCCTTCACAGATTTATGATTCTACTAACAGATCCCCCCAGGAGTAAGCATAATACAAACAGTTTCATGCCTCACTTCCAGCTCTCTCTAATAAAAAAAGGATGCTTCTCCCTAAGGAACGGTGTCTGAGATCTGCTTCAAGAAGGACCAGAGGGTGCTGCTGCTCCCCCTATACCTCTCCCCTCCAGCCTAACCTTCTTGGGCTCAAAGTTCTCCCATGTTGGGTTCTAGGCATCAACAGCCTGAGTGACAACACTGTCCTGGACAAATAACCTTTGGAGTAACTGACACCTTCGGATGCACTGAGGCATCCAGTTGGCAAGGTTCCTGGGCAGCAGCAGAAGAGCTGATGGGGATGGTGAGGGCCAATGCTGGGATGCTGCTGGGGCGGCGGGGGCGGGGGCAGCCTGGAATGACAACCACAATCGCACGAGATGGATGGGAAGGGGCGCTACTGGCAGACAGGGGACAACTTGGTGGCTTCGGGGCCACTAAAGGTGGAAGGGGACTGCAGCACATATTAGCCTACAAGGGTCTGAGGAAGAAAGGGCCTCAAAGACTCTGGCAATTTAGTATCTTCGGAAGCCAACCCAGCTGGGTGTCCACCCCAGTACTGTCACTCAGTACTGAGCTACTAAACCTCTCACTCTCTTTCTCCATCTACAAAATGAGAATAATGATGCCTATCTTTATGGCTGATAGGAGTTAGATGAGATGATACATAAAAAGTACTTAAGCGTGGTGACTGATGGGAGTCACAATTCAACCCAAATATTATTATAATAACTCTCAGTTTTGCCACCATCATTCTCCAGAGGCCAACTTTAATTTATTACAAGCACCTTTGTGCTCCTGCTAAGAACCACGCTGGTCACTGCTGGATTACAAGGCAGACTGTGGTGTATTCTCTGCCCTCTGATAGCTTCCAATCCAGTGGATTGGAGAGATTTGTGCTCAATCAAGTAAAGGACAGAGCAAAACAAGCATGAGAACCACACAGAGGTGCCCCAGCACACTGTGGGGCATGTAGGAAGAAGCCATGGGCTTTAGGGTGGCAGTGGAGAGTGTGCTGAGGAAGGATCCTTGCATATGAGTTAGGCAGTAGAATCTGACAAGGTCCTCTAGCCCAACACCCTCGCTATGCAGTTAAGGACCCAGGCAGGTCAAAAACTCCAGGCTTGGGGACTTCCCTGATGGTCCAGTGATCAAGACTTCTCACTCTCACTGCCAAGGGCTTGGATTCAATATCTGGTTGGGGAACTAAGCTCCCAAAAGCTGCATGGTGTGACCAAAAAAAATTAAATACAAACTCCAGGGTTAGAAATCACTTAGACACTGAGCCCAGACCATGTGCCAGTCATTGTCAAGACTGATTTTTCAAACCTCTCAACAACCCTGGGAGATGGGCATTTTTGCATCACTCTTGTACAGAAGAAACTGAGGCATGGAGAAGTGAAGCAACCTGTCCAATGTCACAAAGACTGCAGGTGGTAGGAAAAGATTTGATCCATGCTAAATGAACCATGTGTTGGAGAACTCTTGAGAGTCCCTTGGACTACAAGGAGATCCAACCAGTCCATCCTAAAGCCGATCAGTCCTGAATATTCATCGGAAGGACTGATGCTGAAGTTGAAGCTCCAATACTTTGGCCACTTGAGAAAAAGAGCTGACTTATTTGAAAAGACGCTGATGCTAGGAGAGATTGAGAGCAGGAGGAGAAGGGGATGGCAGAGGATGAGATGGTTGGATGGCATCACCGACTTGAGGGACATGAGTTTGAGTAAACTCCAGGAGTTGGTGATGGACAGGGAGGCCTGGCGTGCTACGGTTCATGGGGTCGCAAAGAGTCAGACATGACTGAGTGACTGAACTGATATGTGGAATCTCTTTTTGTAAAAGGGTACAGATGAACTTATCTACAAAACAGAAATAGAGTTTCAGATATAGAAAGTACACTTGTGGTTGCCATGAGATATGGGGGGGGGCAGATAAATTGAGAATTCGGGATTGACATATACACACTACTATATATTTATAAAATAGATAACTAATAACAACCTAATGCATAGCACAGGGAATTCCACTTGATGCTCTGTAACGGCCTATGTGGGAAAATTAAAAGAGTGGCTATATGTATATTTATAACTGGTTCATTTAGTTACATACCTGAAAGCAACATATTATAAATCAACTATACGCCAATAAAATTTTTTTAAAAAGAAAATATACGTGCACCCCAATGTTCACTGCAGCACTGTTCACAATAGCCAAGACCTAAATGTCCATCAGCAGAATGAATAAAGATGTGGTAAATGTATTAGTGGAATATTGCTCAGCCTTAAAGAAAGAATGCCATTTGTAGCAACATGGGTGGACCTAGAGATTATCCTGCTGCTGCTAAGTCGCTTCAGTCGTGTCCGACTCTGTGGGACCCCATAGACGGCAGCCCACCAGGCTCCCCCGTCCCTGGGATTCTCCAGGCAAGAACACTGGAGCGGGTTGCCATTTCCTTCTCCAATGCATGAAAGTGAAAAGTGAAAGTGAAGTCACTCAGTCGTGTCCGACTCCTAGCGACCCCATGGACTGCAGCCCACCAGGCTCCTCCATCCATGGGATTTTCCAGGCAAGAGTACTGGAGTGGGGTGCCACTGCCTTCTCCATAAGTGAAGCAAAAGACAGATAAGTATCAAATGACCGGGTCCACTCATATGGAAGCTAATTTTTTCTGAATGATACAAATGACCTTATTTGCAAAATAGAAACAAACCTACAGATATCAAAAACAAACTTACTTGGTTACCAAAGGGGAAATATGGAGGGATAAATCAGGAGTTTGGGATTAACATACACACACTATTCTATATAATAAGATAGATAACTAACAAGGACCTACTGTACAGCACAGGGAACTCTAGTCAATATTCTGATGACATATATGAGAAAAGAATCTGGAAATGAATGAATATATGTGCATGTATAACAATCACTTTGCTGTACACTTGAAACTAGCACAGCATTGTAAATCAACTCTACTCTCAATAAATTTTTTTTTTTAATAAATAAATCTCAACTCTAAACCCACTCCTCATTTTAGGTTCTCTAGCTCTGCCAGTGCTTCCTCCACTGCTGGTCAGAAGACCAGGAGGCATCAAAAACTCATCTTTCTCCCTTGTTCCTTTGTCAAGTCTATTTTTTAGATATCTAACATTTTTAAAAATTTGACATTGTCTCCTGTGTTAGTCCAGGTTCTCCAAGAAGCAGACGCCAAGCATGTGTAAACATGCAAAGATTCTGATTAGGGAAATGCCTATAAGAAAGCATGTGGAGGATGCCAGCAAGGCAGGAAGATCCATCAGCTCACGATGCAGTGTGACCCTGGGCAAGCAGGAGGGGAGGAAGGCTGGGCAGACGTGTCCTTACTGCTGTGTAGTGTAAGGAAGTTTGCACAAAGCCATCCGGGAGCTCTGGAGCCAAAACCAGCCATCAGAGGAGTCCATGGTCTCCTGGGAATATTCCTGAATCGGTATTACTGGCACCCTCCATAACTGGCGGAGAGCAGCCCACGGGAAGCATGGCTTTGACAGAGCATGCTGCTGGATTGCCCAGCACGAGCGCAGAGCCCGTGGTCAATTATGGTCCCCATCACAGGAGATCTGTGAGGCTGGACGCATGATCACCACCGTGTGAGGCTAGACTTCTGGCTCCTCACCAACCTTACCACGCCTGGTCCAGTTCAGACCCTTCTAGAGGACTGCAGCAGAACCCCCAACTGGTCTTCCTGCTGCTGATCTTTATCCCCTTAAATGTTTTTGCACACCACAGTGAGAAAGACCTTTCTAAAACAAATCTAACATGTCAGTCCTCTGATTAGAGCCTTCAATAATGATTTTACCAATTCCCTTGAAATCTATAAATGGAGCTCTTGTTTTGCATAAGAGATTGATTGAATGTTTAATCAAACAAGATATCCTTGAACTAGTCACCCATGCATTATTTCAGCACTCAGCCTCTGGGTGAGGTAAGACCCTATGGAGACTAAAAATACAATTTAGCCGAGACACTTAAGCATTATCTCTACTGAAAGTCAATAAATCTGTTGATCTTGTTGGGGAATTAAAACTTTTGTAAAATGTGACTTTGCTAAGCTTATCAACAGAAGATTATCACAGGAAAACACAAACTCAAGAAATGATACTCTGAGTTCTTCATTTGGAATTTCCTGGATGTTGGGATTTTTCCAATACTTAATGGACACCCTGCCATCTAGGACTCAGGGGTGGTACTATCTTTTGGAAACTGTATTAACTAACTATGAGGTAAACCAATCATCAGCTGTGGAAAGACTGGAAGAAGTTATTGCCACAAAACAGGAGAATCACAGTGTGGCTTCCTAGGAATACAATGTAAACATTGGCTTTCATCTCAGTAATTAAAAATGTCTGTAACTCCTGGGACAACTGGACCATTACAGGCAGCCTTGATCACTAGCTTTTATCTAAGGATGAGACCACAATTTTTATTTTTACTCGCACCAATGTAATGCTAAAAAGCTTTGATGTAGCAATATACCTAGAGGAGAAATACCTAATAGGAAAATCGAAATACCACTGAACACTGTCAGGGTGATCAGTTAATTGTGTGAAACCTGAAATTGGTTCATAATGTAAACTGAATATTACTTCTAATACAAAGCAGTCTGAATCATTCCTGAGAATCAGGACCTGTTCATATCTGCCTGAGAAGCACCACTGTTTTTCCAAAGACACTCATCGGTTGCATTTAGTTATTATGTGAGCAGGCCTTCTAGGAATTAACCTCATGAGAGTTTGAAAAACTCCTAGGCTTGATGGCTAAGTATTAATACCAGTATTGCCAGCATGCACAAAAAAATCATACACTAGCAAACTATGATACTGGCTTCTAATGTCTTCCATGATCAAGAACTCATAACAATCATTGCATGTAAATGGTTCCTTGATTGTGGTAGCCTCTTTTTCTAAATGCCTCCAAGCAGCTGAAGAGTGAGGGTGAGAGGACCAACACTCAAAATCCTCCAATCTTTGACCACGTGCCTGCACCTCTGGCAGGTTCCTGGGAAAGAGACAGGAAGAAGCCAGGGCCAGGGGAACACTATGCTCTTGCTTTAGCCCCAGAACTGCACAGGAAGAGCCCAGCCTTGGTTGTTCCACGGCACCACAGGAGGTGACAGATGACCTTGTGACTCTGGTCAACAACTACACTAAAAAATGTAATGGCTATATGCCCTAACTTGGCTGGGCCATGGTACCCAGATGGTTGGTCAAGCATTATTCTGGATGTTTCTGTGAGGGTGTTTTTGGATGACAGTAACATTTTTATTGGTTGGTTGAGTAAAGCAGATTGACCTCCAAAATGTGGGTGGGCCTCATCCAATTAGCTGAAGATCTGAGTAGAACAAAAGACTGACCTCCCCTGAGCAATAAGGAATTCTGTATGTGTATCTACATATATATGTTTTATATATATATATGAAAATTGGAATGCCACTGATCATTGTTTTATATATATATATTATTTTATATATAAATCATTGTTTTATACATATATATATTTATGTATAAAACAATCATTGGAAAAGACCCTGATGCTGGGAAAGATTGAAGGCAGGAGGAGAAGGGGACAACAGAGGATGAGATGGTTGGATGGTATACCAACTCAATGGACATGAGTTTGAGCAAGCTCCAGGAGATGGTGATGGACAGAGAAGCCTGGCACGCTCCAGTCCATGGGGTTGCAAAGAGTCAGGCACGATTGAGCAACTGAACAACAAATCTAAAACAATCATATAGACAGATATAGATCCTGTTGGTTCTGTTTCTTTGGAGAACCCCAATACACAGGCCAGGAGGGTTCCTTGAACTTTCTCTTACTTGCCGTTGGGAAGGAGAAAGAAAGACAAACCCAGGAAAAACTGACCACAGAGTGGGTGTCTGCCTCTCACTAGGGACGGCAGTCCATCTGCCCAAGCTCACACACTGACAGTCTCCCAGGGCAGAAGGAACCCCCCAGAGAGGCCTGCGACAGTGAAGTATGAGCTCCCAGTGTCAGAGCCTGTTGCACAGTAGACCCACATCGCATGAATGCCCGGAGTCACCAAGATGCCCTCTGCTGGATGTTTGCCACTTGAGCCTTTCCGTCTCATCTCTGCCTGTCCACACTAGCCCCAGAAAGCTGATTTGTGAGCCACATCAACAGACTCTCTCACCTCCAGGCCTCCAGTTGGGTTCAGCCTCTCCCCCAAACATCACTGCTCTCATTTGCATCCCTCCCCTGAGGCCTCCTTTAGCATTGCCAGATATAACAAAATAAAACTACAGATGCTCAGGTTAAGTTGAATTTCAGAGAAATAACAATTTTTTTTAGTATAAGTAGGTGTCATTCTGGAGAAGGAAATGGCAACCCACTCCAGTACTCTTGCCTGGAAAATCCCATGGACAGAGAAGCCTGGTAGGCTACAGTCCATGGGGTCACAAAGAGTCGGACATGACTGAGGTGTCATTAGTCATTGCTTATTAAAAAAATTCAAATTTAACTGGGCATCCTCTATTTTAATATTTTAACTGGCAACTCTAGCCTTCACCATCAACTAGGAAAATATCTTAGGAATTTTAGTGAACTTCAGCTGATCCCTGAAATAAACAAGGTTAATGACAGACTCTGAATCTTAACACTCATGATGTAGATATGGTCCTAATTTGCAGGATTGTTCTCTAAATTGTATACATGTGTGTGTGTGTGTGTGTGTGTGTGTGTGTGTAGATATGTGCATATACATTGAGAGAGAAAAGGGAAGAATGTGAATAAACATGACAGAAGGAGAAAATAGTGGGACATAAGCGTGGAAAGGAAGGACAGAGCTGGTTATTCAAGAACTTAAATCCAGTAATGACAACCTGGGCCTATCCACTCTCTATGACTTTCTCAAACTGTGGGATACACAGTAAGAGTTCTGACCCTCCTCTGCATTATCCAGATTTTCTTACTTATCTTTTATGATTGATTCCAATGAAGTTGGCTCTCCAAGTTTGCTTTGTCTTAAAAAAAAAAAAAAAAATCTCCTGAGAGTTATATCAAAGGATAAAATTGGACTCTAGGAACCCTGCTGGTCCTACTAACTTCAAGCCGCCTTTGGATATCATTTCATGTTCAATTTGTAGAACAGAATCTTGATAATAAGATGAGATGAAAAGACTCAATTTAATTCCCCTTTTCTTGTATTTTTCTTGCAAAGACAGAAAGAAAGAAAGAATAAGAAAGTGAGGATAAGGAGCTTTGATAGCTCAAATTAAGTGTGCTGGAAAAAGCTGAAAAGTTGTGGCTCTAGTAATCTATAGTGAAAAAATAGAAACATTATGTGATCACCAAAAAAGTTATTATTTTTCACAGCCTCCAGCGATTATAATTCACTGGATACTTAATAAGCTTTTATTGTTCTGGGAGATACTCCAAGGCTTGCTCTAGGATTTCAAAAAGAAAAGTTTGCCACAGGTCTAGAAAGTGTTTGATGAAGTATAATTTGCAAGTGCCTTTTCAGCAACATGGTGGGGTGAAGCAGGAAGGGGGGGCTTCTTTCTTAAGATGATAGAAATTGAGATCATTTTTTTTTTTTTTTGAAGGATGAGAAGTGATACAGAGCTCCTTTGAGAAGATATACACATTGTAATGACTCTAGGAGCTGAAACTTTTGAGATAAGTATCAGAGCAAGAAAGTAACAGTAAATGTGAAGGCGAGAAGGAAAAAAGAGGAGGAGGAGGAGGAGGATGAAATGGGACATGAGCTAAAAGGAAAACAATAAAGGAAAAGTCTAGGATAGAAATTCCTATACCATAGTCTTTAAGCAATTTCTATTCATTTGTGTGTTAGGGAAGCAATTCAAAATAACACAAATACATTCTTTTTTTTTCTCCCTAATTCAATTGTTACAGTACAAATATTTATCAGTGGATAGCAAATTAAAATCTTCCTTAAAACCCCCCCTCCAAAAATCTTTCTGCCCCCCAAAAAATCTTTCTGCTCTAAATGAATTTATCCAGTACAGTAGTGGTTCCATTATTCCTTAAGAGTCTTAATAAATTCACCATATTGGATCCGCCTTGTTAGGATGAAAGATCCCAAAGTCATGAAAGAAACAGATATGAATAGGTGGGCCCCACAAAATTTCTAAGATGCAAGTGTTAATCAGCAAAATGTCATTTAGGTGTGATCTCTAGATGCAGAACCTGAAACAGAAATGCAAAAGGCAGATGATTTACTGAAGGCAGGTCTTGGGAGAAGGATGATGGAGGGAGCAGGAGGAAGCAAGGAGGAAGCTAAGCTTGGGTGTGGTCCCCGCTGGAGACAAGCCTCAGCCTGATCTCCTGGGCTGTTCCTGAGGCTAAACTGCAGCATAACTTTAGTCCCAGTTTAAAGCCCGGAGCTGACCTTCTGTCCCCGTGTATCAGTTACAGGCTGCCTCTCAAGATAAGATGTGTAACCTCAGGCTCAGACAAGGGCAATCCTCTGGAGGAGGAAAAAGACAGTGAGCCATCAACAGCCCACACTCACAGCAGCTGGGAGCTGGGTGCACCTGCAGGTAAAGGGCATCGGGGGTGGGGGGGTGCCTAACTCCAGCTGTGGGCAGGATTTGAGTCTTCTTCCCTGGGAGTTCCCCAGCCCCAAGCAAAATCAGACGGTCGAGATGGGGTCACACAACTCTGTATGCCAGAAGCATCCAGGTAGCCAACCCAGCCAGGATGCTAAGTGACACGTTCTCAGCTCGACTTTTTGGCTGTCCATCCCTTCCTAGAGTCACAATTGACATAGTCCCGGCCACTGACTCTTGTGATTTACCGTCAACTCCCAGCCCTCTCTACCATCTCAATACTGGCTTAGTGGCTCTTGGCTACCAGTTTACCCCAAGGTGGGCACTCTGTCTCGGTGAATCTTCATCCCTGCTGAGATTTGATCTGAGAGACTACAGGAGGCTCTAGGCTTAGGAAAGACATGGGGCACTGGAGCCTGAAGGACTTCAGAGACTCATGTAGTCCTCATGCAGGCCACAGGGTCCATGTT
Source organism: Bos indicus (assembly GCF_029378745.1). Taxonomy (NCBI): domain Eukaryota; kingdom Metazoa; phylum Chordata; class Mammalia; order Artiodactyla; family Bovidae; genus Bos; species Bos indicus. The sequence goes on along the minus strand of NC_091781.1, from coordinate 13,452,329 downwards.
GGGGAAGGACCTGGCCACATGACTGATCTAGTCTCTCACCATAGAGCCCTAAAGTTTTTTTAATACAAGCACTAACCAGCTTAGATGTTCACTCCCGGTCCAAGTACCTCTGGTCAGAGTTTTAAAGTACATAGGTCACTCTCTTAGAGGCAGGGACTGCAGATAGAGCATGCAATGAGCATCCATTCGTCTGGTCCAAAGACAGCTTATCAACTGGCTGGCCAAGAACCAATCAGATTTTCCCCCTCAAAAATGTAAAATGGGATGCTGCTGCTGCTGTTCAGTCGTGTCTAACTTTTTGCGACCCCAGGGACCATAGCCCTCCAGGCTCCTCTGTCCATGGGATTTCCCAGGCAAGAATACTGGAGTGAGTTGCCATTTCCTTCTCCAGGGGATCTTCCTGACTCAGGGATTGAACCTGCGTCTCCTGCCCTGGCAGGTGGATTCTGTGCTACTGAGCCACTGAGTCCTTGCCAAGACTGGCATTTTGGTAAGGTTTTTTGTTTTTGCCACATTCCACAGCTTGCAGGATCTTAGATCCCCAAGCAGGGATCAAACTCGGGCCCAAGGCAGTGGAAGCACGGAGTCCCAAACCACCGGACCATCAGGAAATTCCCTTAGTAAGGTACTTGAAATTCTGCTGCGTCCAAATGACAATTAACTAGCTTCTCAGTTTCAAAAATCTAGCCTGCCTGTGAACTGGGTGAGAAATGGTAGAATTTGTCTAAGGAGCTCGACAATTTAATGCATTTTGCCATGGAGATTACAGCGTGGGGACAGGGGCTGGCTTAGGGGGGAAATGAGTGCTCATTGAGCATTCTGCTCAGGTCACTGCCCATTATCCAGGGGGTGGATGATCCAGTTTGGGGATTTTCCATGCCTCTGGCTTCTCCTCCCTTCTACTGTCTGCCCTTTGGCCACATTACAGATCAAATTAGAATGTCTTTGAGAGGATAGAAGGGGAAGGGACAGGTAGAATTCAAATTGGTCAATTTTGCAGCTTGTTCGCAGTTTTAATGCATGAGATCAAAACCAGAGGCTAACGTGGGGTTTTGGATTATCAGTGGATTATATTGAATCTATAACAGACCTCCCCTCCATTCCTAGAGAAAATTGGAGTCTGATGAGGATTCACTGTATTTCACATGGATGCCAGGGCTCAGCACCCAGAGGCTTGTGCAGAATCCCAAACACGAGTGTGTTAGAAGTTTTGAGCTGGAAGGGGCCTGAGAGATGATCCAGCCTTGGAAAATTGAGGCCCTGAGATCTGAAGCGAAGTGTCCAAAGTCAAAACTACGAGATGACTGCCGGTGGCTAGTGGACAGCTTGAGAGGGGAGTTGAAACTGGTTAATTCAAAAATTACATATCTGTGGCAGGTTGATACGTGACATATTAATTAAATGTGCCCTTTTTTGATCCCCTGTGGCTTCTTGTTGGGACTCTCCACCAACTGGGAACTAAAATCAAAATCATCCATTGAGGCACAGATGCCTCCAGCACTGGCAATAGAACCCCAGACCCCAAAGGACACAGCTCTAAGGATGTGGGGGCCATCTGGCTGGTTGGGGGGTGTCCCCTTCCTCCCTCACTGCTCCATGTACCTCCCTCCTGAAGCTGTGTGCTTGGTCAAAGAGGACAACCTTCCCAAGAGAAGAGAATCGGTCTCCAGTCAAGGGTGTATGAGCAGCGGCGCTCCCTGGCTAGAAGCTACAAACTAGAACACGGCTCTGAGACGGAGACTGGACAGATGGGTGCAAACGGGTGTCAGGGGGCAAAGATCAGATTTTCCTTCTGCCTGACTGGAGGAGAGCAGAGCTTAAAGATGAGAATGAGAATCCACGTGTTTCACTGCACACACACACATCATCAGCATTATCCTCATCATCACCTTCTCCACCATCACCCTTCACCACCATCATCTTCGGAGAGAAGAGAAATAGAAACAGGCTCTTCGGGAGGTCTGGGGAGAGCTGAGAGAGAGAAGAAAGACCTTTTGCTTTCCTTCTGGGGATTCCCCAAGGTGGCGATTTCACCCAGGTACCTCGCTGGAGCCAGCAGGGTGTAAGGGGAGCTGGTACAGAGGAAAGGGGAGAGGTGGACAGCATTCTCCACGGCCACGGCATCGTGAGGAGGCTCCAATGTTTCCAACAACCCACCACCATGGAAAGAGCCACACACTGCCTTGGGAACTGCCAGGTGAAGGAGGTAATTCAAGGTGACACACCTAATGGGAGCAAACAGTTTATGTATTGAGGGTCAAAGGGAGGCATGACTGATTTGGTTCCAGGGGAGCCTTTTGGAGATCAGACCACCCACAGGCCACCCCCAGCGTATGAATGACATGAGCAACATGCCTCAGCTAGGCTGTCAGCATCCTGTCTCCTTGTATGGGGGAAGCCACCCTCGCCCCCCAGGCAGCAGCCAAAGCAGTGGGTGCTCCCTCCTCACCCACGCGGGTCCCTGCAGATCATCACTCACTCATGGACTGCTCCCAAAGCCCAGCAGTTTAGGAGAACCAGGAGGAGAGGCACAAAGTCCCACCCTGGCACTCTGGGCTGCACCCGGCGCACTGTAAGCTGTACATCCTGAACTGACCCCAGGAATGCCTGGAATCACGATGCTGACCTGGATGCAGCTTCCTGCCATCCAGGGGGGCTGGAGTTTATCATTCCATGGAGGAAAAGAAAAGGTTCCTTTGCTGTACTTGGGGTCTAGAGGGCTGTCTGGACTGTGAAGTCCACTATCCGAAACATTCGCCGTTGAAGGGGTGGCTGTCCTTCGTCTCCTGAAAGCAAAGGGAGCGCATGTGGCCTCAGACTGTGGCTGAAGAGACCGCTGAAACCACCCAGCAGGCCTCCAAGGACAAACTGGCGAAAGGAATGGGCACCCAGTGAGCAGCCGTGATGCCCACCTCAGCGGTCAGTGCCTGCACCATCCTCAGCACCCCTCCTTGGAAGGTCGCCACGAGGAGGAAGTGCTAGAAAAACAGCTGGCATGTACCAGCATGGGCACTTCCATTAGATCTCTGAGACGCCAAAGCCCTTTCCTCCTAAGCCAGGGGCCTCCCAGAGACGGTTAATTAGAGAAGCTGAGAACCATGCTCAACCCCTGGCCTCACCCCCACCCCCATAACTGCCCTCCCACCAGGCACCGAAAGAGCAGGACCGTCAGCAGCTGCACACACTAACACAGCCCTGCCTAGGAACAGGGAACCCGAGGGACACAGTGACGGCCTCTGGAGGGGTGACAACTGAGTTATCATGGGAGTCCCTTGTCCCCTCAAATGCCCACCCTCCCCTTGAACCATGCACGAGCCCCCCAGAGGGGCTGGATTGTGTCTTCTCCTTGACACATCACATCAGCCCCTTGGGAGGACAACGTGCTGAGCGTGGCAGTGTTGACACAGCAGTCGCTGGACACGTCCCAGGGAAAGCAGGCCCCAGCACGTGAGAGGAATTTTCTCCCAACCGCGCGGTTTCCAATGTGTCAGAAAAACAAACGTGGAGAAGTCGGTCTGGCTTGTGTGCCTATGCACACCCCTCTTCCGGAGCTGAAAATGCAAGCTGGCCGGAGCCCCCTCTTGCTTTTAAAACAAATAAACAGAATCAGACCTTGCCTCCTTGAGTCTGGTTCTTTGAAACCTGAAGCGTGGACAATGGGGGCTCTTTCAAGCGGCAGCCCCCGGGGCCATGTGACCGGGCCTGGAGGAGGCTGGTGGGGGCTGCCTCTGCTCTGAGCTGCCAGCCCTCCCCTCGGCCGGCCTGCCTCCAGGCCCTTGGCTTGTCCTCTACCACCCAAACGTCTGAGTTCTTGTTCCCAAAATAGCTGTGCGGAGGAAACCGCTGAGACTCAGGGCTTGGGCAGTGAGCGATCCTCCGGCCGGCAGGAGTGCCAGGAACAGGCAGGGCCTTGGGGGAGGGCACAGGGGGCAGCGAGGGCCCATCACTCCTGCAATTCACTAGTCAGGGTTGCAGTTCACCAGCTGGGGGGACGCCAGGAGGGCCCTGAGCACCCGTTCCCCGAGCTCTGCCCACCAGGACTTCTGTTTTCCCCATAGGAGCAAGGCGAGGCAACAGCCAAGCCTAAAGCCCTTCTCTGCTTTCCCATCCTGCAGGAAGGAAATCCTCCTTTCTCTCTGTGGCAAAGGCAAGCATCCTACTGCTCCCCACCTCCCACCTTTCCAGAAAATGATGCCATAGAGGCCCCCTTTGTCTGTGGCAAAAGAGAAGGTTGTCTGCGCCTTCTGGGCTGGGAGTGAGGAGGAGGAGGAGGAGATGGGCTTAAGTCAGAGTCCTGCAAGGGGTGCAGTCTTGGCGCCCCTGTGCTAGAACTCAGGCAAGGGGACTACTCCTCTCATTTCCATTCACGGAATGAGGAGCGGGTATCACCCAGTTCTCTAAGGCAGGGGTTCCCAGCCCCAGGGGCACACTGAGATGCCCTGAGGACCTCTTAATAACGCCTTACCTGAACCACCTCCTGACCAAGGAAAGGAGCAGCTCTGGGAAGTGGGACCAGTAAGTGGGTATTTTGGGAAATTCCCCTGGTGTGCAGCCAAGTTTGAAAACCACCAGTTTTGCAGTCCTTCTCAAACTCTAATATCCTGGGATCTTGTTAAAAATCTAAGTCCGAAGTTCAGCAGTTGAGGGCTGGGCCTGAATTTCTGGAGGTCAAACAAGGAATGCTGACACCACTGGTCCGTGGAACACACTTTGCACACTTTGAGTGGCCAAGCTCCAGGAGACCTTAAGAGTCTCTAATAACACCCTGTACTTCTTCCTGATTTGATGGGAGCAATAAAGAGAGGAGATGAGAGATCAGATTTCTATGTCTGGAAGGGACTGCTAGGCTAGAAGCCATGTCCATGCATCTGGAAATTCTCTTCAACGGAGGAGAGATTTGACAGAGGAACCAGTACTGACTTCAGGGTGGAGTGCAACAGGAAGGCCAACCTCAGCCTACAAAGCCTGGATGAGAAGGACCACTGCCCACAAGCCAGCTCCACACCTGGGGCTCACGGTGGCGGCACCTATCTTAATGCTGGCAGAACTGAGCGACACAAAGCCCCATTTGGGATTGTCAGAAGCCATCCAGCTCGACAGGGTGACGGGATCCCAGTTTGGTTAAGCAAAGAGAAGGATGAACATTTACTTGTCTCCGGTGGGCGGCGGGGTGCGGCGGGTAGGGGGTGGTCCGAGCATCTGAAGTAGAGCTGACATGCTCTGCCTACAATAGGGAAAGCCTTTTTGCTGCCTCTTCTTTTTCTGTTTCAGAGTCAGTCATTGTCTTAGAGAATAAGAGTAGCATCAGCATCTCATCATTACAGGTTTCTCAAGGTTATACAGATACAGCACACACAGTCTTTGAGCCACGATAGCCAAGCATTCCCTACTTCAACACGCAGGTCAGACGACATGAGCAAGACAAGGTCAAGTGTTGATACAGTGGGATTTGCACCCATTACTCTCCCCAAAGCTTTCTCATTGATAAGATGGGAGGAACGAAGCAACCTACCTCACTGGATTATTGTGAAAATTAAATGTTTACGCAGTATGTGTAGGGCTCGTAGCACAATACTTGGTGCATAGTAAATGCTCAATAAGTGCTAGTTGCTATTATAATTATCATAATAGTACACAAGACTGCTGGGAGAAACATCAATAACCTCAGATATGCAGATGACACCACCCCGTGGCAGAAAGTGAAGAGGAACTAAAGAGCCTCTTGATGAAAGTGAAAGAGGAGGGTGAAAAAGTTGGCTTAAAACTCAACATTCAGAAAACTAAGATCATGGCATCCAGTCCCATCACTTCATGGCAAATAGATGGGGAAACGATGAGAGACTTTATTTTTGGGGGCTCCAAGTCACTGCAGATGGTGACTGCAGCCATGAAATTAAAAGACACTTGCTCCTTGGAAGGAAAGTTATGACCAACCTAGACAGCATATTAAAAAGCAGAGACATTACTTTGCCAACAAAGGTCCATCTAGTCAAAGCTATGGTTTTTCCAGTGGTCATGTATGGATGTGAGAGTTGGACTATAAAGAAAGCTGAGTGCTGAAGAATTGATGGTTTTGAACTGTGGTGTTGGAGAAGACTCTTGAGAGTCCCCTGGACTGCAAGGAGATCAAACCAGTCAATCCTAAAGGACATGAGTCCTGAATATTCATTGGAAGGACTGATGTTGAAGCTGAAACTTCAATATTTTGGCCACCTGATGCGAAGAGCTGACTCATTGGAAAAGACCCTGATGCTGGGAAAGATTGAAGATGGGAGGAGAAGGGGACAACAGAAGATGAGATGGTTAGATGGTATCACTGACTCAATGGACATGAGTTTGAGTAAACTCTGGGAGTTGGTGATGGACACAGAGGCCTGGCATGCTGCAGTCCATGGGGTTACAAAGAGTCGGACACAACTGAGCAACTGAACTGAACACATGATTACTATTAAAATAATAATATTCATCTCACAGGATATCAAAACACCTACCTTAATGCTTAATCAGCCTTTAGCTGCCTTCTATCTACCCCTCAGCCCAATCTCTTGACCTCAGCCCTAAACATGCTCCCGAGCCCCATTCAAAAGCACAGAGGTTTAGAATGCAAGTTCCACTGGGAGAAGCCAGCCAGACTTGACTACTTTTCTGAGAAGAGATCTTCCTGGTGGAAAGGAAAAGGAGAAGGTCAGGCTTGGGGGAAGAATGCTATTGAGAGACCCCAGAAGTGAAGGGCTTAGGACCCTGTGCCATGCAGGTGCTCCTCAGCCATGGCCAGCATCCCTGCCCCCTGGAAGAAGAGGAGTCCCCCACACCTAAGAGACAAAACATGTGCCTGTGCACCAGGGCACCCTTTGCACACATCTGCATGCTAGGAGAATGGCTTCAGAAATCATTTCTACATCACTGGAGGAGAGGGCACTAGGAAGGGACATGGGAAGGGGTGTGCTGTGAAGAATTTGAGGCTTGGGGGAGAGAGAGCAGCCCAGTTCCGCCTCTCCTCTGCCTCCTGTGAGCCAGAGTGGAGAGATGCCTTCCTCTCCTCCACAGAGTACTTGGTTACACACTGGGCTCGAGCATTTTCATTGGTCAAGCCAGCAGCTCCTGGTGTGGGTAACCACAACCTGGCAGAAGAAGCACCGTGAGTAGGCATGGCAGTGCCCAGGACAGGCCACAGTGCCCAGTGAGACGGAAGGATGGAGGGAGGTGCCCATATTCCCCAGGCCAAGCTCTTAATGCCTGCCACACAACAGGCCAACCTGCCTAGAGAGTGTTGGGGCGGGGCAAGGAATAGCCTCTGTATTTGGAAAGCCAGCAGACCAAGGAGATGGTGGACTAGTGTCCCAAACAACCATCTTGCATGGGTTGGAAGCGAATTTTTTTTTAATAGAACAGAGGGGGAGGTGAGGAAGTAAAGTAAACAGCAATAAGTCATTGCAAATATTTCCTGGTTCCGGCCCAACAGAGGCAACAATCTAGGCCAAGGGGCAGCGAAAGAGGTGGGAGAGCTGGGGACACGATGTGGTTGCTGAGTGGACTTGGGTTTGAGCTTCCAGAGGGCTCCCAGGAAACCTGTACAGGAGGTTTTGCCAGGAACCACTGGCTGGCGATGGGTCCAGTGATTACTGTCCATATCATCTGAGTTTTCACCCAAGCCTGGGAGGGCCCGAGGAACCCTGGGCCATTTGTCAATATGTCAGCGCCACTGGGGTGAAGCCCGCTCTTTGCATGTTGGCCTGGAGCATGCACCCCCTCCTCTCTCTTCTCTTTGCCTCTCTGGGTTTCTGTCTGCTTCTGCCCTCCCTCCTCCTCTCCATCTCCACATCTGTCTTTGTTTTGTTCACTGTCTCTCTCATTCCCCACACAATGCCTGACCCAGGACAAGCATTCAACGAATACTTTTTTAACTTCATACTATGGAAAAAGTCAAACACACAGAAGTAGCAGAATCAGGAACCTCTGTGTTCCCATCACCCATCATCAACAATACATACACCTGCGGCTGATTCATGTTGATATATGGCAGAAACCAATACAATACTGTAAAGCAATTATCCTCAAATTATAAATAAAGTTTAAAAAACAACCTATGGAAACAACCGTGGACATCCTCTCCCACCCGCTCCCCCCACACGATCTTGAAGCAGGCTCAGACACTGAATCACTTGACTCATAAATATTTCAGATGTCTCCAAACGACAAGCACTCTGTGAAAACCACAATTCTGATCCCATTAACACACTCAAAAATGATCAAACGTCAAGTTAATATCATCAAACACTAAGTTATTGTTCAAATGTCTCCAATTGTCTGATTAATTTTTAACAGTTTCTTAATTCAAATTGCCTACATACAATCCACTAATGGTTCTGCTAACAAGTGTCTGAACTCTTCCAAGTCCCTTTTAAGCTGTATTCAACAAATGTTTCAACTGATCCCATCACTTTCGTTTCTCTGTGACTTCCTATTTTTCTATCTCCCCTGTACCCACATCTATCTTCCTGTTCCCCACTTTGGCTTCTGTCTTTGTGTGTTTGTTTCTATGTAACTGTATCTCTCTATGGACATTTTTCTCTCTGGACCTTTATCTATACTTTGGTCTCTCTCTGCCTCCTTCCCAAGCCCTGTCTCTCTCTCTTTCTCTCTCTCTCTCTCTCTCTCTCACATACACACACACAGGAAAGTCACTAGGGGAACCCTGAACCCACCTTTGACTGAAAGTGTATGAAGAGTTGGGTCCCTGCCTGAACTGTTGGTGCACCTTTACGGAGGCACCTTCTGCTTTTTTGCATTAAGCTGATTCCTCTGGCTCTCTCCGCTTATTGAGCGCCCCTGGATGATCTACATGCAGGAGACAGCTGGGAACGAAACAGAATAACCAGCGTGAAGGCTAAGAGTGCTGCACAGATGTCCGTGGCGTTTGTTACTTTATCTGTTGCTCCAAATAAAATTTCTGAAAGCTCACCTGTCAGTGAAATCCTAAAAGGAAGACTCTTAAAAAAAAAAGCTGTAGAAAGCTTGTCAACCAAGTGCTATTTTGTATCAATCATAGGGATGGGGCTTGCTTTTGAAAGCAATTTTTTACGTCTTAAATTATTTGCTAGAGCTGGAGGCAACCAACCCAGTGTTCTTCCATTCTTTTCAGCAGTGGAATTTGTTTCGGAATAAAATCTTACATAAAACCCAAATACATAAAGGGAATAAACCCAGAACATGGTATGTGCTAGGTGGAGAGGTGGAAGGACAAGGCTGCAGAAAATAACTTAGAACACTTACCAGACCAAACTTATTTTGCAAAAGGGTAAACTCCCTGGCGGAATGGGGAAGGGGACCCACAGGGGCCCTTGTCTGCCTTCATCATGGAATCAAGGGCAGACCCCAGCTCCCCACTCTGTGCCTCCTACCTGACGAGGCAAGCGCAGAGTCTCAGGGAGGGGCCTGGGGCTTTCTGCAGCTAGTCATTTCGGCAAATACGCTGAGCTGAGTATTGACTGTGGAGGTTTTAAGTCCCAGACATGGCTGGAGCTGTGGCTGACTCCTTTGTGCTCAGGACAAATGACTCTCTGGCAAATGACTAATGGCAGGATGACTTTAGTATCTGGTCCCCAAGGTCAGGGTTGGAGAAAGTGGGCCCGGCCTCTGATGGGAGTGGCCCAGCATTCACGGGAAGGTGAGTGCAGAGTGACTGGCTAACAGAACTGGAGAGGATCCCACCTTGATGAAGAGTAGGTGCATGAACAAGTCTGGGGGGGAAGGACTGAGTGATGGGAAGGTGCGTGCTGGAGGAGGGGTAACCTAGATGCCTGGCCCACAGTTGCTCACCTGGGCATGCAGGGAAGCCACAAACAGTAGAGCTGAGCATCTGGAAGAGACTCCTGGTTCTCACTGCCTGGCTGCACCCGCAGTGGGGCCTGCTGGGGAAAGCTGCTAGGGGCCACAGGGAGCAGAATTTTGGTTCAAAATGAAGGTCAACAATATATAAGCCCAGCAGAGAATTATGTTCCTCTGTCTACCTCAGAGAACTATGAAACACCTGAGCTTCAGGACCAGAAACACTGTGCATAGACTCCAGCCTCACCCCTTTCTAGGTAAACTTCCCTTTCCTCACCTCTGAGTCAGGATGATGCCACCTACTAAGTTCTCAGTGTATTTTCACATCAGTTATCTCTCAGCAATTTTGCAAAGCTATTATAATGCTAGCTTTATTGATGAAGAAGCTAAGCCCCAAGAGGACTCACCCACCCCTCGCACATAATGGGGGAGTGTCCCAGCTGAGCTGATCTTCTCGTGGCTCCTGGTCCACACCTTTTCCATCGTCCCGTGATCATGCTACCTCTTGTCGAGTTTCCAGTTGGGCAAATGAGAACACAGGAGCTGAGAAATATTGCGTCTTAAAATGGCCAAGGTTCAAATTTATAGAGAAAGAAAGTAAGACTACTTGTTGCCTGGGGCTGGGGTGGGGATGGAGATTAACAGAAAGTTGGCACAAGAGATCTTATTGGGGGATGAAAATGCTATAAAACTGATTAATGGCGACAGTTGCACAAGTCTGTAAATTTCCTAAAAAGCATTAAATTGTACCCTTGAAATGGGTGAGTTTCAAGATACATAAAATATACCTCAAACAAGCGGTTAAAAAAAAGCCAAGATTATAAAATATGTATTTTCTTAGAAAGAACTGTTTTACTGATCATATTTGGAAGCAATTAGTATTAGTTTATTTCCTTTAAAATGTGTTCCTTGTCATTATTGATTTGAGAAAACAGAAATATCTACTTGGATCTACAGTAACCATTAACAATGAGGTTAATATCTGCTTCACTGTTCTCACTGTGAGAACAGGCTGGCAACCATGAGATTGGTCAATATTAGACATGATATAGATACATGCTGGAGAAGACTCTTGAGAGTCCCTTGAACTGCAAGGAGATCAAACCAGTCAATCCTAAAGGAAACCAACCCTGAATATTCACTGGAAGGACTGATGCTAAAGCAGAAGCTCCAATAATTTGGCCACCTGATGCAAAGAGCTGACTCACTGGAAAAAAACCCTGTTGCTGGGAAAGACTGAGGGCAGGAGGAAAAGGGGGGCGACAGAGCATGAGATGGTTGGATGGGATCACTGACTCAATGGACATGAGTTTGAGCAAGCTCCATGAGACGGTGAAGGACAGGGATGCCTGGTGTGCTGCAGTCCAGGGGATCATAAAGAGTCAGACATGACTTAGTGACTGAAAAACAACAACACATAAACAGCTGGCATGGAGTGGAGGCAGGGGTGGCAAATGGTGGTGGTGGTTTAGTCACTAAGTCATGTCTGACACTTGTGACCCCAGACTATAGCCCACCAGGCTCCTCTGTCCACTGTATTTCCCAGGCAAGAATACTGCAGCCATTTTCTCTTCAAGGGATCTTCCTGACCCAGGGATCAAACCTGGGTCTCCTGCATTGCAGGCAATCTCTTGCATTGCCACCAGATTCTTTACCACTGATGGGCTTCCCTGGTGGCTCAGACGGTAGAGTCTGCCGGCAGTGCGGGAAACCCGGGTTCGATCCCTGGGTCGGGAAGATCCCCTGGAGAAGGAAACGGCAACCCATTCCAGTATTCTCGCCTGGAAAATATCATGGATGGAGGAGCCTGGCAGGCTACAGTCCATGGGGTCACAAAGGGTCAAGCACAACTGAGCGACTTCATTTCACTTCTTTACCACTGAGTCACCAGGGAAGCAAATGGTGAGCTTTTACAAATGGCAGGGTTAGAGCCTGGAAAACCTTGATACCCAACCATCATAGGGTGAGTCACTGGCGCCATGCAAGGCTGTTGTGACAATTAGCAATACCACGGGAAAGCATCTCCTCCCTACTGGTACTCAATAAATCAAGGCAGTAAGCATCTTATTTCTACCCAGGCCCACCAAGCCCCAGGACCTCAGCTGTGCAGCAGAAACTCTCCTCCTCAGGAGACCCCACCCAGGCCCCCTGCCCCCGGTCCAGCTAGACACATCCTGGCCTTTTAGAGGCTCCACTCCTGCCCACCGTGCTGTCAGGTACATGGGAGGGTGTACCTGATTCACGAAGGACCAGGAGCGGGTAATTCCAGCAAGGCTTTGTTTTAAGAACAGCACCTGCAGGGCTGCCAGCGTGCAGCTTACAGTCAGTGTTTCGTGATGGCTGACTCTGCTCCTCCACTGGATTAGAGCTGCAAAGCTGAAAATGCAGCTCTTAGTCGCTCTTTTACAAAGGAAGTGATTCCCGAGGTTGGATGACGTGTACATTTTTCAGAGTGCTGGGGCTGCACGTTGGTGCTGATTGGCCCCTGGGTAGGAAGCACCAGCTTCCCTGTTGGCAGATGGACAGGACTTATCGCAAGCTTTGCATCACCTCACATTGTGTCCAGAACCAACTGTGATTGTAAGAAAGAGAAAAGGAACCTCAGGGGTGTTTGCAGCCCTTTGTACCACCTGTTTTAACTGGATCCCCCTGGAAGCAAGGGAACAGGGATTCAAGTGCAAGTACTTTCTTTGAGAGATGATCTCGGAAAGCATCGGCAGTGGCGTGGGGAGTGGGCAGAGAAGCAAAGAGAGACCAAGCGGGGTGCAATAATGAGCAGGTTACCCCAGAGCAACCAGGGCTCTGGGGAAGGACTCTAAGAAGCTGTGTAGAAGAGATTCTCAAACTTAAGCATTACCAGAATCACCTAGAAGGCCTATGAGAACAGTCAGGTGGGCCCACCTTCAGGGTTTCTGATTCAGTAGGTCTGAAGTGGGTGGGGCTGAGAGTTTACATTTCTATCAAGTTCCCAGGTGATGCTGAGGCCGCTAGTTCTGGGAGCACTTTTTGAGAAAAGGAGTGAAGAAGTGGTTGGTCCAAAGGGTAAAGAGATGAGGTATGTATACAGCGATCCCCACCTCTCATTGGCCGAAGGCTGCCCTGGGGTGGTTAACTCCCTGGTGCCCTGTGTACTGGTCTTGCATGTCCCTGCAGCCAAAGTCCTTAGGTTGAGAGTAACAAGCGCCTGCTGTAAGGAGCCATAGGGCTAACTGGACCGGAGTGCTGGGCCTCCCAGAGGCGGGCCACACCAGCTTCAGTAACAGCGCATCTCTCCATAAAACGCCACCCCTGAGTTAATGAAAAGAGCACTAAAACAACAGTGGCCCCACAAAGGGTAAGTGCCCCCGCTGCTCTTCACTCACAGCTGCGTGCCTTCACACACATCTCTCACCCTCTCTGGACCCCTAGCTGGGAGAGTTCCAAGGCCCCAACTGTCTCAAGATTCCCTGATTCTGTGGCATCTAGATCCAAAATACCATGCTCAACCCCCGCCTATGCAAAGGTCCAGCTGAGCAGAGCTCCAAGAAAGCACAGACGCTTACATGTGCTGCCCTGCCCAGTCCTTCCCCCAGGATGTGACCAGGTAAATGCCACCCAAGAGTGCCAGGCAGTGCTCTCAAAACCCTCAGGCTCCCTGGGGGTGGGCATCAGTTGCCAAGGGGTCCTCAGGCCCTAGTCCCCAAGTGTCAGGCTCACCACCTCCCCTTCACAGCCTTGACAGGTGTGTCAAGCATCAATGAAGCACTCAGTCTCAATCAAAGAGGACATAAGACTATGCATTTGCTTTTAATGGGTTATGCAGTTAAAGCAATAAGCTGCTTAAATCTTTCCATTTGGGGTAAAATGATGTACTACAGGAGAGTCGATTGTTCTGGGGCTTCCCAAGTGGTACTAGTGGTAAAGAACCTGCCTGCCAATGTAGGAGACATAAAAGACCTGGGTTCCATCCCTGGGTTGGGAAGATCCCCTGGAGGAGGGCATGGCAACCCACTCCCATGGACAGAGGAGCCTGGTGGGCTACAGTCCATGGGGTCACAAAGATTCGGACACAACTGAAGTGACTTAGCATGTCTGTACAATTGTTCCGCCACCACTTCCTGCCCTTTCCCTAGGCAGCCTGACAACGACCACTGCGTGTTGGCTGAGCTTTCTGGGCCCCTGTGTGTAAAGGCAAGCCCGGAGGTCTCCAGGGCACTAGAAAGGGCAGTGTGGCCTTCCCAGCGTCAGGGAAGCTCACAGCTCCTGCAGCCGGTGTAAAGAAACATGTGGGACTTCACACGGACCGATAGAGTGGGCATCTATGAGTTTTATCTTTCAAACAGACAGATGCCCTTTTGTCAGAAACTGTTGCCTAAATCCCACACTTCCCCAGTCTTAATCCCAGTGGTTTGGGATGACAAAAGCCACCTGGCCCCAGATGAGACGCACCAGCCTATTTCATAATATTGATCAAGTGAGGATCAGTCCGGTGATAGCTAGTGAGGACGCCAGTCCACTAAGGGAGTTTCTGCTCTAAGACTCAGAAAATCCCAGGACCAAGCCTCTGGGTTTGCTTACGATTTCCTGAGTTAGATGGAAAGAGCACCAAAATATAGTGCCCCTTCCCAGGTATTCCTGCTTGCACAGCTCTGTGACCTCAAACAAATCTCTCACCCTCTCTGGGCCCCCAGCTGGGAGACTTCCAAGACCCCACCTATCTTGAAAATTCCCTAATTCCTTTTTCCCAAAGGTCCTGCAGTCTGACAAGTAGATCCGAGTTACCACACTCAGTGATAGCTTGGGAAACGTGACGGTTTATAAAGCATGCTGTAAGTCCAAGGGTGGTAGCTTTGGCAGAAGCGTGAGTACAGGGAAGGCAAATCTGTATCTAGAGTAAGAGTCAAGACCAGGAAGGACAAAACGCAGCTCCTTCCCTGACAGAAGCAGCCCAGTGCGGTCAAACATCCTTTCACACAGGGCTCTAGCCCAGTTACCCTGGGGTTGGGAGGAGTGTCCACCAGCCGAGGTCAGTAAGCAGGGTTAGCCAATGCACAAGTCTACACATGCATGCTCAGCCATGTCTGACTCTTTGCAATCCCAGGGACTGTAGCCTGCCAGGCTCCTCTGTCCATGGGATTCTCCAGGCAAGAATACTGGAGTGGGTTGCCATGCCCTCCTCCAGGGTATCTTCCCGACCCAGGGGTCAAATCCAGGTCTCCTATATTGCAGGTGGATTCTTTACTGCTGAGTCACCTGGGAAGCCAGTGTAGAAGCCCAGGACTCTCCTGATCTCTAAGCTTCACTTTCCCAGAGACCCAGCAAGTATTCAGTTAATCTGATCCAAGGAGATAGATAGATTTGATAATGCAACCCAAGAGTCACCCAGATCTGGGTTTGGAACCCCTCCAAGGGCAATAAACTGCCTGTGATTTTTAGAGACATTTCTGGAGGAGCCCGAGGATAAGCAGGGGAATGAGAAGAATCCTGGGCTGTGAACATTATTGCTTCCTCAGAAGAAAAGTCAAAAGATACTCCCTCCATCCACTCTACTTTCCACTTAGTTATTCCAACTGCTTTGGAGATCTTCAGCAGGAAATCAAATGCCTAAGCACTTACGTGTGTCATGCCTACTTGCTACAATGGACTCGAAAGAATGTACAATAAAAACACACGTGGTAGTTAGGGAAAACTGCAATGAAGATGAGAAAGAGATGGCAAACTACATAGAGAAAAAAGAAAATTGCTGTTTCACTTCCCAAGAAAGAGAGTTCATTTAACAGAAGTGAGCTCTGAGCATCCTGGGATGGAGGAGCTGTCCCTGTCCATGCATGTGAAGGAAGAGGCAACAGCCTTTCTCCAGGCAGAGGCAGGACAGGAAGGTGTCCCCTTCCTGTGAACAGAGTTCCTCGAGTTGTCTTGGTACAGGTATCCGGGCTTCTCTGACCTGGTGACCTTGGGGGGCGAGGGGGATGAGGTCAGATCAGGGATCGAGGGAATCCCCTCCCAGAGCACCACAGTGTATGGTTTATGCACCCTCAGGCAGCTACCAAGTTAAACAGCCACAGTGGCCTGTCCTCCGAGCCTGGCCAGATGTCCTGTCTCAACCCTACGCCTGGGTTTCCTTGCCTTCCAAACGGAGGAGTTTTAGCTCTAAAGTCCCTCCCAAACTCAGCAGTCTGAGCTCAGAGCAGGAGTGGAATCTCTCGGGGGATGTCTTAGGTGAGTCTCCCTGGAAGCAGAGCCTGAGGCAGTGATTCTGTGCAGAGAAGAGAGGGAAGCAGGGCAAGGATAGGGAGGAGCTGAAGTATCTGGTCTCTCTTGAGTTTATCCTGAGCCCGGTGGGGTGAGGAGGCCGGAAGTGCGCTCTGAAGCAGAAGTTCTACTCCAGAGTCACCCCCTAAAGCAATTAAGGGCTTTGTACCCCTTGTCAGTCAGTCTTCATGGACTGCCTTGGATGGGGTGTTCGTACCTTCTGGGCAAGGTGGGCTCTCAAGGCAATTCTCCAGAGAAGGATGGCTTCTGTGAGCCATAGCAGCCTTTATAGCAGCTAGGGGAGGGGTGAACCACAGCCACCAATGCCTGGGACATGCAAATAAATGTTCCTTCTTAGACCTCTACAGAGAAGAGACTTGCTGGGCATGGAAAAGACATCCAGCGTTCTGTAAAGCGCTCCCCTTTCATTCAACTAATGTGACTGAGCCACCTGCCAGGCACCATTGTAGGTGATGGAATTATGAGGCCTGGCTTCCCAAAAATTATAACAAAGATTCTGTTTACCATAAACAAAGATTCCCCCTCTCAAGAAGGGCTGGACCCCTGCTCCAGGGAAAACCAGGGGAGAGTTGGTCACCAGCTGCCACCAGGCACCTGCTGGGCAGGGAGGATGGGAGGCACATGTTAGATTCTGAAACACCTGTGGCGCATTCAAGCAGAGATATGGTAGCTGCGCCGGTCCCATCTGGAAGTGAGCCTGGCTCCACTCTCCAGCAGTTTCTGGCCAGGAAGCTGGCTGTGCAGCGAACTGTAGCCTCCATATGTTCGAAAAAATTTCACTTGGCAGCTGGACAGGGAGCATTTGCTGGGCAGTCCTTTGCCTTCACAGCCTTATGCACTACTCTCTCACCTTTTAACTTGTGTCTGTGCTCAGCTCTGCAGCCCACCTTCCATGGGATCCCCTCCCGAGGGCCTGGGCACTCACCCTTGGCCAGCCCAGGATCCGCTCTCACACCCCCAGAGATCCACAGTGGGGGCTGGGGGGATGTGCGGTGAGGAATGTGAACCTAAGAAGCATGACCAGATCTGGGCTTGGCTGGGTGGTCCACGGCAGGCAGGCAGTGAGGGAGGAGCCACGTAGAAGCCAAGGGAAATTACAATAGGTTGTTTAATATCCCTTCTTCAAGCTCAAAGTCCTTCCTGTTCATGGAATTACAAGAGGGACGTTTGAGGCGTAGGAGAAAGGGGCCTAAAGCCAGCATCGAGCTAATGAGAGGGAGCAGGCTTGGGAATGCTGGAGAGAGGTCCCTCACAGAGCACCCATTAACACACTGGGAAAGCCGGGCAGTGTCTGGGGCCTCATGCACGGCCACAGCACCAACTGCAGCCTCAATCTGTTGATGACTCCAAGCCAAAGCATCAATCACAGGCAACCACTGTGGGGCTCACATTACTGTCTCTCCTTCTGTCTCTCTCTCTTTCTGAATCTATCTATATATACACACATATATATCATGCTGCTGCTAAGTCGCTTCAGTCATGTCCGACTCTGTGCAACCCCATAGACGGCAGCCCATCAGGCTCCCCCGTCCCTGGGATTCTCCAGGCAAGAGTACTGGAGTGGGTTGCCATTTCCTTCTCCAATGCATGACAGTGGAAAGTGAAAGTGAAGTCGCTCAGTCATGTCCGACTTTTAGCGACCCCATGGACTGCAGCCTACCAGGCTCCTCCATCCATGGGATTTTCCAGGCAAGAGTACTGGAGTGGGGTGCCATTGCCTTCTCCGATATATATATCATATATATGCCTATATGCTTATATATGAGATGGTTGGATGGCATCACCAATTCTATGGACTTGAGTTTGAGCACTGTATCAGTTTGCCTCACTCTGGGAGACACTGAAGGACAGGGAAGCCTGGCGTGCTGCAGTCCATACAGTTGCAAAGAGATGGACACAACTGAGCAACTAACACTTTCATACACACACACACACACACACACACACACACACACACACACACACATTTCTCTAAAATATGGACCAGACCACTTTCTGTCTTTCAGAGAAAAGTCCAACAGCAAGCCATTTGGTGGCCACTAGTCTGTAATTTACATGGTCGTAACTGAGGACTGCTGTGTCATTCCAGAGAAAAATAAAAGATGTGACAGGAACAAAAAAGAGTATTGACCACAATGCTAAGATTCATTGGGCACTTCATGCGTGCCAAGCTCTGTGCAAGCCCTTTCCCTGCGTGATCGCTATTCCCCACAGCAAGCCCTGGTGTGAGAGTCGTTAGCACCCACGGTCTGCAGATGAGGAGCCTGGACTTGGAGTAGAGAAGAGAACCAGCTAGTCCAAGCGCACAGAGCCAATGGGGGGGCTGCCCCCGGCCCAGCCCCTCACCACCTGACTGCAGACCCACACAGACTCCAGCACAGCCTGACCGCTTGCAAAAAGGCTATGAAAGCTGTGTCCAAAATCAACTTCCACAAATGAAGTCCAGTAATAAATAGAAGAGAAGGACTGGTGAAGAGAAGGGGCAAGGATGGGGAAGGAGGAGAGGGAAAGTCACCACACGGAAGAACGAAGCCAGGGTGAGGGATTGCACTAGGGCCCGACAACCGAGCCTGAGGCATCCTGGTAAGTCAGGCCAAGGACACAAGAGGGTGGCAAGGTCTCACCCGGGACAGCTCAATCCACTTTGTCAGAAAAGACACCTTCCCAGCCCTAAGTCCTGAAACGGATTTGTCCCAGAGTTTTTCTTTTTTTCAAGAACAAAATTCAGGGACTTCCCTGAAGGTCCAGTGGCTAAGACTCTGTGCTCCCAATGCAGGAGGCCTAGGTTCAATGCCTGGTCAGGGAACTGGATCCCGTATGCCGCAAGGAAGACCTGGTGCAGCCAAATAAACAAATATCTTTTAAAAAGACAGACAGACTTTCCTGGTGGTTTAGCAGTTAGGACTTCGCCTTCCAATGCAGGGCATGTGGGGTAGGGTGGGTGCTGCTTCCATCCCTGGTTCTGGTCAGGGGAACTAAGATCCCACATTGGCCTGGTGGCCAAAAAAACAAAACATAAAGTAGAAACAACCCTGTAACAAATTTAGTAGAGACTTTTACAAAATGGTCCACATCTCTCCCTCTGGAAAAAAAAAAAAAACTAAATAAAAAAGAACAAAATTCACAGACTTATTTCTGAGAAGGATAAGGATCTTTGACATTTGGTTGGTACTCATTGAGAAAAATTCTCTGAAAGGAACCCCTTCTACCCTGTTGGTAAGATTGTAAACTGACACAGCCACTATAGAGAACAGTGAAGAAGTTCCTTTAAAAGTTAAAACTAGAGTTTCCATATGATCAAGCAATCCCACTCTTAGGCATATATTCAATCAAAACTCTAATTTGAGAAGACATATGTATTCTATGGGGGCTTCCCTTGTGGCTCAGCTGGTAAAGAATCCTCCTGCAATGCGGGAGACCTGGGTTCAATCCGTGGGTTGAGAAGATCCCCTGGAGAAGGGAAAGGATACCCACTCCAGTATTTTGGCCTAGAGAATTCCATGGACTGTATAGGCCATCAGGTCACAAAGCGTCAGACACGACTGAACGACTTTCACTTTCACTATGTACGCTATGTTCCTAGCAGCGCTATTTATAATAGACAAGACATGCAAGCAACCTAAATGTCCACTGACAGATGAATGATACAGACGATGTGGCATACACACGATGAAATATTAGTCAGCCATAAAAAAGAATGAATCGAGACTATCATACTAAGGGAAGTCAGAAAGAGAAAGCCAAACACCTTATGGTATCACGTACATGTGGAGCCTAAAATGACACAGACGAACTTCTCTATGAGACAGTAACAGACTCACAGACACAGAGAACTGACTTGTGGTTGCCAGGGGTCGGGAGGGAGGTAGACGGATGGACTGGGAGTTTGGGGTTAGGAGCTGCAAACTATTATACACAGGGTGGATGAACAACAAGGTCCTACTGTGTAGCTTAGGGAATTATATTCAGTATCCTGTGATAAACCATGATGAAAAAGAATATGAAAAAGAGCACATATCTGTATAACTGAGTTGCTTTGCTACACAGAAGAACCTAACACAAGGCTGAAAATTAACTATACTTCAATTTTAAAAAAAGAAAACCTCCTCTGCCTCTGGTGCCTCTGTGAAGGGCTGGGCAGTGGGAAGTGGCCACGACCAAGGCTGAACTCCTGAGTTCTGAAAAACAGAACATCAGGCCCACGTGCATCCCCTGCCTGATGCTCTCCATCCCCTCTCATCTCTCCCTGCTCTGCACCCCCCAACGCCCTGCAACGCTGAGAGGGCCTGACACTCCAGTCCTGCAACTGATGGCCATGTACTTCAAGCTGTTACTCACTGAGGTGATAATTAACTGGACTCGGTTATGTGTTCGCTCTTATTGCCCCTAGTTCTCATTCCCTCTCCCCTTCTAAAAGGGACTGTGTGCAGCATGTGTGTGCGATGGCACAGGCGCTATCTTATTCAGATGAAGGACACACAGGTGGACATGGACGTTCTTTTATTAGAACTCATGAGTTCGGGCTTGGCCCATGGCCGCTCCCCACTCCCAACCCCTCACAAGGCACCCGAGGCAGAGCAGGCTTTCTCAACCGCTACCAACCATAACTCCTCCTCAACAATGACCACCTCTGAGGACCCCTTTTTTTCCTATTCACATTTAAATAACTTTGAAAGACACACAATTTCAGGTAGGAAGATTCCTTGCATGCTCTGCAGACATCACACCATCATCTCCCAACCTCCCACGAGGAAGTGGAGAAGCTGGACTCTCTTGTAGGGGTCTGCCTTCTGTCTCTGGACGCTTTCCTCGGGCTCTGATGTATTTATTAGATGGCTGGACGGCATTACTGACTCCAGTGGACGTGACTTTGAGCAAACTCTGGGAGACAGTGAAGGACAGGGCAGGCTGGCGTGCTGCAGTCCGTGGGGCTACAAAGAGACACTCCTTTACGACTGAACAACAATTGTGTGTGTGTGTTTGTGTGTGTGTGTGTAGTATGTGTGTGTGAACCTATCCTGTTTGGTATTCCAGGCATCCATCAAATCAGAGGGTTTAATGATCTCATAAAATCTTCAGTCATTAGTTCTTCAAACATTTATTTTCTCTCCTCCATTTACTCACTCCCTCTTTGTGAGCTTTATGGATTAAAAAAAACAGCAACCCTTCTAATTCTAGCCTCCACATCGTTTTCCGTCATTCTTTCCACCTCTTTACCTCTCTGATACCTCCTGGAAGAAGGAGGACCCAAACATCCCTCTCCACACGTGCTCTCAAGCTGACTCTTCTGAGTTCTTCAACCCACACACTGGGTGCTCTATTTTAATTCTACTTTTCGTACCTATTATCTCTAATTAGTTTTCTTCATAAACATTTATTCCTGCTTCCTGGTCTCCCCAAGGATATTTATTCTGCCTATTTAAACTTCTTGATCTATTTGTTCCATCGGTTCTGCTCCTCCCACCCAGGTTGCTCCATTTGTTGGCCTTCTTAAGAGCACACGCACTCCTTGGATGTCTTAGAATTGTTCTCCCTGAGAGCTCTCACCCTGCTCCCACCCTCCCCAGTCTCCTCGGCATTCAACTGACAGAGCCAGACCTGTCCACTTGCTTGGGGATGGCAAGCTCCTCCTAGGGCAGAGCCCCTGGGGAGCGCTCTGGGCTCACCCCGAGGCAAGCCTGCCCCTCAGGGTGGGACTGGGGAGGAAGACTGCCAGCCCACCTGCAGGAGTTGCCTCCTCTGTCCGTCGGCACTGGGGGACTTCTCTCCAGCCATACTGCGTCCTGCCCCGTGGAAGACCAACCCAGAAGGCAATCAACCAGCCAAGGCAACATGGGAGAGAAGACGCCCATGTGGAAGCCCCCAGCCCTGTCACTGTTCCCCAAGGGGGACTCCACCACCTTCTCTGTTCCAGGGTTCTCTCCCAGCTTCTGTGTTGGTTCTGGAGACCCAGCCACCATTCTTGTTTCAGAGGCATTTCGATGTTTGAAAACAAGCACGCAGCAGCCCATGTGGGTGGCCACCTTGCTCAGAAACCTGCCCACCAGGCCCTTCTCAGGGAGCAGGGCCTCCAAGTGCCCCCTGCTGCCTGACCCAGGGCGCTCCAGAGCAAGAGACAAACGTTTACGGAGGCCAGCCAGGATGTGTTCAGGGCTTCTGGCATCTGTGAGTGAAGCCGGGCCACCAGAGGCTGGTCTTGCCCTCACCTCCCATTTGCCTCCAAAGAATGCTCTGAGAAGCTACTGTCCACCCAGGAGTACAGGGCCCCTCTGGAATCTTGCACCCGAGGCATTTCTTAGAGTTGAGTACTAAAACCTTTACTTCTCCTGAGGAACAGATAGGTGTTTTCTCTGCTGATGAGGAATATATTCACTGAATCCTTTCCCCTTCTTTTTTTTTTAAACTGTTAATTTTATATTGAAGTACAGGCGGTTAACAATGTTGTGGCAGTTCCAGGCGGACAGCAAAGGCACTCAGTCCTACATATACATGCATCCATTCTCCCCAGAACTCCCCTCTCATCTAGGCTGCCAGATAACATTGAACAGAGTTCCCTGTGCTGCACAGCGCATCCTTGTTGCTTATCCATTTTAAATATACAGCAGTGTGCACATGTCCGTCCCGAACGCCCTAACTATCCCTTCCCCCAACACCCTTACCCCTGGCGACTACGACTTTGTTCTCTAAGTCTGTGAGTCTTTTTCTGTTTTGTAAGTAAGTTCATTTGTATCACTTCTTTTTAGATTCCATGTGTAAGTGATAGCATATGATATGTGTCTTTGTCTGACTGACTTCACTCACTCTGACCATCTCTAGTTGCTGCAAACAGCATTATTTCATTCTTTTTAATGACTCCTTTCCCTTTTCGTTCAGAGCCAAGACTGAGCTGCAATCCCAGCACATACCTAGAGAGACTTGTAGCCTGCATATCCTGATTTACTATTAGGAATTATTTACCTTTTTACCTGCCTATTTTTCTAGGTCCTGATTAGCTGATTGTTAAAAAAAAAAAAAAAAGGCAAGCCTCTTTTGGAGATCCATGAAATAGGAAAGGAAAAGAAGAATAAACAAAAGAATTCACTGTCTGTATTTCTCTGGACCTGCATTCTAATTTTAAGCTATATTTTACCATTTTATTTTATCTTCTTCTGTTGTATGTCAACTCAGTTCCACTGTGGAATGAGGTTGGCTATATAGAAACGTACAAAAAATAAAACACATAATAAAGTCTGTGAACTGTAACTTTAGGAGTAATTCTATAAAACACCAGGACATATACTTATGGCTGATTCATACTATATGGAAGAAACCAACACAACATTGTAAAGCAATTATCCTCCAATTAAAAAAAAATTAAATCTATTCATTTTGAACGATCTATTCATAGTTCAAAAAACACCAAGACATTCTACACATGACCATTCATTACATTCAGCCTTAATGAAAGTCAAGGTCCATCAGTCAATGGAAGCATCCTGATTTGCTGATCTAGAAGCTGATCATGTATGGATGTGAGAGTTGGACCATACAGAAGGCTGAGCACCGAAGAATTGATGCTTTTGAACTGTGGTGCTGGAGAAGACTCTTGAGAGTCCCTTGGACTGCAAGGAGATAAACCAGTCAGTCCTAAAGGAAATCAACCTTGAATATTCATTGGAAGCACTGATGATGAAGCTGAAGCTCCAATACTTTGGCCACCTGATGCAAAGAGCAGACTCACTGAAACAGATTCTAATGCTGGGAAAGACTGAAGGCAAAAGGAGAGGATGAGATGGTTAGGTAGCATCACCGACTCAATGAACGTGAGTTTGAGCAAACTCAGGAAGAGAGTGAAGGACAGGGAAGCCTGGTGTGCTGCAGTCCATGGGGCTGCAAAGAGTCAGTCATGACTGAGAAACTGAACAACAAGAAGGTTTTGTTAGAATAACGACAGCACCCACCATAACCCGGGCTGGTGCCTGAGCATATTCATTTCACAGGAGGGAAGGTGCCCCACCCCAATCTACTTTCTTATTCAGCGAGGATGCCACCAAGCCTTCATGAATGAGGGACATACACACTTGTAAGCAGATGAATTCACACCGAGCCTTCATGCTGTTGGCAGCAATGGCTTCCCAGTATGTTAACTGGCCCTGGAAGGGGCCCGTGAGCACATGGGCATTGATGGGGAAGCACTCTCAAAGCTTCGGGAGAATTCCAAGCACCAGGTAGAGCTCTGCGATTTTCCAGGCCATGGGTGGACATGTTGAGAAGCCTGGCTGACTCACAACTGGCACCTAAAAGCTCACTTTCTCCTGCAGCAGGCATGGAAAATACTGAGGGGCCGCCTGAAAGCATGCTGTATTCTCGCCTCTATCAAGGCTCCGTGGCAATGCAAGTAGGTGAAAGGCTGTGTGGAAATGGGTAAGAAACAAATGCCCTTGGGCACTAGAAAAATCACTTTTCAGGGAGCTTAACAGGACCAGGCAGCTGCTGCACATTTACTGTGCAGACTCTCCAGGAACTTTTTCAAATGAAGAGTCTTCCTCCACAAGCAAGGCGTAGGTTTCTGAAGGCACCACAGAGCACTCACGGATGCTTGGGCAGGAGTGCGGGGTCTGTGTTCAGGAGTGCAGGCCCAGATCGGTCGCCATTCAGCACCCTTGGTCTGATCCTTCCCTTCCCCTGCGCCTTTCTTCCTCCCATCAGTGAGATACGAATTGTAACCCTTGCATAGAAGGCTTTAGGATCTGGGGAGAAATGGTGAAGGATTCTACACTTCTCAGAAAGGATCCATAAATATAAACCATCCTACTGCTTTGAATGAGTAATGGTGTTGTTGTTATTTAGCCGCTCAGTCATGTCCAACTCTTTTGTGACCCCATGGATTGTAGCACACCAGGCTCCTCTGCCCATGGGATTTCCCAGGCAAGAATACTGGAGTGGGTTGCCATTTCCTTCTCCAGTGGATCTTCCTGACCCAGGGACCCAAACCTGTGTCTCCTGCATCATAGGCAGATTCTTTACTGCTGAACCACCAGGGAAGCCCCAAATGAGTAACAGGGTGGTATAAATACAACGCCAAGGAAACAGACAGCACATCGAATTCTGAACTAACTTAGTACCCAAGGAGAGCTCCTGCTGTGGGAATTACTCCATGAACGGATGAATCCGTTCAAAATACAATCATTCCCTCTTATATTGGCTCTGTTACACTGGCTTATAATTTGGC
The DNA here is from genome assembly GCF_029378745.1 of Bos indicus. Lineage (NCBI taxonomy): Eukaryota > Metazoa > Chordata > Mammalia > Artiodactyla > Bovidae > Bos > Bos indicus. Next base: position 13,427,038 of record NC_091781.1, on the reverse strand, counting down.
ACTCTGCTTATCCTTGAAGAGAGGCAGATGGGTTGCACATTGTATGACGACTTGAATTTGCAGAGTATTGCAGGAACACAGCATGCTGTAGGTCCATGCACTTTGGTGGTTAAATGCCCAGAATCTGACATCAAATAGATCCAGGCTCAAACTTCAGTTCTATCTTGCTCTAGATGAGCTTCAGTTCTCATGGGTGTAAAATGCAAATAATATCTACCATATAGGGCTGTTACGAGGATTATAATGCAAGAAAAGCACTTCAGAGAGTGTCCAGCCCACAGTAAATGCCCTGCAAATGACAGGAGTAGGTATCATTGACAGATTGTGAAGGGACCACCATCACTCTCTGTTTCTCTCTTATGTACATACACACACGTGTGCACACACACACACACACACACACATATCAAGCAAGAAAACTGATGCCTAAAGGGATTTCAGGAACCTGAATCTCATAACGTCTGCTGGGGATTTCAAGCTAGAGCTTCCTGCTCCCTTTTGTCATGCTCCATCCTCTAGGTCTGAGTGGAGATACTCAGAAAGAGGGCAACAACCCCAAGTAAACTGGGCAACATCCTGTGTCCAGAAAACGCTTTAACCCACCTGAAGTCTTTTCCCACTGCTCATGAATGATGCTGACCTAGCTTTGAAAACTGAACCATCTGATCTGAGCAGGACTGGGGCCTCGTAGAAGAGCCTTAAGAAGGGCTGTGCTGATCTCTCAGTGCCTGCGTCTGACTGGTTGTAAAATATTGCAATATTAACCTGTGTAAAAAGAGGTTTCCAGAGTCCGCAGAGGAATGACTTGCTCTTAATAAGGTCACAAAGTCCAACTCAACAGGTAAAGTTGTCTCACCATCTTTACAGCCCCTTAGATCCTCTGTTATTGACTCAAACCCACAATCCTACTCTCTTGCTCCTTCCCACTTCCCATCCTAGAAAACTTATCTGTTTAGCTACAGCCCTTTGGAGAAGCTAGGGTCCAAGGGTGCTTGGTGCCAGTATCTCCAGCTCTGTTTGACAACAGGCCAGGGGGTCTCACCGCCAGCTACAGGTGAGCCCTCACCAAGGTGGGGCATATGAGAAACTCAGACCACAGCTGGCAGCATCAGGAATTAGTCTTGTTCCCCAAGGTCTACAAACCCCAACCCTCCTCTAACCAAAACCTTGACTGCCAGGCCCTAGCTAGCTTTCTGCCTTTTTCCTGAGAATACTTCCATCACAAGGTTAGGACTGAGTTCAGTTCTGAGCAGCCTTTCCCCAGAGGGCCCTTCCTCCTCCCCACCAGGCACATAGAGGGCCCTGGCTCTTGTCAATTCCCTTTCCTCAACACTAGACTTTGATTTCAGACTCCGGCTGGCTCTACTCAAAGTCAATGTCTTGCTTTCCCTTCTGCCGAAAGCTGACCCTGGCAGGAATACCTGGGGGAAGATTGTTTGTTCGGGGAATATCTAAAGAAACACAGTGAGAGAGTAAGAAAAGGTGGCAATAAGAGAAGGGATTAACTTCCAGATAAACTTCCATTAAAACAAGTTCTGCTACTTAAAAAGAGGTTTAATTGGACCTTACCTGGTGGTCCAGCGGTTAGGAATCCACCTTCCAATGCAGGGGATGCTGGTTTGATCCTTGGGCGGGGAACTAAGATCCCACATGCCACGGCGCAAGAAGCCCTCGTGCCACGACTGCTAAGCCCATACCCTCTAGAGCCTGCATGTCATGGTGAAAGATGCTGCACACCCCAACTAAGATCCCACACAGCCAAAAATAAAAGAAATCAACAAGGAAATAAAATAAAAGAGATTTAATAACCTGGACTAGAGGATCTCTTGAGAGGTTTTTTTTTTAATTTGGCTTTTATTTACCTCCCAGCTCTGAAAGTCTACAGCTCTTCAACACAGCTGCAGAGCACAAGATTTAGGAGACTGGGTGCTAAATTATCCCATTAGGATTGGAAATAGTTCCTAAAGCACACCCTAAGACTGCCTGAAGCAAAGGCCCAAACATAGCTGGCACCAGCGATTTTCAGCTCAGAAAAATCTAGTCACAAAAATATAAGACTTACTGAATCCTACCCATCAGAGATGACACAGCAAAGAGGGCATTCAGCTCTCCCCCACCCGCTTCCCGGTCCCTCTCCTTCTCCTCTGAAGGTTTTGGCTAATGATAGAAATCGGCCCGGTGCTGATTCTCAAGTTGCAAATTTTTCTCCATTGATAATATATAATTTTACTTCATTTCTATTCAGTAATTCTTTGGAATACATTTTAGGATATGCAAAATGAGAAAGGAAGATGAAATTGTGAGATGTTAAAACTATCTTGGAAAAGATATTTCTCACCCTTTCTCACTCTGAGCATGACTTTGACGTTGGGGAAATTTTCTTGATTCTTAAAAAAATTAATTATAAAAGAATGTGTGAGGGAGTTCTCTAAACTATCAAAATATTTACCTTAAAATTTAAAATATTCAGTGTATTCACCTTCTCAAACATGTTTATACCTACAATACTGTTATATCCCGTGACACAGCCATATTTCCTGAGAAAAAAAGCAGCTTCAGAGACTATGTGGGAAATATGTTTTTCATTCTTTGGAAATATTTCACCACTGGCAAATAAAATGATGTTAGAGGAGTTTGTTCATTTTGATTGTGCATAAGAAGATAAACCTGTTCTTTCTTAATTGTCAACAAGAGAAAATACATAAAACTTCTAATGGGATATCTAAACAAATTAAATTCTTGCAACAGCCTGTAAATACTTTGTGTAAGCAACAGCTTATACAGCTTGAGAGATCAAAGGAACATTTCCTGCAAAGACAGGCACAATAAAGGACAGAAATGGTATGGACCCAAGAGAAGCAGAAGATATTAAGAAGAGGTGGCAAGAATACACAGAAGAATATACAAAAAATGTCTTAATGACCTGGATAACCATGATGTGGTCACTCACCTAGAGCTGGACATCCTGGAGTGTGAAGTCAAGTGGGCCTCAGGAAGCATCACTATGAACAAAGCTAGTGGAGGTAACAGAATATCAGCTGAGCTATTTCAAATCCTAAAAGATGATGATGTGAAAGTGCTGCACTCAATATGTCAGCAAATTTGGAAAACTCAACAACAGCCACGGGACTGGAAAAGGAGTTTTCATTCCAATCCTGAAAGAGGGCAATGCCAAAGAGTGTTCTAACTACCATATAGTTGTACTCATTTTGCATGCTAGTAAGGTTATGCTCAAAATCCTTCAAGCTAGGCTTCAACAATATGTGAACCAAGAACTGTCAGATGTACAAGCCAGATTTAGAAAAGGCAGAGGAACCGGAGATCAAATTGCCAACATTCGTTGGATCATAGAGAAAGCAAGGGAATTCCACGAAAACATGCACTTCTGCTCCATTGACTATGCAAAAGCCTTTTGACTATGTGGATCACAACAAACTGTGGAAAATTCTTAAAGAGATAAGAATACCAGAGCATCTTACCTGTCTCCTGAGAAACCTACATGTGGGTCAAGAAGCAATAGTTAGAACCTTAGATGGAGCAAATGACTGGTTCAAAATTGGGAAAGGAGTAAGACAAGGCTGTATATACTGCTATCCTGTTTAACTTATATGCAGAGTATATCATGCAAAATATCAGGCTGGATGAGTCACAAGCTGGAATCAAGACCGCCAGGAGAAATATCAACAACCTCAGCTATGTAGATGATAGCACTCTAATGGCAGAAAGTGAAGAGGTATTATAAAGTCTCTAAATGAGGGTGAAAGAAGAGAGTGGAAAAGCTGTTTTAAAGCCTAACATTCAAAACACTAAGATCATGGCATCTCATCATTTCATGGCAAATAGATGGGGTAACAATGGAAATAGTGGCAGATTTTCTTTTTGCGGGCTCCAAAATCACTGGAGATGGTGACTGCAGCCATGAAATTAAAAGACACTTGCTCCTTGGGAAGAAAGCTATGACAAACCTAGGCAGTATATTAAAAAGCAGAGACATCACTTTGCCAACAAAGGTCTGTCTAGTCAAAGCTATGGTTTTTCCAGTAGTCATATACACATGTGAGAGTTGGACCATAAACAAGGTTGAGCACCAAAGAATTGATGCATTTGAATTGTGGTGCTGGAGAAAATTCTTGAAAGTCCCTCGACAGAATGATAGAGTGAACATCGCTCAGTAGCATCTAACTTTGCGAACCCATGGGCTGTAGCTGCCAGACTCCTTTGTCCATGGAATTCTCCAGGCCAGGATACTGAAATGGGTAGCTGTTCCCTTCTCCAGGGGATCTTCCCAACCCAGGGATCAAACTCAGGTCTCTGGCATTGCAGGCGGATTCTTTACCATCTGAGCTACTAGGGAAGCCTTGGACAGCACGGAGATCAAACCAGTCAATCCTAAAGGAAATCGACCCTGAATATTCATTGGAAGGATAGTTGCTGGAGCTGGAGCTCCAATACGTTGGCAACCTGATGCGAAGAGCTGAATCACTGGGAAAGACACTGATGCCGGGAAAGATTGAGGGCAAGAGGAGAAAGGGGCAATAGAAAATGAGATGGTTGGAGAGCATCACCAGTTCAAGAGACATAAATCTGAGCAAATTTTGAGAGACAGTGAAGGACATGGAAGCCGGCTGTGCTGAAGTACATGGGGTTGCAAAGAGTCGGACAGAACTTAGCGACTGAACAACAAAACAGCAGTCAAAACTCGTGAAGAGTGAGATCTGGGCAATATTAATTCCAGTCATCTACTCAACAATACCAAGGGTCTTCTATGCACCAGCATTGCTGGGGACATGATAGTGAATGAATCTCCAAGATGCCTCCAAATGTTGAAATATTAGTCCCATCTTTTTTGAACTTGGCATATGTATTGGAAAGATGCTTCCATTTAAAAATCCCTGTCTGCTGCTCTGATAAATAATGTTCTCCCAAGTTCCCAGAAGGAGAATTAATCTGGTGAGACAAATCAGTTGTTGTTCCACTCATTGTTATGGTAATAGAGAAATTAGGTTTTTAATTAAGGCTGAGGGAAGATGGAAGAGCAGTCGGCAAACAAACACCCACACAGTTTGATGCAGAAGGGTCATGACGGACAATTCTCCTTTTTTTCTATGGGGTCGAAAATGCTCCTTGTTAGAGCAGAAGGCATTTTATCTATGAGGCCCCAGCTACGTGCATTTTCTGTCTTGTGAATATGTCAGCACCCACTAACTTGGCATGAGGATTTAGTATGAGCCACTTTAGGGAAATACACTGCAGATATCAGGTTTGAAAATGAGTTAGCTAAAGCTTCAAGGAGGTAAGCAACACACTCTAGGTCACGCAAATGTGGGATGGTGAGAGGATTCAAATTCAGGCAGTTTGATTTCAGGATACTCTGACCTTTTAAGCTGTATTGACTGTTTTAAATTTTACTTTTATCTTTGTTCCCTAACAAGGAATTGAACCCATACCACTTGCATTGGAACCATGAAGTCTTAACCACTGGACCACCAGAGAAGCCTCTGTATTGACTTTTAATACATAAAGAAGAGGTCTTGAAGTATCTAGTACGTTTATCACCCATATTTATTTTTTGTAACCACTATGCACTTTCATTTTTCACTTTCATGCATTGGATAAGGAAATGGCAACCCACTCCAGTGTTCTTGCCTGGAGAATCCCAGGGACGGGGGAGCCTGGTGGGCTGCCGTCTCTGGGGTTGCACAGAGTCGGACACGACTGAAGCAACTTAGCAGCAGCAGCAGCAGCATGCTATTTTAAATTACAGAAGGAATGCATGCTAATCGGAAGAAGGAAACGAAGGAGAAGAGCAAGAAATAAGGTGGGAAGTACAAGAAAATGCAAAAGAAACGCAAACAGATATCTGCTATATTTCTACTATTTGTAGACTGGGCACACTCAATGGGGATGGTATGGCCCTTAAGGGGTCAAAAGTTGGTCCTAGTGGGGAGAAAAACTTACTCTTTACATATATAAAGTACAGATAGTTGTACAATGTATAACCAGCTAGACATAAACTATATCTGTGATAATAAAATCTCATTTGAGGGCAAAATTTGGGGGGAAAAGTCTTGGAGGAGGTGTGATAATTTCTTTAAAAGTTAAGCACACTGACATAGATATCAGTTTTAACATATTAGTAGCCATCTGTACAGATTTTTCTATCTATACTGTTTTGTTTTTACAAAAATGGGATCATGTGTACATACTATGCCTTTCCATGTCAATAAAAAATCCTTCATAATAATATATCATTAACAAAGCACTTCAATTATATATTATTTGATCCTTACAATAACTTGTGAAGATAGATATTTTTATTTTTATGTCCATTTTACAATTGAAGACACTGAAGTTTAAGGAGGTGAATTCACTCTCCTCAAAGTCTCTTAGCCAGTATGAAGAGCAGAGCCAAGATTTGAATCCTATTTCTTAAGAACTTTGGGTTTATCTTGCTATTTTTTCCCAGCCCCTTGAATAGAAAGCTTAGTTCCTTTCTTTTTAATCTTTTTTAGCTTTCTGATAAAAGGTATAAATTTTCCTGTAATGTCACTTAGGCTTTATCACAAGGTTTATACCGTTTCTCCATCAAACAGATACAAGAAGATCTTCCCTATCCTTGTAAACATGTTTTCAATGAAATAACTGTCGAGGGAAAAAGACTTTGTGAAACTTGAAAAGCTTTCCTTATCATGCAATCTTGTATCTTCTTAGAGGATGCTATCTGTCCCTAAACAGGGCTTAAATAGATTTCTGGCATCGGGGGCCTATAATAGGCATGCTCTCTCGAGTGAACTCCCCACCTTCACCTTATTCTAGACCTCATGCCCAGTCCCCACACTTGGGGTTCTGTTCACAGAATGACTGCAGTGGGAGCTGAGGAACTACTGGTTTAAATCAACAGCAGGCAACTGGCAGCAAACAGGCCAATAAGAAGTACTGGTTGACATTTAACCATGAATTTTTTAGGAGTTTTTTTGTTTTGATTTCTTGAGAAAGAGAAGAGATGGAACTTTCTGTCCAGCTCAAATCCTGCTAGTCATAAGGCAGAAAGAGAGTATGGGTTTGCAGGCAGGCTCTTGGGCACCAGCAGATGAGCCTCTTTATAAAGACGTCCTTACCTCCTGGGACCCAGAATCCTACAGAGAAGATCCCATGTGTAATCTGACCCTTTGCTGGTAAGTCACCCCAAATACATGGGCAGTCTTCCTCCACTATGTCTCCACCTAGAATTGGTGTGGTGTATGTATTTTCAGGGTCTTTTCCACTGTCCTCATCTCAGGCCACTCTGAGCCAGCTAAGCCCAATTCAGACTCTGCTCTTCCAGTGAGAGCAGTGCAGGAAAATATTCTGGTGTCTTGTGAAACTTGTTCAGCTGGAAACTTGGCTACAAGGGTTTCTATGGCAACCTGAGCAGAAGATGATTAGGGGGAAAGCTGTGCTTCCTACTGGGATGTGGGATGTATGTTTGTGTGTGCACACGAGCATGTGGAGTATGGAGGAAAGGAATGATGATGAAGGAAATGACCTTCTTCCTAGTCAAACGGATACTGGACTCAATTGCTATTGTAATTTCAAGACAGCATAAAACTAATTCTTTTCAAATTGGTTAGATTAGTTCTTTCTGTGCTTATGGAAATCTTCCCCCTCAAAGTGTGTTTCTAGCTATTGAGGAATAGTTTCTTTACAATGGGCAAGTATCCACAGATGGATGGATACCATGCTTATCAACTTGAAAATGTTGTTTACTAGCAGATGACAGGTATGCCAAGACTGCTTATAAGAATCGTATGCATCTCTGAATGCTAATTTACTTAATCTTTTTGAAATTATATCTAGAATTTCTGCAAGGTATATCATCAAACATGACTTGCAGATTCTGAATCTCATGTAGTACACTCAATGTGTGTGAAAAAGTTCTGCATCCTCGATACCTATTTATGTAATTAAAGAGTTTTATACACTTTGCATATTTATTTCATAAAATATTTTAAATTCTCAAGTGTAAAACATCTGAGTCACATGTAACTGAAAAAAGGTGGAAGATATGCTATAATTGAAGCTTTCAAAAATTAAAGATAAAAGGAAACTATATTGCTCCCTCTCCTCTCAGATACGGGTAACAACAAGACTTACGGGGTGCTTATCATGTACCAGGTGCTTATCATATACCGTGTATAAAAACTGTATATGCTTCTATTCATTAAAGCCCAACAATAACAATACACAGTAGATATTATTATTATTTCTGTCTTAAAGAAAAGGAAATTCAGACACAGAGAGAAGCTGCCCAAATCAGAAGGCAGAAAACGGCAAGACTGGGATGTGAACTGGGTGACCTGGCTCCACCACCCTTCTGATAACCATCTCCAGACCAGGATCCGCCCGAGCGTGTGGGAGACAATGGAGAGCCCTGCTCAAAAGCCCACCCTGGCACTTTTCTATAATTTTCCCTCTCCAGCTCTCTGACTCTTGAGCTGGAGTCAGATCCAGTAAGATCCAGCCTACAGATCTTATTTCCTTTTGGGTAGGAAAACAAGTTCTTTCATCATCATACTCTTCTTCAGAAACTTTTGTTAAGAGCATAAACGTTGGGCTTCTGATATCCCAGGGGTCTAAAATTTTAAAAGTCTTTTATCTCTCAAAGTTACTGCCTCTGTCATGAGCTTTAAAACCCAAAGTTGAGCACTGGCTCATTTCTATCGCCCATTTCAGTCCACTCCTGAGGAGATAAACCTCAGCCTCATTGTCCAGTTTTAGCTGAAGAAGGGCTGTAGATCAAAATGAATTAGTAAGAATGAAGATACTTCTACTGAAATTTTTAGCTATTAATCCTCTACTTGTTGTATCTAGGAATAATAAAACTATTTTAATTGCATCTGTGAAAAGCATTATGAATCAATAAAAAATGTTAATATTTTAACTGTTCAGAGGGGCTGCAATGCGTTATGTTATTGAAAGTAAAGCTGGTAGATTTACAAGGACTCTGAGTCAGAGTGTCTGTTGCTCAATATTCATTAAACCTTTTGGAACAAAATCACCCCAAACTTTAGCCACCTAGAGATGAAATTTCCCAGGCCTCCCTTGAGCTAGGTGTGGCCATGTGACCAAATTCAGGTTTAGGACCCTTCTGCTTGCTGGCCTTGTGAGTGTGAATAAGCCACAGAGTCTCCATCACAGAACTTAACCCCAGAAAGAAGCATGGAGATAAACCACCTACAAGCAGGGCAGGGATGAAAGACCAGCGCTGGGAAGTGCGGCTCTCAGCCTCCCCATGAGCCAGTGGGAGGGCTGCGTCTTGAGCCCACTTGTTTGCTGGCTGCGGAGAAGTCTTTACACGACCCCACACTCCCTCTCTTTCTCTTCCCTAAAATTTAGTTTCCTGATCTGCAATGTGAGGGCAATAATAGCACATAGGCAGTAGACACAGTGGCTGACCACCCAAATTCCATCCCACTCCTGGCCCATTGAGTAGTGGCAATGAGGTTTGAAAAGCTGACCCCTCACTCCAGAGGGAGACCTTGATTAGTCTCAGCCGATTATAATTTGCCCTACTTCCCCTGCCAGTGATTGATTCACAGGCCTCAGCTAATCAGCATTTAACCTTCCCGTGGCAGTGTTATTGGATAAGGCAGGCAGATACGACCTAAGTTGGTCCAATCTAAATTAAGGAAAGATTTTTACTTACTGGCAAGAAAGAAGTGCCCTCTCCTCCTTCCTTTCCCTCCCCTTCTCTTTAGTTGCTTTGGTCAGTAAGGTTTGGGGAAAGTGACAGCGTGCCAGTGCTGAGTGAATGCTTTTCTCTTCCTCTGAGCACCCTGCCTACCTACCATGAAAATAAGCCTGTGCTAAGCTGCTGGAAGATGAGAGATCATGTGGAGGAGAGACAAGCCACCCAGTGACTGCAGATGCATGAGTGAGCCCAGGTGATAGGAACAGAGTTGGGCAAGATCCGCAGACCTGCCCAGCCAAACCATACATTCATGACCTGAAATATTTATTGATGTGTGCCACCGAGGTTTTTCTGGTTGGTTTTTTCATAAAGCGACTGTTCAGTTCAGTTCAGTTCAGTCACAGTTCGAATCCGACTCTTTGTGACCCCATGAATTGCAGCATGCCAGGCCTCCCTGTCCATCACCAACTCCCAGAGTTCACTCAAACTCATGTCCATCGAGTCAGTGATGCCATCCAGCCATCTCATCCTCTGTCGTCCCCTCCTCCTCCTGCCCCAATCTCTCCCAGCAGCAGAGTCTTTTCCAATGAGTCAGCTCTTCGCATCAGGTGGCCAAAGGATTGGAGTTTCAGCTTCAGCATCAGTCCTTCCAAAGAACACCCAGGACTGATCTTTAGAATGGACTGGTTGGATCTCCTTGCAGTCCAAGGGACTCTCAAGAGTCTTCTCCAACATCACAGTTCAAAACCATCAATTCTTCGGTGCTCAGCTTTCTTCACAGTCCAACTCTCACATCCATACATGACTACTGGAAAAACCATAGCCTTGACTAGACAGACCTTTGTTGACAAAGTAATGTCTCTGCTTTTGAATATGCTATCTAGGTTGGTCATAACTTTCCTTTCAAGGAGTAAGCGTCTTTTAATTTCATGGCTGCAGTCACCATCTGCAGTGGTTTTGGAGCCCAGAAAAATAAAGTCTGACACTGTTTCCCCATCTATTACCCATGAAATGATGGGACCAGAAGCCATGATCTTAGTTTTCTGAATGTTAAGCTTTAAACCAACTTTTTCACTCTCCTCTTTCACGTTCATCAAGAGGCTTTTTAGTTCCTCTTCACTTTCTGCCTAGCTAACTAATGTGTTGTTTATTATTACTGCTGCTGCTGCTGCTGCTAAGTCGCTTCAGTCCTGCCCGACTCTTAGCGACCCCATGGACTGCAGCCTACCAGGCTCCTCTGTCCATGGGATTTTTGTTTATTACTACTACTTTTATTATTATTACTTTCAACTAGCAGTTGGCTGGAAAGAGCAATTCTGTGGGCAGGTTAGCCTAAAGTTACTCAGGCAGATGGATCCCATGGTCAAGTTGGCCATGGACTGGGAAGGTACACGGGGCAGAACCAAGAAGGGGAAGACAGGACGGCCTGTTTCTTTGCAGCAGTGACCTTCCTACAATTCCATGGTCATCACTTTTTTGCTTACATGCATGTCTCAAAAAGAATTTTGAAAAACTATGTACCCCACTGCATATTTTTAAGTTCACATCTAAAAGTTTCATCCTAAGTTTAGTGACTGCAAGGGATATCATTTTCTCTCACAGGAAAGATTGACATTTAAACATAAAACTATCAGTTTTTGAAAATATTAAAGGGAACCTGGGCTCATGATCATTTCATGCTCACTACCACCCAATTTAAAATATATGAATGATCTCTGCTTCACTGTTGAGAAATTTTACATCTTTCATTTTTCTGCTGGAATTCATATTTTTTGCTATTCCTTCACAAACCTTTAATATAATTTAATATACTTTTAAAATCTGAGAATTTTTTATTGATCACCCTATTAAGTGAAGTCACTTAGTCGTGTCCAACTCTTTGTGACCCCATCGACTGTAGCCTGCCAGGCTTCTCTGTCGATGGGATTTTCCAGGCGAGAATACTGGAGTGGGTTGCCATTCTTTTCTCCAGAGGATCTTCCCAACCCAGGGATCGAACCTGGGTATCCCGCATTTGCACGCAGACTCTTTACTGTTTGAGCTACCAGGGAATTGCCATTATACATTAAAGGTACATTATATATTGTAATACATTAAAATGTATTTTTATTCTTATGAATATAAGGCTCTTCATGTCTTAAAAAATACTTCTGGGTTGAAGTGTCACACAACAGACCAAAACTGCAAAAAATATATACACATTACAAATTTTGATAATTTTTAAACATAAAAAGTTAAATATAATTGGAAAGCCATCTTCTAATGAGTTGAAATATGACCTAGCTTTTCATATGCATTTAATGAAAGACAAAGGTACATTCTGCTGAAAATTAATAAGTCCAGAAGCTAGAATAACATTATTCTTGTTAATAGGAGGTGGAAAAGATTAAATATTTTATATGGTAAAATAAAATGAGCATTAACTATCTTTGGATTATTTCATGATATGATTTCATAAAAAGAATTTTAAAATACCTCACTGAATAGCATATACTACATCCAAAACAAGTGGCCTAAAGTTTTTAATCTGTGGGTGTATCTGATGTATCTTGAATGTCTTAGCAAGCCTTTCAGCTATATTTAAATGAATCAGTGTCACTAAGTTACATGCTTGGGCTGTGGTGTGGTGCTATTTCCTTCAGCTGAAGACCTGACCTGGGTTTAGTACTGAGTGTAGTTGGAAAGTATTGCTTGCATTTAAATACATTTTAAAAATCTTTACAAACCCTTTCTTCCTTAGAATTCAGTGTTTCTGACTGATGCTCTTTTCGCTTTGCTGTCACTGGACTCCCCTTCAAGAAGCAAAATTATCTTGACTCCCCGTACGGAGGCTATTTAGAACATCCTAACATGGCCAAAACACTGTTTCTTAGACCATTTGTCCTCTACACACAAAATGTATAAGATAGGGAGATAAGAGAGCTCAGGAGTTAATGGAATCTTGGGCAATAAAGCAGGGGTCCCCAACCTCCAGGTCGCAGACCGGTACCTCCTGTCAGATCAGTGGCGGCATAAGATTGGAAGTGAAGCACACAGCAAATGCAATGTGTTTGAATCATCCCGAAAACCACTCCCTCCCTGGTCTGTGGAAAAGCTGTCTTCCACGAACCTGGTCCCTGGCACCGAAAGTTTGGGGACCACTGCGTAAAGGCTCCTTCTCTTATTTTTCTCCATTCTCCCTGAGGTTTTTCACACCTGGCAGCAACATATTAATATCTTAGTCAGATTAGGGTTAAGTGAGGGGTATGCCCTTTTTTAATATAAAAATTCAAATGTATTCTCATTCAAATCAAACTGGAGTTTTTCTTTCTGGCTTACTTCACTCTGTATAATAGGCTCCAGTTTCATCCACCTCATTAGAACTAACTCAAATGCATTCTTTTTAATGGCTAAAACACCAATACAGTATACTAACGCATATATATGGAATTTAGAAAGATGGTAACAATAACCCTATATACGAGACAGCAAAAGAGACACTGATGTATAGATCAGTCTTATGGACTCTGTGGGAGAGGGAGAGGGTGGGATGATTTGGGAGAATGGCATTGAAACATGTATAATAACATATATGAAACGAGTCACCAGTCCAGGTTCGATGCACGATACTGGATGCTTGGAGCTGGTGCACTGGGACGACCCAGAGGGATGGTAGGAGGAGGGAGGGGGGAGGAGGGTTCAGGATGGGGAACACATGTATACCTGTGGTGGATTCATTTTGATATATGGCAAAACCAATACAATATTGTAAAGTTAAAAAATAAAATTAAATTTAAAAAAATCAAATCAAACTGGAAAAATGTGTGTACGGGGATTAAGGATTTAGACAATGATTCCCTTAAAACAGCCCACGCTCAGGACCCCTTGGAACTTTTTCACAGGCCTCTAACTGCCTTTGCTGTCTAGGTGCTTTTTTATTTATTTTTAATTGACTGATGATTGCTTTACAATATTGGTTTGATTTCTGTCATACATCAACATGAATTAACCATAGGTACATATGTCCCCTCCCTCTTGAGTCTCCCTCCCACCTCCTGCCCATTCACGCCCCTCTAGGTTATTACACAGCCCTAGTTTGAGTTCCCTGAGTCAAACAGCAAATTCCCATTTATGTAAGTTACATAATAAATACAATCTATTTACATAACTTATTTACATATTTACAATCTGTAAGTTATTTACAAATCTATTTACATAAGTTAGTGTATATGTTTCCAATGTACTCTCTCCATTCATCTCACCCTCTCCCTCCCCTCCCCAATCCCTGTCCAGAAGTCTGTTCTCTATGTCTACGTCTATTGCTGCTCTGTGAACAGGTTCCTATTTGTACAAAAGGCTCTTATATCCACTGTCTCATCTGAGCCTGCAGGACTCGGTATCCACCTGACAGATGGACAGACAGAAGCTCGGGAACATGAGGCGATCATCCCCAGCCACATGTGCAGTCAGGGATGGTGTCAGCATCCCCAACCCAGTGCCCAGACCTCTCAGCCTTTAGAGGAGGACCTGGACGCTTCTTCTACTGGCTAAATGCCCACTGTGTGTCAGGCACTGGGCCAGGCTGGAGGAGGCATCCGTGGCCCTCCAACAGCGGTTGAAATAGTTTTGATAAACTATTCATAAAGAAATATATCTATGTCAATCAATCAATCCACAAAGAGATGGATAGATAAGGACAGAGAGAGGATGAGTAGTTATGTAATTCTTGTTAAGATAAACGATTTTCAGCAAAAGAAAAAAGAGACAACTATGAAATTTTTAAACTGAATCATAAACCATATAAACTTAAATTTAAATTGGAAATGACAATATACACAGATGATTTCTCTTTCTAAAAAAATGTCTGCTTCCCACATATATTGCCATATATAAAACAGGTAGCCAGTGGGAATTTGCCGTATGATGCAGGGAGCTCAAACCGGGGCCCTGTGACCACCTAGAGTGGTGGGATGGGGTGGGACCTGGGAGGGAGGTTCACAAGGGAGGAGACATATGTATACCTATGGCTGATTCATAGTAATGGCTGGCAGAACCAACACAATATTGTAAAGCAATTATCTTCCAATTAAAAATAAGTTATTTTTCTAAATGTCTGCTTCCTACCACGGTCCACTAGAAAAGCCTAGAGGTAACAATAACTCAGTAGCAGCGGGCACCCCAAATGCCCCTCATTTGCCAGTTTACTGGAAGACCATAGGACAGAGGAACATGCTAAACAGCACAGCGGAGACGTGATGCTCAGACCAGAATGTGGACATCCTCCCAGCCAGATGCCCCGACTTGCCCAACAAATAAAAGGCATAAGAAAGAGGAGAGAAGGGTACTAGAGATGGACGGTCACCCAAATATGACGTGGGGTCCTTGTCTGAATGCTGCTTTAGACAAAAACATCTAAAAAGATATATCTGAGACATTTGGCGGATCTAAACACAGACTGGGTATAAAATAATATGAAGAAAATACTGTTCTATTAGGTGTCATGTTATTACGATTATGAAAAGTACTTTCAAATATTCAAGCTATACATATTAGTATTTATGGACAAAACGATGTTTGGGATCCCCTTTGAAATACCACATTGGTCTGGGTGGGAGGCAAATAAGGAGAGGATAGAAGAAAGAGTAATTAAGTAAACATCATCTTAAAGTGCTCAGAAAAGAGTGTTCTCCTAAAGATACCTACCCAAAGCAATACTGGACACTGTGGCTGTCCTGCCCAGGCTCCCACCTGTCTCCCTACCTCTGCAAGTGATGCCCGGGGGCCCTTCTCTGCAAAACCGTCCCTGACCAACGGAATGGCAGCAGTCTTGCCAACTGAACGGAGGTAAAGCACGACCAGGCCCCATAAGCCATCAGTCAAAGACTCATCATACTTCCTTCCCTTCCTTTGTCCTGAGAAAGTGAAAGTATTAGTGCTCAGTCGTGTCTGATTCTTTGCAACCCCATGGACGGTAAGCCCGCCGGGCTCCTTGGCTGATGGAATTCTCTAGGCAAAAATGCTGGAGTGAGTAGACACTCCCTTCTCCAAGGGATCTTGCCAACCCAGGGATCGAATCCAGGTCTCCCGATTTGCAGGCAGATTGTTCACCATCTGAGCCACAGAGGAGGCCCTTGTCCTGAGAACTCTCTCCCAATCAAACATGTGAAAACAAACAAACAAATCCATCTCACGTTCTGCTTTTGACAGGCTCGCTGTGAAGAAGAGGGCAAGACTGTCCTCAATGGGAAAGTAGAGGATGAGGGCAAGGACCCACCAAGGTAGACTGAAAGGATTACGGAGAAGTTGCTAAGTGTGTGTGGTTGAGCCACACAGTAGGATTGATTATACCAGTAAAACAGAAGGACTGGGGATAAGGATGTCCACAGCAGGAGACTCCTTATACCTCCAAATATCCCTTTAGAGAGCTCCCCCATCCAAGCCAAAAAGGAGCTTCTGGAGGGCCGGGCAGGTGAGGGGTGGGGAGAGCAGTGGGCTAGCCTGGCAGCACTGGGACCAGACCTCACCTGGGGCTCCAGAGACCCTCGGGGCCCAGAGAGTCCTCAGCTCTGGGGTTCCCTGTGCTCTGGCTAGAAGCAACACTGTACTTACATCTGCTCAGAACAGCACTTCTCTTCTGGGAAACGTTCCTCCAACCTCATTCTAGTGAAGGTTGCCAAAAACAGGACCTCACCCTAGACATAATGACTGGGCCAGAGACAGGCATATTACCCGGCCAAGACAAACAGGAGTAGATTTTTCAACTTAAAAAAAAAAATCACAGCATTTCATATCCTAACTAGGCAATACATTTATATAGTTCAAAAATCAGAAAGCCTAGAAAGGAATAAAGGGTAGCCTTTTCCTCCTACAACTGGATACTTTGGATACAAATACTGAATACAAACAAATGCAAATCATCCCCTTTTTTGTTACCAAAGTGCAGCATGAAGTACACATTTTCTGCTCCCGGATTTTTCCCCTAATGTTGCATTTTGGTAGTGATCTTTCCATATCACTATGAGAAGTACTTCCTCACCTGTATTTTTCTAATCACAGTGCCACAAAGTATTCTGTTGAATATATGCACCATGCTTTATTTAATTGGGCTTCCCTTGTGGCTCAGCTGGGAAAGAATCTGCCTGCAATGCAGGAGTCCCCAGTTTGATTCCTGGGTCAGGAAGATCCACTAGAGAAGGGATAGTCTACCCACTCCAGTACTCTTGGGCTTCCCTGGTGGCTCAGCTGGTAAAGAATCCACCTGCAGTGTGGGAGACCTGGGTTCAATCCCTGGGTTGGGAAGATCCCCTGGAGAAGGGAAAGGCCACTCACTCTAGTATTCTGGCCTGGAGAATTCTATGGACTGTATAGTCCATGGGGTCTCAAAGAGTTGGACATGACTGAGCCACTTTCACTTTCACACTTACTTAATCAGTGCCTTCTCAAGGGATATTTATAATAGGTTATTTCCTATCATAGAGCTTCCCAGGTAGTGTAGTGGTAAAGAATCCGCCTGCCAATGCAGGTGACTCAAGAGACTCAGGTTCAATTCCTGGGTCAGGAAGATCCCCTGGAGGAGGAAATGGCAACCCATTCCAGTATTCTTGCTGGAAAATTCCATGGACAGAGAAGCCTGGGTGTGATCCATGGGGGTCACAAAGAGTTGGACATGACTGAGCACACACACAATGTTAAATATTCAACTTCCTATCACAGCTGTTTCAAACAACACAGGAATGACTACCTTTATACATATATCATTTTACACGTCTAAGAATACGTATGACAAATTCTTAGAAGTGAAGTTGCTCGACTTGCTATACATGGGCTAATACAGGAGTTGCACCGATTTTTCACTCTCATCTTTAATGTACAGAAATGTCCATTTCCCCACAACCATTGCAGGTGGTGCTAGTGGTAAAGAATCTGCCTGCCAATGCAGGAGACGCAAGAGACGCGGGTTTGATCCTTGGGTCGGGAAGATCCCCTGGAGGAGGAAATGACAATCCACTCCAGTGTTCTTACCTGGAGAAGCCCGTGGACAGAGGAGCCTGGTGGGTTACAGTCCATGGGGTCGCAAAGAGACAGACACGACTGGACTGAAGCACACACACACACGTCAATAGAGAACCATGGAACTTTTACGGGAAGTTATTTTAAGGATTATTTTATAAAAATATTAATATTCCCAACAAGATTTGGAAGGGATAGCCAGCAACTATCTAGTTTAGTTGGTTTAATTTAATACAACCTGTTTTGATGGTTTAACTGGTTTGAGCCACTCCACAAATGCATGTCGAATCTCTTTACTTTCCCTAATTACCTACTTGAGTACACAGAAGCCTCATTAACAGTTGGCTGAGTATATCCCTCTTGAGGCTTGCCATCCACCCAAAGTGCATTACCCAAAACTCCCAGGAGGTTACTTAGTCACAAAGGAAGCAGCCTCGTCTTGTTCAGTAATTCAGAAGAGAACCAGGATCCTGGTATCCTGGGACAAACACAGCCCCTCACACCAGACTGTGGCTGCTGGACCCACAATTTCCCTTGCATGTTCGTGCCCAGGGATAGATCCTGTGCGAGCACCAAGGGTCACAAGCTCAGGCACCAAGGTGGTAGCTCTGCTAGTCCGCATTCACACCCGTAATCTCTTCCACAGGGTGGAAAGGGGCTAACTGGCCTAAAAAGTGCCCAGGGAGTTTCTCTTTCTAGCACCTGCCACGTTACAGATGATCAGGGAGAAAGAAAACTTTTTCTCTACCCTCTTATGCTTAGTCCTTGGGGATGTGCAAGTTAAAGTCCTTGGGGATGTACAGATTAGCAAGAAAAAAGACAGGTATTTATTCATGGCTGTACACAGGAGTTCACAGGGGGAAAAAACGTGACTCACAGGGGGATAAAACGTGACTCACGGTTAGAATTGGGTCTTATGTAACATCTTAACAGGGGATGAGGAGGGCAGAAGGGCACTAATGGAAAAACAAATGACTTTTTAGAAAGATAAATGGACCCTTAGGAGAACAGATAGGAATATGATAATTTTGTGACAAGGAAGGTCTGATGGAGCATGGTACCAACTTCTTGTCTCTTGAGATTAGAGTTGTTCCTGGGGAGGGTATGGCTGACCACTGAGTTTGTGGGGGAGGTTCTGCTTTTAGACAGATAGAGGGTTTTAGGTAATCAAATGCCTTGAACTCAAAATAATTTTTATGCCAAAGGAGTATATTTAGGGTGGCATATCCCGATCCCCTTGACAACTCAGAACCACTACCTACCCATCCAACTCCCCATGGGTAATGCCTATTTCTTTTCAAGCCTTTAAAAAGCAACACATTTTGAAAAACGCTTTTCCCTTGACAGTGGAGGCCACTCTCCTTATACCAGCCTTTTTGAGAAAGTTGCCCTGAAAGGTACCAAGATAACTCTCTCAGCAGCTACAACGTGACATAGAGGATGACTCCTCTAAGAAGACAGAGAGAGCAAAGTACACTTGGCAGCAAGGTGCTCTGACGCTGAGCCATCTTCCCACGGAGCTGCTTGACACAGTTCTGACATAGTGACATGACGGGGGCCCTCATATTTGGGGACTACAGGGACAGAAGGCTCAAAAAGTAAGAGTGGCAGACTTCAGTTTGATACTGGGAAGAAATTTACAATGATGAAAGCTGGTCTAAGAAAACTAGGTCCAGAGTTATCAGGACCTGTGCAAATAAATGCACAGCTGTGCACAGATCATGGGGCTCATAAACTAAGAAGGAGACATGGATTATTGAGCAAATGGTACTGGGGAGAATGGCCATTTCTGAAGGGGGGCAGATAGTTAGATTTCATTCAGACTTCACAATAAACAAAAAATTCATCTGTGTTAAATATGGGCTAAGTATTTTTTAAAAAATGTAAAAATATAGACTAAAATGTAAGTGATAGCTTTTTCTAGAATGAAGGTGTTTCTATGGATAAAAGATTTCAGAGAGAAAGATACAAGTCCATAAAATTAAAAATATCTTTCCATCAGGCTCTGTATCAACCTAGGTGGGTAGGGTGGGGAGGGAGGTGGGAGGGAAGTTCAAGAGGGAGGGGATACATGTATACCTATGGCTGATTCATGTTGAGGTCTGACAGAAAACAACTCTGTAAAACAATTACCCTTCAATTAAACAATAAATTTAAAAAAATATCTTTCCATCAAAATCAACAATAGCAAAAAGGCAAATTATAACTTAGGAAAGAAATATTAAAAATAACTATGAAAATATAAAGGCTACTGTTTTAAGTCAGAGAGTTCTTTGAAGTTAATTTTTAAAACAATATCATCCAGCAATCCCACTCTTTTCCATCAATGGAAACAACCTAAATCTCCACTGGTAAATGAATGGATAAAAAAGATGTGGTTTCACATATACACACACACACACACACACGCAATGGAAATGGCCATAAAAAAGAACAAAATAATGCCATTTGCAGCAGCATGGACAGAGCTAGAGATGATCCAACTAAGTGAAGTTAAGTGAGAGAAAGACAAATATCATATGATATCACTTATATGTGGAATATTAAAAAAAATGAACTTTGTATTTACAAAACAGAGACTCACAGACATAGAAAACAAACCTATGGTTACCAAAAAGAAAGGGGGGAGGGATAAATTTATGAGACTGAGATTAACAGATACACACTGTTAAGTGTTAGCTGCTCGGTTGTGTCCGACTCTTTGCAGCCCCATGGACTGTAGCCCACCAGGCTCCTCTGTCCATGGAATTCTCTAGGCATCAATACTGGAGTGGGTTGCCATTTCCTTGTCCAGGGGATCTTCCCCACCCAGGGACTGAACCCACATCTCCTGCACTGCAGGCAGACTCTTTACAATCTGAGCCACCAAGGAATACACACTGCTATATATAAAATAGAAAACCAACAAGGACCTACCGTAGAGCACAGGGAACTGTATTCAATATCTCGTAATAATCTATAATGGAAAAGAGTCTAAAAAAGAATATATATATAACTGAGTCACTTTGCTATACACCTGAAACTAAGGTAACATTGTAAATCAACCATATTTCAATTAAAAAAAAATAACTAAAAACAATATCACATCAATAGAAAAAATGAGCAGAGGAAAGATAGAATTACAACACAGCACCATAAGTATCTATTGTAAGCGTATGAAAAGAGCCATTCACTATCTCTAGATCCAAGAAACACGAAATAAAACACTGGCGGGTGTCATTTTTTTTTTTTTTTTTTACTATAAAATTGACAGGGCTTTAAAATGATAAAGCAGGCAAACTTTTATTGCACTTGAAAAAAAATAAATAAGAGGGGCAGGGCTGGTTTTACAGTGGGAAGCTCCCCACCCTTGAAGAGACTAAAGAGAAACTGGCTACTAACCCATAGCGACTTCCCTGGTGGTTCAGACGGTAAAGCGTCTGCCTACAATGCGGGAGACCCCGGTTCGATCCCTGGGTCGGGAAGATCCCCTGGAGAAGGCAATGGCACCCCACTCCAGTACTCTTGCCTGGAAAATCCCATGGACGGAGGAGCCTGGTTGGCCACTGTTCATGGCGTCGCAAAGAGTCGGACACGACTGAGCGACTTCACTATCGATCTATCTAACCCATAGCGAAGAGGACACTGAGGACCCTGGGCTGCAGGGAGAGGCGGGGGCTGACAACTGACAAGCACCCGCTCTGCTTCTGTGGGCTTTCAGTGCCGTCCCAGGGTTGGATTGCCACACCACAGACTTTCACAGCAGAGACCTTCCAGAAAAACAGGTTCTCCACGACCTTATTGTCTACATTTCTAAGCTAATGTATCCAGTGCTTATATCCTCCAAGAAGTGGCTTGCGGCGGGGGGCCAAGATAAGCAGTCAAATTAAGGACAAGCTCAGTTTGTCCAAGGTAATGTGATACAGTATGTATCAAAAAAAAAAAAAAGTCTGCCTACATCTGTCTGGCAGCTCTTTTGTCAGTGATGAGTTATTGAATGCCGCCCAGCACAAGGGCACTCCAGAGGCCCAGTTGAGCTGGCACGGCGTGACAGCTTCCTGCGTTCCCCTGGGGAAGCAGCCTCAATAAGTAGCAGCTACTGCTGCAAACCAGAAGCCTGTGACCAGCAGGTTCACTGCACAAAGTATTGATTCTTAATTATTGATCCTCTCTTGAAGACGAGTCTTCCTCTCTCTGGCCTGCTTCCTCTCCCTCTCTCCCTCTGTCTCTCTTTCTCCATTAATACACCTACGCAAGGAGGTATGTCAGGGCGAAAATATTCAAAATGGGTGCTCTCTAATAATTCCCGTTGAGGCCATCACTGAACCGTGGGGGCTGGCTGACGCACTGTTAGGCTCATCCCCAATAATGTTTAACCTTGCCTCCTCCAGCTCAAGGTCAACTTTGCTCTTCAACTGCAGCTAAAAATATTATCGTTTTGAATGTCCTAGAAATTAGCTGCCACCTTGGCTACTGTGTTAGTGCCAGTCCCTGTAGGATTCTGCACCTCCTGAGAGGCAGGGCACACTTTTCTTTGAGCTACAGGACAATCCAAACCCTTATGAGTACTGCAGATCTCAGTAGGGTAGGTGGATGCTCTGTATCCCCTGTGAGGGGGCTGGGCCTACAGGGACAGGAGACCTGGGACCAGCCCTCTTTCTCTGTCTTACAGGCTCAGCCCCCAGGCTTATCTCTGCTCTTAAACATGTCAGCCAACAGACACACACCAGGAGCCCCATACAACAGGGCCAGTCTGCAGTGCTACCCAACTCCTTGCTGCAAACAAGCCCTGCTTAAGTCCCCGGTGGCCCAGATGGTAAAGAATCTGCCTGCAATGCAGGAGACCTGGGTTCGATCCCTGGGTTGGGAAGATCCCCTGGAGGAGGGCATGGCACCCCACTCCAGCATTCTTGCCTGGAGAATCCCCATGGACAGAGGAGCCTGGTGGGCTGCTGTCCATGGGGTCACAGAGAGTCAGACTCGACTAAGAGACTAAGCACACAAGCACCAAAACTATTATCAAAAATAGTAAACAATACAATAAACATTAAAAGATTTAATGAGGTTCTGATTTTTTCCATGTAACTTCTTCAGGTTTTTTTTTTTTTGAGGTACAGTTGACTAAAATATATTAGTTTCAGGTGTACAACATTATCGTTCAGTATTTGTATCTATCACAAAATGACCACCACAATAAGTCTAGTTAGTTAACTTCCATCCCCACACAGTTACAAAGAAATTTCTTCTTGTGATGGGAACACTTTTGTGTGTGATGAGAACTTTTCAGTATCTACTCCCTCAGCAAACTTTCAAATATGCAGTGCAGTATTAGTCACTGTAGTCACCATGCTGTACGTTTTACGCCCAGGATTTATCTTATAACTGGGTGGTTGCACCTCTTGCCTTCCTTCACCCATTTCGCCTACCCACACTCCCACCTCAGGCAGCCAACAATCTGTTCTCCGCCTCTGTGCACTTGTTTGTTTTTAAGATTTCACAGATAAGTGGTATCAAACAGCCTTTGTCTTTCTCTGCCTGATTTATTTCACACAGCAATATGCCCTCCAGATCCATCCATGTTGTTGTAAATAGAAAGATTTCCTTCTTTTTTATAACTGAGTAATATTCCATTGTATATATATTCCACATCTTCTTTAACCATTGATCAACTGATAGACACTTAGGTTTTGAGGGTTTTTTAAAACATAAATATATTTTTCAGGTTTTTTTCCTTATGGAAAAGTTAGTCGCTCAGTCGTGTCCATCTCTTTGTGACCCCATGGACTGTAGCCCACCAGGCTCCTCTGTCCACACACTTTTCCAGGCAAGAATACTGGAGTAGGTTGCCATTCCCTTCTCCAGGGGATCTTCCTGACCCAGGGATAAGTTATTACAAAACACTGAGACTAGTTCCCTGTGCTGTACAGAGAGGCCAGGTCGTCTGCCCAAGTCATGTAGCTAGTATGTAATGGAGATGGTGTCTAGACATCTTCTCTGAACTGCCTGGAAGCCACGGCCACTGGCAAAATGGAGGAGGGACCTCACCATCTGGCTCTGATTTTCAAATGAGAGCCTGTGGCTGGAGGTCTCTCTGCCCTCTCTGATCTGCAGGATGTCCTTCCTGGTCCCTGGAGGGCAGCCTCTCTCTGCAGGAGCAACAGGCTCCACGAGGGCTGGGGGAAGTGAAAGAAGAGGAAGAGGCACCTCCCAAATGGACTCATCTTTCCCGACCTTTCTAGGACATCTGGTTCCTGAGCAATAGGAACTCATCATCCAGCTGATTCTGCACACTCAGGTGTTCACCCAGGTGGCATCCACGTGGTCAACAACCGCTTGTTCCTCCAAGGCAACAGCTGGCTCTCGGGGGCTGGAGAACCTCTGGCCGGGCAGCCGCCCTCATTCCTACTGCCCACAGCCGTCCAGCCTCCTCCTGTGCCTTCCAGCCCTGAGTGCCTGTTTCTTCCTTTCCCAGGCATCACCAGCGGCAGGCTGGCATGGGAAGAGGACAACGTTTGCTTCCAACCATCAGTGGTTGGTCCCGGGGCCCGCCCCAAGCTGTGGATTCTGGGCCCAGCCCTCTCTTCTGAAAGGTGGTGGTTTGACTTGGATGGAGATGTGCAGGCACCTGCCAAGTTCAACACACAGTGGAGACAAACACGGCTCTATCCCTGAGAGCCTCCACCTAAGACCAGGCACAGACAGGGCAGTTCATCTGGGGAACAAGGCGAGGGGTGGAGGCGGGGGGGATCTTGGGGGGTGCCAGGCTCCAGGGCAGCCAGATGGAGGGGGGAGAGGGTGGCTGGAGGGCTGCACCCCCGAGGCTCTGGCGGAGGAGCGGCGGGTTGATCTTTCCACCGCTGCCCACCTCCTTCTTCCATCTAGACACTTTCCCTTTGGCTGCAAGAGCACCCCATAAGGTTTGATTGATGTCTCTGGTGGTTGTTTTAACCGGTCCTCCTCAGAGATGGTTTTCAGCCTGTCCAGGAGCTGGCGCAGCCTCAGAGCAAAGCAGGCTCTCCCACACCCACTCCCTTCTTCCCCGAGCATTGGGGCCCCCCACCCCACCCCCGGGGTGACAAACCTCCTCCCCCGCACCCAGCTCCAGCCCCTTCTCTGTCACCATTGCACCCAGGGAGAAAATGCACCACGTGTAAAACAGATTCAGACCAAACAGCCCTGGAATGTAGAAGAAAGCCTTGCTAGGATGCCCAACAGCTCTGTGTTATGTGTCCTGGGCAGAGAGGAAGGACAGGGCAGACCACAGAATTACCACTTCCGGATGGTTCCCACCTCCTTCCTATAATCAATTGCTTTGGCCTCCTTGAAGAGCTCTTTAAGAGTCTCCACATTAGCTGATTTGAGTTTTAGTCGTTGTTCTCCAATGGAAATGAATTTTTTTAAAAAAGGTAACCGCCCACCCTGATAACCAGGGTGTAACCAGATAACAGACAGAGTCTGTAAGTTTCTAGATAGAGCTGACCCTGATCTGACACACTAAGTGACTTCATAGCTACAGCTGAACTTCACTCATTACTACAAAATTACTAGTTATACCAGTCCTCCCACTTTTAATAGCAACTTAATGGCTGTTTATTAAACTCTCCCCAGTCATGCCACAGCACTGGAAAAGGTCAGTTTTCATTCCAATCCCAAAGAAAGGCAATGCCAAAGAATGCTCAACCTACCACACAATTGCACTCGTCTCACACGCTAGTAAAGTAATGCTCAAAATTATCCAAGCCAGGCTTCAGCAATATGTGAACCGGGAACTTCCAGATGGTCAAGCTGGTTTTAGAAAAGGCAGAGGAACCAGAGATCAAATTGCCAACATCCGCTGGATCATGGAAAAAGCAAGAGAGTTCCAGAAAAACATCTATTTCTGCTTTATTGACTATGCCAAAGCCTTTGGCTGTGTGGATCACAATAAACTGTGGAAAATTCTGAAAGAGATGGGAATACCAGACCACCTGACCTGCCTCTTGAGAAACCTATATGCAGCTCAGGAAGCAACACTGAGAACTGGACATGGAACAACAGACTGGTTCCAAATAGGAAAAGGAGTACATCAAGGCTGTATATTGTCACCCTGCTTATTTAACTTATATGCAGAGTATATCATGAGAAACGCTGGGCTGGAAGAAACACAAGCTGGAATCAAGATTGCCGGGAGAAATATCAATAACCTCAGATATGCAGATGACATCACCCTTATGGCAGAAAGTGAAGAAGAACTAAAGAGCCTCTTGATGAAAGTGAAAGAGGAGAGTGAAAAAGTTGGCTTAAAGCTCAACATTCAGAAAACTAAGATCATGGCATCTGGTCCCACCACTTCATGGGAAATAGATGGGGAAACAGTAGAAACAGTGGCTGACTTATTTTTGGGGGGGCTCCAAAATCACTGCAGATGGTGACTGCAGCCATGAAATTAAAAGACGCTTACTCCTTGGAAGAAAAGTTATGACCAACCTAGACAGCATATTAAAAGCAGAGACATTACTTTGTCAACAAAGGTCCGTCTAGTCAAGGCTATGGTTTTTCCAGTGGTCATGTATAGATGTGAGAGTTGGACTATAAAGAAAGCTGAGCGCTGAAGAATTGATGCTTTGGAACTGTGGTGTTGGAGAAGACTCTTGAGAGTCCCTTGGACTGCAAGGAGATCCAACGAGTCCATCTTAAAGGGGATCAGTCCTGGGTGTTCAATGGAAGGACTGATGTTGAAGCTGAAACTCCAATACTTTGGCCACCTGATGCGAAGAGTTGACTCATTGGAAAAGACCCTGATGCTGGGAAAGATTGAGGGCAGGAGGAGAAGGAGACGACAGAGGATGAGATGGTTGGATGGCATTACTGACTCAATAGACGTGAGTTTGGGTAGACTCTGGGAGTTGGTGATGGACAGGGAGGCCTGGCGTGCTTCGGTTCATGGGGTCACAAAGAGTTGGACATGACTGAGTGACTGAACTGAACTGAACTGAACTGAACTGAATTACGGCTGCTTAGCATATCAAAGGGCTTGGGGAAATACCCGCCAGATAACCTTGGGAAGAAAGACTGACCCAAGTATAATGGCTTAACATGGACCTCAGGAAAACAGCAAGAAAGAAGGTCAAAGTCATCCTTAAAAAAAAACAAACCATGAATTGAAAAGTGATAATACACATACATAGGAGCCTGATGTACAATATTCAACAACTCCCTCCCGCTTTTAAGTAATTTAAAATACAGTGACATGCTTTACACTTGGACTCAGCATGATACAATTCCCATTGTGATGACAAATACAGCTCTCATATGTACATACTGTATATAAACACAAACCCTGGTACCCCCTGGGCAGGTTAAGTGATTCTAATCCCTCATGTTCACCAAGCTTGATTTCTACCTTGTGCTGTCTCTAGACTTTAACAGCTGAGTGGGATGCCCCTGTGCTACCAGCAACACCTACATTGAGATTTTTCTGCACATCAGGCACTTCCCATATTCATTTAATTTAACCCTTAGGACAGCTCTTAGGTTTTGCTATCATTCCCATTTTACAGATGAGGCACTGAGGTTCAGAATGACTTATATTAAAACTAAAAAGTGCCCAAAGCCAAGATATAATCAATGATTAGCAAATTCCAGAACCCCTAGCTTAATCACTATGCCATACTTCCCTAGCTTGATACTACTTCATTAACTGTTACCTTAACATCTTATTAAAGGGAGTAGGTGTCACTGGGGTACCCCTTCTCCCTTGTTCAATAAACCTTTGCCTTTGTATTAGTTTCCTATTGCTTCTGTAACAAATTGCCACAGACTTAGTGACCTAAGACATCATATACTGGGCTTCCCTGATGGCTCAGTGGTAAAGAATCCGCCTGCCAATGCAGAAGACACGGGTTTGATCCTTGGTCTGGGAAGATTCCCACATGCCACAGAACAACTAAGCCCGTGTGCCACAACTATTGAACCTGTGCTCTAGAGCCTGGGAGCCACAACCACCGAAGCCGGAGCACCCAGGAGCCCACCTCCACAATAAGAGAAACCACCTCAATGAGCAGCCCAAGCACGCAACCAGAGAATAGTCCCCACTCTCTGCATCTAGAGAAATCCCACACAGAAACAAAGACCCAGCACACCCAAAAATAAATAAGACAAAAACATCATATACTTATCTTGCAGTTCTAGAAATGAGAAATACAAAATAGGTCTCATGGGGCTAAAATCAGCATCACATGGTTATAGTCCTTTGGGAGATGCTAGAAGAGAATCCATCTGCCTTTCCAACTTCCAGAGGCTGATTGCATTCCTTGGCTTGCGGCTCTACCTGCAAAGCCAGCAACGGCATCGTTCTGATCTCACTTCTGTCATCACATCTCCTCCAACTCTCCTGCCTCCCTCTTCCACTTCCAAGGATCCTGGCGGTTATACTGGGCTCACTTGGATAATCCAGCATAATCTCTCCAGCTCAAGATCCTTAATTTAATCACATCTGCGAAGTCCCTTCTGTCATCTAAGATAAAGTAGCCACAGGTTCTGGGGATTAGGATGTGGACACCTTGCGGGGAGGGGCATCATTCTGCCCACCCTGCCTCTAATGACTGTGACTCTTCCAAGGACCTCCTTTGGGTTACTGGAGTCACTCTTCCTGCAAGCAGAGAGAGCTGGAAGCGTCTGTTAGTGCTGCCAACTATCCTCATTCCTGGGAATGAGACTTTTCATGCTAACACCAGGATAGTCCTGAATCAACTAGGGTGGTTGGTTGCCTCATCCCAGGACAGACCTTAGCCCGTTGGGTTATAAAAACCCAGCTCTCTTGCCTCAAGTTTGGACAAACTCTGAGGAACATTAACCTTCCAGGGTTCGCCTAAAGGAATGCGCAGAGGCTGTTATTAATTAATTTTGCCTAAAATTATATTCTTGCCTCATTTCTCTCCCCTTCCTGTCCCGCTTTTCCCTCTAGTGAATTCTACTAGGAGCAGTTCTTTAACAAACCATACTTTGAGGTGACAAGCCTAAGAAAGAAAGGTTACAGTCGCTTTGTTTACATCTATTCAACAAACGTTGAGTTCCTCAAATGTTTCAGGATGAAAAGCTAATAGAAGCCCGTCCCCGTCCTCAGGAAGCTCCGTGAAAAGAGTAGACAACTGAGTGGAACCCATGCAGTGTCATCAGCATTGAGAGAGGCACTCAAAGCACCTCACGGAGGGAGTTTCTCTGGTGGTCAAGGGATTAAGAACCTGCCTCGCAAGATAGAGGATGTGGATTCGATCCTCCGTCCAGGAACTAAGATCCCGCAGGCTGTGGAGCAAATAAGCTCAAGCCCACAGGCCACAGTTAGAGTCTGCGTTCTGCAGTGAAAGATCCCGCAGGCTGCAACTAAGACCCGACACAGCCAAATAAAGAAATATTTTTGAAAAAAGCAAAAACAAACACATCATGGAAAAGCAAAGGAAGGGTGCAGACCTTGAGGGAAAAGCTACAGGCAGAGTTGATCATTAAAGAAGCTCAGAGTATATTCTGAAAGCCACACAGTGCCATTAAAGAAGACACACATTTCAAGCAATTTGTGCGGGTCAAGGTCAAATCTCTCTGGAGGTACAGCAACAGGGAAATGTCCTCACCAACACTTGTTAGTTGTCGTTTTGATAATAGCCATTCTAACAGGTGTGACAGGCTATCTCACTGTGGTTTTGATTCAAAGCTTTTTTGATTTAAAAAAATGCAGAATAGTAAGTGTAGACTTGTATTTCATATTTTCAACTAAACATATATATATAGTACTTGGATAAACAATCAAAATCATTTTTTAAAAGATCACTCTGGCAGAATGGGAGGAGACCTGATGAACGAGAGCACACCAGGGGAAAAGACTGCAATAAGAGACTGATGAAAAGCTTAATGCCATAGTGAAGTGACCAGATTTAAGGACCTGGAGTGAGGCAGCAATGATGAGAGAGAAAGAGATGAATTCGAGAGATACTGTCAATGTATCAAATGAGAGAGCTAAGCTCAAGTTCTTGCTTTGAGAAACTGAGTGGGTGGAGGTGCCATTAACAGAATGAAGAACACCAAAGGGAAGGACGTTTGAAGGGCAAAGAGACAGGGAGAACTGGGCCTGTGGGATTTTCTTTGGGAGATGTTTAAGAGGCATTTGAAAACATTTGGTTAATATCGATTTTTACATACCCAGTGACAAGGCCCCTAGGGGGAGGGGACAGGGAGGGCAAAATAGGGACAGGATTTAAGCAGCCAGCCCTCCCCCTGTTTTTTGCCTCTTCTAAATGAAGTTTGTCCTGGAGGAGGCGGAGGCGGGTGGTGACCAAGTACCTCAGGATGGTACACTGAGCTCCCATCCCCCAAACCTGGGAGGCAGCTAATACAGCTGCAGATGCCCCTGGGCGTCCTCTTGTAAGAAAAGGAAATCGCCTCCCGGAAAAGCCAATTCTAGGTTCCGTTAATAGCTAAAGTGTTCACAGACGACTCCCTTTGATAAGAGAAGCTGAAAATAATTCACTTTCTCCTATCTACACAGATCAAACTGGGGAAATTGTCAGAAACTACTCCACAAAAAAAGTGACAGTTTTAAACTGTTTCAGGAATAAGTTATTTCAAAATCAAACCTCATATGCTATTTGGAGTGGGGCGGGGTGGGGAGACCTTCCCCGATGGCTCAGTGGGTAAAGAATCCACCTGCAGTACAGGAGACACAAAACACCCAGATTCGATCCCTGGGTTGGGATGATCCCCTGGAGAAGGAAATGGCAACCCACCCCAGTACTCTTGCCTGGAGAATTCCATCGATGGAGGAGCCTGGCGGGCTGCAGTTCACGGGGTCACAAAGAGTCAGACACCACTGAGCGACTGAGCTCACACAGAGCACATGCTATCTAGGACACACCAGAGAAAAAGGAAAGGAAGAAAGTGTCTTCACTCTGTTAAAGACATTGACATAGTGCTGACATCAGAATTCGTCCATGATATTTAAAAAAAAAAATCACTCCAATATTTATAAATATATATATGAAAAGTCAGAACATAATAGCAATAGACTCTTAGGATATTTTAGAAAATAATTCAAGTGGGATTTATTCCAGGAAGGTAAGCACAATACAAAATAGGAAATTTAATATTGTATCTCTTCATATGAATGAATCAGAGGAAATCATGTGATAATCATGAGAGGTTTCCAAAAAGCACAACATCCAGATTTTTTTAGAAATTCAATAAAATTAATGAAATATACATACACAAAGCCAATAACTTATAACACAAGAAAATCAATTGAAAAACTTTTGGAAATAATAAGCAAATTCAATAAAGCGATTGATTATAAAATAAGTGCAGAAAATCAGTAGGCTTCTTTTTCACCAAGAAAAAAATTCACTTAGAAATCACAATATAAAAACAGATCCCATCACATTAATGTAAGGTACATATGAGTAAATCCAAAAAACCAGTACATGACCTATCAGGTTAAAACTATAAAATTGTACTAAAGGATCTTAAAAAAAAAACCATAGGAATATGGAGAGGGATGTTATGTTCTTCTACAGGAAGATTAAAAAATTTTAAATGTCACTTCTCTACATCTATAATTGAACTACTGCTCAATCAAAATCCCTAACTTT
Source organism: Bos indicus (assembly GCF_029378745.1). NCBI lineage: Eukaryota > Metazoa > Chordata > Mammalia > Artiodactyla > Bovidae > Bos > Bos indicus. Next base: position 13,395,787 of record NC_091781.1, on the reverse strand, counting down.
TCTAGAAACTTGATAAAAATGATTATAAAGTTCATCTGGAAAAACAAAGGTGTAAGCATAGCCAGAATATTCCCAAAATGACAATAACGAAGGGGATTAATTCCATCATATTAAATGTGCTATATAAATCTACAGTTATTAAAACAATGATGAATGGAAACAAAATAAAGGGTTAGTTATATATTTAAAGGATGGAATTTCAAATCAGTGAGGCACTGAGGAAAATAAATATCTATAACTGCCTCTCTTCTTACATAAAAACAATCTTTTTCCTAAGTCTCCTCCCTAATAAATCATTTCACATGAATCCTCAACCCAGTCTGCTACTGGAGAATTCAATTGAACCTGCATCCCCTTATTTAATTCTCAAATACAAACTTATGAAGCAGGTTTTATTCTATGTTACAAATAAAGAAAACTGAAACTTAGAATATTAAGAAACATGGCCAAGTTAAGTAGAGACCTAGGAATAAAACCCAGGTCGGGGAAGTTTCGAAGCTTATTTCTTCGGCCACTTTTAAGGCCTATTCCCCTCCCAGTCTCTCACCAGCCCCACCAGGTCGAGGTCTGGAATACCCCTTCTGAGGTTGACCCCAGTGAGTAAGGCTGCTGTGTCATGGACAAAGCTAAGTCCTTGCCTAACCATTGCTCCAAGAGTCACAAAATAAAAACTGCAGATAAAAATACCTGAAATATTTACAAGTTCTGCTCACTATAAAGCAGTCTACCACCACATCACACCATTTTCAAAGAGCACCACCTATAAAATTCTCTCTCTGGTTACACATTCTACACCTGAGAAGATCAGGAGTATTCAACTGAAAATATTTCTATTTGTCCTCTCTGCCTACACCCATTCACCCAGTGACTCGCCACTGAGCAAACGGGACAAGCTCAGAGTTCTTGATTCCACCCAAGAGCTCCAGCAGATCAGTTACCTTCCAAGAAATCTTTAAAGATTTTAACACCAAGGCCTCTCGTACGTACACACCCCTAACAGTGTACTAGTCACCCTAGTTTCTAAGGCTCTTTCTCCCTGTTTACGTATGGACTTTCTGAAAACAGAAACTCATTCATATCCTTAAAACCTACAAAGGTGCCTGACATTTAGTACATATTTAATGTTCATGAATGAATGATGGATGGACAAATGATCATTGACAAGTGGATAAAGGCATTCCTCTTCAGACTAGATCAGAACAAATCTCAGAGAGGACACTGATGGTCTGACTGTGTGTGTGGCCACTTGTCCAAGGTACTTTTTTGTTCATAGAGGAGTTCTGGGAATCTTGGTTAAACTGATTGAAAAGGGGGCTGCCATGGCAGACCTGGCCCAGGTAACATGTTGTTTAGTCACTAAGTCGCATTTGACTCTTTGCAACCCCATGGACTCTGTCAAACCCCTCTATCCACGGGATTTCCCAAGCAAGAATACTGGAGTGGGTTGCCATTTCTTTCTCCAGGGGATCTTCCCAACCCAGGAATCAAACCTGCGTCTCCTGCATTAGTAGGTGGATTCTTTACTCAGAACATACTCAAAATATTATTTGTGTCCCATTGGTCATTCAGGATTGCAGCCAACAAAGGAAATAATGCTGTGCTGAAAGGAAAAACAAATTAAAAGGAAACAAAGCTTAAGCATGCAACCTAGCTGCAAGCCAAGAATACTTCCTTCTTAAACAGGACGCTGGAGTAATAGGCATGACCCCAAACTTCAGAGGCTGCAGATGCTATATCAGAGTGGCCATCTGGAAGGAGAGTTCTCCATTTCAAACTCAGCTGTCAGTCAGAGGAGGCCAGAGAGTTCAACCAGAAGCTGGGAGACAATTATTATTGAGCCTCTAGGAGAAATTCAACATTATAATTATAGTAACTATTGCTATTATTTAATCTTAAGAGGTCTAACACTGTCCTAGGTCATTTTTAGTCCTTTGAGAAACACAGTCTTCCTTTGTTAATAATAACCTAAGACATCTGTGGAATTTATATGTAGTTATATTCTGTTCACATTTTTCTTTATCTGCATAAAATTCCCCAAGAAATTCATTAACCAGAATTTTTTATTATAACAAACTAACCCATATTTAAAAAAAAATAAACCCAAGGAAAGGTTACCCCTAGACTTTTCTCTGTAACCTGGCAAGCAGGTAACAACTTAAGACAGTCTCAAGAAATCCTTGTTTATAACTAATTTATATCCCTTGTATCAGATGGAAAGTCCTTTGGAACAGATTCAACCTCAAACTACCAGAGTCCACTCACTCATCTGCAGTAGTAATGAAGATGAGTCTACACCCAAATCAATGTCAACATGACTCGATATGTATAAGGCTATTTGTGTGTATAAACACACACACACACTTTTTCTATCACCATAATATTATCAATTTGTTCTAAAGGTTTTTTTCTTCTAATATCTGCTACTACTGGATCTTTTTACATTTTAGCATTTTATAGGTATTTTCCAACTCATTGATCAGCATGCTGCTGCTTCAGTCGTGTCCGACTCTGTGCGACCCCATAGATGTCAGCCCACCAGGCTCCCCTGTCCCTGGGATTCTCCAGGCAAGAACACTGGAGTGGGTTGCCATTTCCTTCTCCAATGCATGAAAGTGAAAAGTGAAAGTGAAGTCGCTCAGTCGTGCCCGACTCTTAGCGACCCCATGGACTGCAGTTTACCAGGCTCCTCCGTCCATGGGGGTTTTCCAGGCAAGAGTACTGGAGTGGGGTGCCATTGCCTTCTCCTATTAATTTCCCCTAAACCAATAACAAGTTCTCCTTAAACCTGTAACTACAAAACCTGACCCTGAAGAATAACCAAACCATTTGCTATGGCAACAAATACAAAGGGAGAGGCAAGATCACTGGATATTTACCGACTCAGGACTTTTATCAATACTTTGAAAACATGTAAAATGTTTACTCATACCGACCATCAGCTCTAAGTGTCTCCTCCTCAAGGCATGAGATATCACTATAAATGAAATCTTGTCTTAATTTTTTGTCTAATATGAGCCCTGACTCTTTTTTTCTACTAGGACTTTCACTGAACAATTTTGGATCCATCTTTCTTCGCCAAGATACATAAAAATGAGCAAGATGGTGACTTTGCACTCCAGAAGTCAAAGGGGGAGAAGTGAAGTGAAGTGAAAGTCGCTCAGTTGTGTCCGACTCATTGCAACCCCATGGACTATACAATCCGTGGAATTCTCCAGGCCAGTACACTAGAGTGGGTAGCCTTTCCTTTCTCCAGGGGATCTTCCCAAACCAGGGATCGAACCCAGGTCTCCCACATTGCAGGCGGATTCTTTACCAGCTGAACCACAGGGGAATCCACAAAGGAGGGGGAGAACAGACATGCAAATAAAAAGATTAAACGCTGTAGTATGAGAAGCAATAATTACTATTAGTATTTACCATATGCTGGTCATGAAGCTAAACGTATCTCCTACAGCCTTCCACCACAATCCTACAATGCAGACCCTAGAATTATTCCCATCTCACAGATGAGGGCCTTAGAGAGACCAGTCACATACTCAGAGTCCTATAACTACACAGTGGGAAGACGAGGCAGCTCAGGCTTCGTAATGCACAAAAGACTTCAAGGAGCAAGAAGTCCCCAGGCTGAGTCTTGAAGAATGAGTGGAAGGAAGGAAGGATGAGAGGGAGGAAGGAAGAGAAAAAGAAAGGGAAAGAAGGAAAGAGAAAAAGGAAGGAATATATATATATATATATATATAATTCACTCTGCTGTACACCTAAAACGAACACAACATTGTAAATCAACTATGGTGGTGGTTTAGTGGCTCAGTTGTGTCCAACTCTTGCAACCCCATGGACTGTAGTCCACCAGGCTCCTTTGTTCATGGAATTCTCCAGGCAAGACCACTGGAGTGGGTTGCCATTTCCTTCTCCAGGGGATCTTCCCAATCCAGGGATTGAACCTGGGTCTTCTGCACTGCAGGCAGATTCTTTACCAACTGAGCTACCAGGGAAATTTGCCTTGTAGCAAAGCAACTATATTCATATTTTTTAAAAAATGAGGAGGAGGCTTCTGGGTCAACAATTGCCTGGCTAGGGATTTAAAATAGACAATGTAGGAGGTCAAATTTCTAAAAGGGCTTATAGAGTCACCAACTGAAATTTCTTTTTGGTTTCTTTTCTCATTTAACCAAAGTAACAAGATCACTAAAAAATTGAGTGCTGTGAAATGGGGTATACACAGAAGATCCTCTTCTAATTTTCCCCACCCAGCTTGATCATCCTCTCTTCCTAAAGACATTAAGATCAGAAGTTCCTTCTTTTGGGTTAAGGTGTCTTGTCTGTTCTCTAGCAGTTCCCTATTAAATGCACAGATTAGACACATGCTACTTATTACCCATTAACACTCCAGCATGAACCAGTATATCAGATCAATGCTAGCCCTGGGATGTGACTGCCAGTTACTGACTGCCTAGGTGACCTGGAGCAACTCTCTGAAATATAAGATGAGGATGATTTATCTACCAAATAGGGTTGTTGCAAGGATAGGAGATGATACATGCAAAGCGCTTAATACAGTGCCTAGCATACTGTAAGCACTCAATAAATGTTAGCTCACCTAATAATTAACAAGACCTCGACGAAGGGTGAATTAGAGGGGTTAGTCTCTAGATGAGGGGAACACCACCAGTTAGGGCAGATTTGGAAGAGAACATAAAGGTGTCCAGAGGGTTAGTTCCAGAGAGATACAGAGGAACAAGAAGTCAGAGAACGGGCAAGGGGAGTCAGAGACTCGAGGGTCCCCTCCACAGTAAGGAACTGGTTAAGTCTCATACGGTTACACTTTGGCTTCCCCATGAAACTTATCAGTCTTATTCATCACTGTATCCTCAGTACCCGGTACCTCCCAAGTGCTCAATGGAATGACTAAATGACTGAATGAGGAATTACCTTTTGTATTTAAAAAGACACAGTCATGCCTAGAACAAAGGTAGGAGGCACACACTGTAAAATGTTCATTGTAGTTAAGTTCACAAGATTACAGATGACTATCTTTTCCTTTGTATTTCTCTGTTTTGTTTCAAATTTTCTGCATCCATCTTTAGTTTTATAATTTGGAGGGGGGCAGAAATTCCCACCGTCCTCAGTTTTCTGGACTATTCAAGATTAGATTGCTCATACTTTTCCCTCATAAAGGAGAGAACTTGATGAAACAGAGCTTCTCAAGCTCTCATGTGTGTGTTAGTTGCTCAGTCATGTCCGACTTTTTCGATCCCATGGACTGTAGTCACCACCGCCACCACCACCCCCCCCCAGCCCCCAGGCTCCTCTGTCCATGGGAATCTCCAGGCAAGAATACTGGAGCAGGTGGCCATTTCCTCCTCCAGGGGATCTTCCCCACCCTGGCATTGAACCTGGGTCTCCCACATTGCAGGCAGATTCTTTACCGTCTGAGCCACCAGGAAAGCCCTCTCAAGCTCTAATGTGCTTACAAATCGTCCGGAATCTGGTTAAAATGTAGATTCAAATTCAGCAGGTGTTGGGCTGCGCCTGAGAGTCTGCATTCCTAACAGCTCTCAGGGGATGCTGCTAATGTTGGCCTGTGGACCACACAGTGACAAGGCAGGTTACAGTCTCGTGTAAAACAAACCCCTCCCCAAGCATATACACAAAGAAAACAAACGCGGAAGAGAAGATGCGGCCACAACAGACGGCATCTCCTCCTGAAACCATGGCGACTTCAGGACGGTTTTCTCCTAGATCGTGCCTTCTTCAGGATTCTGTTTTGCTCACTCGGTCTGTTTGGAGGCCGTATTGTTTAAAAGAAGGGATTAGAGTCTATGAAAGCCCTGGGGATAGTCATATTTTCTCAACAAAAGGAAGTGCTGTGGCAGGCCTGGCTCATTTGTTCACTCTGTCTTCCATTAAACACCACCACTGTTGCTGTCAGTCGAGTTCTCTTTAGATTAATGTCTCAGAAATTAATTTTGTGTTCAATAAACCTCCATAAATATGTTTGTTCAGCAGACCAAATTGGACCCTTCGATTTAACTAAGGCTGAGAGCGCAGCCACACAACACTCGTCCCCGTTCCTTCATTACTCACCGTCACCAGTGGTATTCACTGGTCCCTGCTAAGCTCCTCCATATAATCAAATATTGCTTCTATTGAAATATAATCCTCCCCGAGCACAGAGAGGCATTTCCTAAATTGGCTGAAGAGGATTACAAAGCACTGGAGAAGAAAATAAGGAAAAGTGGAAGCAACCCTTAATTTAAAATTCCCTGACAGCAGTGAATCTTCACTTTGCTTCTAATCCTCATTTTCTCATAGAAATCTTAATATACTCCCCTCCAACCCACCTTGTCCCACTGCATTCCCACAGTCTGCTCCCACCCTTCTAAATCCTAATATGATAGACTCTGGAGTTGGTTCAAACTCCTCAGTGTACAGATGAGGAGTCTGAAGCCCAGGGAGGCTCGACAACTTTCCCAAACTCTCCAGTTTTTACCCCAGACACCAGGGCTTCCGCCAGGACATCCACTGTGGTCCTGACTTTAATTGCTTGAGACCATAGACTCGGGAGTGAACAAGCCAGGTTTGTTGTTGTTTTGCCAGCAGGGTACTCCTGGTAAACAGCTTCAAAAATCAAGTGGTGGGACTTCCCTGGTGGTCCAGTGGCTGAGACTCTGTGCTCCCAATGCCGGAGGCCAGGTTCAACTCCTAGTCAGAGAACTAGATCTCATATGCCACAGCTTTTAAAATAAACAAACAAACAAACCTGAATGCTGCAACTAAAGATTCCATATGCTTAAGATTCCACATGCCTAAGACTCAGTGCAAACAAACAAATAAACATATATATGTAGGTATGTATGAGCGCTCAGTCACTTCAGTAATGTCCAATTCTTTGTGACCCCACAGACCATTCCACCAGGCTCCTCTGTCCATGGGATTTTCCAGGCAAGAATACTGGAGTGGGTTGCCATGTCCTGACCTCCAGGGTATCTTGCCAACCCAGATGCAAACCTACGTCTCCCGCATGGGAGGAAAGTTCTTTACCCGCTAGGCCACTGGGGAAGCCACATGTATCTATGTATCAGATCAGATCAGATCAGATCAGTCGCTCAGTCGTGTCCAACTCTTTGCGACCCATGAATCGCAGCACACCAGGCCTCCCTGTCCATCACCAACTGAGACTCACGTCCATCGAGTCAGTGATGCCATCCAGCCATCTCATCCTCTGTCATCCTTTTCTCCTCCTGCCCCCAATCCCTCCCAGCATCAGAGTCTTTTCCAATGAGTCAACTCTTTGCATGAGGTGGCCAAAGTACTGGAGTTTCAGCTTTAGCATCATTCCTTCCAAAGAAAGCCCAGAGCTGATCTCCTTCAGAATGGACTGGTTGGATCACCTGGCAGTCCAAGGGACTCTCAAGAGTCTTCTCCAACACCACAGTTCAAAACCATCAATTCTTTGGCGCTCAGCCATCTTCACAGTCCAACTCTCACATCCATACATGACCACAGGAAAAACCATAGCCTTGACTAGACGGACCTTTGTTGGCAAAGTAATGTCTCTGCTTTTGAATATGCTACCTAGGTTGGTCATAACTTTCCTTCCAAGAAGTAAGCGTCTTTTAATTTCATGGCTGCAGTCACCATCTGCAGTGATTTTGGAGCCCGGAAAAATAAAGTCTGACACTGTTTCCACTGTTGCCCCATCTATTTCCCATGAAGTGGTGGGACCGAATGCCATGATCTTCGTTTTCTGAATGTTGAGCTTTAAGCCAACTTTTTCACTCTCCACTTTCACTTTCATCAAGAGGCTTTTTAGTTCCTTCTCACTTTCTGCCATAAGGGTGGTGTCATCTGCATATCTGAGGTTATTGATATTTCTCCCGGCAATCTTGATTCCAACTTGTGTTTCTCCCAGTCCAGCGTTTCTCATGATGTACTCTACATATAAGTTAAATAAACAGGGTGACAATATACAGCCTTGACGAACTCCTTTTCCTATTTGGAACCAGTCTGTTGTTCCATGTCCAGTTCTAACTGTTGCTTCCTGACCTGCATACAGATTTCTCAAGAGGCAGGTCAGGTGGTCTGGTATTCCCATCTCTCAGAATTTTCCACAGTTTATTGTGATCCACACAGCCAAAGGCTTTGGCATAGTCAATAAAGCAGAAATAGATGTTTTTCTGGAACTCTTGCTTTTTCGATGATCCAGCAGATGTTGGCAATTTGATCTCTGGTTCCTCTGCCTTTTCTAAAACCATCTTGAACATCAGGAAGTTCACGGTTCACATATTTCTGAAGCCTGGCTTGGAGAGTTTTGAGCATTACTTTACTAGTGTGTGAGATGAGTGCAACTGTGTGGTAGTTTGAGCATTCTTTGGCATTGCCTTTCTTTGGGATTGGAATGAAAACTGACCTTTTCCAGTCCCGTGGCCACTGCTGAGTTTTCCAAATTTGCTGGCATATTGAGTGCAGCACTTTCACAGCATCATCTTTCAGGATTTGAAATAGCTCAACTGGAATTCCTTCACCTCCACTAGCCTTGTTCGTAGTGATGCTTTCTAAGGCCCACTTGACTTCACATTCCAGGATGTCTGGCTCTAGGTCAGTGATCACACCATCGTGATTATCTGGGTCGTGAAGATCTTTTTTGTACAGTTCTTCTGTGTATTCTTGCCATCTCTTCTTAATATCTTCTGCTTCTGTTAGGTCCATACCATTTCTGTCCTTTATCAAGCTCGTCTTTGCATGAAATGTTCCTTTGGTATCTCTGATTTTCTTGAAGAGATCCCTAGTCTTTCCCATTCTGTTGTTTTCCTCTATTTCTTTGCACTGATCGCTGAAGAAGGCTTTCTTATCTCTTCTTGCTATTCTTCGGAACTCTGCATTCAGATGTTTATATCTTTCCTTTTCTCCTTTGCTTTTCGCTTCTCTTCTTTTCACAGCTATTTGTAAGGCCTCCCCAGACAGCCATTTTGCTTTTTTGCATTTCTTTTCCATGGGGAAGGTCTTGATCCCTGTCTCCTGTACAATGTCACGAACCTCATTCCATAGTTCATCAGGCACTCTATCTATCAGATCTAGGCCCTTAAATCTATTTCTCACTTCCACTGTATAATCATAAGGGATTTGATTTAGGTCATACCTGAATGGTCTAGTGGTTTTCCCTAGTTTCTTCAATTTAAGTCTGGATTTGGCAATAAGGAGTTCATGGTCTGAGCCACAGTCAGCTCCTGGTCTTGTTTTTGCTGACTGTATAGAGCTTCTCCATTTTTGGCTGCAAAGAATATAATCAATCTGATTTCAGTGTTGACCATCTGGTGATGTCCATGTATAGAGTCTTCTCTTGTGTTGTTGGAAGAGGGTGTTTGTTATGACCAGTGCATTTTCTTGGCAAAACTCGTTTCATCTTTGCCCTGCTTCATTCTGTATTCCAAGGCCAAATTTGCCTGTTACTCCCGGTGTTTCTTGACTTTCTACTTTTGCATTCCAGTCCCCTATAATGAAAAGGACATCTTTTTGGGGTGTTAGTTCTAAAAGGTCTTGTAGGTCTTCATAGAACCGTTCAACTTCAGCTTCTTCAGTGTTACTGGTTGAGGCATAGACTTGGATTACTGTGATACTGAATGGTTTGCCTTGGAAACGAACAGAGATCATTCTGTTGTTTTTGAGATTGCATCCAAGTACTGCATTTCGGACTCTCTTGTTGACCATGATGGCCACTCCATTTTTTCTGAGGGATTCCTGCCCGCAGTAGTAGATATAATGGTCATCTGAGTTAAATTCACCCATTCCAGTCCATTTCAGTTCGCTGATTCCTAGAATGTCGACATTCACTCTTGCCATCTCTTGTTTGACCACTTCCAATTTGCCTTGATTCATGGACCTGACATTCCAGGTTCCTATACAAAATTGCTCTTTACAGCATCGGACCTTGCTTCTATCACCAGTCACATCCACAGCTGGGTATTGTTTTTGCTTTGGCTCCATCCCTTCATTCTTTCTGGAGTTATTTCTCCACTGATCTCCAGTAGCATATTGGGCACCTACTGACCTGGGGAGTTTCTCTTTCAGTATCCTATCATTTTGCCTTTTCATACTGTTCATGGGGTTCTCAAGGCAAGAATACTGAAGTGGTTTGCCATTCCCTTCTCCAGTGGACCACATTCTGTCAGACCTCTCCACTATGACCCGCCCGTCTTATGTATATCTGTATATAAAATTCAAGTGGTGCTTCCCTCTGTGTTTTTTCAATCTTCTAACTTTATTGAGGCTTTCAATGGCTAAGTCAAAGATTTCTCTTGGTAAATGTCACATTGCACTTGAAAATATGTGTGTTATTTTCAAATATCTTTGATATTAATTTCTAACATAATTATACTGAAGGAGGAAACAGAACAGGCTCCATCTTGAAAGCAGGACTCCATCTTGGGCTGGACTATGGACTTTTGAGCTATATGCCCAGTATCTGTGGAAACGACATGCCAACTGGAAAACCAGGACCCTGGAAGGAAGAGCTCCAGGGCTCTCCATCGCCTAAAAGAATACTCTAATTATCTGTGTAACCGAATAGAATCATACATTCTATTATGCTTATTGGAATATGACCACACGCCTATTGATAATTGTTCACTGTTAACTACCTAGGCTTAAGGCATATGATCATGGATTAACTTTGATTGTATCTTTCTTTTTCCTTTGTTCAGACTAGTTTCAGGGAAACTTATACACTTAGAGTATATAAGGTTTTCACAAAAACTGGTCAGGGTCCTTGGCTAAGAGGAGACTCTGCCTTGACTCTGCAGGTGTAATAAACTGCACTCCGCTATCTGCATTGTCCTTCTGAGTGAGTTTGTTTCCCGGAATGTGTGGCTACAACAATACAATAAGAGAACAGATTTTGTAAGATTTCAATTCCTTTAGACAATGAAATTTTTGCACCTTGCTTTATGCCCTGGATATGTTCCAGTGTCTCCTAGTTTATAGTCTAAAGGAACTTGAATAGAATTTGTATCCTACTGTTTTGGGAAAACTGTATAAATCTTAATTATGCTGAATTGGTTCATAGTGGTTTTCAGGTCTACTATATCCTTTTACTTTTCTGTATACTCATTCTATTACTTTTTGAGAGTTTGATATTGAAATTTCAACTAAAAATCTTAATTTATCAACATAAAAATAATTGTAATATATAACTATATGTAACTTTGTTCTATATTTTCCAAGTCTCCTGTAACTGTGTTATCATACTTTCATAATTTAAAAAATAAAAAGAAAAATAGTCAAGTGGTGCTTTAATAATAATGATTAAAAGTGGCCCTTGGTTTTATAATTTTTAATTAGAGAAATTTTCAAACATACACAAAAATAGAGAGAATGGTACGATGAATCTCCAAGTACTTGTTACACAGTTTCAATGATTATTGACATTTGCCCATTCTTATTTCATCTATCTCCCATTTTATCATTTATATATTTATTTCTGTTTGCTGCTACTAAGTCACTTCAGTTGTGTCTGACTCTGTGTGACCCATAGACGGCAGCCCACCAGGCTCCCCTGTCCCTGGGATTCTCCAGGCAAGAACACTGGAGTAGGTTGCCATTTCCTTCTCCAATGCATGAAAGTGAAGAGTGAAAGTGAAGTTGCTCAGTCGTGTTCAACTCCTCGCGACCCCATGGACTGCAGCCTACCAGGCTCCTCCATCCATGGGATTTTCCAGGCAAGAGTACTGGAGTGGGGTGCCATTGCCTTCTCCATTATTTCTGTTTAAGCAATCATTTTTAACATCTTGGGTTATTTTTTACTGCTATGCCTCCAAATGATACACATTTGCTGTTCTCTCTAGATTTATCAATTTTACATATCACCTACTGAATTCCTGTTAAGGCAAATCAAGACACAGCTGTCTTTTCCAGCCCTGCATCTTATCCCCTCTGATTCAGTTTCTCTGAAGATTAAATTCTAGGTCCCTTGCAGAAATGGGATGAGAATCAAATACCTAAGTGCTTCTTACATCAGCTTTCAAATAAGCACTGTCTTCAGTGTCCCACCTCACCCAGCATTTTGGGGGGATGGGGTGACCACACGACACTGCTTGGGGGATCCCTGTTCAATCAGGAATTGATCATAAGCAGTGGAAACCCAGAGTCTGAACTACTGGACAACCAGGGAAGTCCCCTCATCGAGCATTTTGAGGCTCCTATGCTATCCATATGTGAGTCTTTCCTGTATTCTGCATGACAAAAGCAAGAAGCAGAGCTATGTGCAGACTCAAATGCACACTCACCCAAATGCTCACACACACCTTGCAGCCACTCAGTTTTGAGCTTCATCCTCTCGGCAAAGCCATGAATCATTTTTCTGGGTTCCAAATGCGTCATAATTCCCTATTTCTTGTTCTCTCTGTTGATAATAATTGGAGAAATTGGATAATATACGGAGAAAAGTACTAGGAAACACCTTCACTCCATCATCCTGCAGAATATTTTACTGACCAATATTTGAAGCTGGCTCCACCACTTATTAGCTATTGCATTTTGAGAGCTTTCTTGAATCTCAGTTTTCTCAGCTTTCCTAATAATCTTCTCTTCCTGGGATGTAGGGACTGAATGAGCATGATGCCTGGGACACACAAGAGTCTTGTTACATCAAGGGATGGATAATGGGAAATTCCTTGTGTTCGTCCACTGGTTAAGACTCCAGGCTGCCACTGCAGAGGGCATGATTCAATCCCTGGTCACAGAACTAAGATCTCTCAAGGTGCATAGCGTGGCCAAAAGAGAGAGAGAGATGGATAGTGGCTGGTACAAAAAGTGCTAGAACTTCAATGGGGCTGGAGAGGAGAGCAGGTCCCATCCCCATGGTGGAGCATCCCGCTACCCTGAGGAAGAACCCAGAGGCCAAAATTCACGGTCGTCCCCCCAGAATTGAAATTCTGCTTTCCACTTCAGTGTTCAATCTGTGCATCTATAAAAATTATGATTTGGCCCAGCAACTGCACTTCTACAAATTTATTCCAGAGACACACTGGCAAAAATAAGGAATGATATGTTCATATGACTATTTGCTGCCATGTTATCTGTAACCGTAGAGAACTAGAAAAAATTTAAATGCCCATGAGCAGAAAATGATTGAATAAAGAATGGTATATCTACACATTGGAGTGCTGTACATCTGTCAAAGTAAGTATTGTGTCAGGAACTAGCCGCCAGGAAAAATAGCTAAGTAAAGATTTCGATGTGGTGGAGTTTGTATACAACTCTTAAAAGGGGTAGATATGAAGATATGCATGTATATGCAAATACATATTTTAAAACAGAAGAATGAACCATACAATTTTTTAGTGGTTTCCTATAAAAAGAGGGAAGTAGGATAAAATCCAGGCTTCTCTGAATATACCCAGTTTTGATGACTTTACCTGAAATGATGCACATAATTTACATAAGTTCAAAATGAAATTAAATTTTAAAAATGCAATTCCTAAAATCAAAAACAAAGTTAAGCAAGTGAACATAGATATATATATCCTTTGACAGCCTAGTCCCAAGGCAAAGTATTCTAAGAGATTCTAAAATAATTATCTGTACATCCCTAGAAAGACACACCTTGAAGATGGAAATTCAAAATCCTTGTTTTCAGTAATCACATTGACGGGAGTGTTGGTATTATTATCCAAGAGTTTGTTATATGTGTACTATTTTTTAAAAATGTGTACTTGTGATGGTGTCATTGAGAATAAGGCTACTCAGTGTGAGGAAAAAGAGACACAGATGTCAGATCATTGAGGTTTGCTTTGTAATCCTAAATTTGAATCAATTGCATCAATACAAACATATAAGGTTTTTTAGCTTCTTTTGGTTTTTATCATTCTTTTAACTTTTTATTTTGAAATAATTAAAAATTCACAGGAACTTGCAGAAATAGAAAGATCTTGTGAATCCTTCCAGTTTCCCCCAATAGTTACTTGCTATTTGTAACTATAGCACAATGTCAAAGCCAGGAAGCTGACATTGGAGCGTGTGTATATAGCTCTATGTCATTTTACCACATGTATGAATGTTTGTAACCACCACTACACTCAAACTACAAAATTATTGTCATCACAAAAATCTCCCTCATGCTAATCCTTCATGATTGTACTGACCTCCTCCCACTCATCCCTAACTCCTGGCAAACACTAATCCATTTTCCATTATCTATAATTTGGGCATGCCAAAAATGTTATATAAATGGAATCATGCAGTATGTGACCTTTTGAGATTGGCTTTTTTCATTCAGCACAATGCCTCTGAGATCCACCCAGTTCAGTTCAGTTCAGTTCAGTCGCTCAGTCGTGTCTGACTCTTTGCGACCCCATGAATCGCAGCACGCCGGGCCTCCCTGTCCATCACCAACTCCCAGAGTTCACTCAGACTCACGTCCATCGAGTCAGTGATGCCATCCAGCCATCTCATCCTCTGTCATCCCCTTCTCCTCCTGCCCCCAATCCCTCCCAGCATCAGAGTCTTTTCCAATGAGTCAACTCTTCACATGAGGTGGCCAAAGTACTGGAGTTTCAGCTTTAGCATCATTCCTTCCAAAGAACTCCCAGGGCTGATCTCCTTCAGAATGGACTGGTTGGATCTCCTGGCAGTCCAAGGGACTCTCAAGACCACCCAAGTTATATCAATTGTTTGTTCCTTTCTACTTATGGGTAGTAATGCAGGAGACCCAGGTTGGATCCCCGGGTCTGAAAGATCCCCTGGAGAAGGCAATGGCTACCCACTCCAGTATTCTCGCCTGGAGAATCCCATGGACGGAGGAACCTGGCAGGCTACAATCCATGGGGTCACAAAGAGTCAGACACAGCTGAGTGACTAAACACTCATTCCATGATATGGATGTACCCCAGTTTGTTTAGCCATTCACCCACTTGAAAAATATTTTGGCTCCTATTTTGGGCTATTAACAAAAAAGCTGCCCTAAACATTCACATTATGGTATTTGTATGGACATAAGATTCAGTTCTCAGGGGTAAATGGTCAGGAGTATGGCTGCTGCGTTGTTATATAAGTGTATGTTTCCTTTGTAAGAAACTGCCAAACCACTTTCCAGAGTGGGAATTTTAAATTCCCAGCAGTCATTTATGAAAGAACCAGATTCTCTGCATCCCTGTCAGTGTTTGGTATAGTCACTATTTTTTATTTTGGCTATTCAACAATAAGACAGTGATATCTCTTCGTGGTCTTAATTTGCATTTCCCTAGCAGCCCGTGATATTGAATATCTTTTCAGGTGTCTATTTTCCATCTGTAATACCTTTTAGTAAAATATCTCTTCATGGTTTTGCCCATTTTCTAATTGGATTGTGATTTTGCCATTGAGTGTTGAGACTTCTTTAATATACTTGATTCATATCCTTTGTCATATATATTATTTGCAAAACTTTTCTCCAAGTATACAACTTGTCTTTTCATCCTCTTAACAGGGTCTTCTGCAGAGCAAAAGCTTAAATTTTGATGAAGTCTAATTTATCAGCTTTTTTCTTTTGTGAATCACATATTGGGTATTTTGTCTAAGAACTTTTCACCCAGCTACAGCTCCCAAATATTTTCTCCTATGTTGTTCAGTCTCCAAATCATGTCTGACACTTTGCAACCCCAAGGACTGCAGGGTGCCAGGCTTCCCTGTCCCTCACCATCTCTCGGAGTTTGCCTACGTTCATGTCCACTGAATCAGTGATGCCATCCAACCATCTCATCTTCTATCACCCTCTTCTCCTTCTGCCTTCACTATCTCCCAGCATCAGGGTTTTTTCCAATGAGTTAGCTGTTCACAACACATGGCCAAAGTATTGGAGCTCCAGCTTCAGCTTCGGTCCTTCCAAAGAGTACTCAGGGTTGATTTCCTTTAAGATTGACTGGTTTGATCTCCTTGCTTTCCAAGAGACTCTCAAGAGTGTTCTCCCATACCACAGTTCAAAAGCATCCATTTTTCAGTGCTCTGCCTTCTTTATTGTCCAGTTCTTACATCAGTACATGACTACTGGAAAGACCACAGCCTTGACTACAGGGACCTTTGTCAGTGAAGTGATGTCTTTGCTTTTTAACACACTGTCTAGGTTTGTCATAGCTTCCCACTTGCTGCTTAGAGCCCTCAGGACTCACCACCCTTCACCGGGTCAGTGAAAAAATTATCAGAGTAGCGGTATTTCAGTGGTGGCCTGCAAGGCCAGGGGACCCCACCGCACCCCCTCACAGTGGGCAGGGGGGCATTGGGAGACCGCCGAGGTTTCTCTTTTATCTTTTTCTAAAAATGTTATAGTTTAGCCATATTGTATCTTAAAATCAGGTGGATTGATTCCTCTCACTTTTTTTTAAAGATTTCTTTAGCTATTCTTATTTCATTATCTTTCCATAAAAATTTTAGAATAAATTTTTCTATTTCTACAAAAAATCTTGCTGGGATTTAAATAGGAATAATGTTGACTTATACATAGATAAATTTGGGGAGAAATTAATTTTCTGTTTAGTCTTTCAATCCATGAACATGGTATATATATCTCTCCACTTACTTAGATTTTCAATTTCTTTCATTAAAATTTTGCAGTTTTCAGCATACACTTTCTGTATGAGTTCTGCTGGATTTATAACTATTTTTAAGTGATCATAAATGGTATGTTTATTATTTCAGTTTCCATGCATACATTGCTAGTGTATAGAAATACAATTTTCTTTTTCATGTTGATCTTTTATCCTGCAAATTTATTCAGCTCATGTATTGGAAGTTTTTTGGTAGATTTATGGGGATTTTCTATATGGGTTATCATGTCCTCTATGAATACTTTTATTCTTTTCTAATCTGTATACCTGTTATTTCCTTTTCTTGCCTACTGCACTATAACCTTCAACTGCTATGCTGAATAACAGTGATGAGAGTACTAGGTCAGTTACTTCGAGTGGGGTCTCAGCTCCCCACTCAGCCATTGCTATGGGGATAAGGAAAATGTATGTCTAGTTTAACTAGATGAGATAATAATCTGTAATAATCATCAAATCATTTTTCTATCCTTCCAAGCTGTAACTTTCATGGTCCTTTGGCTAAAGAGAGGTTTTTCTTGCCCTATTTTTGCCTTTACCCATCAACATTTCTGGATTGCCAGCTTCTGGAAAGGTGGACTGGGTTGTATCCAGTCTGGGATATAAGGAGGCAAAAAGAAAGACCAGAGAACTAACAACTGTGCAGTCCCTCAAGCTCTGAAGTTTCTGGCTGATTCACTTCTTCATATCTTCCAGAATCTTCTGTTTATAACATCCAGTTTTTCTATTAAGGAGGAAGAGTAAGAAGAAATGCATCTACTCCATCTCATTTGGAACTGGAAGTACAAGATATTTGCTTTTCAAGTAGATACAAATATTTCCAATTTTCCTTCTTTGGAAAACTCATAGAAAGGTTTTCTGAATACGTTCCTTCATTGATATGTCAATTGGTAGTCTTCAGCTGCAGTCCATGGGGTCGCAAAGAGTTGGACATGACTGAATGACTGAACTGAACTGAGTCTTCAGCTGAAAACAAAGAGAGGAAAAGTCTCAGACCTACAAACAGGTGCTCCATCAAATAGAATTCTTCACCCTGACAGAAAGAGGGCTCTGGCATATCTTCATAGGCTTTCAGAAATTCAATATCGCTCTTTAGAGAGTCACTAACACAAAGGAAACACTTATACCAGAGACATCTAATATAGGCAGCTGGTGAGTAAGTGCTGGAGCACACTATTCTCCTTCAGGTCTTTGGAATTCCCTCAATCTAATCCATGGCCATTGAATCACTGGGATTTTATGCTGAAATCCTCAATAAGATCCAGAAAGATGGCCTGTAAGCTTAAAATGTAAACCCCAATCTTCATTCTAACCCCTTCCCACATAATCGTTTTATTCTCTTCTATATACAGATCTCAGAAGTCTCTCAGTCCTCAGAGAACTACAAAGACAGAAAGAAGGAGAGGAAAATCAAAAGTCAATCTCTTGGGACCTAGGCTTTAACTCCTTTACCTAACTGATGTCTCCTGATGTATCCTGAAGATTCATGGCAATTGTCTCCTCTATTGGAAGAAGAATGATAAAACAGAGGAGCCCAACTGCACAAAAGAAATAAAAATGGACTCAAAGCTCACTAAGTTTCTCCAGAAAAAGGAGATGGGTGTCCATCATCTCACGCACACTGCTGCCTCAGGCAATGGGCACTGAGATGCGTGATGTATTCTGCACACATTCCAGGATGGGTGCTGTATTCCAGAGTCCTACAGATGTGCACTGTATTCTAGAAGGGGATGGAGCAGTCACAAAGGGGCTCCCACCCCTACCACTCAGCTGAAGAGGCTCACCACTCCTGGGCCTCTAGATCCCTCTCTCCTCTGGGACTTTCTATGTCAGCCCAGTCCTCATATCACATCTATACCTCGGTGTGATTTTCTACTTATTCTACCTATAATCCAGATAAGCTGGAAAGCTCTTTACCCCTTGGAGATCTGGCTTGGACACTGCCAATTCCATAGCCTTTGAAAGTCTGGAGTTTTCCCAGGAATTTTGCTAATTTCTAGGTACTAATAAAAAGAAGACACCCATTCTGAGGGTGTGACATAGATGGAGAAAATGCACACAGCTTCAGCACACAGCTCCATAAGCTTCCGCAATCTGAACATGTCTATAAAATCAGCACCCAGGTCATGAAATAAGTTATTCCCACTGCTACTGATTAGCAGAGCTGAGATTCAGCACAGCTATCTGGCTCCAAAGCCCCAGTCCAGAACCACTAAACTGTGCTGCCAAAAACACGAAGATTGGAAAAAGAGTCTAAATCAAAGTTCTGAAGAATCACTTCCACGTGGCTCTTTGTATGTAATTTCCATGTGCTCTTCTGTTCACGTCTTCCTGCTTGCTGCTCAGAGCCCAGAGAGAGGGTGTGAGGCATAGAGCCACCGGAGCTGGGCTCAAGGGCCACAGCTGGAAGGGCAGAGTGGGGTTCGAGTCCAGACTAAATCGATGTCTTCTCACTTCACATGGGGGAAATTGAGGCCTGGAGAGGTTGAGTTACCTCGCCCCTTCCTTCAGTAAACCTGGCACAGGATTTTGCTCACGGGTGGGGCTGATTTGTCTTTAGAGTCCATGTCTAGATTGAATGATAAGGTCACCTGACCCTTTAGACTCCCTGGTAGAGCCTGGAGCCTTGGCTGCACTTGTGCTAGTGACAGGAGATCACTAGATACTTAGGCAAATGGCACCCCACTCCAGTACTCTTGCCTGGAGAATCCCATGGAGGGAGGGGCCTGGTGGGCTACAGTCCATGCGGTCGCAAAGAGTCGGACACGACTGAGCGACTTCACGACGTCACTACGACGATGTAGGTGGAAGGGAGGAAGATAAGAGGACTTGTGCAACAGAGGGTGAGCAGGGCAGAGGCCTCTGGACATTAGGGGCCCGGCAGGGATGACTTGTAGGCTTGACAAACAGGGACAGCCCGTAACAGCCTTGGCACTTCCTGTACTTTCCCATCGTAATATTTATCACACATCATTGTGGGTGCAAAAAGCTCCTTGAACAAAGACACGGTGATGGCCATCATCTGTTCTTCCCCTGAGCCTTCAGTGCAGCCTTTCGCAGCAGTAGGTAAACTATGTCCTTCCAAGTGGTAACTGGCTGAGTGTCCCAGAGGCAATTCCTTACTAGATCTACCATAAGAGGCACCATGAGCACTGAATTCCCTCAGGAACAAAGACACAGTCACTAGGACTTGAGCAGAGAGATTTTTCTCCAAATGAAATATGATTTTAATTTGCACAATATGCACATTTATAATAATAATAGCTTCATGAGAAGTGCAATAATAAGTCCCTAATGCTAACCTGGGGCAAAAATCTAATACACACTAAATTGGCTCTGTTCCTAGGAATTTTAGTATATTGCATGGTGATGTTTTAGCCAAAATTGTGTAGAGTGTAGCTGATTAATACTCTAATTAAGATCGGAATGGGACAATAGCAAATTGTTGGTATTCCCCCAGTAATGAATAAACAAATGCCTTCCCAATAAAAGTAGGCTTCCAACAGACATCTGAATGAACGATGCTCTATCTTCTGTGGAACCAGGGAGTAGGCCTACCCAAAAGGCTGTGAAGCCTTAAAATGCCAATGTCTCCAAAATCTACCCCATGAATGCCCTTTTGACTACAGAAGCATTTTTGGCCTTTGAAGGAAACCTAGGTAAGTGTAATCATTTTCTTCTCTATTGTACCACAACATGGAGAAACTCTCCCACTCACAGTCCTGAACAGGCAGTCAACTATAAGATTGTGCCTTTGGTCACAGACGGTCAAAACAGATGTGGATATTTGTACCAAAATGGGTCAATCCCAAGGGGACACGAACCTAGGGAGCTGAGCTAGGAGGACAAGTGGTCCCTGGGTCTGAGGGAACCCCTTGAGGGCAGCCATGATGCTCACTGAACCTTGGTGAATGGGCAGAATCCCAAGCCTGCAGGGCCAGCAACTGTAACAGGCACCACGGCAGAAGTCAGAAACCAGAGGACCCAAATGGCAGAGAGAAATCAAAGCACATACCATCTCCCACAGTGCCAAAATAAACCCTTCTTTTCATGATCTAGCTCGAGCCATTTTCTGTTCTTTGCTGTCCAACAACTCCAAGAGAAAAGGAGGTGGTCATGTGATTTCTCACCGAGACCCTTGCCTTCACTCCCAGTTAAGAACTGAACCGATGCCTTGGATGAGGACAGAGGTGAGGGACAGCCTGAGGAAGGCTGTGGAGACTGTGAGGGTGACAGGATCAACAAGGATAAAGTAGAAGAATCAGCAGCCAAATAACTGGAAACACAATAAGTCACAGGAAAACGATCAATAGGGGTGAAGGTAAAGACCCATGCTTGGACTGCAGAAAAGGAAAAGAATTAAGCGGACAGTTCAGAATGAGTAGTAGAAGGAGATAACGATGTAAGAGTAATGCACTTTGAAATAACTGAGGGGGCTTAGTCGAAAAACATATCTAACACGTTCAGGCTCATGAATTCAGCAACCACTATCCACACCTACTGTATTAGGTGCTATACAGCCATACATCAAAATTTTACTATGGCCTTCCCATATCTAATCAACAGAGAAGCCCTCCTGTTCAGCCAGATGCTCCACAACTGTGCTCTTTGGGCTTGGTATAAGGATCAAAAGAGGGGCTGATTCTTTCATAGCAAGCAGAAGATGGCAGAATCTGGAGTCTAAAGAAAAGGAAGAGGATAGCTAGTGTACTGTACAAAGTTCTTGCCACCATGTGGCAGGAGAAACATGTCTGGCAGAATCCTAAGGTATATCTATTCACGAAACGTGCACAAGGGGATTTCCCTGGCGGTCCAGCGGCTAAGACTCCACACATTCCCAATGCAGGGTGCCCAAGTTTGATCCCTGACCAGGGAACTAGATCCCACAACCCACAACTAAGAGTTTGCCTGCCCCAGCTAAAGATCCCATGTGCCACAACTATGACCCAGAGCAGAAAAATCAATACTTTTTAAGTAAAATAAAGCATGCACATGAGTGTCCCAGTGTCTGACCATCTAAAACTCCCTTCACAGCAGCAAATTCTAAGGAGACCGTTCATTTTCTAATGTGACCCAGTTAGTCAACAGGGCCCTGAGATGCTGAAAAAGTTGGATGAAAGTGAAATTCTTTCTTTCTTCATAAAGCCCTCGACTTCGTTCTCTTTCACAGTTGAAAACAGAGAATTATGACAAACTCATTCACAATAAGGAAAGTATATGGTTTCACAGGAGAGGCATGGGGCTTCCCAGGAGGATCAGTGGTAAAGAATCCTTCTGCCAATGTAGAAGCCACAGGAGGCGCAGGTTCAACCCCTGGGGCGGGAAGATTCCCCTGGGAAAGGAAATGGCAACTCCCTCCAGCATTCTTGCCTGGGAAATCCCATGAAGACAGGAGCCTGGAGGCCACAGTAGTCCATGGGGGTCACAAGAGTCAGACGCAACTGAGCATGTGTACGTAAGACCTAACAAGAAGCTCAGAACCAGATGGAAAATCAGAGATGAACTAGTGCACCCCCTTTATTTGGCCCTAAGCTGTCCAGACTCAAAGTACTTAACACAGCTTAGAATTGTTGAGCTGGCTCCAGAACACTCTAGAACACGTCTCCTGCCTCATCACCCTTCATCCCCCAACCCCCTACCTTCTCCACCACGACCACCCCATACAACATACCTTCCATTACTCACAGAGAAACCTAGAACAAGGGTATGAAACGCTTAATGGCCGAGGGGCCAGGCAGAGGATATCCATGCATAAAGAGGGCCAAACGGGGGCTTGGGGTTCCAGGGAAGGGTCCCCCTACATGGGAGAAGTTGCCACTCAGGCAGTTCTACCACGCAGGTGTGCGGTCTGCTGTGGCCAGATGTTCTTCAAGAGACACCCTTTTTATGTGAAATGTCCTGGCTTGTAAATGAAGCAAATTAACTTGGATTCTTTTTAAGCACCATATACAAAGCAAAGCCAGATCTGGCCCACAGGCTGAGTCTCTGCATTGGGTGACAGACCCCGTGAAGGAATGGTAAGACCCCCTATCACTCACCACTGGGTGGTCTATGATGAGTCGGTGTCTCTGAGCCTTGGGTTCTTCATTTATAAAAAGGCTCTTGTAAGAACTAAGTTTATATTGAGTACACAGCACGGTGGCTGGCCCAGGCAATGCTCTGAGAGACAGCTGCTCACTGCCCTGCACCGTGGGGACACGTGCATGTGGGTGTTGGGAGAATTCTGTAGCGCCTTCCACCTGCCCCTTTCCCTACTGTTACGAAAAAGTGCCCGCTGCTCAAGGCAATGGGCGGGGGCAGGGGGGTGTCTTTAACTGAACATCTTTACCCTAAATCAGGATTTCTGTAAATAAACCATGTTGGTTTTACATGTTTCTTGGCCTAAGGACAATAAGAATAAACAAATACATAATAAAAATAAACAAATAAAACTCTATTCTTACAAGTAGCATTTAAACAGAAAACATCATAGCTTTGGACAATGAAGGCAGGGTGCTCACTTCAGGCCACAGCTGCGAAGGTCATGCTAGAACACACAGGCTCAGATCCAATTTACCACATCCTGCTGGGTGGCCGAGGGCAGAAAGCAGCTGGAAACTGAGAACACACTCATGTCTCCTATGCAAAGGTGAGTGGGTCACTGCCTTCAAAAGGACTGAGCGGGGCTGCATTTAGCTGCTGACAACGTAATAGCAGGAAGTGGGGCTAGGGCTTAGGGGGAGGTCAGAGGCCACTAGAACTGGGAGAGTTCTTGGAGCATCAGGCTTGTTCACAGGTGCCCTGCTTGTCCCCTCCCCAGTCGTTATGTGGGGTGCTTGACAGCAGTGGGATGCTTGAGGTCAGATTCAGGCCCCGCTTATTATTGCTCAAATTTTGTGTTTCATTCTCATTTATATTTGGTGACGATTTTCATACCTCAATCATAATAGGCAGAAGATACTCAAAGCTACATTTTCCAAAGTTAGTAAGAAATCGGGTGCAAAGTCATTAGAGTCAAATAACTGGGGACATGTCAATTCATGCCAGGTGAAAACACTGTCTAATTTAAACTTTAATAAATGACACAGAGAATTGATGACCCTTATAGGCCCAAAAGCCCCAAGCATTGGGTCTTCACACAGCAAGCTCTCTCTCCATAGTGGTTACTGAATAAAATTCTTGACCAGAGAAAATAGTGATCCATGAAATATTAATAGAATGAAAACTGAAACTCTTCAAAAGCATGAATTTACTCCTGTATTCTATTTCTTATTCATCAACGGTCTTTCTCCATTGGCTCATTCACTCATTCATTTATTCAGTAAATGTTTATTGAATACTATCCTTCAAGCACACTGCTAAAGCCTTAGTGTAAAAAAACATCTTCTACCTGCACCCCAACATTCACTGCCAAACAACTCACAGTTGCCAAGACATGGAAGTCACCAAAATGTCCAGATGAATGGATAAAGAAGATGCAGTATATACACACAATGGAATATTACTCAGCCATAAAAAAAAGAATGAAATAATGCCATTTAAAGCAACATGGATGGAACCTAGGGATGATCATACTAAGTAAGTCAGACAGAGAAAGATAAATATCATATGATATCATATATACGTGGAACCTAAAAAGATGATACAAATAAACTTATTTACAAAACAGAAACAGATTCACAGACAGAGAGAACAAACTTACGGTTACCCAAGAGAACAGTGGGTTTGGGGGAGGTAAATTAGGAGTTTGAGATTAACAGATAGATACTACTATATATAAAACAGATGAATGACAAGGATCTAATGTATAGCCCAGGGAACCATATTTAGTATACTGTAATAACCTATAATGGAAAAGAATCTGAAAAACAATACGTAGAGAGATACATACATATGTATAACTGAATCACTCTGCTGTACACCTGAAACTAACAAAACACTGTAAATTAGCTATACTTCAATTTTCAAAATAGTTTGAAAAATGTTGATTGGGAGAAAGAAAAGATGATCTTCAATTACATCATTATAGCTCCTATGTGAAAATGACGTGGCAGCCGGATCATCCACTGTGGACGTCAATCCATAAAGTCCATCTGTTTAAAGCAGCAGGTGTGCGAGAAACTATCTTGCTCTAAGGTTTCCTCTGCACTGACACAGCATAAACATCACTTGGCCAAACTGAAAAAAGCTTAAAAGAGGGAGGGAGCATTTGCTTATGAATTTATCCTCCTTTTGGATTCTGAGTTTATTTCACATCTGAGCTGATAACTCTTGAACCAAAAGCCTTCACGTGAAACACACCAATATTGTCCCAGATCAGTCTGTCACCATGAAGAATGAATCAGAGGAGTAAATGTGACAAACACCAGGAACTTTCAGGTGTACCATAAATACCATTGAACCACAGCTTGCATAAAGAGAGTTACAATTAGAAGAACCAATAACGTTTGCTGACTCATGCAGATCAATGAACACTCCCATTTACCTGGAGTACTTCGTGCCATTCACTGTGATAAATGTTCATTTATATTATCTTTTATATTCCCCGTAACAACTTTTTCATTACCTCTCCCTTCTTATAGCTGAGGAAACTAAGATCTTTCCAAGGGACTAAACACCTGCCCAGGGTCACAAAGTTAAGAAAAGATGAAGCCAGAAATCCAAGCCCAAATGGTCTGAGTCTAGAGCCCCAGTTCTGAAGCACACAGTTTCTGAGGCTCTGCCATATACATCACTTCCCTTGAGAGTCACTACCCATCTGTGTCAGTCAGAAAGCCTCTATTCCCACGGGGAATGACAACTCAGATCTCACAGCTCTCAGGCATACTGTATTACAAGAGAACAGAGCAGAGACACACCACGTTTGGCTGCAGAGACTTGAGGAATCTGGAAAGACCAGCGCTCCTCCCTTGAGGTGTTCTAAGATACTGCAACCAAGACTGAGCTCTGCTCACAGGCTTCTGTTTAACTGAGTGTTTTGCCTGGTGGTGGCAACCTCTGGAAAAATGATATACCGAGAACTAGCTTGAATGTGTGCTGGACCTTCCCAGGAACCAGATTCAAATAGCTGCAGGAGCAGATATCCATGAAAATTATAAATGCATTTTACATCCTGACCAAATCATCCCATGTTTAGACATGTGTCCTACTGATATTCCTGCACTCAAGATTACTCTTTGTTCACTGTCTGTAACAACAAGGGTGGAAACAATTCAAGCATCCATCAAGAAAGAACAGGTTAAATTAATTATGACAGTCATTTGATGGAATACTACATAGCTCTGAAAAAATGAAGAAGTCATGTATTGATATGAAAAGGTGTCTTAGGCTTATTGTTAAACAAAGAATATAAAATGAAGCAATCTGCATATACATGCTTATACTTATATACTAAATATGCTTATTCATATAAACATAAATAAAATTTATGTTTATATAAACTCTAGAAGAATACAAAAGAAGCTAACAAAAATAGTGACCCCTTTGTGTGTTAAACGAGGCACAGATATAGGATAGATAGGGCAAAGTTGAGATGCAGCACTGTCTGTCTTTTCATAACATTTTACTTTTTGAACCATGACTGGATCACCTACTCAAAAAGGATGACCACATTGAGCCCAACTAAAGATTATTTGGATGTTTTTGGAGATTCAGTTGCTGAGTCTGGTCGTGAACAAGAGTGTGCCAGAATCTATGTACACAGATTCGGGGACCATCTTTGACCATCTTCTCTGCCCTGCACTCCTCTGGCTCAGACTGGGAGTATTCTGTTTCTCGGTGTAAACCCAGAGGCTGTGATAAAGAGATCCATACGTGTAATGTTCTGACACAGTAAAAGTGTGTTCTTCTGCTCTCGTACCCAGAAGGGCGTTCGAGCCTGCCGGTGGCTCCCCTCTCCGTGGTCATTCAGACACCAGGAACTTTTCCACCTGCCGCGTTCCCTGAGGCCTCAGCATCACACATCCAACTGGCAGAAGGGGAACGAGTGTGGAGGGGGCACTGTGCACCCATGCTTCTTTTATTAAAAGCCTTGGCCCAGCAGCAACACATATCACTTCCTCGCATATTCTATTGGTGAGAGCAAGTGACATGACTACAAATGAGTACAAGGTGGGCTGGGAAATACTCTTTATCTGGGCAACCTCTTTCCAACTCAGCATCTTCCTATGGAAGTGGAGAGCAGACCGTAATGCATCTTGGACGCTATCTCTTTCTCCATTACTGAAGGGATTCTGAGAGTTCCTAGATGTCATTCACCCTTCAAAACTTTCCCAGGAACCCCTGTTTCAGTCCTGCTGATAAAAAGATAACTTTGATGGGGCTTGTGGAGATGAAGAAGCTTATCTCCAGTCAGAATGGTAAAGACAGCCACAAGAACTAGTTGGAGACCCCGCTTACCCTGAGCCTCTACATGGCACAGTATAGAAACCAGAGTCACTGTCTTTCCCCATCCTGAATCCCTGATTCTCTCATCAATGTCTTCTTGCTCTCCTCTGATTTCTTCTGCTTAGTTTTTCAGCTCCTCAACGGCAGGAGGACCCTTCAATGACCCACTGTGTGTTATTCTTCTTGATCCACCTGACTCCAGTTTCAGCCCTCATTTTCAGCAGAGTGGCTTCTTTGTTTTCCTGGAGATGCCCCTCCCAGCCCTGTCTGCCCAGTGCCTGACACATGCCTACAAGCATGGGCACACAGGTGCATGCATTGAGGTTGGGAGACAGCTGTTACTGTGCCCAGCCCCAAGGAAGCATAAGCAAGACGGCCCAGGGGATAACGCTACCCACAGCCTGTAGAAAGGAAGAGAGAAACATACAGACAGGTATCTGATGGATTTTGAGCTGAAATCCCTCTGCCAAGAACCTAAAGTAACACAGATGTGATCCAGTCCGTGGAATTCAGCAGGTGGGAGCAACAGATGCAGACTGCGAAGGCTGCTGCGTTAAAACCAGAGCGAATGAAAGCAAAATTCAACCAGATCGTGCATCTCTAGGAGTTACTCACTTTTTCACCACCAAGGGCCCATTTAATTATTTCTCTACATCACATGAGCTCATGTTTGCAAAGATTTTTCCTCCCAGAGAAATTACATTTATTAGAGAAAGATGTCTTCCTTTCCCCTGTGTCTTATTAAGCAAAGACATATGCAACTACTGAGCAGAGTTTCTGATCATTCATTTGTTCATTCAACAAATATTTACTAAAACTTCACCGGATGCCAGGCACTGGGGATACAGTGGAGAACATAGCAGACAAGGTCCCTGCCTTCCAATTCTTACTGCAGGGGCAAATGTTCATCAAATAATCACACACAAGTAAGCACAAATTAGAAAGGAGAATAAAGGAGATAGCGTGAGGTGAGATTTGCATGAAGTGGGGCTTCAGAGAAGACATCTTTGCCTAAGGGACACGGGAGTTGGGACCAAGAGGTGTGATGGCCCTAAATTCAGTAATTCCCTCTAAAAGAGATGAAAACACAACATCAGAAGGAATCCGATACTACACATCCACACATGGTCTGTGTATCTCCGCTGTGCCAGGTACTGGGCCGGGCCATTTCTCAGCACCATTTCATCTCCTCCTCTGCCCAGTATGTCCAGGTAGGTGAACTGCTCCCTAATTTTTACAGATTAAGAACCAAGGCTCCAAAATGTCAGTATCCTGACTGCATCTCCTGGTTAGTAGGAGGTGAATCAGAGAGTCCAATCTGGATCCAAGGTTCTGAGGAAGCAGTGAGGAGGGATGTTTAAGGGGACTCCGCTCCAGTGCTGGAAGGAAAGACACGAAGAGGCACCTGCGTCTGCTATGAAGGAAGGGTGGACGCTCCCAGGTGACACTCAGGTGCTTAAACCCCTAGAGGGGGCGTGTCAAGAAACCATCACCACACAGCTTCTTGGCACCACCACATCTCATCCCCAGGCTGTGCAAACAGGTCCCCCATGAGAACAGCCCTGCCAATAAGACAGGGTCATCCTTTTGTACAGATTTCTACAAATGAAATCTGTGATTTGACAGAATTTGACCTCTCAAGCTGAGTCTTTTACAGGGTCCCATCACCATTCCTGGCAGGACTCCCAATCTCCCATAAAAAGGAACGTGTGACCTATTTTAAAATTCCTCCAGGGAAAGAGTCAGCATGTTGCCTTGGCAACTGAGGCACCCTCTAGGAGTCCTGCGTGGTTCTTCCTTCAGTCTAACCTACTTCCACCCTGATGTAATTCAAAGCCCACTCACCCTGTGCTGGACTCCCGGAGGTGGAGGAGCAGACAAAAGGATTCCCACCAAAACACCCTCCCCACCTCTGCCCTGCTCTGTGAGAGTCTGGGGGCGGACAGAGAAAAAAGGAGTGTGAAAACGAGGGGGGACTGGAGGCCCACAGGAGGGCCCTCTCACCCAGAAATGGAGGCTCTCTGAGTTTTGCTCACCCTGTCCTTCTGCCTTCCCCTCCACTGACCACTCTCAGCCCTGGACCCAACAGCGTTAAGAAGCCTGCCTCTCTACCAGCTGCTCTACCCTTCATGAGCTCCTACAACCCTGAGTGTCTATGTCTCCCCGCAGGGCCTGTTTTCAGCTTTACCTGCACGTGCATCTGTCACCCTTTTCCAAAACCAAAGTTCCTGGAAGGGAGGTTCAAGAGGGAGGGGACATACATACACCTATGGCTAATTCATGTTGCTATATGGCAGAAATAAAACCAATAAAGCAAATATCCTTCCATTAAAAATAAATAATTTAAAAAAAAAAAAAAACAAAGTTCCTGGAGTCAACAGCCCATATCTGAGGTCTCTCTGCAGCCACCACATCCTGGCATGTATTATTAACACACATTTCTACTGACTTCAAAGACAGTTTCAAGGCTTCTTTCCCCTGGTCCAGGCTCCCGAGCACATAGCCAACTCCCCTTCACCCACTGTCCACATGGAGAAGAAATTACAGAACCTATTGGTATCAGGACCTTAGTGGGACTCCCCATAAGGCAAAGTCTTCTGTCCTGGCTCTGTTTAGACGGTAGGAAGCAGATCTTTGGTGGACAGAGTAAGGAACTGGCGCAATTGCTTTCCAGGACTATTTTGGCTGCCGATGACAAAAGCCCAAGTCAAAGTGGGTAAAGCAAAAACAGAGGAGGAGAGGAGAAACAGATTCACTTCATTGAAAAGGCTGGATCCAGGAGCTCCAATAACGTGATCTCCATCTCTTAACGTCATCCTCTCTATTTTCGCTGCATTCCCAGTGGGTCTTCCCCACATGACGACCACGAGGACCACAAAGAGAACCGCTTGTCTACCCTACCAGGCTTGTGATTTCAGCACGAAGAAAATGCCACCTTGCCAGATTTTCATCCGAGTCCCAGGACTGATGCTCCCAGGGTCCTGTTGAGTACTGAACTATCCCCCCAGGCCAAGCCTGAGTCCTGTGTCTGCCCCTGGCAGCTGGGTGGAATCACCCTCACGAGCCTTGTCACCTTGAGCAGGGGAGTGGTGGTATCCCAATGCAAAATCAAAGTGGTGTTAGCAGAAGAAGGGGACATGGAGGCAGGGCTGACAAGCACAGCAGAAGGCCACGGCCATTTGCACGTTCTTTTTTCTTCTTTTGTCATGTTCAGAATAGTAAGACCTGGACTTGAAGTATCTACCCCTAAAGTAACATCTTTATTTCTGAAGGAATGGGCAGAGCCAGAGAAGAACCGAGCTGAGGAAAAAAAAAAAAGTGAGTCTCCTAAAATTGGCACTCACCCTTAGTTTACAGAGAGAGGAGTGAATGGGCATCTCATTGAAATCCCCAGTTCTGCTCCACCTGGAGGCCCGTCTTGCTGGCTGTTCACTGCCAGCCGGACTTCGCAGCCATCAGAATGTTTTTCTTAATTACATGTCTGTATTTAAAGAACAAATCATGGTGCTTATCATGCTGCCTGCACACAGGGACCTGGATGAGCCTGCTGACACAAAGCAGTTTCTAAGCAACTTGTGGAGCTGGTGCCTAATGCAACAGCCACAAGACTTGGAGGAAAAAGAAAATAAAGCCCAAGGAAACTCAGTGTGGAACCAACTGTGACTGGTTCTTCAAGGCTGCACAGGACCTAGGGGAGGTTAATTCCATCTCAGGCTGATGGAAAGGGGTTTGTTTCCAGAGACCCAGGACCTCTCTGGTGTGGGATGCTTGATAAGCAGGCTTCTGGAAAATTCCAATAAGCACTCTGTCTCAGTGAGACCTGATGCTGATAATATGTGATAACAGAAATGCTGATGTTCGGAACTATGAGAAGCTCTGGGCATTGTAGGCAACTCCAGGGAAGAGGCGAGGAAAGAGGGGCAGGTCAGGTCAAGGCTTCCAGCGCCTCTTCTGCCCTTATCCTCGTGTGGCATCACTGCCCCAAAGAGGGGATGCGCATCCCGACTGAAAGAAGTAAAGGTTCCCACCTACTGGACTGACCTGACGGCATACAAAGAGAGTAGACAATCGCAAGCAAACTGGCGTCTTGAAAAAGATCATGGACTTTCACATCAATGAGGTCAACATCTGCAAATGCAAAACTCACCATCTGTATGACTCTGGAAGCGTCATTTAACTCCTCTTTGTCTAGCCTGTCTCGCTTTTCTAATGGGAATCCTAAGAGGATCACCATGAGCATTAAACAAAATGATGATGACAAAGCTCCCTGTTCCCTGGAGGCGCTTAGCAGACACCTATTTGTTCCCTTTAGGTCTTTCCCAGTACAGACTCACTCCATGTGTCCTCCACCTGCCTCTTGTCTATAGAAAACTTTAACCTCCTAGGCCTTCCTTGAGTTCCAAAGAGTAAATTTAATCAGAAGTGAGACAATGCACCATGCAAGGAAAACAGTCAAGCACGACAAAATAATAATAGTTAAGCCATTAAATAAAGTCAAGGACCTTTAGGTCCTCCTCAAGGACTATAGATAATATTCTGAGCCCTGTCCTTTGAGCTGTTTTGCAGACACTGAAACCCCCACCATGTGGAAGACGTGAACTGTATGCTGCCCACACACACATAGATCCTGACTGGCTGGAACCAGAAAGTTAATGATGGGTGACTCCCAATTACCTCACCACCAACCAATCAGAAAAACATCCATGAACTGATCACACACCCTGCAACCCTCCTCCCTCGCCCTGTCTTTAAAAGCCTTTCCCTGAAAGCCTTCAGGGAGTTTGGTCTTTTGAACACTAGCTGCCTGGACTCCTTGCTTGGCACCCTGCAATAAACGCTGCACTTTCCTTCAATGCAACTCAGTATCAGTAGATTGGCTTTAGTGCATGTTAGCAAGCAGACTCAAGTATGGTTTGGTAAGAGTAGATGCTTAGCAAATACCTATTTCTTCCCTTTCCCTCAAAATCTTCTTACCTGCTCTTGATGCTTTTCTTTCCATCATTTAAATCTGTGTGTCCATTCTATAGGCAGCACTTGAGGGCCAGTAGCACACCAGCTGCCAGGACTGTGCATAGAGAAGCCATATGGGCCTTCCTGGCCCTAGAGGTGCTCACAGCAGCTGGAGTGACCCAGAGACCAGACGAAGTAGTCAGAGAATCACAGGTTGACGGATGAGTACCCGACAGCCCAGTGCAACAGGAAACAATGTCAGGCAGGTAAGGGCAGTGAAGGGGCGAATGGGGCCACAGGAGCATCAGGTTTGAAACTTTCAGGGCTAGGGGGCACTTGTGAGCCACCAGCCTGGAGAGCTGGAGCACCCCGGAGCTTGTGAGCCTTGCTAAGTGGTTGGTGCTTTATCTTACGTATAGAAAAGCGAATGGATCAGATTTTCATTTTACAAAGGTCACTCTGGCTGTTGGGAGGAATATGACTTAGAGGAATGGGGTGGGTCCGACTGGACACGAGGCTACAGTAGAAATAGATATCAGTGCCCTCACCCCAAAACCTGGAGTACCCCCTGGCCTTTCTCTCCACTGCCAAGGCTGGCATCTCTTTGCTAGAGGACCTTCCTTGCCCTGGTTTTGCCCTTACTTTGCAAACTCCACAGTAGGTCAAAAGTGATGACTGGTTGGAGTTAGGTTATGGACAATTTGGCTTTCTCACCCTGTGGGTAGGATAAGCTCTGAGATGTGTCTACTGCGGCTTCTTCAGTGGGGTGAAGAGCCAGTTTCCCACAGCAGTCGCTGGAGTGTGGCACACTCTACGTTGGCCTCCTCCCTTCTTTGACTCACTTTCCTTCTTGCCCATCTCACTTTCCAAATAAATAGGTTATATATGAATCCTTGTCTCAGAGTCAGCTGCTGGAGAAACCCAAACCAAGGTTACCAACAGCAAAACCTTTCCTAAGAAGTGATTTTGACATCAGGGAAGAGAAAAAAGGCACTGGCATTCACAGGAGAACAGGCTTGGGGGATAAAGTTTGCCTGTACCTCCTGTTTCACTCCATTCTGCTACAGTAATATGAGGGATCAAGTGGGAATTGAGAGGTTACATCTTGGACACATCATCATTTAGCTCTACATGGAATCCCAAAGCCCTGGATTGTGGGGAGGGTCTTTGGCTCTTCCTTAAGCATCCCCTGGCATTCTCCTCCAGCTGATGTAACAGAAGAATACTTAATGCCTATTTTACACACCCAAGACCCTGCCATGGAACCATCTGCAGAAGCAGAAACCAAGTTCTGGAAGGAATTCAGTGTCAGAGAAACAAAACAAGCTCCAGCATTTGGCAATCATTCATTTGTTAATTAGAAATTCAGTAAATATTTATTAAGCACTTCTTGTGTGCCAGCCCTGATGGTAGGTTCTATGGATTTGACCTTGAACAAAGATAGAGTTTCCTTTGTTCTCCTTGTGACCAGACGGATTGTCAATGGTCACTTTCCTGTTTGAGCGCTCTGAGTTATATGCTTAGTTGAGGGCACTAAAGACAGATTCCCTCTTCTTCTCAACATGAATGTAATCTATTCCAACAACTCAAAGTAATGGAAAAACACTAATGACCCAATAGCATATAAAAATGCACAAATGTCAGAGACAGTTCACCAAAACAAAATCAGTAACTCTTAAGCACATGAAAAGATTCGCAATGTACTCACAGTAGGAAAGTTTTCAGCTCATCAAAGATCAAAACACTGATTAGCATACTGTATTGGAAACGATGTAGAAAAATAGGCATTTCATATATTGCTGATAGAGGCATAAACTATAAAATCTCTGTGAAGGAAATTTGGAAACCTCCTGCAATAGTACAAATGCATAATGCTATTTCATTCCAATTCATTTTTCTTTAAGGTAAACTCACACTTTTGTGAGCAATGGCATATGTATAAGGACGGGGTCATTGCAGCATTTGACAAAATGGTAATCAACTTAAATTAATTATAATATGTCCATCTATGTTGGGGAAAAAAGAAGCTATTTGTGTACTATAAGGAAAGTTCTCCAAAATTGTGTTAAATTTTTTTAAGTAAGGAAACAACAATATGCAAAATATGCTACCATTTGCAAAATACATATGTATATATGTATGTACTAGACATTTGGAATATATATATTCACTTATTTGCCCATGCACAAAATAGTTCTGGACGAAACACAGGAACTATCTAACACTGCCTTGAAAGAAAAGATTCAATGGCTAGAGAATAGATGAAAAGATTGTTTTTTCATTCCAAACCTTATTACATCTTTTTAATTTTGAAGCACGTGGATGTAGTACCTAATTTGAATTTATATTGTAGTATTTACAATAATAATATAATTAATCTCTTGAAAATAAATTTCGTCAGAGCACTAAAGCATTAACTGTGCCTTGTCTCTGACTAGGTATTAGTCAGGGTAAACAATGCCAGTTGCTGTAACAAACAATTCCAAATCTCAGTAGCTTCAAAAAACATAAAATGACTTACATCAAAGCTGGATACCGCTGAGGCATCCTGTTCAAAGCAGTCTGATTCCATCTCATGGTCTTTGATGTCACCCTGGTTTCATCCAGCTGGCAAATGAAGTAAAGAAAGACTCTGAGGAAAGTGCACTGAACATTCAATGACTCCAGTGCAGAAAGGAAACTCATTACTTCTGCTCACATTACATTTGGAAGGAGACTGGGAGATTTAGTACTCCTGTATGGCCAGGAGGAAAATGAAATGCCTTACAGAGCACAAAGCATTCTCTCTGCCACAAAGGGTCATACTGAACCTCCATGGCAACTACACTGGATTCTGGAGATTCTATTGGGCATTTCTCTAATCAACTCTTTATATCTGTTAATTAAAAAAAAAAAAAAGATCTTTCTTTTAGGGTGGTTATACGTTTACACCAAAACTGAGAGGAAGGTACAGCGATTTCCCATATACTCCCTGCCCCTATGAATGCAGAGACTCTCCCATTATTAACATCCTCCACCAAAGTGATATTGTCATTGCAACTGGTGAACCTACAGCAACAAGTCACAATCACCCAAAGTGCATATTTTCCAGCAGTATTTACTCCTGGCTTTGTACAGTCTACAGATTTTATCTGTTAACTTTTTCTATGTAACGAATCATCAGAAATGTAACAACTTAAAACACCCATGATTCTTTAACGATTTGAACTGGTCTCAGATGATGGTTCTTCTGGTCTCACCTCATTCATGCCTCTGCAGACAGCTGCCAGGTCAGCTGGGAACTGACTGACTGAGAACAGCCTCAGCCAAGATGGCTTGTCTCCATTCAACATGACTGTCATTCTCTAGCTTGCTAGCCTGGGATGTCACATGATGGCTGATCATGCACAGAACAGGCACTGTGTCACTGCCACCACTTTGTAGTGGTCAAATTAAGTTACAGAGCCATCTCAGACTGAGAGTGTACGTAAATGAACTCCATGTCGTGATGAGAAGAGCTGCAAAGTCACATTGTAAATACGGGAAGGACAGTAATCACGCCCATGTTTGCCATCTACCACGGTTCTGTTCAGAGCTTCCCTGGTGGCTCAGATGATAAAGAATCTGCCCACAATGTGGGAAAGCCAGGTTCGTTCAATCCCTGGGTCAAGAAGATCCCCTGGTGAAGGGAAGGGCAACCCACTCCAGTATTCTTGCCTGGAAAATTCCATGGATAGAGAAGACTCTCAGGCTACAGTCCAAGAGGTTGCAAAAAGTCGGACACGACTGAGCGACTAACACTTTCCCCTTCACTTTTATAGTTCTATACAAAGACCTCTGAGGGGAAAAAAAAAAATTGGTTCACATCCATGCCAAGGCATTCCTGGGAATAGTTCTTGCTGAAGTTGTCAACCAAGGTCAGTCTTCTGCTAGAAAAGGCCATGGAACTGCCTTTACATAACCCCTGACATCAAAACCTACACAGGTATCAACAGAGTTAGGTGCTAAAGTAAATCAAGGAGAACTCCAAGATGACAAAAACACAGGATAATTTATGGAGAAATTTGTTAATAATACAAATCATTCACTCAGAGTTAGAACTGGCCTTAGAGATCATTTATCCTACTGTTTTTTAAATGTATGACATGAAACCAAGGGAGTTCCAGAAAGGTTATTCATAAGTTCACTAAGGAGAAAATCATATACCAAATACGATTGGAAAGGAACTCTGGGTCTTTGCACCCCTGCTTTTACAAAGGTTACCACAATTTTTATAATGAAGAAGCCATTAGCATCCTTATTGCAAAGATCCTTCTATTCACTATACAGATGTTCGCCTAGAATTGCCCTGAGGTTATCTGGATTCATTTGATTTTTACTATGCAACATCTTTTGATGTTGAAGGAGCCAATATATGTTGAAGGCCTACTACACAGAAAGCATTGTGTTAAATCCTTCAGTATAGAGTCTGTTTCTCTCTGCCTTAAGACTTAAGAGTCTTTCAAATGTCTTCTCTATGTCTGTTTTTATTCTAGACAGATGCCTGTCAATTCACCTTCCAAGTCAAGCCTTTATTCCAAGCCAAGTTTCCAGTCTCCCTCACTGTCCCATTCAAGGGTCCTTTCCTGCTGCAGTGAACATCAACCTGATTTTTTATATATACAAATGTTATTATTTTTTTGGCTGTGCTGGGTCTTTGTTGCTACAAGTGGGCTTTCTCCAGTTACAGTGAAGGGGGCTCCTCTCCAGTTGCAGTGTGTGGGCTTCTCAATGCGGGGGCTCCTCTTGCTGCAGAGCCCGGGCTCTAGAACGTACAGGCTCAGTAACTGCAGCACACAGGCTCAGGTGCTCCATGGCACAAGGGATCTTCCTAGACCAGGGATCAAACCCATGACCCCTGCATTGGCAGGCAGATTCCTAACCACTGGACCACCAGGGAAGTCGTCAACCCGCTTTTTACATCCACCAGTTTTATGCTGCCTCTCGTCAGCTCTAGCCCACCCAGGTCTCCAATTGCTCTCTCAGTCTGAGTAGCAGGAGGTCCTCACTAGCCCCCTACACTCCCACTTTCCATCTATAGCCATGGCCCTTCTTTGAAAACACCTGCTTCATGTCCATCTGGTATTAAAATTATACAGCAAACCAGGAATCATTTTTCCACTTCTCTTCAAGCCTGGTCCTCTTTGACTCTCATGATATCATCTCATTTCTGGAAACTCCATTGCTACATGATAAATAATAAAAAGATTAATAGGAAATGACTGAAATCTTTATTTTGAAATAAGAATCCCACATGGCAACAAGAGGTCAGTTGCTATGAGACAAATCTCTGACATCTGATCACGTAAAAATTCTATTCTTGGCTCTGCCATCTATTCTTGGCCCAGCCAGGAGAGTTAATTGAGTCACTCTATCTCTCTGGGCCTTTTTTTCCTCCTCTCCCTCCTGTTGGTAAGAGGGCCACTGACTGCCTACCATCTCCCTAAATTTCCAGCTCCCAGAAGAGCTGGTTGGAAGTGCTGGTGAACAAGGATGCTAAGAGTTAATGGGAATGTCCCCATCTCCCCATCCCAAGAGAATTCTGGGACGGCTTGGCTAACTCCATCTGTTGAGGTTCCAGAAATGTCAGAAGTTAGCAGGGAAGTTGTGTCTAGCTGGTCAATGAATTGGAATTTCCTGTGTGCATTAGGAGCATACCATTTAGGAGGTAGATTAAGAATATCTACCTCCGGGCTTCCCTGATGGCTCAGCTGGTAAAGAATCTGCCTGCAATGTGGGAGACCTGGGTTCAATCCCTGGGTTGGGAAGATCCCCTGGAGAAAGGAACAGCAGATGACCCCATCTGGCCATCATCCCTGAGGGAGCCAGGCACCCAGCACCCAGCAGACCTCAGGCTCCTCACGCTGAGCAAATTGGTCATAGCAGTGCTGACCGCTGGTGAAGTAGTACCGGCCAGGTGTTAATGGGCCCGTGCCCACCCCACCCCTATTACAAAAGCTCCTCAAAAAACTTAGAACTACCACATATAATCCAGCAATCCCTCTTCTATGTATTTATCCAAGAGAACTGAAATCAGGATCTCAAAAAGATATTTGGACTCCTATGTTTATTGCAGCCCTATTCACAAGAACCAAACGATGGGAACTACCTAAACAGTCCACCAGTAGAATAAATGAAGAAAATGTGGCATCTGCACACAGTGGAAAATTATTCAACCAGTCACGGAAGGACAAACGCATGAATCCAATCATAGGAGGTATTTAAAGCAGTCAAACTCACAGAAACACAAAGTAGAATGTGCTTGACTGACTGCGGGGAGAGGGACATGGGGAGCTGCTCAATGGGTACAGAGTGGAAAGTTCTAGAGAAATTCTACACAGCACTGTGTCCACAGCTGACAATATTGCACTGTGTACTTAAAACTCTGTGAAGAGGATATACTTATGTTATATGGTCTTTACCACAATACAAAAATGATAATAGTAATATCTATCCCCCACCTTCCTATTGGTCTATGATAGAAAAATTAAAAATGGTCAGAAGTGGGTAAGAGCTATACAAATGTAAGAGATCATTACTTTGGTTATTACCCCATCTTGTTTTTTATCTATTTCAGAAAGCAAGATTATTCTCTAATTAAGTCTAAATTGGTGGGGGGGAGGCTATGTTTTACCCCCGATCCACCAGGACTCCTCTGGTGCCAAAGAGCAGACAGGGCAGCAACACAAATGAGCCGAAGCCAGTAAGACTCCTTAACCACAGACAGAGAGGAGCTGATAGTGTGAAGCTGAGAAAACACTGCCTTACAGAGCTTTCCTCAGCTCATGTGTACATCCAAAGGCAGAGCTATGCTCTTCAGCCAGGAAAGCAAGGGTATTTTTCATACCCTGGTCAGAGATGTTTCAGAGTCCTGGAGAGTCAGAGGCAGGAGCATACAAATTAAAATGCCACTGCATGCCCAGCTTAGAAGGAAAAAAGTACCAATTGATCTCCAGAAGCTAGCCCAGAGCATAGTACTCATCAGTCTAAATACACAGAAAATATTGGTTGTATGGGGGATGGATGGATGGATGGATGGATGGATAGAAGAGGGGAGTGGGAATGAATGAACAAGCAAAAAAATGTTTCCAAGTTGGGCTTCTATCTTTAGGAAGAGATGTCTCTCTGCCAAAATGATCGTAAACTGCTATTTCAACAAGTACCCAGTCAGACTTTGCTCATGAAAAGTTTTTCATGACACTATGTTCACCCCAATGCCCCTGCAGACTTAAAGGATGACTTTTTACAAAATTATAAAAAGTATTCCTTCTTATCATACAGCACTACCAAGGGGATGTATTCCAGAGACGCAAGGATGGTTCATATTCTGCAAATCGGTGTGAACAAAAGGAAGGATAAAAATCATATGATCATCTCAATAGAGGCACAAAAGTACAAAACGCAGCTGACAAAGTTCAACATCCATTTATGATTTAAAACTTTCAATAGAGTAGTAGAGAGGAAACATACAGCACCACAGAGGAGGCCACATATGACAAACCAATCGCTGAAATCATTCTCCATGCGGAAAAGCTGAAAGCTTCTCCTCTCGGGTCAAAAACCAAACGAGGATGCCACTCTCGCCATCCTCATTCCACACAGTATTGGAAGTCCTGAGACAGGAGACAGACGGGCTCCAGGGCGAACAGCGGGAGTCTGTTCCCTGCGGACCCACACTCCGAGATGAAGATTATAGAATAACAGGAGAGGCTGAGCCTTCCCATACAGGAGATAAAAGACCACATAGTCCCCATTCCCAAAGTCAAGAAGACCTTCCTGACTAATAAGACCCTTGGAGGTCAAAAGTGGAATGATATCAACCTTCCCATAGGCCTCTTCACTAGAATCCAACTTGGCTGAGAGATGTGCACACACATATTGGAGGACCCCAAGATATACCAAATACAGATTCATAACCAGCTAAATCAAAATGATTGGCCAAAGGACACCCACAAGAAACACTGTTAAACTGCTTAATATCACAAAGGTGCAAGTCTCCGAGTCCACGCCTGTGTCTATCCACATACTGTATTCTTTTCCTTCTAAGAAACACTTTGTTTCACTACTTGCTGTCTTTGTGGGAATTCTTTTCTGCAAAGCCAAAGGGCCAGGGCCTTGTCACTGACCAATGGTCTAGAAGCTAGGATTCAGCGCTCTCTGCTGTGGCCCAACCTTAATCTCTGGCCAGGAACCGAAACCCTGCTTCAGGCTGAGGCTACCCGAGATCAGTCCCAACCACGATAATTAGGCAAGAAAATGAAATATTAATACAAGGCACCCAAATTGAAAAAGAAGAAGTAAACCTATTACTATGGTTTGCTCTATGATGCTCTGTAGGGAAAACCCTGACTAGACCAAGAAATTAAGAACTAATCATTGAATTCAGTCAAGTTACAGGACACAAAATCATATAGTATGTTCTCCTTTTTGTCTGGCTTCTTTAACATAATGTGTTTGAAATTAGTCGGTTATTGTGAACAGCAGAAGCTCATTCCTTTGCGCGCTGAGGAAGATATTCCAATGGCCAGATCACATATGGAGAAGTGTTCAAAGTCACTGATCGCCGAGGGAAGGAAAATCAGGACCACAATGCAAGACGTCTACAGACTCACTAGAACAGCTACAAACAAATGCGGACAACACCAGTGCCAGTGAGGATAAGTGGGAACTGGAACTCCTGGACACCACGGCGAAGGAGTGTAAGCTAGGAAAGTCACTGTGGAAGACTGCTCGGCTTTCTAGTGAAACTGAAACATTCACCTCTTCCATGAACTAGCGATCTCACCCCTTGATATTTATTTACTCAAGAGAAATGAAAACATAAATCCACAAGACCTGTACAAGAATATTCATAGCAGCTTTATTTATAAAAGTCCCAAGTGGAAACAGCTTTGTGTGTGAGTTGCTCAGTGGTGCTTGACTCTTTGAGACCTCATGAACTGTCACCCTCCAGGCTCCTCTGTCCAAGGGATTCTCCAGGCAAGAATACCAGAGTGGGCTGCCATTCCCTTCTCCAAGGGATCTTCCTGACCCAGGGATTGAACCTGGGTCTCCCACATTGTGGGCAGATTCTCTGCCATCCAGGGGAACAGCTTTAACGTCCACCAATAAGACAGTGGATAAATAAATTGCAGTGTATCTATACAATGGGCATAATGCTCTGGGGCTTCAGTTTATGGAAAGAATAAAGTTTATCCCTCTAACAATTTTGTGTATGGCATAATGTGGGCACTGGCTTACAAATATGAGATTTTTGTTTTTGCTGTTACATAAATAAGAAACAAAGAAAAGTAGGTGAAAAAAGACATAAATCAACATGCTGACTGCCAACTCCTCAGTCAGTTCAGTTCAGTTCAGTCGCTCAGTCGTGTCCCTAAGCCTACTTAAATTTCTCATCCCCCTGGATCTAGCTGCCATTACTCTGACTTACTACAAGTGGGAAGTAGTCAGGAAATAAAACCATTTTTGCAACAACAAAAAAAGTAACCATAAAGCTTTGTTTTAGAGCCTTAACTTTCATAAAAGAGCCAAATTTCCTGCACGTTTAATCTGTTCAACTCAGACATCTTAAAGTACCTACTTCTGCATCCTTTGCATAATCTTTATTCCATTTTATTAGCAAATGATTCATTTCCTAGTCTGTTTTCATCTTCAAACCACCTCAAAACTCTTTGGAAAGAATCAGGAAAATAATCACATGCACTCATACAGAAACATAGATGTTTATACACACACACGCATTCAAATACGGACACGCACACATGTTGCCTTCACCTACGGACATAGGGAAGTCTTCATGTTTTCTACATGGATGTACGGTAAGCATCATATCAAACAATGAGCCACTTGATAGCAAATATGCCAGATGATACATCCAAGTGAGGTTCCCTGAAGGGCAGACTCTCTATCCTGATGCTGACAAAGCTATTCTTGCTCAAAACATTTTTGCATTTTTGGAAGCTACATAACATAGCGAAGAAATGCAAAAATATTATAGCAGAGCCTGGAGGAGAAAACCTACCCTAAAATATTTGAAGAGCCATTGTTCAAAAGAAGAATTACATTTATCATCTCCAATTTATAGATGAGGAAACTGAAGCTACACCACTTGTCCAAGGTCACTTGCCAATAAGGAGTGATGGCCAGTCCGTCCATGATCTGTTTTATCACTGATCCCCTTAGAACAGAATGGGACAGACTAGTGATGAAGAATGATAAAGATGGAAGCAGATGTTTCCCACTCTGGTGGGAGAGTACTGGTGTACAGTGGGTGCTTCAAGGGGAAAATGTTCAATCAAGCCCGGGGTGGGGGATGGGGGAGTGGTAGGTATCAGTGGTAGGACTTCACGGAAGAGCTACCACTCACAGGAAGGGGCTTTAAAAAGCTGATTCAGCTCTTTGCATATGATGGGTTTTTATTTGCTCACCTTTTTCCAAGGTCATTTCAGAAAAAAGCCAGGAGGGACTTGGAACATCCTTAATACAATTGTCTGGTCCTCAAAAGGTGTCTAACCCCTCTAGTGTGGATAGGACAAGGAGACAGCCTTGGAAAATGGAACCATTGTGGGCATTTAGGGCTTCCCTGGCAGCTCAGAGGGTAAAGAATCTCCTTGAAACGCAGGAGACTTGGGTTCAATCACTGGGTCAGGAAGATCTCCTGGAAGAGGTCATGGCAATCCACTCCAGTATTCATGTCTGGAGAATTCCATGGACAGAGGAGTCTGGCAGGCTACAGTCCATGAGGTCGCAAAGACTTGGACACGATTGAGCAACTAACACTTTCACACTTTCATGGGGATTTAAGTGGGCTCCCAATGCCTTCTCCCCTCTGCCTCTCAGACTCCAGAAATCCACGCTCAGATCTTCTTTAGCAGTCATGTTGTAATCCAAGAAGTGTAGGTGCACGCGCACACGTGTGCGTGTGCATGTGCATGTGTGTGTGCTGGGCGGGCAGAGAAAAGGGCCCAAGGCCTGGGGCCGTCTCTCCCTCAGCTCAGAGCATCCAGCTCTCGCACACAGAAAGCTGAAGCTGCCTGGCCCTTTGATCGGGACCCCATGCTGTGCCTGGTTCAGGGAATTTTTAAATTCTCTTTCATTTTATTGAGCGGCTTCCCATCCCACCTCCCATCCCCGAGCCAGGTCTCAAGATTATTGGGTCCTTCTTCTCATTGATTTGTTTTTCTGACCTTCGTAGTAGATGCAGAAATATATGGATGGAAGAAAGAGAAGGGGAGGAAGCCGGGGCAGCCTCGGAAGGGAGGGCGCATGGCGAGGGCCTTGCATCTGCCCACATTTCACAGAAAAGAGGCAAGCAGGATGGCAGTGCCTGGTGCCCGGGAAGAGGAAGCCCCTGGCTCGTGGGGGCAGCCACTGAAGACCAGGCCAGGCCACCACTCCGTGTCCCCCACAGCACCAGAGACTGACACCGCCCTCTGTTTCTCTGTATACCTGCTTCCTGAGCCTGCTCCGTGAGCACACACTCCCTGCCAAACTGCACTGGGAGCAGGAATGCGCCCGTTCTTTTCTTTCCCTCCCTCCATGAGTCCCGTTTTTGCATTAAACCCATGTCCTCTGGCCAACCACACTGGTGCATGTCCCATCCTTGACATGGAGGAGGAGGAAAGTGAGGATTTGTGGAGGATGCGTTGCATCGGCACTGAGAAAGGGGTTTTATTATATGACCGAGCGCTGGGCAAGACTGTTCCTCCAGAAACAGAAGCTGGGGCCCAAGGTGCAGCCAACTGGAAGGCCACGCTGGATATGAGTGTGATTCTTGTCCCTGACCTCTCCTCAAAGCCAAGGAAGAAGGCTTCAAGATGAGGATCTGGGATTCCTACAAGAGGGTTCCTACAAGTCTGGCCCCTCAAGTCCCAGGCATGAGCTGTGCCTACGTTAGCAGGGACATGCCTAGAGAGGTGGGGCATGGCAGAAGAGGAGCACATGGGACAGCCTGTCCGCTGAGGATGGTGCTGTTAAGTCCCCCACAGGTCAAGCAGACATCACAGACTGGACTGGACTCGTCTTTCTGGGCTGCATGCCAGGCAGGGGAGGGCAGGCAGCAGGAGGCTGAGAGGCTCCACGGTGAAAGCTGAGTGGGGTGTGGGAGCGGTCAGTCTCCATCAGGGAGTGACCGCAGGGCCCTTCCAGACCTAAACCCCTCACAAGCAAGCCTGGCCTTTGGACTCGGGTCACAGAGAGCATCAATAATCGGTCAGAGTCGGCCCAAGAAACACCATCACTGGGACTTACCTGGTGGTCCAGTGGCTAAGACTTTGCGCTCCCAATGCTGGGGGCCTGGGTTCTATCCCTGGTTGAGGAACTAGATCCCATATGCTGCAATTAAGACCTGGCACAACAAAATAAGTAAATAAAAATAATTTTTTATTTTTTTAAAAAGAAACACCAACGCCCATCAAAGGGAGCACCCAAGAAAGGACTATCATAGAAAGAGATGCTTGACTTCTCTCCCCTTTACCAGGGACAACATCCTGCAGGAACCAGGCTCTAAAAAGAAAGTAGGGGCTCCAAGCTTGCCTGGGGGAATGGAAGTAATAGACGTGAGATTCCAATTGAGTTTGAGAGTTAGCGGGCTCTGGGAAGCCCCCCAACTCCTACCTCCTCACCGCACACACAGGCTTGACTTCCAACTGCCAGAACCTGCATCTCTATACCTGCAGGCTCCCTCTGCAGTAAACACCTCTCCGCACTCAGGGGGGTGAATCAACACCCCTGGGAAGCAGCCCACATCCACTGACACATGGGCATCTCTCATTTGGGCAGAATAGACCCTGAGTCACTTGTTCTACACTGTATTCATTATCTTTGAGTGCATAAGAACTCACTCCCAAAACCTAGCAGCTTGAGATTGGCTGGTCTGGCTCCAGGTCACCCATGAGCTTGTAACCAAGATGTCGGCTGGGGCTGCGGTCAGTCCCAGGCTTGACTGGGCCTGCATGATCTGCTTCCAAGGTGGCTCATCCACATATCTGGCCACTGGCAGGAG
The DNA here is from genome assembly GCF_029378745.1 of Bos indicus. Lineage (NCBI taxonomy): Eukaryota > Metazoa > Chordata > Mammalia > Artiodactyla > Bovidae > Bos > Bos indicus. Next base: position 13,350,877 of record NC_091781.1, on the reverse strand, counting down.
GCCTCAGTCCATCATCACACACGCTTGCCTTCTTGAGTGTCCTCACAACCTGCGGCTAGCTTTCCCCAGGGCTATAATCCAAGAGAGACCAAAGTATAAAGGGGAAAGTCTGTTGTGACCCTGCCTCAAAAATCAGATCCTGTGTTAATTATCTACAGCTGCGTAACTAATGACCCCAAGATTTATCAGCTTAAAAATGTATTAAGTCACAGTTTCTATGGAATCTGGGAACAGCTTAGTCGGGGGAAGGGGGTACCTTTTGGTGTCTCTGACTGGGAGTCTCTCTCAAGGCTGCAGCCAGGGCTAAAGTCATCGCAAGGCTCGACTGGGGAAGGATCCCCTTCCAGGTTCCCTTGCGTGGCTAGTGGCAGATCACAGGGCCTTGGGGGCTGTTTTCTGGAGACACTAGTCCTCACCACGTGGGTCCCTCCATAGGGTAGCTCACAGCACAGGGGCTGGTTTGTTCTCAGAGCCAGTGGAGAAAAGAGCAAGAGGGCATAACCAAGGCAAAAGCCAGAGTCTTTCTGGGACCTAATCTTGGAAGTGAGAACTACCATCTTTGTTATATTCCTTTGGTTAGAACAGAGTTACTTCTTACTGGTTACAAGTTCTACTCCTCCAGGAAAGGGACTTCCACAGGGCATGGACTCAGGAGGTGGAGATAACTGAGGCCATCTCAGAGGTTGCCCATCATGGATGGCATCACTCCTTTCTGCCATGTCTTTCTGGACACATGGGCCATATGCATAGCTCACTGTGGGAGGGAGTTACACAGGGGACATGAACTTGGGGGGCCAGGATCACTGGGGGCCAACTTGAAGATGGCTCCCACAAAAACTGTTGCCAGAGAGCCTGAATGAGGTTAAGCACCTCTTGATAATACATTCTCAAACGTCCCTCCTCCTTTCCCTAGCCACTTCCCCACTCGCCTGCTGGTCTTTCCTGGCATCACCTCCCACATAAACCACCTGCACATGAGCCCTTATCTTGAGGTCTACTTTTGGGGGGACCCAGGTGAAGACAAAGAGTGAAACTTTAAACTAAACTCATACAAAAGCCGTGTGTGTGTGTTAGGAACTGATGCAAAATTGATTTCTTACTATTTAGACTTAACATTTTGAAAGCCATTGCAGTAAGTGTAAGATTTCCGAGCATGAGAGGCTTCATTTAACCCTGATGAAATCTAGAGGACTAGGCCTTAGAGAAGATTCAAAGCTGATAGAAAGAAGCCGAAGAAATATGAAAAGTCGGAAAGTACACTGAATATCCAGAAACAATAACATGCGAAACGGGACTATTCCCTTGAGCTCATCTCCCCTTGTGTTTTGGAGTTATGCCCTCATGCCTGCCTGCTTATCACCTTCCTTCAATAGGGGCCTTGTGTCAAGGCGTCCGTATTCTGCTTGGGCTCCAGTCAAGCCTTGTGCCCAGCAAATATTTCATACATTCATGAGGGAGACTTGCTCGGTAACCAAAATGTAAAGATGAAATGCAAAACACTTCAGAGCATGTTGGGGGATGGGGGTGGCGGTGGGGAGTTTCCCAGGAGGAAGCTAAGTCACTTGAAACAACTGTACGTTTTCATACATTTTTCAAAACTCACTTTGAGACTGACTGTAGATAGACAGGTATCAAATGACTCTTGACCTCTAAGTACCCAAAAAATGCCCAGGAGAAATCAAGGCCTTCCAATGCACTCAGTTGTGGTTCTATCAAGGGCTGGCTGGAGGAGCTTAAATCCAAATTAATTACCCAGACGTCTCTAGTTCAGAAGTTGGGCCACAGACAAACTCATCAGCATGCAACGGCAGTACCATTCCCACGGTGAGAAGAAAAGGGAGCAGGATAATGAGGGCAGCAGATAAAAGGGAGGCCACGGAGGAGTATCTTAATTGTATCTTAATTGAGTCACACACTTTCTCCTTCAGGCAGATCTCAGCCCTCAAGTCAAAAAAGAGAGTGGCCTTTCTGCTGGGGTGCTTCCTGTGTCCCAGCCACATCCGGTGTCCAAGGTCAATATACTGTGGCATTCGATTAGGAAACAAGCAAATCCGTGAACTGCTGCCACAATAATGCTAGACAGCAAACCACCTCAGGTCTTAGCAATAATCACGCATTTCCACTCATGCTTCAGTGGGTCCCCAGGTCATCTGGGGTTGTCAGATCCAGGCTGGGCTTGGCTGAGTGTTTCTGCCCCAAGCTTTGGCCCTCCCTGAGGTTTGGCCCATCTCTGCTTCACATGTGTTCATTCCAGCGCCCAGACTCAATGGGATGCAGATACCGAGAAGGTCTTCACTGAGCATAAGAGAAAGATTTGATGCATCTGAGACCTCTCCAGGCCTGGGCTTAGAAGTGGTACCCACTCATTTCTGTCCATAGACCACCAGCCCAAAGAAGTCATATGGCCAAGCCCAAAGTTAAGAGGTGGAGACAATACCGCACCCACAATGGATGAGGATGAGGATGAGGGTGTCAGGCAGTTTAAGGATGCAGACTGGTAATGCCATCTGCCAAAGCCTGAGTCTCCCTCCACAATGGAATTCCAATCATTTTGTGTTGTTTCTGGTAATCAGGAAGTATAAAGGTGGGCATGGCATGTGCACACCCCTGGCCCCCACGAATCCTGGAAGACACCCCCTACTTCACTTGCACTGCAGGGCTGGTTAGGGTGGACCTCAGCACTCGGGAGACTGTACTGTCAGAACCGGTTATCACTGTGTTATCCAGAGAGTGTGACGTGGCCTCTGGCTTTGGAATGTGAGGGTAATTGTGGGTTATGCGGTCATTCCCAGGGAAAGAAGAAGAAGGCCTTTCTTCAAAGACAGATGGGCTACTCTACAATTACGAATGTTCTACAACCATATTGTCCCTTTTACACTGGGTTTGGCCTATGTGGTTGGCTGGCAAGGCTATTTCTGGGAAAGAAAAGGCTTCATTTATTTTCTGAAGGTAGGGTCAAAAAAGGGGGGAAAAAAACCACACATTTTTGGGCTTGGGTTGACAACTACAGAAAACCACCCCCAGACTGCACCAATGTGCATAGCTTGAACTCAGTTGTGACAAAAGTACTTCCTCAGGTCCTGTGAGTTACCCCCTGGCTATGCCCAGGGTCACAAGGCACAGACCCACCTGCAGGCTGACCTGGCTCCAGGGTGCCTGCCCAAGGAGTGAGTGGCGACTGGATTCCAGCCCATCCTCCACTTGGCAAGCCAACCCCCCAGACTAGGGCTGTATCATCCCATAGGAAGGAGTACCTTTGATTGTCCATCTGCCCACAAGGGGCAGCTTTTGGTAATTCACAGAAAGACAACTCGCCACCAAAGGGGCATGAATCTCCTTGGAAGTCAGATGCTCAGCTCTAGCAGATGGCCAAGGGCTGCCTGGCACAAGGTGGCACACTGGACTGCTGTTTCCTACTCCTCAGCACCCACATCCTTTGCCACATGACTCTGCAGGGCCCCCCACTAGACAAGGAGGGCCGCACACCTCCATCTACTCACAGGGGTCTTGGCTGCACGACTTGCTTTGCTTGGTGGAATGTCAGTGGAGCTGTGGTGAGCAGTGGCTTTCAAATGCACTTACTTCATCAAACCTGGCCCCCTGAGCCTCTGCCACCTGCCATGGGAAGGGCATGCTCCCAACAGCCACTGGTACTAGGTGAAGGAGCCCCATGGAGACCCACATCCACCTTCAAGGTCCCACAGATCAATAAGCAAAAGTAATAAATGTGTGCTCTTTGTTATGCTGCACTATTGCAACAAAAACTGACTAATACACACGGTGATTCACAGAGTGAGATAAACTCCCTCAGAGCAAGAAGCCTGGGTAGTGCAGCTAAGACAAAGCAGCCGGGGGTGAAAGAAAACAGAAAAACCAAGCTGATATTCTGCCAAAGGACTGAGCAGGGAGGCCGACTCCAGCTGGAATGGAACCTGAGGACATCAGGTGAAAGCTAATGAATTCAAAAGAGGAGCTGGAAGTGACGCCCTGCCAGATTCAGGAACTGAACTCCTGGGACTTCACAGAAGCACGCCTGAGGCTTCCACTGTGGCTGAGGAGGGGCTACCAAGAGTTCTGAGTGTGCCCAGATATTTATGATGTTAATCAAGGTGGCCCCAAAGTGAGTGCCACTCAAGGGAGCAAAGGCTCACCATGCTGGGCATCATGGGGGATGGGGGGACAAGGATGCCCAGAACACCCTGCTTTCAGCACAAGGGCCACAACGCACTCCCAGGGCAGCCCTTCTGAGGACGGCAGACATTCTGTCTGCAAGAGTCTTTCCACGGAGTCAGCCAGTTTTTAACGAGGGCTGTACACCAGGAAGTGCAGCCACCTCACTGCCCATTTTTCCCGCCTTGACCACAGTCCATCCAGCTGCAGTCGCTTTGGCTTTTGCTAATCCAGACGCACGTCTCACCACTTGCAGCAGTGAACTACAGAACGTTCAGGTCTTACTGGCTTGTGGGGAGAGATGCTGGAAAGGAGAAAGGAAGGGAATTCCTCTGCCACCCGGCTTCCAAGCCAAAACCAAATACCCAAGTCAAATGCTTAATACCCAAAGGTCACCCGGGAAAACAAGCCCAAGCGTAACATGCATCTAACTTGGACAGAAAGGACACAGTGGCCACTCTCCAAGTGTCCTGCTTCCCTGGTGTGACTGTGCCAGACTCCAGGGCCATGAGGACAATGACCCCGGGGTTCACTCCTTTAAACTGTTTACAACAGTACCCAGAAAGAATCGCTTTGCTAAGAACTTTTTCAATAACAAGAAGATTCTAGGAGAAAAACAGCAGGTAAAGGAGATTTAATAAAAAGTAAAACTGTAAACTACTTTCATGTAAAACTGAGCTTCAGTAAAATGATACCAATTGAAAACCAATCACTGGGGCTTTCACATGAGCCACTGCTAATCCCCTCAAAACCTGCTGGTTTGACACACGCAGGAGTGAAGGTTAGAACCGTAACATGACCAACTGACAGTTAGCCAGCCACTAAGTGACAGAACCTGGATTCGAATCCACTGCTGATTTAACTCTGAAATTTATTTTCTTTCCATGATACTAGACTGACATTAACCCTATATTTCATATAAAAGCAGATATAAAATCTCAATGTCTAACAGATGTAATTTTCTTGAGTTTTCTAGGACCCAACTTAATGTCTCTCTCCAGTTCAGTCCACCAGGGCAATGGTAACCCAAACTCAGGCAACTGCTGGGCCCTGTCCTCCCCAGGCTGCACAGCGGGCACTCGAGATGCTCCGCAGCACGTCTCCCCAGACACGTGGTTCTAGCCCAGTGGCAGGTGACATGTCCACAATGATCCCCATATGCTGCCAGCACCCAAGTCGAGCAGGAGCCGCCACACCTCTCTGTTCTGCTGCTTCAGTGGGGGGGCGCCCTGGCCTCCAAGTCATTTAGGAAGACAATTTTGAGACCCAACCATCCCAGGGTCCCCAGAGAAACTGAGCCCCAGCTCCTGTGGGGCTAACCTGCTCATCACTGCCCCTTCCATTGGCTTCTCCTCCTTCCCTGACTCACTCCTCCCATCCCCTCACTTCTACTTCCTGGAATCTCCTCCCAAATAAACTACTTATACTCCCTGATGGCTCCGGCAGTAAAGAATCCACCTGCAATGCAGGAGCCACAAAAGACTCAAGTTCCACCCCTGGGTCGGGAAGATCCCCTAGAAGAGGTCATGGCAACCCACTCCAGTATTCTTGCCCAGATAATCCCAAGGACAGAGGAGCCTGGCGGGCTACAGTCCACGGGGTCGCACAGAGTCAGACATGACTGAAGCGACTCAGCATGCATGCACAGGTGAATCCTTGTCTCGGGATCTGTTTCCAGAGAAACTCACACTAACGTGGTTTAGGTCCAGGTTCTTGGGGACTTCTGCAGGGTGAAGGCATAGCAAGGACAGATGGATGGATACGGTTTAACCAATGGGCCCGTCACTTGCCCCCTGAGGTGTCAGCAGGGACATCCCCACCCCAACATCCCGGCCACCAGGCTACGGAGCTGTGGCTGAGTTGCCCTGTGTTCTGTCCTCTGGCTCACTCAGGCCCTCTTTTCTGTTTCTGCGCCAGACCACACGGGGGTTACAGAATCCCCTGAAACACTCCATATAGCCATTCCCACCTCCCTAGGGCTCCACCCAGGGAAGAACACAGAGGCCTCCTCTCAGGTCTCATCAACTGGTGTTGGCTTTGGCTGCTTCCCCGATGCTACACCGAGAAACCAGAGCTGGGGTCCCTCTCTCTAGGACCACCAGAGTCCATCCTTTCATCACTTTGCTTCTGGTTCCCTTTATCCCCACCCAGAGAGAAGCCGTCTCCCCTGAAACATCCCCCTCCCTCATGCTATGTCCCCTCAGCGTTTCGTCTATGCCCGAGTCCCCGCCATCCCCCGAGGGCCCCGGTTTGCGGAGCCCAAAGTCAGGAAGAAACCAGCAGGCTACGTTCTGCTTTCTGCTTGTCACTTCTGTCCCTGAAACAATTATTTCAGGCTGGTCCCCTAAAATCCTTGGAAGGTTTGGGGGTAGAGGGGGGACCACTGTGGTAAAAATGAGGGGACTAAAAATACAAATATCCATTTCCATTGTTTTAATATCATCCTTCCACCTTTACGGGCTTCCCAGGTAGCTCAGATGGTAAAGAATCCACCTGCAACTCAGGAGACCCGAGTTCGATCCCTGGGTCAGGAAGATCTCCTGGAGAAGGGAATGGCAAACCACTCCAGTATTTTTGCCTGGAGAATCCCATGGACAGAGGAGCCTGGTGGGCATGGGGTCACAATGAATCGGACACGACTGAGTGACTAACACTTTCTTCACTTCTATTCTTTTCCACCTTCATGAGACACATTAAAAATAATCCCTCGCACAATGCAGTCCTAATGTAAAATCCCACTGTTTCTTCCCCAAGTGACTGGAGTAGAGTCCTTCGTTTCCTCCAGATCTTTCCTGTGCCCTCGCCTTCCGGACTGGCTTCCTCATTTCCTGACACCAGGGTTTCTGCACTTTGAGAAGGGCTGCCCAGCCCCTCTGCTCACACTCTGAGTTCAGGTTTGACTACGATTCGGGAGACGCTGGCTTTCCTTCTCATCAGCCTTTCTGTACAATGACTGCTGTGACTGGCAGTTGCCCAAGAAGCACTGCTCCTGCTTTTCTGTCCCCACCCCCACGGTGGCGCTGTGCTGGGAAAGGCACTTTCTGCTCCTGTGGCATCTGACTGCACACCCACCAAGGCCCCGCCTCATCCAGGTCCCGTGAGGGCATGGCTGGCCCAGGTTTGTGTCCAAACCCAGGAGACAACCATGCCATCAGCTCTCAGGAGAAAATGAGGTCCTGATAGAGATGGCTTCTGACACTCACAGAATCACCGCGAGGCCCACGTTTTTAACTGTCTCAGAAAGGAGAATCCCCTGGTCAAAAGGAAACAGCCCTCTGCCGCTTCCCCGGGTGCCCTGACCTTACCGCCCAGTGTGGGGCTCAGTGGGTGGCTTGTGGCTGCCACTTTTAAATATCAGCTCAAACTCTCTTTAAGAACCATTTCTAACTCTGGTTTTGAGACAAGAAATAGCACCAAAACCCATAAAACATCCCATACAAAATGTACCGTACCACCATTTTTTTTTAATGAGGAAGATCTCAATATGTTGATATGAAACCATAACCAAGATACATCGCATGGGGAAGCAAGCAAATGACAGAACAATGTATTACGGATTTTTAAGCAGTTTATATAAATATTTACTGCTTCCCTGCTGGATCAGTGGTAAAGAATCCTCCTAGCAATGCAGGGGACATGGGTTCAATCCCTGGGTTGGGATGATCCCCTGGAGGAGGGCATGGTAACCACTCCAGTATTTTCGCCTGGGAAATCCCACGGACAGAGGAGCCTGGTGGGTACAGTCCGTGAGGTCGCAGAGAGTCGGACACGACCTATCAATTAAACAACAACAACAATATAACAGTATGTAAAGAATGTCTCTTAAAAGAAGTATTTTTAAAAACCGAAAATGTCAGGAGTTCCTGAGGAGGGAGCCTGGCAACTCAGGATTATTTCTCCTTTTCACTGAACCAGCTTCACCATCTCCCTATATTACTTTTAAAAGGAGGCAAAGAAAAAGGAAGCACACTGTTAAATTGAACAGAGGCTCATAAAAAACAATCTATGGGCATCATATTTACTCAAGGAACTTGTTGAAAATGGCAATTCCAGTTGGTCAGGGAACTCTAGGATCTGCATTTCTAATCAGACCCCGGGTGATCCTCACGTCAGTGGACTGTGCTCTGAAAAAAACCTACCACAAAATGCTAGCCTCGCAGGGCTGCAGGGCAGGCTGCTGAAGGCTCTGGAAGAACTGGTGGACTGGAGACAGGCAGTGTTGAGGGCACCTGGGCATCCCGAGGGCCGTCCCTGGGAGGGCAGCAACTCTGCTCACCATGACACCGAGTAAAGTAAGGGACAAGCCGCTTCCTTTCTGCACTCACCTCTAAGATCCGTGACAACCATCTCACTGCATGGTGTACTTGGCAGCAGCTTACTTTGTTCGCTTGCTCCTTTTCCTTTGTAGAAAATGCTCCCCTAACCTAAATGGTGAGCAAAATTAAAAACAGCATAATTATAAAAGAAAAGGGAAGCTGAGATTCACAAGTAGCATGAAATCTAAACTCGAACCCAACAGACCTTTGTAACAATCTACCAAAAAAAAAAAAAACAGACAGAGAAAGCAAAGGCAAACAATTCCAAAATGATTTAAAATTAACTGACATCTGGTTATAAAGGAAAGAGTCATCAGGCACCCAAACTTGAGGTGATGGTGGACTTCTAATGAATCTTAAAAATTTACAAAATTGCAGTGACCACTGGGAAGTAAAGATGTCCCCACTAAATGGTGGCAGTGATACAAAAAGCACTAGCTGGTCCTTTAGGTTGATTTCCTGGGGCTGTGAAGGCAAGAGAAACAGGTGCAGAAGAAAAGCAGAGCAATCAGCTGTTTGCAGGCCAATCTGAAATTTTAATTCACGCAGGCTCCAGGTGCCTGGGCCAACACAGTTCTCAGCCGCTCTTAAGTGCTTCACAAACTCTAGCAGGCACTGGTGATAGGACGAGCCCTAGCCAGAGGTTCCAGGAGCCCTGTCTAGTCCCGGCATCCTGCATATGTCCCCGAGAAGAGCAGGCAAGAAGGACAGGGTAATCAAACAAAAGATGCATGCTGGGACTCCGTGGTCCAGCATAGAGCTGAACCTGGACCCCCTTGGACCCCAGCCCCCCGCCCCACCCCACCCCCAGCAAAAAGGAGAGAAAAGCCTATTTTGCCTCAACCTGATAATGAGGCAGCTTCATTATAAGATTAGCTGCTGGGATGAACAACACTCTCTTAATAATGCACACATCGCTATGACAACCATCCGCTTCGGCACCTAAAGATAACTTCACGGTATGGCCATGCTTCTGAGACAGGAAGGAAGGAGGCAGGGCACAACCATTAAAAGTATGACACAACCATTAAAGACCAGATACAACCGAAACTGGTTAGGACCTACTAGGCCCAAGACGGCAGACAACTTGACTTCCGGGAGACTTTGAGCCTTATTATGTGCTCACTGTATTATATTAGCAAACACTAAATGGCACATCCCTGGGCGCCATGACAGATCCAAGGCCAACCATAAAAGGCCCGAAAGTGGGCTGTGGCCCACCTCTTAGAATCCCCTCTGCTTCTCCAAGACAGCTAGAACTTCCTCCCGTTCCTTAGCCTATGAAATTATCCAGCCCCTAAAAATTAACCACCCCCACACCTCAGGGCCTGTTCTCACCTTTGTGAGCTCTGTCTGTGGAGCGTGTATCTCCCGGGGCCGCTCCTGCCTTCTGAGAGGATCCCCACTCTGCCAGTGTCTCTCTCTAAATAAACCTCTTTTACTTTACTACCACTTGCTCTTGAACGCTTTCCTGCCCAAAGCCGAGGACCCTGCCTTGGCGACTGTCTAGGCACTGAAGGAAACCCGAGACTTGACCATCCTCTTGTGCCCCATTTTTTCCTACAATATGGCCTACTTTGAGAAGAAACGCGGTTTCCCGTGGGCTCCAACATTCTGCTCCTCACTAGTGGCTCCCGCTCAGTGCAGAGCCTGTGCATGGAAGTGCCGTACAAGCCGGCGCGCGTTCACGTGTGTGCTTGCACGTGTGTGCGCGCACCAAGGGGTAAGCAAGGAGTTCAGGCCTTCTCTGCAGTCCTGGGCGCAGGGATACCGTCCAGTGCTCAAAGTTGGTCGCATTTCTGTTTGGCCCAGACACCGGAGCGCGTTGACACAATTATTCAGGAAGACAAGCTTGGCCAGGATTAATACTGTGATTAATTACGGCGGGAGCCCCAACAAGCGAGGGCGTGCAAGGGAGGGACGTGACAGCCCCCGGCGAGCTGGCCAGCTCGCCGGCAGGACGGCCGAGGGGAGTGTTGAGTGCGGAGCCGCATGGGCCTGACTGTAATGAGAAATGAGAAAAGTGCTGAAAAATTGATGGCGCCTGCAGATCGCACAGGCTGGCGCGCAGCAGGGTCCCTGCAGCCCGCGCCGGGCTCCGTATGCTAATGCGGGCGCCCGGGCCGCAGACGGGGAGGAAGAAAAGCCGCACAAAAGAGAGAAATGCAAATGACAGACGCGGAGATCAGTGCCGAGAATCCGGGATTAACTGCGTGGAGCTGGTGCTCGCCTGAGTTTAACCCTTTCTGGACTATATTGGGGCTTCAGAGGGTGGGGTGGTGCTGCTGGGAGCTCGGATGTGGACCTGGGTCCAGGCCGAAGCGGAGATTCAGGAAAATGGAGATGGGAAGAACTAAGAAGCTAGCTGGTTCTTCAAGGGCGGTGACTTCTTTGGAGAAGGTCGGGGGTGAGGGTCGGGGTGGTGAGGAAGTGACCCCTGGGGTAAGAAATGCACTGGCCCAGATATGCGCTTCCTGGTACTGTTGGCCCCACAGGCAGCCAGAAGAGATTCTCCCATGTAGGCAGTGGTAAAAGAGGCCAGGAGGAGATAGCACCCAGGAGGCTGCTATGACTAGCGCCTCCACCTGGGCAGTGGATATACCGATGGTTCCAATACGATTTATGGGTTATTGTAAATATCAGGTGTGTGCACTTTCCTGCATCTCTGTTATACTCCAATCAAAAATGAAACGAGGAAGAAAAAAAACGAAGTCTGAGCAGAAGAGCAGAGATCTGGTTTAAAGCTTTGCAGACTTGCCTTCTCTGGGAGTGGACAGCAGAGGAAATATTTCATGGATAGTGGCAGGCTCAAAACACAAGTCAGGGTTGTAACGATGTGGGTGCCCTCCTAACTGGGGGTATGGCAACCCACTCCAGTATTCTTGCCTGGAAAATCCTGTCGACAGAGGAGCCTGGAGGGCTACAGCCCAGGGGGTTGCAGAGTCAGACACGACTTAGCAAGTAAACAAACAATACCTGTTTCACTGCGGTCAGTACTCATGGAGAGGAAAGCATGTGACCACAGAGACAGACTCATTCCAGCCCTCCTTCCTGGGAAAACTTGTCAGGATGAGAAGCTGGCAAGAATGCCCCAGGCAGTCCGAAGGTGTGTGGCGTCAGGGCCTTAGACCAGCTAGGAGGGAAAAGGGGGTCCAGAATTCCAGACAGCATAATTCCATGTAAATACAGGCCAACCTGGGAAGAGGCTGGTGACACAGGGTCACACAGACATAAATATATACATTTCAAGAGAGAACAGAATCAGAGATTACATATATGTAATAGAACTTCAGTTACATTTCTATATCCAGCTATTAATAGTATTTCCCTCCATGGGATAGAAGGACTTGGACTTTCTCTGTAGTGTTTGAATTTTTCATACTCTTTTACTATTAGGGGGAAATGCATAAATGTAGCTTCATTTTGAAAGGAAAAAATGGCACAGCCAGTGGGAAACATGGGAGTAATAAGCTCCGCCGTTCCGGTGGCCTCATTCCCTGAGCTAGGCTTCTGGGTGAAGTCTTCCCCAGATTCTTCCCATTCATGAGCAGCAGCTGAAGTCCCTGCCTGTGAGTCTAGGGAATTCCCATCTGCTTCCCCAGGAAGCACTGCTCTTGATCCCTGCCATTTTACAGATGGAGGCACAGAACTGCAGGTCCAGAGGAGATTGGGGGATTGCCATTGTGGGAGACAGGGTGAGTTTATCGACCGCCTGTTGGATGCCCACACTGTGAGGACACTGCCACACGGGACTTCTGCCAAGCTGCACCCTGTCGTTTCCCCGATGAGAAAACCCTTTGTGAGCAATTTGCCTTGCCTAAAGAAAGTCTCTCGGGGGAGAGTATGGAAATCACTGTCCACCCCGAGATGTGGCCACACTCTTTGTGTCTAGCCCAGGGTCGGAACAGCAGAGGGCCCACAGCTGTGTTGAGAGAGAAATGAAATCTACAGCCAAGGAGAGGCAGGCGAATGTATACACACACCAAGAAAGGAGTCCAGTTTGGGTGGTGGTTATATTTTTTCCCCTGGGACAATCAAAATAAGGCAGATTGTCTATGCCAGAGTTCCTTTGAACCAGAAATTACAATCTTTGCTTGAAGAGACAAGAGGATTCCAAAACAGTTTAAATGTCCTCCTTTTCTCCTTTTACTGCAAAGCTCCAGTGAACTCCAAGCCCAGGGGTATTCACTGCAACACAACAAATTAACCAAATAGGACTGGAGAATCATTAGGGATCTTTCTTTCCCTTTAATTCAAGCCCCCATGTGAGGACAGGGCTGGGGAGGGGAGGGGAGTTCAGGGAGGAGGACACCTTTGCTAAGGTAGACATGGCTTTGCTGGGCAGAGCAATTATCCTAAAAACATCTGGAGCATGAAATTTTAAAATGCCCAAATGACAGTGAGTCGAGCTGGTGCTAAGGGTATTCTTTGTGAGATGCCACAGGATGGGGCGGGAAGCTTTCCCAGGAGGTGAGGTCTGTTCCCTTTCTCTACCTGTCCTGAAGCAGAGGCTTAGGATTTGAATGTCAGTGCAGGACTCTCCGTGTCCTTCTGATCCTCAGACAGGAAGGAATCCGGACATCACAGCGGATTGCTTCTGCATCAGCCACATGGAAGGGTAGCCAGGTGTTTTTCTGCTTTATATTTCTTTTGTGGTGGCTCTGATGGTAAAGAATCTGCCTGCAATGCAGGAGACATGGGTTCACGCCCTGGGTCAGGCAGGTCCCTGGAGAAGAGAATAGCTACCCACTCCAGTATGCTTGCCTGGAGAATCCCATGGACAGAGGAGCCTGGTAAGCTACAGTCCATGGGGTCGCAAAAGAGTAGGACATGAGTGAGTAACACTTTCACTTTCACAAATATAATGCATTCAACTGACATTTAAAAACAAAACAGCTGAAAAAAAAGACCTGACCTGTGATTCTTTCACCAACTCCTTATTCTGAAAGTTGTTAAAAGAGAAGAAATAAGCAACCCTCTGCTTTTCAGGAGTAGCAGTTTACACCTAATGATGATTTAAAAAAAAATCTTTACAGAAGAATGCCAGCTAAAAGACGTAGAAGGAGTGAAAAGATTTAAAAATAGCCAGTTTGCAGCCCTGAATGAAATGATTCAGACAATGATTAATCAATGAGAGTTAAAGCCATTAGGAATTAGAATGAAGAGTCATTTTTCAGTTATGTGAAAGTGAGAAAATTTACTTCCCATCTGTTAGGAATTCACTAAGATGTTAACCCCCCAAATAAGGGAGTGGACATGGCTCCCACAAAACAGAGCAGAAAGGGTAAGGGGAAGTCAGAGAGATGGGCAAGCAGCTCAGACAGCAACAGAGGTTGGAAGGCTGGAGTCTGGAGATGAGATTTAAGAGAGCGTATACCGCCCAGAATTTGGACCAAAGGCAAGTAATTTAAAAACAAAAGAAAAGATCTTTTTAACTCCAGGAAAATATAAAAGCAGCCTGTTCAAAGAAGGTGCTGTGATCACAACACACTAGTCGTCTCTGTAAGGAACAGTGTTTACGTAGTCACAACAGTGCTACGTAAACAATTTTCCACTTAAAACATTTACCTAGAGTCAAGCAAGAAGACTCAGGGTGAAGGAATACAACACACGCATCTTCCACCTTGACGATGTGGACATTTAAGTACAGATAATGGAGTGGAAACGGGATAGGAGATCTGTAGGGATGTTAACACCTTCATCTCACCAAATGAGGAGGCAGAAGAAACAGTTTGGGGAGTTCCCTGGTGGTCTAGTGGTTAGTCCTTTCGATGCTGATTGTCCCAGATCCAATCCATGGTCAGGGAACTGAGATCCCACCACTGAGTGATGCAGCCAAAAAAAAAGTGTAAGCGTATTTCCGAAAGTGATCAATGTAACCCATAGAAACCATAAAGAGTGATATAATTATATCAGGCCACTGGAGAGAGATGGAGAGGTAGTGGAAGGGAGCTAGGTCCCCATGTGTCAGGAGGTCAACAATGAATGTCCAAAACTGATCAGTATCTATTTTAAAATATGAAGTAACTTTCAAAAGAAATAGCTAAACGTATGAATAAGATTCATCTCAGAAGAGTGGGGGTTGGTGGGAAGGATGAAGTAAGAAACAGTTTATAAACCTTTCTGTACAATTTGATTTTTTAATCAAGAACACATATTAACTCTCTTGAAAGATCTATATTAAAAATATAGGGAATCCCCTGGTGGTCCAGTGGTTAGGACTCAGCACTTTGACTGCCATGGGCCTGGGTTCAATCCCTGGTCAGGGAAATAAGATCCCACAAGGTACACAGTGTGGCCAACGGGGAAAATACATACATATATATATATATTTAAAAGAGGTGTATGAAACCATTGATTTGGAAATTACTGTCATCCCATGCATAAGTATTATATCAATTACAATAACATACTGACATAGAATTAACAGAATTGCAACTCAGCAATTATTATGGGAATTACTGACATCCATAATTATTGGGTCTTCCCGCTCTTAAGTTGGCATGCCTCTTAAATTATTCATGCTTTTATGTCTCTGAGTAAAACTTTTGTCCTCTGTTTATATATTGTTTCTGTGTTTTTCTTGGTTGAGTTTATCCCTAAGATTTTTATATTTGTATTCCTATTTTGAATGGGATTTTTAAAGTAAAATCTACAAGTGATTATTGCTAACATAGAAAAATAATCAATTCTGATATTTTAAAATATGACCCTCATACTATAATCTTATATTATCCTAAATGGTTTTTCAATTGAGTCTGTTGGGTTTTTCTTTTAATAGGTGATAATAATATCATCTGTAATGATGAGCTCAGCTTTAATTCTGTTTATTCCTTTGCTCTCTTTCCTCTGTTTTGTAAGTTGTTAACAGTAGCAATGTTGAGCATCCTTGTTTCCTCCCTGATGGTAACGGGAGCCCATCTAATCGTTCTACCCAAGCAAGTTTATAGTAGTCAAGGGGATGGGATTTCAGATCAGACTACCTGGGTCCTGGGTCAGATTGGATCCACTGTTTACTTAGCATCGGTTCAGTTCTGTCGCTCAGCCGTGTCTGACTCTTTGCGACCCCATGAACTGCAGCACGCCAGGCCTCCCTGTCCATCACCAACTCCCGGAGTTCACCCAAACTCATGTCCATTGAGTCGGTGATGCCATCCAACCATCTCACCCTCTATCGTCCCCTTCTCCTCCTGCCTTCAATCCTTCCCAGCATCAGAGTCTTTTCAAATGAGTCAGCTCTTCTTAGTAGTGTGACCTTAATCAATTACTTACCCTCTCCACACCTGGGTTGTTTTTGGTTTTTTGACTATAAATGGTATAACAGTGTCTACTTCATTGGATGTGTGCATGCATGCTCAGTCATTAAGTCATGTCCAACTTTTTGCGACCCCATGGATTGCAGCCTGCCAGGCTCCTCTGTCCATGGGATTTTCCAGGCAAGAACACTGGAGTGGGTTGCCATTTCCTCCACCAGAGGATCTTCCCAACCCAGGGATCTAACCCGAGTCTCCAGCATTGGGAGGCAGATTCTTTACCACTGAACCACCTTGGAAGCCCCTCATTGGGTAGCAGTGCTCATTAAATGAGATTTTATGTGTACAGTGCCTATACAATGCATCAGCTGGTCTAGTCCATGGTACTTTCAAGAATCTAATATATAACACTTGTGCTATATCATCCTGTTAGATCTGGCCTTTTATTAGTACTTTGAGGTTATTTGGGGCCCAACTCTGCCCTTAGTTTTCATGGTTTCCATTGGTTCAGCAGTTTGAATCTTGCTTATTATCCCCTGGGAATAGAGTAGAACTTTGAGGTGCTGTATCCATTTTACACAAGGAATCCTCACTGACGCTCTAGTTGCCTGTGGATCTTGTCCTCTCTTCTTTGCATCTGATTGAGAAAAGAGCATGGGCTTTAATATCAGACAGCCCTGCGGGGAGATCACAGCTCTGGACTTACGATGGAGTCCTAGACAGGGTCTTAGCATCTGTTGCTTTCCAGATCCTCGTCTCTAAGTGGAATGAAAGTCTCCCTCATGGGGCTATTTTGAACATTAAAGATGAGCAAAAGCTCACACCTAGCCTGGCGCCTGGACCAACACACCCTCTTCGTGGCTTTCTGTCCCTCTATCCAGGACCTCTTTGTCCACAATCCGAAGCAGTGAGTGGCCTGGGGAGGTGGGAGCAAACGGAGCTCCCAGGGATGATGCCCAGCTCCACCTCAGGTGCATGCATCAACAGTTGGGTCTTTCCCGGCTCAGCTCTGGCGGGAGTCAGAGGCGCTGGCCCCTACCCCTGGTACAGCAGCCAGGCGTCTTGGGAGATGCCCCACCTCTGGAAGAACCATGAGAGGCCTCTCGCTTCACCAGCAGCAGCTCTAAAACCCTCCGCCGAGGGGCTTGGTGTGCAGCACAGAGACACAGCTTCTTCCCCGGGAGAGATCAAGTCTCCCTCAGCCGGAGCCCGCTCAAAGCCCTTAGACCTTCCAGGAAGGCTCCCAGCAGCTTGATGCAAAATATTTATTAATATTTGGACAAGACAAAGGAATGCATTACCATGCAGCCGCATCGGCAAGCAGCAAAGAGACATTCGAATCGCTCTGAGTCACCCCAAGCAAATGCCACAAAACACAAAGGCCCTCCTGCCGCCTGTCTCAGTTGACAGAATACCAATTACCGCATCTGTGGGCTCGTCCACTTGGCACCCGTGTGAGCCTCTGCTGTGCCCTGTTTGCCGAGCCGTCTTCACCAAGGACGCAGAGAGGAGCACAGAGATTCTGAGCAACGGTGACGCTTCAGCCTCGAATCCAGATTTTCATGAAAGCCATCCTTGGGAGGTTTTCCTGAGTGTCATCTGGATCCATCAGACCCCTGTTGTGTGTTCAGCATCATAGAGTTGGTTCTTCCTCCTCCCTTTCCTGTCTCTCTGGCTCCAGGCACTAACCCAAACCAGAGACCTGGTGACACCCTGGGGTCCCTCTCCATCACCCCACTATCCAGTTGGTCACCAAGCCCTGTGGATTTGATTTCCCAAATCAAACCCAAATATCTCCATCTCTCTTCCCCCTCCTCATGACTGTTGGCTGAATTACTGCACAACCTTCTCCTTGGTCTCAGGGCTCCAGTCTCTCCCTCTTCAATCCATTTCCACAAAGCAGCAGAGTCGATTGTAGGCTTCCATGCCGCCACTAAGGGCTTGCTGTTGGGTAAGTCCCCAGTCCTTAGCATGGCATACAAGGCCCTGTGGGGCCTGCCACCACCCACCTCTCCCTGCCCTCCAGGGCGCCCAGTGCCACACCCCAGCCAGGAGGAACATGGTCCGGTTCTGTGATGCTCATCGTTGTCTCCCTGACTGTCCCCACTGCCTCTGCCCACCTCCTCCTGGTTAGCTCCCTTTCCCCCTCAGACTCAGCTCCAATGTCCTGACCTCGGGACACCTTTCTTGGTCCCACTCACACTGACTTTGCTGCCCTCCACCAAGCTCCACAGAGTGCTGGGCTGGCATATCTAATAACACTTATTGCACATCCTTGGTCACATCCATTGTCCCTAGTTAGACTGTGAACTCCACACTGACCTCTAACCCTGGGTTCTGCAATAGTGGATGCTCAGTGAACATTTCCTGAAAATATTAATTCATTCTTCAAAGCAAGGCTCTGATGAAACACCCAGCTACTACCACCCATTTGAAGAACACGTTACTGTTGACAGACCACATCCGCTGCCTTTTTACACATGAGACACAAAATAACCAACAAGGGGCAAGAAGAGAGAAGATGGTACATTTCCCTTTTGTAGGTAAGATCAGTCATACTCTTTGATTCCAAAATTGAAACTCAAGGAAATTGTCCAAGACCACTGATAAACACACCAGTGTGGAAGTCATGATGGTGCTCATGGTGCCAATGGTGGACACTGTTTATTCAGCAACAACTACATGCCAGGCTCTGGCTAAGTCCCTCACAGGTAGAATTCTGTTTATTCTTTGGGACTCTAGTCCAGGGTTCTTACTATGAACCTACTGAGTTTGTTTCAGTCATCCAGAAACATTTTTTGGAATGACAAACATCATAAGGATCTTTTTCTGAATAGAATTCACCCACTGCCACAGTATCAAGTGTCTACCCATAGTTCCATTTCAAGTTAAAAATACAGAATTTCCATGTTAAGGTAGAATAGTAGCTCACAGATCCATTTCTCCCACTGTAGCGAAGCACACACCAGGCCAGCTACTTAGTTAGCTCTAGTTGGTAGCCTGTTAGGCCCCAAAAGACAAGGACAAAGGAGTTGGTGGTGAGCCATGGCAGTGCTGCTAGGGTAAGGAGAGAGGCCCCGTCTGGAGACATAATGGTCATGACAGAGTCTATCACCCTTAAGGTCAACTGAGCCCATAAAAAAGAGGTGAGAGGACACCAGAAACTGTGCACATCACAGCCTTCCTCACTCTAAAGAGTAGTTTGTTCCTTCTCCTCCTCTGGAATACAGAAGGAAAGCCTGGAGCAGCTGCAACTATATTAGCACCATGAGGGAAGCCCATCTGAGGATGAAGCCCACATAGAGAAAGATCTAGCCAGAGTTATCTCAGAGACACAGTACCAGAGCCACCATGATGACACCTACCTTCCTCTCTGATACCCACCTCCTCTGGACTATTGTCCAAGAGTGTGAGGCAACATATTTCCTGATGACTTAAGTTAGATGGAGACCTGACTAAGGTATTTGCTGCAGAAAGCATTCTAACAGATATAATCCCTTTACCAAGTCAAGGATTGGGAATGTCATGGGGCCCCAAACATGAGAGAAACATAATGAAACCTTCACATCTTGGTTAAAGATATTGACTCAAACTGTATTCAAATCCGGCTATGATATTCACCAGCTCTGCTGCTGGACACATTGCTTAACCTTTTGAAATTTCAACTGTTTCATTTGAGAAATAGGGATAATAAGTCTTACCTTGTTGCATGGTTTGGAAGATTAAGTGAGATAATGCACAAAAGAGAAGTTTGTACTGTGCCTGGTGCATAGCAACAGTAGTAAGAGCAGTAGAAGGTGAGCGGTAGAGATGGTGGAGAGTAGGAATAATCATTCCATGCAGGTAAAGTGCCCCATGAGACCTTCAAATCATCCCCAGCATGGCTCTGCCCCAGAGGTGCTGATGAAATTTAGAGTGTCTGTGACTCAGAGTTGGAGCTCATTGCACCTAACTGTTGAAAATTCAGCTCTTTGCAAATAGATATTAATCTCCAATGAAATATTGGAGAGCTTTAATTAAGGTGATCGAGCTGATTAATGATTCCCTCCAGGCAAACGCTGAGGCACCCAGAAGTGGAGCAAAGGCTTTCTGAATCACAGGCAGAGCAAATCCATCCACCAATTTACAATGTACTCTTCTCAGGCTGCGGGCTCTCAAGGCTGTGCCCCAATCCAGGATTCCCGCGGCTGCTTTCTCAGGGGTAAACACTGCTGCCCATCAAAAGGAAAGACTGGGTCACCAAGCCTGGGTTAGGCTCTTTTAAATTCTACTCTTAATACTTCTCTGCAAGAATTGAGTGCACCAAGATGAGCAGTGGCTGTGGAGCTTGGGGTGAGAAACTCCAGATGCTTGCTCCATTCCACTGCTAACTTGGATTAGATAAAGGCCCAAGACATACATCGTGCTTCTACTGCAGGGGCACAGGTTTGATCCCTTGGTGAGGATCTAAAGGTAGGCGACGGTTCAGATGGTAAAGAATCTACCTGCAATGCAGGGGACCCAGGTTTGATCCCTGGGTTGGGAAGATCCCCTGGAGGAGAAAATGGCAACCCACTCCAGTATTCTCATCTGGGAAATCCCTCAAACAGAGGAGCCTCGAGGGCTATGGTCCATGGGGTTGAAAAGAGTTGGACACAACTGAGCAACTAACACTTTCACTACTTCCGCTTTTGGGGATCTAAAATCCCACAAGCTGCACGTGGCCAAATAAATAAAAATGTTTTAAAGCCGTGGGAATATTTATTTCATATTCTGTATGGATCTAATAATTCTGATCTCTGAAATTTTACTGCATCTTTTTCTAAAGTATAGTATGATGACATTGTGATTTATAAGAAATACATTTAGCTTTTATCCCTTCCTAGCGCAGAATTCCTAAAACCCTTTGAATGTCCTCAGTGATAAGAATTAGCTTCTAGTATCTTGTGTTGTTGTTTAACAAGTCCCTTTCAACCACACCCAAGTTTATGTTAATGGAATGACTTTTAGAAAGCCTGGAGGATGGGAGCAGGGTGCCAGAGGAACCACGAGACCAAAAGGTTGGCATTTTCATTTATATCCCCTCTCCTCCCCTCCTGACCTCCAACCTCCAGGGAGGGGAGAAGAATTGAATTAGTCGCCAACGGCCATGACTTAGTCAATGGTGACTACGCGATGAGGCCTCAATAGAAAACCCTCAGGAGGGCTTCCCTGGTGGCTCAGTGGTAAAGAATCTGTCTGCCAAGGCAGGAGATCCAGGTCTGATCCCTGGTCTGGGAAGTTCCTACGTGTCACGGAGCAGCTAAGCCCCTGGGCCACAGCTGTCCAGCCTGCGTTCCAGAGCCTACGCGCCACAACTGCTGAAGCCCATGCACCCTAGAGCCTGCGCTCCGCAGGAAGAGAAGCCACCACAGTGAGGTGCTCACGCGGCGCAACAAAGAGCAGCCCCTGCTCACCGCAACTAAAGAAAAGCACACAGCAACAAAGACCCAGCACAGCCAAAGATAAATAAATGATTTAAAAAGAAAGAAAACCCTCACCAAAGGAGCAAGAGAGCTTCTGGGATGGTGAACACGTGGAGGTTCTGCAAGGTGGCGGCCCTGGAGAGGGCAGGATATGCCACTCCCCTCTCCATACGCCTGACCCTACACATCCCTTCCATCTTGCTGTTGCTGAGTCCTATTCTTTGGTAATAAACCAGTGATGGCGTGAGTAGCCTGTTCTCCTGAGTTCTGTTCTCCTGAGTTCTCCTGAGCCACTCTAACACTTTATTGAAGCCAAGGAAGGGGTTGTGGGAACCTCCAATTCATAGTCCGACTGTCGGAAGCACAGGGGACAGCCTGCACTTCCGTTTGGCAGCTGAAGTGGGGCCAGTCTTGTGGGACTGAGCCCTTCACTTGTGGGATCTGATGCTGTCTCCAAGTAATAGGGTTAGAATTGAGTTAAACTGTAGGACACCCAGGTGGTGTCAGAGAATTGCTAAGTAGAGGTGGGGAAACTCACATTTGATGACAAGAAGTGAAATACTGGGAGCACTAACAGTACAGAGAAAAAGAAGAGGTTTTCCTGGACAGTGGCGTCTACTGACTCTCTCAAGCTGCCTTGTTTCCTGCTAAGTTTTATAATATATGTGTGTGTGAGCCCTTAATCATTAGAATTCCATTAGAGGGACTTCTCTGAGTTTAGAAAGGATCTCCATTTGCTTCTTCAATGTATTGGGAGGGATAGCCATCCTGGGCCCACATTAAATTAAAATTCTCAGCTCATTTATTTCAAATCTTACAAATAACCTACCCTTCCCAAGGGCCAGCCTGGGTCCATAGATTCCCAGGGGGTAATTTTCCCCTCTTACTCAGAATAAAGACGATGCTGAGACAGCTGTGTTTCCTTGCATTTTTCCTTGGCAAGGAGGGTTTTTCCCGGTTTACTTTTTTACTAAAAGTGTAGCCCTGGTACTTCCCTGGTGGTCCGGTGGCTAAGACTCCACACTCCCAATGCAGGGGGCCCGGGTTCGATCCCTGGTTGGGGAACTAGATCCCATGTGCCACAACTAAGAATTTGCATGCCACAACTAAAGGTCCCATGAGCTTCAACTCAAGCTAAGACTCGATGCAGACAAATAATTTTATTTTAAAGTGTAGCCCTTTGTGAATCCTAGCTCTGTATTGAGTGGAGAGAAGACCCTCTGACTCTTTCCAGGCCTGAAGTCTCATCCACCTCCTGTCTGTGGCTGCAGGGGCCTCTGGGCAGCCAGCAATGTCAACTGTCACTCAACACCCCTGCCCTCCCTCCCACATCCACTTCGTCCCTGGTCTCTGACGACTCCCTTCATTTTCTTCCAAGGTCATCCCTGCATGTAAAATCGTGTTTCTTACATAAGCATTTTTATCTAGTATTTTCAGTTGTTTCACAAGAGAAGGGTTTTAGAATTTCTAATCTTCCATTTTGCCAGAAACAGAAATCTCATCTTTTCCTGAACTCACATTGCTTAGTAAAGATGATAAAGCATCACGTACAGCCCACAGCAAGCAAACTAGCAAGATTGTTTACCTCTTAAAAGGGAATAAGAGGTTGGATATTATCCACATTACAGTGTCTTGGGAATAATATTGCTCTGGAGGGCTTCGCCAATAAACACCTGCAGGAAAACCGCCTCATTAGGGAAAGATTCCATAAACTACATTCCTGGGAGAATTTTCTCCTTGGAACAGTGACAAGAACTTGCATCCAACTGTCAGGGGGAGATTTCTCTATATACTCTATTGGAGATGAATAAAGATGCTCAAAGAGCAATGTAATGATAGTCATTCTTACAACAGCTAGAAGTTTCTTAAAGGGCATTGTTTAACAAAGTCCTTCTGTGATACTTCTTACGTGCTCTTCTTGACAGATGTTCCAAAAAGGCCCGCGGGTTAAAGAGCTATAGGTGGGAGCACTAGGGCACCTCCTCTGGGGTCAGAAACCCCTCACCAACAGTAAATGAAGCCTTTTTGAGGAAGGCTTTGACAAGCCACCTGGAATCCAAAAAGCTCCACCTTCTCCCTTCTCTAGGATTAGCTGCATCAAGTACACTGAGCTCTATATATGGGGATATTGGGACCCTTTCGAGGTCACTGATATCTGCTAACCTCAGAGTCCCCATGGTCCTGACCACCCAGTGTATCGGCAGAAGTCCATCAGAGTTCAGGTTCAGCACCCTCCCACTCCCAATAACAGCGCATCCCCCAGGCTCTTACAGCAGAAGCGGGTGGTCAGCAGACATCACCCAACAGGGAATGCTGTGAACCTCCCCCGACCCCACCATAATCCCACCCACCAGTGGAGGACTCCTCAAATTGCAGGCTCTCCACAGCCTCCATGCCTCTGGTGCAGGGACGATGGCCTTGCTGGATGAAATTCTAGCTGAAGGCAGAGTGAGGTACTTGGCCACCACTGGCCTCCACTGTCGCTCTTTCTGAGGAGGGCAAAAGCAGAGGAACAAGTTTGGGTTGAATTAAGATTTGCAAGATTGCTGAGAATGATCTATGATGCTGCATGCTCAATATGGCATGGGATCTTTTTTTTTTTAATTTAACTATGCCTGTATGCTAAGTCACTTCAGTCATGTCTGACTCTCTGCAGCTCTGTGGACTGTAGGCCGCCAGGCTCCTCTGTCCATGGGATTCTCCAGGCAAGAATACTGGAGTCGGTTGCCATGCCCTCCTCCAAGGGATCTTCCCGACCCAGAGATCAAATCCGCATCTCTTATGTATCCTGCATTGGCAGGTGGGTTCTTTCTCACTAGCGCCACCTGGGAAGCTCAAATCGAAATATAGTTGATTTACATAATGTGTTAGCTGCTGGTGTACATCAGAGTGATTCAGTCACGCATATTCTTCTCCATTATGGATTATCACAGGATAGTGACTATAGTTCCCTGCGCTATAGAGCAGGACCTTGTTGTTTATCCATTCCATATACAATAGTTTGCATATGCTAATCCCAAAGTCCCAACCCATCCCTCCCCCAGCACACTCGCCCTGGGCAACCACAACTCTGTTCTCTACGTCTGCGAGTGTTTCTGCTTTGTAGATAGGTTCATTTTGTGTCATATTTTGGATTCCACATATAAGTGACATCATATGGTAGCTGTCTTTCTTTTTCTGACTCACTTTGCTTGATCTGATCATCTCTAGGTCCATCCGTGTTGCTGTAAATGGCATTATGTCATTCTTTTTTATGGCTGAGTAGTATTCCATTCTTTATCCATTCATCTGTTGATGGACATGTAGGTTGCTTCCATGTCTTGGCTATTGTGAATAATGCTGCTATGAACAATGAGGTACATGTATCTTTTTGAATTAAAGTTTTCTCCAAATATATGCTCAGGAGTAATTAGGATTGGTGGGTCACATGGTAACTATTTCTAGCTTTTTAGGATCTTTATTCCTTCAGTGCTCTGCTTCTTGACATCAAAAATGAGACATTCATTTATCTTGTTTTCTTCAAAATCTTCACTTCTTCTCAATCCTGCCCAGTATAATAAAACCTTGGGGAATTTTTGCCCTTTTTCCTGATACCCTGACATGATCCAGAGGGGGATATACTCCAAGGCATGATTATAAATGATCATTTAAAATTTGATGTTCAGTTCTTATTTACTTTCTAAAATCACAACTCCAGTTTTGAACAGAACACAAATATTGCAAAAAGCGAGGCATATACAAAAAGTAAGCAAACCAACAGATACACACAACTATATATAAAACAGAAAAGTAAAAAAGATTACTGTATAGCACAGGGAACTATATTCAGTATCTTATAATAACCTGTAATGGAAAGGAATCTGAAAACATGTATACACAAACACGCATCAGTTCAGTTCAGTCACTCAGTCGTGTCCAACTCTTTGTGACCCCATGGACTGCAGCACACCCTTCCCTGTCCATCACCAACTCCTGGAGTTTACTCAGACTCATGTCCATTAAGTCAGTGATGCCATCCAACCGTCTCATCCTCTGTCATCCCCTTCTATCCTGCCTTCAATCTTTCCCAGCATCAGGGTCTTTTTCAATGAGTCAACTCTTCGCATGAGGTGGCCAAAGTACTGGAGTTTCAGCTTTAGCATCAGGCCTTCCAATGAATATTCAGGAATGATTTTCTTTAGGATGGACTGGTTTGATCTCCTCCAGTCCAAGAGACTCTCAAGAGTCTTCACCAATACCACAGTTCAAAAGCATCAATTCTTCAGCGCTCAGCTTTCTTTATAGTCCAACTCTCACATCCATATATGACTACTGGAAAAACCATAGCTTTGATTAGATGGACCTTTGTTGGCAAAGTAATGTCTCTGCTTTTTAATAAGCTGTCTACGTTGGTCATAACTTTTCTTCCAAGGAGCAAGCATCTTTTAATTTCATGGCTACAGTCACCATCTGCAGTGATTTTGGAGCCCCAAAAAACAAAGTCTGTCACTGTTTCCACTGTTTCCCCATCTGTTTCCCATGAAGTGATGGGACTGGATGCCATGATCTTAGTTTTCTGAATGTTGAGTTTTAAGCCAACTTTTTCACTCTCATCTTTCACTTTCATCAAGAGGCTCGTTAGTTCTTCTTTGCTTTCTGCCATAAGGGTGGTGTCATCTATATATCTGAGGTTATTGATATTTCTCCCAGCAATCTTGATTCCAGCTTGTGCTTCATCCAGTCCAGCTTTTCTCCTGATGTACTCTGCATATAAGTTAAATAATCAAGGTGACAATATACAGCCTTGATGTACTCCTTTCCCAATTTGCAATCAGTCTGTTGTTCTATGTCCAGTTCTAACTGTTGCTTCCTGACCTGCATACAGATTTCTCAAGAGGCAGGTCAGGTGGTCTGGTATTCCCATCTCTTTCATAATTTTCCAGTTTGTTGTGATCCACACAGTCAAAGGTTTTGGCATAGTCAATAAAACATAAGTAGATGTTTTTCTGGAACTCTCTTGCTTTTTCAATGATCCAATGGATGTTGGCAATTTGATCTCTGGTTCCTCTGCCTTTTCTAAATCCAGCTTGAACATCTGGAAGTTCATGGTTCATGTGCAGCTGACGCCTGGCTTGGAGAATTTTGAGCATTACTTTGCTAGCGTGTGAGATGAGTGCAGTTGTGTGGTAGTTTGAACATTCTTTGGCATTGCCTTTCTTTGGGGTTGGAATGCAAACTGACCTTTTCCAGTCCCGTGGCCACTGCTGAGTTTTCCAAATTTGCTGGCATATTGAGTGCAGCACTTTCACAGCATCATCTTTCAGGATTTGAAATAGCTCCACTGGAATTCCATCACCTCCACTAGCTTTTTTCACAGTGATGCTTTCTAAGGCCCACTTGACTTCACATTCCAGGATGTCTGGCTCTAAGTGAGTGATCACACCATCGTGATTGTCTGGGTCATGAAGACCTTTTTTGTACAGGTCTGTGTATTCTTGCCCCCTCTTCCTAATATCTTCTGCTTCTGTTAGGTCCACACCATTTCTGTCCTTTATTGTGCCCATCTTTTATATATATCTGAATCACTTTGCTATACACTTGAAACTAACAGAATGTTGTAAATCAACTATACTTCAGTTCAAAAAGACAGGAATAAAGTGAAACCAACCTAAATGTCCACCGACTCATGAATGACTAAATAAAATATGGTATATCCATACAATGGAATGCTACCCAGCAATGAAAAGGAATAAAGTACTGATACACACTACAGCATGGACGAAACCTGAAAACTTTATGCTAAATGAAAAGACCACATATTCTATGATTCTGTTTATATGGCATGTCCAGAATAGATAATGAGACAGAAAATGGTTGTGGCTCTAGTGGTTGCCTAGGGCCAGGGGATGGGGGAGGGTAGGAATGGGGAGTGACTGTTAACCAGTCTTTTCTTTGAGGGATGGTGGAAATGTTCTAAAATTATAATATTATGATGATTGTACAGCTCTTAAATATACTTAAAACCACTGAATTGTGCACATTAAATAGATGAACTTTATGGTATGTAAATTATATCTCAAGAAAGCTGTTTAAAAATAAAAAAAGTTTTTTTTTTTAAAGTAAGCCAACCGAGATCTTTTATACATATGAGGAAACTAGGGCTCGAGGCAGGTGAATAATTTACTCCAGGTCACAAGGTCACACAGCCCCAGAGTAACGGGTCAGGACACAAGCTCAGGCCAACTGTACTCAAAGCCCCTACTTTGCCAGTACCATGCTGCTATCTCACCTTGGGTAACCCAGTTCTTTCATATAACTTCACCCTTCGAGGAAAAATGACCCTGATCTAACCTTCATGGATAGTATGGAAAGGCCAAAGTTTTACCATGATGCAACAGCTGGGGTTAACATCGAGTTTATCAAAAGAAAGAAGAGATGGGTGGGGGCAGAGGAGAGGTCTCTTTGTGGAGTGATTGTTTGATTCATTTTTCTTTTGGAGTTTTTCACCTTGCAGACCTCCTATTAATCTATATTAAGACACACACACACTCCTGAATAATGTAAGAGAAATGTGTCCTATGGAGGCCAGAGAAGTTGCTCTAAGCAGAGCCACAGCCTCTCAGGGGTCAGTGCCAGTTCTGTGGAGTATGTGGGAGAGGCACAGGAAGCCCCGCTGAGGACTCTGTCCAGAGAAACTCACAGCCCAGATAAGTAGAGGCAAAGAGCCAATTCATTAGAGAAGACCCTGATGCTGGGAAAGATTGAAGGCAGGAGGAGAAGGGGCAACAGAGGATGAGATGGTTGGATGGCATCACTGACTCAACAGACATGAGTTTGAGCAAGCTCTGGGAGTTGGTGAAGGACAGGGAAGCCTGGCGTGCTGCAGTCCATGGGGTTGCAAAGAGTCAACATGACTGAGCAACTGAACAACAGGATAAACCAGGATATTCCCTGTGCTCAGCTGCCTCCCCCAGGCAAGGTGGCCATGGGTCAGAGAACAAAACCCACACCTGTCCCCAGGGCTCATCTGGTTCCTCCAACCATACAGGCAATGGCTTATCAAGAATCAGGCCCTTTAATTAGACTGAGCCTCCTTGATAGCTCACTTGGTAAAGAATCTGCCTGCAATGCAGGAGACCCTGGTTCAATTCCTGGGTTGGGAAGATCCATTGGAGAAGGGATAGGCTACCCACTACAACATTCTTGGGCTTCCCTTGTGACTCAGCTGGTAAAGAATAAGCCTGCGGGAGTATTCTAGCCTGGAGAATTCCATGGACTGTATAGGACTTGCAAAGAGTCAGACATGACTGAGCGACTTTCACTTCACTTCACTTCCTCCACCAGGAGCCAAGAATTTCACTCTCCACTGTCCACTGACCCATCACAGGGACTCCTCCCTCTGTCTCCCTTCTCCACAGCCCTCCCAGAAGGTAGAGATGTGCCCGGGGGCCTTCCTCACAGGGCGACAATCAGGCATGTGATAAAAATAAAAGAAACAGCTGACGTTTATGAAGACCTACTGTGTGCCATGTTTTTCACAATCACGATCTTCAGTTCAGTTCAGTTCAGTTCAATCACTCAGTCGTGTCCGACTCTTTGCAACCCCATGAATTGCAGCACACCAGGCCTCCCTGTCCATCACCAACTCCCGGAGTTCACTCAAACTCATGTCCATCGAGTCGGTGATGCCATCCAGCCATCTCATCCTCTGTCGTCCCCTTCTCCTGCCCCCAATCCCTCCCAGCATCAGAGTCTTTTCCAATGAGTCAACTCTTCACATGAGGTGGCCAAAGTACTGGAGTTTCAGCTTTAGCATCAGTCTCCAATGAACACCCAGGACTGATCTCCTTTAGAATGGACTGGTTAGATCTCCTTGCAGTCCAAGAGACTCTCAGGAGTCTTCTCCAACACCACAGCTCAAAAGCATCAATTCTTTGGTGTTCAGCTTTCTTCACAGTCCAACTCTCACATCCATACATGACCACAGGAAAAACCATAGCCTTGACTAGACAAACCTTTGTTGGCAAAGTAATGTCTCTGCTTTTGAATATGCTATCTAGGTTGGTCATAACTTTCCTTCCAAGGAGTAAGTGTCTTTTAATTTCATGGCTGCAGTCACCATCTGCAGTGATTTTGGAGCCCCCTGCAGTGATTTTTAAAGCCTGACACTGTTTCCACTGTTTCCCCATCTATTTCCCTTGAAGTGATGGGACTGGATGCCATGATCTTAGTTTTCTGAATGTTGAGCTTTAAGCCAACTTTTTCACTCTCCTCTTTCACTTTCATCAAGAGGCTTTTTAGTTCCTCTTCACTTTCTGCCATAAGGGTGGTGTCATCTGCATATCTGAGGTTATTGATATTTCTCCTGGCAATCTTGATTCCAGCTTGTGCTTCTTACAGCCCAGCATTTCTCATGATGTACTCTGCATATAAGTTAAATAAGCAGGGTGACAATATACAGCCTTGACGTACTCCTTTTCCTATTTGGAACCAGTCTGTTGTTCCATGTCCAGTTCTAACTGTTGCTTCCTGACCTGCATATAGGTTTCTCAAGAGGCAGGTCAGGTGGTCTGGTATTCCCATCTCTTTCAGAATTTTCCACAGTTTATTGTGATCCACACAGTCAAAGGCTTTGGCATAGTCAATAAAGCAGAAATAGATGTTTTTCTGGAACTCTCTTGCTTTTTCCATGATCCAGCAGATGTTGGCAATTTGATCTCTGGTTCCTCTGCCTTTTCTAAAACCAGCTTGACCATCTGGAAGTTCCCGGTTCACGTATTGCTGAAGCCTGGCTTGGATAATTTTGAGCATTACTTTACTTGTGTGAGAGACGAGTGCAATTGTGTGGTAGGTTGAGCATTCTTTGGCATTGCCTTCCCTGGTGGCTCAGATGGTAAAGCATTTGCCTACAATGCAGGAGACCAAGGTTCGATCCCTGGGTCAGAAAGATCATGATCTTAGCCTGCCAATAAGTCTCCAAGGTAGTAAGCTATTACAGTCTTTATATGAGTAAGGAAGCTAAGGCTCAGGGTGACTTGCCTCTGGTAACACAGATGGCAAGCAGTAAGGCTTGAATTTGAACCCAGGTATGCTTGACTCAAAAACTTCTATGCTGTGGTGGCTCTTATTCCCACCTTCCTCACATCAGTCTCTTTCCCCAGAGAAGAGCTGGTGCTCTGCTGGTGACTGGCTTTCTCTTTTTTCTCTCCTTCTGCTCACCCCTCCACTCTTCCCCCAACTAGTGGGCTTTAATGTTGGAATCCAGGGTTGAGACCCAAATGAGAGAGTCAAGCCCATCAGTCCTTCGTTCATCCCACTCTGGGTATGGGAGATCATGTGATTATTTATTTTTCAGATGACGCCTGTGTTCTCTGCAGAGGCACAGATTGAAAAGAATTCATAAGAGGGTTTTCAGAGCGTGTGTTTGTGATGTGTTTGGTTGTATGCACAGCGTGCAGAATTTATGAGCATTTAAGAAATCAGCCCCCACTGGAAAGCACCTTCAGTGCTTCTCCCGGATGCCAGTTCCCCGTGATGCCAAGGTGCCTCTGCCAAATCAAAGGACGTTTAGAACAAACACTCCATGGAATATCTGCAGAATAATGTGATAGGAAGAGGAGCAGCCCAGCCTCTGCCGCTGAACACAGAGTCTAGATTGCCTGCTGTGCCCTCTCTTCCTCTCCTTTTCTGAGTCTGGCTACTGAAATCTTTCTCGTGTGCGCTCAGGGATCCTGGAGGATGAGTCCGGCCCATGTGTCAGTGGTGCCATTTGTACAAAACTCAGAATATCCAAGACACACAGAGCCTCCCAATTTTGAGACTCAGAGACTTGAGTATAAATTCTGGTAAATTCGTGGGGACTTCCTTGGTGGTCCAGTGGTTAAGACTCCAGGTTTCCAATGCACAGGGGGGTGGATTCAATCCCTGAAAGGGAACTAAGATCCTACGTGCTTCACAGCCAAAACTAAATAGCTTAATTCTAGTAGGTTCAATGAGACAAAATGGCTCAATGTATTCTTATGGCTGCACCATTCCTTTTATTGGGTTTGGCCTGA
This sequence comes from Bos indicus, assembly GCF_029378745.1. Lineage (NCBI taxonomy): Eukaryota > Metazoa > Chordata > Mammalia > Artiodactyla > Bovidae > Bos > Bos indicus. The sequence goes on along the minus strand of NC_091781.1, from coordinate 13,319,660 downwards.
ATGGAACCTGCCTTGGAACCCAGGACAGTTTCTGAAAATAAATAGTGCTTAGGGAAGGTCTAAATCTTTGAGGGGTATAACTACAAAGAGCCTCTAAAGGTTTGTGGCAGGGTGAAAAGACTTCTTTTACATCAGTCCTACTCTCTCACCAGGAGAAACCCTGGGAGTTACAGAGCACTGTGCTGAGACCCCACATTGTCAGTTAATTCCAGATATCTCCAGAGTGCAACACGGAACGGGAAGGGATGGAATCCTAAGAATAGAATTGTAATAGACAAGAAATGAAGGCAGCTTTTTGTTTATGTGAGGAATAGTCATCTGTTCATATAAAGCTGAAGGAAAAGAAGTCTCACAGTGGGGAAGTATATTTGTTCTTAAGCTGCCTTAGAAGGAAACAAGCAACAACCCAGGCTGAAGCCCTTCCCCCGCTAACATCCTGCATTAGTCAGAGAAACAGAAGCAGCAGGGTGTGTGTGTGTACAGAGAGACAGACTTACGAAATTAGGTCATGCGTATGTTAATATATACAATGGACTATTACTCAGCCACTAAAAGGAATGAAATAAGGTCATTTGTAGACACGTGGATGGACCTAGAGTCTGACACAGAATGAAGTAAGTCAGAGAAAAAGAAACATCACGTATTAATGCATATATATGGAATCGAGAAAAATGGTACAGCTGAACCCACTTCTAAGGCAGGAATAGAGGTGAAGACGTAGAGAACAGACAAGTGGGCACAGTGGGGGAAGGGGAGAGCAAGACGAATTGCAAAACTAGGTTTGACATGTGTAAAAAGAATAGCTAGTGGGAACCTGCTATAAAGCACAGGGAGCTCTGCTTGGTGCTCCGTGACGACCTAGAGGGATGGTGTGAGGGTTGGGGGAGGGGTTGGGAGGGAAGTCCAGGAGGGAAGGGATGTATGTGTACATATGGCTGATTCACATCATTGTACAACAGAAACTAACACAAGCAATTATATTCCAATAATAAAAAAGAAAGAAGAAATTGGTTCATGCAGTTGTGGAGGCTTGGAAAGTCCAGAATCTGCAGGGCGGGCCCGCAGGCTGAAGACCCAGGGAAGAGCTGCAGTCTCAGTCCGGACGTGGTCAGATAGGAATCCCTCTCCCCCGGGAGCTCAGTCTTCTTCTCGTCAGCTCAACATTGCTACTTCTGTCCTCCTGCCCTACCGCATGGTTCACACAGACGAGACCACGTTCCCGTCTCTGACAGAGCCAAAGGACCTGGTAGAAGCAAAAGTCCTTGCTGACAGTGAGCAGACGTCTGAGGCTAGAGTGCTGGGGGTGGGTCATCAGGGGACAAGCACCCAGGGAACAACAGGACACATGGCTCTAAGGGGGACATAGCCCCCCAGAAACCTAGCAGTGAGGGCGCCTGCGTGAGTGGCATCTGGACAAAGAGCACATCACCCAGTACACGCTATGCTCTACATTTATGGGATCACACTCTGTGTATGGCTCTATAACCATACAGTCAAAAATCATCTGGATCAGTTGACAGCTAACCAACCCTCAGACACGTGAGTGAGCCCAGCTAAAGTCAGCACAGCCACCCAGCCAACCACCCCAGAGGCAGGGCAACAAATGCTCAGTGTGATAGAGGCCACCACAGTTCTGTGACTGTGATGCTCATGATGCCGCATTTTCTGGCAACAGATAACTGTTAGACCTATTTTTCAAGTCAAGGGATGGGCTGACAGATTCAAACACTGACAGGGAAAGGCAGGTCCTATAATCCAGTGAGAGGCAGAGTGGAGTTTGTATTAAACTAGGAACCACACGGCCATCTAACTTGGACAGCTGGACTCAGTCTGAACCAGTCACCCCAGCTGGAAATGTTGATTTGGTGCAGCTACATTAACTTTTTAAGAAAGAAGGAGATTAGGGTTTTTACGAAATGTATTATTTTATATGTTACCAATACATTGTATTTTCCTCCAAAAAGTTAGGCAATAATAACAGAAATGCAAATTATACCGAGATATGATTTCTTACCTCTCCAAAAGATGAGCAAAACTCGAAAAGTTCAACAGTACACTCTGTTGATGAGGCTTTGGAAGAACCAGCACCTTTACATATCGCTAGAAGGAATGTAAAGGGAACAACCTCTACGGAAGAAAATTTGAAGATATTTAGCAAGATTACATATTCATTTACTCTTTGATCTAATAATCATACTTCTTGGAATCTATTTCAAATATATACTGGCAAAACTATAAAAAAAAGATATGTGGGGCTTCCCTGGTGGCTCAGTGGTAAAGAATCCACCTACCAATGCAGGGGACACAAGTTGGATCCCTGGTCTGGGAGGATCCCACACGCTGCAGGACAGCTAAGCCTGTGTGCCAGAGCTACTGAGCCAGCATTCTAGAGCTGGGAGCCGCAACCACCGAAGCCCGTGCTCCCGAGAGCCCATGCTCTGCAGCAAGGGAAACCACGGCAATGAGACGTCTGCACGCCATCGCTAGAGAGTAGCCCCTGCTCACCACAGCTAGAGAACCCTGTGCAGCAACAAAGAACCAGTGAAGCCCAAATAAATAAATCTTAAAAAAATCCCAGTGCAGTTGTAAATAAATATTAAAAAGAGAGAGAGATGTTCAAGGACACAAATTATAATAGCTGAAACAGAAAACAACTAAAATGCCACAGTCTGGGACTGGTTGAATAAATTACATACATCCTTATGATAGAGTAATAGAGTAATATATAACTATATTGTAATAATGAGGAACGTCTCTATCTCCTACTATGGAGTAATTTCCAAGATACATTGTTAAAGTGATTTTTAAGTGCAGAAAAATGCCATATTCTACTATTTCTATAATAAAGGAAGAAATATATAGATATAAATAATAAAGGAAGAAATATACAGATATAAATATATTCCGATTTAATTCTATTTTTCCATGGACAAATAAACCACAAAAAGGTTTTTAGGGTTCTCTATAGGATAAAGAAAGGTATAGAGTAAATGAGACAGGGATAGATAGAAGCTAGATTTACTTACACATATTTTGCTTTTTAGATATGTCTTTGATGCTGTGTAAATCTTTTACATCTATTAAGACAACATTAAATTTTAAAATATGAATCCCAAAACATTAAAAATGAAATAAATGAACCTAACTGTGTATCCATTTTGGTAGCAAAACTACACAGAGATAAGCTATAAGCATTTGACTGCACACTCCCAGTGGGATATGCATCCTAAGTACAAAAAGGACTGTAGATGGTACCGATGAACCTGTTTGCAGGCCAGCAGTGGAGACACAGATGGAGAACAGAATTGTGGACACAGTGGGGGAGGAGGGACGGATTGAGAGAGCAGCACGGAAACATATACATGACTGTACGTAAAACAGAGCCAGTGGGAATTTGGTGTACGAAGCAGAGAGCTCACATCAGGTGCTCTGTGACAACCTACAAGCTTGGGACGGGTGGGAGGTGGGAGGAAGGTTCAAGAGAGAGGGGACATATGTATGCCTATGGCTTATTCATGCTGATGTATTCAGTTCAGTCAGTTCAATCGCTGGTCGTGTCTGACTCTTTGCGACCCCATGAATCGCAGCACGTCAGGCCTCCCTGTCCATCACCAACTCCCAGAGTTCACCCAAACTCATGTCCATCGAGTTGGTGATGCCATCCAGCCATCTCATCCTCTGTCGTCCCCTTCTGTGGCAGAGACCAATACAATATTGTAAAGCAATTATCCACCCGTGAAACATAAATTTTAAAAAACAGCAACAAAGTAAATGTTTTCAGTAATGATATTACTGTGGTTCTGCTGTTTTAGACCAGTCGTATGGGTAATGCAATGTCAGATAAAACTATTGAATAATCGTATGATATTTTCTCATTCATGTTGTTTTTGAGAACACAGATTCTGGGCATGGGAAGAAGGAAACGCAACTATTAGAAGAGCTGAGTAAAATACAGAAACTGAAAGGAAGCATAGGTTCAAATTCATCATTATTTCATGATTGATGAGATAGGTAGACAGATACATAGACAGACAGGTACTTCCTGTGTTTCCCAGTTGAAACTGGCAGTGCTGATAGCAGTGAGCATCCGCAGCACTCCCATCAGGGTCCCAGTGGACCATTGCTCACGAAAAGGAGCCAATGCTGCGGAGAAATAGCTAATTCTGGGTCTGGAACAGGAAATAAGTAAAAGGATCCTAAATATCAGATTGTATCAGAAAGAAAATTATCAAAGCCTACTGGGGTTATGCCAGCTTGAAAAAAGTCCCACTGGCCAAAGATGGGATGATCTGAGCATGGGTAATAATAATATTAAAGATAAATAATAAAATGAACCATAATAATCTTTGCAAATGAATTCAAACATGTCAGCTACGATTAAATCCATAGATTCATAATGATGCTTTAATAAGACAATTGGGAAAATGTGAATTTTGATGGCTATTCCATAATGTTAAGGAATCTAAGAGCAAAGATGATAATTGAGGTTATGTTTTTAAAAGAGGTCTTATATTTCACAGATGCATACAGCCAATCCTTAATATTCACAGGTTCTCTATTTGTGGATTTCTGTACTCACTAAAATTCACTGACCCTGAGTGTTTTTGTGGTCATTCACAGATGTGTCAAGAATGGTAAAAGCCTTGAGTCACCCACCCTACAAATTCCTAGATGAGGTGGATCAAGGGGAACTCTGCCTTCTTCATTCATCCTTCAGGCTATACACAAATGCCCTTTCTGTGGTCTATTTAATGTCACTCTGTTCACACTTTTGTGCCACTTTTTGTTGGTAAGTTCACTGATTAGGTTGGCTCCGGAGTTATGTCCTGAAGTGCAATCTAGTGTTCCTAACAGCAAGAAGGCTGTGATGCGTCTTATGGAGAAAATACATCTGTTAGATAAACTTTGTTCAGGCATGAGTTATGATACTGTTGGCTGTGAGTTCAGTATTAATGAATCAATAATGCCTATTAAATAATTTATCTCTAAACAAAGCACACACAAAACAAAGCTATGAATTTACTGGTTGATAAAACTGGCTCACAGAAACCTACTCCTGTATTTTCCCTGCGAGTAAGTGTTCCATATTCCCTAATTCAGTGTTCACAGTGACTTTATGGAACCTAACTACCACACATAACAAGAATAGACTCCACTAAAACAGTTGCAGATTATATGGAGCAAAAATACTGTGCAACGTGAATAGAATGTGTCTGCTGGCCTGGATTTGGCTCACAGGATCCACTTTTCAGATGCTGGTCTGTTTCACCCTCTTGAACTACTGCACAGGACAGAAATGTTTTCAATCACATTCCCCTGTTGGACATTTGAGTTACTTTCGATTTTGCACTCAAGATCAGTGCTGCAGTGAACATCTGCACATGTGCAACGGTTTCTCTTGAGAAGATGTGGAGAACTGTAATTGCTGAATCACAGGGTATGCACATTTTACATGTTAACAGATGCTGCCAAACCACCTCCAAAGTGGCTGTACCAATTAATACTCCCACCAAGTATGTGCGAGTCTGGATTTCCCACCCTCTTGCCAATGCTTAATTCCACAAGTATTTTTGGAATCTGGATCCTGTGCGAGCCACTAATGAGGTGATGGGGTGGAGAAGAAGCAAAAGAAGATGTGAGCTCCATAACACATGGTGTCACAGCCCAAAGACAAGGCACTCATCCCCTCCAGAGAGTCAACAGAGATTCACAGGACTGGATGTCGGGAATAAACAGCAAGCAGAGGATTTTCCAACCTCATCCAGGGCCTCACTTCTTTTAAACAAGAATCCATAAAAATGAACTAATTAGCTTCGGAGTGCTAACGTGTGCTATGTCTAGCCTAAGACTGTGTCAAGGACAAATCTATTTTGTTTTTAAAGTAAATTACATTTTTTCTTATTATACATGGATATCTATTTGGCTATGTGTATCCAAAAATAAAGGGGGGATGGAGAATCCTTTAAACATGCATGCTACTTAGCCAAGTAATTCTTTTCTGCATATATCTTAGGAAAATTATTTGAAAAACTGCAAACATTTAAGTGCAAGGATCTTCACTCATAGCATTGTTTAATATCCTTCCAAGATACTAACTGGGCTTCCCTGGTGACTCAGTGGTAAAGAATCAGCCTGCTAATAAGGGGGACATGTGATCAATCCCCGGAGAAGGCAATGGCACCCCACTCCAGTACTCTTGCCTGGAAAATCCCATGGATGGAGGAGCCTGGTAGGCTGCAGTCCATGGGGTCGCTAAGAGTCGGACACGACTGAGCGACTTCACTTTCACTTTCATGCATTGGAGAAGGAAATGGCAACCCACTCCAGTGTTCTTGCCTGGAGAATCCCAGGGATGGGGGAGCCTGGTGGGCTGCCATCTCTGGGGTCGCACAGAGTCAGACACGACTGAAATGACTTAGCAGCAGCAGCAGCAGTGATCAATCCCTGGGCTGGGAAGAGTCCCTGGAGAAGGAAATGGCAACCCACTCCAGTATTCTTGCCTGGGAAGATCTCATGGACAGGGGAGCCTGGCAGGCTATAGTCCATGGGGTCACAAAGATGACGGACATGACTGAACAAATAAATGAAAACAAAGATATAAACTATCCAACTGTTCAAAAACAGGGAATTCAATAGTTAAATATATCAAATGCTTTAGAACTGTCAGTTCAATCAAGTGTTAAATGGACCTGTTAGTAACTATTATGTAGCCAGTAGAAATGATTTCTTTATCAGCATGGAAAGACATTTGCAAAGTAACATTGTTTTTTTTTTTTTTTTAAGGGCCAACATGCACCCATTTGTTCATTCACCCACCAGGTGAGTGCTGAGCACCTACTGTGTGGCAGGCTGGGTGCTGGACACAAAGTCATAATACATGCAGGCAGAGTCCTTGCTCTTGGGAGACCAGCTGTCTGGTTCTTCCTGCCTGCACTGTGAACTACACAGATCGGCTTCTCCAGCCTGCTCTGAACACACGATGAATTCTTTGCTATTAAGCTCTCTGTCATTTCATGGGCACTGATGGTTTGCTTGTGATTCTTACACTATGTGTGTATAACTCTGCCCCTTAAAGTTTCTCCTTTCCGATATCAAGGTACTTGGACTCATGGGAAGATGGGTTATCTTAACCACAGAACCAGAAGAGCACACACCCCTTTTCTGACACCATTCTCCAAGGGCGCATGCATGCTACGTTACTTCAGTCAAGTCTGACTCTTTGCAACCCCATTCATGGACCGTAGTCCACCAGACTCCTCTGTCAATGGGATTCTCCAGGCAAGAATACTGGAGTGGATTGCCGTGCCCTCCTCCAGGGGATCTTCCCAACCCAGGGATCGAACCCAAGTCTCTTACATCTCCTGCATTGGCAGGCAGGTTCTTTACCACTAGCACCACCTGGGAAGCCCATTCTCTGAGACAAAGCTTCCAAACTAGTGACAACACCATGGCTGAGGGGTGAAAACAGCCCAGGCTCAGAATTTCTATCTTGATTTCTCAGCACCTGACTTAACATCTCCCCATTTCTGTGTCTGTCCATCAGTAAGAGGAGCAGGTGGGGTTCGTGTTAAATGAATCCCAACCACACAGGGCTAAGATGTTGCCTAGCACAGTAGTTAATCTCCAGATACGAGCCCTCTTCTCACCTTCTATTTTCCCATCAAAGACTGGTTTCATCCACAGGAATCATGAGTGTGAAAAGCAGATGCAGTATTTCAGATGTGATGTTCTTTTCTTTCTCTCTCATAACTTTGAGGGAAATGGCAGCCTGGCTTACCCACAGATTCTCTGAAAATGGGTCACCAATACTGTCCGATGGTAATTAGCAAGTCTAGTCTAGAGGGTTGGAGAAGGAAATGGCAACCCACTCCAGTGTTCTTGCCTGGAGAATCCCAGGGACGGGGGAGCCTGGTGGGCTGCCGTCTATGGGGTCGCACAGAGTCAGACACGACTGAAGTGACTTAGCAGCAGCAGCAGCAGTCTAGAGGGACAGGTACATTCAAGGCTTCTCCGTTCTACAAACAAACATCAGCAGGTTGACAGGTAAGTGTCTGCCCTCGTTTACTTGCAAAACACAAGTCCCTGGTCCCTGCTTCTGATCTCTCCAGTGTATAAGGTGCTATGGGTGGGGGAAGGAGAAGGGGAGTGGATAAAGAAGGCCTGACAGAGAGCCACAGGCAGCTGACTCGGGACTGGGCAATCAGGCCATTCCATCCGCCTGGCCTCAGTGCTGGCTCAGAGACTGCAAGCCAGACCAGTGGTTCTCAGTTCTGAGATTTGCTTGGGGGACTTGCCTGGCAGTCCCCACTCGGAATGCAGGGAGCCTGGGTTCCATCCCTGGTGGGGGAACTAGATCTCACATGCCCCAACTAAAGAGCCCACAAGCCGCAGTGAAGATCAAAGATCCCACCTGCTGCATCTAAGACCCAGTGCAGCCAAATTAAATAAATAAGTAAAGAAAAATAAGATTTGCTTGGAGTTTCTTCTTTCTGCTAGAGTGGTTTAGTTGGGAGAATATAAGCCTGCTAGGAACCAGCATGTTGAGAAATTCTGCCTGGGAAGCAAGCAGAACCAAGTAATGGGAGGAGAGAGAGCAAGTTCTAATGAGCCTCTGGATCCTACCCTACCTGAAGCCAAATCTATGCTTGGGCTCCAGTTACACGAGGCTGAATCAATCTCTCTCTTTCAGTTGAGGCGCCTTCTAAAAGGATGCATATGCAAAGAGTTTATTTCACAGTCATCCCAGAACACATCACTAGGAGACTGGGAAAGTAAGACAGGAAAAGAAGATATATTACTGAGCAGGTAACTGCTAAAGGCCAACTTGAGCTCAGTCCCATTCAGGCACCGTGGGAGACCTTGTGGAGTACACACTTCAGGGCCATCCTGCCCGAGGGGCAAGACAGCTGAGGTGCTGACCCACCTCTCTTCCTGCTGCTGTGTCAGGCTGCTCCTTTGAGGGGCTTGGTACCCTTCACTGCTGACCCACCATAAGAATGGGCAAAGCAGGCTCCTTGGGCAGCCGTAGGGGCTTGTAGTGGGCAGTCAAGATGTCTGCCTTGTCCCAGGGTCTGGTCAGAACCCTCTTGCTTTGTTGCATATCCTTTTGGTACATAGGGAGGGAAGAGCAGGTCAAGCTAGGCTTTCTGCCCCTTACAAAGGAAAGTCACCCTGAATGATGTATGTAACTGGCTTCCCCGGTGGCTCAGCAGTAAGGAATCTGCCTGCAAATGCAGGAGACAAGGATTCAATTCCTGGGTTGGGAGGATCCCCTGGAGGCAGAAACTGACAACACATTCCAGTATTCTTGCCTGGAAAATCCCATGGACGGAGGAGCCTGGCGGGCTAAAGTCCATGGGGTAGCAAAGAGTTGGACACAACTTGCCGACTAAGCAACAACAACAGTGTATGTGACACTTCCACCCAAGTCAGAAACTGGCTTAGAATGTTTCTGGGATTTCTTCCTTGACCTCACTCCATCCCAGACAAGACACCAGTCTGGTTACAAGGAAGGGCTCCTTCCAATGATCACTTTTGTGCTGTGCACCTATGGTGGCTCAGCCAGCTTGATCACTGAGACCTCCCTGAGTGGGAGCAGTGGTCAGCCCTGTTCCTGTCTAAGTCAACCAGCCCTCCAGGAAACAGCATCCGTCCAATGGCTCCCTGGTCCAGGCCAGGCCCTGGGCTCGGGTGACCACACACGGTGACCACAACGGGCAACCAGCAGGCCCAGCCGCCCTTTGGCAGCTACCCAGAGCAGCTGTCATGAGCTTATATCTTCAAAATGCCTCCAAAGAGACAAAAACCTCCCACCAAGAGAGCCAAGGAAACGCTGACCTGCTATTCTCTGAGGGGTAGGGGCCAGGAAACCAAGCTCATAGTTATATAACAATTGTCTCTCCCACCACGGTGGGGTGGCTGGGGCAGAGAGCGAAGGTTCAGGATGTGTGTCTTCTCCTACAAGTTTGCTTCGAGGTGATAAATGTTTTTTGTTTCTATTGTGAGCGAGATCTTTCTTTTCCATTATTTTTTTTCTAAGTGGTTACTGTGGGAAATAGGAAAGCTATTGATTTTTGTACATTTATATTGTGACTGGCTGCCTTACTGAACTCTCATTATTTCTAATAGCTTTTCAGTTCAATACTCCCCAAGGAAAAAAAAATTAAGGCTATGTGACAAAACTGACCAAAAAACATGTGAAATCAGCCACCATTCTATTTGTTCTGAAGTGGATTGAAAAAAAAAAGTTAGAAACAAAATCCTACTCAGGTTACCTGAGATTAGTCTGCTCCCACCCACCTTACCCCAATGCTTCCATGGCCCTCCCCTCACACCACCCCTGGGAAAAGACTACTCCCTTGTGCTGTGTGTGTGTGTGTGTGTGTGTGTATGTGTGCACTCTCACACACATGTGTTTTGGCTGCATCATGCAGCATGCAAGATCTTAGTTCCCTGACCAGGAATTGAACCCATGCCCTCTGCAGTGGAAGCCTGACACCTTAACCACCAGGCCCTGAGGGAAGTCCCTCCCCTGTGTTGTGAAGAAAGTCTTTGAGACCCACATTCACAAAAGTCCTTTGTTTTGGTGACCGGTCAATCCCTAAGCTTTTCTGGACTGTCGGGCTCAGGGCAGGGGCCCTAGCCGTGAGGAGAGCCATGACCCTCCACGCCTGACCCAGCCCGTCGCCCATCACTCCAGCTCTTCTGCAAGCAGCCCTGAGGCCTAACTGAACGCCTACTGTGTGCCAGGGCCGGGAACGTGAGAATCCAAAGGCATAGACCTTCCTCCCAGACTGAGCCTTGTGCTCTTGGATAAACATTTTGTTGTCGTCTCAGACTTCTCCTTGCAGGGTGTAACCGCACAGGCAATGCCCTGCCCAGACCCCCTCCAATCCCTTTCGCAGCTGCCTCACAACCCCCTACTTCTGACACCTGCACCTCCCATCAAGGACTGCCTTCAGGCAACTAGAGCTGCTTTGCCCGCACCTGCAGAGACTGGAAATGCCTGGGAGGTGACGTCCCCCAAGGCAGCCTTGAGCCAATGACTGATGGGTGCCAGTGTCCCAGACTCCAGGAGGGAACCCACAGCCCAGTGCTCCTTGCAGGATGAAGCCACCTGCTGCGGGTCTATGCCTGAGCTCTCGCCCTGCCCCTCCAGACTCCCTGACCTGTCCCCCAGTAGCCTGTCTTCAGCGCATCACCAGCACCTAAGTCTTCATCTCAAGGTCTGCTTCTGGAAAATGCAACCAAAGACCCAGAGCAAGCATCTGACCCTCCACAGCTGTGGGCTCCCCTTCTGTCAGGGAGGCATAATTAGAAAGTCTCCCGAGCAAAGGGTTAGAATTGTTATAGACTGAAGTGTGTTTTCCCAGAATTTATATGTCCAAGTTCCAACCCCAATGTGACTATGGTTTGGAGATGAGGCCTATAAGCAGGCAATTAAGGTTAAAGGAGGTCATTAAGACTACAGCCTTGATCCAAGAGGATTAGTGAACTTATAAGACACCAGACCCCCTCCTCTACCCTCCGTGCCCACGCTCCGAGGAAGGGCCATGTGAGGAGGACATGTGGCCTCCAAGCCAACAGGATAGGCCTCAGAAACTGAATTTGTGAGCATCTTGACCTTGGTCTTCCAGCCTCCAGAACTGTGAGAAGATAAATATCTGTTGTTGAAGCCACCTAGCCTGTGGGTATTTGTTACAGCAGCCTGGCCTAATACTGATTCCTTCGCCTGCTCTCTGGCCGGGATCCCGGAAGAGCTTCTTCTGCCTCATTCAAATGACCCATCACTGCAAAACACAAGGACTGTGCCTTTGGGAACAACTCTGCCTCTCTAGGGAAAATAAAATAAAATTGAAGTCATAGACCAAAAGCTGGCGAATTCTTTCTGTAAAGAGCCAGATAGTAAATATCTTAGGCTCTGAGGGTCATGTGGCCTCTGTCACAACGACTCGGTTCTGCTGTTGCCTTGCAAAAGCAGCCCCAGACGGTATGGAAATGATGGGCTTGGCTGTGGGCCCATTGAGCTTTCCTGAGAAAAACAGGCCACTGTGAGCAGGCATGCACTGACCCCTGCCACAGGCTCTTGGAACTGGGAGCTTAGCAAACATCAGATCCAACCCCGGGTGGAAAGGACGAGGACCAGCTAGAGGGCGGAAGGGACGTGCCTGAGGTCCCCCGGGGAGCTAGTGGCAGTCAGACTAGAAGTGGATGGCCCACTTCTTGTTTCTGCCCAGCGGTTCAGAAGCGAATCTCATATGGGTAGAGCTGGATCCTAAAGGCTTCTCTGACTGTTGACAACAGAGGGTGCCATGTTGCCCCAGAAGGAGAAGGAAACCAGAGAAGTCAGCCGAGAGCCAGGCGTGGAGACGACCGTCAGCCTGCCCCTCTGGGGTCTGCCTCCAAGGGGGCACAGCGAAGGGGCAACCCTGAGCCAGAGGATGATGCTGACCCATCATCATCAACAGGGGCCCAGAGTTCCGGGCCCCTGTTGCTCTTCGAGGGAAGACGGAAGGCTGGTCCCTCCCACCGCCGAGGTCAAGGTGAGGGGCTGAGGGAGGAGGCGTCCCAGTGGCTCAGAGTGCGGAGACCAGCTGAGGAGAGACCCTGGGTTCACACGTCCACATCTGGACTGCTTACCTGCACAGGGGTGACCCAATCCCTGCTCTCACAGGCCTCTGCTTTAGGAACGAAGCCTATTTTGAGCCTTTTAATTTTTTAATTTTTTTTTGGCCTCCCTTCAAGGCTTGTGGGATCTTAGTTCCCTGATCAGGGCTCAAACCCTGGCCCCTGGCAGTGGAAGCGTGGAGTCCTAGCCACTGGGATGCCAGGGGAGTCCCACACTGTCAGCCTGTTCTGAGACATGCCAGCTCACACACTCTGACCTTGGCTTCAGCTTTCACAGAGGCTGCCTCCAGGGAAAATGTAGGCCCACTGGTCCCTGGAGAAGATATAAGGGACCTGGAGTCATCAGGACCTGTGGCCTCCCCTCTCTGTCTGTCCCCCTCTGTCTCAATTCTGCTGCCACAGACTGCTGGGCTCAGATGGAGGCCTCTTAACATATGCAGGGAAGGGGGGCCTGGCTCACCGAAGTGACCTTCTGAGAGCAGGGAGACTCTCTCCAGCCCCAGAGGCTCCTTGCGTGCTGTGCCGTGCTTCGTGACTCAGTCGTGCCTGACTCTTTGAGACTCCATGGACTGTAGCCTGCCAGGCTCCTCTGTCCATGGGGATTCTCCAGGCAAGAATGCTGGAGTGGGTTGCCATGCCCTCCTCCAGGGCATCTTCCCAACCCAGGAACCGAACACAGGTCTTCCACATTGCAGGCGGATTCTTTACTATCTGAGCCACCAGAGGCTCCTTAAGGGCCCCTCAGAACCCTGGGCCTGCTCAACCCATACAGTCTCCCAGGTCAAAGTCTCAGGTTTTCAAGAAAGAAATGTTCAGGTTTGGAAAAAAGGCCATGGGGACTGTCGGGCCCTTGACAGGATTAATTCTGTTTGGAATTCTGTGACTACCTCCAGCCTGAGCGAAAAAAAGGGACCCAAGCATATCACCAAGACCTGAGAGACAGATTTTTTTTTAACTCTTGGTATCAACAAAATTTCCATCTTCAATCATCTCAAAGTAAATAAAACCTAAGCAGCAGGAGTTACTGGAGACACATAGGGGTAAAGAGAGAATGGGGGAAAAAAGAGCTTTGCATCACGTGAATTTTTTTTTTTTTTTTTTTTGATGCAGAAACTTAATGAGAAACACACCACATTTCCAGAACCCTCTTTCTAGTCAGGGCTCCCGCTGAGATAAAAGGTCACAAGAAGAGAAGGCGGGAGCGTGGGCGGGGGCTGGGGCTGGGAGCAGGCAGGCACTTTTACTGGAAAACAGGCCCAAATGTCATACAAGCTGCTATCAGCCTGAGAGTCTAGACTGATGATTTTCTTTGGATGCCAGATGTGAAGGGCTTTCACAAAGGAATCTCAAACGTCACCCATTTAAAAACAAATCGACCCAAGCTGCATTCACTGATGCAATTGGAGAACTTTCTATCCCAGACGGCAAGGAAAACACTGCCTGGTGGGGAAGAGGCCTGAACTCGGCGGCGTGTCCCGTTGCTGCCCCCTGCAGGCCATGAGCGGCAGGGCACCCGGGAAGCCGGCCAAGCCTGGGGACTCTAAGACGGGGGCAGGCTTCTGCCAGCTGCTGGAGACTTTCTGACCACCTGGCCCACGGTGGCTGGAGAATGGTCCTCTGTGAGGTGCCAGATCGTGGCTGGAAGGACTCCACTAGGCCTGCGCCTCAGCATTATACACATCGTCTCATTCAATCCCTAACCCTGCAAGGTGGAGATGTTGCCCCTACAGATTCCAAGAAGTCGAGTGATTTGCCCAGTGGATGCAACTGGCTTATTCAGTATCAGCATTTGACACCGCTGCCCCTTCCCTGACCCTATGTGCTGTGGCCATCACTGCCGGAATGCCCCTTCTCGGGAAAGATGGAATGATGTAACCGGACCTGCGTTATCCACACCAGACCAGACCAGCAAGTAGGAAGCCCTGCCTGTGAGGCCCACAAGGCCAGGCTGGGAGTGGCCTGGACTCAGGGAGGCTATTTCTGCTGTAAGGCTGAGTGGGGTGGGGGGTGGTGGGAGGGGTGTCTCCTTAATCCCCTCCCCCCACTGCCGGGGCTCTGGGAGGCTTGGTAGAGCAAGGAGCATCCTGGCCACCCTGGAATCTTCTGACAGTCCTGCGTTTCTCCTCCTGCCATGGCCATCTTGGGCTGTGACCCCCTCACACACACACAGGAACTGACTCTGTAAACATCACACTGAGATGACCCCTGACCAGAGACATCCCACTTGGCTGCGGCTACAGATCACAGTGCCAGACACTCCGGATCAGTGACCTTTAGAAGGGGCCGGGCATGGCAAGGACCCCACGAGCGATTCATGTTTAATGGAGTGTGAAAGGACCTCTGCCCCCACCACCCAGGCAGCCTAGCCCTGCCCCACGCCCTCTGGCCTGCCTGCTCCCCCAGGTCACAGGGACTAGACAGGATGCTCTGGACAGCATTTGGTTTTCTGTCTGTGCTGTTGACTTAATCTAGGGTGGAGGAACCACACCACGAGGCATGTGGGATCCTTGTTCCCGAATCAGGGATTGAACCCATGCCCCCTGCATTGGAAGCATGGAGTCATAACCACTGGGGCATCAGGCGAGTCCCTGGTGCTGTTGACTTCAGATGCTGTGTGGGCATTCCTTCCTTTCCTGAATGTCCCTAAAGTGGCTCACTCACCTTTCAGGCTCCACCTGTCCACAGGGCTACTTCTCTCAAAGGCAAGGCTGTTTACTGAGCCCAGGGCTCCCCTGGGCTTGCATAAGCAGCTCCTCTGTCTGGAACCCCTTCTAGCCTTCATCACCTGCCTAACTTGAACTTGTCACCAAGCATCAACCTTCCCAAGATAGTTCTTCCCTGTCTCCTCCCCCGACCGCTCAGGCAGGGTGCCTGTTGCTCTGAGTTCCACCGCACTGCCCACCCTCGCCTTCCTCTGCCGGCAACATCACCACGCATTCACCTGACCGCTGGTTCATCTTCCTGCCTAGAGTCCATCTGGAAAGCCCTTAGAAAATATTTGGTTGATTCCCTAACCTCTTGGCACCTGGATGTCACTGCCCTTATGCCCAGGGGCCGACTTGCTGAATTGGAAACTGGGACTTGGGACCTGACCACGGACTAAATATTGGCCTTTGGAGTTGTCCTGGGAGGAGAAGAGGTTTCCTTCCCGGTCCCTCACCAGCTTGCCCGGGTGACAGGGATAGGGGCCAACTTTCCTGTACCACTTGGCCAGAGGTGCCCGTGGGGCTCCAGGAGGAGCAGCCGCTCAAGGGAGGGGCCCCTGAACCAGGGTTCCAGGCCCACCCTGGGCCTGGCTGACCCTCTCAAGCCACCTCCTCCCAGAAGGAGGCTGGGTTACTAGAGTACATGACGGGGAGCTGGGGAAGAAATCTCCCACAGTGGTGCAGCTCCTTGTGTTCACTTCTGGAAGTGCCGTCTGGAGAATGTGGCTGAAAGAGGCCTTGTTCATAGTCCCTGGGTAAAATCTAAGGATTGTTGTATAACGTATCAGTCATTTACACCTTAATGAAAACAAATGAATGTGATCCGGTCACTGAATCCCAGAACCTTAGGATGAAAGGGGCGTTTGCCACCAGCACCCTTTCAGTCCTGTTGCCTACTGTCCCATCCTTCAACTCTGCTGCCATACCTTGAGACGCTTACAAAACACATCCCCTCCCCCTCCTTGGTAGCTCAGACTGTAAAGAAATCTGTCTGCAATGCAGGATACCCCGGTTTGATCCCTGAGTTGGAAAGATGCCCTGGAGAAGGGAATGGCAACCCACCCCAGTATTCTTGCCTGGGAAATCCCACAGACAGAGGGGCCTGGCAAGCTACAGTCCATGGAGTTGCAAAGAGTCAGACATGACTGAGCGACTAATACCCCTCACAGCCCTCACTCTTTCTTAATGAATTTAAAATTCAGATGCTGACCAGGTACCTTATTAACACAGGCATCCCTCCATGAAATTACAAAACAGCTGAAAAGGTACCTGGTCCAATGCCCAGCTGGTGCAAACACTCTCTCATCTAGATGAAGCCCTGGGACCTGGGAGGCTCCCAGACACCCTGGGGCCTTTCAGAGAAGAGAAAAGCAGGAGGTAACAGCTCTGAGGTGGTGAGGAGGCCGTCAGCCTCAGGAAGAGTGTCCTGTATTTTCCAATTCTCTGTTCTTTGCGTGACTCCAGTCAACAGGATCTAAACAGGTCCTGAGAACATACCTGGAAATGTCATTGTTCCTAAGGAAGCCAAGTGGTGCCTGGGGTGGGGAGACCCCTCCTCTCATCCACTCTCCCTGCAGCAGGACATACCCAGAACAGGGCTCTCCATCCTGCCTTTCTAGACCTCCCACCACCCTCCTCTCTTCCACTCCACCCCAGGAGGGAGAAGCAGATGGGACTGAACTACCACTGACCCCAAAGAGGAGCCTTGAGGCTGCAGTTGTATAGACACAGAGGGGAAAGGACTTGGAAGCCTCCATCTGCTAATAAATGAAAATGTGGACAATAAGACACATTGTCTCCCACAGAAGCAATATCTCTTTGATTGGAAGAGGCCATCTCAGATATTGGGGAGAGTGCTAAGTCTTGAAGCCACAGCCTTGGATCGAAGCCTCCTTCTGCTAGTCGGCTGGGAGTCTAGAAGTACAGTGTGGAGGTTTCTGAATGCTGAAACATTCAGCGCTGTGTCCGGCACATGACTGATGCCGGAGGAGGAGGAGGAGTAACTGGCACACCAGGAGACTTGGGACCATAGGAAGAGCCGCAGCAAGCACTTATGGCCAAAGTGCTCTTGGTTCTACTCTTGCACGTGATGCTCCAGGAGGCTCGAGCTGGAATCATGCCCACATCACAGAGGAGAAAATGAGGTTTCAAAGTGCCAGGAGCCTTGCTTGTCATCTACATGGGTTGCCCGATGCTTGGCAAGCCAGGAACATCAGAAAAGGAGAGGAGGTCTGATAAGGCCATCCAGCATTTCACCATCAGGAAACCTAGACACTCCTTGGTGATCGCACCATGCTCATTTGGGGTCTTGCAGGTACAGGGCTGTGTTTACACTTGTGGGGGAGGGGAGGGGTGCCACGAGCTCTCCAGAGTCCAAACCCAGCTGTGTGCCCCCTCCCTGAGGTAAATGCAGACAGGGCAGGGTTTCCTTGCTAGTCTCGGGGCATTCAGATCTCATGAGGCCGAACAGCAGATCCTGGAAGGCCCGCACATGGATGTCGTCATCTTTCACGTGTCCAGTTCTCCCCGCCCGCTTCACACTCAATTTTCCGTCAGAGATCCCACTACATTCGTGTGCCCTCTGTGCAGGTGTAGCCACCGCCGAGTTGCCCGGTTATGCCTGCAACTGGGCGCCACCTCGTGGCAGGTTTGGGCATGGCGGCCGAGTGTGCATTTTCTTCCAGGGCCGCCGGCCTACCCTGAGTCATCGCGTGGGAAATGGACACTTCGGACTCAGCACACCTGTGGCCCTGGTCCTCTGTGAACCTGTCCATATATCCTGCCCTGTGCCAATTCCTCAGCTTTAACTATGCTGGGAAGCCTGAAGGCACTAACTGCCTAATTCTAAACCCAGTCCAAGACTGCCCACAGCATCTTTCCTCTTGCTCATAAAGCCCACGGGACTCTGACTTCCTGAGGGCTTTGCTGGAGCTGAACAGGCAGTCGCCTGGTGTGGCAGAGAGTATAAATGTAAGCATCCAAATACCTGAATTCTAATTTCACCGTCTCCACCTAGGTGGACTCGGTAAGTCACCCAAGTTCTCCAAATCCGCCTGCCCACCTGTGTAACCAGGATAAGACCCAGCCTCAACAACGCATCACGTCTTTCATGGTGAATGTGCTGCACAGATAAACATGTGATATTTCTCTGCAAGAGTCCGACAAACAAGCCAAGCAAATGTCTACATGCTTTGAAGAAATAGGTGGCAATCCTTATGCCCCGTTTCTCCTTGCCCTTGTAGATGCTGGGTTCTCAGCCTGGCATCTCTTTGCCTCATTCCTCCTGGCTAACCCCTCCCTCATACACCCATCACCTCCTCCAGGAAGGCCCTCCTCCTCACTCCCCTGGACCGGACTAGGTACTCCTTCTCTGGCTCACACAGCACACTGCTCCGGCTCCTGTCGAACTTTGTTGGCATCCTCAGTTTCTTTTCATGCGATGAAACTGTGCTCTTTCAGAGAGGGGACTGTCTTCTTTATTCTTGCGTCCCTGCTGCTCAGCACAGAGTCCAGAATACAGTAAGTTCTTGATCCCTCTTTGTGTTGAATGGTTGAAAAAACGGAATGGAATAAACAAACGGGTCGTGAGAATGTTCTCTGTAATCTTCCAGAAGCCTTTCTATTCTGGATCTGAAATCCACCTGCATTTTGTGTATACATGAGGCAGGGGTAAAGCTAGACTCTCTCCCCATGTAGCTATGCAGTTGACCCAAGACTTTCATTAAAAAGACCATTTTGGGGGACTTCCCTGGTGGTCCAGTGGCTAAGACTCCACGCTCCCAATGCAGGGGGCCTGGGGTTCGATCCCTGGTCAGGGAACTATATCCCATATGCTGCAACTAAGACCCAGTGCAGTCAAATAAATAAATAAAAATAAAAACAAAATAGGCCCTTTTGTTCCCACTATATCACAGGGTCACCTTTGTCATAAATCAGGGGACTATGAGTGGGTCAGACTGTATTCTGTCCCATTGGTCAGTTATTCATTCAGCTTCCTGAAGCTAAGATACCATTTCAGACATTTTCAATGCAAATAAATAACTAAGTTTAGGCCAATAAATGTTTTCAGCAGTGCCAAGCCCACTTGAGAGCCCAAGGGTGGCCAGGCTATGAGCTGAGGGAAGGTTGCAGCCATCTCTAAGGGCCCATGCACCTTGTGGAGCCAAACAAGGGGTGGATTGTCCCTTGACAAGAGCAGAAGCAGAAAGGCAAGCCAGGGCCCCAAGACTGGAGGAACCAGACATCGCCTGAGGTCCACGAGAGGAGCCAGGGGGCTGTGCGCAGGCTGCCCAGGGCTGAGTCCACTGGTGCCTGCTGCTCTGGCGTCTGGCTCTCAGCCCTGCAGGCAGCTCTTAGGGAGGCCCCCCTACGGAGCAACGACTCCCCTGCGACTCAGTGGACACGAGTTTGAGCAAACTCAGAGACAGCGAATGCCAGGGAGGCCTGGCGTGCTGCAGTCCATGGGGTCACAAAGAGTCGGACATGACTGAGTGACTGAACAACCACCACCGCCTACAGGGTAGCTCAGTGCATCTAGAGAGTTCTGACAGCTGGGGCTGGGGAGGCTGCAGAGAATCGGGGCGGGAGGATGTTGAGAAAGGCCTCAGTTCCTCTTCGTCTTCACTTGGGAACCTCAAAGGAGTGACGAGGCTCTGGGCAGGGGCGGGTGGGGGATTGCATGCTGCGGAAGGGACATGTCCAATGACAGGGCACCGGGCTTTCCTTAAGGGGCGGCCACTGCTCCACCAAGTGCTGCCACAGGGGAATAGCACCAGAGTCGCCAGCTCTTCCAGTTTTCCAAAAAAGGCTGCAAATTCAAACCTATATGTCAGACTTTTAAGCATTGGCAGCTAACTATGTTTAATTGTAAACCCTGTGAGCCACATAAAACACCCCTGCAAGCTGTATTTGACTGTATTTGATTGGTATCTGATTGGTTTCTCTGAAATCAATATAGGAAGTCGTAAATCGTCTTATCCTTGAGTCCTGGGTATTGTTCAGCTATCAGGAGGAGAGTGTGGAGGCAGTGAGAAAATTTACTGTGAAAATGAGAAAAAAATAAATAAACGTGGCCCCCCTGCTGGGTTACTTTTCCAAGTATAATTGCATTTTAATAATCTGGGGCTAATTCTGAAGGTATTAATTGTTTGATTCTCACATTGGGTTTGTGCTGATTATTTTGGAAAATGTGTTGAAGCATATTTTATTTTCCGATTTTGTACCACTTTAATGAAAATTCATTTCCAACAGGGCTTTCTAAATTGGAAAGGGAGAAATTTAATATACATATCTCTATATAAATAAACAGGTATGCTAAAGAGATAAATTCCTTTTGAAAGCTGGAATCACATTGCTTTAAGGTTTGTTTATTTATTTATGGCTGTGTTGGCTCGGTAGTTGCGGTGCTCAGGTTTAGCTGCCCCACAGCATGTGAGATACTAGTTCCCCAATCAGGGCTTGAAACCTGCATCCCCTGCATTGGAAGGTGTATTCTTTATCACTGGACCACCACGGAAGTCCCTAAATAAATTCTTTGTACACGTGGTATCTGGCCCATGCTGATGAAAAACAAATAAGGGAATATTCCAGCCTCAGCACCGAAAACTATGGAAAGAGTAAGTCAATGAAACAATACTATGTCAAGTATCATTTGGGACAGCTATGTTATAAGAGATAAAGCATTAGAACCATAAGATCTGGTTTAAGTCCAGATTCTGCCCTTCTGGATAAATTAACTTCTGGATTATAAGATCATATATTCTTGCCCTGTGGGCCAATAAATAGAGCAGAAGTGAGTCCATTTACTGTAAGTAAAGCTTCAAGAGCTTGTGCAAGTTTTATTGTGCTCTTTTTTCCTTCTGATACAGTGATCAGCAACATGCCAGGTGGTGAATACTCTGTCACCAGCGTACTGTCATGAAAACAGTGATGCAGAACAGTCTCAGCAATCCACCATGGACTTGAATATGAGCAAAAAAATTAACCTTTACTGTCTTAAGCCACTGAAAGAGGGTGGGCTGCTTGCTACTGCAGAACAGCCTGTTGTTGTTGACTCACTAAGTCCTTTCCGGCTCTTTGCGACCCCAGGGACTGTAGCTTGCCAGGCTCCTCTGTCCATGGGATTTCCCAGGCAAGAATACTGGAATGGGTTGCCATTTCCTCCTCCAGGGGATCTTCCCAACCCAGGGATAGAACCTGTGTTTGATCTCTAAAGGAGCTCCATGAATGTGTACATTCCTTTCTTTAGAAGAAATTTAAAAATACATAGCTGAGAGCATAGTAATGCATGTTACCTTACCCCACAAGGAGTAGGTAGGTTGAATTACTCATTTTTCTACATATACCACATACCACATCCATGCCCTCTATTCCTCATTATATATTTTACATATAATTATATGTTGATATTTTCATGATATTATATTTCCTGAAGACAGGAATCCTGTCTTTTCAACTATATATCTCAAATAACAACAACAGAAAATCAAGCCATTTCAAGTTGGTATGGGCTTTTGCACCCAAAGCAAAATACATCATCCAGGGTACCATAAGAAAGACATCCTAAGCTCATCTTCCTGCTACAGAAAGAGACGGCAATTGGCAGGGACTGGAAAGAGTCCAATCACTGAACGGTCCAACCGCAGCGCAGAACTGCAGAACCGCAGCCCAGCTGGAAGGGCCAGATGCGAAAGGAAGACCAAAATGAAAGCTATCAACAGGATAAAAGAACACACAGGCAGGAAAACAGCAGGAGGGCTGCAGAGAGAGAGAGCTAGGCGCAGGGAAAGAGACCAAAAACATGAAATGTGCTGTCACTGATTTGCATGTTGGATTGGACCACTGCACACCATTTTTGGAATAGAAAATTAAAATGGGAGAGCATGGTTTTTAATGAACAAGAAAAGAGAGTATGCAGGCAGATTCATGATAACCTGGGAACAGGACCAACCTCTTTTAGCCAAAATCAAATCCCTGCAAGAGGAGGGGGTGGGTATGTGAATAAAGACCCATTCTAAACAAAGAGAAGAAAAGGTATTTGGGGTTGAGAGATGCTGTGTGTCTGAAGGCAGGCTCGTTGAATCTTTAAACATAATAAACACACATAAGGAGAATAAATGTTTCTTAAGGTATATGGTTCAGAGGCTAGGAACCCAAGACTAAAAGGCAGAATGAGCAGAAAACAGGGCATTTGGCCATCCCAGGTCGCTGACGTTGTCACTCATTATTCCACGTACATTTAGCAAGCCCGGAGCCTGCGGTGTTCACGACCCAAACTGGACCACGGGATGACGTCACCCCCTCATTCCTTGTGCCTTTTTCTTCCCCAGACCTCACTAAAGGCTCATGAATGCTTTCCTTCTACTCCGCACCCCTCTGCTCTGAGCAAGTCCCACCCCACAACTCCCTGTGTTCCTGATCCAGCCTGAATCACAGTCCTCAACATTCCCCACACCCCCCGCCCCCCAGACAGAGGTTCAGAAGTATGTCAGAGCATCTGTGCTGATTTCTTTTAGATGTGATAATATAGGGTTTGTAAAACTACCTATCTTTTAAAGTTACCTACTGAGGTATTTATGAATGGAATGATGTATTTGAAATTTGCCTTAACATAATGTTGGAGAATATTACACAGCAATTTTTAAAAACAAACAAACAAATGGATGAGTCTCACAGACAATGTTAAGAAACTAGACCCCAAGAGAGTACATACAGGGGACTTTCCTGGTGGCCCAGTGGTTAGGACTCTGCGCTTCCACTGCAGAGGATCGGGGTTCAATCCCTGGTAGGTGAACTGATATCCCACATGCCTTGTGGTACAGCCAAAAAAAGAAAATCCCCAAAGAGTGCGGTTCTCTTTACATGAAGATTAAAAACAGGCAAAACCAACCATTTGAGAAACTAGTTAAAATAGTGGTTAGAATGCCTTGCTGGGAGAGATGTGATGGAAATTAGAATATACCTGCTTCTGGGTGGTAGGTGTTGACTGGAAGGGGACAGGAGGGAACGTTCTGAG
Source organism: Bos indicus (assembly GCF_029378745.1). NCBI lineage: Eukaryota > Metazoa > Chordata > Mammalia > Artiodactyla > Bovidae > Bos > Bos indicus. The sequence continues at coordinate 13,296,314 of NC_091781.1, read as the reverse complement.
ATGACTGAGACATTCTACATCTTGTCTTGCTGAGGACACACAGGTGTATGCACATAATTGCCAAAACTCATCAAATGCTCCAGATAAGCACATTTTATTGTATACTAGTTATAGTTCAATAAAAGTAGGTTTCAGTCTCTTGCCATCATAACAGTTGTTTTTTAGCTTAAAGAACTCTGGCTATCAGTTTTCTTCATGACTATTGCTATGGATATTCTCTTTGTATATGAATCTCCGTGTAAGCCCATAAGGCATTAGTTTTCCTTGCCAGTGAAGAAGTGAATGAAAATAACTGTACTGTTATGTAGCTATGAGAATAATTCCATCCTGGGGTCATGGATACTTAGGAAAATCCAGCATCAGTTTATCACTAATAAATCACCCAACTAGGGATCTTCATTCTGAATTATCATTTTTTTTCTTAGGAGGTATGTCAAGGATCCATAACCAATGAATATAAAATGAAAGTTCTCATTGGAGAGGCCAAAAGGCACCATATCAGTGAAATGAATATGGTGAAGCCAGAAAAGCCCAAACCCAGAAGTCCAGTGAAGGCAGGGGACCTCTCTGCCCTTCAAGCCAAGTCTTGGAGGGTGTCAGGGTAGAGGTGACCTGCACACACCCTTCACAGGTCTAAAGGTTCTTCAAGAGGTGAAGCTTCTCCTCAGGAAAGAACTTGAGCCTTGGAAGCTAAGTACATTTTGAAAATAAATAGCAACTCAGCAGAGAGATGGAGGGTCTTCCCAGTCCTAAGAATACTGTGGGATCACCTAGAGGGTCATCTTAGCCAAGGTTCGCCTGGCTCTGAGTAGCAGGACAGTTGTGACCTGAAGACTTAGGAGCTCCAGTCTCAACCTGAATTTATTCTTTCTTCCCCTGGGGTTGTTTATAGCTCTGTTTGAAAATACTTGGCAGCTTTCACCTGATTGGCATTTTTGTCAGTCTACTGAATTAATAGTCTGAAGTCTGCTGGCATTCTGCAGCCATTTCACCTGCCAAGGAGAATTCAATAGAATTATAAAACTTGATTCATGTTCTGTCTTTTGTTCCACAGATTATATACATAGAGAGATTAAAAATCAGGGAGATGATACAGACAAGAAAGGAAAAGGTTATTTACCTAAACCCTGAACATCTCCTGCAAAAGTACTTACTAACTACAAAAGGAAAAACAGGAATTTAATGGTGGAAAAAGCTGATGGACACCACCTTCACCAAATGATCAGTGTTCACAGCATCCACAGTGAAGTCAACCCACAATTACACTGAGAAGGACGTAATATCACTTCTAGGATATTCTTGGCCAAAAAGGATAATCTGAATCGAATAACGAGGAAACATTATAGAAACCAAATTTACATAAGGTAAAGGTCATCAAAGATAAAGAAAGGCTGAGGAACTGTTCCAAATTACAGGACCACAGAGAGGCATGAAAACTAAACACAATGTGTCATCCTGGCTTAGAATAAAAACAGCCATGAATGACATTAATGGGATAACTGGCAATACTGGGATGCAGAGTATAAATTAGAAAATAGTATTGGATCAATGTTAAATTTCCGGAATCTGACAACTATGTTGATGTTACAGAAGAAAATATATTTGCTCTTGGATATGCCCATGGAAGTGTTTAAGAGTGAAGGGACATGAGGCATGCAACTGCTCTCAAATGATTCAGAAAAAAAAGTGTGTGTGTGTGTGTGTGTGTGTGTGTGTGTGTGTATATACATATATATACATGTGTGTGTATATATATACATACACACACACATACACACACATGTATATACATTTATGTATGTGTGTGCATAGGGTATATATGGAGAGAGAGAGGATGATAAATGAAATATGGAAACTGTTAACACATAGCTGGTGAATCTTTTTTCAAATAGGATAAAAATGTGGGTGGATCTATTTCCAGTTTTTAAGGAATCTCCACACTGTTCTCCATAGTGGCTGTACTAGTTTGCGTTCCCACCAACAGTGTAAGAGAGTTCCCTTTTCTCCACACCCTCTCCAGCATTTATTGCTTGTAGACTTATGGATTGCAGCCATTCTGACTGGCGTGAAATGGTACCTCATAGTGGTTTTGATTTGCATTTCTCTGATAATGAGTGATGTTGAGCATCTTTTCATGCATTTGTTAGCCATCTGTATGTCTTCTTTGGAGAAATGTCTATTTAGTTCTTTGGCCCATTTTTTGATTGGGTCATTTATTTTTCTGGAGTTGAGCTGTAGGAGTTGCTTGTATATTTTTGAGATTAGTTGTTTGTCCATTGCTTCATTTGCTATTATTTTCTCCCATTCTGAAGGCTGCCTTTTCACCTTGCTAATAGTTTCCTTTGTTGTGCAGAAGCTTTTAAGTTTAATTAGGTCCCATTTGTTTATTTTTGCTTTTATTTCCAATATTCTGGGAGGTGGGTCATAGAGGATCTTGCTGTGATGTATGTTGGAGAGTGTTTTGCCTATGTTCTCCTCTAGGAGTTTTATAGTTTCTGGTCTTACGTTGAGATCTTTAATCCATTTTGAGTTTATTTTTGTGTATGGTGTTAGAAAGTGTTCTAGTTTCATTCTTTTACAAGTGGTTGACCAGTTTTCCCAGCACCACTTGTTAACGAGATTGTCTTTAATCCATTGTATATTCTTGCCTCCTTTGTCAAAGATAAGGTGTCCATATGTGCGTGGATTTATCTCTGGGCTTTCTATAGAACTGCCTTATGATCCAGCAATCCCACTGCTGGGCATACACACTGAGGAAACCAGAAGGGAAAGAGACACGTGTACCCCAATGTTCATCGCAGCACTGTTTATAATAGCCAGGACATGGAAGCAACCTAGATGCCCATCAGCAGATGAATGGATAAGAAAGCAGTGGTACATATACACAATGGAGTATTACTCAGCCATTAAAAAGAATACATTTGAATCAGTTCTAATGAGATGGATGAAACTGGAACCTATTATACAGAGTGAAGTAAGCCAGAAAGAAAAACAGCAATACAGTATACTAATGCATATATATGGAATTTAGAAAGATGGTAACAATAACCCTGTGTATGAGACAGCAAAAGAGACACTGATGTATAGATCAGTCTTATGGACTCTGTGGGAGAGGGAGAGGGTGGGGAGATTTGGGAGAATGGCATTGAAACATGTATAATATCATGTATGAAACGAGTAAAAAAAAAAAATGTAGGTGGAGATCTGAACTGGGCTCATCCCTTCTCTGGATCATTCTCATACCAGAAATGTCAGAAGTCTCAGTTGATCCCAATATAACCAAATTGAACCAGTTTTGGGGTCTATGTACACCCAGCTAAAGGACCTAAAATGACTCAGGATTTCATTTTATTCCCTTTGTTTCCATGGCTAACATTGTGCTTCCTCACACCACTTTTTCTTAGAAATATCACCAGTGTTTCATAGAAATATCACTTGCTTAAAATCTAGGCACAAATAAAATAAAGTTGTAAACAGTCCTAATTTTGCTCCCTTCCTCATCAATAAGGAAAGACTAAACATGCCACTTCTGATGCTGTTCATTTGCCTTTTACTAATAACAAGCACTTATCTATGTAAAAGTTAAAGTGTTAGTTGCTCACTCATGTCGAACTCTTTGCGACCCCATGGACTGTAGCCTGCCATGCCCCTCTGTTCATGGAATTCTCCAGGTAAGAATACTGGCGTGGGTTGCCATTCCCTTCTCCAGGGGATCTTCCCAACCCAGGGATCGAACCCGGGTCTCCTGCATTGCAAGCACATTCTTTACCATCTGAGCCACCAGGGAAGCCCATCTACAACTGTATATTTGCTTAATGTTTTAAGAAAATCTTTTCTGCATGTCCTTAAAGTAATCCTACCATTGTGGGAGCAGCTTATTCAATTTATAAACAAACTAGGATCCATAGATATTATTTGTCTGTATTTTAGTATGTAGTGAGAGCTCTTTTACAATTTATAGTTCATGAATCCCTATATATTTACTGCTTAGTCTTCTGGTGACATTAAGTTATAGCATGAATTATGATGAAGGCAATAACTACTTACACAAAGATGCTTTTGTAATTTATTTCTTCAAAAAGCATTTATTGAAAGCCTTCAATGTGTCAGGCACTCAGTCAGTTATTTGGAATGAGAGAGCTGTATGCATTAGACATGTCAATCAACCATAGATTATTTACTCTTTTCTTATACTAAAAAAAAAAAAAACCCAAAAAACAAAAACCCACCACAATGGCTACAAGTTCAAATGAGAACCAACAGTTGATGACTGTTCATCACCGTCTTTCAGCACCAAGATCACAGAGATCTACCTTATCATTCAGGTTGGGTTTCTGCATGAAGAGAGTTGGAAAACCAGAAAAATGTCCAACAGCCCCACAGCTATGAACTAGACTAAATGCACCAACTTCAGCCTTGGACAATTCATGCTCAAGCTAACTCGAGACACCCAGCTCCCAGCTCACAGTTTCTAAATACTATTCCCCAAACCAGGGCTCCTTGGAGAAATGGTTTATTTCAGGGCTGGGGATGGGAATTATCAGCCAGAAAACACAAAAATGATCAAGGACTAATTGGAGATAATTTAAGAATAATAAGAGGAAGAAATATGATTATAGAAAAGCATGAGTCCACAGCAATATTTAGATTAAAAAGGGATAAAAAGATTATCATTGCTATTATTTTTTGGCTGTGCTACACACTTGCAGGATCTTAGTTCTCTAACAGGGATTGAACCCAGGCCATGGCTGTGAAAGCACGATGTCCTAACCATTGGATCACCAGGGAATTCCCTAAAAAGATTGTCTTTACACTGGCTAAACTATGTAGAAGAAATAACAGAACTGGAAAAATACCCTCCTGCAATCTCCAATGAACTATTAGGGAAAAAAATCATTAATGGATTCTAAAACAATTAGACAAAAGGTTGTTAGGGAATAAAAAATTAGCATGATGTTCAAGTATCATGACATTAAATTACATAGTGATTTCAAAGAGAAAAAGGTACCTTTACAATGGAAAGATCTAGCGATTACCAATTTAACCAAGTGATCAAACTTAGGATTGTTAATAGGAAGGTACATGTGTGCATGCTAAGTCACTTCAGTCATGTCTGACTCTTTGCGACCATATGGAGTGTAGTCCACCAGGCTCCTCTGCCCATGGAATTCTTTAGGCAAGAATACTGGAGTGGGTTGCCATGCCCTCCTCCAGGGGATCTTCCCAACCCAGAGATTGAACCCACATCTCCTGCACTGCAGGCAGATTCTTTACCATGGAGCCACTGGGGAAGCCCTAATAAGAAGGTATCTTAGCATTAAAGCCTCCTGAAAGATACTACATCACCATTACATGTTTTTGTCATAATCTAATCAAATCTCTTGACAAACTTTAAGGATACGGAGAAGAGAGAAACAAGTCACTACCCAGTGGAAGTAACCATACATATCAAGACTGGGGGACATTTTACAAGAAAACATTTTTTAAATTAACTACCCTTTTATTAGCACAAAACAAACCAACCCATCAGCCCCAGAGCCCAGAATAAATTAAGACACAGGGCCCTAGCCCTACACACCACAAACTTCCTGACCAGACTCCCAGGGAGGCAGATGGTTGGAGATGCTTGAGGGGCTTGTCCTTTGAGATGAGGGAAATGGAGCAAGGTGTGAGTCCAAGAAGGGCCCCTGTAAACGTGAGGACACTGGATCCTGGCTGGTGGCATCTTCTGGCCATCCCGCCAGAGGCTCATTCCCACAAATAGGGCCCTTGATGGCCCAGTAGATAAAGCTCATATTGGACTCCAGGACCGGTGACAGGAATCCCGGCAGGATGAAGGTGGTGCTGGAGACACTCGGAGCAGGGCCACCTGCAGCCCCACAGGATCAGCACTCTTACAGCACTCTTACTTGTGACCTCATAAGCAGGAGAGAGGAAACCTCCAGGGACATGCTTAAAGCAGACACTGGTCTTCTCCTGTTCCCCAGCCCCAGCAGCAGGAGCAGAAAGGATGCCAGAACCCCTGGGGGCTCCCCCTGCATCGAAGGGTATTGAGGTTTGTCTCGGAAAAAACAGAGACATCATAAGAAACATCAATTGAAACAATCATATTCAATTCGGGTTTGCTGGTGTTCCCTGGAGATCTCTGCCAGCTTGTTTCTCAATGTCTCTGTAACAGACCTGGGTTTGGGGGTAGGTACAGAGTCAAACAGAATGAGCATGGAATCTTTAAGGCAGGATATTTGTTGTAAAGAACATGGTAAATCAGTCAAAGGCAAGGCAAAAGACATTCCACAAAGGTTCATCTGATGACTTACCAGAGCTTATTGCAGCACCTATTATATGCGGGATGCGGCAGGGTGACTAAGAAAGTGGCCTGTGATTTGGGTTTTTGTTTTGTTTTTTGATTCTACTACTGTCAATCATCAAAGAGTGATGACAATTTTTTTCCTCTCCCCAGGAGAGTAGCCAGATATCTCAGAAAGTACAAAATCTGGATTTCCCTCTCCTTAAGGGGGCAGTTAATAAGGGTTTGTGTTTCTAAAAAAAAAAAAAGGAACTGTAAATCAGAGTCTAGTGTGAAAACAATATCTAAAAATAGGCATTTGCTACATTCTCATAATGAAGATGCACCAATGAGCATATTTAATACCAAGCTATGGACCTCCAGTTGTCTACTTCCCAGCAATGGCCTTGCTAGTGAGATCCATCCATGGGATCTTGCTGAGAATCAGGCCTTAACTCTCAAGAAATTAAGAGATTACTAGCGATATAACTGGGCTTCCCAGGTGGCTCAGTGGTAAAGAATCCACCTGCAAGACAGGACACTTGGGAGACTCCAGGGTCAGGAAGATCCCCTGGAGGAGGAAATGGCAACCCACTCCAGTATTCTTGCCTGGGGAATCCCATGGCCAGAGGAGTCTGGTGGGCTACAGTCCATGGGGTCACAAAGAGTCAGACACAACTGGGCACAGCAGAGCACAGGATATAATTATCATTATAAAGATCTCTTTGAAGCCAAAAAATTTTAAAAATAAAACCAGGCATTTGCTATTAGAAACAAACTTCTTGAGGACATTAACTAGACTGGGAAGAAGATGCAATGCAGGCTTTGTGTTTTTCTGGTTGGGAGGGGAACCTAGAAGGAAGACAGTTGTGCTCCCAGGATTGGAAAGAGAAATGGGAGAGATGTGGACGCGAATTGGGGGTATTCAGAGGGTCTGAGGTGGCAGGACTGCAGGTGAGTTTGTCCACCGGTGCCTGGAAGGACTGAGCTGTAAGCCCTGAAGTGTGGCAATTTCTGTGGAGGGCATCAGGTAATCTGTGTTTACGGAGTCCTCTGGATCATCCTTAAGCATGTTCAAGCTTGAGGACTAGTCTCTTAAAGGATCCCATTGGGGGTTTAAAAAATTGTGTGTGAATACATGTACATACACACACACACACATATATACGTACATATATTTAAAAATCATACACGTTCATAAACATATGCAAGAAGGCCAGAATAACATAAACTCCACTCACAGTAACAGATGGATGAAAGATCCACTTGCTGTGTGTCTTTGGTTAAGAGTGAACAAATGGACTCCTTGAAACCCCTGAGGTTGCCCTAGTGTGTCATCAGCTAGAACCACAGCACGCTGCCATGCCCTGGCTGGTAAAAAGAGGGGTGTAGGCCCAGCATGATCAGCTTGGACCAAACAGGGTTTACCCCTTGGAGGTGCCCCTGCTACACATGGCCAGTGGAAGGCGCAAATGCTGAAAACTGGGTAGAAGGAAGAAAAAGATTGGCTGTTCTGTAGGCAATCAACAGTAGCTGCCACATGTTTATATTGCTCTTCACAGTTATTAATTTTAGACAGAATCCATTTTCTGGTTGTGATCATTAAGGATGTAATTTTTTACATTTCAACTCCAGTGTTCTTGCCTGGAGAATCCCAGGGACAGGGGAGCCTGGTGGGATCGCACTGAATCGGACACAACTGAAGCGACTTAGCAGCAGCAGCAGCATACTCCATCATTCTCCCAATATATCACAAATGTTGGTTGTAGAATATGTAGTGCTTGCTTATCATGGTTGTAAACAGTTACTTCATAAGCCAAGGTATGTTTTATAATTACATGTTTCTTATTCAACTTTTGATTTTCCTGTACCTCAGAGTTGCCTAGATTTTTCTTTTGTAATTTGCTTTGTTTTGTACTGCCCCTTAATATCCTTTCCAGATTCTCCCACAGGTCTGTGAAACAATATTTTTTTCTGAACCATCAAACACTTCAGGTAATCCATCAGTTTCATTTTTGTTTTTTCAGATCTCTATCCTCCTATTTCAATCTGGACTGGTTACTGTTGCCATCTTGAAGCTTCCTTTCTTCTCCTGTGCTGGATTTCCAATTTCCCAGATCTTCTGTATTTTTTTCTACATAACATCCTCCTTTTTCTGAAGCACACATATTCTTGTAACATGATGATTAAATTACCTAGTCCTTAGATGTCTGAGGATACATTTTATACTACTTTTAAATTTCAAACCTGTAGAATAGTTCTAAGACTAAGAATAATTTCATGAAGGTCATGTTATCTCTTACCCACATTCACCTATTACTAACATTTTGCTCCATTTTCTTTAGTATTTCCTTTTTCTTTCTCTCCTCTTTCTCTCTCATGGATGGATGGAGGGATAGATGGAAGGAGACAGATGATCATTTTTTTCTGAAATGTTCAAGAGTAATTTGCATACATCATGGCCCTTTATCCATAAATACTTCAGTGTGTATATTTCCTTAGAATATTCTCTTATGTAATGACAATACTATTATCTTTAGTAAATTTAATACCAATTTTAAACTAATTTTTATCCAATTTTTACCTTATTGTCTATATTTTAATGTATGTCAGCCCAATAATGTCCTTTATAGCAGTTTATTTTTCCTTCAATAGAGCATCCACTCAAGTATTGCATTTAGCATCATATCTCTACAGTCATACTTAATCTGGAATACCTTCTCAGTCTGTCTTTTATGACAATTACATTTTTGAAAGAACAGGGAAACTCCTTTTTGAATAGAAATACACCATACTGGGTTTGCCTGGTGATTCCCTGTGATTAGATTCGGGATAATCATCCCTTACTAGGATACTCACAAGTGACGTGCTTTTCTCAGGTCATCAGGTATGAAGGGTATAATCTCCAAACGCCCCCCATTGGTGGTGTTAAGTTTGATAACCCAGTCAAGATGCTGTACAATTTGTAGAGTTTGTGATTACACTTGCAACTAATAAGCTTTCCACGGGTAGACACTGAAGGTTATACAAATACTCTAATTCTCATTAAATTTCCCCCTATACTGAGCATCCATTGATGACTCTTATCTGAACCAATCTTTATTATAATGGTCACAAAGTGATGATTTTCTAGTTCCAGCACTATCAGTACATTTTATATAGTTAGCACTTGGCATTCTACTTGCATTAATATAGAATCTACTCACATTAATTCTACTTGATGGATAGCTTGGCTACTCAGATAGTAAAGAATCTGCCTAAAATGCAGGAGACCTGAGCTCGATCCCTGGGTTGGGAAAATTCCCTAGAGGAGAGCAGGGCAACCTACTCCAGTATTCTTGCATGGAAAATCCCATGGACAGAGGAGCCTGATGAGCTACAGTCCATGGGGTCGCAAAGTGTCAGACACTACTGAGTGACTAACACTTTGCCTAGGACTTAAATTCAAATTTGAAAATAATTTTCTTCAGAACTTTTAAGGTACTGCCCACTCTCCTGGAGCATCTCATGACGCTACTGAGAAGTCTCGTGCCATTCCGATTCCACTTCCTTGATGTATGTGACCTATTCCTCACTCCCACACACCTGCAGAGGCTCTTAGGTTCTTTCATCTTTGGTGTTCTGACAGTGCATGATGATGTGCCTGGAATTAGAATATTATTGTCCTTTTTTCCTGGAGGCCGAACCCCCACAGTATTTCATTGTCCTACTCAATTCAAACGGGCTGTTGCCTAGGACAGGTGTACAACTCTCTTCCCATCCCTTCACTACTCTGTGAATACTGGATCCTTCATTTCCTGAGCTCTAAATATTTCTCTTTTTTGGTTTACTCCCTTACTTTCCTGAATCCTCTAGTAACATACCTCAAGCACAATGGTAATGAGGGAAAATGATGCTGAGTAACTGGAGAGAGACTAATAACCCACAGAGACAAACAGAGAACCTGCGCATGAGGCTGCCCACAGCATGACTGCCTCCAGCGTCCCTCGGACAGCAGCACCGATGCTGGCTTTTTCAACGTGAAAAGCAGGGCCACTTATTTATAGAGTAGTTCTGGGAAAATAATAAAAGCAAAACAGAAGAACAGAAAGTGTAATAGGGCGGGTCCCCAAGGCCTACTGGCATTGCAGTGAGCCCTCCCCCTTTACTTTGTAAAAGGAGCCCGAATTCTGACTGAAGGAAGAAGGTTCTTTTCGACAAGGCACTAGTCTACCATCTTCCTGGCCTGCTGGCTTTCCAATTAAAGTCATTATTCCTTGCCCCAACAACTCATCTTTCAATTTATTGGCCTGTCCTACAGGGAGCAGGATGAGCTTGGGCTGGGTATCAAAGGGGCCCTCAGTTTAACAGAAATATTCCATTTCTTTTATTTAAAGAAAACTGTAGAAATGAACTAAAAATAAATACATAAACCATAACTGTGTCAATCATGTATGTACTAGATATTCATCAAAGCATTTAAGGAGATTCAAAATGGAAATATCCTAAATGTTCAATAATAAGAGATTGGTTCCAGGAAGAAGAGAAATCCATGCAGTGCAACTATATGTAGCTATTAAACATGATATTACAGATGATTTGCCGACTAGGACAGGTCCATGGTGTTCTGCTAACTAGATAAAGCTTATGACAGAGTGCGTGCAGTTATAATTCACGGATGCATGCACATTCACTTTGTGTGTTTGTGTGGTCACCAAAGTGTTAAAAGTGGTGAAATTCAGGCCTAGGTACTTCCAGGCAAGATTTTTGCTCCAAAGCATGTATTTCTAATTAGAAAAAAAGAAACGTAAGAAATTTAAAGCCCACTTTATATGGTCAAGAGACTCAAAGTGGAAATAATATAGATACCTCTTCTTAATTACTTATAATTATACGATAATTAGGCATCTTGTTTGTAGAAATGAGAGTGCTGAGAAGGTACAAGAAAATTGCCCTGTTCCCAGCACAACAGTGCTATAAAAAGATCCTCCTTCTCAGGAGTAGATACAATTTGGCTAGATGGTTTTGCTGCCTATACATCTGAGACTCATAATTTGCACTTTTATTGATACAATCTAATGACTGTCACTCCTTCCATAGTTAACCAATTTGCTAGTAGTCACTGAAGAAAAGATTACAACTAAGCTGTTAAGACTGCATGCAAAACAAGGGCAAGAAAAAAATTTATCTATCCCATATAAGTAATTTTTGATACACTGAAAATGCCTCCTATAATGGAGACTGTTTTTCTTAGAAAGTAAAACTTAGAGCTGAAAGTGGGCATTGAAATACTTCAGTTCTACCAAGGAAACCAGAACTGAAAGAGACACATGTACCCCAGTGTTCATTGCAGCAGCGTTTACAATAGCCAGGACCTGGAAGCAACCTGGTCCATCGGCAGATGAACGCATAAGGAAGCTGTGGTACATATACACAATGGAATATTACTCAGCTATAATAAGGAATGCATTTGAGTCAGTTCTAATGAGGTGGATGAAACTGGAGCCTATTATACAGAGTGAAGTAAGTCAGAAAGACAAACACCAATATAGCATATTAATGCATATACATGGAATTTAGAAAGACGGTAATGACAACCCTATATGCAAGAGAGAAAAAGAGACACAGATGTAAAGAACAGACTATGTGGGAGAAGGCAGGGGTGAGATGATTTGAGAGAAGAGCACTGAAACATGTATATTAACATACGTAAAATGGATAACCAGTGCAAGTTTGACGCATGCAGCAGGACACTCAAAGCCTTTGCTCTGGGACAACCCTGAGGGAGGGGGTGAGAAGGAAGGTGGGAGGGGGGTCCACGGTGGGGGGACACATGTGCACCCGTGGCTGATTCATGTCGATGTATGGCAAAAACTACCACAGTACTGTAAAGTAATTATCCTCCAATGTAAATAAATTAATTAAAAAAATAAAGAACTCAAATCTAAAAAAAAAGAAATACTTCAGTTCTGTCTCTAGTCGCTATGTCCTTAAGCAAGGTCACTTACCATTTCTGGAGTTTCTTTTTATACAAACCTGACATAGAGAAATCTAGCTTTCAGTGCATTGTGCTTAAATATTACGTGGCAAATAGCACCAGGAAAGTAGATACGTTTATCATTATTAAAATTCAAGAGGAATGCCCTGATGGTCCAGGGGTTAGGGATCCCAACTCCCACTGCAAGGGGCCCAGGACCAAGCGCTGCTTGGGGAACGAAGATCCCACAAGCCAAGTGTTACAGCCAAAAAAAATTAAAGGTGCTCTTGAGAAGGTGTTTTTCAAAAAAAACAAAAAACACCTGGGCCCCCTGCAGTGGAAAAGAAAAACTTAAAGGTGTTCTTGAAGAAAGTAGGGAAAACCACTAAACCATTCAGGTATGACCTAAATCAAATCCCTTAACGATTATACAGTAAAAGGGACAAATAGATTTAAGGGATTCGATCTGATAGAGTGCCTGAAGAACTATGGAAGGAGGTTCGTGACACTGTATAGGAGGCAAGACCATTTGTATAGGATCAAGACCATCCCCAAGAAAAAGAAATGGAAAAAGGCAAAATGGTTGTCTGAGGAGATCTTACAAATAGCTAAGAAAAGAACAGAAGCTAAAGGCAAAGGAGAAAAGGAAAGATATACCCATCTGAATGCAGAGTTCCAAAAAATAGCAGGAGAGATAAGAAAGCCTTGCTGAGTGATCAATTCAAAGAAATAGAGGAAAACAATAGAATGGGAAAGACTAGAGATCTCTTCAAGAAAAGCAGAGATACCAAAGGAACATTTCATGCAAAGATGGGCACAATAAAGGGCAGAAATGGTCCTAACAGAAGCAGAAGATATTAAGAAGAGGTGGCAAGATACACAGAAGAACTATACAAAAAAGATCTTCAAGACCTAAATGACCACAATGGTGTGATTACTCACCTAGAGCCAGACCTTCTGGAATGTGAAGCCAAGCGGGCCTTAGGAAGCATCATCATGAACAAAGCTAGTGGAGGTGATGGAAATCCAGCTGAGCTATTTCAAATCCTAAAAGACGATGCTGTGAAAGTGCTGCACTCAATATGCCAGCAACTTTGGAAAACTCAGCAGTGGCCACAGGACTGAAAAAGGTGTTTTCATTCCAACCCCAAAGAAAGGCAATGCAAAGAATGTGCAAACTACCACACAACTGCACTCATCTCACATGCTAACAAAGTAATGCTCAAAATTCTCCAAGCTAGGCTTCAACTGCACGTGAACCAAGAACTTCCAGATGTTCAAACTAGATTTAGAAAAGGCAGGGGAACCAGAGATCAAATTGCCAATGGATGACAGAAAAAGCAAGATAATTCCAGAAAAACATCTACTTCTACTTTACTGACTATACCAAAGCTGTTGACTGTGTGGATCACAACAAACTTTGGAAAATTTTTATAGAGATGGGAATACCAGACCATCTGACCTGCCTCATGAGAAATCTGTATGCAGGTCAAGAAGCAACAGTTAGAACCAGACATGGAAGAATCAGTTCAGTTCAGTCGCTCAGTCGTGTCCGACTCTTTGCGAACCCATGAATCACAGCACGCCAGGTCTCCCTGTCCATCACCAACTCCAAGAGTTCACTCAAACTCACGTCCATTGAGTTGGTGATGCCATCCAGCCATCTCATCCTCTGTCGTCCCCTTCTCCTCCAGCCCCCAATCCCTCCCAGAATCAGAGTCTTTTCCAATGAGTCAACTCTTCACATGAGGTGACCATAGACTGGTTCAAAACTGGGAAAGGAATCAAGATTGCCAGGAGAAATATCAGTAGCCTCAGATATGCAGATGACACTACCCTTATGGCAGAAAGCTAAGAACTGAAGAGCCTCTTGATGAAAGTGAAAGAGGAGAGTGAAAAAGCTGACTTAAAACTCAACATTCCAAAAACTAAGATCACGGCATCCGGTCCCATCACTTCATGGCAAATAGATGGGGAAACAATGGAAACAGTGACAGACTTTATTTTGGGGGGCTCCAAAATCACTGCAGAAGGTGACTTCAGCCATGAAATCAAAAGACACTTGCTCCTTGGAAGAAAAGCTATGACCAACCTAGACAGCACATTAAAAACTAGCAACATTATTTTTTCATCAAAGGTCCATCTAGTCAGAGCTATGATTTTTCCAGTAGTTATGTATGGATATGAGAGTTGGACTATAAAGAAAGCTGAGCATCAATGAATTGATGCTTTTGAACTGTGGTGTTGGAGAAGACTTTTAGAGTTCCCTGGACTGCAAGGAGATCAAACCAGTCAATCCTAAGGGACATCAGTCCTGAATATTCATTGGAAGGACTGATGCTGAAGCTGAAATTCCAATACTTTGGCCACCTGATGGGAAGAACTGACTCACTGGAAAAGACCCTGATGCTGGGAAAGATTGAAGGCAGGAGGAGAAGGCAACAACAGAAGATGAGATGGTTGGATGGTATCACCAACTCGACAGACATGAATTTGAGCAATCTCCAGGAGCTGGTGATGGACAGGGAAGCCTGGCAGTCCACGGGGTTGCAAAGAGTTGGACATGACTGAGTGACTGAACTGAACTGAGAAGGTGGCAAAGGTGTAAGATGAAAATTGTGACCAACTGAAATTTCCTTTAACAGCACAAATCTATTGTAACTAGTGAGGAGACTGGTAGAAATAACAATCATCACTGAATTATTTATGAGAAATACAAGAGCCCATCTTATAATTGGGCTTCATATAATAAAAGTATCAAAATGTTTTCCTTAAGCAATACATTTTTTTATATATTATTTAGCTTTTAACACAATATGACTTTGGGGCTTCCCTGATGATGCAGTGGTTAAAAATCCACCTGCTAATGAAGAAGACATAGGTTTGATCCCTGCTCTGGGAAGATCCTACATGCCACATGGCAACCAAGCCCACACGTCACAGTTACAGAGCCAGTACTCTAGAGCCTGCGAGCTGCAGCTACTTAAGTCTGAGAGCCTATAGCCCCTGCTCCACCCCAATGAGGTTGCCGCAATGCAATGAACCCACGCACTGCAATGAAGAGTAACCCCGGCTTGCTGTAACGAGACAAAAGTCTGAACAGAGCAACAAAGACCCAGCACAGCTAAGAATAAATAAGCAAATCTTAAAATAAAACAATATGATTCTTAGGTTAAAGCAAATCATATGACTTCTTTCTGGACAGCCATGAAATAGCTATTTGTACTGATCCAGGGGTTTTAAAAGACCACATTTCGTAAAGTACTTTGAGAATCATTAATTCAAGATATTTTTGGAAACAAAGCCCACTATTGTTTTCAGAAACAAGTAGAGCAATGGTTGGGAGTGCTGGACCATGAGAGGTCAACATTTGGGACTGGGTTCCTGGAATATAGGACAGAATAAGAGAAGTAGGATTAGTAAGAGGAGAACAGAGGAAGGAGAGAGGAACAGTATATTTTCTCAGGCTGCACCACTGATGCTGATTGCTCTAAAAGTAATTTCTCTATAATTCTGCACTTTGTATAAATGTGTATAACTAGGGCTTCCCTCATGGCTCAGTTGGTAAAGAATCCACCTGCAATGCAGGAGATCCTGGTTCGATTCCTTGGTCAGGAAGATCCACTGGAGAAGGGAAAGGCTACGCACTCCAGTATTCTGGCCTGGAGAATTCCATGGACTGTAGAGTCCACGGAGTCACAAAGAGTCAGACACAACTGGGTGACATTCACTACTTCATTACTTTATAAAATGTATCTATTTCTAAACACTCTATTGTTGTTTTAACTCATATAAACCATATTACAGTGTATCTTAGGTTGTGGGGTGCGGTTTTGTTTTTGCTTTTGTGTTTTTGATTATCAATATATTTAATATCTATCTTATATCAAAAAATCTCCCATCTTCTTCAAAAATGGCTTGGCTGTTCTTTGTCCTTTGCTCTTCTGTATAAATTCTAGAATTAATCTGTAAGGCTGCAGATGTGTGCACATTCACAACACACACACAACCCCCTCCTCTAGTAACTTTGATTGAAATTGCTTTTAACATATAAATTCATTTGGTAAAAACTAAAATCTGGATAT
Source organism: Bos indicus (assembly GCF_029378745.1). NCBI lineage: Eukaryota > Metazoa > Chordata > Mammalia > Artiodactyla > Bovidae > Bos > Bos indicus. The sequence goes on along the minus strand of NC_091781.1, from coordinate 13,279,987 downwards.
TCACCTTCCCTATCTATGAATATAGCACATTCATCAGAGATTTCAGTAATTTTCTATGCCTGTAAAGAGTATTTGATATTTTATAGCTGCCCAAAATATTTTGAAAATCCTTTCTCCTTTTCAGGACTCCTCCACATTATAAATCTCACTTTCTGAGAATGAATCCAAAAATTATTTCCTTGGAGTCCTTGCTCCTTAGATGTACACATACAGCCAATACAGTTGAGTGGCTACAACTTCTTGGAAGATGGAAATAAAGGTCATGAGACCCTATAGTCAGGATCCTTCTCAAACGGATGTGGATGCACCTGGTTTTTCTCAGCGCATGTAGCAAGCCTCCTGGAGGTCTAGCCCCTCTCTTCGGTGTGGTGAGGGTGCCAGTCCAGCAGCAGGCACCAGCAGCTGCTGGGTTTCCACTGGAGCCTCTTGGTGCTGTCCTTGGTCCCTTTTCTGAGCATGCCTATGTGACAGCCCAGCTTGGTTCCTTTTGGGGAATTCTGTAAGCTACCTAGTGGTTTGTAGCAAATCCCTTTCTGCTTAAACATGTTAAAATAGATTCTAGGGAATTCACTGATGGTCCTGTGGACAGGACTTTGCACTTTCACTGCTGTGGGCCCAGGTTCAATTCCTGGTTGGGGAAGTAAGATCCTATAAGCCACATGGTGTGGCCAAAAAAAAAAAAAAACCCAAAAAGATTCTGTTGTCTACAACGGCACACTGACCAGGAATTAGGAAGTAGAAGCGGGTTGCTGAACGTGACAGAGCTGCCTTAGGACATGAGATGAGAAGTGGGTGGGAGAAGGTCAGATGTTGCAAGTTGAAAAGGGGAAGAGATAAGGGAGGGCCCCACCTGTGTCTCCTCACTCTGGCACCAGGGCCGAAGGCACAGCCACTCCCTGGAGCTCAGTTATCCCAGCAGAGAGCACAATCTATCAGCTGAGGCTGGTGACGACCGGGCAGGAGGGACTGGGAGGTTTGTGAGAGGAGGTACAGAGCAGCAGGCCAGGAAAATGAAGGGAACCCTGGAGATACGGTATGATGTAGGAGGCATTAAGGGCCTACTTGAAGTTACTTATCATGAACCTCAAGCAGGATAATTCCACATGACAATGTGCTTTTCCCTGACCACTTTTGGTAGCATGGACGCAGGCACAAAGAAGGCAAAGAACTGCATTTAGTCAGAGATGGGGTCCTGCCAACTGTGTCTATACCAAAGCCAGAAAAGGGCAAGGCCATTAAAGGAGAATGTAGAGGAACTGTTCTAATAACTGACCATGGATTTTAAGTGGGATAAAGAAAGAACAGGCATGAAGGAAGTGAAGAGCAGTGAAAAGGGGCAACAGTGGAGCTGAAGGACTGTTAGCATCAAGATTCTAAAAGGAAGAAATTAGAAAGACAGGTCATAGAGCAAGATATTTAAAGTGCTGAGGTTACAGAGGGGTGAAGTTTTATATCATGAGGTCTAGGATATGATCAAAGAGTGGTTCAGGTAAAATGAAAAGGTAAGAAAGAAAATGAGAGGTGAGCTGTTGGAAGGCTCATCCACTGAAAACACCAAGAATTAAGACAAGATTAATGTTGAGCAGAGTGACAGCAGGTGATGAGCTAACATCTTCAAGGAACAAAGGGAATGTGACCCAGAGGTTCCAGCCTGATGACAGGATTCAAAGATGGAGGTTTGGGGGCAAAGTGAGAGGTGAAGAATGGCCTGAAACTTTCACAGAGAAAGAGGACCCAGAATTGTGATGTGAGGGATGGTGCTGGGGAAGCAGCATCCTCAAGAGATGAGTAGGTTTTGATCAGAGCAGGAAGGACTTAACATTCAGTGTGGTTCCCTGACACCCAAAATTCTGCTACACTGCTACTGAGGAGAGAAAGGTGGGGAAGTGACCCAGAATCTAAGTTTTTTTTAAAGACTTAAGCCAGTTTTCCTGTTCTTTGCCCCGTTAGCATGCCCATACACTTTCAGAAGTTATCTGAATCTTTCCTAAGCTTTTCTGCCACATGAGGGCGCTGCTCAGCTCCCTGCAATGTGGCTTAGGATTTGCTTTCCTCAGCTCTGCTCCAAGTCACAACTCTTTCATCTGATTTCAAGCTTCCAAAGTGTTATCATCAGCTTATTTTCACTGTCCTGAGTTTATGTCTTTTAATTTTTCATTTAGTTTTCTTAATGGGGTTTCAGGAGGGTGTGGATGTCAACATGTTCAACCACCATCTTTACAAAACTACATTGTGCATCCTATTTCCACAAAGTTTACTGCAGGAGGAGGGGTCTATTTGTTTGGTTTTAGTTTCTGGTTAATTTTTTTGGCTCCCACCACTACCACCAGCCCAAATTTTCTGAACTGCAAGCATTCAAACTAGTTTTCTAAAGAATGCATCCAAGACTGTAAACCTTGCTCTTTGTTCCACCTTCTGCCACATCACATAGACCCCCGCTGTCTCCAGACTCCTGTTGTTCATCTCTAAACCATCTGCAGCATCCACTGTGTGCTGTCTTTAACCAAGGAGCTATTTTAAAGTGTATTAATTCATGTAAGAAAAAAATGTTCTCACTTTCAGCCAACATGCAAGTAAACAACAAAACCAGCAAAAAACAGCCACTGTCCACCTCAGGAACTTCCTGGTGCTGGAGAGCTCAAGGACTCCACAGGCCACATCATATCCCTTTCCCCTTCCCTTTTCTTCCCTTTGCACCAATTCCACTTGCTTTTCTCTCTCCTTCTAAACTGACACCACCCAAACTACGTGTAGAGGTCTCTTTCCTGAAGATCACTGAGAAATAGGGCAAGCCTTTTATCAATGTACACCCCCAGACATCTGCTCAAGGCAGCTCTCTCAAAGCGTGGTCCACGTAAAGGTCTGGGCATCACCATGGATATCCACAATCAGACTTTGCTGTAGAGCATAAACTAACACAATATTGTAAATCAACTATATTCCAATAAAAAGTTTTTATAAAATCAATCTCTGAGAGTTAGGCCAGAAAATTACTCATTTTACACCAGGTTCTTCAGACACATGGCAAAATTTAAGAAGCACTAATTGCAAGGTAGAAACATGTAGATAGAAAAACAACTTTTAAAAAATGTATGGCCCTTGCATGAACATTTAAGGATTTACTTTCAGTTCAGTTCAGTTCAGTCACTCAGTCGTGTCCAACTCTTTGCAACCCCATGAATTGCAGCACGCCAGGCCTCCCTGTCCATCACCAACTCCCGGAGTTCACTCAAACTCACGTCCATCGAGTCAGTGATGCCATCCAGCCATCTCATCCTCTGTCGTCCCCTTCTCCTGCTGTCCCCAATCCCTCTCAGCATCAGAATCTTTTCCAATGAGTTAACATTTCCCATGAGGTGGCCAAAGTACTGGAGTTTCAGCTTTAGCATCATTCCTTCCAAAGAAATCCCAGGGCTGGTCTCCTTCAGAATGGACTGGTTGGATCTCCTTGCAGTCCAAGGGACTCTCAAGAGTCTTCTCCAACACCACAGCTCAAAAGCATCAATTCTTTGGTGCTCAGCTTTCTTCACAGTCCAACTCTCACATCCATACATGACCACTGGAAAAACCATAGCCTTGACTAGACGGACCTTTGTTGGCAAAGTAATGTCTCTGCTTTTGAATATGCTATCTAGGTTGGTCATAACTTTCCTTCCAAGAAGTAACCGTCTTTTAATTTCATGGCTGCAATCACCATCTGCAGTGATTTTGGAGCCCCAAAAAATAAAGTCTGGCACTGTTTCCAATGTTTCCCCATCTATTTCCCTTGAAGTGATGGGACCAGATGCCATGATCTTCGTTTTCTGAATGTTGAGCTTTAAGCCAACTTTTTCACTCTTCTCTTTCACTTTCATCAAGAGGTTCTTTAGTTCCTCTTCACTTTCTGCCATAAGGGTGGTGCCATCTGCGTATATGAGGTTATTGATATTTCTCCCAGCAATCTTGATTCCAGCTTGTGCTTCTTACAGCCCAGCATTTCTCATGATGTACTCTGCATATAAGTTAAATAAGCAGGGTGACAATATACAGCCTTGACGTATTCCTTTTCCTATTTGGAACCAGTCTGTTGTTCCATGTCCAGTTCTAACTGTTGCTTCCTGACCTGCATATAGGTTTCTCAAGAGGCAGGTCAGGTGTTCTGGTATTCCCAACTCTTTCAGAATTTTCCACAGTTTATTGTGATCTACACAGGATCCTTTCTGATCCACAAAGGCTTTGGCATAGTCAATAAAGCAGAAATAGATGTTTTTCTGGAACTCTCTTGCTTTTTCCATGATCCAGCAGATGTTGGCAATTTGATCTCTGGTTCCTCTGCCTTTTCTAAATCCAGCTTGAACATTTGGAAGTTCATGGTTCACATACTGCTAAAGTCTGGCTTGGAGAATTTTGAGCATTACTTTACTAGCGTGTGAGATGAGTGCAATTGTGCGGTAGTTTGAACATGCTTTGGCATTGCCTTTCTTTGGGATTGGAATGAAAACTGACCTTTTCCAGTCCTGTGGCCACTGCTGAGTTTTCCAAATTTGCTGGCATATTGAGTGCAGCACTTTCACAGCATCATCTTTGAGGATTTGAAATAGTTCAATTGGAATTCCATCACCTCCATTAGCTTTGTTCATAGTGATGCTTTCTAAGAGCCACTTGACTTCACATTCCAGGATGTCTGGCTCTAGGTGAGTGATCACACCATTACGATTATCTGGGTCATGAAGCTCTTTTTTGTACAGTTCTTCTGTGTATTCTTGCCACCTCTTCTTAATATCTTCTGCTTCTGTTAGGTCCATACCATTTCTGTCCTTTATTGAGCCCATCTTTGCATGAAATGTTCCCTTGGTATCTCTGATTTTCTTGAAGAGATCTGTAGTCTTTCCCATTCTGTTGTTTTCCTCTATTTCTTTGCACTGATTGCTGAAGAAGGCTTTCTTATCTCTCCTTGCTATTCTTTGGAACTCTGCATTCAGATGCTTATATCTTTCCTTTTCTCCTTTGCTTTTTGCTTCTCTTCTTTTCACAGCTATTTGTAAGGCCTCCCCAGACAGCCATTTTGCTTTTTGCATTTCTTTTCCATGGGGATGGTCTTGATCCCTGTCTCCTGTACAATGTCACGAACCTCAGTCCATAGTTCATCAGGCACTCTATCTATCAGATCTAGGCCCTTAAATCTATTTCTCACTTCCACTGTGTAATCATAAGGGATTTAATTTAGTTCATACCTGAATGGTCTAGTGGTTTTCCCTACTTTCTTCAATTTAAGTCTGAATTTGGCAATAAGGATTTACTTTAAATTTGTGTTAATAAAGGCAAACCTTGGAGATACTGTGGGTTGGGTTCCAGACTACCATGATAAAGCAAATTCAGCAAGAAAGCAAGTCACATGAATTTTCTGGTTTCCCAGTGCATATAAAAGTTGTTTACACTATAGTGTATGAAGTGTCTAACAGTATCATGTCAGGAAAAAAAAAAGGAAAAACCTTAATTAAAAAATACTTTATTGCTGAAATATCTTAGCTATAATATGATAATGCAGTGCTGCCACAAATTCTCAATTTGTAAAAAACACAGTATCTGCAAAACAGATACAATGAAGCACAATAAAATAAGCTGTGTCTATAATGCATAACTCAAGTTCTTTTCCCAGAAATTACTTCACATAATTCTTTGCATAGTTATAAAAGACCTCATTTAAGGTCAAAAGCATGACCAATCCAAAATTGTACTTCACTAACCTGTCACAACCTCTTGACAGTCCCTTGGACTGCAACGTGACCAAATCAGCCCTGAATATTAATTGGAAGGACTAATGTTGAAGCTGAAACTCCAATATTTTGGCCACCTGATGCGAATAGCTGACTCACTGGAAAAGACCCTGAGGCTGGAAAAGACTGAAGGCAAAATGAAAAGGGGACAGCAGACGATGAAATGTTTAGATAGGATCACTGATCAATGAACATGCATTGAGCTAACATGTATTGTGACAGTGGGGGATAGAGGAGCCTGGTGGGTTACAAGTTTGATGCCTGATCTGGGAGGATTCTATATACCGTGGGGCAACTAAGGCCGTGTGCCACAAATGCTGAGTCAAAGTACCCTAGAGCCCATGTTCTGCAACAAGAAAAACCACTGCAGTGAGAAGCCCGCACACAACTAGAGAAAGCCCATGTGCAGCAACAAAGACCCAATGCAAACAAAAATTATTAAAAAAAAATTCCACAGGCATATTCAGATTTTCCCCAGATCGCCTGCTCCTATTTCTTTAGTAATTTGCCAAACTCATATTTATAATTTATGCTACCTGGAGAAAAGTGCAGAAACCAACGCCACTTGCAAATAGGAAGCCAAAACACCCACTAAGAAAAATTTACACAACACATGGAGCAAAGATGAATGTCCTGGTGTACATGTACTAAAGAAACCAAACTTAAAAGGAAACAACCAGGGACTTTCCAAAGTGATTGAGTGGCTAAGACTCCAAGCTCCAATGCAAGGGGGCCTGGGTTTGATCTCTGGTCATGGAACTAAGATCCCACATACCTCGGGGCAACTAAGCCCGTGTGTCACAACTAGAGAAGCGCCTGGGTCACAGTGAAGACCTGGAAAGGCCAAATAAATTTTTTAAAAGTTCATTTGCTTAAAAAAAAAAAAAGAAAGAAAGAAACAGCCAGGTATCAAGAGCAAAACTAAAGATAAAAAACAATTTCATGTTTCAAGACCTGATTTCTCTCAATCATATAAATGATTATCATTTTTTAAACTATTTTAACATTTTTTTAGTTGTTATTTACTTATTTTTTACTGTGCTGGGTCTTCATTCCTGCACGGGCTCTTCTCTAGTTGCAGGAAGCGGGGCTACTCTCTAGCTGCAGTACGTGGGCTTCCCACTGCAGTGAGAAGTGGGCTTCTCTTGCTGCAGAGCACATGCTCTAGGGCTCACAGGCTTCAGGAGTTGGGGCACGCAGGCTCAGGAGTTGTGGCTCTCAGGCTCTAGAGCGCAGGCTCAGTAGTTGTCACACACAGGCTTAGTTGCCCCACGACATATGGGATCTTTCCAGACCAGGGATCAAACCCATGTCTCCTGTGTTGGCAGGGAGATTCCTTACCACTGAGCCACCAGGGAAGCCACATATATGTTTTCTAACTGGTTATTTCATATGATTTTTAGCAGAGATGTACAAGATCCTCAACGATCTATGTCAAGGACAACCCAACTTCACCTGCATGAATACACACCTTCAGCCACTGAACCACCTACATTTATTTTTAAAGGCCCTGGCTGTAAGCTTATGCCACTTCTAAACTCTGACAGATCTTACATGCCTGTTTCTCCCAGGCAGCTTCTGTCACATCACAGGGGCCTTATATGGGGACGTCCTATCTCAAAGATGCCTAATTCACCATAGCATCCTACCAGCACTTTCCAAACCAGCAGCCCCATGATGCAGATACAGTCGTTACTGTTCAAGTCTGAAAGGAACCAATATAGAAGTCATGTGTTTCCATTATCTACCCAAAAGAAAACAGAATATATTATATAAACACAGGTAAATATATCTTTAAATATATCTCAATTACAATGGAGTTTATGCTGAAATAGTAGGAACACAGGTACAGTGTAAAAGCTACAGATCAAGCTGAAGGCAGGTTAGAGATCTGCTGTAACAGTCAGAGAAGTGCCAAGAGAGAGGTCACAGGGGTGAGGAGAAGGGGTCAGAATAACTGGGGAAGACTTCACAGCCGGAGGAAGACCCTGGAAGACACGAACTACTTGGACAGGGGAAGAAAGAACCCCAGAGGTGGGCAGCAGCATGAACACGGGCCCGGAGACAGGAATGAGGACAGCGTGTGGCAAGGCCACGGCCACAGCAGGAGCAGAGCCCGGGCCCGGGAGACACCCAGGAGCTAAGGATGCAGAGGGGCCCTGGGGACGCAGCAAGGGTTGCCCGAGAGTCTTGCTGGGCTTCTTCTCCACAGGGTGCACTTTCTGATGCTGAACAAAGCTGCCGTACCACTTGAAGGCTTTCCCACACACCTTACACTCATAGGGCTTCTCTCCAGTGTGAACTCTCTGATGCTGAATGGAGGCGATCTTCTGGCTGAATGCCTTCCCACACTCCTTACATTGGTAGGGTTTCTCCCCAGTGTGGATGCGCTGGTGAACGATAAAAAGTGACCTACACCCAAAACCTTTCCAACATTCCTTACATTTATAGAGCTTCTCCCCGGTGTGCAGCCTCTGGTGCTGCAGGTAGGCGGCGCTCCGGCGGAAAGCCTTGCCACACTCCTTACACGCGTAGGGCTTCTCCCCCGTGTGGATCCTCTGATGCTGGGTCAAGGCGGTGTTGGAACTCAGACCTTTGCCACACTCCTTACATTCATAGGGTCCTTGACCAATGTGATTTTTCTCATGTACGATACAGTCATAGCTGGACTTGAAAGCTTTGCCACACTCCTTGCACTTGAAGGGCTTTTCCCCAGTGTGGCTCCTCTGATGCCGAAGGAGCTTTGAGTTATATCGGAAGATCTTCCCACATTCTTTGCATTTGTAGAACTTCATGCCGCCTCGAAGTATCAGATTGGGATTCAGACTGAAAGTCTGCCACACTGCCTTGCTTTCAAAATCCAAGTGCTGAGACACGTTCGTGAGAAGCCCTCCCACGGGCCTGCTGTGGGCCTCTGTGCCCTCGGAGGCTTGCTGCGCTACCGCTGGCTCTTCTGTCTTGATGCCCCTCTCACCACCTGACCAAAGAAACCACAAGTTTCCTCGTTACTGAACTGGAAGGGAAACGGGATCCAGCGGTCCTGGTTTTCTTTTATAGGATGCGATTTTTTAAAATACACCCATGAGATGGTTATGAGCCTCCATAAGAGAGGATAAGAGAGAAAAAGGAAAACAACAGCATAAACTGGACAAGAGATGACACTGCAGTCCAGGAAGTGCCTCTTATAAGGAAGGGCTGGGCAATGAACCAGGGCAGGTGAGGTGGGCAAATGAGAACTTCAAGAGTGGGAAGGAAAGGAAGCAGGAGGGGAAAAAAGAATGGGTGAGGTAAGATGGACCAGCACGAAATGCAAACAGACTTCAAAAGAGAGAGAGAGGGAGACCCTCAGGGAGGGAAAAGACATCGGTGAGACGAAGGGGAGCAGCTAGCAGCCCAGAAACACACAGTGAAATGATGGACCCCAGTGCCCCACCTGGAAGCCAGGAAACCACCCCCAACTCTGAATTCTACGTAATAGCCAGATAATTCTACTTTAAATATTTCACATACTATTCTGGGATCAAAGATTCTTTCTTTTAGGAAGTCAGAGGGAACATAAGGTGACTGGAGAACTTTAGGCCACTGTGCTGTTACCACTAAAGCAATCACTTTTCACAACATTACAGTATGTGTGAGAAGTGAGGCCTGAAAAGCTTCTTCCTAAAGTAAAGAAAATCCAAGTAATTAAAACCTTCCAGGACTGACTGGTAAGCAGACTGGAAATTTTAGGATGGGTGGGTGTGTCTTGAGAGTGTGGTATTGGAGGAATATTCTTGCCCTTTGCTCTATGGCCCCATTTAAAACAAATACATTGTAAACCATAACATCATGGAACTTTAAAATACTAAAAATTATATAAATATTAAAAAGCCAAATAAAATCATAGCTATGGTACAAATCAATCAGTTTGATGCACAGAATCACACCTTCTTTAAAGTATGGCTGAAACCCTACCACCCTGCCATAAAAACTGTCCTTACAGGTTTGGGACAGGAACTCAATACAGGTCAGAGGGTCAGCTACAGGGAGCTTTGCTCTCCACTGCAGAAGAAACATTTCCAGTAAACCAGGAAGGCAAAACCAGAAGGTGCTAAGTCCCCTTACTCACCTGGACAGATGCCTCTCAAATCCTCTGCTTCCCAGGGATCGGGGTCCCATGGAGCTTCCCCTCTCTCCAGCTGGGAGATCAGATCAGGTCTGGGGAATGGAGACACTACTCCAACAAGACAGAGAGACAGACAAGTTGAGGGGAGACATCCAGAGCTGTTACTGAGAGCCCTCTGCCCACCCCAAGGCAGGCGAGTTGAGTTGGGGGGAGAAGGGGACTGCCTGGGGGACCAATGAGCCACACAGGGGTTCTGAGGAAGGGGTCCAAACTGACTCCATGCAAAGATCAGGGAGACAGTGATTCTCCCCAGGGAGGAAGTGCAAGCTCGCCCTGACTCAGAAGAAAGGACATCCCCTCAGGAAGGATGAATGTACCAATATCCTGGGAGGCTCCTGCACACAGGAGAGGGCCCACATCCACCACACTGCAAGGACGGAGGAACTGAGGTCTCCTGGGGCACCCCAAGAGTCCTTTCCCTCAGGGTCCAAAACCACGCTCTTCCCTGGGAAGGAATAAAGTCCAACTTCAAAGCCAAGGGGAACCTGGGATTTCCCCACCCAGCATCTCCACAGAACCCTGAGGACTACTAGAACTCCCAAGACATCTGAGGAAGACCAACTATCAGAGGGCCACTGAGAGACCTTACCAAGGGAAGCCACATTTGCGTAATTCTCCAGCATCACCTCCCTGTACAGGGCCCTCTGCGCAGAGTCCAGGCTGGCCCATTGGTTCTGGGTGAAGTACACGGCCACGTCCTCAAAGGTCACTGGCTCCTGAAACAACAGGTTCCTGCTCAGGCTCTGAGTGTGGGCCAGAGGGGGCCAGTGTGAGCTTCAGGGAAGAAATGGACCTGCCAAGGTCTGTGACTCTGAGCCCCGTGGAAGGTCTGTTCTATGGACAAGAGCACTCAGTACCCCAGCCCTCAGCCAGGGCTCCCACCTTCAAATGTGGAACACCAAGGCTATCCCACTTGCTCAGCTCTGCAGCTCCAAACTGTCATCCCAACCTCACAGCCTGGCATCTGGGGCTCTCCAGGCTGCAACTGTGTTAACCTCTTATGTTCCTGTCTCCATGGAGCTGTCTCTCTAGGACCCACAGACCTGAGGTACCCATAACCTGTCACCTTATCTCTGTACACCAACTACTCTCCCCGTCTCCTCTCAGCCAAAGTACATGTACACCACCGGACGTATTCCCTGCTCAGTTTCTCCTTGGCCTTTCCCACCAGCTTCCACTACACACAGAGAAGCCACTCCTTAGAAATAGCCCCAGTACAGCTATACGTTAAAAAAAAAAAAAAAAGAAAAGAAATCAGAACATTCTTTAACATGATATATAACAACAAAATCAAAATAGATTAAAGATCTAAATGTAAGACAGGATACTATAAAACTCTTAGAGGAAAACATAGGCAGAACACTTTTTGACATAAATCACAGTAATATCTTTTTCAGTTTGTCTCCCAGAGTAATGAAAAGAAAAACAAAAGTAAACAAATGGAACCTAATTACACTCAAAAGCCTTTGCACAGCAAAAACCCAAAGTGAGAGAAAATATCTGTAAATACGACTGACAAAGGATTAATCTTCCACATTTACAAACAGCTTATGCACTCAATATGAAAAAAAAAAATCCAATCAAAAATGGACAGAAGATCCAAACAGACATTTCTCCAAAAAAGACATACATATGGCCAAGAGGCATGTGAAAAGATGTCAGCATCTTTAGAGAGACTATTAGAGAAATGCAAGTCAAAACTGCAATGAGGTATCACACTGTTCAGAACAGCCATCACCTAAAAATCTACAAATAATAAATGCTGGAGAGGGTGTGGAGAAAAGTGAACCTCCCTACACCATTGATGGGAATGTCCACTGGCACGGCCTCTGTGGATAAGAGTACAGAGGTTCCTTAAAAACTAAAAACAGAGCTACCACATGATCTAGCAATTCCACTGCTGGGCATATATCCAGAGAAAACCATAATTCAAACAGATACATGCACCCCAATGTTCAGCATAGTGCAGCGCTGTTTACAACAGCCAGGACATGGAAGCAGCCTAAATGCCCATCGATGGAGGAGTGGATAAAGAAGATGTGGCACATATATACAATGGAATACTGTTGCTTATGTTTAGTAATTCAGTTGTGCCTGACTCTCTTGCGACCCCAAGGGCTGTAGCCCACCAGGCTCCTCTGTCCATGGGATTCACCAGGCAAGAATACTGGAGTGGTCGCCATTTTCTTCTCCAGGGGGTTCTCCTGCGTCTCCTGCATTGGCAGGCGGATTCTTTACCACTGAGCCACCTGGGAAACCCACAATGGAATATACTTGGCCATAAAAAAAAGAATAAGATTATGCCATCTGCAGTAACATGGATGGACCTAGGGATAGTCATATTGAGTTAAGTAAGTCAGATGGAGAGAGAGAAAATCATATGATGTAGCTTGTATGTAGAATGTTAAAAAAAAAAAAAAAAAAAACAAGATACAAAAGAACTAAACAGAAACAGACTCACAGACTTAGAGAATGAATTTGTGGTTACCAGAGGGGAAGGTCAGTGGGGAGGGAAAGATTGGGAGTTTGGGACTGACATGTATACACTACTATGTTAAAAGAGATAACTGACGAAGGCCCACTGCATGGCACAGGGAACTCTACTGTATATTCTGCAATAACCTATATAGGAAAAGAATTTGAAAAAGAATAGATACTTGAATATGTATAACTGAATTGCTGTGCTGTATACCTGAAACTAACACATTGTTAATCAACTATACTACAATATGAAATAAAAATTAAAAAAAAAAAACACTCCCAATATTTCACAAATTTCTTTTCATTCCTTCTTACCATATTAGAAAGCCAGCTCTCTTGAAGGAAACCTGCAGCCTGCCTATTCTGGCCTCTTCTCTGAACCACACATCTTCAAAGAAGGCTGGCTGTGTGCTGTCTCCGAGCACGGGCACATCCCCTGCCCCATGTCTTGAGCTTCATCCCACTTGAGAAAGTTCACCCCTCTCTGTCTCCCCAGGCCATCATCCCAAGAGCGACATGAACTCATATTCATAGACTAGACCCTAGGCACCAGGCTCTTGGGTGGGTACTTCTAAATCTTGTCTGTCATTTACTCTTAACAACACAATGTGAAGTCAGAGTTATTTACCCCTCTTTTTCAAAGAATGAAACTAAAGTTCAGAAAAATTCACTACTTTGCCCAAAATCACACAACCAGGAAGTGACAGAGCTGGGACTTCAACCCAAACTCGTCAAACAGCAAACCCGGGCTCCTCCCACATAGCGACCTGCCTCCAGCACAGGCTTCATGAACTTCTCCAAACACACAGCCAACCCCTGAACCTCCTCCTAACCTGGTGTCGCCCCTGTCTGGAGAAGATCTTTTCACATCCACAACTTCCAAAATCAACAGTCAATCCATCTTTATCTGGCTACCTCCAGGCAACACGAGGCCCCTCCCCCAATCTAGACTGAGGGATCAGCTATTTCAGAACAGCACACATCACCCTAGAAGCCAGAGCCTCTGCATTTTCTGAGACACAAGAACAGTCTCTAACAGCATCCACTGGCTACTCTCTTTGCTTCTATGGACAGACTGAATGATGCAGACCACAGAGGCTGCACTCCCAACCTGGAAGGGGTTTCCTGACTTCTGTACCTTCTCACCTTGATGACCCCACAGATGATTCTACCTCCTGGGATTCTCACTACCCTATGCAGTCAGCATTCTTTTCAGCCAATGAAGATGAAAACACCTACCCACTGGGGCTCAGCTAAGCCCCTAATTCTCTGAGTGCACCAATCTCTCCCGGCAGCCCCAGAGCAGCCTGTGCACTGGAGACAGCACAGGGGACAGGGAGAAGGGGACACTCTCACAACGGCTGCTGGAGGAGGCAGGGAAGAAACACATCCCCAGGACAAACACTGCAACTGCTCCTAGCTACTCTCCTCGCTCTACACCCAGGCCGTTACGAGGGGGTCCTTTCCAAACCAGAACTACGGAATTCAAAAGGAGAGAGTGAAAGAAAAAGAACACAAAAGAACAAATTTAGCAATTTCTCAAAGGAGAGCTGACCCTTAAACTGGGCACTGACAAAGTCCACAGGGCCCCTGGAATACTTGAGCCCCAAATCCAAACATCAGATAGAACCATGATGTCCTGTGAGTAATCATGGATTCAGCAACAAGGCATTAAGGGATTCTGAGGCCACAGCCTGGTAGGAAAACCGAATTCACTCTGCTTCCCGGAAGTCAAGTCTCACTCCCTCACATCTCCAGAGCTGCTTCAGTCTTCCCCACCCAGTACCATCTTCCTTGACAGGCTGTTCTTCCCACCTGCTTTCAAATATTCCCAGGCATCATGAGTCCAAAAAAATTCCCATTATTAAAGGGGAACTTGGGCTTCCCTGGTGGTCTAGTTTTTAAGAATCTGCCTTGCAATACAGGGGACACTGGTTCGATCCCTGGTCTGGGAAGATTCCACATGCCATGGATTCTTCGGCTGCTACTGAAGCCTGCGTGCCTAGAGACCGTGCTCCACGACAAGAGAAGCTGCTGCAACACAGAAGCCCTCAAACCGCAACTAGAGAGTAGTCCCACTCACAGCTAGAGAAAGCACGGCGACAACAAAGATCCCGTGCGACCAAATTAAGGGAAACACGTTTTCTTAAATAAAGGGGAACTCGCTATTTTAAGACAGTTAGGCTATTGATATAATTTTCTTCCTCCTGTGGATGGTCCCTGTGTACCTGCACCTTACTTTTCTCCACTGTATTTTTTCATCATCTAACAAATTACACTTTTATCGTGTATCTCCTTCTCACCAGAATGTAAGCCATGAGGCAAGGATTCTGCTTTCCTCATTATTGCTTTCCTAGTGCACAGTAGGTTTTCCTAGTAGCTTTCCCTAGTGCTTGGCAGTAGGTAAAAGCTAGTAGTAGCTTTTCCTAATGTCTGGCAGATCCAAGGTGATTAATATGAATTTGGGGAAAGAATTAATTTCAAAAATGGTTCAATCACAAATAGAATTTTTACCCTTATGAAGAAGGTCAGAAAAGAACAGCAAATACCACTTTCACAGTGAAATGCCAGGGCACATCCATTAAAGCTGATGGCTGATAATTTACCATGCGCTGAGGTTCTATTTTCGGTAAAAGACTGGATAAGCAGCATAAATATAGCTAATGAAGTAACATAAATATCTTTGCTTGCAGATGAAATGGCTATTTGCCTAAAAAATATCTAAGACCCAAGAAAATAAATGAAAAACATTTAAAACTGACAAGATAATTCATTAAGTTAGCCAGATATAGGATACATGAACCAAAATGATTAGCTTTACTAAGTATCACTATGAACGATTAAAAGACAAAATGGGAGAAAATAAGGTGCCATTCATATGAAAAATGCTAAGAGTAGACCCAACAAAAACCTGCAAAACCAAGATGAAGAAAACTAAATGATTATTAAATAAAATAGGAACTGAATAAATTAGAATATGCAGTGTTTCTACATGGGAAGAATCAAACTTGTAAAGAAGCCAATTATCCCCAATTTTGCCTATGATTCCAATAAAATCAACTTCTCCACCAAAAAAAATCAATGGGATTAATGCAGACACTGGGGCTCATTTAAAGTCATCTGAGAAAAGTAAGTGTGAGAGACTACCTGAGAAGGTTTTGAAGAAAACACATTTTTGAAAGAAAAGATGGGAGGGAATCAAACCCTACCTGAAAAGGACAATATTTCGAGGAAATGAGAATATAAGCCATAGATAGTGAGAAAACATATAAAGAGAAATACATAATAAAGGACTATTATCCCAAGTACACAAAGAACTCTAAAAACTCAACAGAAAAATGAAGAACCTGATTAAAAAATGGGCAAAAGACCCGAACAGAAATCTCACCAAAGACGTTATACAGACAACAAACAGGTATACAAAAAGATACTCTACAGCATATGTGTTCAGGGAAATGCAAATTAAAACAATGAGATACCACAACACACCTAGCAGAATGACCAAAATCCGGAAACACTGACACCACCAAACACTGGTGAGGATGTGGAGCAACACGAACTCTCATTCACTGCTGGTGAAAATACAAACTGCTGCAGTCACTTTGGAAGACAGTTTAACAGCTCCTTACAACACTAGAATAAACACATTCTAACCATATGATCCAGCAATCAGACTCCTTGCTACAATGAGCTAAAAACTTATGTCCACACAAAAACAAGCACAAGGATGCTTACAGTAGTTTTATTCATAATTGCCAATCCTTGGAAGCAACCAAATGGGCCTTCAGTAGGTGAATAAACTGTGGTACAGTCAATGGAATATTATACAGTGCTTTAAAAAGCTATCAAGCCATGAAAAGTCACATAGGAACCTGAAATGAATACTACTAAGTGAATGAAACCAACATGAAAAGGTATGAGACCAACTACACAGTATTGTGGAAAAAGCAAAAAGATTGACAGTTGCCAGGAAGGGAGGGCAGGACACAGGATTTTTAGAGCCTGTGAAAAGACACTGTATGATATGATAATAGTAAATGCACATCATTATACACATGTAACCCACAGAATGTACAACACCAAGAATGAACCCTAGTGCAAGCTATGGACTCTGGGTGACTATGATGTGTCACTGTAGGTTCATCAATTGAACTAATGTACCACTCTGACAATGGGCTATGCATGTATGGGGCCAAAAAGCATATGGGGACTCTGTGCTATTTGTTTAATTATGCTATGAACCTAAAAGTTCTCTAAAAAAAAAAAAAAAAGAAGTCTACTAAGAAAAGAAAAGGGAGGGAGCAGAGAGAGCAATACTTAATCTCTTACCTGGATTGTAATATCCTCCAAAATGACTCACATTCTTTTGCAACCAACTCACCAGTATAGGCCAAAAATCTTTTTAATATATAAATCCATTCCTTTCACATGCCCTGCTTAAAATCCTTTAGCATCTTCCTACTGAACTCAGAAGTGAGACCAGAGTCTTCACAGTGACCTCCGAGATACTAGCTGTGCCTCGTTGTCCCACCTCACAGTGAACTAGTTCCTCTAACCTTTACTTGTCTCTAGAATACACCCAGCTTTCTCCCCTACCTCAGGGCTGATGCATTTGCTATACTCTCTGGAAAGCTCAGCTTTGGCTCTCTCTCCAGTAGTTCTCCAGCCTATTTTTACTTCTTTCATGAGGTCTCAAGCTCATGTGACCAGCTCCATGAGGGCTTCCCTGACGACCACCTTCAAAGGGAGCTTCTTTGAGGCTTCTCAAATTTGAGAGGGTGCATAAAATCACCCACAGAACTTGCTACAACAGATTCCTGACACCGACCTACCCTCCTCCCCAGGATGATTATTGATCTAGGGTGGCACCTAGCAACTAGTGATTTTAATGAGCACCCAAGTGATCCTGATGCGGCCCACCTGTGGCCCTCACTGTTAGGAAGCACGGTACTTGAGCAACAGGTACTTATGATATCAACTTACTTGTTTTTGGTAAAAGTACCCTCCATGAGAAAGGAGAACTTGTCTGCATTATTCAGACTAGCACTACGTGCCTAGTCTGAAAGTACATATGGAAAGAACAATGCAGGTCTCTCTGGGATACATCTGGTATTTGTGGAGGAATCTCTTCAATTGAGAATTTTTCTCAAGCGGTTTCTCACCTAGCAACCTTATTTTTTTTGCTAATCCATATTCCTAATTTATCCCCCACCCCCAACGTGTTTCCCTCTAGATAAGGTTGTTTTCTATATCTGTGCACACAACTTTTATTTGTACAACATGATCTGGATTTTCACTTTCTGAGGGAATTTCTTGACGTGAGTCCCCCCTTTTTTACTTAAACCTGTATGTCCAAACTCTTCACACTACACACAAGACTCTTACCTCCCCCACCACGTATTTACAACCTTAGCCCTGGGGATGGACTCAAGGGGGAAACCACAGCCTCGCCAACTTAGGCCTTTTAGGTCCCTTCCTAATGACCTGATAACTAATGTGACTTTTAAGACTGAAATGAAGGTAGGCTCACCTGAGGCCAAGTGGTTTGGAGCATGGCTGATGTCCCCTGGCTCTGTGCACTCTTCCCGGTTTGGAAAAGCAAGAACCTTAAAAGCTAAGACAAGAAGAGCCATGAGCGTAATGGTCCCTTTTCTACATCACCAACAACCGCCCACAGTCTTCCATCTCATTTCCAGCATTGGCAGGAGTCTCTACCAGCCCTCCACTGGCTGATCGCTCCCACCTCCTCATGAATTGCTCTAGCTGGTATTCGGGACAATCCACCACCTGCCTCCTCTGCCCAAGAGCGCTCCTGGGACCATTCACACCGAGTGGACCGAGACACACATGACCAATTCGGCCCCTACAGTGCTGGGTCTGAACAAATTTAAAAACCTAAAAAAGTGCTTATGGGGACCACGTCACTGACTCCCAAAAGTGCCTATGGAGGAGACAAAGATAACTGGATTTGGACTGAGTGAAATATTCATGGTCACATTAGCTATCAGGTGACGGGAGACCCCAAGAGGCTCTCCACCCAAGCAAGCAGGAGACCCCAAACATCAGAAACTTCAGTACCGGCCACAGGGGGCTGTTAGGCCAACTTCTTTTAGACAAAAAAAAGATCACGCCTCGGTGGGCAAGGGACTGGACCAGGACTCTAGAGGCCCGCAGCCACCTCGGCGGCTTCTGTGAGGCCGAGACGCCGGGGCATCCGGTCAGAGGGAGGCGAGTTCAGGGGCAGCGTGCTGACGAGGCGCTAAGGAAAACGAGGAAGCCGGCGCCTAACGGGACTGGCAAGAAGAGCTAGCCAGAATTTACCCTTTCCCTCATAACCCCTAGAAACGGTTCTCTCAAAGATCATGCAGAACCCAGCGCAGGTGTCCACCATCCCTCTAGGCCGCCCATCTCGGTGGTTCCGGCGGCGCGACCTCACGTAACCCGAAGGGGCTGGGCTTCGGACAGGCGCTTGCCCGTGACGTCATTGGTGGGCGCGGTAACACAGAACTAGGGGCTGGTCCCTCCGCCCTTGTGCTCCAGCCGCTCAGGGGACTAGAGGTTGGGTGTCGCGGCACCCCTTAATCTACTCATATCTCGGCCTCTGGGCCCAGGTATGTGCTGTGTGCTAAGTCGCTTCAGTAGTGTCCGACTCTGCAACCCTATGGCTCCTCTGTCCATGGAATTTCCCAGATAAGAATACTGGAGTAGCCATTTCCTCCTCCGGGGGATCGTCCAGACCCAAGAATCGAACCCGCGTCTCCTGCATTTGCAGGCGAATTCACCACTGGCCCACCTGGGAATCCGGTGCAAGCGGCTGGATGGTTCCAGTCCTGAGGATTTCCCAGGAGGTGTACACTACTTGTAGTTGCCATTCCAGATAACAGGGACGTTGCTCCAGATGTGCCCACGCGGCCTGGGCCCTGTGTCTACACCGCTGTGGGAGAATTGGAAATGGGAAGAGTAGTGCCCACTATTTCAGTGGCCAAATGTGTACGGGTTGAGAACTTCAGCCAGCTAGTTCCAGAAACCTGGCTGAACCACTCACTAACTGGGTTTGCCTATTTCATTGTCTGTTATATGGGTATGATGGGGGTACCCCCCACAAAGGGCTGCTGAAGTTTAATAATTAAATGAATTCACAGATTGGTACAGTGTTTACGGTGGTGTCTGGCACGAAATAAGTGCTTGTGAGTCTGTTCTGTTTTGTAACTGTGTTGTTTTTAGAGATACAAGTCCTGCTGGGACTCGAATCTGTAACACAGTTTAGGAAACAGCCATTAGCATTTATTCTTAGAGCCCCTTCCCACCATGTATCTGTATGTATGTTCCAGGCCCAACTTGGAGAAATTCAGCACCTCTGTCCAGAAAGGTTTTAATTACAAAGGCATCTTCAATTCGTGCAACTACATGACAGAGGGCCAGGATAGTAACTGAACTAGGAATGGCTTCTCTCCTGTGGCCGCAGGTACTGTGGTGTCCAGGGACTTCTCCTTTGCTGTTTCAGATGCCCTATGATGGAACCTTTAGCGCTCAGTTGCTCAGTCATGTCTGACTCTTTGCGACCCCATGTACTGTAGCCTGCCAGGCTCCTCTGTCCATGGGATTTTCTAGGCAAGAAAACTGGAGTGGGTTGCTGTTTCCTCCTCCAGGGAATCTTCGCAACCCAGGGATCAAACCCATGTCTCTTATGTCTCCTGCATTGGCAGGCAGATTCTTTACTGTTGCCACCTAGGAAGCCCTATGATGGGGGCCTTTCACACACTGTATACGCAGATTCTCTTGCAATTAAGCATCTGCTTCACATTGCTCCAGCCCAGCTCCCTTTTGTAGTTACACATATAAATAGATACTGAAACCAAACAGAAACAGCTAGATGGCAACAGCAATCCAAAAGGAAAAACTAATAAATTTGTTGCAATCAATTCATATTCATTGTTGTGTTGCACTAGTCACTTAAACGGTCTTTGTATAATAACTAAGATTTATGAGACCTTAATATGTGCTAGAAACTATGCTAAGGCTTTATAAGCATCATTGCTTTTCATCTTCATTTCTTAGGTTAGTACTGTTACGTTCCCCGTTTTACAAGTGAGAATACTGAACCTAAAGAAGTTTAGATGTAATAAGAGGCCACAGAGCTAGGAAAGCTTATTAACCAACATCTGTACAGTTTCTCCTGGGAGCTGAAAAGCACTTTAAATACCATGGAAACATTACAGAGAATCCCTGCCTCAACAGCCCACTGCCTCTGCTGCACTACTCAGCCCTCCTGTGTTTCCCCAGCAATTGTCTGAACTGCCTGATGTCATGGTATTTGCAGTCCTCCTCCTGTTCCCCCTAGATTCATGCTCTACTCATCTACTATCCCAACAGCGTCTTCCAAAATCTTCTAAATTCTATGGCCCCCAAAGACAGGTGTGAATAAGTGGCACAGGAGACCTACCTGTTGGTAGACTTTGACTTTAGAAACTGATGTGGGTTTCTAGCCCCCAGAAAATTGTACTGACAGGTGCTTCCACTTCATGCAATTAAACGGATCTTCTGAAAATCATGTCCTCTCTGTAGACAAAGGTATCTCCCGCTGGGATAATCTCATCTCACCTCAAACCACGTTTCCTCAAGCACACCCCCACCTGGGTGGACACACATCCATGCCTGCCATAACTGCTTGTCAAAGGGGAAGCCAAGTCAGGCCAGAGTCTGGCACTGACTTCTCAGAGCGCTCATCTAAGAAAAGCTGTCAGGAAGCTAGCATTCCTGAAGCCCCACTGTGTGCCGTGTTCTTCACAATCATGACCTTAGCCTGCCAGCAACTCTCCAAGGTAGTTAGCTCTTACCCTCTTTGTACACATAAGGGAACTAAGGCTCAGGGCTTTCGGTGACTTGCCTCTGGTCATGCAGCTGGTAAGCAGTAGGAATTGGATTTGAACCCAGATATATTTGACTCAAAAACCTGTATGCTGTGGTAGATATATTTCCTCATCTTCCTCACATCAGTCTCTCCCCAGAGAAGAACTGTGGCTCCACTGGTGCCTGGCTATTTCCCTTTTCTCTCCCTTCTCTCCCCTTCTTCCCTTCACCCCTCCACCCCCCCTGCTGCTGCTGCTAAGTCGCTTCAGTCGTGTGCGACCCCACAGACGGCAGCCCACCAGGCTCTGCTGCCCCTGGGATTCTCCAGGCAAGAACACTGGAGTGGGTTCCACCTCCACTAGTGAGTTTTAATGTTGGAACGTGGGGATTGAGAGGTTCTAGATATGGGGAGTCAAGCCCATCATTCCCTCGTTCATCCCACTGTGGGTTTGGGAGGCCATGTGATTATTTATCAGATGACACCCGTGTTCTCTGCAGAGGCACAGATCGAAAAGAATTCATAAGAGGGTTTTCAGAGCGTGTGTTTGTGATGTGTTTGGTTGTATGCACAGCGTGCAGAATTTATGAGCATTTAGAAATCAGCGCCCATTGCAAAGCACCTTCAGTGCTTCTCCCAGATGCCAGTTCCCCGTGATGCCAAGGTGCCTCTGCCAAATCAGAGGACGTTTAGAACAAACACTCCATGGAATATCTGCAGAATAATGTGATAGGAAGAGGAGCAGCCCAGCCTCTGCCACTGAACGCAGAGTCTAGTGTGCCTGCTGTGCCCTCTCTTCCTCTCCTTTTCCGAGTCTGGCTACTGAGATCTTTCTCGTGTGCGCTCAGGGATCCTGGAGGATGAGTCAGGCCCATGTGTCAGTGGTGCCATTGGTACAAAACTCAGAATATCCAAGACACACAGAGCCTTCCAATTTTAAGACTTGAGTATAAATCCTCCTAGGTTCAGTGGGATTTCCCTGGTGGTCCAGTGGTTAAAACGCTGGGTTTCCAATGCACAGGTGGTGGGTTCAGTCCTTGAAAGGGAACTAAGATCCTACATGCCACACAGCCAAAAATAAGTAACCAAATTCTAGTAGGTTCAATGAGACAAAATGGCTCAATGTATTCTTATGGCTGCACCATCTCTTTTGTTGGGTTTGGCCTGAATGGAACCTGCCTTGGAACCCAGGACAGTTTCTGAAAACAAATAGTGCTTAGGGAAGGTCTAAATCTTTGAGGCGTGTAACTACAAAGAGCCTCTAAAGGTTTGTGGCAGGGTGAAAAGGCTTCTCTTACATCAGTCCTACTCTCTCACCACCCCATTCAACCCACCGGGAGAAACCCTGGGAATTACAGAACACTTATCTGGCACTGAGACCACACATTGTCAGTTAATTCCAGAAATCTCCAGAGTGCAACACGGAACGAGAAGGGATGGAATCCTAAGAACAGAGTTATAAGAGACAAGAAATGAAGGCAGCATTTTGTTTATGTAAGGAATAGTCATCTGTTTGTGTAAAACTGCAGGAAATGAATTCTCACCATGGTGAAGCATATTTGTTCTTAAACTGCCTTAGAAGGAAACAAGCAAAAATGCAGGCTGAAGCCCTTCCTTCGCTAACATTCTGTATTAGAGAAACAGAACGAACAGGGTGTGTGTGTACAGAGAGTCTAAGAAATTAGCTCATGCAGGGACTTCCCTAGCGGCCCAGTGTATAACCATGTGCCTGCCAATGCAGGGGACACAGGTTCAATCCCTGGTCTGGAAGATTTCACATGCTGCAGAGCAACTAAGCCTTTGCACCACAATTTCAGAAGTCCATCCTCAACCTGGAGCCCGTGCTTCACAACAAGAGAAACCACTGCAGTGAGAGCCCTCTCATAACAAAGAGTAGCCCCCATTAGCCACAACTAGCAACAAAGACGCAGTGCAGCCCAAAATAAATAAATATAAACTGCATCTTAAAAAAGTTTTAAAGAAATGAGCTCATGCATATGTGTGTGTGTGTGAAAGTTGCTCAGTCGTGTCTGATTCTTTGCAGCCCCATGGACTATACAGTCCGTGGAATTCTCCAGGCCAGAATACTGGAGTGGGTAGCTGTTCCCTTCTCCAGGGGTCTTCCCAACCCAGGGATTGAACCCAGGTGTCCCACATTGCAGGCGGATTCTTTACCAGCTGAGCTACTAGGGAAGCCAATGGAATATTACACAGCCACTGAAAGGAATGAAATAAGGTCATTTGTAGATATGTGGATGAACCTAGAGTCACTCATACAGAGTGAAGTAAGTCGGAAAGAGAAAAACAAATATTGCATATTATTGCTTTTATGTGGAATCTAAAAACATGGTACAGATTAACTTATTTTCAAGGCAGGGATAGAGATGCAGACGTAGAGAATAGACATTTGGACACGGGGCGGGAGTGAGGAGGGTGACTGAGATGAATTGAGAGATTAGGATTGACATATATATACACTACCATGTGTTAAATAAATAGCTAGTGGGAACTTGCTATTAACATAAAGCACAGGAAGCTCATCTCGGAGCTCTGTGATGACCTAAACGGGTGGGGTGGAATATGTGTATACGTATGGCTGATTCACGTCACTGTACAGCAGAAACTAACACAACGTTGTAAAGCAATTATATTCCAATAATAAAAAGAAAGAAAGAAATTGGTGCATGCAATTGTGGAGGCTTGGAAAGTCCAGAATCTGCAGGGCGGGCCCACAGCTGAAGAGCCAGGGAAGAGCTGCGGTCTGAGTCCAGACGTGGTCAGCTGATAGGAATCCCTCTTCCCAGGCGCTCCGCCTTCTTCTCATCAACTCAACATTGCTACTGCCGTCCTTCTGCCCTACCGCATGGTTCAGCAGATGAGACCATGTTCCCATCTCTGACAGAGCCAAGGGACCTGGTAGAAGCAAAAGTCCTTGCTGACAGCGAGCAGATGTCTGAGACTAGAGCGCTGGGGGTGGGTCGTCAGGGGATGAAGCACCCCAAGAACAACAGGACACATGGCTCTAAGGGGGACATAGCCCCCCAGAAACCTAGCAGTGAGGGCACCTGCGTGAGTGGCATCTGGACAAAGAGCACATCACCCAGTACATGCTGTGCTCTACATTTATGGGATCACACTCTGTGTGTGGCTGTATAACCATACAGTCAAAAATCATCTGGATCAGTTGACAGCTAACCAACCCTCAGACATGTGAGTGAGCCCAGCTAATGTCAGCACAGCCACCCAGCCAACCACCCCAGAGGCAGGGCAACAAATGCTCAGTGTGATAGAGGCCACTGCGGCTCTGTGACTGTGATGCTCATGATGCCGCATTTTCTGGCAACAAACTGTTACACCTACTTTCCAAGTCAAGGGATGGGCTGACAGATAGAACACTGACAGGGAAAGGCAGGTCCTATAATCCAGTGAGAGGCAGAGTGGAGTTTGTATTAAACTAGGAACCACACGCCCATCTAACGTGAACAGCTGGACTCAGTCCCAGCCAGTCACCCCAGCTGGAAATGTTGATTTGGTGCAGCTACATTAACTTTTTAAGAAAGGAGATTAAGGTTTCTGTGAAATGTATTATTTTATATGTTACCAATACATTGTATTTTCCTCCAAAAGTTGGGCAATAATAACAGAAATGCAAATTATACTGATATTTCTTGCCTTTCCAAAAGATTAGCAAAATTAAAAAAGCTCAAAAGTACACTCTTGAAACTAACTTCCAAAGTTAATGAAACTTTGGAAGAACCAGTACCTTTACATATTGCTAGAAGGAATACAGGGGTTTCCCAGATGACTCAGTGGGTAAGCAATCTGCCTGCAATGCAGGAGACACCAGTTTGATTCCTGGGTCAGGAAAATCCCCTGGAGGAGGGCATGGCAACCCATGCCAATGTTTTTGCCTGGAGAATCCCAGAGACAGAGGAGCCTGGTAGACTACAGTCCCTAGGGTGGCAAAGAGTCAGAGACAAAGTGACCGAACACACAGGCTTGCACACAGAAGGAATGCAAATGGAATAACCTGTACGGAAGAGAATTTGAAGATATTTAGCAAAATTATATATTCTTTTACCCTTTGATTCAGTAATCATACTTCTTGTAATCTATTTCAAATATATACTGGCAAATATAAAAGAGATATATGGAGCTTCCCTGGTGGCTCAAAGGTAAAGACTCCGCCTGCCAATGCAGGGGACATGGGTTTGATCCCTGGTCCAGGAGGATCCCACATCCCAAGGAACATCTAAGCCTGTGCACCACAGCTACTGACCCAGTGCTCTAGAGCCGTGAGCTGCAATTACTGAAGCCCACGGTCCCTAGAGCCCGTGCTCTGCAACAAGAGAAACCACTGCAATGAGAAGTCTGGACACCATAACTAAAGAGTAGCGCCTGCTCACTGCAACTAGAGAAAGCCCACGCACAGCAACAAAGAGCCAGCGCAGCCGTAAATAAATCTTAAAAAATCACACTGCAGTCATAGATAAATCTTTCTTTAAAAAGAGAGAGGTGTACAAGGACACTCTATAAAAGCTAAGCCATAAAACAACTAAAATGCCACAGTCTGGGACTGGCTGAATAAATTATGCACATCCTTATGACAGAGTAGTATATAACTATATTGTAATAATGAGTATCTCCATCTACTATGGAGTAATTTCCAAGATACATTGTTAAAGTGATTTTAAGTGCATAAAAATGTGTATACTACTATTTCTATAATAAAGGATATAAATATATACAGATTTAATTCTCTTTTTCCATGGACAAATAAACCACAAAAAGGTTTTAAGGGTTCTCTATAGGATAAAGAAAGGTATAGAGCGTATGAGACAAGGATAGATACAAACTAGACTTGCATATATTTTGGTTTCTATGTATGTCTTTGATACTGTGTGATTCAATTTTAAAATATTAATCCCAAAATATAAAAAAATAAATGAACCTAACTCTGTATCCATTTTGGTAGCAAAACTACACAAAGAGAAGCTATAAGAATTTGTGTTCCCCTAGTGGGATGCATCCTAAGTACAAAAAGGACTGTAGATGGTACCGATGAACCTATCTGCAGGCCAGCAGTGGAGACACAGACGGAGAACAGAATTGTGGACACAGTGGGGGAGGAGGGACGGACTGAGAGAGCAGCATGGAAACATATACATAACCGTATGTAAAACAGAGCCAGGGGGAATTTGTTGTATGACACAGAGAGCTCACATCAGGTGCTCTGTGACAACCTAGAAGGATGGGATGGGTGGGAGGCGGGAGGAAGGTTCAAGAGAGAGGGGACATATGTATGCCTGTGGCTGATCATGTTGATGTGTGGCAGAGACCAATACAATATTGTAAAGCAGCTATCCGCCAACTTTAAAAAACAGCAACAGAGTAACTTTTCAGTAATGATATTACTGTGGTTCTGCTATTTTAGACTTGTCATTTGGGTAATGCAATGTCAGATAAAACTACTGAAAAATTACATGATATTTTATCATTCATGTTGTTTTTGAGAACGAAGATTCTGGCTGTGGGAAGAAGGAAATACAAGTATTAGAAGAACTGAGTAAAAATCATATAATCCAGAACCTTAAAAGGAAGCATAGGTTCAAATTTATGATGTTATTTCATGATTGATTAGATAGCTAGCTAGATAGGTAGACAGATACATAGACAGACAGGTACTTCCTGTTCCCCAGTTCTGTCCACTGGAAACTGACAGTGCTGATCGCATGAGCACCCGTAGCAGGCTCTCTATGGGCCATTTCTCATGAAAAGGAACCAGTGCTGCCTGAACAAATAGAACTCCCAGTGGCCAAAGATGGGACAGTCTGAGCATGGGTAATAATAATAGTAAAGATAAGTAATAAAATGAATCATGATAATCTTTGCAAATGAATTCAAACATGTCAGCTATGATTAAATCCATGGATTCATAAAGATGCTTTAATAAGACAGTTGGGAAAACGTGAATTGTGATGGCTACTCCATAATGTTAAGGAATCTAGGAGCAAAAATGGTAATTGAAGCTACGTTTTTAAAATAATTCTTATATTTAAAAGATGCATACAGCCAATTCTTAATATTCACAGGTTCTATATTTGTGGATTTCTATACTCAGAAAATTCATTAGTAACCCCAAAATCAATACCCTGGGTGTTTTTGTGGTCATTCACAGACGTGTGAAGACTGGCAAAAGCCTTGAGTCACCCACTCTGCATATTCCTAGATGAGGTTGATCAAGGGGACTCTGCCTTCATTCATCCTTTAGGCTATACACAAATGCCTTTTCTGTAGTTTTATTTAATGTCACTCTGTTCACACTTTTGTGCCACTTTTTGTTAGTAATTTCACCACTTAGGATGGCTCATTGCATTTATGTCCTGAAATGCAATCCAGTGTTCCTAAAAGCAAGAAGGCTGTGATGCGCCTTATGGAGAAAATACATCTGTTAGATAAACTTAATTCAGGCATGAGTTATGATACTGTTGGCCATGAGTTCAGTATTAATGAATCAATGATGTATATGAAATAACTTGTCTCTAAAATAAAACACACATAAAATAAGGTCATGTTTTTATTAGCTGATGAAACTATGGCCAGAGTCTCACAGAAACCTACTCCTGTATTTCCCCTGAGAGAAGGGTTCTTCTATATTTACTAATTCAGTGTTCACAGTGACTTTATGGAACTTAACTACCACAGATCACTTCATGGCAAACAGATGGGGGAAAAATGCAAACAGTGACAGACTTTATTTTCTTGGGCTCCAGAATCATTGTGGATAGTGACTGCAGCCATGAAATTAAAAGACATTTGCTCCTTGGAAGAAAAACTATGACAAACCTAGACAGGGTATTAAAAAGCAGAGACATCACTTTGCCAACAAAGGTCCATACAGTCAAAGCTATGGCTTTTCCAGTAGTCATGTATGGATGTGAGAGCTGGACTATATAGAAAGCTGAGCACCAAAGAATTGATGTATTTGAACTGTGGTGTTGGATAAAACTCTTGAGAGTCCCTTGGACAGCAAGGAGATCCAACCAGTCCATCCTAAAGGAAATCAGTCCTGAACAGTCATTGGAAGGACTGATGCTGAAGCTGAAACTCCAATACTTTGACCACCTGATGGGAAGAACTGACTCATTTGAAAAGACCCTGATGCTGGGAAAGATTGAAGGCGGGAGAAGGGGACGACAGAGGATGAGATGGTTGGATGGCATCACCGACTCAATGGACATGAGTTTGAGTAGACTCCAGGAGTTGGTGATGGACAGGGAGGCCTGATGTGCTGCAGTCCATGGAGTCACAAAGAGTCAGACACGACTGAGCAACTGAACTAAACTGATACTCTCCCAATAAGATGGACCAATGAGCATATTTAACCTGAGCTATGGACCTCCAGTTGTCTATATACCAGCAGTGGCCTTGCCAGACAGAGCCATCCATGGGCTCTTTGCTGAGAGCCAGGCCTTAACCTTCAAATATGTGGCCTCATTTACCCATGTGAAGTACCTCCAAGAGGAAATACAAGTTTATCTCAATTCTTCACCCACTAAACTTTGCCCAAGAAATTAAAAGGAACTACTAATGATACAAAGAGGTTTCCCAGGAGGCTTGGTGATAAAGAACCCACCTGCACCACAGGAGACTCAGGAGACTCGGGTTCGATCTCTGGATTGGGAAGACTCCCGGAGGAGCAAATGGCAACTCACTCCTATTCTTGCCTGGAGAATTCCATGGATAGAGGAGCCTGGTGGGCTACAGTCCATGGGGTTGCAAAGAGTTGAACACAACTCAGCACAGCACAGCAGTGATATAATTATCTTATCATTATAAAAATCATTTTAAATAGGCATTTGCTATTAATATACCACTTGGGGGCCCTCCTGCATTGAATGGTATTGAGGACTGTCTCTAAAAAACAGCCTTTTCAATTCGGGTCGGCTGGTGTTCCCTGAAGGTCTCTGCCAGCTTGTTTCTCAATGTCTCCATAACGTACCTGGGTTTCAAAGTAGGTAGAAAGTCAAACGAGGAGGACATTAACTAGACGGGGAGAAGATGCAGTGTAGGCTTTGTGCTTTTCTGGTTGGGACGGAAACCCAGAAGCAAGACAGTTGTGCTGTCTTCCACAGCACAGCTCCTCCTGATAAGGAGCACCACAGAGAAGGTGCTGTGAATGGGGCTCACAAGATGACTCAGGAGCTCTGAACACCACATCCAGAAATGACAGTGCCTAAAGGCCACTTGCTATGTAAAGTGGACTCCTTGAAACCCCTGAGAAGCCCTCCCTAGTGTGTCATCAGCTAGAACCAAAGCACACTGCCATGCCCTGGCTGGTAAAAAGAGGGGTGTAAGCCCAGCATGATCAGCTTGGACCAAGCAGCATTTCCCCTTTGGGGATGCCCCTGCTACACATGGCCAGTGGAAGGAGGGAAATGCTGAACAAAATCCAGAAGAGGAACAAATGGATTGGCTGTTTCGTGGGCAAACGACAGCAGCTGCCACGTACGTTTACATTGCTCTTCACAGGGTTGTTTTTAGAATCTGTTGAGTTCTGATGGTGATCATTGAGGATGTAATTTTTACATCTCACTATACTCCATTGTTTTCCCAATATATCACAAATTTTGACTATAAAAATGCAGTGTTTACTTATCATGACTAAATATCATTACCTGATAAGTCATGGTGTGTTTTATGATTATCTTTTCTTTCTTTCTTAAATTTTTGGCTTTTCCTGTACTTCATAGTTGCCTGGATTTTTTTTGTTTTGAAATTTGCTTTGTTTTGTATTGCCCCTTATTTTTTTTTTTCCCAAATTCTCCTACAGATTTGTGAAACAATAATTTTATGAACACTCAAACACTTCCCAGTAATCTATCAGTCCCCATTTGTTTTTTTTTTTTTGTTTTTTTTTCAGATCTATCTCCCGGCATGCTTCATCCTTCTGTTCCAGTCTGGACTGATTACTGTTGCCTTCTTGGGGCTTCCTTTTCTCCTTCTCCTGTGCTGGATTTCCAATTTCCTAGATCATCTGTAGTTTTTTTCTACATTGCTTCCTTATTTTTCTGAAGCACATCTTGTAACATGATGGTTAAACTATTTGGTCCTTGGATGTCTGAAAACACGTTTATATTACTTTCTTTATATTTCTAACTTATAGAATAGTTCTAAGAATAAGAATAGTTACATGAAACTTGTGTTACCTTTTATGCACATTGACCTGTTACTAGCATTTTGTTCCATATTCTTTAATATCTGCTTTTTCTTTTTCTGTCTCTCCTCTTTCTCTCTCATGGATGGATGGAGGGAGGGAGGGAGGGAGGGGTAGATGGATGGAGAGAGATGATCATTTTCTCTGAAATATTTAAGAGTAATGTTCATACAGTGTGAAGATTCCTTAAAAAACTGGAAATAGAACTGCCATATGACCCAGAAATCCCACTGCTGGGCATACACACCGAGGAAACCAGAATTGAAAGAGACACGTGTACCCCAATGTTCACTGCAGCACTGTTTACAATAGCTGGGACATGGAAGCAACCTAGATGTCCATGAGCAGACAAATGGATAAGAAAGCTGTGGTACATATACACAATGGAATATTACTCAGCTATTAAAAAGAACACATTTGAATCAGTAGTCCTCATGAGGTGGATGAAACTGGAGCCTATTATACAGAGTGAAGTAATTCAGAAAGAAAAAGACCAATTACAGTATATTAATGCATATATATGGAATTTAGAAAGATGGTAACAATGACCCTATAGAGACAGCAAAAGAGACACAGATATAAATAACAAACTTTCGGACTCTGGGAGAAGGCGAGGGTGGGATGATTTGAGAGAATAACATTGAAACATGTATATTACCACATGTGAAATAGATGAAGGTGAGGGTGGGATGATTTGAGAAAATAACATTGAAACATGTATACTACCACATGTGAAATAGATCACCAGCCCAAGTTTGATGCAAGAAACTGGGCACTCAAAGCCGGTGCACTGGGGCAACCCAGAGGGATGGGATGGGGAGGGAGGAGGGAGGGGGGTTCAGGATGGGGGACACATGTACACCCATGGCTGATTCATGTCAATGTATGGCAAAAACCACTACAATGTTGTAAAGTAATTAGCCTCCAATTAAATAATTTTAAAAAGTAATATTCATACATCATGGCCCTTTATCCATAAATATTTCAGTGTGTATATTTCCTTAGAATATTCTTACATAATAACAATACTGTTAACCTTTAGTAAATTTAATATTGATCCAGTTTGGATCTATTGTCTATATTTTAATGTTGCAATAATGTCCTTTATAGCAGTTTATTTTTCCTTCAATAGACCATCCACTCAGGTATTGCATTTAGCATCATATCTCTTTAGTCACACTTAATCTGGAATACCTGCTCAGCCTTTGTCTTTTATGACACATTTTAAAAGAACACAGAATCACCTTTTTGAATAGAAATACACCATACTGGGTTTGCCTGGTTATTCCCCATGATTAGATTTGGGATAATCATCCCTTACGAGAATACTCACAAGTGATGTGCTTTTCTCAGGGCATCACATATGAAGGATACAATCTCCAAATTCCCCTCTTTGGTGGTGTTAATTTTGATAATACAGTCAAGGTGCTGTGCAATTTGTAGATACTTTGTGATTTCTCTTGCAACTAATAAGCTTCCATGGGGAAACATTGAAGATTAAACAAATATTCTGATCCTCATTAAATTTCCCTCTAGACTGAGCATCCATTGATTCTTACCTGAACCAATCTTTATTATAATGGTCAGAAAGTGATTTACAGCTTCAGTACTCTCAGTACATTTATAGTTAGCACTTTTTCTACTTGCATTAATTTACTTTTGATGGATAGTTTGGCTAGGGATGGAATTCTAGGTTGAAAATAATTTTCTTCAGAATTTTTAAGGCACTGTCCACTCTCTTGGAGCATCCCATGATGCTACTGAGAAGTCTCGCGCCATTTCGATTCCACTTCCTCGATGTATGTGATCTATTCCCCACTCCCACACACCCGCAGAAGCTCTTAATTAGGTTCTTTTACTCCTTGGTGTTCTGACAGTGCATAATGATGTGCCTGGAATTAGAATATTGTTGTCCTTTTTTCCTGGAGGCCTAACCCCCACAGTATTTAATCGTCCTACTCAATTCAAACGGGCTGTTGCCTAGGACAGGCGTACAACTCTCTTCCCATCCCTTCACTACTCTGTGAATATTGGATCCTCCATTTCCTGAGCTCTAAATATTTCTCTTTTTGGTTTACTCCCTTACTTTCCTGAATCCTCTAGTAACATACCTCAAGCACAATGGTAATGAGGGAACATGTTGCTGAGTAACCGGGGAGAGACTAAATAACCCACAGAGACAGAGAACCTGTGCATGAGGCTGCCCACGGCATGACTGTCTCCAGTGTCCCTCGGACAGCAGCACCAATGCTGGCTTTCTCAACGTGAAAAGCAGGGCCATTTATGATTTATAGAGCAGCTCTGGGAAAATAATAAGAGCGAAACAGAAGAACAGAAGGTATAATAGGGTCAGGTCCCCCTGGCCCACTGGCATTGCAGTGAGCCCTCCCCTTCCCTGTGCAACAGAAGCCCAAATTCTGGCTGAAGGAAGAGGGTTCTTTGCGACAAGGCATTAGTCTATCACTCCTGGCCTGCCGGCTTTCCAGTTAAAGTCATTATTCCTTGCCCCAACGACTCACCTTTCAATTTATCGGCCTGTTGTACAGTGAGCAGGACAAGCTTGGGCTGGGTATCAAAGAGGCCTTTAGTTTAACAGAAATATTCCACTCCTTTGAAATGGAATGAGGTAAAAAATAATAAATCATAATTGTGTCAATCACATATGTACTAGATGTTCATCTAAGTATTTAGAGAGATTCAAAATGGAAATATCCTAAACATTCAATAATAAGATATTAGTTCCAGGAAGAAGAGAAATCCATGCAGTGCAATATCACGTGATACTACAGATGATTTGTTTACTAGGACACATACATTGTGTTCTGCTAACTGAAAAGAACTCTGTGACAGAGTATGCATAACTATAATTCATGCATGCATGCACA
The DNA here is from genome assembly GCF_029378745.1 of Bos indicus. Taxonomy (NCBI): domain Eukaryota; kingdom Metazoa; phylum Chordata; class Mammalia; order Artiodactyla; family Bovidae; genus Bos; species Bos indicus. Next base: position 13,246,635 of record NC_091781.1, on the reverse strand, counting down.
TTCACTGTGTGTGTGTGTGTATATTCACCAAAGCATTACAAGTGGTGAAATTCAGGCCTAGGTGTTTTTCCAGACAAGATTTTTGCTCCAAAGCATGTATTTCTAATTAGGAAAAAAAAAAAAAGAAATTTAAAAGCCACTTTATATGGTCAAGAGCTTAAAAGTGGAGATAATGTAGGCACCTCTTCTTAACTGCTCATAAAATCATTAGGCATCTGGACTTGCCTGCTGGTCCAGTGGTTAAGAGTCTGTCTTGCACTGCTTCACAGGTTCAGTCCCTGGTTGGGGAACTGTGATCCCACATGTCTCAGACTAACTAAGCCCTCCAGCTGCAAGTAGAGATTCTGTGCACCACAGTGAAAGATCCCACTTGAAGCAATGAAGATTGGTATAGCATGCCTCGACTAAGACTCAATGCAGTCAAATAAATAAATATTAAAAAAATAATAATTAGGCATCTTGTTTATGGAAAATTAGACAGCTGAAAAGGTACAAGAAAACTGCCCTGTTCCCAGAACAGTGGCTATGAAGAAAACCTTCTTAGGAACAGACACAATTGGCTTCATATTTTTGCTGCCTATACCTTTGAGACTCATTATTTGCACTTTTATTGACAGAATCTAATGAACTTCACTCGTTTCTTAGATAACCAATTTGCCAACAGTCACTGAAGAACAAATTATAACTAAACTGCTAAGATTGCTGGCAAAACAAGGGCAAGAAGAAAATTCATCTATCCCATGTATTTATTTGATACACTGAGAACTGCTATACCTGAGACTGCTTTTCTTACAGAGTAAAGATTACAGCTGAAAGTGGGCATTGATACATTTCAGTTCTGTCTCTAGTCACTGTCCTGAAGCAAGGCCATTTACAATTTCTGGAGTTTTTTAAAATACAAACCTGATATAGAAAAATCTAACTTTCAGTGCATTGTGCTTAAATGTTAAATGGTAAACAGCACCAGTAAAGTAGATATTTTTCTCATTATTAAAATCCAAGGGGAATTCCCTGGTGGTCTGGTAGTTAGGACTCTCCACTTCCACTGCTAGGGGCCAGGGTTCGGTCCCAGGTTGGGAAACTGAATCCCATAAGCCACAGGTCATGACTAAAACAATTCAAGGTGTCCTTCAGAAGGTGGTAATGGGGTAAATTGAAAATTGTGGCCAACTGAAATTTCCTGTAACAGTCCTGGTAGCTCAGACAGTAAAGAGTCTGCCTGCAATGCAGGAGACCTGGGTTCAATCCCTGGGTCAGGTAGATCCCCTGGGGAAGGAAATGGAAACCCACTCCAGTATTCTTGCCTGGAAAATCTCATGGACGGAGGAGTCTGGCAGGTTACACCCTGCGGGATCACAAAGAGTCCGACAGGACTGAGCAACTAACACACATTGTAACTAGTGAGGCGAAATATTTTGGTAGAAATAACAATCATTACTGATTCATTTATGAGAAATAGATGAGCCAGCCCTACAACTGGGCTTCTTGTAATAGAAGTTTCAAAATATTTTCTTTAAGCAAGATATTCTTTTATATATTAGCTAGCTTTTAAGATAATATGACTTGGGGCCTTCCTTGGTGGCACAATGGTTAAGCATCTACCTGCTAATGAAGAGGACACAGGTTTGATCCCTGCATCCGGTCCCATCACTTCATGGGAAATAGATGGGGAAACAGTGGAAACAGTGTCAGACTTTATTTTTGGGGGCTCCAAAATAACTGCAGATGGTGACTGCAGCCATGAAATTAAAAGACGCTTACTCCTTGGAAGGAAAGTTATGACCAACCTAGATAGCATATTCAAAAGCAGAGACATCACTTTGCCAACAAAGGTCCGTCTAGTCAATGCTATGGTTTTTCCTGTGGTCATGTATGGATGTGAGAGTTGGACTGTGAAGAAAGCTGAGCGCCGAAGAATTGATGCTTTTGAACTGTGGTGTTGGAGAAGGCTCTTGAGAGTCCCTTGGACTGCCAGGAGATCCAACCAATCCATTCTGAAGGAGATCAGCCCTGGGATTTCTTTGGAAGGAATGATGCTGAAGCTGAAACTCCAGTACTTTGGCCACCTCATGTGAAGAGCTGACTCACTGGAAAAGACTCTGATGCTGGGAGGGATTGGGGGCAGGAGGAGAAGGGGACGACAGAGGATGAGATGGCTGGATGGCATCACTGACTCGATGGACTTGAGTCTGAGTGAACTCCGGGAGTTTGTGATGGACAGGGAGGCCTGGAATGCTATGATTCATGGGGTCACAAAGAGTCGGACACGATTGAGCGACTGAACTGAACTGAACTGGGAAGATCACAGATGCCGCATGGCAACCAAGCCCATACGTCACAGTTACAGAGCCAGCGCTCTAGAGCCTGCGAGATGGAGCTACTGAAGTCTGAGAGCCTATAGCCCCTGCTCCACCCCAGTGAGGCCGCTGCAATGAGAAGCCTGTGTGCCGCAACAAGAGTAGCCTCCACTCGCTGCAACTAGAGAAAAGCCAGAGTACAGTAATGGAGACCTAGCACAGCTATAAACAAATCTTAAAAAAGTTAATAAGACAATATGATTTTTACCTTAAAGCAAATCATATAACTTCTTTCTGAACAGCCATAAAATAAGCTTTTTGTACTGATCTACTTATAGAAGTGTAAAAAGACCACATTTTGTAAAGCACTTTGAGAATCTTTAATTCAAGATATTTTAGAAACAAAACATCTACTATTGCTTTCAGAAAACAAATAGGGCAAAGGTGGGGAGTGCTGGACCACTGAGGGGCAGCATTTGGGACTGGGTTCCTGGAATGTGGGACAGAACGAAAGAAGTAGTAAGAGGAGAAGAGAGGAGGAAGAAGAGGAGAGGAAGTATGTTTCCTCAGCCTGTGCCACTGATGCTGATCACTCTATACTTTCTCTATAATTCTGTACTTTGTATAAATGTGTGTAACTGTGTATAAAATGTGTCTATTTCTAAACACTCTATTGCTCTTTTAACTCACATAAATCATATTACAGTGTATGTTAAGTTTAGGTCAGCTTTGTTTTTGCTTTTGTTGTTTTTCATTATCAATATATTTAATATCTGGTAGCACAAAATCAGCCAACTTCTTCAAAAATCTCTTAGCTATTCTTTGTCCTTTGCTCTTCTGTATAAATTCTAGAATCGATTTGTGAGGTTCCACACGTACACACATGCACGCACACACAGACAACTTCCCTTGTAAATTTTGATTGGAATTACTTTTAACATAAAAATTCACTTGGCAAAAACTGAAATCTGGATATTGACCTTCCCTACCCATGAATATAGTGTATTCTTCAGAGATTTTGGTCATTTTCTATGCCTGAAATGAATATTTGATATTTTATAAAAGCTGCCCCAAATGTTTTGAAAATCCTTTCCCTTTTTTTTTTAGGACTGCTCCACCTTATAAATCTCACTTATGAGGCAGAATTCAAAACTATTTCCCAGAAGCCCTTGCTCCTTAGATGTACACATACAACCAATTTCCATTGAGCAGGTACAACTTGGAAGATGGAAATAAAGGTCATGAGACCCTATAGTCAGGATCCTTAAACGGATGTGGATGCACCTGGTTTTTCTCAGCGCATGTAGCAAGCCTCCTGGAGGTCTAGCCCCTCTCTTCGGTGTGGTGAGGGTGCCAGTCCAGCAGCAGGCACCAGCAGCTGCTGGGTTTCTACTGGAGCCTGTTGGTGCTGTCCTTGGTCCCTTTTCTGGGCATCTGCATATGTGAGAGCCCAGCTTGGTTCCTTTTTGGGAATTCTGTAAGCTACCTAGTGGTTTGCAGCAAATCCCTTTCTGCTTAAACATGTTAAAATAGATTCTGGGGAATTCACTGATGGTCCTGTGGACAGGACTTTGCACTTTCACTGCTGTGGGCCCAGGTTCAATTCCTGGTTGGGGAACTAAGATCCTATAAACCACACAATATGACCAAAAAAAAAAAAAAAATGTCTGCAACCGCACACTGACCGGGAATTAGGAAGTAGAAGCGGGCTGCTGAACGTGACAGAGCTGCCTTAGGACATGAGATGAGAAGTGGGTGGGAGAAGGTCAGATGTTAGAAATTGAAAAGGAGAAGAAATGAGGAAGGGTCCCACCTGTGTCTCCTCACTCTGGCACCAGGGCTGAAGGCACAGCCACTCCCTGGAGCTCAGTTATCCCAGCAGAGAGCACAATCTATCAGCTGAGGCTGGTGACGACCGGGCAGGAGGGTCTGGAAGGTTTGTGAGAGGAGGTACAGAGCAGCAGACCAGGAAAATGAAGGGAAGCCTGGAGATACGGTATGATGTAGGAGGCATTAAGGGCCTACTTGAAGTTACTTATCATGAACCTCAAGCAGGATAATTCCACATGACAATGTGCTTTTCCCTGACTACTTTCGGTAGAATGGACGCAGGCACAAAGAAGGCAAAGAACTGCATTTAGTCAGAGATGGGGTCCTGCCAACTGTGTCTATACCAAAGCCAGAAAAGGGCAAGGCCATTAAAGGAGAATGTAGAGGAACTGTTCTAATAACTGACCATGGACTTTAAGCAGGATAAAGAAAGAACAGGCATGAAGAAAGTGAAGAGCAGTGAAAGAGGGGAACAGTGGGAGCTGAAGGACTGTTAGCATCAGGATTCTAAAAGGAAGAAATTAGAAAGACAGGTCAAGATATTTAAAGTGCTGAGGTTACAGAGGGGTGAAGTTTTATATCATGAAGAGGTCTAGGATATGATCAAGGAGTGGTTCAGGAAAAATGAAAGGGTAAGAAAGAAAATGAGAGGTGAGCTGTTGGAAGGCTCATCCACTGAAAACACCAAGAATTAAGATTAATGTTGAGCAGAGTGACAGCAGGTGATGAGCTAACATCTTCAAGGAACAAAGGGCATGTGACCCAGAGGTTCCAGCCTGATGACAGGATTCAAAGGTGGAGGTTTTGGGGCAAAGTGAGAGGTGAAGAGTGGCCTGAAACTTTCACAGAGAAAGAGGACCCAGAATATTTGATGTGAGGGATGGTGCTGGGGAAGCAGCATCCTCAAGAGATGAGCAGGTTTTGGTTACAAGGGGAAGGACTTAATATTTATTGTTGTTCCCCGACACCAAAAATTCCTGCTACACTGCTCCCAGGGAGGGGTGGGGAAGTGACATGGAATCTCAGTGTTTCTTAAAGACTTTTAGTTGATTTTCCTGTTCTTCACCCCACCAGCATCACCTACACTTCCAGAAAAGAGAAAGTGTTAGTCGCAAAGTCATGTCCAGTTCTTTGCAGCCCCATGAACTGTACAGTCCTCCAGGCTTCTCTGTCCATAGGATGTCCAGGCAAGAACACTGGAGTCGGTAGCCATTGCCTTCTCCAGGGGATCTTCCCCACCCTGGGATCCAACCCAGGTCTCCTGTGTTGCCAGCAGACTTTCAGAAGTTACCCAAATCTTTAACCTTTTCTGCCACATGGAGGCACTGCTCAGCTTCCCGCAACATGGTTTAGGATTTACTTTTCTTAGCTGTACTTAGTCATAACTCCTTCACCTAATTTCGAGTTTCCAAAATGTTATAATTAGCTTATTTTCACTGTCCTTCTGAGTTTATGCTTTTTAATTTTTAATCTCTTTCTCAATGGGGTTTCAGGAGGGTGTGAATGCTATGTTCAATGGCCATCTTAACAAAGTCTGTTGTATCTTATTTCTGCTAAGTTTACTGGGGGAAAAGGTCTATATTTGGTTTTAGTTTTGGGGTAATTATTTTGGTTCCCACGACTACCACCATCCCCAACTCTGAACTGCAAGCCTTCAAACTTCCCAGGTGGATCAGTGGTAAAGAATCTGCCTGCAATGCAGGAGACCTGGGTTCGATCCCTGGGTCAGGAAGGTCCCCTGGACAAGGAAATGGCAACCCACTCCAGTATTCTTGGTGGAAAATCCCATGGACAAAGGAGCCTGGCGGGCTACAGTTCACAGGGCTGCAAAGAGTCAGAACACGACTGAGTGACTTTTCACACAAAGAATGCATCCAAGACTGTAAAGCTTATTCCAAGCCCCACCTTCTGCCACATGCCATAGACCATGCTACATCTCATCCTTCTGCTGTTCGGTCCCACTCATCTGCAGCATCCACTCTGTGTTCTCTTTAACCCAAGAGCTATTTTTAAAGTGTATTAACTTTATATAAGAAAAAATATTTTCTCACTCTTTCAGTGAACATGCAAGTAAGCCACAAAAACAGCAAAAAGTAGCCACTGTCCACCTCAGGAACTTCCTGGCAGGTGAGAACTCAAGGACTCTCCACAGGCCACATCAGATCTCTTTCCCCTTCCCTCTTCTTCCTTATGGACCAATTCCACTTGCTTTTCTCTCTCCTTCTAAAGTGACACCACCCAAACTATTTTTAGAGGTCTCTTTCCTGAAGACCACTGAGTTAACAGGGCAAGCCCTTTATCAATGTACAGCCCCAGACATCTTCTGCTCAAGGCAGCTCTCTCAAAGCATGGTCCACACTAAAGGTCTGGGCATCACCATGGATATCCACAGACACTTTGCTGTAGAACAGAAACTAACACAACATTGTAAATCAACTATACTCTCATAAAACATGTTTTAAAAATCAGAATCTCTGAGAGTTAGGCCAGAAAATTACTCTTTCTATACCAGGTTATTGAGACACATGGTAAAGTTTAAGAAGCACTAATGACAATGGAGAAACATGTAGATAGAAAAACAACTTTAAAAAATGTATGGCCCCTTCCATAAACATTTAAGGATTTACTTTAAATCTGTGGTAATACTTTACCAGCTTCCACGGTAGCTCAGCTGGGAAAGAATCCGCTTGCAATGCAGGAGACCCCAGTTCCAATTCCTGGATTGGGAAGATCCCCTGCAGAAGGGAAAGGCTACCTACTCCAGTGTTCTTGGGCTCCCTGGTTGCTCAGATGGTAAAGAATCCGCCTGCAATGCAGGAGATTTAGGTTTGATCCCTGAGTTGGGAAGATCCCCTGGAGGAGGACATGGCAACCCATTCCAGTATTCTTGCCTGGAGAATCCCCATGGACAGAGGAGCCTGGCGGGTACAGAGTTGGACACCACTGAGTGACTAAGCACAGCACAACAGTGCTAGTAAGGCATATGTTGGAGATATTGTGGGTTTGGTTCCAGAGGACCATGATATAGCAAATACAGCAAGAAAGCAAGTCACGTGAATTTTTTGGTTTCCCAGTGCATATAAAAGTTGTTTACGCTACAATCTGTGAAGTGTGTAATAGTATTATGTCAAAAAAAAAAGAGGAACAGCATTAATTAAAAATTACTTTATTGCTAAAATATCTTAGCCATTTTCCAATAATGCAGTGTTGTCACAACCTTCAATTTGTAAAAAACACAGTATATGCAAAACAGATATAATGAAGTGCAATAAAATAAGGTGTGCCTGTAATGCATAACTCAGTTCTTTTCCCAGGAATTACTTCACATAGTCTTTTGCATAGTTATAAAAGACCTCATCTAAAGTCAAAAGCAAGAACGATCCAAAGTTCTACTTCACTAACCTGTCACAACCTCTTGAGAGTCCCTTGACCTGCAAGGAGATCAAACCAGTCAATCTAAAGGATATCAACCCTGAGTATTCATTGGAGGGACTGATGCTAAAGCTGAAGCTCCAATAATTTAGCTATCTGACACCAAGTTAACTCACTGAAAAGACCCTGATGCTAGGAAAGACTGAAGGCAGAAGAAGGTGGAGGATTAGATGGTTAAATAGCCTCACCGATCAATGGATAAGAATTTGAGCTAACTCCAGGAGACAGTGGAGGACAGAGGAGCCTGGTGGACTGCAGGTTTGACCCCAGGTCTGGGAAGATCTCACACAATGTGGGGCAACTAAGGCTACGTGCCACAACTACTGAGCCCACACACTTAGAGCCCGTGCTCCACAACAAGAGAAGCCACTGCAACGAGAAGCCCGCACACCACGAGTAGAGAAAGCCCAGGGCAGCAGTGAAGACCCAGTGCCAACAAAAATAAATAAGTAAAAATTATTTTAAAAACATTACACAGGCATATTCAGATTTCCCCCAAATCTTCTGCTCCTATTTCTTTAGTAGTTTGCCAAACTCATAATTTATGCTATCTGGAGAAAAGGAAATGCAGAAACCAATGCTTGCAAACAGCAAACCAGAACGCCCACCAAGAAAAATGTACCCAATGGGTGGAGCAAAGATGAATGCTTTGGTGTGTGTGCGCTTAGGAAACCAAAGGTAAAAGGAAACTACATATCAAGAGCAAAACTAAAGATTAAAAAATAAAAAACCTTTCATGTTTCAAGACATGATTCCTATCAATCATATAAATAATTGCTATCACTGTGTACATGTATTTTTTTTGACTGTGCTGGGTCTTCTTACTGCACAGGCTGTTCTCTACCTGCAGCAATTAGGGGCTACTCTCTGGTTGCAGTACACAGGGTTCTCACAGCAGTGGCTTCTCTTGTTGCAGAGCATAGGCTCTAGGGCTCTCGGGCTTCAGTAGCTGAGGCAGGTGGGCTCAGTAGCTGCAACACAGGGGCTCACTTCCTCCATAGCATGTGGGATCTCCTGGACCAGGGACTGAACCCATTTCTCTTGCATTGAGGGTGAATTCTTTATCCCTGAGCCACCCTTGAAGCCCAATACATGTTTTTTAACTGGTTATTCCGCATGATTTTTTGCAGAGACGTACGAGATCCTCAATGATCTGTGTCAAAGGCAACCCAACTTCCACTGCATGAAGACACCATGAACCTTCAACCACTGAACCACCTGCATTCATTTCTAAAGGCCCTGGTTGGAAACTCAGGCCAATTCTAAACTCTGACAGATCTCACATGCCTCCTGTTTCTCCCAGGCAGCTTCTCTCACATCACAGGGGCCTGACATGGGGATATCTTCTCTCAAACATCCCTAATTCACCACAGCGTCCTACCAGCACTTCACCCACGAGCAGCCCCATGATGCAGATACGGTCATTACTGTTCAAGTCTGAAAGGGACCAATATGAAAGTCAAGTGTTTCCATTTTCTACCCAGAAGAGAATATATTGTATATAACACAGTCTTTAGATGTATCTCGATTACAATGGGGTTTATGCTCAAATAGCTGGAACACAAGTACAGTGTAAAAGCTACAGTTCAAGCTGAAGTAGGTTAGACATCTGCTGTAACAGCCAGAGAAGTGCCAAGAGAGAGGTCACGGGGGTGAGGAGAAGGGGTCAGAATAACTGGGGAAGGCTTCACAGCAGGAGGAAGACCCTGGAAGACACGAACTACTTGGACAGGGGAAGAAAGAACCCCAGAGGCGGGCAGCAGCATGAACATGGGCCCGGAGGCAGGAATGAGGATGGTGTGTGGCAAGGCCACAGCCACAGGAGTAGAGCCCAGGCCCGGGAGACACCCAGGAGCTAAGGATGCAGAGGGGCCTTGGGGACGCAGCAGGGGCGGCCCAAAAGCCTTGATGGGCCTCTCCACACGGTGCCTTTTCTGATGCTGAAGAAAGCTGGGGTACCACTTGAAGGCTTTCCGACACACCTTACACTCATAGGGCTTCTCTCCGGTGTGAACTCTCTGATGCTGAATGGAGGTGATCTTCTGGGTGAACGCCTTCCCACACTCCTTACACTTATAGAGCTTCTCCCCAGTGTGTAGTCTCTGGTGCTGGGTCAAGGCAGTGTTGGAACTCAGACCTTTGCCACACTCCTTACATTTATAGAGCTTCTCCCCCGTGTGGATCCTCTGATGCTGAGTCAAGGCGGTTTTGGAACTCAGACCTTTGCCACACTCCTTACATTCATAGGGTCCTTTGCCAATGTGATTTTTCTCATGTACGATACAGTTCTGGCTGGACTTGAAAGCTTTGCCACACTCCTTGCACTTGAAGGGCTTTTCCCCAGTGTGCCTACTCTGATGCCGAAGGAGCTGTGAGTTATATCGGAAGATCTTCCCACATTCTTTGCATTTGTAGAACTTCATGCCGCCTCGAAGTATCAGATTGGGATTCAGACTGAAAGTCTGCCACATTGCCTTGTTTTCAAAATCCAAGTGCTGAGACACGTTCGTGAGAAGCCCTCCCACGGGCCTGCCGTGGGCCTCTGTGCCCTCGGAGGCTTGCTGCGCTACCGCTGGCTCTTCTGTCTTGATGCCCCTCTCACCACCTGACCAAAGAAACCACAAGTTTCCTCGTTACTGAACTGGAAGGAATGGGATGCAGTGGTCCTGGTTTTCTCTCGTAGGATGCGATATTCCAAAAATATCCCATGAGATGGTTATGAGCCTCCATAAGAGAGGATAAGAGAGAAAAAGGAAAACAACAGCATAAACTGGACAAAAGATGACACTGCAGTCCAGGAAGTGCCTCTTATAAGGAAGGGCTGGGCAATGAACCAGGGCAGGTGAGGTGGGCAAATGAGAACTTCAAGAGTGGGAAGGAAAGGAAGCAGGAGGGGAAAAAAGAATGGGTGAGGTAAGATGGACCAGCACGAAATGCAAACAGGCTTCAAAAGAGAGAGAGAGGGAGACCCTCAGGGAGGGATAAGACATCGGTGAGATGAAGGGGAGCAGCTGAGAAGCCCAGCAACACAAACAGAGAAACGATGGACCCCAATGCCCCACCTGGAAGCCAGGAAACCACCCCCAATTTTGAATTCTAAATAACAGCCTGACAATTCTACTTTTAAATATTTCATATAACATTCTGGGATAAAAGATTATTTCAGCAAGTCAGTGGGAATACAAGTTGATTGGAGAACTGTAGGCCACCGTGGTTTTACTGCTGAAGAAACCACTTTTTACAGTATCACAATATGTGTGAGAAGTGAGGCCTGGAAAGTTTCTTCCTAAAGCAAAGAAAAGTGAATTCGCTCAGTCACGTCCAACTCTTTGCGACCCCATGGACTGTAGCCTGCCAGGCTCCTCCATCCATGGGACTTTGCAGGCAAGAATACTGGAGTGGGTTGCCATTTCCTTCTCTAGGGGATCTTCCCAACCAAGGGATTGAACCTAGGTCTCCCACATTGCAGGAAGATTCTTTACCATCTGAGCTACCTGGGAATGAGTAAAGAAAACCCAAATAATTAAAACCTCCCAGGACTAACTCATCAGCAAAGATTCTAGGAAATTTTAGGGTAAGTGGGTGTGTGTGTTCAGTGGGGTAGTATTCTTGCCCTTTCCTCTATGGCCCCATTTAAAACAAATTCATTGTAAACCACAACGTTATGGCATCAGGAACTTTAAAATACTAAAAATTATATAAACACTAAAAAGGCAAATAAAATCATAGCTATGGTACAAATCAATCAGTTTGATGCACAGAATCACACCTTCTTTAAAGTATAGCTGAAACCCTACCACCCTGCCATGAAAACTGTCCTTACAGGTTTGGGATGGGAACTCAATACAGGTCAGAGGGTCAGCTACAGAGAGCTTTGCTCTCCACTGCAGAAGAAACATTTCCAGTAAACCAGGAAGGCAAAACCAGAAGGTGCTAAGTCCCCTTACTCACCTGGACAGATGCCTCTCAAATCCTCTGCTTCCCAGGGATCGGGGTCCCATGGAGCTTCCCCTCTCTCCAGCTGGGAGATCAGATCAGGTCTGGGGAATGGAGACACTACTCCAACAAGACAGAGAGACAGACAAGTTGAGGGGAGACATCCAGAGCTGTTACTGAGATCCCTCTGCCCACCCCAAGGCAGGCGAGTTGAGTTGGGGGGAGAAGGGGACTGCCTGGGGGACCAATGAGCCACACAGGGGTTCTGAGGAAGGGGTCCAAACTGACTCCATGCAAAGATCAGGGAGACAGTGATTCTCCCCAGGGAGGAAGTGCAAGCTCGCCCTGACTCAGAAGAAAGGACATCCCCTCAGGAAGGATGAATGTACCGATATCCTGGGAGGCTCCTGCACACAGGAGAGGGCCCACATCCACCACACTGCAAGGACGGAGGAACTGAGGTCTCCTGGGGGCACCCCAAGAGTCCTTTCCCTCAGGGTCCAAAACCACGCTCTTCCCTGGGAAGGAATAAAGTCCAACTTCAAAGCCAAGGGGAACCTGGGATTTCCCCACCCAGCATCTCCACAGAACCCTGAGGACTACTAGAACTCCCAAGACATCTGAGGAAGACCAACTATCAGAGGGCCACTGAGAGATCTTACCAAGGGAAGCCACATTTTCGTAATTCTCCAGCATCACCTCCCTATACAGGGCCCTCTGCGCAGAGTCCAGGCTGGCCCATTGGTTCTGGGTGAAGTACACGGCCACGTCCTCAAAGGTCACTGGCTCCTGAAACAACAGGTTCCTGCTCAGGCTCTGAGTGAGGGCCAGAGGGGGCCAGTATGAGCTTCAGGGAAGAAACAGACCTGCCAAGGTCTGTGACTCTGAGCCCCGTGGAAGGTCTGTTCTATGGACAAGAGCACTGGTTCCCACCTTCAAATGTGGATCACCAAGGCTTCCTACCTGCTCAGCTCTGCAGCTCTAAACCTCAAAGCCTGGCATCAGGGGCTCATCAGGGGCTGTAACTGTATCAACCTCTTATGTTCCTGTCTCCATGGAGCTGTCTCTCTAGCATCAGCTGCCCTGACATACCATACTAAAAGTTGTTCAGTTGTGTCTTTGCAACCCCTGGCAGGACTGTAGGCTGCCAGGCTCCTCTGTCCATGGAATTCTCCAAGCCAGAATACTGAAGTCCTAGCCATTCCCTTCTCCAGGGGATCTTCCCAACTCAGAGATCAAGGCCATGTTTCCTGCATTGTAGGCGGATTGTTTACCATCTGAGCCCCCAGGGAAGCCCAAGAAAACTGGAGGGGGTAGTCTATTCTTTCTCCATCAGATCTTCCTGACCCAGGAATCGAACCAGGGTCTCCTGCATTGCAGGCAGATTCTTTACCAGCTGAGTTACCAGGGAAGTCTGGGGTACCCATAACCTGTCACCTTATTCTCTGTACACCAACTACTCTCCCTATCTCTGCTCAGCAAAAATACATGTGTACAACCACGTATGTTCCCCGCCCTAGTTTCTCTCTAGCCTTCTCCACCAGCTTACACTACATGCAGAGAAGCCACTCCTTTGAAATAGTCCCACTACAGCTACACATTTAAAAAACTGAAATTAGAACTTTCTTTAACACCATCTACAAAAATAAATTCAAAATAGATTAAATAAATATAAGACCAGATACTATAAACTCTTAAGAGGAAAACATAGGCAGAACACTCTGAAATAAATCGTGTCAATATCTTTTTCAATTCATCTCCCAGAGTAATGGAAAGAAGAAAATGAGACCTAATTACACTCAAAAGCCTTTGCACAGAAAAAACCCACAGAATGGGAGAAAATATCTGCAAGCAATATTACCAATAAGGGATTAATCTCCCAAATTTACAAACAGCTCATGTATTCAATAAAAAAAAAAAAAAAAAAAAAACCCGAATCACAAATGAGCAGAAGATCTAGACAGACATCTCCAAGGAAGACATACAAGTGGCCAGGAAGCACATGAAAAGATGCAAATCAAAACTACAATGAAGTATCACACTGATCAGAAGAGCCATCATCTAAAAATCTACCAACAATAAATGCTAGAGAGGGTGTGGCGAAAAGAGAGCCTCCCTACACTGATGATGGGAAAGTAAATTGATACAGACTCTGGAGAAGAGTACAGAGGTTCCTTAAAAAACTAAAAATAGGAATGTTCAGGAGATCCAAGATGGTGGAGGCATAAGTAGAAAAGGAGTACTTCTCTCTCCATGGATTCATCAGGAATACACCTTCAGACACAGACGATCTTATAGAACAGCAGCTGAGAGCGAGCAGGAGTACCTGATCACCAGAAAAGAATATATAAAACCATGCAAACTCTGTAGGACAAAAGAAGTAGGGGGGAAAAGAGGAGTGTGAGGAGGACTGCACCTGGGGGTGAACTGAAGGAGGGGTGAGATCCCACATTGAGGCAACCGTTTAGGACAGAGGAGAAACATTTGAGGCTGTTGGGACAGTGAGGCAACTGATCTGTGAGTCTGAATGGAATGATAATCACATAGGCAATCCTTGCTGCAGCCATATGTACCCTGAACAGGGATACTATATAATTTCAGTGGCTCAGTTAATCCAAATTTTTGCAACCCCATGGTCTGCAGCACGCCAGGCTTCCCCATCCATCACCAACTCCCGGAGCTTACTCAAACTCATACCCATCAAGTTGGTGAGCCATCCAACCATCTCATCCTCTGTTGTCCCCTTCTCCTCCTGCCTTCAATCTTTCCTAGCATCAGGGTCTTTTCCAATGGGTCAGTTCTTCCCATCAGGTGGCCAAAGTACTGGAGCCTCAGCTTGAGCATCAGTCCTTCAAATGAACTTTCAGGACTGATTTCCTTTAGGATGGACTGGATGGATCTGCTTGAAGTCCAAGGAACTCTCAAGAGTCTTTTCCAAAACCACAGTTCAAAAGCATCAATTCTTCAGTGCTCACCTTTCTTTATGGTCCAACTCTCACCTCCATACATGACAACTGGAAAAATCATAGCTTTGACTAGATGGACCTTTGTCAGCAAAGTAATGAATGTGTCTGCTTCTTAATATGCTGTTTAGGTTGGTCATAGCTTTTCTTCCAAGGAGCAAGTGTCTTTTAATTCCATGGCTGCAGTCATAATCTGCAGTGATTTTGGAGCCCCCCAAAATAAAGTCTGTCACTGTATCCATTGTTTCCCCATCTATTTGCCATGAAGTGATGGGAAGTGTACAAAAAAGATCTTCACGACCCAGATAATCACGATGGTGTGATCACTCACCTAGAGCCAGACATCCTGGAATGTGAAGTCAAGTGGGCCTTAGAAAGCATCATTACGAACAAAGCTAGTGGAGGTGATGGAATTCCAGTTGAGCTATTTCAAATCCTGAAAGATGATGCTGTGAAAGTGCTACACTCAATATGCCAGAAAATTTGGAAAACTCAGCAGTGGCCACAGGATTGGAAAAGGTCAGTTTTCATTCCAATCCCAAAGAAAGGCAATGCCAAAGAATGCTCAAACTACCGCACAATTGCACTCATCTCACACGCTAGTAAAGTAATGCTCAAAATTCTCCAAGCCAGGCTTCAGCAATATGTGAACCGTGAACTTACAGATGTTCAAAGTGCTTTTAGGAAAGTCAGAGGAACCAGAGATCAAATTGCCAACATCCGCTGGATCATCGAAAAAGCAAGAGAGTTCCAGAAAAACATCCATTTCTGCTTTATTGACTATGCCAAAGCCTTTGACTGTGTGGATCACAATAAACTGGAAAATTCTGAAAGAGGTGGGAAAGCAGACCACCTGACCTGCCTCTTGAGAAACGTGTATGCAGGTCAGGAAGCAACAGTTAGAACTGGACATGGAACAACAGACTGGTTCCAAATAGGAAAAGGAATACGTCAAGGCTGTATATTGTAACCCTGCTTAACTTATATGCAGAGTACATCATGAGAAATGCTGGGCTGGAAGAAGCACAAGCTGGAATCAAGATTGCCAGGAGAAATATCAATAACCTCACATATGCAGATGACACCACCCTTATGGCAGAAAGTGAAGAGGAACTAAAAAGCCTCTTGATGAAGGTGAAAGAGGAGAGTGGAAAAGTTGGCTTAAAACTCAACATTCAGAAAACGAAGATCATAGTATCTGGTCCCATCACTTCATGGGAAATAGATGAGGAAATAGTGGAAACAGTGTCAGACTTTATTTTTTGGGGCTCCAAAATCACTGCAGATGGTGACTGCAGCCATGAAATTAAAAGACGCTTACTCCTTGGAAGGAAAGTTACGACCAACCTAGATAGCATATTCAAAAGCAGAGACATTACTTTGCCAACAAAGGTCCGTCTAGTCAAGGCTATGGTTTTTCCAGTGGTCATGTATGGATGTGAGAGTTGGACTGTGAAGAAAGCTGAGAATTGATGCTTTTGAACTGTGGTGTTGGAGAAGACTCTTGAGAGTCCCTTGGACTGCAAGGAGATCCAACCAGTCCATTCTGAAGGAGATCAGCCCTTGGATTTCTTTGGAAGGAATGACGCTAAAGCTGAAACTCCAGTACTTTGGCCACCTCATGCGAAGAGTTGACTTATTGGAAAAGACTTTGATGCTGGGAGGGATTGGGGGCAGGAGGAGAAGGGGACGACAGAGGATGAGATGGCTGGATGGCATCACTGACTCGATGGACATGAGTCTGGGTGAACTCTGGGAGTTGGTGATGGACAGGGACGCCTCACGTGCTGCGATTCATGGGGTCACAAAGAGTCGGACACAACTGAGCGACTGAACTGAACGCTTAAAACTGGAATCTAGAAAGATGGTACTGATGAAACTATTTGCAGAGAAGCAATGAAGACACAGACATTGAGAACAGACTTATGGACATGGCTAGGGGTAGAGGAGGAGGAGAGATTGGGAGGTATGGAGGGAGTAATATGGAAACATACACTACCATATGTAAAACATATAGCCAACGGGAATTTGCTGTATGACTCAGAGAACTCACACTGCGGCTCTGTAACAACCTAGAGGGGTGGGATGAGGAGGGAGGTGGGAGGGATGGTCAAGTGGGAGGGAACATAGGTAAACCTATGGCTGACTCATGTTGATGTTTGGTAGAAACCAATGCAATACTGTAAAGCAATTATCCTTCAATTAAAAATAAATAATTTTTTAAAAAAGATTGGAGAAGGCACATAAATATAGAAAAGCAACATAAATATCTTTGCTTGCAGATGAAATAGCTATCTTTTTAAAAAAATATCCAAGACCCAAGACAATGAAAAACATTTAAAACTGACAGAATAATTCATTAAGTTACCTAGATATAGGATAAATGAACCAAAATGATTAGTTTTCCTAAGTATCATCATAATCAGCTAAAAGACAAAATGGTAGAAAATAAGATGCCATTCATATGAAAAGAGCTAAGAACAGACCCAACAAAAACCTGTAAAACCAAGATGAAGAAAACTATATGTCTATTAAAATAAATACAAGAGGAACTGAATAAATTATACAGTGTTTCTAAATGGGAAGAATCAAACTTGTAAAGAAGTCAATCCCCAATTTTGCCTATGATTCCAATAAAATCAACTTCTTCACCAAAAAAAAAAAAATCAATGAGATTTATGCAGCAGTTGAGGTTCATTTAAAGTCATCTGAAAAAAAGTAACTCATCATAGAGCTGAGAAGGTTTTGAAGGAAATACATTTTTGAAAGAAAAGATGACGGGGAATTAAACAGTACCTTAAAAGGACAATACTTCAAGGAAATGAGAATACAAGTCACAGATAGTGAGAAAACATTTAAAGAGACACACATAACAAAGGACTATTACCCCAAGTACATAAAGAACTCTTAAAAACTCAACAGGAAAATGAACCCAATGAAAAAGTGGGCAAAAGACCCGAACAGAAATGTCACCAAAGAAGTTATACAGATGGCAAACAGGTATACAAGATACTCTACAACTTATGTGTTCAGGAAAATGCAAATTAAAACAATGAGATACCACAACACACCTAGTAGAATGACCAAAATCCGAAACACTGACACCACCAAACACTGGTGAGGATGTGGAGCAACACGAACTCTCATTCTTTTCCAAATACAAACTTTGGAAGACAGTTTAACAGCTCCTTATAAAACTAGAATAAACACATTCTAACCATACAATCCAGCAATCATACTCCTTGGTATCTACCCAATGAGCTAAAAACTTATGGCCACACAAAAACAAACACAAAGATGTTTACTGCAGCTTTATTCACAATTGCCAAAACTTGGAAGCAAACAAATGGTCCTTCAGTAGGTGAATAAATTGTGGTATAATCAATGGAGTATTATAGAGCACTAAAAAGAAAACAAGCTATCAAGCCATGAAAAGTCACACAGGAACCTGAAATGAATACTACTAAGTGAATGAAACCAACATGAAAAGGTAGGATACCAACTACACAATATTTTGGAAAAAGCAAAAAGATCAACAGTTGCCAGGAAGGGAGGGCAGGACACAGGATTTTTAGAGCCTGTGAAAAGACACTGTATGATATAATAGTAAATACACATCATTTATACACGTTACCCACAGAATGTACAACACCAAGAATGAACCCTAGTGCAAGCTATGGACTCTGGGTGACTATGTCAATGTAGGTTCATCAGTTGAATTCATGTACCACTCTGATAATGGGCTATCCACGTATGGGGCCAGAAAGCATTTGGGGACTCTGTGGTTTTTGCGCCATTATACAATGAACCTAAAATTTCTCACTGGGGAAAAAAAAAGAGTCTACTAAAAAAAGAAAGATGAGAGAGCAGGGACACCAATACTTAACCTCTTACCCGGACTGCAACATCCTCCTAAGTGACTCACACTCTTGCAAGCAAGTCACCACTATGGGCCAAAAATCTTTTTGATATGTAAATCCATCCCTTTCACATGTCCTGATTAAAATCCTTTACGGTCTTCCTACTGAACTCAGAAGTGAGACCAGAGTCTTCACAGTGACCTCCAAAACACGTGCCTAACTGTCCCACCTCACAATGAACTACCTCCTCTAACTTCTGTCTCTAGAATACACCCAGCTTTCTCCCCTACCTCAGGGCTGACACATTTGCTATACTCCCTGGAAAGCTCAGCTTTGGCTCTCTCTCCAGTAGTTCTCCAGCCTATTTTTACTTCTTTCAGGAGGTCTCAAGCTCATGTGACCACCTCCATGAGGGCTTCCCTGACGACCACCTTCAAAGGGAGCTTCTTTGAGGCTTCTCAAATTTGAGAGGGTGCATAAGAATCACCCACAGAACCTGCTACAACAGATTCCTGACACCGACCTACCCTCCTACCCAGGATGATTACTGATCTAGGGTGGCACCTAGCAACTGGCGATTTTAATAAGCACTCAAGCGATCCTGATGCTGCCCACCTGCGGCCCTCACTGTTAGGAAGCACGGTACTTGAGCAACAGGTACTTATGATATCAACTTGTTTTTGGTAAAAGTACCCTCCATGAGAAAGGAGAACCTGTCTGCATTATTCAGCATTATGTGCCTAGTCTGAAAGCACATATGGAAAGAACAATGCAGGTCTCTCTGGGATACATCTAGTATTTGTGAAGCAATCTCTTCA
Source organism: Bos indicus (assembly GCF_029378745.1). Classification (NCBI taxonomy): domain Eukaryota; kingdom Metazoa; phylum Chordata; class Mammalia; order Artiodactyla; family Bovidae; genus Bos; species Bos indicus. The sequence continues at coordinate 13,227,499 of NC_091781.1, read as the reverse complement.
ATTGAGAATTTTTCTCAAGCGGTTTCTCACCTAGCAACCTTATTTTTTTGTTGTTGCTAATCCATATTCCTAATTTATACTCCACCCCCACATGCTTCCCTTTAGGCAAAGTTGTTTTCTATATCTCTGCACACAACTTTTATTTATATAATACCTCAAATTATCTCTATTTTCATGTTCTGGGGGAATTTCTTGACATGGGTCCCCCCTTTTCTACTTAAACCTATATATCCAAACTCTCCACTCTACACACAAGACTCTTACCTCCCCCACAACATATTTACAACCTTAGCCCTGGGGATGGATTCAAGGGGGAAACCACAGCCTCTCCAACTTAGGCCTTTTCGGTCCCTTCCTAATGACCTGATAGCTAACGTGACCTTTAAGACTGAAATGAAGGTAGGCTCACCTGAGGCCAAGTGGTTTGGAGCATGGCTGATGTCCCCTGGCTCTGTGCACTCTTCCCGGTTTGGAAAAGCAAGAACCTTAAAAACTAAGACAAGAAGAGCCATGAGCGCAATGGTCCCTTTTCTACATCACCAACACCGCCCACGGTCTTCGGTCTCATTTCCAGCATTGGCAGGAGTCTCTACCAGCCCTCCACTGGCTGATGGCCCCCACCTCCTCATGAATTGCTCTAGCTGGTATTCGGGACAATCCACCACCTGCCTCCTCTGCCCAAGAGCGCTCCTGGGACCATTCACACCGAGTGGACCGAGACACACATGGCGAATTCGGCCCCTACAGTGCTGGGTCTGAACAAATTTAAAAACCTAAAAAAGTGCTTATGGGGACCACGTCACTGACTCCCAAAAGTGCCTATGGAGAGGAAACAAGGGTGGCTGGATTTGGATTGAGTAAAATATTCAGGGTCACAAGAGCTATCAGGGGACGGGAGACCCCAAGAGGCTCTCCACCCAAGCAAGCAGGAGACCCCAAACATCAGAAACTTCAGTACCGGCCACGGGGAACTGTTGGGCCAACTTCTTTCAAACAAAGAGGATCACGCCTCGGTGGCAAAGGTCTGGACCGGGGCTCTAGGAGGCCCAGCAGCCATCTCTGCGGCTTCTGTGAGGCCGAGACGCCGGGGCATCCGGTCAGAGAGAAGCGAGTTCAGGGTAGCGTGCTGACGAGGCGCTAAGGAAAACGAGGAAGCCGGCGCCGGACGAGACTGGCACGAAAAACTCGCCAGAACCTACCCTCTTCCCCTCCGAACCCCAAGAAGCACTCTCACAGCCCACACAGAAGCGAGCGCGGGCACCCAGCGCACTTCTGGGCAGAGCATTTCGGTGGTCCCGGCGGCGCGACCTCACGTGACCCGAAGGGGCGGGCTTCTGGCCGGCACTTGCCCGTGACGTCACTGGTGGGCGCCGTAACGCAGCGCTAGGGGCTGGTCCCTCCACCCTTGTGCTCCAACCGCTGAGCCGACTAGGGGTGGCGTGTCGCGGCACTGTTGACGCCTTAATCTACTCAGATCTCGGCCTCAGGGCGCAGGTGGGGCCGCAGTTAACGGACAGCTTCATCAGCTGTTTGCCTCATTTTCTCCTTGGGTCATCTGGAGTCTGGGCTGTGCAGTTTAGGGAGAGGGACTCCTGCTGTGTCATGTCTCAGAGGCCCACGCCAGGGATCGTGCTTGTGTCCTAGGCCGGGCAGCCCTTAGGAAAACCATGGTTTCCATCTACCTTTTTAAAGCCCTCTCCCTTCCTAGGACCTAGACGCGTGTGGGACGTTTAAGATAGAACTAGACCTACTCATATTTGGACAACGGTGTACCAGTCCACCAGGCTCCTCTGTCCATGGGATTCTCCAGGCAAGAATACTGAAGTGAGTAGCCGTTTCCTCCTCAAGGGAGATCTTCCAGACCCAGGGATCAAACCCGCATCTCCTGCATTTGCAGGCTGATTCTTCACCACTGATCTGCCTGGGAATCCGGTTCCAACTGCTGAATGGTTTCAGTCCTGAGGACTACCCTGGGTTCTCTGGTCTATGCCAGTTGTTGCCATTCAAGATAACTGAGGTACATACATTGCTCCAAATGTGCCCAGGCGACCTGGGTCCTGTGTCCATACCACTGTGGGAGAATTGGAAATGGGAAGAGTAGTGCCCACCATTTCAGCGGCCAAATGTGTGTGGGTTGACAGCATCAACTAGCTAGTTCCAGAAACCTGGCTGTAGCACTTAATAACTGGGGGATCAGCAGCAAATTGCTTTGCCCGTTTCATTGTCTGTTATATGGGTATGATGGGGGCACCCCCCACAAAGGGCTATTAATAATAAATGAAGGTTAATAATTAAATGAATTCACAGATTGGCAAAGTATTTACAGTGGTGCCTGGCACAAAATAAGTCCTTGAGAGTCTGTTCTGTTTTGTAACCGTTGTTTTTAGAGATACAAGTCCTGCTGGGGCTCCAACCTGTGGCACAGTTTAGGGAAACAGCGATTAGCATTTATTCTTAGAGCCCTTTCCCACCATATAACTGTATGTGTGTTCCAGGCCCAACTTGGAGAAATTCAGCATCACTATCCAGAAGAGTTTAATTACAAAGGCATCTTGTAGTTAGTGCAACTACATGACAGAGGCCCTGAATAGAAACTGAACCAGGAATGGCTTCTCTTCTGTGACCACAGGCATTGCAGTATCAGGGACTTCTCCTCTGCTGTTTCAAATGCCACACAATGGGACCTTTTGTGCTCAGTTGCTCAGTCATGTCTGACTCTTTGTGACTCTTGGACTGTAGCCCGCCAGGTTCCTCTGTCCATGGGATTCTCCAGGCAAGAATACTAGAAGGGGCTGCCGTTTCCTCCTCCAGGGAATCTTCCCAACCCAGGGATCAAACCCATGTCTCTTATGTCTCCTGAATTGGCAGGCAGATTCTTTACCACTATTGCCATCTAGGAAGCCCTATGATGGGGGCCTTTCACACACTGTATACTCAGATTCTCCTGCAATTAAGTATCTGCTGCACATTGCTCCAGCCCAGCTCCCTTTTGTAATTTGCCTGGCTCCGCAGCCCACTGCCTCTGCTGCACTACTCAGTCCTCCTGTATTTCCCCAACAATTGTCTGAAGTGCCTGATGTCATGTTATTTGCAGTCTTCCTCCTGTCCCTCCTAGATTCATGCTCTACTCAATCTAAATTTCACGGCCGCCAAAGACAGGAGTGAACCATTGGCACAGGCGGCCTGTCTGTGGGTAGACTTCCTCTGTAGAAACTAATGTGGATTTCTAGCTCCCAGAAAATTTTACTGGTAGATGCTTCCACCTCAAGCAATTACATGGATCTTCTGAAAATCATGTTCTCTCTGTGGAACAGGAGAACAATTATGCCAAAGAAGTTTTCACATTGTTACGAAAGTTCTAGGACCCACCACAGATTTCCTAACCTGGGGATGCGGCAAAGGGACTAAGAACCCCCAGGGAATTTGACCTTGGAGGCCAGTGGGATTTGATTACAGAACTTCCACAGGACTGGAGAAACAGACTCTTGGAGGGAACAAACAAAACCTTGTGCACACCAGGACCTAGGAGATAGGGCAGCGACCCCACAAGAGACTGAGCCAGACTTGCCTGTGAGTATCCAGGAATCTGTGGTGGAGGCGTGGATTGACGGTGGCCTACTGCTGGGTCAGAGGCACTGAATACATCAGGGCTGGAATAAGTCTTTTTGAAGGAGGTCCAAGTCTATGCCCCAACCACTAATGCCAAAGAAGCTGAAATTGAACAGTTCTATGATGACCTACAAGACATTGTAGAACTAACACCAAAAAAAGATGTCCTTTTCATCATAGGGGACTGGAATACAAAAATAGGAAGTCAAGAGATACATGGAGTAGCAGGCAAGTTTGGCCTTGGAGTAAAAAATGAAGCTGGAGAAAGGTTAACAAATTTTGCCAAGAGAACACACTGGTCATAGCAAACACCCTCTTCCAACAACACAAAAGACGATTCTACACATGGACATCACCAGGTGGTCAATACCGAAATCAGATTGATTATATTCTTTGTAGCCGAAGATGGAGACAGTCTATACAGTCAGCAAAAACAAGACCGGGAGCTGACTGTGGCTCAGATCATGCACTCCTTATTGCAAAATTCAGACTTAAATTGAAGAAAGTAGGGAAAACAAACCACTAGACCATTCAGGTATGACCTAAATCAAATCCCATATAATTATACAGTGGAAGTGACAAATAGATTCAAGGGATTAGATCTGATAGAGTGCCTGAAGAACTTTGGAAGGAGGTTCGTGACACTGTATAGGAGGTGGCAATCAAAACCATCCCCAAGAAAAAGAAAGCAAAAAGGGAAACTGGTTGTCTAAGGAGGCCTTACAAATAGCTGAGAAGATAAGAGAAGCGAAAGGCAAAGGAGAAAAGGGAAGATACACCCATCTGAATGCAGAGTTCCAAAGAATAGCAAGGAGAGATAAGAAAGCCTTCCTCAGCAAAGAAATAGAGGGAAACAATAGAATGGGAAAGGCTAGAGATCTCTTCAAGAAAATTACAGATACCAAGGGAACATCTCATGCAAAGATGGGCACAATAAAGGACAGAAATGGTATAGACCTAACAGAAGCAGAAGATATTAAGAAGAGGTGGCAAGAATTCACAGAACAGTACAAAAAAGGTCTTAATGACCCAGATAACCACAACAGTGTGATCACTCACCTAGAGCCAGACATCCTGGAATGCAAAGTCAAGTGGGCCTTAGGAAGCATCACTATGAACAAAGCTAATGGAGGTGTTGGAATTCCAGCTGAGCTATTTCAAATCCTAAAAGATGATGCTGTGAAAGTGCTGCACTCAATATGCCAGAAAATTTGGAAAACTCAGCAGTGGCCACAGGATTGGAAAAGGTCAGTTTTCATTCCAATCCTAAAGAAAGGCAATGCCAAAAAATGTTCAAACTACCACACAAGTGCACTCATCTCAGACGCTACCAAAGTAATGCTCAAAATTCTCCAAGCTAACCTTCAACAGCACGTGGACCAAGAACTTCCAGATGTTCAAGCTGAATTTAGAAAAGGCAGAGGAACTGGAGATCAAATTGCCAACATCCATCGGATCACTGAAAAAGCGAAAGAATTCCAGAAAAACATCTACTTTATTGATTATGCCAAAGCCTTTGACTGTGTGGATCACAACAAACTTTGGAAAATTTTTAAAGAGATGGGAATAGCAGACCACCTGACATGCCTCCTGAGAAATCTGTATGCAGGTCAAGAAGCAGCAGTTAGAATTCGACATGGAACAATAGACTGGTTCAAAACTGGGAAGGGAGTACATCAAGGCTGTATATTGTCACCCTGCTCATTTAACTTATATGCAGAGTATATCATGTGAAATGCTGGGCTGGATGAAGTACAAGCTGGAATCAAGATTGCCAGGAGAAATATCAATAACCTCAGATATGCAGATGACACCACCTTTATGGCAAAAAGCGAAGAGGAGCTAAAGAGCCTCCTGATAGTGAAAGAGAGTGAAAAAGCTGGCTTAAAACTCAACATTCAAAAAACTAAGTTCATGGCATCTGGTCCCATCACTTCATGGCAAATAGATGGGGAAACAATGGAAACAGTGACAGACTTTATTTTCTTGGACTCCAAAATCACTGCAGATGGTAACTGTAGCCGTGAAATTAAAAGATGCTTGCTCCTTGGAAGAAAAGCTGTAACAAACCTAGACAGCATATTAAAAAGCATAGACATTATTGTGCCAAAAGAAGTCCATTTTGTCAAAGCTATGGTTTTTCCAGTAGTCATGTATGGATGAGAGTTGGACCATAAAGAAAGCTTAGCACTGAAGAACTGATGCTTTTGAATAGGGGTGTTGGAGAAGACTCTTGAGAGTCCCTTGGGCAGCAAGGAGATCCAACCAGTCAATCCTAAAGGAAATCAGTCCTGAATATTCATTGGAAGGACTGATGCTGAAGCTGAAACTCCAATATTTTGGCCACCTGATGCAAAGAAGTGACTCATTTGAAAAGACCCTGATGCTGGGAAAGATTGAAGGCAGGAGGAGAAGGGGATGACAGAGGATGAGATGGCTGGATGGCATCACCGACTCAATGGACATGAGTTTGAGCAGGCTCCGGGAGCTGGAGATGGACAAGGGAAGCCTGGCATGCTGCAGTCCATGGGGTCACAAAGAGTCAGACACAACTGAGCAACTGAACTGCAGACAAAGGTATCTGCCACTGGGATAATCTCATCTCATTTTAAACCACATTTCCCCAAACACAACCCCACCTGGGTGGACACTCATCCGCACCTGCCATAACTGCTTGTCAAAGGCAGGCCTGAGTCTGGCACCTACTTCTCCAAACGCTAATTTAAGAAAAGCTGTCAGGAAGCCAGATGCCCTCTGAGCATGCCTTCTGAAGCAAGGCCATGGTCCCCTGGCTTTCTGCACGGCTCTCAGATTTGAGAAAAGGAAGAGTCTCAGATCTAAGGAGAAAAGAGCTCTGAGTGAAACCGCCCCTCTCTTGCAGTCCATGTGAGCATTACTCCCCTTCACATCTCTCACCACCATCCCTGGACTCCCCTAACTCTTAGAACAATGACTGTTCTACGACTCCATGGCAGCCTGCGCCTCACCCATGGAGTTTTAACTGCTCTGTCCACTTACTGGCAGGGCACAAGGCTTCTAAAAATTTACTACAACACTCCATTATCCAGAACTGAGTCTCGGCTAAAGGAGGGTCCTAGCCTCAGTGACTGCTTGGGTTGGAGTAGAAAGTTATTTTTACTGAATGTGTCAGTAAAGGCGAGTGCAAAGAAAAAGAGAGCAAATCGGGCAATCAGGCAAGAAAAGGGAAATTTATTAGAGGGAAATGGGAGGGTGACTGGCCCTTAAGGAGAACCAGCGTCCTCCCTTTCTTACAGGGTCTTTCTTATACCCCACCAATGAAAAATTCTCTGAAGGGATGGTTAATTTTTAGCCTGTAGTTGAGTCCTGTGGTCACGTAGCAGGAGGTCTGGAATCTGGTGGTCTCGTAGCTTTGAGAAGGTAGGCGCCAGTGAGAAAACAGAATGTCGTTTGGGCAATTTGCTTAGTCTCAAGGATCACTGGGATTTTATTCTTTGTTTTTGAGCTCAACATAATGAGCCATCTTAACAATGAGGTGCCATGTGGGCCCTATCAGTGTCCAGTGACCATAACCATTGATAAAGATTCTGTCCTTGACCAAACTCTAGCCAGGCTCCTGTAAGCCCTTTCTTGGCTAGGCTTTTGAACCTTCACCTATAAATGTTAGGGAACCACAAGTCCATGTGCCCAGCGCATTGTAAGGCCAAACAATACCAAAATCTCAGAGTCTGGAACAGAGAAAGGTTTATTGCACAGCCAAGCAAGGAGATGGGTGGCCCATGCCTTAAAAACCCCAAGCTCCCCAAAAGTTCTCAGCAAAGCCCTTTTATAGGAAAGGTTAAGGGAGGGGTGTGGTTAGTTGCTGCAGACTTCTTGATGTCAAATCCTTTGTTCTAGAGGGCAGGTCATGATCAGGTAAAGATGTTCCTGTAAATCTCTACCAGACGAATGTTACTCACCGGAAATACTCTCCCAGAGGCCTATTCTTTTCAGAGGCAAGGCAGTGGAAGCTGCTGTAGGGGAGAAATCATGCCACTATTTGTTCTTATCAGCAACCCAGCTTCCACACTGGAATGACTGTGAAAAGAGAAGGAAAAGCAGGAGAACTATAAACAGAAATGAACAAGATGGAGAGCTATAACTAGAGAGTCAGCCTTGCCACTGCTGAGTTAATTACACACATACATCCCAAAGAAAAAGATCCAAGAGCCACAGAGCCTCCCTCAGTCCATGACCAGAAGTACCTGTTTACCCCGAACATAGAGCACAGAAGAAATCATTGGCGGCATATCCCCACTTCACATAAGTGAAAGTCGCTCAGTCATGTCTGACTCTTTGCAACCCCATGAACTATACAGTCCATGGAATTCTCCAGGCCAGAATACTGGAGTGGGTAGCCTTTCCCTTCTCCAGGGGATCTTCCCAACCCAGGGATCAAACCCAGGTCTCCCGCCTTGCGGACAGATTCTTTACCAGCTAAGCCATAAGGGAAGTCACTTCACAAAAGCCCACCAGCAAATCTACCCCAATCCTGGTCAGCCACAAGCCATCAAAAAGGAGAATCTGAATGCACAGACTGAGCTCACTATGAGCCAGGAAATGTTAATGGAGGATAGTCAGTGTATCTGGTGGAAGATTGTCAAAGATAAATTGCCCAAAGCTTCCCTAAAGTTATCTTTGTTGCAAGGAGACATGGACTACAGGAATGACAGGAAGATTGTAGGGAATTCCTGGTGGTCCAGTGGTTAGGAGTCCATGCTTTCCCAGGCCTGGGTTCAATCCCTGGTTGGAACTAAGATCCCACAAGTTGTGTGGCACAGCAAAAGAAGAAAAAAAAAACAGATAGCCATCAAAGAAGTCGGCCACAGATATCTTTTGGGTACTTGCTCCCTTTCCACAGGGCGGGGCCCCAGAAGCTCATTGCATTGTGTGAACCACCCTACCCTCAGAGGAGAGCAGGCCAGAAGTAAGCACTTAAACTGGACAATTCAGATTGTTTTTCCTAAGAATATGGACTCAAGCCTGGGAGATTATGCTTGGGTTGGTCCCTAGAATGGAGTTGTAAACGTGGGACCTGTAGCAAATTCTGCCCGGTGCCTGGAGATGAAGAAAACAGGAATTCAAAGAGGGGAGAAGAGGTGGAAGGTGCAAAGCCTGCTTAGACTGAGCCTGAGTGTTGCATGAAGTTCTGACTGGGTTTCTAGCCTCCAGACCCCTCTGCTGTAACCTCACCCTTGGGTGCCAGGATACACACAGGAGTCATAATAAATTAAGTATATCTGAGTTAATTCAAGTGGGTCTCTGCTATTCTTAAACAGATCCTAAATAATATATTTAGCAAGTCATCAGTCAATGCAAATGTCTCAGAACTGAACTCAGGTAAAATGACACCCACATACCTTTCTGGAGGGAAGCAGGCAGTCCTCAAGCAAATCGGCAGGGGTGGGGGAGGTCAACTGGTTATACTGTTATTTCACTTTCAGAAAAAAAGTAGAAAGTTGTGAAAGAACACTATGTGTAAGTTTATTTTTACACATCTATCCTTTCTGTGAGCTACATTATGGCCCTTTTCAAAAAAACTCCAGAACATCTAATGAAGTGCCAGACACCTGACAACCCTGAGCCCTGAGTTAGAAAGAATGGCCCATTACTCACCCTTCACCTAGTAGGTGCTGTGGAGACTGATTAATAATGTTCAATTAACAACAGGGGGAAACCCTAAATGCCTGTTGAATTAATGAGTAAAGGAAGAACTAAATGGGAAAACAGAAGTTACCAAAAGTCAGAAAATGATAACTCTCTTGGCTGGGAAGACTCAAAAGCCACTTCCAGCCCAGAGGAGATCTGTTTACTTCATCTACACTTCTTGCTTTCCTCTCTTGGTATAATCTGTTTAGAAGTTCCTCTTTTCTGCAAGAGTCCTTAGTCCCGCCCTTCCTCGTTATAATCCTCTCAGGTGCCTTGAGCCCCTTCTTGTTAAACGGTGTTTTGGGGAAGTAAATAGGACAAAATTTATATACATATATACACACACACATACACATATTACATATAAATATATATTATTTCCAACACACACACACATCTCTATAGGTGTGCATGTGAAGAGAAAAAGTTAAAATTTTACATAACCTCCTGCTCCTTCGCACCTCTATAACTCAGCTTGCTCCTTGCAAAATCTGGATCACGTAGGTCACGTAGTCTCAGAAAGTGGGGACTTACAATACTAGGAACTGGAGCTTAACTCTCATCCTTGTCCTGCTCTTTGCAAATGCCCAGCCCCTGCACAGCTGCTTAATCATGCCTGTCCATGTAAAGGTGAGGCACCCCCCTCCCCATCTTGACTGCTATTCCCGTGTGCAAAACCCCTTAGTTTAAACCAGCCTATTAACAGCTAGTGTTGCCCACTATAGTCTGTCTATAATATCTCTGTAACCACTTTGTTCGGGGCTCAGAGCTCGGAGTGTTAACTCCCGTGGGCCCGCGGGAATAATAACCCTGAGTTCTCCAACTCTCCAAGTGTGGTGCCTGGTTTCTTGAGTACTGATTTCTGCAACACATGTGTCAGAAATATGATAATGAAACCATAGTTACTGTCATTTCCCCTACATTTTGACTTTTTCTTTACAATGATTCTGGATAAGGCATCTTTGCATACTGTGGAAGCTCTGACCACAGTTGGGTAAATAAGTTTGATTTGTGCCTGTTAGTCTCTTGTATCGGAGAAGGCAATGGCACCCCACTCCAGTACTCTTGCCTGGAAAATCCCATGGATGGAGGAGCCTGGTAGGCTGCAGTCCATGGGGTCACTGGGAGTCGGACACAACTGAGCAACTTCACTTTCACTTTTCACTTTCATGCATTGGAGAAGGAAATGGCAACCCACTCCAGTGTTCTTGCCTGGAGAATCCCAGGGATGGGGGAGCCTGGTGGGCTGCCGTCTATGGGGTCGCACAGAGTCGGACATGACTGAAGTGACTTAGCAGCAGCAGCAGCAGCAGCAGCAGCAGTCTCTTGTATTACATAAACCTTATCAAGAAATGAGAATAAAGGAAAAAATCCTTAACACCCTACCAATCTTTTAAATTTCTCCCTATGCTGAGGGAATTTTGGGGGCTAATAAAAATTTTCTATGTCTCAATTATATAACTATATTCATTTGTCAAAACTCGCCAAACTGTATATTTAAAAGGATGGAGTAACTGTCTATAAAGTATATCTCAATAAACCTAACCAAAATCCAAACCCAATCTTTATGCCCAACGTACATATCATTTTCTTAGTATCCATCCCCATCTAATTATTTAAAAGTAACTTCTATGTCACTACACTGTCTGAAGCTGTCATTCTGAGAAAGGACAGGGCATCTAACCACTGGGTGAAAAGTGTGATCAAGCCAGTGAGATCATAACATCTGGTCAGATCAGCATCCTTTAAACTCTTGTGTTATCAAAATCGTTAATTAGAAAATTAATTCAAAAGCACCCCACCTCCAGGACTTCCCTGGTGGTCCAGTGGTTAAGTCTCTGCACTGCCAATGAAGGAGGCTCAGGTTCAATCACTGGTCGGGAAACTAAGATCCCATATGGTGCCCAGCTTGGCCAAAACATAAGATGACAATAACAATAATCAAATTAAATATAAAAAGTACCACCCCTCACAAACGACTGATAGGGGCCGTGGAGCAGATGTGAACATGTGAGGGCAGGCATGGTAACTGACCAGGAGCAGGCTCTCCTCTAAGACAGGAGCAGCAGCAAGTCACAGCTGGGTTTCTCTTCCCTCCGGTGTTTCCCAGTGTGATGCCAACAAGATCACCCCGTGTCTAATTTAGAGACACACCCAGAGGCCTGCCCTCAATGGCACAAGTCACTTTTGTACCTACATACTTGAATAGGCACTAAAGTTAAATAGTGGCATGGATGGGAGTAGCAAAGAAACCCAAACAGAAAAACCACATCCTTTTTCAATCATATTCTTGTCACTGATTATTTTCCTGCTCTATAGCTTGGTTACACAAGATCCTGATAATGGTCATTATCAAGGTAATAGAAATCCAAGGCTAGATGCTCCACAGTGAACTTTGCTACTGGCCCCACCAAAGGGCCCTCCTGAAATTCTGGATAGTTTTTATGGTTACTTCCTCCCACAGACTGCATTTCCTCTACTTGGTGAATTACAATAGCCCTTCTCAGTTGTAATGCCATCCTCCCAAAACCCAAAATGTTCTATGAACTCTTCCAACTCTAGTATTAGAAGGCAGAAGTGGACTGACGGTAGGCCAAAACTGGGCATGATAAAGAACAAATACTGGAACCTCCCTGGTGGTCCAGTGGCTAAGACTCTGTGCTCCCAACGCAGAAGGCCCAGGTTCAATCCTTGGTAAGGGAGCTAGATCTCACATGCTGCAACTGAGAGTTCATATGCTGCAACAAAGACTCGAAGCAGCCAAAAAAAAAAAAAAAAGGAACAAATACTACTGGGAGTTCCCGGGTGGCCCAATGGTTATGATTCTAGGCTTTTACTACCTTGGCCTGTGTTCAGTCCCTGGTCAGGGAACTGAGATCCAGCAAGCACCATGGTGCAGTCAAAAAAAGAAAAAGAAAAAGGAACAAACACTACCATTTCGTACCAGGGGAAAGTGAAGCTGTTACTTGCTCAGTCGTGTCCAACTCTTTGTGCAACCCCAAGAATCTATACATGGACATCAGCAGATGGTCAATACCAAAATCAGGTGGATTATACTCTTTGCAGCCAAAAATGGAGAAGCTCTTTACAGTCAGCAAAAACAAGACCAGGAGCTAACTATGGCTCAGATCATGAACTCCATATTGCCAAATTCAGACTTAAAATTGAAGAAAGAGGGAAAGCCACTAGACCATTCAGGTATGACCTAAAGCAAATACCTTATGATTATACAGTGGAAATGACAAACAGATTCAAGGGATTAGATCTGATAGACAGAATGCCTTAAGAACTATGGATGGAGGTTTGTGACATTGTATAGGAGGCAGTGATCAAGACCATACCCAAGAAAAAGAAATGCAAAAAGGCAAAATGGTTGTCTGAGGAGGTCTTACAAATAGCTGAGAAAAGAAGAGATGTCAAAGGCAAGGAGAAAAGGAAAGATGTGTCCATTTGAATGCAGAGTTCCAAAGAATAGCAAGGAGAGATAAGAAAGCCTTCCTCAGGGATCAATGCAAAGAAATAAAGGAAAACAGTAGAATGGGAAAGACTAGAGGTCTGTTCAAGAAAATTACAGATACCAAGGGAACATTTCATGCAAAGATGGGCACAATAAAGGACAGAAATGGGATGAACCTAAGAGAAGCAGAAGATATTAAGAGGTAGCAAGAATACACAGAAGAACTATACCAAAAAGATCTTCATGACCCAATCACGATGGTGTGATCACTCACCTAGAGCCAGACATTTTGGAATGTGAAGTCAAGTGGGCCTTAGAAAGCATCACTACAAACAAAGCTAATGGAGGTGATGAAATTCCAATTGAGCTATTTCAAATCGTAAATGACAATGCTGTGAAAGTGCTGCACTCAATATGCCAGTAAATTTGGAAAACGCAGCAGTGACCACAGGACTGGAAAAGGTCAGTTTTTATTCCAATCCTAAAGAAAGGCAATGCCAAAGAATTTTCAAACTACCACACAAGTGCACTCATCTCACATGCTACCAAAGTAATGCTCAAAATGCTCCTAGCTAGGCTTCAACAGCATGTGAACCAAGAACTTCCAGATGTTCAAGTTGGATTTAGAAAAGGCAGAAGAACTGGAGATCAAATTGCCAACATCTGTTGGATCATTGAAAAAGCAAGAGAATTACAGAAAAACATCTACTTTATTGATTATGCCAAAGCCTTTGACTGTGTGGATCACAAGAAACTGTGGAAAATTTTTAAAGAGATGGGAATACCAGACCACCTGACCTTCCTCCTGAGAAATCTATGCAGGTAAAGAAGTAACAGTTAGAACTGGACATGGAACAACAGACTGGTTCAAATCGGGAAAGGAGTATGTCAAGGCAGTATATTGTCACCCTGCTTATTTAACTTATATGCAGAGTACATTGTGAGGAATGTTGGACTGGATGAAGCATAAGCTGGAATCAAGATTGCCAGGAGAAATATCAATAACCTCAGATACGAAGACAACAGTGAGAGACTTTATTTTTTTGGGCTCCAATATCACTGCAGATGGTGACTGCAGCCATGAAATTAAAAGACACTTGCTCTTTGGAAGAAAAGCTATGACAAACCTAGACAGCATATTAAAAAGCAGAAACATTACTTTGCCAACAATTGTCTGTCTAGTCAAAGCTATAATTTTTTCAGTAGTCATGTATGCACATAAGAGTTGGACCATAAAGAAAGCTGAGTGCATAAGAATTGATGCTTTTGAAAAATAAACAAATGGGGCCTAATCAAAATTAAAAATTTTTGCACAACAAAGGAAACTATAAGCAAGGTGAAAAGATAGCCTTCAGAATGGGAGAAAATAATAGCAAATGAAGCAACTGACAAAGAATTAATCTCAAAAATATACAAGCAACTCCTCCAGCTCAATTCCAGAAAAATAAACGACCCAATCAAAAAATGGGCCAAAGAACTAAACAGACATTTCTCCAAAGAAGACATACAGATGGCTAACAAACACATGAAAAGATGCTCAACATCACTCATTATCAGGGAAATGCAAATCAAAACCATAATGAGGTACCATTTCACACCAGTCAGAATGGCGGTGATCCAAAAGTCTACAAGCAATAAATGCTGGAGAGGGTGTGGAGAAAAGGGAACCCTCTTACACTATTGGTGGGAATGCAAACCAGTACAGCCACTATGGAGAACAGTGTGGAGATTCCTTAAAAAACGAAATAGAACTGCCATATGACCCAGCAATCCCACTACAGGGCAAACACACCAACGAAACCAGAATTGAAAGAGACATGTGTACCCCAATGTTCATCGCAGCACTGTTTATAATAGCCAGGACATGGAAGCAACCTAGATGTCCATCAGCAGACGAATGGATAAGAAAGCTGTGGTACATATACACAATGGAATATTACTCAGCCATTAAAAAGAATACATTTGAATCAGTTCTAATGAGGTGGATGAAACTGCAGCCTATTGTACAGAGTGAAGTAAGCCAGAAAGAAAAACACCAATACAGTATTCTAACACATATATATGGAATTTAGAAAGATGGTAACAATGACCCTGTATGCGAGACAGCAAAAGAGACACAGATGTATAGAACAGTAATTTGGACTCTATGGGAGAGGGCGAGGGTGGGGTGGTTTGGGAGAATGGCATTGAAACATGTATATTATCATATGTGAAATGAATCGCCAGTCCAGGTTCGATGCATGACACAGGTTGCTCAGGGCTGGCGCACTGGGATGACCCAGAGGGATGCGATGGGGAGGAAGGTGGGAGAGGGGTTCAGGATGGGGAACACATGTACACCAGTGGCGGATTCATGTCAATGTATGGCAAAAGCAATACAATATTGTAAAGTAATTAGCCTCCAATTAAAATAAATAAATTTATATTAAAAAAAAAAAAGAATTGATGCTTTTGAACTGTGGTGTTGGAGAAGACTCTTGAGAGTCCCTTGGGCAGCAAGGAGATCCAACCAGTCCATCCTAAAGGAAATCAGTCCTGAATATTTATTGGAAGGACTGATGCTGAAGCTGAAACTCCAATACTTTGGCTACCTGATGTGAAGAACTGACTCACTAGAAAAGACCCTGATGTTGGAAAATATTGAAGGCGGGAGGAGAAGGGGATGACAGAGGATGAAATGGTTGGATGGCATCACTGGCTCAATGGACATGGGTTTCAGTAAGCTCTGGGAGTTGGAGATGGACAGGGAAGCCTGGCGTGCTTCAGTCCACAGGGTTGCAAATAGCTGGACACGACTGAGCAACTGAACTGAACTGATGGACTGTAGGCCACTAGAGTCCTCTGGCCATGGAATTATCCAGGCAAGAATACTAGAGTGGGTAGCCATTCCCTTCTCCAGGGAATGTTCCCGACCCAGGGATTGAACTCAGGTATCCTGCACTGCAGGCAGATTCTTCATCATTTGAGCCACCAGGGAAGCCCTACCAGGGGACAGAAGAGGGGAATCAAACTTGGTCCTTAAGTATTATAACTTAAGTGGAGCTGGGAAAACAATAATGACTTACTTATAGGAGACCAGAAGAGTATCTTTAAAGACATGAGCAGAAGCCCAGAAGAGTCTGCCACTCTAGGGATGACAGAGTTGGGGACATGCAGGAGCTCACAGGGAATGAGGTAAAGGGTTCAGGCTATGAGTAGTTGACTTCCAAGGAGAAGCATGATTCTGAAAGAAATGCACAACTTGGACAGGTGAAGACATGGCCATTTCCGATGAGGGGAGCAGCAGGAAGAGAGGCACAGAAGGAGGAAGCAGCGGTGCCCGTGGACAAGACAGGGGCGCCCCTGGCGTGGCTGGGGCAGGTCGCGCATGTTGGGGAGACAGAGGGGATAGGACTGAAGTGGGGCGGCAGGGCTTCACTGGGGATGGCCTTGTAACTCGGTCGGGTTTCTTCCTGGTGTGCAGTTTCTGATGGTGAATGAAACTTGTGCTCCATCTGAAGGATTTCCCACACACTTTACACTCATAAGGTTTCTCCCCAGTGTGAACTCGCTGATGCTGAACCAGGGTGATTTTCTGATTGAACGCCTTCCCACACTCCTGGCATTCATAAGGTTTCTCCCCAGTGTGGATCCTCTGATGTACTATAAAGCGTGAGCTACAACTGAAAGTTTTCCAACATTCGTTACATTTATAGAGCTTTTCCCCAGTGTGGAACCTCTGGTGCTGGAGAAACAGTGAACTCCGGTGGAAAGCCTTGCTGCACTCCTTACATTTGTAAGGTTTCTCTCCAGTGTGGATCCTCTGATGCTGAATCAGGACTGAATTTGAACTGAAGCTTTTCCCACACTCCTTACATTCGTACGGCTTCTCCCCAGTGTGAATTCGCTCATGGATGACACGGTCATAGTTACACTTAAAGGCCTTCCCACATTCCTTACACTTAAAGGGTTTCTCCCCAGTGTGGATTCGCTGATGCCAGATAAGTTTTGAGTTGTAGCTGAAGGTTTTCCCACAGTCCTTACATTCGTAGGGCTTCTCTCCCCCGTGGAGTTTCTGATGCTGAAGGAGGTGCGAGTTTTGATTGAAAGCTTGTCCACATTCCTGGCAAGAGTACGGTTTCTCCCCAATGTGGATCTTCTGGTGCCGTGACAGTTTTGAGTTATATCTGAAGGCTTTGCCACGTTCTTTGCATTTGTAGGGCTTCTTGTCCATGTGAATTCTCTGATGCTGGTGAAGGTCTGAATGTTGGTTGAAATATCTGCCACACTCACCACAATTATAAAATACCTGTTCTCTAGGGAGGCCCTGCTTAGTAATGAGATGCATGCAGACACCACGGCTTCCTTGCAATTGTCTGGCTATCTCTTCTCTTTCAACAGTGGAGGATGGATGATCCTGGACTGGCAAATCTGTGAAATCGCCGTTCTTTGAGTGTTTTTTCTTCCCTGGGTCATACAGCTGCAGCTTCTCTAAGCTGTTCTCAAAGAGAGGGTGCCTGGGAACATCCACCAGCAGCACCTCCGTTATCAACTTGTGAGACTCTGGTCCCTTTGAAATCCTCAGCTCTGCAGTCTGCCTTCCATTCTCAGTCTTGTTTTACCACCTAGCATGATGAAAACATAACATGATATCACTGAATCACTCTGCTGTACATCTGAAACACAACACTGTTAATCAACTGTATTCTAATATGAAATAAAAATTCTAAATAAGTAATAAAGACACACAAACACTGAAAGTGAAGGGATGGAAAAAGATATTCCATGGAAATGGAAATAAAAAGAAAGCTGGAGTAGCAATACTCATACCAGACACAATACAGTTTAAAACAAAGACTGTAACAAAAAAAAGGGTATTATATAATGATAAAGGTATTCAAAAAAAGAAAAGAAAACATAACAGTCACCTAGTTATGCTGAAAGGAGAAAGGGATTAAGCAGTACTATTAATGCCATGACCAGGACATGTGTACTTCTGGAGAGAGACATAGCCTCCTGATGATACCCTGAGGGAAAAGTAAAAATATTGGAGGTAAAGAAAGCAAGCAATGCCATTAGGACAACAAAATCAGTACAGACAGCAAAAACTATTAATGGAGACAAATGGAAAAAGAAAAAACAGGAATAGGGTGGAGAAAATGCTGAATGGGAAGCAATTAAAAAAGCAGAGGGAGGGAATTCCCTGGCAATCCAGTGGTTAGGATTTAGCATTCTCACTTCTGCGGCCCTGGGTTCAATCCCTGGTCGAGAACTAAGATCCCACAAATCACAACGCGTGGCCAAAAGAAAAGAAAGCAGATGGAGCTGAGGTTGAAGAAGATCTTTACACTGGAGCAAAAAGAGCTGGGTAAGCAGCTCTCACAGCACACAGCATCCAGAGGGCTGGAAGATGCTGTCTGCAACAGTGGATCTCAAGGCCCCCCGTGAAGGCAAGAAACTGTCCGAATGCTTTAGAATATTTTGTAATGTTTAAAGAAATGTTTTATATTGCAAGCCTGACTGGGGAAAGGACGGTTTGTAATACTGCAGGTTGTGAGGGGTTCATAAAAGGAACGTAATTGCAAAACCTGTGTGCTGTCCAGTGGGAGAGAGACTTAACTGTGGAAGTGAGAGGGTAACAGGCAGGAAGGCCAGGGGTCTCCAAATGGAGGAAATAGCCTGCAAGTGTCAGACATTTTTATCTCTCTTAAGCGGCAGGAAGAAACAAACTAGCAATATTTTTTCCTTCTCTATACAAATTTAAAGGGAGGTTTCTCTTAAAATACTGTGTTGCCATAATGACACCGGTTTCGCCTGAGGTTAGCTATTCTAGCCTAGAGATAACCAATGCCTTTTTCTTATGGAAATGTTCATCTTAAGCTATGCTAATGTACTATGCCTTTACCCCAAACTCTGTCTCCAAGTCGGTTCCGCCTCTTGGCCCAGAACCTACTTGACAAACCAGTATGGATATTGTTCCCCTAATCTATGTAAATGAAACTATTTGTATGGTGGTCTGCCCTTCTTCAAGATTCAAGTTAATCATTTTATGGCCCAGGATAAACCATTTGGTGCCAAGATTATCCCAAAATGCATCTTATGGGTGAGGGGCCTGGTGCCATTCTGAATTTTAAGACATTCCTTTCTTTCATTAACAGACTGCTAGTGACTATATAACATCCAGCTAAAGACTAGCAGGGGGGTACTCTTTCTGCCCCCTTCTGATGCCTATGTCAGAAGCTTTCTCTATCTCCTTTATACTTTAATAAAACTTTATTACACAAAAGCTCTGAGCGATCAAGCCTCGTCTCTGGCTCCGGATTGAATTCTTCTCCTCCGGGGGCCAAGAATCCTGGTGTATTCGCGTGATTCAACAACAACCTTTCAGAAGGAAAAAAGACATGGCTGGTTCAGACCCTTCTAGGACTGCAGACGGCCATTGGTGGGGAAGGGGGACCCACACTCTTACTGGTGGCGCTACAACAGAGAAGCCATGTTTGCCTTTCCAGGCACCAAGGATTTGACAAATGAAACTTGTGGCTTAGTGTTTCTCAAGTGTTTCTGACCATGACTCACCGTTTAGATCCCATGGAAACAAGAGTTTTGAAGAACACTACCCTTAATAAGAATGATGAATATATGACGGATTTTATACTAGTTTGGTCTATTTTATTTAAGTCTAGCCCAATCTAGTCTACTTTTTAAATGGTGAGCACAACTCACTAAGGAGTTGCAACCCAGAATTTTAAAAACACAGTTCAAGATTCTCAAGAACAGAGGTCTTCAAAGTGTGGTCCCAGGACCATCATGGTCTGGGAACTCATTAGAAATGCAGATTCCCAGGCCCTACCCCAGTCTACCAAACTAGAATTTCTGGAGGTGGCGTCCAGCAGTCTGAGTTTAACAAGCGTTGCAAGTGATTCTGACGCACACTAGGGTTTGATATGGTTTTTCCTGTGGTCATGTATAGATGTGAGAGTTGGACTGTGAAGAAGGCTGAGCACCGAAGAATTGATGCTTTTGAACTGTGGTGTTGGAGAAGACTCTTGGGAGTCCCTTTGACTGCAAGGAGATCCAACCAGTCCATTCTGAAGGAGATCAGCCCTGGGATTTCTTTGGAAGGAATGATGCTAAAGCTGAAACTCCAGTACTTTGGCCACCTCATGCGAAGAGTTGACTCATTGGAAAAGACTCTGATGCTGGGAGGGACTGGGGGCAGGAGGAGAAGGGGACGCCAGAGGATGAGATGGCTGGATGGCATCACTGACTCGATGGACGTGAGTCTGGGTGAACTCCAGGAGTTGGTGATGGACAGGGAGGCCTGGCATGCTGCGATTCATGGGGTCGCAAAGAGTCGGACACGACTGAGCGACTGATCTGATCTGATCTGATCTAGAAACTAAAAGAGGCAGCTGGAGGCTGTGTTTTAAATTGTTTTAGGTTGCATTGTCTGATTAGGGCCATTAACCACATGTGGCTATTAATTAAAATGGAACCAAGTTAAAAATTCAGTTCCTCAGTTGTATGACCAACATCTCAAGTGCTCATGTGGCTAATGGCTCCCATATTGGACAGTGCAGATACATAACATTTCCATCACTGTAGAAAAGTGCTACTGGACAAAGCTGTTGACAGGCTAATGGACAATGTGCAGCTGTGGCAAAGAGAGACACTGACAACTGCAGGTGGGCCCCTGGGAAAGCTTTTTACATCAAGGTGGGCTCAAGTGTTGGAGTCAATCTAAAGGCACTAGATGAAGACAGAACTGGGGTGAGTAAGAAAGGGCATTTGGTTTACAGAGGTTCTGAATAGCATTAGGAATTGAGGGAGTTTAAGAACAGGGGCGACCGAATGAGAAAGACTATCCACCAAATCTGTGGATAGTTCTTTACATTTAACTTCAATTCATTAGCTTTCAAAAAAGGGGAATTCCCTGGCAGCCCAGTGGCTATGACTCCGTGCTTCCACTGCAGCAGGGCAGGGGTTCTTCTACTCCCTGGTTGAGGAACGAAGATCCCTCACCCAAAAGACAAAAAAGGAAACCACTCATTCCCAATAAATAAACATGTGTTCTACAAATCAACTGATGTGAAACTTCACATGAATAGAATGAAAGAAAAGAATCATACGATCATCTCAACAGTTAAAGGCTACCCTGAAAGGTCAGTTGGTAAAGAATGTGCCTGCAATGCAAGAGACCCCAGTTCGATTCCTGGGTCAGGAAGATCCACTGGAGAAGGGAAAGGCTACCCACTCCAGTATTCTGGCCTAGAGAATTTCATGGACTGTACAGTCCATGGGGTTGCAAAGAGTTGACACAACTGAGCGACTTTCACTTTCAATAGGTAAAGGAAAAGAACTTGACAAAATTCAACATTCACCATAAAAACTCTTAACAAATTAGGTAGAGAAGGAACATGGGCTTCCCTTGTAGCTCAGTTGGTAAAGAATCTGCCTACAATGCAGGAGTTACTAGTTTGATTCTGAAGTTGAGAAGATCCCCTGGAGAAGGAAATGGCAACCCATTCCAGTATTCTAACCCTGGAGAAGCCCATGGACAGAGGAGCCAGGCAGGCTATTGTCCATGGGGTCACAAGAGTTGGACACGACTTAGCAACTAAACCACCGCCACAGGGAAGGAACATATGTCAACATAAAAAAGGCCATAAATGAAATGCCCACAGCTAACATCATACTCAAGAGTGGAAGGTTGAAAGTTTTTCCTCCAAGATTAGGTACAAGAGCATCCACTTTCACCACTCCAATTTAACACAATGCTGAAAATCCTAGCTAAAGCAAACAGACAAAAAAAAAAGAAGAAGAAAGAAAGAAAAGAAATAAAAGGTACCAGAATTGGGAAGGAAGAGATACAATTTGTTCTATTTGCACATAACAAGATTTAAAATATAGAAAATCCTTCAGACTCAACAAAAAGAATAGTTAAATCTAATCAGTGAATTCAGTAAAGCTGCAGGATATACAATTAACATATAGAAATCTGAATACTTTCTATACACTAACAATGAGTTTTCTGAGAAATAAAGAAATTGATCTCATTTATAACAGCATTGAAAACACTAAAATACTTAGGAATAAATTTAACCAAGGGGCTGAAAGATCTCTACTCTGAAAACTACAAGACATGGATGAAAACGACCAAAGAAGACACAAATAAATGGAAAAATACTCCATGTTTGTGAACTGGGAGAATTAATACTGTTCAAATGTCAAAACTGGACTTCTCTGGTAGTCCAGTGGTTAAGAATCCACCTGCCAATGCCAGGAACATGGGTTCAATCCTTGTTCCAGGAAGATCCCACATGCCTTGGAGCAACTAAGCCTGTACACCACAATGACTAAGCCTGTGCTCCAGACCCTGTGCTCCACGACGAGAGAAGCCACTGCAACAAAAAAGCCTTGCGCCACAAGAAGAGGAGCCTCTGCTCATTGTAAAGAGAAAACCTGAACACATCAAGGAAGACCCAGCACAGCCATAAATAAATAAATCTTAAAAAACAAAAGTCAGTACTGCTGAAAGTCATCTATAGAGTCTATGCAATCTCTATCAAGTTGCCAACGGCATTTTTTTTTAACAAAAGTAGAAAAACACTCCCCAAAATAAATATGGTTTCTTTCAAAAGCTACTTCCCAATTTAGTGTTTAGGGATTTATAAAAAGTCCATTCTTCTGCTACAGTTTCTCTCTCACAGACACACAAACACATACAAAATGTCCTTACAGAAACAAGTTCTCTGTTTTGTATATATTCTTAAGTTAATCAACAGAAGTCTATCTGCACTAGTAAAGGTTTGAAATCCTTTAGCTTTACAAAGAAGAATGACAGAAAATGAAAGGTCTGGACTCGTCTTTTCCAGTTTGGGGCTGAAGCTCTATGGAGAAGAGAATGGCAGGTTTTCCTGCTTACCTCCGCAGGTGCCTCTCGGGTCCTCTCCCCTGACCAGTGTCCAGGGATCCAGGCGCCCTGGTTCTTCCCCTCGCTCCAGCCAGAAGATCAGATCTGGTTTGGGGAATGGAAATGCTGCTGAAGGACACAGAAAAGGAATAGAAAGTTGAGGAGAGTCTCCTCGGACCCCTCTCAGTCTACCCTCCGCTTTGCCAGGTGGAAAGAGCAATGACGTCCCAGGAGACGAAGGGAGGCCAGAGTGGAGAGACTCTGGGGATGAAAGGAGGGCTCAAACTGTTTTGCCCAGGAAGCTTATTCTGGCTCTGAAAGCACAGGAAGTCCACACTGTCACTGGAAGTGTGTATAGAAGGCCTTAGGAGACTCTCACACGAGGAGATGGGGTCACAGTCTCCCCCAGGGAACTGAAAGAGTGAAGGAACGAATATGGAACCTTCTCAGTGCTCTGACCCCAGGGCAAAGCCCCTCCCAGGAGAATTCCCAAGGGGAAAGAAGGAAGTTTTTTTTTTTTTCTTTTGGCCACACTGCTCAACCTGTGGGATCTAAGTTCCCCAATCAAGGATTGAACCCACACCCTTGGCAGTGTGGAGTCCTAACCACTGGACTGCCACGGAATTTCAGGGAAGTCTTGTTTAAAACTGAAATGAACCCAGATCTTTCTCCAGTAGTTAGTTACTCCTGCAACTGAGGATCAGGGAGCTCAGCTCATGGAGCATCAATTCTGATGGTATTAGAGATCCCACATACATTATAGAGGAAGCCAGGAGCCCCCAAGGGCAGAAGCTGAGTTTTAGGAAGAAGGACTCACTCAAGGAAGTTATGTTTGGGTAATTCTCCAGCATCACCTCCCTGTACAGGGCCCTCTGCGCAGAGTCCAGGCTGGCCCATTGGTTCTGGGTGAAGTACACGGCCACGTCCTCAAAGGTCACTGGCTCCTGAAACAACAGGCTTCTTCTCAAGCCCCGGACGGAGGCAAAGGGAGGGGCCTGAACTTCAGGGAGGGCGAGTCCTGGAATAAAGAGCCACCAAAAAAGAAGCAGAGGACTTGTAGCCATCACTGTAAAGACCCGTTTAGACAAAAACCACTGCTAGATGCAAAATCTAGGAGGAAATGTTGATAAGCAGGATATCTGCATGATTTTAAATGATTCCCAATAGATTTCTAATCAGTTGCACGGGGAAAAAATAATAACTATACAGTGAAGAAATCAGATAACACCTTGACCAGGAAATCTAAAGTTGGCTAGTGTGACTGATGAACTGGATTTATAATTTTAATTCATTTTAATCTAAATAGGCACCTAGGTAGCTAGTGGCTCCCTTACTGAACAGTGGAGAACAGACACTTTGCTGACCCTGAATGTTAATATTCTGCCTCTACTTCCTTGAAAGTCAGCAGCTGAAAGCACAGTCCTGACCATCTTCCCTCACGTTAGGGCTTCCACCCTCCACACCTCTCTAATTACTTATGTATCCTTTGTTCTTTGTTCTCTGCAACATGCAGATTCTCAACATCCAGCTCCATCTCTCATCATTCTGCTTCATTCCCTTGCTGACACTTCTTCCCTCTCCATTATTAAATTAACAGGGGACTTCCCTCGTGGTCCAGCGGTTAAGAATCTGCCGGCTAATACAGGGGACTGGGGTTCAAGCCCTGGTCCAGAAAGATTTCACATGGCATGGTGGAACTAACCCCGTACACCACAACTACTGAGCCTGTGCTCTAGAGCCCGTGCTCTGCAACAAGAGAAGCCACAACAATGAGAAGCCCACACCACTAGGGAGCAGCCCCTGCCCCTGCAACTAGGGAAAACCTGTGTGCAGCAACGAAGACCCAGCAAAGCCAAAAATAAAACAAATACATTTAAAAAAATCAATGGGGCTGTTGATTCCCCTACATGGGAAGTGGGTTTCAGAGGCGGCACAGATTCATGACAAACAGCATAGACTTTAGAGCTGTGGTTCTCAGTGGGGGGCAATTGTGCTCATCAGGGAATATGTGGTGGTGTCTGGAGAGGGTTTCCGTTGCCACCACCTCCGGAGGGTGGTGATGCTACTGGCACCTAGTGGTTAGAGGCCACGGGTGCATGTTACTTAACATCCTACAGTACACAGGAGGGTCCCCCACAGCAAAGGATTACCTGGCCCGAAACAGCAACAGTGCTGAGGTTGACGAACGCAGCTCTACAGTCACACTCCCGAGGTTCAAATTCCACCACTATAGCCATTAGCTGTATGAACTTAGATGAGCCACTTAACGTTTTGTGCCTCAATTTCTTCATCTAAAAAACTGTGATCCTAGCAATCCCAAGCTGACGAGGATCTTGTAAGGATGGAATGAATTAGTATGTGTAAAGCAAACATCACCTGGCACATGATAATATATAAATCTGAGCACTTATTACAACAACAGATGAGACTGGGGGAACTTCCTAGATGATTCCAAATAACAAGTGTTTCTCATAAGAGACTGTAGCAAAGACTGACAGTTATTAATATATCTATCCATCCATCTATCTCACTTCTAAGAGGTTTCTAAAAGAGAAGAGCTGAGAGGTTTGCATTTTTAGCATCTCCTCTTCTAGGTGGAATGTACATGAATGCTGGAGATCAGGCAGCCGCCTTAGACTGTGAAGTAACCCTGGGCAGGACAGCCAGTGCTAGGATGGTGGAGCAGAAAGACAGAAAGAACCTGCATGTGTGACGATAGTGGAGCCATCACACTCGCCCTAGACTGCCTCTCCCAGACTTCTCTGGTGTGAGAGAGAAGGTTTTTTCCTGTTTAAGCCACGTTTAAGCCACTGTCACTTGGGGTTTGTTTGGCCACACCACAGAGCATGGAGGATCTTAGTTCCCTGACCAGGGATAAAACCCACACCCACTGCAGTGGAAGCCTCGAGTCTTAACCACTGGACTGCCAGGGAATTCCTCAATTGGGGGGTTTCTTAGTGGAACATAATCCCCCATGACTACCATACTTTAGGCAAAGCCCCTGGAGAGAAAAGACTGACCCCAAAGATATTAAAATGTTTCCTAACATGGAACTGATGTTGGCTTAAGTGCTGAAACAGAAGTGGATGGTCCAAGGTCCAAAAAAATAAACCAAATATACACTGCTCTGAAGTTTCTGGGATGGAGCTTTCTCATTTTATAATACATCCATTACATGACACACCAGCTTTCTCATTGCATGGTCTAGGACTCTGGAGAGAAATTCACTGAAATCATCCTCTATCAGTAAGAAAACTTGAGAGGGAACACTTCCTTTAATGCTGCATGAATTTGTGCCAACAATGAATACAGCCTTTTAACACAGATTAAGCTGCAGTTTTTGCAGTGGACTTAGAGGTACTGGCTTCAGCGCCAAACTCAGCACTCCTCCAAGAATTCACCTCTCTCATCAATCCACACCCTCCAATGCTCCCAATTTGGGTTTCATTGCACCCTGACTCCATGGTCTGCAGAGCAAACTCCTCCTGTGGGCATGCCTGTTTAATCTCAGGAGGTGGCCTTCCTCTGTGTATTGCCACACAGACTAGTGCTCCCCAAATTTTAACTTGCCCACTAATTCCCCAGATATTGTACAAATGCAGATTCTGATTCAGTAGATGAGGTTCTGCCTTTCTAATAAGCCCCCTGGTCAGGCCAAACATGTTCATCTGTGCACTGTCCTCGCGGTCTGCCTGGATGTAGATTCTCATTTTCTAGAATTTCTAGGCTGGTGCTTCCCTCTTTTCATACCTGATCCTTCCGAATTTATTCTACTCTCCCTCATCAACTCCCCTAACACACTCCTTTGCCATACTCTTTGATGGATGCAAAGCTAAGCACAGGACTGGCCAAGGCATGTCCTGTAATGCCCTTTCATATCTGTTCTGAATGTGGAAATCTGGAAAAACACTCAGCTCACCTGGGACCATGTCTGGAGAATGGCTGATGACCCCTAGCTTCATGCCCTGCCCTGTTTGGAAAAGCAAAAACCTGGAGAGCTAAGAGGAGAAAGAACCACAGTGAGACTAACCCTATCTTGTTTCTCACACTCACCACCTCTTCCTCCCTCAGTCTCCTCACCACTATCCTAGGAAAGATACTCTTAGGACACTCTGGATGTTCATTGCACCCCCACTAGGGATTCACTGCATGCTGCCACTGCTCCTTTGTACACTCTACAAATTTGCCTGATGAGGATAGAAATTCCTAGAAAGAATCTGAAGCAAGAGTCAAGGACTGCAGAACATTTGACTTTTAAGAAAATCCCTGGCCCACTTTGAATGCATTACTATGTAGTCTGCACTGAATGCTTCTCCTGACCATGGTTGGCCAAGATCCCAAACAAGCTTTTGTAGAGAAAATAGAGTAATACAGGCCTCTGGACCTCTGCAAGGGCTGCAGAACAAAATGCAAGTGGAGTTCTGACCCCGGGAGGAAAGGGAAAAAGGGAAGCCCGCATCCTGATCTGAACACTCCACCCTGGGAAAGAGGTGACTCCAAATGTGACCGGTCCCCACCCTGAGTACCTCAGTCAGAGGAAGGAGGTCGGGCCGGCCCTTCAGGGCAGAAAGGTCGATTGCTCCTCTCCAGCAGAGGGCTGGGCTCAGGCTCGCGGAGCTTCGGAGGCCTCTGCTCGGCGAGCTCCAGGATGAAGAGGACTGCGCCACCAGGGAATGGGATCGCGGAATTCCCTGCAGCTTGGTGATCGCGAGTGCCAGCACCGACCGTAGCCAAGGCGGAAGCGCTCCCAACAGGCGCTCTCAGCGCCTCTCTAGGAAGCCCGGAGGCTGGCCTTTCTCCATGGTTCCCCCCAAGCCAGATACCTGATGACTGCAGGCGCATTAGCTCGTACCTGTGGCTGCTTACGCCAAGTTGACACTTCATCAAGGACCGAGATTCCACATTATACTTGAGATGCTTTAAGTTATGGCGCTAACACTTGCTGTGTGCTTAGTCGCTCAGTCCTGTCCAACTCTTTGCGACCCCACGGACTGTAGCCTGCCAGGCTCCTCTGTTCATGTGGATTCTCCAGGCAAGAATACTGGAATGGGTTGCCATGCCTTCCTGCAGGGGATCTTCCTAACCCAAGGATCGAGCACACAATTTTCCACGTTGCAGGCGGATTCTTACCGTCTGAGCCACCAAGGAAGCCCCACACTTGCTAGCAGCAACTTAACCTAATGAATATAGCCCGTCTCCCCTGCTTAGTGGCTGATGGTCTGGACTGTGACCTAAAATCATGAAATCTGAGATCTGACTAGGTTCAAATTGTCTTCACTGTATGGCCTTGGCAAATTACTAAACTCTTCCTCAGTTTCTAATTGAGAATGGAAGTAGTTTCAAACTCATAAACTGAACAGATTAACTGAGTCAATTCATAAACTGCAAATTATCACAGAGATACAGGGTGTAATACTATGACTTAAGAAATACGTATTTGGTATTTGTGTCCAGTTCTTGACACAAGAAGCTTCTAAAATTCTTGGGGAGTCTCCAGAGTGGTAGGACTGTCCTTTTTGACTGAGATGACCGGTGGCTAGGGTCTCCTAACTTAAGATGGGGATGGGTGGGGGGAGGCTGCTCAGCAGAGGAACCACAACTTCATAGTCATCCATCGTGGGTGACCTGGTCACCACCACCACCACCACCTCCCGAACTGCCTGGAGCAGAAAGGCTGGGGATCTAACTAATCACCAATAGCCAATGACTTAATCAAACATGCCTACCTAATGAAATTTCATAAAAAGTCTAAAGGCAAGGCAGTTCCCAGGATGAATATAAAGGTGCTGGGAGGGTAGCAAGCTAGGGAGGGCGTGTAAGTTGTGTGCCCCTTCCCTCACACCTTAACTCATGCATTTCCATTTGGCTGTTCCGAGTTACCTTTTGTGACAGGCCTGTAACAAATGTTCGAGTTCCTTCTCCAGATCTTCTGGAACCAGGGATAGTCTCCTGCTTGGCAGGCACATTAACACTGAGCCACCTGGGAAGCCTGCAACATGCCTTAGTTCTATTAACAAAGGAGGGAGTCATGTGAACTCCAGTTACAGCTGCAAGAGGCCCGAGAGCCTTGCAATTGGCATTTGAAGTCACGGCAAATCCCTCTGGGGCTTCCCTGGTGGCTCAGCTGTAAAGAATCCAACTGCAATGCAGAAGAGGCAGAAGACACCATGGGTTCAATCCCTGGGTCAGTAAGATCCCCTGAAGGAGGGTATGGGAACCCTTTCCAGTATTCATGCCTTGGAGAATCCCATGGACAGAGAAGCCTGGCAGGTTACAGTCCATGGGGTCACAGTCAGACACGACTTAAGTGAATGACCAGGCACACACCCATTCACCTGTGTGGTCTGTGGCTCACCTGGGCAGTTTCTATCAGATGTGCTAAGTAAAAATTCTTAAGGGGGAAATAACTACTTTCAGACAAGCAAAATGAAAACTGAAAGTGATGTTGCTTAACTGTGTCCGACTCTTTGTGACCCCGTGGACTGTAACCTATCAAGCTCCTCCAATCATGGGATTCTCCAGGTAAGAATGCTGGCGTGGGTTGCCATTTCCTTCTCCAGGGATCTTCCCGACCCAGGGCTTGAAACTGGGTCTCCTGCATTGCAGGCAGGCGCTTTACCATCTGAGACACCAGGAAGCCCAAAATATACATGTCCATGGACCATACAATCCATGGAATTCTCCAGGCCACAACACTGGAGTGGGTAGCCTATCCCTTCTCCAGCAGATCTTCCCAACCCAGGATCGAACTAGAGTCTCCTGCATTGCAGATGGACTCTTTACAAACTGAACTACCAGGGAAGATTTCAGACAAAAAAGCATTCAGAAATTATTATACTCATGAATGCTAACTAGAATATGCAATTCTAGGAATACTAGAAGATGCAGTTCATGAACCTCAATACAATTTCATCAGTGCCACTTTGGGCTTTGGACCTTTACAGAGTAAAGAGTACTGCCAAACTTGAAACCACCTGACCTTCCCAACTCTTCTGTCCCATGTTTCAGTTCGTTCAACAGGACACAATGTAAATTTTAGACATCACTCTATTTAAAAAACACTCTATGGCTTTATACACACTATCCACCCACCACAGAGCCAACACCTGGCTTCCTAGTCCTGTGGTCTCTGGCAAGTCTTCTACATGCCAGAGAAATTCATACCCCCCTTCCCCACAACCCCTGTTCTGGGTGGAAGCTGAAGACTCCACTTTAGACAACCCCCCTTGTCCTTGTCAGAAGGACAAGTAACCCAAAATTGCCTGTATTTCCTCTATCACGGCAACTATTACACTGTATCACTTGCCTATTAATGCCATTAAACAAAACTAAGAAATGACCGGGAACTGGAAACTAAGTAACCGACCTATCAAAATGTAGTATTTGTTTACCTACAGTGTATTTTTGTAAGAAAATTTACTCTTGAGCATCAGAAGCATCTGGGATTTTAGTTATTTATGAGATGTATATTTGTACAGGGAAAGAAAATTAACCCAGTGGTCTAATTATGATTTCCCTAAGAACATTACTTAGGACTTTGTGTGATGACTTGATAGTATCTGAGTCTGGACAGAGTGGGACTCGGGAATTCCTTCTCCAATGAGGACAGTAACAATCCTACCATCAATCAGCCTCATAAACCCAGCCCCAGCAAGAAGACTTTAATCCACAGATTAAATAATTTGCCAACATGTCAAAAAGAACTTTTATTCTGATTCGAATAGCCTCTTATGCACTCATGCTTTCTTGCCAGATGCCTTTGGAGCAGGTGCTTTCTGGGATGGAGCTTTCTGACCCTTCTGAGTTTTAGGAGGAGGTGCTGCCTTCTGGCCTGCAGCTTTCTGGGCAGGAGCCTTCTGGGCTGGAGCCTTCTTACCCTCAGTGGTGATCTTTTTTGCTGGAACCTTGGCAGCAGCAGCAGCAGCTACTGCAGCTGCCCCCTTAGCAGCAAGGGCTTTCTTGGGAGAAGCTTTCAGGAGAGCTGCCTTTTGAAGTTTCTTAACTTCAATCTTGATTAGTCTGTTCCTCTGAAAAATTTCAATAAAAATGTTCATTATATATGCACACAAAACTCTTACCCATCCTATATGTATGGATATGTAGGTAGGTACAGGAGACCACCCTTATACCATCTAAGACTTCTATGATGTCAACTTTGTGGTCTAGAAACTTAGGCAAACAGAATTACCAGACAAATAAATTCAGGGCTGGAATACAACAATCACAAAAACTTACCATTTTCCTTGCCTTCATGACTTTGTAACGATCAAAGTCTGTCATCTTGGCTTTCTGTGTTAAAAAAAAAAAAAAAGAACTCTGTCAAACCACCTTCTAATCCTCCAAAATCAGAACATGTCCAACTTCAAATAACTCTAAATCATTACCTTCTCTCTGGCTTCAATCTTCTTGGCCCACCTTGTGGCTGCCCACTTTGCATTGATATCTGCCTTCTCCCAGGCTTTCCGGACATACTTCTGGCGGGCACTAGAAAGAAACAAGAACAAAGATTTAAGAAATCAGCTCTGAGGTCACACAGATTCAAGGACAGCTTTTCATCCTCTGAAAAAGCACAAGAAAAATGCCACAAGAACCCTTGTTTTTTCTACTTCCAGTTGTAGTGTCTCCACAGAAAACAGCACAAGGCACAATGTTATCTTCTACTTGTTCCAACAGTGTTCACTAAGCCAGGATGTCTTATATCCTCAAAACACACAACTTTTTAATAAAAATATGCCAACCACTCCACTTTCTGGGCTTAAAAATCACCTCCAATAATATGCATATATCACTCAAATAGTGGATGAGTAGAAAGCAATTGGAGAAGGCAATGGCACCCCACTCCAGTACTCTTGCCTGGAAAATCCCATGGATGGAGGAGCCTGGGGGGCTGCAGTCCATGGGGTCGCGAAGAGTCGGACACGACTGAGCAACTTCACTTTCACTTTTCACTTTCATGCATTGGAGAAGGAAATGGCAGCCCACTCCAGTGTTCTTGCCTGGAGAATCCCAGGGACGGGGGAGCCTGGTGGGCTGCCGTCTGTCTCTGGGGTCACATAGAGTGACTTAGCAGCAGCAGCAGCAAAAAGCAATTTCCTTTTCATAAAGAATAATGTAGTTGTCCCTTATGCCTTGTTTTATCCTGTACAGTAATGCTTAAAGATTTGTGTTCAAATGCCGTAAAATGGAATTGTAACCACTTTGGTATTTGTTTCAAACATCAAAATCCAGTATGCTTAGAAAGTAAACCAGTCATAGCACAGGTTACATTGCAAACAATTGTCACCACACAGCAACACATCGGTTTTTAACTTCCATGACCTACATCATGTCAAGAATCACAGAATGACTGCCTTAATTGCTCATGAATAGCCAGGAAGAGAACCTCTTTGGTGGCTGTCATAAGGAGATGATAAGTTAAATATTAGCCAACACATATGAAAAGTTCAACCGATGTTAGTATTTTTTGTTCTAAAGCTAAAATTGACAAACACATGTTCAGGGAACTACACATATAGAAAGTTCTTTGTTGTGCAAATCCTGAAAGAAAGGGGTACAAGAGAAAAAGAATGGGAAATTTGAACAAAGGGAAAGCCAGAGAACCACCGAATCCCAGGGCATTTTAGAAGTAAATAATGTCTGTCTACTTTTAGAATGCAAATCTCTCTTCTAAATGGCTCTCACTTTCACACTGCTTACTATATTCTCAAGAGAAAAACAAAACAACCAACAACATTTTTAAATGAAATTAAGCAAATTTTTACTAGTATTAACAAAACTATGGGAGGGGTGATAGTTGGATAGTTACCTGTGTGGGAACTTGAGGATGAAGTCAGTGAGCTGCATGCATTTGAAAGGCATAGCCTGTCTCCTTACTTGAGTGCAAGGTCCATCCACCAAAGCCTAGAAGACATATGATCAATGACCTCAGTATAAAAATGTAACAGTATTCAAAATGCAGATATCCTACATATTAGTCTTTTCAGAATCATCAAATTCTTATATTTAAATGCTTTCTTAAAGGTTAAAAAGATTTAGCAGTAATAGTTAAGCACAGAACCCAACATATAATTTTGTATTTAATATTTCCATTTCCCACAAAAAACTATCTGCTCAATTCCTAAGTTTGTGGTGCTCAATAAGTGACAACAGGAAACAGGGCTTTCTATGGCTTTGTTCCAAACTCGCTTTGAACATAGTGATTTACATCTCGCCTGTTTTAGCTCACCTTTAGTCTAAAACTGCCTAGTTTAAGAGACAGAAGTATTACTCAAACCCAGTAATACAGGTCAATTCAGGCCTCTTGCTCTGTAACCCCTATCTGCGCTGGCTGTTTAATTAAAACTACCACCCATAGTACTCCTATCTTAAAAGGGCCGCTGAAACCATTACCATTGTCGTCTACACTGCCATGTGAAGCCGTGACACTTTTCCTTACACTTACCCTATTCTGATCAATAACATCTACAATCGCGACCAGCTTCCCGGCATGAGGCCCAAAGGAGACGTAGGCCACCCGGCCAACCTCTACGAAGCGCCTGAACACCTAAAATTGGGAGGCGGGAGGAGAGAGAACAGCGAGATTGATTAAAAATACGATCCAGTTTGCCAGTCTTTGCAATTTAAAGATAGTGCGGCTAAAAACAGGAAAAAAGAATGTTGAGGAGAACACGCCTAAGTGCCATGGAACAACCAGGATGGACGAAATCCACAGAGGGAACGGTGGCAAGTCAGTCTCCCGCTGGCCTCCCCGTCTACGAAGCCAGCACGGCCAGACCACCATGCCCTGCCCTGCTTCGGCCCCGGCGGGCGGGCTAGGCGACTGGCCGCCGCAACGATACGGCGGAGGCGGCCAGAGCGCGCTCGCGTGGCCCAGCGAGCGCCCGGCCCGGTCCTCCACGCGCTCCTCGGGCGCGCATCCTGAAAGCTCCCAACTCTTGTGTCTTGCCCACCCGGGGAACCTCACTGCACGATACCTAACATCCACTGAGCGCCGCTGCTCGCCTCCGGCCCCCAGCCCAGGCAAAGCTGGAGCGGCATAGGGGTCAGACATGGAGCCCGCACCGGCGATACTCACCATGTTGGCGGCGTTCGGCGAGAAGGAAGAAGGCCCGCCCAACCCCGCGCCTGTGTAGAAGGCCGCCCCGCCCCGGTAGTGAACGAGTCGCCGACGTGGGCACCGATTGGTTGGGACGTATGCACGTATGCGCACACATGCTCACTGGGAAAACATGGCGGAGTCGGCGGGAGCTCGGCTATGCTTTCGCTATTGGGTTTCGTGGGCTTGGCTTAGTCGATGCCGCGCGTGAGCAGCTGTCTCTTAAAACTTCACGGTGCAGAAGAGCACAGAAGCTGTGCTTTCCTTTGTGACTATTTGCAGTCCTTTCGACTTCATCTTTTAACGTTCTTCCTTTTATTTTTCACTGCTCGTCTAAATGTTACTGGTGTCTTAGTACAATTTTTTTTTCCTCTCCGTAAGTGACCCCATTAATTTTATTAACTTTTCTTCTTAAAAGATTCAAACTTTACAGAAAAGTTACAAAACAAGTATAAGTAATTCCCGTAAACATTTCACTTCGAGTTCCCAAATGTTAATATTTTCCTATTGCTTAATTTTTTTGACCCATTTGAGAGGAAACTGCAGACATGATGTTCCTTTACACTTAAATGTGATGTTTCCTAGAAACAAGGGCATGACTTTACATAATCAGTACAATACTCAAATTCAGTAAGTTAATAATAGTCATATATCTGTGTGTATATGTGTATGCATATATACACACACACACTTATGTATATACATGT
Organism: Bos indicus; assembly: GCF_029378745.1. Taxonomy (NCBI): domain Eukaryota; kingdom Metazoa; phylum Chordata; class Mammalia; order Artiodactyla; family Bovidae; genus Bos; species Bos indicus. The sequence continues at coordinate 13,193,072 of NC_091781.1, read as the reverse complement.
ATGTATGTATTATTTTGGCTGTGCCTCAAGGCTTGCAGGATCCTAGTTCCCAGACCAAGGGTCCAGACGCTTGACCCAGAATGAAAGCCCAGAATCCTCACCACTGGATCACCAGGGAATTCCCACCTAATTTATTAATTTGCACTCCTTATTTAACTATCAGCAACTGTTCCATTTATGTTATTCCCAGCAAATGAAAAAGCCTTCCTGGCCTATGATCTTGTGAAGGGTTACAGCCTGCATTTAGTTATGTCTGGTCTTTTAAAAAATTTGTAATAAACCTATCCTTGTCGTTCATATTACTGACATTTAAAAATACAGGCTAGTTGTTCTATAGGTCTCAAGTATATGCTCTGTAATTTCATTTATAGAAAATTCAAATCAGGCAAACTAATCTATGTTAGTAGTCACTTTTACCCCTGGTGCAGGCAGCAGTGGCTTGGAGGGGGAAGCGGGGTTTTTGAGCTGCTGGTGAGTTTCTTCATCTGGGTGTTGGTGGTTACACCAGTGTGTTCAGCTTGTGAACATTCAAATCTCTGCCTTTATGATTTGTGCATTTCTTTCCCCCAAACACGTTTCCTAGCTCTACAACCAGAGAATCTTGATCTGCAGGTCTGCAGAGGAGCAAGAATTTGCATTTAATAAACAAGCTCCCCAAGTCGTTCACTGAATACTTTGGGAAAGACTTTGGGATTCCCCAGTTATTTTTCTAGAGTTCACTAAATGATTATGTCACACTTGTTTGAAGTACTCCAAAAGTCCATTTTTCACCACATAATCCTGGGGTCCCCAATTCCCTGCAACCAGCACTCACAGCAGGAGGGGAGCAGTTATCCTCCCCGAAACTGGTCCCTGGTGCCAAAAAGACTGGGGACCGCTGACCCAGTCTACAGGATAAAGTCCTAACTCCCCAGCAATTCAAGGCCTCCATAGTCTAATCCTAACCCCTTCCTAAATTTTTTCTGTCTGGGCATTCTGCCTCCTTTACCCCTAACATCGCAATAGGTACAAGTTTCGGGACTTTCCATGTAATCAGCCGCCTCTTCCTAGAATGTGCTCCCCTTCTTTCTTTGAAAAATGACAAGGATAAGACGCCTTCCCAAGCAGCCCCAGGCAGTTTTCAGGTTTTTCAAAGCTCCATTAAAATGCAAGATAAATCTCCAAGCAAGCCTTTCTGCCTCGCGAAAAGGTCAGGGTCGTCCAAGAATGAGCAAGAGCATTTCATACAGTTACACCCTTGAAACAAGAGAAAAGAAAACGCACTCTCCCAGGTCTGGTTGGCTGATTACGTCCCTTCCGGGACACAAAACCGGCTCGTCCAATCACCAGGAGGGAGGGCAACTCGAGGAGGATGCCAGGATCCAAGATGGCGCCATCCGGTAGTTTCCTCAGCCTCTTTCTGCGGGGCCACGCCCCTGCCGTACGCCGTTGCTTCTCGTCCAATCACTGAAAGGCGGATCAAAGCCGGCGCCAGCGAGAAACATGGCGACCGCAGAGCGTGGTAGAGCTCAGGTGTTTCGTGAGCGTGAAGTGTCTTGGAAACTATGTTTCCTTTTAAGCCGCGCGCCCTAGTACCTATTTGTGACAAGAAGTGAATGTTAAAGGCGAGGCGGGCGCCCTGCTTCGGGTTTCAGTTTGAGGCTGAGAGCATAGGAGCACGCTGGTCCTGGATCTAGGCCACGGATTGCGGGGGTGGGCAGCAGCTGACCTCTTCCCCCCAGTTTCCACAATACCCGCGAATGTCAATGTGGCCAGAGCTGTCTACCTGTACAGCTTCAGCTGAGTAAATGTCTCTCGAGTTTTTTTATTCCCCTCAGTCATGAGGGATGGAAGCATCAGTTTAGGAGAGGAAAATATTTGGGACTAAAAAGAGGAAAAGAAAATCTAAGTCTGTTCCAAGAAGTGAAGTAAAAGCCACCGAGTACCATGACAACCTTGTTCCTGTACCCTTTCTGGGATATGAACTCATCCCAATTATAGTGAAACTGGCATGGTAGACAGTATGCTTACCTGGCATATTATATTTAGGGATGAAAAATGCATATTACAGTCAAGTGAAAAAACTATACCACCTAACAGTTGAGAATTATGTTGTATTTGGTGGCTTTTCTGAGGACTTAAGATTGGAAGATTGCCTCTCAGATCTCTCTGAGGGACTACTGAAGAGGTAAAGGAGGAGCCAGGATACACAGGAGTTTTGTAATAACACCTGTGAAGTTCATGAATTTAGTGCTTTTTTATGTGTGGGAAAATGCAAGAGTGTGGGCTGTTTGAAATTATCTCTTTGATAATGGGCTCCCATCGTGTCTCAGACCATGGAGAATCTGCCTGCAATGTGGAAGACCGGGTTCGATCCTTGGGTTGGAAAGATCCTCTGGAGAAGGGAATGGCACCCCTCTCTAGTATTCTTACCTGGAAAATTCTGTGGGTAGAGGAACCTGGTGGGCTGCAAGTCCATGGACTGCAAAGAATTGGACATGACTGAGCAATAATTTAGCTATTATAGCTATAGTGTATTATAGCTGTAGTCCTTCTAGGGCTGTCTAGAAACAATATGGTGTTCTTTTTTCCGTTGTGATTGCCCTCTGGGTGCATAGTTGGGGTGGTTACAGTAATTGATGGCTGCAACATCCTTTGTTACTGATATAGCAGCATTTTTCATTCACACAACTGTTTAAAATTTTTTCGTGTTTGAACCCTGGAAGCTGAACAAGACAGGATCCAAGCCCCATCAACCTAAGACCACCTGGAATAAACCCGTAGTACAGCAAAGTCAAATCTCTTGATAAAATTATAATGAAGGACACTGCACACCAGAGACGTTATGGGACATATAACTGAGTGAAAGAATGAGGTAGGGTTATAGGATTGTGGGGATATGAAGTTTAGATGAAATGCACATGAAATACTGCTTTGACAAAGCAGAGCAGAATTTTCTAAAGTGATCAACATCAGCCCTAAGACAACAAAACGGACCCATGATCCTGTTTTTATTAAAATGTTGTCCAGAAGCACCCTTTCTGAAGCTTTATCCCTGAAAAGTAAATTGAAATTGTTTCATTCTTACTGATAAAATGTAAAGCACAAGGTTTTCCAGAGGCTTTAATTTTAGACAACAAAGTTTCTCAATGAGAGAGCTGCTGCTGCTGCTAAGTCACTTCAGTCATGTCCAGTGAGAGAGCAGTAGTCACTTAAAGAAGAAAGTTAACATGACTCTTCACAGATGTAGCATTCATTTGCAGAAATATTGTTTTCCTATTTACTTTATTTCTATCTGATTTTCCTGCACAGTGAATAGTCATGCAGATTTTACTTTCTGAGACAGAGCTAATTTTTAATTAACAGAAATGTTGATGATATACAGGAAGATATCCTGAGGGTTTCATCCATGGGGAAGTTTTAAATCTTTGTGTTGCAAAACAGGAGGTAAACTCACAAACCACAGGAAATTACACACCCATGGATGAATAAAATGTCCATCATGAGGAGGACATTGGCTTATTAAATCACAAGAACCTAAGTAGTATCAAATGAAGCTTACTTACTAACCCAGTGGTTCCTCACTTCTGACTTCCAGTTCACAAAGAAACTAACAGGCTCTGAAGTGGGTCAGGACTCTTGGGCTGTAATGCCCAGTTTTGTTTTGTTTTTTAGTACTACAAGTTCCTCCAATACTCCAAATGTCTGGATGGAGTATTTTTGGTCTGTCTGTTCTGTTTAACAACCAAGGAGGTAGTATTGGTTTCTGTGCCACTACAGACTGCTCCAGTGTCAAGAAATTACTTGGGAAAATATGGTGATTGATAGATCAAGGGGGTTGGCATTTGCAAACTATTATACATAGAATGGATAAATAATAAGCTCCTACTGTATAGCACAGGGAACTACATTCAATATCCTGTGGTAAGCTATAGTCTATAATGATATATATATATTCCTTCATTTATACTATATTTTAGTATAGTGTATGTATATGTCATAGTTTACCACAGGATATTGAAAAAATATATGTATTCTTTTTCATTATAGTTTGCTACAGTAGGACCTTACTATTATACATACACACACGCACACACACACACACACACACGTGTAACTGAATTGCTTTGCTGTGCAGCAGAAATTAACACTAAATCAACTATACTTCAGTAAAATAAATTTCAAAAAAATACTTGGGAAACATATCAGATCTATACTTGGGGAAACATCAGAACATAGTAAGGCCACAGCAAAGCTGGAGGCTTTTGTTGCCCCTGAGTATTAGAAGTTTAGACCATTAAACTCACTTTCTGTGGGAGATAGAATATTCTGTCACATAGAAGGCTCACTAACACCAGGATTAAATATGCACTCTCATGTTATATTACAGGATTGGACCCAGTATTGAAAGAGAACATTAGCTATGTACTGCACAGTGCTCTGGGAATAACTGAATAAATACAGAATGAACCGATAAGCTAATAAGCCTTCAAATCCAGAACAAGCTCCTGGAGCAGGTAAAAGCAGCTGAATTCTTGAGTGTGATCAAAATCTCTTCCAAAGAAAATCTTCCCCTCTTTGTGTGCTGTTTTTACCAGAGTAAGGAAGGTAAGTGGAGTTTTGTTAATATCTAATTGACTTTGTAGAGGCTGTTGACATGACAGAATTTCCCAACCTAATATTTCTTGTAGAGAATAGCAGCCTGGGGTTTCGCAAAGGAATTACTGTGGGGTTTTGATGATCAGAGGGTGATCTCGTTCTTGGCTTCTAAGCTACAGAAGCTGGACTCAGCTATTATTTGGTCCTGTGCAGTGGAGACAGTCACCAATTTGGTCATGTACCACTAAAAGCATTCTCAAAGCACTTTGCATCTCACCTAGGTTTGATGCAGGCATCCTTGAATGAATGGGGTGAGTACTGGGAGGAGGAAGAGAAGTGGGACATTGTGATTTATAAGGAAAATATTTATTTTGTCATTCAGATGGCTAAAACTTGGAATTTCCTAAATGTTGAGAGTGATAAAGGTGTCTTTTTTTTTTTTTAACTCAGCTGTATTTGTTACAGCTTTTAAAGGTGTCTCTTGTTATGTTAATAAGGTGACTTTTAAAAGTAGTATGGGAGCCGGTTGCCTGGAGAACCAACTCTGTGATTAGAGGGTTGGAACTTTCAGTTCCATCCTTTGATTTTCAGGAAGAGGGGAAAAGGGTCTGAGATTGAATTAGTTGCCATTGTTTCCTATGCCAGCATTAATAAACAACCTTCTTCATTATGGTCACTATTTTAGCCACTATACCCGTCTGTGGGCTTTCCTAGTGGCTCAGTTGGTAAAGAATCTGCCTGCAATGCAGGAGACCCAGGTTTGATCCCTGGGTCAGGAAGATCACCTGGAGAAGGAAATGGCAACCCACTCCAGTACTCTTGCCTGGAGAATTCCATGGACAGAGAAGCGGGACAGGCTGCAGTTCATGGAATTGCAAAGAGTTGGACACGACTTTGTGACTAACTTTCACTTTTTCTCATACCTGTCCATGTCCCACCTGATGGTGGAAAGGATCAGAATCTGTCAGAGGCATTCTGGAAGGAAGCAAGAGCTTTGGCTGCCCCTAACGGGTATTCCTCAGGACACCTAATATGCATAAGGTCTTGAATGACTTTGACCTATATTTACACTGACCAGTTCAGTTCACTTCGGTTGCTCAGTCATGTCCAACTCTTTGCGACCCCATGGACTGAAGCACACCAGGCCTCCCTGTCCATCACCAACTCCTGGAGTTTACTCAAACTCATGTCTGTTGAGTCGGTGATGCCATCCAACTGTCTCATCCTCTGTCATCTCATTCTCCTGACTTCAATCTTGTCCAGCATCAGGGTCTTTTCAAATAAGTCAGCTCTTTGCATCAGGTGGCCAAAATATTGGAGTTTCAGCTTCAGCATCAGTCCGTCCAATGATTATTCAGGACTGCTTTCCTTTCGGATGGACTGGTTGGATCTCCTTGCTGTCCAAGGGACTCTCAAGAGTTTTCTCCAACACCACAGTTCAAAAGAATCAGTTCTTTGGCGCTCAGCTTTCTTTATAGTCCAACTCTCACATCCATACATGACTACTGGAAAAACCAGAGCTTTGACTAGACATATTTTTGTTGGCAAAGTAATGTCTCTGCTTTTTAATATGTTGTCTAGGTTGGTCATAACTTTTCTTCTGAGGAGCAAGCGTCTTTTAATTACATGGATGCAGTCACCATCTGCAGTGATTTTGGAGCCCAAGAAAATAAAGTCTGTTTCTACTGTTTCCCCATCTATTTGCCATGAAGTAATGGGACCAGATGCCACGATCTTAGTTTTCTGAATGTTGAATTTTAAGCCAACTTTTTCACTCTCCTCTTTAACTTTCATCAAAAGGCTCTTTAGTTCTTCTTTGCTTTCTGCCATCAGGGTGGTGTCATCTGCATATCTGAGGTTATTGATATTTCTCCTGGCAATCTTGATTCCAGTTTGTGCTTCCTCCAGCCCAGCATTTCACATGATGTACTCTACATATAAGTAAGTAAGCAGGGTGACAATATACAACCTTGAAGTATTCCTTTCGATTTAGAAACAGTCTGTTGTTCCATGTCCAGTTCTAATTGTTGCTTCTTGACCTGCATACAGATTTCTCAGGAGGCAGGTCAGGTGGTCTGGTATTCCCATCTCTTGAAGAATTTTCCGCAGTTTGTTGTGATCCACACATTGAAAAAGCAAGAGAGTGCCAGAAAAACATTTACTTCTGCTTCATGGACACTGACAGTGGCTGGAATGTTTTCTGAGTTGCTGAACTATATGAGTACTTGAAACTTGCCTCAGGGCAAATGTGTCTGCTGAGCATGTTTCTGAGATTTGCTCTCTGTTTTATAAGATAGTTTTAGGAAATTCCCTGTGGTCTAGTGGTTAGCTAGAACTCGGCACTTTCACTACGGTGGCTGAGTTCAATCCCTGGTCAGAGATCTAAAATCTCACAAGCTGCATGGCGCAACCAGAAGAAAAAAATTTGTTTTAAAAAGAATTTCCAGTGCAAATGGAGTTTGTACTTGTACCAGAGGAAGTAGTGTTACCAGCAAAATGGCAATACCTTTGTTCTTACGCTCTCAAAGAAAATAATTCAATCAACAGACTTAGCGCAGTTTTAAACAGCCGGAGTTTTAGTTTTAAAAAAGCAAAAGTATGCTTTCAGAAAAGGAGAGCAGGCCAAATGGAAACCAGAAGCAGGACTACATTGGATAGTGTTGAGTTTTTTACAGTGGTGATCCCTCCCTGTGTCCTGTGTTATTTAACAAGTTGATTGACAGCTTTTGGTTATATAACTTTTCTCTTAGTGTGCAGGCGCTTACCCATAAGCACCCAAGTAAGACCCATTTGCAAAGAAATAGAGGAAAACAATAGAATAGGAAAGACTAGAGATCTCTTCAAGAAAATTACAGATACCAAGGGAACATTTCATGCAAAAATGGGCACAATAAAGGACAGAAATGGTATGGACCTAACAGAAGCAGAAGATACTAAGAAGAGGTGACAAGAATACACAGAAGAACTATACAAATATGACCCAGATAACCACATGGTGTGATCACTAACCTAGAGCCAGACATCCTGGAATGCAAAGTCAAATGGGCCTTAGGATGCATCACTATGAACAAACCTAGTGGAGGTGATGGAACTCCAGCTGAGCTATTTCAAATCCTAAAAGATGATGCTATTGAAATGCTGCACTCAATATGCCAGTAAATTTGGAAGGCTCAGCAGTGGCCACAGGACTGGAAAAAGTCAGTTTTCATTCAAAGAAAAGCAATGCCAAAGAATGTTCAAACTACTGCACATTGCACTCATCCCACACGCTAGCAAAGTAATGCTCAAAATTCTCCAAGCGAGGCTTCAGTAGCATGTAAACTGAGAACTTTCACATGTTCAAGCTGGATTTAGAAAAGGCAGAGGAACCAGAGATCAAATTGCCAACATCCACTGGATCATTGAAAAAGCCAAGAGAATTTTAGAAAAACATCTACTTCTGCTCATTGACTACGCTAAAGCCTTTGAGTGTGCAGATCACAACAGACTGTAAAATTCTTCAAGAGATGGGAATACCAGACCACCTTACCTGCCTCCTGAGAAATCTGTATGCAGGTCAAGAAGCAACAATTAGAACTGGACATGGAACAATGAACTGGTTCCAGATTGGGAAAGGAGTACGTCAGGTTGTATTTTATTACCCTGCTTATTTAACTTATATGCAGAGTACATCATGAGAAATGCTGGGCTGAATGAAGCACAAGCTGGAATCAAGATTGCTGGGAGAAATATCAATAACCTCAGATACGAAGATGACACCACCCTCATGGTATAAAGTGAAGAAGAGCTTAAGAGCCTCTTGATGAAAGTGAAAGAGGAGAGTGAAAAAGTTGACTTAAAACTCAACATTCAAAAAATGAAGATCATGGCATCCGGTCCTATCACTTCATGGCAAATAGATGGGGAAACAATGGAAACAGTGACAGACTTTATTTTCTTGGGCTTCAAAATCACTGCAGATGGTGACTGCAGCCATGAAATTGAAAGACGCTTGCTCCTTGGAAGAAAATTTATAACAAACTTAGACAGCATATTAAAAAGCAGAGACATCACTTTACGGACAAAAGTCCATATAATCAAAGCTATGGTTTTTCGAATTATCATGTATGGATGTGAGAGTTGGACTGTAAAGAAAGCTGAGCACTGAAGAATTGATGCTTTTGAACTATGGTGTTGGAGAAGACTCTTGAAAGTTCCTTGGACAATAAGGAGATCAAACCAGTCAATTCTAAAGAAAATCAATCCTGAATATTCATTGGAAGGATTGATGCTGAAGTTTAAGCTCAAATATTTTGGCAATCTGATGTGAAGAGCCAACTCATTGGAAAAGGTTCTGATGCAGGGAAAGACTGAGGGCAGAAGAAGAAGTAGGCCACAGATGATGAGATAGTTAGCATCACAGACTCAATGGACAAGAATTTGAGCAAACTGGGAGATTGTGAAGGACAAGGAAGCCTGGCGTGCTATGGTCCACGGGGTCACAAAGAGTCGGACATGACTTAGTGATTGAAAAACAACAAAAGTAGAGGGTTGGTTGGGATACTACAACAAGGCTGGTGCTCCTACATCAGTGGACAGGGTCACGTCTGAAAAAGTAAAAGGACAGAGGCACATGGGATGGCCTTCAGCTCCACTAAACTTTATTTACCAAAACAGGCAGTAGCTAGAATTGACCATCCTTTGCCAACCCGTTTGTGTAGATAAAGTCCTTAATCTATCACAGAATCCATCTTCAGTTAGTCTCTGTAATAATGTACTCAATATTTAAGTGTGTGGTAGGTGGATGTTCTAAGAGCTGTGGGCTTCCTTGTCTTCAGGTAAACAAAAAAGAGGCCAGATTCTTGCTGGATGCTGGATGGGAGGATTAGCAAACTAGTAGGAAGTCTTCCTTGATTTTGTGTTATGCAAATGAGGACCTTTGAGGACTGGTTTTAGAATTCTTTTGACTTTAAAATCTTTTCCTTTTCTTCATTCCTTTGTTTCCCCCCTCCTTTTTTTTTTAATTGAAATATAGTTTGATTTACAATGTTGTGTTGATTTCTGCTGTACAGCAAAGTGGTTTTGTTATACATACATGTACATTCTTCTTAAAATATTCTTTTCCATTATGGCTTATCATAGGATATTGAATATAATTCTCTGTGCTATACAGTAGGACCTTGTTGTTTATTCATTCTGTATATAATTGCTTACATCTGCTAACCCCAGCATCCACTCTGTCACTCCCAACTCCCATCCCCTTGGCAACCACAAGTCTATTGTCTATGTCCATGAGTCTGTTTCTGTTTCATAGACAGGTTCCTTTGTGTAACATTTTTAGATTCCATAAATAAGTGATATCATATGATATTTGTCTTTCTCTGTATGGCTTACTTCACTTAGTATGGTAATCTCTAGATGCTTCCATGTGCTGCAAATGGGATTATTTTTTTATGGCTGAGTAGTGTTCCATTGTATATATGTACCACATCTTCTTTATCCCTTCATCTCTCCATGAACATATAGATTGTTTCCATGTTTTGGCTATAGTGAATAGTGCTACTGTGAACATATGGGTACATGTATCTTTTTGGCTTAGAGTTTTGTCTGGATATATGCCCAGGAGTGGGATTGCTGGATCATATGATAATTCTGTTTTTGGTTTTCTGAGGAACCTCCATACTGTTTTCCATAGTGACTTTACCAAGTTACATTCCCACCAACAGTGTAGGAGGATTCCCTTTGTTCCACATCATCCCCAGCATTTGTTATTTGTAGAGTTTTTAATGATGATCATTTTGACTGTATGGATCATAATAAACTGTGGAAAATTCTGAAAGAGATGGGAATACCAGACCACCTGATCTGCCTCTTGAGAAGCCTATATGCAGGTCAGGAAGCAACAGTTAGAACTGGACATGGAACAACAGACTGGTTCCAAATAGGAAAAGAAGTACGTCAAGGCTGTATATTGTCACCCTGCTTATTTAACTTCTATGCAGAATACATCATGAGAAACGTTGGGCTAGATGAAGCACAAGCTGGAATCAAGATTGCTGGGAGAAATATCAATAACCTCAGATATGCAGATGACACCACCCTCGTGGCAGAAAGTGAAGAATAACTAAAAAGCCTCTTGATGAAAGTGAAAGAGGAGAGTGAAAAAGTTGGCTTAAAAATCAACATTCAGAAAACTAAGATCATGGCATCCGGTCCCATCACTTCATGGGAAACAGATGGGGAAACAGTGGAAACAGTGGCTGACTTTATTTTCTTGGGCTCCAAAATCACTGCAGATGGTGATTGCAGCTGTGAAATTAAAAGACGTTTACTCCTTGGAAGGAAAGTTATGACCAACCTAGACAGCATATTAAAAAGCAGAGACATTACTTTGTCAACAAAGGTCTGTCTAGTCAAGGCTATGGTTTTTCCAGTAGTCAGGTATGGATGTGAGAGTTGGATTATAAAGAAAGCTGAGCACTGAAGAATTGGTGCTTTTGAACTGTGGTGTTGGAGAAGACTCTTGAGAGTCCCTTGGACTGCAAGGAGATCCAACCAGTCCATGCTAAAGGGGATCAGTCCTGGGTATTCATTGGAAGGACTGATGTTGAAGCTGAAACTCCAATACTTTGGCCACCTGATGCAAAGAGCTGACTCATTTGAAAAGACTCTGATGTTGGGAAAGATTGAAGGCAGGAGGAGAAGGGGACAACAGAGGATGAGATGGTTAGATGGCATCACTGACTCAATGGACCTAAGTTTGGGTAAACTCTGGGAGTTGGTGATGGACAGGGAGGCCTGGTGTGCTGTGGTTCATGGGGTCGCAAAGAGTCGGACATGACTGAGTGACTGAACATAACTGATTCTGACCAATGTGACCCCATTCCTTTGTCTTTTCACTACTTTCTAAGGGTTTGATGAAATGGCATCTTCTAACCTTCTAGTTAGTTTTTAATGTCTGTTATTAGGTTATTAATTTTTAAGAGTTATTTCTTCTTAATCCCACCTGCATTAAAAAAAATTGTTGCTATCTCATAGAAGCAATATCTTCTATTATCTCTCTTGGATATTAATCAAAACTTCCTTTTAAAAATGTATTTCTTTTTTAATTGAAGGATAATTGCTTTACAGAATTTTGTTGTTTTCTGTCAAACCTCAACATGAATCAGCCATAGGTACACATATATGCCCGCCCCAGGACCTCCCTCTCATCTCTCTCCCCATCCCACCCTCTAAGTTGATTCAGACCCCCTGTTTGAGTTCCCTGAGACATACAGCAAATTCCCATTGGCTATCTATTTTATATATGGTAGTGTAAGTTTGCACATTACTCTCTCCATACATCTTACCCTCTCCTCCCCTCTCCCTATGTCCATAGGTCTGTTTATGTCTGTTTCTCCATTGCTGCCCTGAAAATAAACTCTTTGGTACCATCTTTCTAGATTCTATATATGTGTGTTAGTATTCAATATTTATCTTTTTCTTTCTGACTTACTTCACTCTGTATAATAGGCTCTAGGTTCATCCACCTCATTAGAACTGACTCAAATGCATTTCTTTTTATGGCTGAGTAATTTTCCATTGTGTATATGTAACACAACTTCTTTATCCATCTGTCTGTCAATGGACATCTAGGTTGCTTCCATGTTCTAGCTATTGTAAATAGTGCTGCAATGAACATTGGGGTACATGTGTCTTTTTCAATTTGGTTTCCTCAGGATATATGCCTGTGCCAGGGACCAGCCCCAGCTGATCCAGGGTATTCGAAGGAGAGACGGCCTAGGCGACTATTTATATGCTAATTAGAGATATAAAGAATAGAAGAATGAGGATAGCTCAGTAGGAAAATTCAGTGGAGAAAAGAGGCTGAGTAGCTTGGTTTACGCGGGAGACCAATAAAACTTCAAGACAAGAAGTTTGCACCACTTACGTAGGCTGCAGGCGCCCTCTCGAATAGCGGAAGGTGCCTCACCCTAGACACCTTCTCGAGTGGGTCTTAGAAGCCCAGGCATAATTAGTAAGCGTGGTGGGTTCCACGCTCCAGATGGAGACTTCAGCCAGAACGTGAAAAGAATGACATGGGGAGACCAAGCGCTGGTGAGCAAGGCCCGTAGCTTTATTTTCAACAGGGGCTTATATACCCTAAGTTACACATAGAGGATAATAGGGGATGCAAAGTCAGCAGTCTTTGATTCTTATCAAAACCCAGGGTTTCTTTCCTGCAAATTTATCGTATACAAATGGTTTAGGTGATTTACATCATCTTCTGGCCAGAAGGCTTATTAACATTTTATGACTCTTGACAAGGACTTATCAACAAAGACTTATTTTCTCTAAGAGTAATTATTTTAAGGTTTGGCGCCATCTTCCAAAGATAAAATTGCATTCCTATAGGGTGGATGTGTAATGGGTTTACAACAAAGGAAAGAATTTATTACCTTAAGGGTCTAAAGTTACTAACACCAAGGCCACTACTTATTTTTTCTATATACCAACTATATTAATTAATACATATTCAAGGATACAATTCAGGGGATGTGAAAACTTGGCAGCAAGCATTGGCTCATCAATGAAATCCTTTACTAGTCTTATTCTGACAGTTTCTAACTCTCTGAGAGGCTCTAAGCTATTTGAATATCTTAAGCTTCCCGTGCCTCTGGAGGCTGGGAGACTGTAACCAATCGTATGCATAGCTGCAGGAGTCCGGGTAAACTTGTCAGGCGAGTTAGAGAGCCATCTGAGGGGTTTGGATTTAAACACTCCTGATTGCCCAGGAACTTTATTAATTGGAGCTGTAAGTTAAATCTTTGACAGAGAGAGCGAGATGGTGGTAGGGGACAGCCCCCAGTAAAGTCAGAGGTGAGAGCACAAAGCAATAAAGTAGGCAGACTCTGGTTTTTTGGGGGAAGATACTCGAGAATATCCAGGGAGACTTCTGAGGCTCGATCCCGCCTTTGCCTATGCCGAGCCTCCTTCCTCATGACCTTTGTCACGAGCGGAATGTCTCTCGCCGGCTCCCGGCATGCCTGTGAGTGGGATTGCTGGGTCATATGGTGGTTTTATTCCTACTTTTTAAAGGAATCTCTATACTGTCTTCCATAATGGCTGTATCAATTTATGTTCCCACCAATAGTGCAAGAGGGCTCCCTCTTCTCCACACCCTCTCCAGCAGTTTTTGTTTGTAGACTTTTTTTTTTTTTTTTTGGTAGACTTTCTGATGATGGCCATTCTGATTGGTGTGAGGTGATATTGTAGTTTTGATTTGCATTTCTCTAATAATGAGCAGTGTTGAGCATCTTTTCATGTGTTTGTTAGCCATCTGTATGTTTTCCACACTTTTTGATTGGGTTGTTTGTTTTTCTGGTATTGAGTGGTATAAGCTCAATAAATGGATACAGCCATTATGGAAGACAGTATGGAGATTTCTTAAAAAACTAGGAATAAAACCACCATATGAGCCAGCAATGCCACTCCTAGGCATATACCCTGAGGAAACCAAAATTGAAAAAGACACATGTACCACAATGTTCATTGCAGCACTATTTACAATAGCTAGAACATGGAAGCAACCTAGATGTCCATTGACAGATGAACAATAGATGTCTGAGATATCCACTGACAGTATATTTTGGAAATTAATCCTTTGTCAGTTGTTTCATTTGCCATTATTTTCTCCCATTCTGAGGGCTGTCTTTTCACCTTGCTTATAGTTTGCTTTGCTATGCAAAAGCTTTTAAGTTTAACCAGACAGGTCCCATTTGTATACTTTTGTTTTTATTTCCATTACTCTAGGAGGTGAGTCATAAACGATCTTGCTTTGATTTATGTCATAGAGTATTCTGCCTATGTTTTCCTCTAAGAGTTTTATAGTTTCTGGTCTTACATTTAGGTCTTTAATTGATTTTGAATTTCTCTTCATATATGGTGTTAGGAAGTGTATAATTTCATTCTTTTGCATGTAGCTATCCAGTTTTCCCAGCAGCACTTATTGAAAAGACTGTCCTTGCCCCATTGTATATTCTTGCCTCCTTTGTCAAAAACAAGGTATCTCTGGGCTTTCTATCTTGTTCCATTGGTCTATATTTCTGTTTTTGTGCCAGTACCATACAGTCTTGATGACTGTAGCTTTGTAGTATAGTCTGAAGTCAGGAAGGTTGATTCCTCCAGCTCCATTCTTCTTTCTCAAGACTGCTTTCGCTATTTGGAGTCTTTTGTTTTCCCATATGAATTGTGAAATTTTTTTGTTCTAGTTCTGTGAAAAATGCCATTGGTAATTTGATAGGGATCGCATTGAATCTTTAGATTGCATTTGGTAGTATAGTCATTTTTCACAATATTGATTCTTCCTGCCCAGGAACATGGAATATCTCTCCATCTGTTTATGTCATCTTTGCTTTCTTTCCTCAGTGTCTTATAATTTTCTGTATACAGTTCTTTTGTCTCCTTATGTAGGTTTATTCCCAGATATTTTATTCTTTTGGTGCAGTAGTAAAGGATTGATTCCGTAATTTCTCTTTCTGATTTTTCATTGTTAGTATATAGGAATGCAAGTGATTTCTGTGTATTGATTTTGTATCCTATGACTTTGCTAAATTCACTGATTAGCTCTAGTAATTTTCTGATAGTATCTTTAGGGTTTTCTATGTAAAGTATCATGTCATCTGCAAACAGTGAGTGTTTTGCTTCTTCTCTTCCAATTTGAATTCCTTTCATTTACTTTTCTTCTCTGATTGCTGTAGATAAGACTTCCAAAACTACATTGAATAATAGTGTTGAGAGTGGATACCCTTGTCTTCTTCCTGATCTTAGGGGGAATGCTTTCAGTTTTTCACCATTGAGAATAATGTTTGCTGTGGGCTTATCATATATGGCCTTTACTATGTTGAGGTAAGTCCCTTTTATGCCCATTTTTTGAAGAGGTTTAATCATAAATGGGTGCTGAATTTTGTCAAAGGCTTTTTCTGCATCTATTGAGATGATCATATGGTTTTTATCTTTCAGTTTATTAATATGTTGTATCACACTGATTGATTGATTTGCATATATTGAAGAATCCTTGCATCCCTGAAATAAACTGAGCTTGATCATAGTGTATGAGTTTTTTAATATGTTGTTGAATTCTGTTTGCTAGAATTTTGTTGAGGATTCTTGCATCCATGTTCATCAGTGATATGGGCCTGTAGTTTTAACTAAATTAATTAATCAAAACTTCCTTTAAAAAATTTTTTTTCTTCTCTGTGGATAGTTTCTGTTTTTTCCAATTCACTTTTTCCTATTGATTTGTTTTGTTCTTTACCCTTATATTCCAGCTAATAGATGTCAGTTGGCAGGATATTAGATATATAAATCTGGAGTGAAGGAAAGAGGTCAGAGAATATGAAGTTTGTCTACCTTATTGTGACTATGTGACTATGAAATGATATAATGATATAATTTGTTTAGCACAAAGCCGGGAATATAATTAGAATTCAAATGTTAGATGTTACTTTTACTATTTAGTGATTGCATGCAGCACATGGGTGAACATAATTAATTTAACCATTCTTTTATTGTTATGAAGAACTAAAGTGTCTCTTCAGTTCAGTTCAGTTCAGTCACTCAGTCATGTCCAACCTTTGTGACCCCATGAATCGCAGCACGCCAGGCCTCCCTGTCCATCACCAGCTCCCGGAGTTCACCCAAACTCATGTCCATCGAGTCAGTGATGCCATCTAGCCATCTCATCCTCTGTCGTCCCCTTCTTCTCCTGCCCCCAATCCTTCCCAGCATCAGGGTCTTTTCCAATGAGTCAACTCTTTGCATGAGGTGGCCAAAGTACTGGAGTTTCAGCTTCAACATCAGTCCTTCCAATGAACACCCAGGACTGATCTCCTTCAGAATGGACTGGTTGGATCTCCTTGCAGTCCAAGGGACTCTCAAGAGTCTTCTCCAACACCACTGTTCAAAAGCATCAATTCTTCGGCGCTCAGCCTTCTTCACAGTCCAACTCTCAGATCCATACATGACCACTGGAAAAACCATAGCCTTGACTAGACGGACCTTTGTTGGCAAAGTAATGTCTCTGCTTTTTAATATGCTGTCTAGGTTGGTCATAACTTTCCTTCCAAGGAGTAAGTGTTTTTTAATTTCATGGCTACAGTCACCATCTGCAGTGATTTTGGAGCCCCCCCAAAATAAAGTCTGACACTGTTTCCAAAGTGTCTCTTAGTGAAAGTGAAAAAGGAGAGTGAAAAAGTTGGCTTAAAACTCAACATTCAGAAAACTAAGATCATGGCATCCAGTCCCATCACTTCATGGCAAATAGATGGGGAAACAATGGAAACAGTGACAGACTTCATTTTCTTGGGCTCCAAAATCACTGCAGATGGTGACTGCAGCCATGAAATTAAAAGATGCTTACTCCTTGGAAGAAAAGTTATGACAAACCTAGATAGCATATTACTTTGCCAACAAAAGTCTGTCTAGTCAAAGCTTTGGTTTTTCCAGTAGTCATGTATGGATGTGAGAGTTAGACTGTAAAGAAAGCTGAGAGCTGAAGAATTGATGGTTTTGAACTGTGATGTTGGAGAAGACTCTTGAGAGTTCCTTGGGCAGCAAGGAGATCCAACCAGTCCATCCTAAAGGAAATCAGTCCCAAATATTCATTGGACAGACTGATGCTGAAGCTGAAACTCCAATACTTTGGCCACCTGATGTGAAGAACTGACTCATTTGAAAAGACCCTGATGCTGGGCAAGATTGAAGTCAGGAGGATAAGGGGATGACAGAGAATGAGATGGTTGGATGGCATTCCCGACTCAATGGACATGAGTCTGAGCAAGCTCTGGGAGATGGTGAAGGACAGGGAAGCCTGGCGTGCTTCAGTCCATGGGGTCGCAAAGAGTCGGACACGACTGAGTGACTGAACTGATCTTACTGTTATAAGTACTGGACAATTTTTCTCACTTTTTACTATTGTATAAACAGGAATGAACACCTTCTTGAAAACAGCTTTATTCATATATTTAAAATATTTTTTAATGGAAAATTACAAAAGTAGAGAATGTGATATAATGAATTCCTATGTACCCATCAGATCAGATCAGATCAGTCGCTCAGTCGTGTCCGACTCTTTGCCACCCCATGAATCACAGCACGCCAGGCCTCCCTGTCCGTCACCAACTCCTGGAGTTCACTGAGACTCACGTCTATCGAGTCAGTGATGCCATCCAGCCATCTCATCCTCGGTCGTCCCCTTCTTCTCCTGCCCCCAATCCCTCCCAGCATCAGAGTCTTTTCCAGTGAGTCAACTCTTCGCACGAGGTGGCCAAAGTACTGGAGTTTCAGCTTTAGCATCATTCCTTCCAAATAAATCCCAGGGCTGATCTCCTTCAGAATGGACTGGTTGGATCTCCTTGCAGTCCAAGGGACTCTCAAGAGTCTTCTCCAACACCACAGTTCAAAAGCATCAATTCTTCGGCGCTCAGCCTTCTTCACAGTCCAACTCTCACATCCATACATGACCACAGGAAAAACCATAGCCTTGACTAGACGGACCTTTGTTGGCAAAGTAATGTCTCTGCTTTTTAATATGCTGTCTAGGTTGATCATAACTTTCCTTCCAAGGAGTAAGCATCTTTTAATTTCATGGCTGCAGTCACCATCTGTAGTAATTTTGGAGCCCAGAAAAATAAAGTCTGACACTGTTTCCACTGTTTCCCCGTCTATTTCCCATGAAGTGGTGGGACCGGATGCCATGATCTTCGTTTTCTGAATGTTGAGCTTTAAGCCAACTTTTTCACTCTCCACTTTCACTTTCATCAAGAGGCTTTTGAGTTCCTCTTCACTTTCTGCCATAAGGGTGGTGTCATCTGCATATCTGAGGTTATTGATATTTCTCCCGGCAATCTTGATTCCAGCTTGTGTTTCTTTCAGTCCAGCGTTTCTCATGATGTACTCTGCATAGAAGTTAAATAAACAGGGTGACAATATACAGCCTTGACGAACTCCTTTTCCTATTTGGAACCAGTCTGTTGTTCCATGTCCAGTTCTAACTGTTGCTTCCTGACCTGCATACAAATTTCTCAAGAGGCAGATCAGGTGGTCTGGTATTCCCATCTCTTGAAGAATTTTCCACAGTTTATTGTGATCCACACAGTCAAAGGCTTTGGCATAGTCAATAAAGCAGAAATAGATGTTTTTCTGGAACTCTCTTGCTTTTTCCATGATCCAGCAGATGTTGGCAATTTGATCTCTGGTTCCTCTGCCTTTTCTAAAACCAGCTTGAACATCAGGAAGTTCACGGTTCACATATTGCTGAAGCCTGGCTTGGAGAATTTTGAGCATTACTTTACTAGCGTGTTTTAATAATTACCCATTTATGGTCAATCATTCAAACATATTTATGTTTAATGCAAAATTTTGTTTTATTAATAGGAATACAGTCATCCCTTGGTATCCATGGAGGATTGGTTCCAGGATCTACATAGATACCAAAATCTGCAAAGGCTCAATACCTTATATAAAACGACTTACTGTTTACATGTAACCTACACACATCTTCCTGTATGTATACTTTAAGTTATCCCTAGATTACTTATAATACATAATACAATATAAAAGCTATATAAATAGTTATAAATACAGTTGACCTGGGTTTGAACTGCAAGCATCCATTTATATTCAGATTTTTTTAATAGTAAATACTGCAATACTACATGATCCATAGTTGGTTGAATCTATAACTGGTGACCTTGAATATAGAAGACTCATGGATATGGAGGGCCAGCTCTTTCTGTTTTTGCTGTTCAGAGAGTTGGGATCCCTAACCGTAGTGTTGTTGAAGGGCCAACTGGGTCAACTGCTCTAAATAGTTTATAGCATATGGCAAATTCAAGTTTTTTCCTTTTGGAACTTTCTAGAATTTTGTTTTCCCTGGATATTTTTGATCTGAGATTGGTTGAATCCGAAGAATGTGAAGCCTGCAGATATGTCGGACTGATGGTATATAGACTCTATACCAGTGCTGTCCAATAGAAACATAATGTAAACCACAAGTACTAATACAAGCCACCTTTATAATTAAAAATGTTACTTAAATGTGATTTAAACTTTTCTAGTCATCCATGTCACAAAGAGAAAAGAAATAGGTGAAATTAATTTTAATGATACATTTTCTTTTTTTCAATATATCCAAAATATTATTTTAATAGATGTCCCATATGCAAGTTATAATGACATATTTCACTTTTTCTTTTTGACATTAAGTCTTCAAAATCCAGTGTGTATTATACATTTACAGCACACTATAATGGGACTATGTACATAGTGGCTTTCATATGAGAAAATATAAATATACCCACTAAATATGATTATTCTGAAGCAAGTTTTAGACATTGTATCAGTATATTCATAAGCAGTTCAGTTTGTATTACTACTAATAGTATTCACATTAAAATTTTTCCTTAGTATAAATTTCTAGAAATTAGATTGTTGGATTGCTCATTTAAAATCTTGCAGCCTATTACCAATAATTTTCCAGAAAGTTGACACCAATTTACACACCATCAGGAGTGCTTGATGGGGCCCACATCACTCCATACAGTGTATTTTTATTCCTGACTAGGTTTCTGAAATCCAGAGAAAGGCAATGAGACTTTCATCCTGAAGAAAGGTCAAGTTCTAAGATGATTCGGAGGTGAGTTTTAGGCAGATAAGAACAAAGCAACAAAACCAGGGGCCTCTTGGAATATTACTTTGTTTTTCTTTTCTTTTTTTAAGGAAAGAATGGGGCAAAGGAAAAAAGATAGTGGGGAGGTAGAAATAAAACAGACAGACTCTGGGTAAAGATGTCTGATAGAACACCAACATCTAATTGTGTTCCTTCCTCACACTCCAGTAAAAGTACAATGAGGCTCTGCCTAGATACTTGGCAGTCCTTGTTTATCATCTCATTTTTGAGCGTGGGTGTTGGTGAATAGGATGAAAAGCTGATGTAAGTTCTAAGTTCTTGACTCAAGTTTCACTACAGAGTGATCTGACTGGGGAACTCCAAATGTCAGCACATTTTGTCCTTTTTCCTGGGCTGTTTGGGTTTCCCATAATGGAAAACTTTTCCAAAGTCCTGTCTAGAGGGAGAGTTACACAGAACCCGAGGGATGGACTTGAGATCTAAACAGTGTGTGTGCTCTGTCTGGTTCTCTAAATCCTGCTGTTCTGGGTATGATACCTCCAACTTCAGCTGTGACTTGTGCTGTCCAGTCCTCTGCCTGTGTTGGGGAGAGATAATCATTCTTTAGCAGAGTAGGAGAAGGGATTAGGGAGCTACATTCTTAAACAGCTTTAAACTGTTTTAATCTTGTAACCATCTTTATTTTATATCCACGAACTCAGCTTCCAGCTGTACATGATACCATGAACCCCTGAACTTTTTAAAGATGCTACTGTTTAAACAGGTTGATTCTCAATTTCCTCATTGAGTTAGGATTAGGCTTTCTTGGATAGCTAAGCCATTAACCCTGGTCCATCAGCTTTTCAGGTGCCAAAGCTGTTGTTGCCATTTTCTTTCCTCCTCTTTTCCATACTTGTGGATTTGTGCTGGTGCAATGTAGAGTTAACTCTCTCTGATGCATTCACTGCTCAGTTAATGGCAACTCCATATTTCTAGTTCCTTAGGCTAAAATTTTAGAATAATAATAATCCTAGACTCCTCCTCTCTCTCACCCCGCATATTAATAAATGCAACAGCAAATCTTGGTGCTCTGACTATTGCTCAGCGTCTCTAGCACTACCAGCCTGGTCCTCGCCACTAGCATTTTTTGTCTGTAGGTTTCTAACTGACTACCAGTTGATTTTCCTGTTTCTGCCCTTGCCCCTTTTGCTTTATTTTTATCACTGCAGCTAGAGAGCAAACCCTCTAAACCAGAAGCCAGATGCCCCTCCTTTGTTTAAAACCACCTAATGACTCTGTCTTGCACAGTCTGTTTCCTGTTAACTCTCTGACCCCATTTCCCACGTCTTCTAGTTATTTGTTCTCCTCCAATCACTCTAGCTTCTTTCTGGACCTTGAATGCCTCCTACTTGCATATGCTATTTCCTTTGCTTAGTGTGCTCTTCTACCAAATACTTTCAAATGGCTGACTCCTTCACTTCCTTCAAGTCTTTGTTCAAATGTCATCAGACAAGACTTTGCTGACTTGTGTGAAGTAGCAATCCCTGCACTCCCTATCCCGTTACTATGTCTCATTTTTCTCTGGATTAGTTGTAATCCCCTGAGCAATATGCACTTAATGTCTGTTTCCTCCAGTAATGTCAGTTCCATGAGAGCAGAGACTTTGTCTTTTTTTTTAATTGGTGTAGCCACAGCATCAAGAACAGGATCTGGTTCAAAACAACAAAATTCTATAAAGCAATTATCTTTCAATAAAAAAAAAAAAAAAGAACAGGATCTGGTTCAGAGGATACTCACAGTATTAGCTGAATGAATGGATGACTATATTAAAAGAAACTGAGGTATAGAGAGCACCTAAGAAGTGTAGACCAGGGTCACTCAGCAGCGAATAGAAGAACCGGGATTCAAACCAGGTTTGTGTGATGTCAGTGCCTGAATTATTAATCCTTTTGTTTGATATTTGGGAAGAATTTTTAATGAGGTATGAAAGTGCTAATGAAATAAGTAATGAAATGCTATAAAAGAAGTAGATATAAAGTTGTAACTCCAGTATGATCTTAACTATGTGAAAAAATGTAGAGAAAAATATCCAGAAATAAAAATACCAAATATAAAGCAGTGGGTTTCTGAGTGATTTAAAGTATATTTTAAAACTCTCTTATTGTAGAAAATTGTGAGATACACAAAGCAGACAGAACTATAGCAAACCTCCATGTACCCATCACCCAGCCTCAAGGACAATCAAACCACAGGCCAGTCCTATTCCGTCTGCATTCTCCCTTCTGTGTTGTTTTGAATCAGTTCACAAATGTGATGGTCAGTTTTACGTGTCACCGTGGCTAGGTTACAGTCCTGTGTTATTTATTAATCTAAAGTGACTAAAACCATAATCAGTTGTTTTTAAGTATGGGAAATTATCCTAGGTAATCTAGCTGAGGCTGTCCTGTGGGTTTCTGACTCTCCTCGATAACCCCTACAGTCACATCAGTTACTAACAAAAGCAATTTCTCGTGAAATTGAAATTGTATGTATCAGTGTATCTCCTACTTGTTCTATTTCATGGGTTAAATCCTAACTGCTATAATAGACGTATCAGTTCATCTTAAATGGTTTAAAAAGTTTCTAAATGGTGATTCTTTTTTCTTTCACTTTTTATTGGAATATAGCTGTTTTACAATGTTGTATTAGTTTCTGCTGTACACCAAAGTAAATCAGTTATATGTATACATATATTCTCTCTTTTTAAGATTTCCTTCCCATTTAGGTCACCACAGATTATTGAGTAGAGTTCCCTGTGCTATGGAGGTTCTCACTGGTTATCTATCGTGTACGTAGAAATGTATATATGTCAATCCCAATCTCCCAATTCCTCCAACTCCTCTTTCCCCTTGATAACTATAAGTTTGTTCTCTACATTGTGACTCTCTTTCTGCTTTGCAAATAAGTTTATCTGTATCATTTTTCTATATTCCACATATAAGTGATATTATAGGATATTTGTTTTTCTTTTTCCAACTTACTTCACTCTTTTTGACAATCTCTGTGTGCGTGCTAAGTCGTTTCAGTCATGTCTGATTCTGTGTGACCCTGTGGACTGTAGTTTGCCAAGCTCCTCTGTGGAGCTTGGGGATTGTCCAGGCAAGATTGTCCAGGAATGGGTTGCCATGCCCTCCTCCAGGGGATCTTCCCCACTTAGGGATCGAATCTGAGTCTCATGTCTCCTACATTGGCAGGCAGGAGCTAGCTTCACTAGCGCCACCTGCGAAGTCCATGACAATCTCTAGGTCCTTCCATATCTCTGCAAATGGCACTATTTCCTTCCTTTTTATGGCAGAGTAATATTCTATTCTATATGTGTACTGCGTCTTTATCCATTTGCCTCTGTCAGTGGACATTTAGGTTGCTTGACATGAGTCCTTGCTATTGTAAATCGTGCTGCAATGAACACTGGAGTACATGTGTCTCTTGAATTACAGTTTTCCCTGGGTATAGCCCAGGAGTGTGATTGCTGGGTCATATTTTTAATTGTTTAAGGAACCTCCATACTCTTTTCCATAGTGGCTTTATTAGTTTACCTTCCCATCAGTGTAAGAGGGTTCCCTTTTCTTCACACCCTCTCCAGCATTTATTGTTTGTAGATTTTTTCGATGATGGCCATTCTGACTGGTGTGAGGTGATACTTCACTGCAGTTTCTTTTTTCATTGTAGTTTTGATTTGCATTTTGGTAATAATTAATGATGTTGAGTCGGAGAAAGCAATGGCACCCCACTCCAGTACTCTTGCCTGGAAAATCCCATGGACGGAGGAGCCTGGTAGTCTGCAGTCCATGGGGTCGCTAGGAGTTGGACATGACTGTGTAACTTTTAAGTAGACACCCTGAGCGACTTCACTTTCACTTTTCACTTTCATGCATTGGAAAAGGAAATGGCAAGCCACTCCAGTGTTCTTGCCTGGAGAATCCCAGGGACAGGGGAGCCTGGTGGGCTGCTGTCTCTGGGGTCGCACAGAGTCGGACACGACTGAAGCGACTTAGCAGCAGCAGCAGCAGCAGTGATGTTGAGTATCTTTTCATGTGTTTGTTGGCCATCTATATATCTTATTTGGTGAAATGTCTATTTAAGTCTTTTGCCCATTTTTTAATTGTGTTGTTTTTTTGATATTGAGCTGTCTGAGCTGTTTGTATATAAATCTGTTGTCAATTGTTTCATTAGCAAATATTTTATCCAATTCTTAGGGTTGTCTTTTCATTTGTTTATGGTTTCCTTTGCTGTGCAAAAGATTTTGAGTTTGATTAGGTCCCGTTTGTTTATTTTTATTTTCATAAGCGGTAGGCAAACAGTAAGGATTATTCTTGAAAAAGAAATCCACAATACCATTATTTCACCTAAACAAAAATTAACAGAAATTCCTTGATATTACCAAATGTTTAAATTTCCAATTATCTCATTATGTTATAAAATTAAAAATATTTTTAAACTCTAATTTTTTTTTTTCAGCATCTTTAATTAGGGAGGAAAAAAGTGCATAACCAGAAAGAGTTTTCTCCATAGCTCCAGTAGGGGGTGTTAGTGTCTCACATGTTTCAAGAGGAAAGTTGATTCTTTTCTCTTCCAACCTTAGTCTTCCAGCCCAGTGAGAGATTTAGCACCTGATAGACTTTTGGAAAATGTTAGTGCATTCGTGCTTAGTCATATCTGACTTTTTGCGACCCACTGGACTGTAGCCTGTCAGGCTTCTCTATCTGTGGGATTCTCCAGGCAAGAATACTGGAGTAAGTTGCCATTTTCTTCTCCAGGGGATTTTTCCGACCCACGTATCAAACTGATGTCTTCTGAGTCTCCTGCATCTCCTGCATTGGCAGGTGGATTCTTTTACCACTGAGTCACCTGGGAAGCCCTTGGTAAATGTATGATGAGTGAATAAATAAATGGGTGAAAGAAATACTTTTTTATACTTTTATTCATTGGCTATACTCTGTGCCAGGTACTAGCTGAGTGCTACATTTTCTCTTTTTAAAATTTGTAACAGGAGGCAGATATTATCTCCATCTTATACATGAGAAAATCTAATGGTCAAAGAGATTGAAAGACTGTATGAACATCATGGAGGTAGCAAATCCTGAGTTAGCCCAGATCTATAATTTTATTTTTCAGTCACGTAGGACATACAGTAAGTGTATGAATGGTTGAAAAAGGGAATACCTGTAACTACTACCCATTTGTAGAACCTCACTGTCAAACATGGAACAACAGACTGCTTCCAAATTGGGAAAGGAGTATGTCAAGGCTGCATATTGTCACCCTGCTTATTTAACTTATATGCAGAGTACATCATGTGAAATGCTGGCTTGGATGAAGCACAAGCTGGAATCAAGATTGCTGGGATAAATATCAATAACCTCAGATATGAAGATGACACCACCCTTATGGTAGAAAGCAAAGAAGAACTAAAGAGCCTCTTGATGAAAGTGAAAGAGGAGAGTGAAAAACCTGGCTTAAAACTCAACGTTCAGAAAACTAAGATCATGGCATCCGGTCCCATCACTTCATGGCAAATAGATGGGGAAACAATGGAAACAGTGAGAGACTTTAATTTTTAGGGCTCCAAAATCACTGTAGATGGTAACTGCAGCCATGAAATTAAAAGACGCTTGCTCCTTGGAAGAAAAGCTATGATCAACCTAGACAGCATATTAAAAAGCAGAGACGTTATTGTGCCAACAAAGGTCCGTCTGGTCAAGGCTATGGTTTTTCCAGTAGTCATGTATGGATGTGAGAGTTGGACTATAAAGAAAGCTGAGTGCCGAAGAACTGATGCTTTTGAACTGTGGTGTTGGAGAAGACTCTTGAGAGTCCCTTAGACTGCAAGGAGATCCAACCAGTTCATCCTAAAGGAAATCAGTCTTGAATATTCATTGGAAAGACTGATATTGAAGCTGAAATTCCAATTCTTTGGCCACAGGATGCGAAGAACTGACTCATTTGAAAAGATCCTGATGCTGAGCAAGATTGAAGGCAGGAGGAGAAGGGGATGACAGAGGCTGAGATGGTTGGGTAGCATCACTGACTCGACGGACATGAGTTTGAGCAGATGCTGGGAGTCGCTGATGGACAGGGAAGCCTGGCATGCTGCAGTCCATGGGGTCACAAAGAGTCAGACATGACTGAGTGACTGAACTGAACTGAACTGTCACTCCATAAGTCCTGTTTTTACGGACTGTCTGCTTGTGTGCCCCCAATAGTCATATGTAGAAACCATCATCCCCAGTGTGGTGGTGTTTGGGTATGGGACCTTTGGGAGGTAATTAAGGTTAGATGAGGTTATGAGGGGGGTTCACTAATCATAATGAGATGATTATAAAAAGAGAGAGCTCACCTTTTCTGCATAAGCACAGAGGAAAGGTCAGTGAAAGGGTAGCCATCTACAAAGCAGAGAGCTCTCACCACAGGCACTGAACTGACCAGCACCTTAATCTCAGACTTCTTAGCTTCCAGAAGAGTGAGAAAATAAACTTCTATTGTTTAAGCCACCCAGTCTGTGGTATTTTATTATGGCAGCCCTGCTACTGCTGCTGCTAAGTCACTTCAGTCATGTCTGACTCTGTGCGACCCCAAAGAGGGCAGCCCACCAGGCTCCACCGTCCCTGAGATTCTCCAGGCAAGAACACTGGAGTGAGTTGCCATTTCCTTCTCCAATGCATGAAAGTGAAAAGTGAAAGTGAAGTCGCTCAGTTGTGTCTGACTCTTCATGACCCCATGGACTGCAGCCTACCAGGCTCCTCCATCCATGGGGTTTTCCAGGAAGAGTACTGGAGTGGGATGCCATTGCTTTCTCCAGTGGCAGCCCTAGCAGACTGAAATACCTGTTTATCTCTTTCCATACAAAAGGTATCAATTTTACCTTCTTTGTTTAGTTTTACCTGTTTTTGAGCTTTATTTTAATGGAATTATTCTACCTACCTACTTAATGACTTGTTTTTTAACCTCAACATTATGTTTCTAAGATCCATCCATACTGAGTATATATGTGTAGTTCTTTTGTTTTAATGCTGTATGGTATTTTCTAGTACCAACATGTTACTATTTATTCTTCCATTTTATGAGATGGGAGTCTTGGTTGCTGGTAAGAACATTCCTAAACATGTATCCTGATATACATTAGAACACATATCTCAAAGATAAATACCTTGGCCTGGAATTTCCCGGCCATCTGGTATGCATGTCTTCAGCATTATTAGATAATAGCACAGGTTCTCAGAGTGGTTGCACTAACTTTCATTCCCACCATCAGTAAATGAGAATTCCATTTTTCTATACTTTCATTAACACTTGGTATTGTCAGACTTTTAAATCTGCCAGAATAATGGGTATATTGTGCTATCTTATAGTATTAATTTGTATTGCCCTGACCTGTTTAATGAAATTGAGCACCTTTTTATATTTATTGGACATTTAAATTTCTTCTTTTGTAAAACGTCTTTTCAAACCTTTTGCCCACTGAGAAAAACTGGGTCATCTGCCTTCTCACTGATTTGTGGTTCTTCATACAATTAATCAGCTATATACTTTGCAGATACCTCTTCCCATGCTATGGCTTATTTTTTCATTCTTAATGCTGTTTTTTGACCAGTAGATTAATCACATTAATCTAATGTGATCCATCATATCCAGTATTCTTTTATGGTTAATGCTTTTTGTGTAGTGTTTAAGAAACCCTTTCCTTATTTAAGATCTTTCATTTTCCACCCTACATTCTATTCTAAAACCTTTGTAGGTTTATCTTTCACACTTACTACCTGGGGATGATATTTTTAAATCCTTGTTTGTTTATTTGGCTGCATCAGGTCTTAGTTTGGCACACAGGATCTTCGTTGTATCATGCAGGATCTTTTGTTGAGGTTCACAGACTCACTGGTTGTGGGGCGTCAGTTACTTGCTGTGCAGCACGTGGCATCTCAGTTCCCCAACCAGGGATTGAACCCATGTTCCCTGCATTGCAAGGCGGAGTCTTACCCCCTGGACCACGAGGAAAGTCCCTGGGAATGATTTTTGAAAATGTGAGAGGAAGGGTTGAATTTCCTTTATTTCTCCATGTGGAAATCCAATTGTCCCACTTTTTTCACTACCGCTCTGATGAGATACCTCTGTCATAAATCACACAACTATATGAATGGGTATGTTGGACTACAAAATTCTAAAGTCAGATGCCCAACTGTCATGATGTTGACTTTGTGAAGGGAAATATGATGGACATAATGTGGTTTCCTTGTAGTCAAAGTGTGGAGTCCTAACCAATGGGAATCCAGGGAATTCCCCAATTTTTAAAAAAAAATTTGTTTTTTCCAAATGTATTTTAGACTTAACCAGACTCTCAACTCACAATCTCCATCTCCAAAAATGCTTACTAGCTGGTAATGCTGGTGTGTTATTTTACCTTTGAGCCCATGTTTTTCTTGCATGGTTATTAAAAGGAGTAGGCATAATTTGTGACACCTAATCATAGTTAGTGATTTATCATCAGTACATATTTCACATGTAAGCACTTGCCCTGTTTGGAGCTTAGGAGCTTGGAGTTCTGTAGTTGTGTTAATTTTTTATGGCTGTGTAACAAGTGGCCACAAACTCAGTGCCCTATTACAGCACCCATTTCTGACCTCACAATTCTGGAGGTCAGAAGTCTGGGTGGGTTCTCTGCTTAGAGACTCACAAGGCTGAAATGACTGGAGGCTCTGAGGAGATCTGCCTTCAAGTTCACTTAGGTTGGTGGCTGAGTTCAACTCCTTGCAGTTGTAGGACTGAGATCCTTCTTCCATGCTGGCTGTCAGCTAGGGGTTACTCTTAGTTCCTAGGGGCTGCCCTAGGGCCCTTTCTGCCCTAAGGAGGATATCTACACAAATCCTCCTAATGCTTTGAATATGACTTTCTTTCTTGGAGAAAATGAAAATGAAAGTGAAAGTCACTCACTTGTGTCCAACTCTTTGTGACCTTATAGACTATGCAGTCCATGGAATTCTCCAGGCTAGAATACTGGAGTGGGTAGCCTTTCCCTTCTCCAGGGGATCTTCCCAATCCAAGGATTGAACCCAGATCTCCTGCATTGCAGGAGGATTCTTTACCATTAGAGTCACCAGGAAAGCCCAGGAATAGTGGAGTGGGTAGCCTATCCCTTCTCCAGTGGATCTTCCTGACCCAGGAATTGAAGTGGGGTCTCCTGCATTGCAGGTGGATTTTTCATTAACTAAACTATCAGGGAAGCCTGGAGAGAACACTCTGCCTTTAAAGAAGTCATGGAAATTGTGAGTTGAGATTAGATTAGAATTTTGTAGTCCAGTTGCATGACTAGCAACAATATGAGAATTTGTGTAGTTTTTAAAAAGTAATCAAAAAAAAAAAAAAAAGTAATCCAAGAGAGAGATCATGATGTGTGTGTGCACGCGTGCATGAGTGTGTGCAAGGAATGCTTTGTGAAAGAAGTAGAGCTGGGATTGAACCTTGAGAAATATGGTGGTTTGGATGAGTGGGAGGATGACCCACAGTCTAGGTAGGGAAAACTGTGAACAGTGGTGCACTTTGGGATGGGAGCAGCCATTCTGGTTGGGAATCAAGATGTGAGTGGCAGGTTGTAGCCTCACAGAAGCTTTGCAATGTCAGATAAGGTAAGGAAATGTTGGACTCAGTTATCTCAAGGAACTGAAGGTTTATTAAAGTGAAACACTTTGAGCTCTTTGGAATAAAGGTGATATTGATGTGTGACTTTCTTAATACACTAGGAAAGTTTGCTCAATAAACTTTTTTAGTTGTTTAGCTTCTTTTCATAGATGCCACCTTGGGTCCTGAAGAGAAAGAGTACTGTTTGCATGGTAACAAACACACACTGCAAGTCACAATAAAATAAGTCTCCTTTATTCTGTACTCAGTGAACAAGCTATAATCTGAGAGAATGTTGATTTTTACTTTGCAGCCATTGGACTTGCTAGAGTCCCTTCCCACTTTGGAGTTAAATATCCCTGCAGCTTCCTTTCTGCCCTCAAAGTCAGGAACTATGGCTACTGTGTGCAAAGGCCTACCATCTAGGAAAGTGATTGGTAAGCAAATCAGAGAAGAGGATGTCCTGTGACAGCATCAGGTGGCCCTGTGGGAATGGTGGGTGAAATATACACAGGGTGCTAATGATGGAAAGACAACCCTAAGCAAAAGCCTAGCAAAGACAAAATGATCTGGAGCATGATAGCCTTGCTAGGAATAGACAGTTCACAAGGGCACAGAGCAGTGGGAAGGGGAGGCAACGAGGATGATAACACACGCAGGTGGCGATCTAATGACCAGAGCCCTGAGAGGGAACCCTACTTCAGGAATGGCCTGTAGTGTTCTGGTGGATGTCCTGTGTGGCTCTGCCCTTCAGGTTCTGCCTGCATGACAGAAGCTTGGCTGTGGCCACTGTCCTTGGGGGTGAAGGAGGATTTTCCCCTAGACACAATATTCTGCCAAGCTGAGGGAGCTCAATGTTATTAATGGTTGTCAAGGAAATTCTTAGTTAAGGACCAATGAGAGGAAGCCATAAAATGAGATATTTGATTGGACCAGATGCTTACTAGACACCTGCCAATTTCCAATCCTACTGGGAGGACTATGGCATTTTTGAAGGAGGGAAAATGCAAACTGAGCCCTGAGGTCAACTCGTCCACATTTCATCTGTCATCTTCTCAACTTACTCTTCCTGTGGGACACTTGGAATAAGGAGGCTGACCTTGATGGCCTGTCTCTCCTCTGTTCCCCAATAGGTCAGCTAGTGGGTGGCGGGGTCTCTGGCAGAGGAATGTGCACAGAACAGTTGAGGGACTTCCCAAGAGGTGTTTTGACATAAATCAGTATCTGAGAGGCACAGGACCTAGGCATTGGACTTTAGCTGTGTTTCCCGAAGATGGACATTTTGCTTGCATTGTCTGGTGCCCCCCAAGCTGGTTATGGGCAGCTCTCAGGCTCTAGGAACCACTCTGTGAGGCTCACTCAGAGTCCACCATGTTGTCCAAGGCATGCTGGGAGCGCCTCTGATTCCTGGACAACACACACAAGTATACGAGATATGTCAGACACAGCAAGGCCACTGCTGCAAAGAAGGCGAGGGTGCCCACGAAGGCAGATGGCTTGATGGGCAGGCGGATGAGGGGGCTTTCGGCTGGGATCTGGTTGGTCAGGCTGAGCATGTAGCCAAGAGACCAGGCTATGCTGCTGTTCCCCACCTGTGGAGTAGAGGAGATGGCTCAGTTCTCAGGACTGGGCTTGAGGCACAGATTATATCCCCAGGACACACCACGGTCACCCTCCTGAGACACCCCCAGGAACTGTGGCCTAAGGAGGTCAACAGACTTGCCTAAGTTCAGAAACTGCAGAGACTGGTCTAGAACTCTGGTCATCATGACCACAAAGGCTTGAGTGCCAAACCTCCCACACTGCAGAGAACTAATCCTCACAGCCTCATCACAGCCGGCGTGAAGAGGGCACAGTTAACAGCAGTGGAAATTTTTCGATCACTGGGTACATTAGAGTCTACAGCTAAAGAAAGAGGTGATGCATGTTTTACCAAACCCAGGACCAGTTTCTAGGAAAAGAAGGTCAGTCTAAGTGGGAAGCAGACTGTGTCAGTTCCATCTGGTTGTTCCATCAATTTTTGCTTGCATGGTTTTAGGTCATTTTTGAGATGTATAAACGTTTCACATTTGTAATCTTCCATCCGCTCTCTCTCACTGCGGTGTCTTCTCTTGTTGCAGAGCACAGACTCGAAGGTGCACAGGCTCAGTAGTTGTGGTGCGTGGATTTAGTTGCTCCCTGGCATGTGGAATCTTCCCAGACCAGGGATTGAACCCATGTCCCCTGCAGTGGCAGGTGGATTCTCATCTACTGAGCCACCGAGGAAATCCCCCACATATTTGGGATATAAATCTTTGTTTGGCAAATCTCCTGAAGTCTTTTTATATCCTCACATTTGAATACTGATTTGACTGATATTAAATTCTTTATAAATAAAAGAAAGGAACTTGAAACCTAGAATTATGTATCCCCCCAAATTGGTATTTAATGGAAAATCATAATGTGCTTTTCTGGTAATTAGATTAATTAGAAACAAAGCTTGGAGAGTACATGCCACCAGCAGTCCTTATCTGTCTCCAGACATCCTTATTTTTTATGGCTGACTCAATTTTATCTATGTAAAACAGTCACAAGCCTAATACTGGATGTTGCTTGCTTTAATCTAATTACTGCTGAAGCTCATATTGTACAGACTGACTCCAGACATACTTCAGGCTTTACATCTGCTATTCCTGAAATGAGAAAACCCTCCAAGAACCTGGGGAACAGAGTGCTGGATCAACACAACAGCAAGGCTGAGTCCTGAAAGCAAAGTACAGAGGCGCCTCACCAGTTGGCTGTCATTCCAGAGTCAGACCATTCTGGACACTTGAAAGTGAATACAGTGACCTCAGACTCATTCCAAGATCAAATCCTTACTTAACGGCTGCTAACTTAATCCCTGTGCTCTAAAGAATAGATCTCCCTCTGACATCTGTGTAAAGTGGAGATCAGTTAGTTACTATCCTCTTAACAAAATTGTATTTGAAGCTTCTTGTCAGGATAAAAAGTTTCAGTTCCTTAACATATTTATGGATTCACGCAACAATATTTACCAAGAGCCTTCTATGTTCTCAGCCGTGTGTGAGTGCTAGGAATGTGAGGATGATCAAGCAAGTCCTGTCCCCACAGAGCTCAGAGTCCACAGTTCTTGACTTCCTCAGCTCACATAGAAGGTTTCTTCTATGTGAAAGCTACCCCCACAGAGCTCAGAGTCCACAGTTCTTGGCTTCCTCAGCTCACATAGAAGGTTTCACATAGAAGGAAGACCACTTCCTCTAAATTCTCCATTATCTCTTCTCATAAGCTCACCAGGGATCAAGCCTCATTGGCTCCCATTCAGCAAGTTTAAATCCCCAATTCCCACTTATCTCCTACATTTCTTTCACACACGTACAACCAAACATCTATTTTTGGGAGGAAGAAGAGGAAAACAATTTGTGCTTTGACTTACTTCCTTTTTAAAATGTATTTGGGGCCAGCTCTCCTCGGTGAATTTGTATCCACTTACAAGCAAATGGTAGATATAGTGGGCCGAGAAGCAGTAGGAGCGTGCATACTGCTCATCAAACTGAGGCAGCAGCAGTGGGAGCTGAAGGCAAGTTCAAAACAGGGAGGAGGCAGGTTTTAAAATGCGCATTTCAGAACAGCTTAGGTCACAGTTATATTTTAAAGAATCTTATCAGAGAATTTAATCATTAAAATTACTATAAAATAATACAATGACAAAAAATCTGTTTATTTGTTTCATTTTTTAGATTCCACATATACGTGATAAAGTACAGTATCTGTCTTCCTCCATCTGACTTATTTCACTAAGCATAATACCCTCCAGGTCCACTCATGTTGCTAAAAATGGCACAATTTCATTCTTCTTAATGGCTGAGTGATATTCCATTGTATATATACACCACATCTCCTATATTAAAAAAAAAATCCCTTTACAACATAACCGAGTGGTAAAGAATGCGCCTGCCAATGCAGGAGACATAACAGATGCAGGTTTGATCCCTGGGTTGGGAAGATCCCCTGGAGAAGGAAATGGCAACCCACTCCAGTATTCTTGCCTGGAGAATCCCATGGCTAGAGGAGCCTGGACAGTTCATAGGGTCACAAAGAGTTGGACTGAAGCGACTTAGCACGCATACAATATCATGGAACAGCAATCGTAAGTTTATAGAGTGCTTGTTACATGCCAGACACTGTTACAAACATTGTGCCCATGTATAGAACATTTAATCTAATTACTGCTGTAATCTAATCACAACACAGCTGTGAGCTGGGGTTCCTTATTAATCTTACAGATGTGGTGAAGGAGAACAGCATAAAAGTCAGATTCAGAACATACATACACACACGTACACACACACAGAGGCACAAATGAAATCTGCTCTGCTATACTGTTTTGTACCAATATGGGTCCTTTTTCTTTAAATACTGACCTGATTCCAATTCTTTGAGCAGAAATTCCAGGTGCTCAAGTTGAAGGCGTGCAGAGAAAAGCTACCTGAAAGGTTGAAAGCATTGGCTGTATAGTAGAATCCTGCAAAAGCCTGTAAGGAAGTTGTACAGAAGGAAATCATTTCTCAGAATGCGATATAATGAAGGTTTCAGGGCAGGGAATAAGAAAGCGGGAAACACCTCAGCAGAGGAAAGACAGGAAGGTGAGAAATAATCAGTAGGGGGAAAAGGAATCTCTGTTGTTTTGCTCTTACCACAAATGACCCTTTAACTCTTGGCTGATACACCCCATCAAAGGAACAAGCTTCGTGATCATGGCAAGCGCTGAAGTTGAATAGGGAAGCCACCTTTTCCCTACACAGTGATGGGTCCCCGGTTCCTTCAAAAGTGATGGTGTTGTTGGGATTATATCTTTCAGGTCTCAGGTCCTCTGTACACAGGCTGCCAAACACCTGTGCCTCAGTGAAGGTGGTGATGTAATTCTGAGGGTAACAAGGGTTGGTGAGCGTGGTTTCAGTGGTATAATCCTGTAGGTAAAGAGTAAGATGTTAGAAATCACTCTTGTGGAGGTCCAAGTACTTTCCTTTTGCAAGTCCTCACTGTTGTTCCCCTCCAGTGCCAAGAGAGAAATGGAAAAAAGGCCATTATACGTGCGGTGGAAGGGGAGTCCCAGGTTGCCTAAATAACTCTACTTGGGGAGGGGGGATTATCACCCTGCACCAGGCACAATACCAGGCTGTGCTCCAGCACTTAGCACAGCTGCATGAAGCAGGGTTTATGAACTACATTTGGATGAGAAAGCAAGATATGTTTAGGTTAATCGACCATTTTGAAGAGCATGTTATCTATCCATCTAAAAATAACAATTAAAAAGGTACAAATAAACGTATTGTGAAAATTAAGGCTCATTCCCACCCACTTTATCCACCCAGCTTCCCTCCCTGGAAGTAACCACTGTTGCCAGTTATAGTGCATTCTGACAGAGGTTCTGTGTATACTTCTTCTATGCATGTGTGATTACATTTTCTTTTCCCCTCGTTTTCTTTCTTTAAATTTTGAATCATAAATGGCAGTGCTCTATACACACTGTTCTGTCCCTTGCATTTCTTACTTAAGAATATATCTTTGATATTTTCCTTTCATTGTCCATGTACGAGTGACCTCTTCTTTTTACACTAGCTTCTTTCATGCTAGCTACCTAGAACTCCACTGTACAAATAAACTGTACTTTATTTAGGGAATCCCATCTAGAGGAAAATTTAGCTGGTTTCCAATCACGTGCCATTATAAAACAATGATGTAATAAATACCCTGTTACATAGAAATCTTCCATCTGTTTGTAATTTATTTGGTGTTAAGATTGTGGTAGGGATTTGATTTTACTTTCTCCAGATGATTATCTAGTCTTCTATCTATAGCGAAAAATGTTCCCTTTATTTAATGCTAAATTCCAAAATGTGTTTGGTTCAATTTATGGGCTCTCTTTTCCAAGGAATTGGATTTGAACTCTGTGTAATTTCAAAGCTACTAAAATGTATTTTAATCCTCTACAGTATAATCTTGGCTCAGAAAACACTTAGCTCAGCTCTCTTATTTTACTGCTGAGGAACCTGAGGTACACATCAAAATAATGTAATCATTTAATGAAAGGCAGTCGTAGGATTCTATGCAGAATCCTACAAAAGTCCAACACTCATCTGATATGAGTGTCCTACAGAAAGATCTTAATATGACGGTGGAGGCAGCAAATGGGCCCCTTCTGCTTCAGTGGTGTGAAAAAGTCTATGGTGTTCAAAAGTTGTTATGTCTCATTTGTAACATATCACGTCATGGTCACCCTATGGCTGAAATAATCATTGAAAGAAAAAAAAATAAAACCAACAACTAATCATTTAGTTTCCCCCTCCAAATCTGACTTATACTTTTTTAATAATTAAAATAAGTCATTTCTGGCCTGGCTTGGAGAAGAAGCAAAATAATGTAAATTATTTTTGGCTAGAAGAAGCTTGCTGCTGCTGCTGCTAAGTCGCTTCAGTCGTGTCTGACTCTGTGTGACCCCATAGACAGTGGCCCACCAGGCTCCCCCGTCCCTGGGATTCTCCAGGCAAGAACACTGGAGTGGGTTGCCATTTCCTTCTCCAATGCATGAAAGGGAAAAGTGAAAGTGAAGTCGCTCAGTCGTGTCCGACTCTTCACGACCCTATGGTCTGCAGCCTACCAGGCTCCTCCGTCCATGGGATTTTCCAGGCAAGAGTACTGGAGTGGGGTGCCATTGCCTTCTCCAAGAAGAAGCTTAGTAAAGATTAATTCAGTTCTCTTTTTGGATCATGAATTATTTGTTAGAGCATTCCTGAAATGTAACTTGCCAATGTGCCAAGTTACTTAGTCCCTCAACATTTAATAAATCTTCCCTGAATTTAGTCTTTGCAGGGCATTATCATGAAAGGGTCATGTACTTCCTTTGTAACTACACGACCAACATAGTTTTTCTTTTTAAATAATGTGTTTGGAATACTGCCTGTGCTTGTGCTCAGTTGCTCAGTCATGTTCGACCCTTTGCAACCCCCATGGACTGTAGCTGGCCTGGCTCCTCCATCCATGGGATTTTCCAGGCAAGAATACTGGAGTGGGTTGTCATTTCCTCCTCTAGAGGATCTTCCCAACCCAGAGATCAAACCTGTGTCTCTTACGTCTCTTGCATTGGCAGGCGGGTTCTTTACCACTAGCACCACTTGGCAAGCCCATATATATACCATATGAAGCCAAATTTGTAAATACACATATTCTTGCATTAAAAAGAACTGGAATAAAATGCAATAATATGTTGATGATGGTAATTCCAAGTTTTGTTGTTTATTATTTATATTCTTTATGTCTGTATTTTCTCTCCGCCCCGCCCCCCACCCCCCCACCGAATATGGGTTACTTTAAAACCAGAAGAAAAAAATCTTACTTAACAAGGAAGAGAAAGTGAATGCATGTCCCTAATGTCTAACATGCTATCAGAGTGAGACTTGAGCCTTGGGGTCACTGGAGACCCCTTAATTAAGAAAATAATTTGCAAAGTATATATTGGTAGCTCAGATGGTAAAGAATTTGCCTGCAATGCATGAGACCTGAGTTCGATTCCTGGATCAGAAAGACCCCCTGGAGTAGGAAATGGCAACCCATTCCAATATTCTTGCCTGGAGGATTCCATGGACAGAGGAGTCTTGCAGGCTACAGTCCATGGGGTTGCAAAGAGTTGGCCACAACTGATTGACACTTTGACTTTTCATGTATCTAGGTGTCACTCTCACCACACTCTGTAGCCCTTTATATTTCAGTCCAGGAACTGAGACCTGGACTGGAAGCAATTACTCAGGCAGCGTTCATGATGCAATAGGCTTTGGGAACCTTTAAGCTGAGGTTTGGCAACACGTCTTTGGAACATGAAAAATTGGCTAGGCAGGTCGGGACATGCATTTGTGGGTGATCCTCATCACACCTGGATCCTGCCCCACACATGAGTCAGAAGGCTTAGAGGGCAAAGCCACTCTCTCAGGCATCCACATGTTACCAGGCAAGTTGATGATGCCCCCTGTCCCTGTGAGTTGACTATATACAGTGAGAAGCAGGGGTGTCCCACCTCTGCCCCCAGACCTGGGCTCACACCTTGAGACCTGCATTCTCAAGTTCAAATGAGACCTCACCCAGGTGGAGTATTCACTTCTCTACTGTAGACTGTTAGGTACATAGACAGTCATTCTTTAATAAATCTCGTAGGAGTGTGCACAAATATACATACACACACCCTCATGGCCAGCCAAATTTAAGAGATTAGCTTCTCAAACCTAGATTCACCCTGGGAAAAGGGTGATTTCCCCTGCCTCCCTTCTCCCATCTGAAGTCCAGAGGAGCCCTGCCCTCCCTGACTCACCCTGCACCCCTTCTAGGGCCAGAGCTAGAGGAAGGGGCCTTAAGTATTGCTAGAAATAAAAGGAGAGAGAAAAGAGGAGCCCAGTTAGAGAGGGTTGACTAAGCTCCCTGCGGGGTTTGGTTTGGCCGAGTGGGGGTGTGTATTTAGGAGTCTGGCCTGGGCACCAAGTCTCCTGAGCCATGGAGAAGTAGCTCAGGGCTGCCTGCAGGGCCCCTGCTCTGTCTTCCCCAGGAGTGCCCAGCCCCTCCCCAAAATACATGTGGCATACATGTGTGCTGGGGCTCCAGCCTTTCCTGTGAGGCTGAAAGAGAAGTTTTGGGAAGAGGGCCAGACCTGGAGGGTGAATTCTCACAATCCACCCTGCATGAATACTCAGTAAATGCAGGGATCTGAAGATGTGAGTTCTACTGATGACTCTTTGTAAACCAATCCAATTTTTCTACAGCTAGTGGCTGGGAAATACTGCTTCCTTCCTCATGACAAGAGTAAGCTGCAGTGGTGGGGGTTAACCTACTGATGCTGTGTCCACTACATTCAGAGGCTGACTCAGCCCCTGTGCCCTGCCCCAGGTCCCCTCAGAAGTCAGGATCTGTGGCCTCCAGTTGGCCTCATGCCCTTCCAGGAGATCAAGATTCCTTCCCTTCATTCTCCTTTCATCTTCATCGTCCCTTTTCAGCCATGGTCGAGGTGGATGTCCCCTGAGCACTGGAGTTTGGGGCCCAGGGTCACATCCATGGTGCTAGTGCTCTCGCTGCCACAAACAGTACTCGTGTCAACTTTATATTAGTGACAGCCTAACTGATGTCTGAAGTAGCCATACCGTATAAATTACTGATCAATGTGATGGAGTTTGGTTGCTCTAAGATCCCACCATATAAAGCACATTAAAATCCGCCTAATACAGGCTCATCTAAAAGAAGCCTGAGCCTGGGGAGGTCCTCTACCCTCTCTGTTGTCAGCAAGCATTTCTCCTGTGACCAGGTTTATTATTTTGTCTGCACTCAGGGGAGTCTCTGCAATCTCCAGCTTCTTTAGCTACTAGTTTAAAGCAGTTTGTGTCCGTAAAGGGATCCCAAGTCCTGAATCATTTATAAAACCTCTGGGGCTCTGGAATTGCCCCGGACTTCTGACTCAAATACACTGGAAATGGTCAACGTATCAGAGAGAGAGAGAGAAAGAGAGAGAGAAAGAGAATGCTTGGACCCCTACAAGTTAACAGGAAAATGCTGCTGTTTCCATCCACCTTCTAATTGGAATGGAAAGGACAGACCCCAGAAGGCAAGGCATCTTCCCCTCAGCCAAGACCCCCGAGGGAACACCTGTCGCCCCGTGGCTCAGGTACCTGAAGGAGGGTTGCCAGAAACCTCTTCTCAGCCTCGTTCCGGCCATAGCACTGGAAGCTGTGTGTGTACAGCGTGTATTCGTAGCCATACAGGGTCACCTTCATGATGTCACTGGTGTTCAGCCCCACCTTCTCTTCTGCTGCGAAGGATATTTGGGTGGAGGCACCACCCAAATCCAGGGCCCCTGTGGTCTCCTTTCCACTCGGATGCACCCACATATGCCACAGGCTCTTCTACACAGTTGGAAAAAGAAACAAGAAAAAAGACCAAAGGTGCCATCTCTGATTGGCCAGGGTTCATCACCCAGGATCCATCTCCTATTGCTAAGAAGTATGACACGGGGTGCATTCAGGGCCAAATCTCTCCTTTGTTTCATGGGTGGTGAACTCAAATGCTTTCAGGGACTGGACAGGCAACATAAATGAGTGAGTAGATTAGGTGTACACAACCGGGAATGGTGAGGACTGTGGCCATCTGGGGAATGCATGAGATATAGACTCTGTTCCAGTTGGTTGTTGGCATGCAGGAATGTGAGTCTGCTGTGACCAGCTCTTCCAACTTTTGGGGAGTGAGGGAGTCCAGAAGAGGCTAGAATCATGGATATCTACGGGAATTTCCAAAATATTAACTAAATTAATTAACTAAAAATATATTCAAGGGAGAAGAAAACAGGTCTTAGGCTGGACATGGTAGGTACCCTCAGTTTATACCCTCTGTGACACGGTGATTATCTTTCTGAGTCAGCTTTCCTCTGCACCAAAGGAGCAGGGAGTGTGGAGACCGGAGTGTGAGACCTGAGGACACAGAGTGAGTAGGAAGAAGGCCGCGTGAGGGCTTTGTAAATTCCTGACGGCTACAGGGCTTCTTGGAAGTGTCATTCTCTAGTTGTATTTCAAAAGACTCATGGCCTACTGCAAGATTTAGATCCTCCCTCCCTCCTCAAATTTCTTGTTGGTTGGTAAAATGATATTCCCCTCCCCCATGCATTTGTCTTACTTAGTATCCAAGGCTTTGTCCCAGCTATACATGTCTTTTCTTGGCTATTGTATCACTGCTGTTTCCCTAAAGAAATGACGCAGGACAGATGGCCCTGTCAGCATGCACCTCTGCTTAAGCTACCAACCCCAGGGGACAGAATAAACAGCAAGATTAAAAACCATGCATTTGTTTTCACACACCTCCAGGAAATTTCCCATTAAATAGTTGGCTGTAATCCATCCATATATCCCTTCCTCTTGCCCAGAAATGATTTGAGCATCCCTAAAATCAAAGGGCTGAGACTTGAAGTAGTTTTCAATGCTCTCAAGGACTTCATTAGCTGCTGTTTCGTTTTGCAACCTATGCAAGGCACAGAACACAAAAGGCTGAGTGCCCAGACAACAATCTTAAAATAACCTCCCCACTCCCTCAGGCAGGGACCGTTTTCCAGATGTAGGTAAGATACAGGAACCCCCTCTGCAAATTGAAGCTTCCCAGGCGACCATGAAGGCAGGCTGCACTTGTTACCTGTCAAACTGCCAAGCAGGGAAATAGCTACCAGTAAAAATATCACTTGTCCTCTCCTCCCTTACCTGTTTCTATTCTGCTGTCTAGCAACCAGCTAAAGAGCCTCCTACTCAATCACTGTTGCTCTGTCTCAGATCAGCAGAAGAAAGGAGATTAGTGAAGGCATAGGAGTAGCGTAAGTATTCACTTGGGGCACTATACAAAGAAACCCTCATCAGGCCAGAAGGATGGGGAGCTTAGGAGGGAGGTGGAAAGGAAGAGGGGTTTTTCGCTGTCCCCGCTTTGCTTTTTGGGAGGGCTTTGGCATGAGGGGATATGATGGCCATCATGGCTGCCACGGAATTGAAATCCTTTAGTGTGCTGACCCATGGAGGAGTGGTGACGTAGCATTCATATCACCCGTGACATCGTGTATTTGTATCATTTATCTGTGCCATTTTATGGAAGAAGGCTCGCTTGGGATACTCTTTTCCCTTTCATCAGGGTTAAAGAAATTCGGGGGGCACTGGCTCACTCTCGGCTAAAGAAGAAGAAAGAGCAATGCTACAAGCTGAAGTCCATTCCAGTTCAGTAGCAATTTATCACTGCTTGGAAAATAATGAATAATTTTCTTAGTTTAATTAGTTCTCATCCCAGAGACTCAAATGATTGTTTTTTCTATATTTGACTTTTCTTGCAATTAAAATATCAACTAGTTCCTCAGAAGAAATGGATCACCATCAGGAAGTTGTGAAAGAGTTCACAAAGAAGTGTCAATATCTATTCAAATGTAACATTCACCTTCTGGCTAAGGGGAAGACTTTCTATTTCATGTTTCTTTTTTCATGGCTATAAATCACAGAGCCTTGAATGATTTCTCACTGAGAGGACTGGGAGAAGAAAGCAACCAAGACAAAGTTGACAAAGTTGAGTTCTTTGCTTCCATTAGAAAGAAAAGACAGAAGGAAGGGATTTCTATATCATTTCTATTTCAGGGAAACACAGCAATCTTGAAAACACACTGCAGAATCCAAGAGTAAGGAAAGAAACCTGACTTCCTTCCACATTCTACTTGATCAACCAGGACATAGGAATAGAAAAAAACGAGAGAAAAACTACAGGGAAAAGGCTCAATCCAACTGAAAGTGCTTCATGATCTTTTTGATTTATCATCTGAAAGCGACTCTGTTTGTTCCCTTGAAGTTTCTGCATGTGGTGAAGAAAATACATGTAATTTTACATTCCTAGGATCATAGACAAAGTGACTTTGCAACCAAATGAGTGTCATCATTTGGGGAGAAAGCCTTATTTTCAAAGTTTAGGGCAGCATCTGCCCTTTAATTTCGGTAGTTTTAAGTTTGATGGGTTTTTAAAAAACTGTTTTTCTTTTATTTCAAGGTCAAGGAAATATTATCATGGAGAAAAAAAATGAGAAAGGACATTCAAAAACAATACAATGGGGCTAAAAGTCATGGCTGAAAATTTAGAAGGAACTGCTTAATTGAATGAAATGTTTATTTTTTATAGTAACTCCAAAGGCCTTGGGGCGAGGAGCAGAATTCCCATTATTTGAAAGCAGATATTTTGGTGACATTTTGTATGTGGATAGAAGCTAAATAGCTTAGTAGTATAGTGGCTTACATTTAGTGGAACTGGTTGTGCACAGGTATTAAAATTGTTATTTAGTCGCTCAGTTGTGTTCTACTCTTTTATGACCCAATGGACTGTAGCCTGCCATGCTCCTCTGTCTGTGGAATTTCCCAGGCAAGAACACTGGAGGGGGTTACTATGCCCTTCTCCAGGGGACCTCCCCAGATCAGGGATCAAACCTGAGTCTCCCCACTGGCAGGCCGATTCTTTACCACTGAGCCACCAGGGAAATCCCTGATGGTCAAAAACAGTTTCTACTTTTCAAGAAAACTAGAGGTACATCCCATGACTAGATTTCATGTTACTTTCCTTTTTTTTCAGAGTTCTCAATAAAATCACCATGGGGAAGGGAATCAAATATAGAATTGTTTCTTTCTGAGTATTAAGACTAAAAGTTTCCCAACTTTTAAAGCCTAAATTTATGGCAGAATATGGGATTATTTCCCAGAAATACAGTTATATTCTTGGAAAGGTTCAACACATTCCTGGCTGTGTTGGTCCAACGGGCTCCTCTGTGCCATTCGAGCTCTCACCTCAGTAATCGCATCCCAGCTGTGGCCCCCAGGTAAACGCAGGTGGATCCATGGAGACTGACTGGAATGTGCCCCTTGACTTTTTGCATGCAATCCTCAAAGGCTTTGGGGGCATCTTGGGGGTTTTCCGCATAGTTGGAGATCCCAGAGCCTGAAGAGCAAGCATTCATCACTTCTTAGCATTCCCAGGAACCAACAAGAGCCATACAACTTTTAAATAATGCAAATCAGCTCTGGAAATTAATGGGTTTTTGTAGGGGATTGAAAACAGTGTATGTGCTAAGTTCCACGTGGCCACATAGATGAGTCAATTCCCAAAATGTAGAAGGAAAGAATTACAAAGGTGAAAAAAAATGAGCTGAGACCTGCTTTGAAAAAAGGTTCTCATTACGGAAATTTCAAATATAAATAAAAGTAGAGAGAAGAGTACAACAAACCCATGCACCCATCTTCCAGTTTTAACAGTGATCAATCTTGCCCCATCTGCACTCTCCCAGTCTCTCCTCATGAAGCAAACTGCAGACATGGTATCATTTCATTCTATAAATATTTCAGTATATATCATTAAAAGATAAGACGTCTTTTAAAGAAACATAACCATAGTCTCATTAGTCTATCTAAAAGTTTAAAAAATAATCACTTAATATAATTAAATATCTAATTAAGATTCACATTTCCTCCATATTCACATTTTTTCTCTCCCTCTACCTCTCTCTAATTTGTTTGAATTAGGGCCCCAATAAATTCCATCCATTATAATTGGTTGCCATGTCATTTAAGTCTCCTTTAATATATAGATTCTGCCCTCTCTTTCTAATTTTTCTTTGTAATTAAACACTTTTTCCCTTGCAATTTCATTTGTCCTATAGTTTCCTAAAGTCTAG
Organism: Bos indicus; assembly: GCF_029378745.1. Lineage (NCBI taxonomy): Eukaryota > Metazoa > Chordata > Mammalia > Artiodactyla > Bovidae > Bos > Bos indicus. Next base: position 13,148,964 of record NC_091781.1, on the reverse strand, counting down.
AATTTGCTAACCGCATCTCCATGGTTCATTTAATATGTTATTTGGTTTCAGTGTTTTCTATAAATTGGTAACTGAACACAGAGGCTTAATCAGATTCAGGTCTGAACTTTTTCAGAAAGAGTAATTTGTAGGGATGTGCATTTCCAATAAGAGGCACAAGCATCTGGTTGTTTCTCTCTGTGCTGTTAATAGGCATCAATGATCATTGCTTAGATCCATTAGCCTATTAGGGTTTGTGAAATGGTGATATTTTATTTCCATCATTCTTGTTTCACTTTTTATCTAAAATGCTTTTAAGAGAAGAAAACTTCCCCATCATTAACTGCTTGGTTACCCTATAATACAGTTTGTACAGGGAAGGCTGGATAGATATGTGCTTGATTCTTTCCCTTTATTTACCAGCATAAAAAATATTGATTGTAGACTTCCCTGGCAGTCCAGTGGTTGACTCCACACTTCCAACGTAGGTGGCAGAGGTTCAATCCCTGGTTGGGGAGCTAATATCCCACATGCCACGTGACCAAATAAATTTTAAAAATTTATATATATGCCATATATATATATATATATATATATATATATATATATATATATATAGTATATTGCACCTCCAGTATCTTCTTAACTTAACCAATGAGGGATTTTACTTGTTTGTTTAATATCTTTAAGGGCTTATGAATCTACAGATATGTTTGATATGTAATATTGCAGTTATTATTCTTATTGATGGCCCATCTTTATCCAGTGGTGCTTTCTTCAGTTTGGCAGCTGCGTCCTTTTGACATGATCCCAGAAACCTTTAAGAACTTCTTTGCTTTATGATATGATGAGATGTATCAATGACCTATATACTTCCTGCCCCAGATCTGGAATCTGCCTTTTCTCCAAGAAATCCTGATTTCTTTTATTGAGTAATGGTATCTAGTATCCAAAATTTAGAAGTTAGGGTGCTCATTTCAAGCCTTTTCAGAAGACAGACCTAGAGAAAACTTTATTTCAAGAGAAAAGATGTCATGAATTCTTAGTGGTATTTCTAATTCAAAACTTCAATTTTTCTCTTGAATTCACTAATCTTGTATCTTTATCTTCCTTTTCCTATGCTAAAAATCCTGTTCCCTAGACCCTCCAACTTAATAACTCATTTGCTTTATGAGTCTCAGTATGAGACTCATAAAGCAAATGAATATGAGTATATTCAATGGCAGTACCAGCACTACCACCAGTTGTAGGATTATTGAAAACAGTTTAAATTTTTTTGAAGTTCTTTTTGTCCTTAGGGTATATCCTGTTAGGCATATACAAGTGTCCATAAACCAAGTCTTCTTGAAATACATACATACTAATTTGTCTCCAGATGGTCTATGGCTGCTTTCATGCTAAAGTAGGAGAGTTAAATGGTTGGAACAGAGATCACGTGGCCAACAAATGAAAAATATTTATCCTCTAGCTCTTTACAGAAAAAGTTTGCTTTTTCTGAACGTATGCTGAAAAGTCCCCTGACTTAGATGCTTTATTGGCACCTCCAACTTAATATATTCAAAACCAGATTCCTTAATCCATGCCACAGCCCCAAGCCCCAGTGTTGCCCCCTCTCAGGAGACAGTACTGTCATGCACACAGTCACTCAGGTCAGAACTGATGGTCAGGTACCATCAGCCAGGATGCCGTACATTAAAATGATCGTAAAATGTTGGCTCTACTTCCAAAATATGGCTCCAATCTCAGCACTTCTCACTCCTTCCCCAGAACCATTGTCAATCAGCGTTTCTCAGCCTCCGCGCTACTGACTTTTTGGGCTGGATCTTTCTTTGTTGTGGGGACTGTTCTGCAAGTCATGCAATGGTTAGCAGCATCCTTGTTCTCTACCACTAGACGCCAGCAGCACCACAAACCCCAGCTGTGAAAACTAAAAATGTCCCCACAGGGACTTCCCTGGTGGTCCAGTGGCTAAAACTCCATGCTCCCAACGCAGGGGGCCTGGGTTCGATCCCTAGTCAGGGAACTAAGATTCCCATATGCACAACTAAGACCTGGTGCAGCCAAATAAATTCATTAAATAAATAAAAATAATTAAAAAATAATGTCCCCAGATATCAACAAATGTTCCCTGGGGGGCAAAATTGCCCCACGTTGAGAAGCACATGTCTAGGCTAGACCACCCAAACATCACCTCCCACTTGCACTGCTCTAGTAACCCTGGTTTCCCTGCCTCTAATCTTAGTCTCTTGACTACATGTTCTACATTGACAGAGTGATCTGTTAAAGTGATGTCATCTCATGTTAGCTCCCTGGTCAGAATCTCCTAATGGGTTCCCAATATACTTTGAACAAAACTCATTTGAGTAGAAGTCAAAGCCCTTACTGCATCTCAAGGTCCTCCCTGAGCTGGCCTCTGCGACAGCTCCAGCCTCATTTCCCACTTGAATCTCTTCCTCGTTCTGCTCCAGTCACACTGGCCCCTTTGCTTTTCCTAGAAAATGCTGAGCCGCTGCCACCCGTGGTCTTTTCTCTTGCCATGCCCTCTGCTAGCACGTTCTTCCCTCAAACATATGCATGGCTCACCCCTCATCTCACTTTGGTCTCTGCTTAGCTGTCACCTTCTTTGCTGTCCCATGAAATCGCATGATTACTCTCTATCCACCTAGCTGGCTTACTTTCTCTTCACAGCATTTCTGATTGACATCGATACCCATTTATTTGCTGTCTCTCCTTCATTAGACTGTAAGTTCTGTAACAGTAGAGACTTTGTACATTTTGGTTATTTTAGAATTCCCAGTGTCAAGAACAGTTATTGGCAAATAGCAAGTACCCAAATAAATACTTATTAAGTATATGAATCAATCAATCAGTGAGATTTTCAGATCAGCCCACCACACTAGAGGAAGGGGATTGTGTAGTTCAGTCTGGACCAAACGAAATATATTTCTGCAAGAGCTGATCTCTGGACAGGAACTGGTTAGGAGCCTTGCTAGAATGTTGAAATGTGGGGTATTTGAGCATATCCCTCAGGGACCTATTTTCATAAGGTTCCCTTAAGCTTCCCAGAGGGAAAAGGAGATTGGGTTCACAGGCTCATGGAATACTGGGACACTCCAACGAAAGAGCTAAAACTGCTATTCCAATCTGAGAAGAGAGGGTTGGACAGCTGGCATAAGACTTACTTGAGGTGGGACAGGAGCAAAAGATATGTTCTGAGCAAAAGATTGTTTTCAACACTATAGTGACCTGGTCCCTAGAGCAACTTTTTAAGGTATTTCAATGGAGATGGTTAAGTCTAGTCTCAGTGGAGTTGAAAATTTTTTAACTGCTGGTGTAAAGGGAAAACATGACTGTCACCTCTGAAAGAAGGGCGCAGGAAGCCTGAGCAGTGCATCCTACACAAGAGATGAGGGACAGGCAAGGGACCAGTGACCCTCAGAGAATGGCTTTAACATAAGCAGCCAGAGCAACAGACCCCAGCATGGCGCCCAGGAGCTAAGGCAGCACCCACTGAGCTCACAGGAAACAGCAGCGCCGGAGGGCGGACGCCCACCAAGAATGCCCTGAGAAAGGTATTTCTAAGGCCCTGGGCATTCAGGAAATACTGCTAGGCAAGCAAACATTCACCACTCCCTCACACTGGCCGAGGCAGGGAAGTCCTGGGGAAATCTGCAACCGAGAAACTAGAAACCCAAATTATGCTTGGCGAAGCCACTTATCTTCCAGTGGATGACACTTGCCAAACTTCAGCTCTGTTATTTGAGCTGTAGTTTGTGGTCTTCTGGTCATTCCAAGTATATATGGATCCCTGAGGCTACTGTGATCAAAGAGAGAAGATCCATTTATGGATGTGGTGTGGGCTCCATGACCCTGCCCCTCCCCTAAATCACATCCAGGGTGGGCCAAGGGCCCCTGCCCCTGAGAGACTGCCTGGGTCCCTCCCCACGAAAGTGCCACCTCTTCCTGCAGTTTGAGGCCATCACAACTGACTTGGCTGAACTGCCCTCCCGGGGCTAGAGGCAGATCTTACAACTATGTTAGAACAGCCTTTTAGCAAGAATATCCACTGGGAATTCTAAAGTGTGGTGCCACATAATTAATAGCTAACAATTATTGAGTGCCTACTGTATGCCAGGTCTTTGCTACCTGCTTTATATGTGCTGGTGCTTAGTTGCTGAGTTGTGTCTGACTCTTTGTGACCTCATGGACTGTAGCCCGCCAGGCTCTCGGGAAGATCCCCTGAAGGAAGAAATGGCAACCCACTCCAGTATTCTTGCCTGAAAAACCCCATGGACCTGCTTTATACATATTATGTCATTTAATCCAAATCATTCCTGTGGGGTGGGTATTACTGTTACTATGCTTTTTATTTTAGAGGTGAGGGAGTCAAGATGCAGAGAGCTCAGATGAGTTTCCAGAGCTTTCACAGTAGGGATGAGGGTGAAGTCTTAATCACTGTCCTACATTATCATCTGTGCTTGGAGTGGCTGGTCTGTCTTTCCTAAAAAAGCATCCTGTTGCATGCTTCAGAGTGAAGAAATAGCTCAGAAATTAGGAGAACAGAGATGGGATCTCTGGCTGAAGTTTCAGAAAGGCTGCTGCTGCTGGTGAGCTGCAGGTAATGATGCAAGCAGTGCTCAGACGACATGGAAGTCCCCTATTGTGAGGAGCCCAGAGAAGTGCCACACAGATGCCCCTTCAAATAAAGGCTTAGTGTCCAGATGTTAGTTCCTTCGGGGTTTTCTTTAGCTGCAGAAAACTGCCTTGGTCAATACTTTCTTCCCAAGCTGGCAACATCCAATAACTGACAGTGACAGGAGGAATCACATCCAGTCATTTCCGACCATTTATACCCAGTGCAGGACACCTCTAATCGGCTGGAGCTCTGCAACGCCTGAGTTGCAATCTGACTTCTCTTTCTGTGCAATCCTCCTCTTTCTGCCTCCTTTCCACGGATGTGGATCACTCATCACTCCCTTGCACCCCAGCCTCTGTCTGCGCATCTGCTTCTTAAGACCCTAAGTGACACCTATGTCCTGGGGTCAGCAAGCTCCTGGCTGCCCTCCATGGAAGGGCAGATGATCAGAATGCACCCTGGTTATCCAGAGACAACTCCTGGTCTCTCTACGGGAAAGGCTAATTCTGCTTCCCAACATTTTCTATACCACGATCTGCAAGAAAGTATTCTATTTGAGCAGCTTATTGAGGGAAATGAAGGAAGTTGCTTGGGGTGACTGGCCCAGAGTCTAACTCATCCTCTAGGCTGAGGGTATCCCTACAGGTTACAACCTATCCTGTACACTTGTTGGGAAGATCCAGGGCAAGTCACATATCATAGTGCTCTAAAGAGGGTGGCACATACATATACATTCACTAACTGGGTTTGATTATGTGGCCTAAAGACTTAATTGTAAAAGGCAAATTTATAAAACTTTTTTGTTTTGATTGTGCCACATGGCCTAAACCCGTGACCCCTGCAGTGGAAGCGTGGAGCCTTAACCACTGGACTGCCAGGGGAGTCCCAAACTTTTGATAGAAAAATATCTTTATGACTTCAAGTTAGGGAAGGATTTCTTAAATAAAACATACAAAAGAGCAAATGAAAAGGGAGAAGACTGATAACTGTACCTTCGTAAAAATTGAGAACTTTTATTTGTCAAAGGGCATCATGAAAAACTAAAAAGATAAACCATAAACTGTGAGAGAGATTAGCAACAATATAATAATAATATAGCAAAGCATTCATATTCGGAATAAAGACAAAGGATTCCACAACTCAATAGGAAAATGTCAAGCAATTCAGTAGAAAAATGAGCAAAAGACATGAACAGGCATTTCACAGAAACAGAAATAGTCATAAATATATAAAAAGAAACTTAACCTTATTAGTAACCAGGGAAATACAAATATCCCTCAACAGGGAAAAATGAACCAGGTACTCATAGCAACAGAGATGGATTTTAAAAACCAAGTGGTAGTGAACAAAGCAAATTACAGAATAAATGTTTGCTTCCAATTGTATAAATATACGCTTGATTCCTTTTCCAAAACCAGGAAAAACTAAATGCATAAGGACAAAACTATAAAAAAGAACAAGTAAATAGTCAACATAACATTCAGGATATATTGTGGAGGAAGCAGGAAGCGCATGGAGGGTCATTAAAGACACTGATAACGTTCTGTTTCAGAGTTGGCAGCTCCCTAGCCATATACAGTTTGCCACCTTCTTTTATACAGTCTATGAACTGAGATATTTGTGCATTATTTTTAGATGGTGTTGAACATTTTTTTAAATAATATTTTGTGACATTTGAGAATTATTTTAAATTCAGAATTTCAGGGTCCATAAAGAAAGCTTTACTGGAACAGAGCCACACAAGCCTGTTTGTTTACAGATGGTCCATCTCTCTCTCTCTTTTTACCCTCCCCTCCCACCATACACAGACAACTGGAATATAATTTTCCTGCTGCTGCTGCTGCTAAGTCGCTTCAGTCATGTCTGACTCTGTGCGACCCCATAGACGGCAGCCCACCAGGCTCCCCCGTCCCTGGGATTCTCCAGGCAAGAACACTGGAGTGGGTTGCCATTTCCTTCTCCAATGCATGGAAGTGAAAAGTGAAAGTGAAGTCGCTCAGTCGTGTCCGAGTCTTAGCGACCCCATGGACTACAGCCCACCAGGCCCTCCGTCCATGGGATTTTCCAGGCAAGAGTACTGGAGTGGGGTGCCATTGCTTTCATGAGTTTCTCACGTTTCTGTATGTCTTATGAGCAGAGGCACTCACTGCTGTTGTTCTGGACTATCTGTTCAGGGATATTTGCATAATGAACAGGCTAAGAAGATACACATAGTGTTTCCCTCCAGAGCAGGGCAGGTGCCCATTATAAATCTTTCAGGTTCTCTAATCTCAGGGTTCCTTTTTGGTAATACAACCCACAGTGCAAGCAGGTACCATCTGGCACTCTCTACACATCACCCTGTGCAAATTGGAGCTCAGAGAACCAGGACAAGAAAACGCTGATCCTCGGGCGTTTGTGTGAGCAATAAACTCTCCTGTGTTTCTCACAGGAGTTTTGGGTCTTTCACCAGCATCCGTATCACACCAGTCACAGTTCTTGACACCCCACTTCCCGTTTTACAGATGAGAAATCTGAAATCCAGAGAAGGGAAGGGGCTAGCCTAAGGTCACTGTACTGAAGAGTAGCAGCGCTAACAAGAGGCCTCATATTTCCCTGACACCCAGCCCAGTGCTCACTCCTCGCCTCCAGGCAGTATTTCAGGACCCCTGCAGGCCTCTAAGGACATTAGGACTCTCCCTTCTTCCCTTGGGTCTTACCTTTCACGTTGCATTTGAAGCTTTGACTGACCACTCCAGTATTATTCGCCTTCTCTGCTGGCCATTGATACACGTAGATTGTGGTTCTGGAAGACCCGGCATCAAGTACAATTCCATACTGAATAAAAGGGGGGATGGAGAGTTAATTACAGGCTCAGCCTCTCTGAGGACCCCTTTTCCCAGAGAACCACTGAGAACCCTGAGTCATCCCAAGAGTTTAACCCACACTGCTTCCTTTATATAGAACCTGACCAAGAAGAAAAAACTATTTTCTCCAAACCAACTTTGTTTCTGTAGACTGGAGGGAGGGGTGGGGCGGAGGTGGGTCAGGTGTTCTAGGCCACAGTTCTCAGCCTTGGTTCACAGTGGAATCACTTAGGGAGCTTTTGAAGCTCGCAATGCCAAGGCTATACCCGAGACTCATTAAATCAGAATCTTTGTCAGTCGACCCAGGCACAAACAGTTCTTAAAGCTCCCGTGGTGATTCCGATATGCAGCCAAGGTTAAAGATGAGTACCCCAAAGATTGTGCATGCAAAGACAATCTCCTGATTTCTCTTCATCCAGATTCTGCAGGGTGGAGGTGGGGGAGGTCAGAAGCCACCTGGGTCTCAGGAGGAAAATGAATCGTCAGTCACCTTGCTACCGTTTCTTGTCCAAATTTCCAGGACTATCTGCCTGGGAATAAGCAATCAATAGGAAACCATGGTAGGAAGTACTTAAAGAGGAGAAAAACAAAATATGAAAGATTATTGATATATCACCTCACTTTGGTGACTCATGTGTGGAAGAATGGACAGGAGGGTATTGCCAGCCATCTCACCCAGCTTGAGGCAGTTACCAGAAAGCTTTGCTTGAAGGTGAGGCCCAGCCCAGGCCCTGGACCAGACCTGCCCAGAACACAGCATGCAGTAGCAGCCAAGGGGCACAGGAACGAGTTATGCTGACCTAGGTCAGTATCTGGTTGGGCTGGAGTCAGCCCAGGGCATCAGAGACTTCTGGGTGGCAGCTTTTCCCCAATTCCTCTGCCACTGAGTTAGCCTAGCCTGTCTCAGAGAGGAAGATGACGTTGGGTTCTGGAGGCAGGTCAAATCGGATGGATTCCTACTTTTCCGATGTTGTGTAAGAGACCTAACCTCTCTGGATTCCATCATTTTCAGACAACTTCCTTTCGGAAGTAAATAGGAGACCATCTGGCTGATGCTTACTGGCTGTTCAATAAGTACAAGCTACATAGAAAACCCAGTAAGCAAAATAAATAAAATTACAAAGCAAGAAAAAAAGGAAGGAAAAGTGAGTAACACTCCTCAAACCCAACTACTGTTTTAACACCTTGTTATATATCTTTTCCAATGGTCTTCTGTGCATACAACTACATATACACCTATGCTTCATAATTTTTAAAATCAACACAGGATTATACTACACAGAAGCTTCTCCAATGCTCTTTTCTTACTAAAACAGTATATCAAGAACATCTCTCCCTATCAGTAAAAATACTGACATCATGATTTTTAAGACAGTCATCACATTGACTGTGAGACATACAGTAATTCATTTAACCAGTCCCCTGATTCTAAACTCTGCCATGAACACTTGCTTCATTTGAAATAGGAGCAAACAAAAAAGTGTTACTCCAGCTCCTCCGTTCTATGAAGATTGAGAACACCCTGTGTACACTGGTATTTGAACTTGAACAGCCTCTTCAACTGGGCTCTTCAGTCTGATGACGCGTGTTGCTTGGGATCCTGACATAATGGCAAACAAGGGAGGCATTGTTCACAATCTGTTCCAGGCAGAGGCTCCCCATGAGATTAAAGCACAGGTTGAAATGGAAGGAAATCAGGCACTCCAGAGGTCTGAGCCTCTGTGTCAGTGCTTGCTTTCCTTCCCTCTGCTGCCAACCTGCTCCCTACCCCTCCACCGGCCCCTCCAGGCCAGGTACTGATAGGAGCGCGAGCATAAGAAGGCAGCCACTCAAGAGGATACCACACTGTCTACCCCCAAAGCTTCTTTATTCCAACCCTTCATGAAGAACGCTTAGGGTTCCTGGGCCAAGATCAGAAAGAAAGAAGAATGTCCATTTTCATTTGTAACTCCAGAAAAATGGGATTTAGTTTTCACCACAGTGGGTGCCGCCAGAGACTTTGCTCTGAGATTTGCAGGAGAAATGGCAGCCCCTTGGGTACCTGCTGATGTACTGACAGCAGCCTTGAGGCCCAGGGCTACTTCTCACTAACACAATCCACCCCCACCCCACCATCTTTCACTGGCATTTTCAAAAGTGCAAAAATTGGTCTTTAACCAGTTTTCAGAGTTCATCTGCCTAGATCAGTGCAACTCAATGTGGTTCCATGGAGGAAGGTGTAAGAGGAGAATGAATTTCATTCAGTTCAATGAAGTGGGTGATGTTTGGGTGAAAAGCAGCAAGTCACCCTCTGTTTAATGCACTGTCAGAAAAAAAAACATGGCCTGATGCAGAACTGAAGACACACTCAGTGGGTCAACCGAAAAGAAACAGTCTTCCATATTAACCCATGGTCATGGACTGTGTGAGCTTCTAGGAAAAGCAAAAGCAAAGATCACATGATCAGCTTTCTTAGATGTGTTTATCATCATCATCATCATCATTACTCTTACTATAATAATAAGAATAGGGATAGTAATAAACATTTGCTGAACCCTTATAATATGTCAGGCAGTGCAGAAAGGGCCTTAGTGTCGCATTTATAAGGCAGGTGTTATCATCATCCCCACTTGACAGATGGGAAAACTGAGGCTCACAGAGGTAAATAATTAGCCAAGGTCACAGACTTGGGATCAAGCTGGGGTCTGACTCTCAAACCTGTACCCATAGCCCCTGTACTTTCCCTGAGTTCCAAGAAAAACAAGTCCTTTTTAAAATGTATTTCTAATTGAAGGATAATTGCTTTACAGTATTGTATTGGTTTCTGCCATACATCAGCATGAATCACCCATAGGTATATATATATATATATGTCCTATCCCTCTTGAACCTCCTTCCCACCTCCCACCCCATCCCACCTCTAGGTTGTCACAGAGCCCCAGTTGAGTTCCCTGAGTCATATAGCCAATTCCGGCTGGCTATCTACTTTACCTATGGTAATGTGTATGTTTCCATGCTGCTCTCTCCATTTGTCCCACCCTCTCCTTCCCACTCTGTGCTCACAAATCTGTTCTTTGGGTCTGCATCTCCATTGCTGCCCTGCAAATAGGTTCATCAGTACCGTCTTTCTAGATTCCATAGAGATGCATTAATATATGATATTTGTTGAAGAAAAGCAAGTCTTAACAGGGTGACTGATTAGTAAGAAGGTGCCTGGTATGGTATGGCAGACTTTGTTCAGACAAAAGACCCTTGAAAGCAAACTCTTAGTTAAGTGGTGTGCAGATCTGGGTGGAGAGGAGAATGACCAATGTGAATAAGGAGCCAGGGCTTTCTAGAAAGGAAGAAACCAATTACCCAACTCTTGTTTTCCAAGAGGTAAACCAGGGTGGGCCACAGGGCATCTGATACCCAGGCTGACGACTGAGAATGGATGAGGGTTAGAAGGAAATGGTTTTAACACAGCCCGGTCCAGTTGTTGTGCTTTGGAGAGTTGTGTGACCCAACCTGGGCTCTGATGTGACCTGAGCAGGTCATGGCAGAAAAGCAGTGTCCCTGAAACCTGGGACTCTGCATGCCCTTCTTCAACAGTGACACCATGTGGGTGCAAGCGGCAGTGGCAGTGGCACTGGGATATTGATCAGATGGGACTGAGAGGCTTCAGGGCTTCTAAGCAACTGTGACAGGGTTGGGAGGGGAAAGCCTCAAGAGGCAGATATCAGACTTAATGATAATAAAGTGGCAGGGTAGGTGAAAAACAAAGGCAACATTGTCATGTCTCTTCCTCAAGCGGATAGAGCAGGTCAAACCAGTAACAATGATAAAGGGACTGGGGATATTTCCCTCACTGCCTAATTTAATAGTTCCACTGTATGAGATCAGTCCTGAGTGTTCATTGGAAGGACTGATGTTGAAGCTGAAACTCCAGTACTTTGGCCACCTGATGCGAAGAGATGACTCATTTGAAAAGACCCTGATGCTGGGAAAGATTGAAGGCAGGAGGAGAAGGGGACGACAGAGGAAGAGATGGTTGGATGGCATCACCGACTCAATGGACATGAGTTTGGGTGAACTCTGGGAGTTAGTGATAGACAGGGAGGCCTGGCGTGCTGCAGTCCATGGGGTCGCAGAGTTGGACATGACTGAGCAACTGAACTGAACTGAATGGAACACTTAGATAAAACGAGGTCAGGTGGGCCAACATTGGATTTAATAGCCAGATATCTTGACCCCTCATATGGGTCTTGAGGAACATTCCAGGGCCCCCTATATAGGCAGACCACCTGGAGCTGGCCCCTCAGAACCACCAGCTGCACACAAAAGCAAGATAAGGCAAGGTATGAAAACATAGACAATGAAAAATTTATATATTTTTTTCATTTTTTGTTTTATATTCACTGCCTCCACCTCCACACTGCCCTTCCCACCTCCAGCACACATTGCACAACAGAAGGACAGGTCTCTGGACAGCCTGAGAAAAGCTGCATGTGAAGGGCCCCCTTCCAACCTGTCATTCCACTCGACTTCAGCTGGCCCACAACATCTGTCTTTTCTCACACCTAACTCTCTCAGTGAAACAGGATGAGCCCCTGAGCCAATATTCCGATGTCATACAAGTCATTCTCCTACAGCCGGGGCTGAAGAAATTAAAAATCCCCTCTCTGAACTGTGTCTGCTAATGAGGATATACATACCGATCCTTCCAAACTCTTGCCTAAGGCCTTTGTTCTCTGCTTTTTCCTTCCTTCTATGCCAATTATGTTACTTCTAATCTGTGTAATCGCAGGAAGCTATTTGCCCTTTCTGTTCCTCTGTTTTCTCGTTTTCAAAGTTGGAATGAAAATAATTTACCTACGGGGTGACAGTCACTGAGGGTTCCCTCACCCCTGTGATGTCCACTTATGTATGCACTTTCTACCTGCCTGAAGGCTGTCTCCTTGGCCCAGCCTACCTAAGCTCACACTATGCCAGAAATACTAGAGAGCTTATGTCCCCCAGGGAGCAGCCTGCAACCGATGACTAATGGAAGCTGGTGTGGAAATACGCCCTGGACTCGGATGACCGAGGCAGGTGTTCTGCATGCCTGGGACAGATTTCATCCCTGAGGTGAGTTCTGCACTGGCTCCCAGGGCAGTCCCAGCTGCCCACAGTGGTAAACTGCTGGGTATCAGCCCCTCCATTGGGACAGAAGCCCCTTCCCTTCTGTCTCACTTCTACCCCCAACAGTGCTTCCTGGGGTCACCCCCAGATAACTGTCTTGCACAGGCATCTTTGACTAGGGAAACCCCTCTGAACAGTGGAACTAAACATGGTCTCCTTCAACAGCACCCTCCACACTGCTCGGGGGCCCACTTTTCTCTACCCAGTTTACTCTTCAGGTCTTCTAACTCCTCCATGTCCCTCCAGTTTGAACTTACCTCTCATCTCCCCAAACAACTGTCTTAACCAGCCTATCCCTCGCATTTGAAGGGCCCAAGGGACACTTTTTTATGAAGGAAGACTTCTGCCCTGTCCTGCCCCCCGGCGGCCCCACCTGTCTTCTTCTCATCCACAGGCAAATCCACAGTGTGAACAGCCTCATGCACCTGTATGTTGACTGTAGAAGGTGGGCTAGCTCAGACTGTACACTATACCCATGCTCTGTCTACTCTCCCTGCAAGCAGCTGCCCCTTTGCCACCCCTCAGATCAGTGGCGAGGTCTGCTCTCAGGGGAAGGCCCACACAGACCCTGGGTTCTGGGGTCCCCAGCATGTTCTAGAAGGGGAAGCATGGCCCTTGGTGGGCACATTCCCTTGTCCCATAGAGAGGTGTACCTGGAGTGCAGCTAGGGCTGGTTCCTTTGATTTATGGGGTCTAGGGGCGGTACTGGGCTTCCCAGGTGGCATTAGTGGTAAAGAACCTGCCTGCCAATGCAGGAGATGTGAGAGACATGGGTTCAGTCTCTGGGTTGGGAAGATCCCCTGAAGGAGGAAATGGAACCCCTCTCCAGTATTCTTGCCTGGGAAATCCCATGGACAGAGGAGCCTGGCAGGGTATGGCCCATAGGGTGGCAGGGTCAGACACGACTAAAGCGACTGAGCACACACGCTCAGGGTGGCACTAGGGTCTAAGAATGGTTCCTTGCCCCCCAAGTCACTCCTGCAATTCAGCACCTTCCTGTCTCTGTGCCCATCCTCCCTTCCTGTGCAAAGGAGGACATGTTTTCCTATCAGAGGCCAGCATCTCCTCCTGGGCTCCCTGTTCAGAACCTAGGATCAAGGAACAGTTGGAAGTAAATGAAGAGAGCCCTGGCGGTGGCAAAGGAGTGTTCAGGTTTCAGTTCTGGTCCCACCATCCACTGAGCAAAATGGTGGTGACAGGGTTTGTCCATCTTCCATAGCTGGCACAAGATTTCAGTGAGATAATTCAGGGGAAAATGCTCACTCAACTGACTAGCAATTTACAAAGAGTAAGGAGATGGTATTTCCTCTAGTTGCACTCCTGATTTTATACAGTTTATAGAAGAAGGCAGTGCCTGGAGCTTGGGAAAACAGCTTCTCTAGGCCTTAGCTAATGTCTTTGGACAGCCAGATAATTTGTTTTCCTCTCACCACTGGACAGCTGCATGAGGCTTTTCTTTTTCTTTTTTATTCATGTTATTCATGGGAGGCTGAGATTCTTAAGTAAAATATAAAAGAACAAAGTTCCATTATCTAGAAAAGATTTTAGGAAATTCTCTGGCAGTCCAGTGGTTAGGACTCAGCATTCTTACTGCTGGGACCCTGGGTTGGAGCCCTAGCTGGGGAATTAAGATCCCACAAGCTTCTTTTTGCAGCCAGAAAAAATTTAATTAATTAATTTAAAGGCAGACAGAAAGAAAGAAACAGATTTTCCTCTATTCCTTTAGCAAAGTGGACTCTGGATGGTAGATCAAACTCAACCACAGAGTCAAGGCAAAAACGGTTCTTTTTATCTTTTAAAAACCTCTATATCAAATATAGCCTATGAACAGTCCCTAACAGCAGGAAGATATAGAAAAGACCCAAGGTCAAAGATAAATACTAAATGAGATTCAAATAACATGGTTCCTATGGCCCTCCATCTAAGAGTGGTTTTCATAGCTTTAAAGAGTCATAAGAAGAGAAAAAGAAAAGAAGCTATGCAATAGAGACTATAAATGGTTCTCAAAACCTGAAATATGTACTGTCTGGCTCTTTGTGGAGGAAGTTTGCTGACTTCTACTCAAAATAATTGAAGGACTCACTGATTCTCTTCACCTTTCACTTGACAGTCCCTCAGGGGATCACCTCCTGTCACCCTGACAGCCAAGGCAGAGGGCTACATACAATTCTGTCTACCAGATGGTTTTTATCAAGGGCTGACAGAGGTCTCTGGAACTTAGCATAAGGTCCTGAGTAATTTCGGTTGGGGGAGGAGTCAGAGGGACCACGGCATACTTCTAGACTCAAGAGAGGTAGCACAGCACAGATCAAGGAGACTTTCCAGGTCCTTGATTTTGTTTACCCAGGCTAGGCCAGAAGAAGAGCCTGAGTTTCCTGGTCTCCGCTCATGAGCAGGGTTGGGTCATCTGGGGAGACTGACAAGCTGGTAAATCTTTGGTAGCCATCCATAATTCTTGGCAACAAAGTCTGGCTTTGGTTCCAACAGTCAGGAGTCAAAGCAAGACCACATCATCCTAGGAGAAGGTGTCACCACTATCAATCTGTCACCTCAGACACCACAAACCTAGCATGTCCAGTCTTTCTCCCTGGGCCTTACCCCACCTTTCCCTGGCTCCAGCTGGAGGTGAGGAAGGGCAAGAATTTCCTTCTAACTCATAGCTTGAGAATCACTGATGTCAGAGCCCATTTCTTCCCTTCAGTGCCAACCCCTTCACACCTACCTTTGGTCCTGGAAAAAGGACCTCTTTCTGGTGTGTCTGGATGAGTGTGATAGCCATAAGTACCACAATGCTCAAAAACAAGACCACCAAGGCGATGATGGCTGGAGTTCGGGAGAGGACCTTGAGGCCTAAAATGAGGAAACCCAGAAGACACATGAGGGGGAATCAGGAACAGGGCCCTGCCCTTCTTCGTAGAATCTGTGAATTGGGTGCTTAACTGGGTGCTTAGCTGCATGCATAAGTCACTTCCTCTGGCTTTTTTTGAGACCCAAACATTTAGAACTACAACTGGGCTCAAATACCCATTTGAGTATCTTTCCTCCAAAGAGTGGAATAAAACAGCATTTGCAAGGAGAGTGTGCATAGTCTGCTACTGCTAAGTCACTTCAGTCATGTCCGACTCTGTGCGACCCCATAGACGGCAGCCTACCAGGCTTCTCCATCCCTGGGATTCTCCAGGCAAGAACACTGGAGTGGGTTGCCATTTCCTTCTCTAATGCATGAAAGTGGAAAGTGAAAGTGAAGTTGCTCAGTCGTGTCCGACTCTTCGCGACCCCATGGACTGCAGCCCACCAGGCTCCTCCGTCCATGGGATTTTCCAGGCAAGAATACTGGAGTGGGGTGCCATTGCCTTCTCCGGTGCATAGTCTAGCTCTCTGGTATTTCCCAAAGTGTGTTATGCATGTTACTGGTTGTCCCTGAGATGATTTCCAATAACATTTATTTCAATGTATATTTGAAAATTATGAGTTTTCTATTAAAGCAGGTGATATAATATTTCAATTAAAAATAATCTAAGATAAATAAGAAGACATTCCTATTGTATTTCAAATACAGTCAATGATTATAAAGTTTAGTACGTGGTGACACTGTCAAACAAATGGTAATGTGTCTGAATTCCTAAGATGTGTGAGTGCCCAGTAAGAATTCAATCTCAGTCATTTTCCCTGTGTCTATAGTAAAGACATAGACATCTTTACAAATGAAGAGTGACTAGACCCCAATCCACATGTTCCCTCCCAAAGGGGTCATGTAATCTCTGGTATTTATATTTTATATTTTAATCATAACATGTAAATGCAAAAGAAAAAAAAATGTAGCATATGAATTGTCTTCAACTAAATATATAGCCTCTAAGTAAAGATAATTATATAATTATATGCATTATATGATAATATATAATGTATCATAATGGCTTATTTCTACTTATTAAATTTAAGCTAATATTTCCTAATTAGATGATTATGAGCAAATATTTACTTGGGCCTAACATACCAGTGCAGGCTAATGAAAATTTCATAAATAAAGTAGCAAATATATTTATTTTAAAAAAAAGAAAAGAAGGAAAGAAACTTTCTGAAATGATTGCATTTATGTTAAGCTCTAAAACAGGCGGGTGATAGAATTCAGAACAGTAATTGCACAGGGGTTTGGGGCAGGCACTTTCTAGGGAAATGAAAATGCTCTTATATCTAAATAGGATTGTGGGGTATATGTGTTTATTCATTTTTCAAAATTTATCAAACTTTCCCAAGTCCTTTGGAAAAAAACTGAAAATCACAGCAAACCAGCTCCTTTAGATACAATTTCCCTTAAAAAATATTCTTATAAATTGTCCATTTTCTAAAAACATAATCCTTCCAGAAGGCGAGAATACCAAATTTAGGGACACAACTTAAGATCTATCCATTTCACTATATATGAAGGAAGTGAAAGTCACTCAGTCGTGTCAGACCCAGGTCTCCCACATTGCAGGCAGCTTCTTCACCGTCTGAGCCACAAGGGAAGCCCAAGAATACTGGTGTGGGTAACCTATCCCTTTTCCAGGGGATTTTCCTGACCCAGGAATCGAACGTGGGTCTCCTGCATTTACCAGCATAAAGAATCCACCTGCAAAGTAGGAGACCCGAGTTCAATCCCTGGGTCGCAAGATCCCCTGGAAGAGGGCATGGCAACCCACCCCAGTATTCTTGCCTGGGAAATCCCATGGACAGAGGAGCCTGGTGGGCTACAGTCCATGGGGTTGCAAAGAGTAGGACACGACTGAGCGACTAAACCACCACCACCATCACTACCTATCACTATATATAACTTATATCTAAATTTTTAAAGATAAAAAGACATTAAAGTAAAATATTGACTAAATAATAGTCTTGGTAGAACTATTATAGCATAAACCTAAGTGGTGACACTCAAATGGCTGAACTATGATAAATACTAGCGTAACAGGAAGATCACTGAATTCTGAGAATCCAAATATGTCTCACCAGTCGAGTATTTAAATTAACTAAAAGTAAATGAAATTTAAAAATTCAGTTTCTCAGTTGCACTAGCCACTTTCTGCTGCTGCTGCTGCTGCTAAGTCACGTCAGTCGTGTCCGACTCTGTGTGACCCTATAGATGGCAGCCCATTGGGCTCTTTCTAAGTGTTCAATAATCAAAAGTGGCTACCATATTGGACAGTGTAATTACAGAACATTTCTATCATCACAGAAAGTTCTATTGAACAGCAGTAGGGTAGAACCTGTCCTATTCTAGAACATCTACCTTTAGATCATCATAAGCTATTCTTTACATTATTTCTAGGAGATTATTTTCTTGGAAGAAAAAAAAAGAGCATGTATTTACTACCATATAGAGTTAGATTCAGCCTCAATATCCAGTCACATCACAGTGCTCATTACTTGGGGAGGTCAGTCATGCAGTGGGTCTCAATATCTCAGAAGAGCCAACTCTTAACTACCTCACCTGATTCCCCTGCAGTATAAATACTGCCACACACACATCCTGATGTCCAAGGTGCCTTAATTTTCCTACCTTGTCACTGGGAGTGAACTGGAGGGGAATTTGTCAGCATGTACCAAAATTGCAAGTGTGAAAAAAAAAATTGCAAGTGTGTATACCATCTGCCTCCCAATCCCACTTCTGGCAATTTATTCCACAGAACTGGTCCCAAGTGTGTTAAATGACTTGTCCACCAAGTTACTCACTGCAGAATCGTTTGTCATAGCACCTGAAAGGAGGCCAGCCACTGTGGAGTTAACCTTCAGGGCCTCTGAAGGGGTCTTGGCTCACTTTTCTGTGATTCCAGATCAAAGGATATGACCCAGACAGAAACCGTTTTATCCACAGAGGCAAATTTTTGCATCAACTGTTAAACAGTGCATATGCCAGGTCAGTTATATACAAGACAAGGTAGAAGTTTAATCTGCCAAGTTAAACTTGTCCTTTGGAAGGAATGTAACAAGTTAGTTTGCATGTGTGATGTAACAGTATATGTGTTAAACTATCAAAGTGTTTTGAATACCAGTTTAGGGGCACCACTAAAGAACATCTGTCCATGGGGCGGAACTGGGGGTGATACGTAAGCAGTCTCCTGACCACAGCCACGAGCCTAGCCTCCTAAGTCTTCTGTGCTTCAGCAGTTTTCAGGTAAAAAGCTGTGATTACTTTAAGCAAACCCTTGCTCCAGCAGAAAAGCCTATCGTAGACCAAAATGGACTAGACCAGGTCTCATTCATTTAGGGAACTGCAGCCTAGAGCTGTGCTGTCATTAGGGCTGGACAAACACTGTAATTACCAGGTACCTCCCAAGAGTGGAAAGGCCAGACCCTTCTAGGCTTCCACACAGAGCAACTGCAAAATGTGCTCCAGAGGCAGGCAGGACAAGCTCAGAAGTGTGTGTGTATGTGTGTGTGCATATGTGTGCAAATTCTACCCATGTGCCTGCAGTAAAAGGTGGTAACAACGCTGACCACGGGGGCGGGGGTTGGGCGCGGGGCGGGGGGAGGGGGCGAGCGCAGGGGGAAGGGATGCAGTAGGCGCGAGGCCAGCAGTAACTTGGATGGAGAGAGAGGCAAGCTCCAAGTACTTTACAGGTCATCACAAAATCAACAATATTCTAAAGCAGACCTTACACACAGCTGGGTAAGGGAAACCACAAGGGCCAAATTAATGGATTATGCAAACCGGAAAAACCATTTAAGCGAAACAAGCATGCTAGTCCTGGTTTTGTGTCGCTTTGACGAAAAGAATTACTTTTATCTGTGGAATGCCGGTGGTGAAAGCCCGGTGGAGACTAAGTCTCCCACCAAAGAAGTTAAACCGTCATTTGCTGGGGGACGTGGATGAAAGAGCCTGTGGGCTGAAGCTGGGATTCTTGGGTGATGTGACAAAATCATACTCGCTGCCTGCTGAGTGATACTGACCTGCTTGCTCACAAGGTTGGCGGGTCAGCACCGTGAACATCTCTCCTTCCAGCTGCAGGTGAGAGAACATAGAATGACGGCGCGAACTTGGTCCCTGACTTAAGTTCCGAAAACTTGCACCGCGTTAAAGCACAAACCCACTTCACTTTTTCCAAAGGAAAGCCTTCTGAGGGCCAGATGAACCTAGAACTTCCCAGGCAGACCCAAAGCTGGGCTTATATTCTAGAGTTATTTCTCGCCAACCCCCACCTCCCTCCATGCAAAAAGGAAGAACGGACTTGCTGAAATTTTAAATTAAAATATTTTTCTAAGAAGTCGAGCTTCTCCTGCAGATTTTTCCACCTGTACACACCTCCTGGGGCAGAACAAATCTTCAACCTATTATCAACATTCACAGTCTGAGGCAGGGCTGTTTTTCAAAGCACGCCAGCAAGGGAGGTTTCTTTGTGTGTTCGCGGCTTGCGAGCCCGAGGTCGCCCTTTCAAGATCCAGGACGAGTATCTGTCGCTGCTGGCTGGCGACCATTGCAAGAGGATGTCGGGCCCCCGGCATCCAGCGCCCCAGGATCTAGGAGGCCCCACTCTGGACTGAATCCCCACAAGAGTCAAGGCATCCAAGCTCCCGGCGCTCCTTTGGACCCGAAGAAGCGCTCGGTTAAAGACGCATCCACCTCTCCGGGGGCCGCATGGATCACCTCCCCACGGCCCGAGGACGTGGGGCTCGCGTACTTCTGTCCCTCCCTCCGGCCCCCTGAGGAATTCGATTCCGTTTCCTTCCCTCCCAGATTTCAGCCCCACGAAGCTTCCCACTCCTTCTGCAGCGGCTCAGACGCGGGGTCCTCTCCTCACCTGTGCGCAGACGACCGGAGGAAGGCTACTGGCGCTGCCGCAGTGCTAGCCGGCAGACAGAGCGCCAGGGGCTCCTGCGGAGGCGGGGCTGGGGCGGGGCGGGGCGGGGCTTCCGTGTCCTGGGCCCGCCCCCTGGTCCTGGCCAAGCACCTCTTCACCTTCCCTCTTACAGTTCACTATCATGCGGAATGGGGGCGGGGAGGTTTGGGAACCGCAGCGGGGCCTTGGCTCTTCACTAGCGATCCCGCCAGGGCCTACCTGGGGAAAGTGGGGCGGGGGTGATGTCTTCTACATGCTGCCCTCTTTGATGTCAAAGCCAAGAGCCTTTTGACTTATCTGTTAGTTTCCTTCACTGTTACCCCAAGCCTCAGTAGAGGGGAAGTGGGGTCAGGGCAGGGTAGAGACTAGGCACTCTGTGGGTGTGCTCCATCTTTCCGTGACGTCGAGGACACCTGTAAACACCTGTAATGTTGGGGGTGAGACAGGTAAGCAGACTGGTCCCTGGGTCACTTGGACCAGGAGAGCAAAGTAGTACAGAATCCTTCCCTCTTGAGTCCTTCCCTCTTGAGTGAGTGAGTGAAGTCGCTCAGTCGTGTCCGACTCTTTGCGACCCCATGGACTGTAGTCTACCAGGCTCCTCTCTGCACATGGGATTTTCCAGGCAATAGTACTGGAATGGATTGCCATTGCCTTCTCCAGGGGATCTTCCCAACCCAGGGATCGAACCTGGGTCTCCCGCATTGTAGACAGACGCTTTACCGTCGGAGCCACCAGGGAAGTCCCTCTTAGCTTAGCAGAACTGCCTTCACTATGCCCAGGGACATTCTCACTAGTTACTGAGCAATGCTCTCCTTCACTGCATTTTTATAGGCCAAAATTCAGTCCAAGCACTTCTTAGAAGAGGCCAAATAGGAAAAGTGACAAAGATGCAGCCATTCACATGCCCCAGGAGTCTGTTTTTAATGCACCAGCAGGCTGCCTTGTGGCCCCTCTGAGTGACCCCAAGGACTCTTGGAATGATCCCAGCAAGATGCATAATAAGCAGGCTTCTGTTGAATCATCCCTCTTTGTGGCTCCTGAATTTTTGAAAGGAGTTGCTGAGACCTCGACTATGTCCTTGGGAGCTAGGCCTGTATGCCACTGGTTTTCTGTCCTGTGCAGGTAGGGCCAAACCCTTCACGAGACAAAAGGGCCTTCAGAGAACAGTGCCCTTGTTTTTTGAGACTTTTGAGCCCAAAGAGGAGGGTCCCAAGCTGGGTGTGTGTATGTGGGTGCGCACACACACAAGCATGCAAGGGCACCAGTCATTCACCCTAAGTCTGATGGACATGGACTGTTGAACAGGATTTGTACAGAGTCTAGAGTGGGGCATTCAGTAAATACTTGCTGAATTGCAAGGCTTCTTTTCATTGAAAGCGGTGCGTCGATGAAACTCAAGGCTTAGGACTGAAAGATGAAGGACTCTCTGCACCCAGGGGGTCATAAACCCACAAACAGCTGCTGACGCTGCCCCTAGACCTGGGGTCAACACTGGCTCGAAGGGATGAATAACTGACCTTAACATCCCCTAGGGTTTCCCAGCAGCTGAGAAGAGTTTCCTGGGCCTAAAACTTTGATATCTTTAAATTGGACTTTTTAAACCAAGCAATAGCAAAGCTAAAACTATCTGTGAATGACTATTGTCAAAAAGAGCACAAAAACAAATGTTGGTGAGGATGTGGAGAAAGGGGAGCCCTCATACATTGTTGATAGGAAGGTAAACTGGTAAAGCTACTGTGGAAAACAGTATGGAGATTCTTCAAAAAAGCTAAACATAAAGCTACCATAAGATGCAGCAGTTCCCCTAAGCTGGAAAGGATACATGCAGCCCAATGTTCATAGCAGCACTACTTATAATAACCAAGATATGGAAGCTACCTCAGTGTCCATCGGCAGATGAATGGTTAAGGAAACTGTGATGTGTATGTGTGTGTGTATAATATTACCCATAAAAAGAACAAAATTTTGCCATTTGCAGCAACATGGATGGACTTGGAGAGCATTGTGGTTAGTGAAATAAGTCAGAGAGAAACAAAGCACTGTTTGATATCACTTATATATGAAATCTAAACATACAACAAACTAGTGACTATAACACCACCATCAAAAAAGATCTATGATACTCCATGTTGGAGAAGCTGTGGGGGAAACAGGCCTTTCTGAAGCTTCTGGGATGTGACATGCCCTGGTTTGTTCCCACCTCCTCAAAGCTTTTTGCTAGTTTGTGCTCTTCTCCCAGGAGTTTCTCAACAAGTAGTCCTGGGCCCTCTTTTCTCCTCGCTCTGTCCTCTCTTCTTAGGTAATCTCATCCATGCCCACACCTTCTATTCACAAAAGCCCCTCCAAAACATGTCTCCTGCTCAGGATTCCCCCCTTGAGCTGTAAACTTAGAGAACTGGAGGTTTGACTTCTTTGGATGTCTTAAAAGGCATCTCAGTTTATGAGGCTTCAAGCTGAATTCCTTATCTTCCCCCACCAGATCATCACCGCCTCCAAAATTTTCTCATTTCAGTGGATGCCCCTGCTCATCCACTTGGGCAAGCCAGCAACCTGAGGGTTATCTTAGATAATCTTTGCCTCATTCCTCATAATCAGCCACTAATTACTGTGGATATTAACCTCTTAATTATCTCTGCAATATGTACTCTATCTTCACCACCACCACAGTCTGAGCAAGGGTTTCGTGGTCTTTGGCGCTATTTGTATTTCAGGCCAGATAATCCTTTGTTGTGGGGTCAGTTCTGTGTATCATAATTTAGTAACATCCCTGATCTTCACCCACTAAATGCCAGTGACATCCCTCCACACATAGTGGAACCACCAAAAATGTCTCCAGACATTGCCAAGTGTTTTCTAAGGGGTGAAATTTCTCAGTTTGAGAACCACTGGTCTAAGCTACCCTTGTCTCTCTCCTGGACGTGGGCAGTGGTCTCACTTTCTTCCTTTCTGATCCATTTTCCCATCGCTGCCACCCTCCTCTTTTCAAAAGACAAATCTCACTGTGTCAGCCCTGTCCTTAACAGACACTTCTGTGCCAGCCATTTCTCAACCGATACAGACTCAAATCCTCAGTATAACCTAGAAGGTCCTGCTCTGTCTGGTCCCAATCATCCTTTCTCTGACTCTTTTAGTCTCATCCTTCTTCTTACTTTATGCCCCGAGGGCACGCCAGCTTTCTTTGAATTTTTAAAATTTGTTAATTTGGCTGTGCAGGGTCTTAGTTGTGGCATATGAGATCTTTAGTTGCGGTGTGCAAATGTTTAGTTGTGGCATGTGGGATCTAGTTCCCTGCCCAGGGATTGAACCTGGACCCGCTGCATTGGGAATGTGGAGTTTTAGCCATTGGCCCACCAGGGAAGTCTCCAGTTTTTCAAATATATTTCCTCCTGCCATAGGCCAGTTGCACATAATTTCCTTTGCCTTTGCCTAAGGGACAGGGTAGTGTCTGCCTCTTCTTTTATTTTTCCCTAACTAACTCTGGTTTATACTTTCATTCTCAGCTCAGTCACATCCACCCTTCAGTTACATGCTCCCTCAGTGGGCTTTTCTTTCCTTCCGCTGTGGTTTCATTATGGTAGTTGTGGAGCAAGTGACACGTATTGCCTCCCACCAGGAGCAGCAGTACCAGGGTGTCAACCCACCACATGGTTTGCAGGTGTCAGGGTCACCAAGAAAGAGGGAACTTACACAGGCTCTGGATGGAACAACGCTTTCCCCCCCATAAAGAGACAGAGCAAGAGCAGCTTCAACAGCCAGCATCCATCCCCTGTGGTCAGCGGGTCTCACTCCACAGCCCAGAGTAAGACAGGGAGATGGTGCATGAACCCCTTTTCTGCTGCAGGTGAAGGACACCCCTTCCCGCATATGGGTTTGAAATTCAAAAAGGTGGGGACATGCCTGAGCCACATGCTCAAGCAGAACAAAAAAAGTACACATCAAACCTGGAACAGGGGAAGATGTTCCAAAACAAAGAAGTATGGCTGGTACAGGCTGTAGGGCTTTTTCTCTTTTTGTAAGGAAGTGTTCCAGGCCCAGGGCAACCCTTCCAGGCAGGAGGCAGGAAGCTGCGTGTGACTGCCTTTCCCAACAATGATTTCTGATGAGTCTGTCTCTGCCTACTAGATGGTAAATCCCATGCAAGTAAAAACCATGCCATTTTTACTCACCATGATATTCTTAGTGTCTACCACAGTCAAGCAGCTAGTAAGATTTCAATAAATATAAGTCAAATGGACAGGATGGTGTCTCACAAATGGAGGATATTAACCCTTTGACTATCTTATGTGACACATACTTTCCCCCAGTTTTCTATTTAAGACTCAGCATTTTTATAAGCTACTGCTGTCTTTCTGACTGCATGTTGCAGCTTGAAGTCTTTGAGTTGAACAAAGCATATCTAATTGGAGATAGTTCATAGTTGCTCAAAGACCAGAGGGACAACTGGGTTATCCAAAGGAGTGTTAAACTAATATTTAGGAAACCCGACTTCTCAGTCTCAGCTCTAATTACCAGCAGGTAGATGGCCCTGAACACATCTCTAGACTTTCTGGATCCTCAGGTTGTTGGTGTTTTGTTTGTTTGTTTTTTTTTTTTACCTGTGAAATGGAGACAGTAGTTAGCATCTGTCTATGATTCCATTATTTTTGAAAGCTTGAGGCTAGAGATATATACATCATTAGTGGATGGGAATGGTTGGAGTTTGGACAGAGACTAGAGATGACCAGGAGTAATGGAGCCTCAAGATGGAAGCCAAATTGCCAGAGGTCATGAAGAGTGGTTAAGGAGGAAGTGGAGCAGGTGTGTGTGTGTGTGTGTGTGTGTGTGTGTGTGTGTGAGCATATGCCCCAGATGACCTTAATTCCTGCTCTCTTCTAAAGCAGTCCTCACCTTCACTGTTAGAACCAAACTTAAATCCCACTGTAATTCATCACCTCATGTTTCTTAATGTTCTTTTGCTGCTCTAATGAATTAAGTAAAGCAAAAGAAACAGTTTTCTCTGAACTTATGGTATGTAACATTTTTATGTGGATGATTTAGAGCATATATATATATATATATATATAAATATATAAATATACATATATATATGGAGTTGGAGTTATTGTGAGGAATTGGCTCATGTGGTTATGAAGGCTGAGAAGTCCCAGGATCTGCTGTTTTTGACAAACTAGAAACCCAGGAGAACCAATGCTGTACTTCTAGTCTGAGGCTGAAGGCCTGAGAACCAGGAGAGCTGATGGTATAATTTCAATGTTTCAGTTTGAGTCCATGTCTGAAGATAGGAGAAGACTAATGTCCCAGCTCTAAAACAGTCAGGCAGAAAGTACACTGTCCCCATTCTGCCAGTATTTGTTTAACCAGCTGAGCATTTGAAGATCCAGTCAAGCTAACACACAAAATTAACCATTATGAAATCCAATTGCCTCTTCTTGAATTTTATGATTCTGGTCCCAGATCCAAGACTTGCCTGGGTGGTATCATATAGGGCAAGTCGTGCCTTGCATTAAGTGTTCTGGGCTTGAAAAACCTCGTTCTAACATGCTTTTGTGGAAGACATTCAGGAAGATTGACAAATGTGCTTTGGGACAATGGCTCTAGAGTCTCATATATAAAGGAGAAAAGCAATTTAGAACCAGATGGGTGACATTAAAACCCTAGATCAAAAAAAACCAAAAAACAAAAAAACCCTAGATCAGTGCATGATTCCAGGTGATGTGGAGGCTCAGAAGATGAATAAATCCTTCCCCTGTGGTAGCTCACTGCGAGTCTCCAACCTCCTGCACCTACTCCAGTGCCAGACCTCACTGAATGCCCCAGCTTTCATGCAGCACCTTCCACCCCTTTGACCCTTCTTTCTTTCTAGACTCATAAGCCCACTCAGTGGACCAGCCCAGTATATTCCACCTCACAATTGCCTCCACCCCACTTCCATTTTCCATTCACTTAAAAAATCTGACTTAGTGGTCTCGTGTTCCAAACCACGTGTTCTAGGTTCCGGGTCTGGGCAGGAAATGAGTGACACCTGGGGGATTGAGTTCACTCCTGTCCTTCACCCTCTCATTCCAGCTCTCTGATCACTGGTTCAGACTTTTTCCCAGCCTCCAAGGATCTGCCCCACCTTCCCCTCTTAGCCATCTTACTTAGTTTTCACTTTTTTTTTTTTCAATCATGGACCCTTTCTGCAGTCTGGTGAACTGATGGACATTCTCAGAATCTTTTTTTTTTTTTAATGTATAAATTAAAAAATTGCAAAGAAATCTTTATGTTGAAATGCATTTTAAAAATGTTTTAAAAATCAGATTTGTGTTGTATGTATTTCTTTATTAACTCATTAAGTCATGAGGTCCAGTAGCAGCTCTAATGCCTGGTTTAATTTCAAAGTGTGATGAGGTAATGTGACATGAAAATATCTGTGATTTCTCTTGGTGACAAAATCACAGGTCTTGCCAATACCATTATGCTTTGTTGACTATATTCATAATTGAAGGAAGCACTTTTTATCTTTCCTGAAGATAAAAAAGTATACCCCCCTGCCCCATGCAAGGACGTAAGCCCCTCTGAGTTTTGTCTGTGGACTCCAGTTTAAGAACCTGCTGAATGATTCTTATAGCACAACTGTGGGTTTCTGGCTCAAAATCTTTTGACGACTCATTCATTCAACAATCAATTCTCACTGCCTACTGAAATGTCTATCATCCTGGCATTCAAAGATCTGCTTCTGCCAATTAATTTCTTTTCTGCCTTAAAAAATTTACTGATATTGTGTATACTATTCTTTTGCCACTTGCCTTTTTCATTCAAAAGTTTTTCCCCCCTGAGATTTATCCATGTTGTTATCTATTTTGTTGCTGTTGTTTATGGATAAGTCATGTCTGACTCTTTGTGACCCCGTACACTGTAGCACGCCAGGCTCCTTTGTTCTCCACTATCTCCTGGGGTTTGCTCAAATTTATATCCATTGAGTATAACCATGGTAGTTAAAACCCCTGAAAAATAAAACCTCTCTGGGGTCTGAGGAACGTGTGTTCTAGGCCAATTCTACCTGAGTCATAGACTGACATGTACTAAACCTCCCTTAGACTTGGGCCCTGTCCATGCAGGGACCGGGCAGGCATGCGCAGCCCAGTCAAAGCCTTTCAGGCGGGGTAAGATTTACAAACAGGTGCCTCACTTGTCCCTTTGGGCACCAATTTCGATTGCAATCTCCTTCCATTTGTTATCACCTGATTTAGGGGGATGGAATTCTACACTCCTTGTTGGAATATGCCTAACTTCCTTCTTCGCTTGACTGGCTTTAAATTATCTTTTTTTCTGCCTGATCGGCTCCTACATTATTCTCATAGTTTTCTTGTTTGGCTATAGCCACAGCTCTATTGTTAGTTTATTAACAGTCTTCTCTACAAGGTGACTTTGTTTATAATTACAGCTAATTTTTAAAAACGAATTCCTCCTTTCTACTTAAAAATTTTTGTTGTCCTTTTTAACTTCTTGAGCAAAATGGTTAGCTTATTATCTTGTAAAATTCCTGTCTTCTATATATATATATATATACCTGAGATTACATTCCAAGGCTACACTCTTTACTTCAAATGCCACTTCAGCTACGTTCCACAAGTTTTCATAAAGAACATTTTTGTTATAATTCAGCTCTAAATATTTTGTGATTTATATTATGATATTCTTTGACCCACTGATTTTTTTAAAATGTCTTTTCTTAGTTTCCAAAAGTATGAGGTTTGGGAACAAAATTTTTCTTTTTTTAAACTTTTTATTTTGTTTTGGGGTATAGCAGCTTAACAATGCTGTGATAGTTTCAGGTGAAGAGCAAAGGGACTCAGCCATACATATACATGTATCCCTTCTCCCCCAAATTCCCTGGGAGCAAAATTTTTATAATTGCTTTAGAGTTATATTATACTACAGTTAGTGAATTTAGTGTGTATGATAGTTTTAATATTGCCTTTGTGGTCATGTACTTTGTCAAAAGTGTAGATAATTTATTGGACTCCCAATGGCACTAGTGTAAGGAACCTGCCTGCCAATGCAGGAGACATCAGAGACGCAGGTTTGATCCCTGGGTCAGGTGGATCCCCTGGAACAGAGCATGGCAATCCACTCCAGTGTTCTTGCTTGGAGAGTTCCATGGACAGAGGAGCCTGGCAGACTACAGTCCATAGGGTTGCAAAGAGTCAGACGTGACTGAAGCAACTAAGCATGAATAGACTAATGCTTTTAGGATTCAGCTGGAAAATGTTTATATGCATAACGTTCCTGGTGTTGGAGTATAGTTTTTAAGTTTCAGCAAATGAGCAGAGTCCAGTGACTGCCTACCACAATAGAGCCAAAACCATTCTAGCAACCTCTACTGCTCTTTTGTAGTCAACCTCTTCCCTCACCGCCAAAGCACATAATCTGTTTTCTGCTCCTTTCATTTTGCTTTCTCTAGAATGTCATGTAAATAAAACCATAAACTATGTGACTTGTTAAGTCCGACTACTTTTATTTAGCATAATGCATTTGAAGTTCATCCACATGGTTGCATGTGTCAATAATTCATTCATCTTTATTGCCGGATTGTATTTCATTGTATGGATATACCACAGTCTGTCTATCCATTCACCAGCTGAAGGACATTTGTAAGATTTTAAATAACACTGTATGTTTTAAATTACTGGGAGTAGAAGATGATATACATCCATTATATGAAGCTTTTTGTGTTGTTCAAATTCTCTATAGACTTAGAAAAATGTCATCTGTTGGGTCTATCACTTTCTGGGAGAGATATTTTAAAACCTCCCACCATGAAAGTATATTTGCTGTTGTCTCCTTATAACCCCTGTGGTGTTTTATTTTTATATGAGAAGCCTATGCTGTTAGTTTCATACAGGTACAGGATTGTTATATCTTCCAGGTGACGTGTTCCTGTTACCATTAAGCAAAATTCCTCTTTATTCCTAATAATGTTTACTAGGAATGTTTATTCCTAATAATCTTTATGAAGATTGCCATGCCATTTGCCCCGACCCCAGATACATTCCCCGCCTTCTCTTCCCTGCTCTGGCCCACAGACTGCATCAGCCAAGCTCTCTTGCCAGCTGCCTTGTAGTTAGGTCGCCAGTGGGAGGCAGGAGTTGTAGAATGGAGGAGAAAGAGGTCAAGTATTTCTTGTTCCGCCCTCCTCCATCTAAGCTACATTATCTGGTGGAAGCCATGTTCCTCCATGGCTGATGGAGATCTCTCCTCGGGGTTCAAGCATACTCTGAGGTCTGACAAAGCTTATTCCTCCTGTCATTTCCAGCCTGAGAGTAGCAACAGCTTGTCTCTCTGTTTTTCTTGCCTATTTATTTCCTGAATTCCACCTCCCTACGTGGTTTGTCCCTAAGCCATCTTATCTGGATTCTGCTGGGATGCAGGTTTTATGTACTTTTTTAAAACCACTCCATGTTTAAGGTAAATTTGTAACTGCTGATACATGTTTATTTATTTTCTATCATCTTATTTAGTGATCTTCATTTTCTGTGCTTTATCTCTGTCTTTGCTTCTTTTTCCCCTCTTTCCTGCCTTTCCAAATTGAGTTTTCTTTATTCCCTTATTTTCCATTCACCAGTTTTGAATATATACATTATATTTTTATTCATTTGTTGGTTACTGTGATGTAGTAAGAAATATATACTTGGTCCCTGCTCTTGGTTCCTGACACAGAGTTCCTAAATCCATTGGAAGTTCCTAGGTGATAGAAACATCTTTTGTTCTAATGAGACAAGTCTTGCTAGACTCATGGATGGCTGGTCACCACGAAAGTCAAACTTGACTAGAAGCTTGGAACTTTCAGCCCCTGCCATCCTCCTGGGAGGAGAGGGACTGCAGATTGAGTTAATCATCAATCATAGGGACTTCTCTGGTGGCTCATTGGTAAAGAATCCACCTGCCACTGCAGGAGACACAGGTTTGATCCCTGGTCCAGGATCCGGGACATTGCAACTAGAATAGCCCCAACTTGCCATAACTAGAGAAAAGCCCACACAGCAGTGAAGACCTAGCACAGCCAAAATTAATTAATTAAAAAAGGAGTGAGTTGGGAAACATATCCATGTGCCAAGAGGGTGGCTCATCCCAATTCCACTGCCCCTGCAACATTTCTGGTTCTCATCTTATGTACTTATTTATCCAACTGATCATCTGTATCCACTATTATATCCTTCATAATAAATTGATAAATGTGTTTCCCTATAGCAAATTATTAAACCTGAGAAGGTTGTGGGAACCCCCAATTAGTAGCCAAGCAAATCAGAGAGCTTTGGGTGACAACCTGAGACTGTGATTGGCATCTGAAGCAGAGGCAGTCTTGTAGAACTGAGCCCTTAATCTATGTAGTCTGCACTAACTCCAGGTAGTTAGTATCATAATTGAATTCTGGGGCATCCAGACAATACCGAGAATTAGTGTGGAGAAAAAACTTGCACACATTTGGGGTCAGAAGTGTTGAGATCAGAGGAAAAATGTTCTTTCCTTCCTTTCAGCTACTCTTTTGTCTTTAACATGTATGCTCTGCTATGTAAAATATATGCTTGATGAAGATAATCTGTGTCTTTATTTTACTCCCAAAGAGTACACAATCTATAAAATGCAGTCACTCTGATCCCCTCTCCCATCCACCACTTTTGTTGCGATTTATCCGTTGTATTAGTTTACTCAGGTTACCATAACAAAACAGGACACATTGGATGGCTTGTTGTCATGCTTAATCACTCAGTCGTGTCTGACTCTGCGACTCCATGGACTGTGGTCTGCCAGCCTCCTCTGTCCATGGGATTCTCCAGGCAAGAATACCAGAGTGGGTAGCCATTTCCTTCTACAGGCGATCCTCCTGAACCATGGATCAAACCTAAGCACATTCTTTTTTTTTTTTTTGGCTACACGGCATGTGGGATCTTAGTTCCCCAACCAGGGAATGAACTCGTGACTCTTGCAATGGAAGCATGGAGTCTTAACCACTGGACCACCGGGAAAGCCCCAAATTCAGTGGTTTAAACAATAGGAATTTATTTTCTCACAGTTTTGGAGGCAAGAAGTCCAAGATCAAGGTGCCGTCAGGGTTAGTTTCTGGTGAGAACCTGCTTCCTGGCTTACAGATGGTCACCTTCTCTCTGTGTCCTCTCATGGCCTTCCCTGCATGGATGAGAGAGAGAAAGAGAGAGAGCGAGAGAGAAGGGGGGGGTCTGGTGTCTCTTCCTCTTCTTATAATATACATTTGGATAGTTTATCACTTGGTAAATGAATTTTTTAAGGCAACTGAGAGGTGACTGAAATGAACATTTCTATGGAGAGATCTGGTCTCACTTGATTTCATGAAATAGTCCCCAAATAATAATAACCATGAAATGTATACACACATATACTCTAGCACATGCACTTTAAAAATACAAAAGCAGAACCTGTCAAGGAAGAATTTTCCCCGTTAGCCGCATATCCACATATTCCCGAGAAGCTATTAGTCCAGTTTTCCCAGGGTGAGTCTGGGATCCATGTGGAGGTTTATGAAAATGTGAAATGCTGGGCTGGGTGAAGCACAAGCTGGAATCAAGATTGCTGGGAGAAATATCAATAACCTCAGATATGCAAATGACACCACCCGTATGGCAAAAAGCAAAGAACTAAAGAGCCTCTTGATGAAAGTGAAAGAGGAGAGTGAAAAAGTTGGCTTAAAACTCAACATTCAGAAAACTAAGATCATGGCATCCAGTCCCATCACTTCATGGTAAATAGATAGGGAAACAATGGAAACAGTGAGAGACTTTATTTTTGGGTCTCCAAAATCACTGCAGATGGTGACTACAGCAATGAAATTAAAAGACACTTGCTCCTTGGAAGAAAAGGTATGACAAACCTAGACAGTATATTAAAAAGCAGAGAAATTACTTTACCAACAAAGGTCCATCTAGTCAAGGCTATTGTTTTTCTAGTAGTCATGTATGGATGTGAGAGTTGGACCATAAAGAAAGCTGAGCACTGAAGAATTGATGCTTTTGAACTGTGGTGTTGGAGAAGACCTTGAGAGTCCCTTGGACTGCAAGGAGATCCAACCAGTCCATCCTAAAGGAAATCAGTCCTGAATATTCACTGAAAGGACTGATGCTGAAGCTGAAACTCCAATACTTTGGCCACCTGATTCGAAGAACCAACTCATTGGAAAAGACCCTGATGCTGGGAAAGATTGAAGGCAGGAGGAGAAGGGGACGACAGAAGATGAGATGGTTGGGTGGCATCACCTACTCAATGGACATGAGTTTGAGTATGTTCAGGGAGTTGGTGATGGACAGGGAAGCCTGGTGTGCTGCAATCCATGGGGTTGCAAAGAGTCAGACATGACTGAGCGAATGAACTGAACTGAATAAAGGAAAGGAAAAATAAAAGAATAAGATAAATTGGGAGTTCCCTGATGGTTCAGTGGTTAGGACTTGACGCTTTCATCCTTGTGGCCCAGATTCAGTCCCTGTTTGGGGAACTAAGATCCTCCAAGCTGAGCGACATGGTCAGAAAACAAAAACCAAAGGACCAAAAAAAAAAAAAAAGAGAGAGACTGGAATGGATAAATTGCCCCATTGAATTCATTTCTGTCAATTGTTTTCTTCTTTCTAAAATGAACATATTTCTGTAAGGAAGAAAACAGATTTTAATGGAAGAATAAAGCAATCTCTTCTGCTTGCTCCTCAAAGCCTGGCTTCCTCACCTTGCACCCCTCAGAGTAACTCCCCAGGGGGTGCTCTAAGCCCTTGAATGTACTCTTTTTGCTGTAACATTAAGGGGAGACAATAAAACTCATTATTGCTCTTTTGGAGAAAATAGTTTTGTTTTTGTTTTGGTTCACCATTTTTAAACATCTTTCTAGCCTCTTTGGGTAGTGAGGGAATGGGGAAATTTGCAAAAATGTTATGCACAAGATTTTCTTTCCCTGAGGTTTTACAAATTTGAAGAATGCAAATAATTGATTAATTCTTGTATGCTAAGTCTGAAGCCCTGTGTCCCTGACCTTTCTGGGCACTCTCTATCAGAGGCCCAAATAAGCACAGCTAAAGGTTTTATCAGTGTTACTGGTACTACTAGATATGATGAGGATGTGTGTCACTAGCATGACTCAGCTCAGGAGTTCCCACCTCCTCAGGTACAATTATAGGGTTTCCACCACTGTGGGTGTCCAGGATCTCAGCCAGGTTTACGTCTTCCTGGGGTATTCCTGGGTGGAGTTGAATGTGACAGGGCACTCAGATAGGGACAGAACCAAGTCCCATTGCAGTTTTGGGTTTTGCTTCTTTGAGAAATCACCAGGTGAAGAGCTGAGGCATCCAAGGTGAGATTCTGATGCAAAAAAAGGAAAACTGGTTCAGCCGGTGAGACCTCAGACTTCTGATGGTGCCTTTCACAACGGTCCTGCCCAGCACAGCTGCATGGCATGCCATTCACATGGACTTCAGCCTTGACGTCATGCAGCATGCAACCTACACAACCAAACGCAGTGACCTGGGCTTGACTGGACGCGCAGGCTTCCCCTCAGTCCCTACTTCTTTCCTGTTTATGTCCAGAACTTCTACAGGGTCAACTTCCAAGCTTGGAAATCTGCATGTCTACCTTCTTGAGCTGCTCAAACAGTCCTTGTGGGACTGTTGGAAGACACAATTCTTCATGCCTTTAGGAACTGTGAACAGGTTTTGGATGCTAATGATTCTGTCTCCGTAATGATGGGCTGTCAAGATTGTTGCTTAGGGGCATCCCTGGTGACTCAGTGGTAAAGAATCCCCCTTGCAATGCAGGAGACACGGGTTTGATCCCTGGTCCGAGAGGATCCCACATGCCGTGGAGCAGCTGAGCCCATTTGCCACAGCTATTGCACCCGTGCTCTAGAGCCCAGGAACTGCAACTGCTGAGCCCATGTGCCACAACCGCTGAAGCCCCTGCACCTCGAGCCTGTGCTCTACAGCAAGGGAGGCCACCGCACAAGAAGCCCATGCACCCAATGAGAAGGCAGCCCTTGTTCATCACAACGAGAGAAAAAACCTGCACGGCCATGAAGAGCCAGCATGGCCAAAAATGAATAAATAAAATACAATTATAAGAAAGGATGGAGGAAATCATTTTTTAAAATTATTGTATAAATATGTGTATTTAAACACATATATAAATATAGAAAATATCTATGGGTGGCTCAGATGGTAAAGAATCTGCCTGCAATGCAGAAGACCTGGGTTCAATCTCTGGGTTGGGAAGATCCCCTGGAGAAGGGAATGGTTACCTATTCCCCTATTCTTGCCTGGAGAATCCCCATGGACAGAGGAGCCTGGCAGGCTACAGTCCCTGGGGTTGCAAAGAGTTGGACACGACTGAGTAACGAAGCACAGCGCAGTAATATGTGTATATTATAATACACATATAATATGTGTACATATATGAATTCATGAATATAAGCCTAGAGTTTGTGTCTAGGGCTAAGAGAGGCATAGGTAGGAACGCCCAAGGGTAGGTCTGTCTCTCTTTCTTTTTTTTTTTTGACTAGTCTCTTTTTATAAACATTACAGCTTAGAGAGATATAATGATTTGGCCAAGAGCCCCCTAATGTGTGATAAAGGTAATTCCTAGCTTGTCTGACCCCATTATGGTGAAACTGTTCTGCGTGATTAGTGATTTCTAGTGAGGGAGGAGAGTAAAATGAGCTTATTGAAGTACACTTTATATACAGTAAAATGCACAAGTCTTAAATGTTTAGTTCAATGAATTTGGAATGTGTAAACACCTCAGAGTTCAAGATACAGAAAATATTCATCACTCCAGAATGTTTCATCATACCTCCTCCCAGGGGTCATCACTGTTCTGATGTTTGTCATCATGAATACATTTTGCATGTTTGAACTTCGTATAAAAGAAATGGCACAGTACGTACAGGATTCCAAGCGTGGCTTCTTACTCTAGGTGATGGGTGTGTGTGTGCTAGTGCATGCTCGTGGGCTGCTGAGTCTTGTTTGCCCTTCTTGTGACACATTAAATATAAAGCCAGAAGTGAACAACACACACTGTGAATGGATGAGCTGAGTCACGGGTGTTCTGTAGATTTTTAATATCTGAGTTTGGGGTGAGGCAACATCTCAAGTGAATTGGCTACATTTATATTTGTTTCAAGCACAATAATGAAAATCAGTGCCTGGGTAAGGTTTATCTGTGTTTAATAACTTCCATTCTTTGATTGCATTAGATGTTCATTTGGAAACAAAATGAATTCCATTGGAAAAGCACTGCTTGAGAAAATGCTTTATCCCACTTGATCATAATGCAGACAGTAATGAGTACTGAAATCTCAAGTTTTTAAGGGCTGGGGGCCATCCTCTGTTTCTTCCGTTTCCTTACAGCACTGTGCTGGGTAGAAACACACCCAAAGGAAAAGGAGAACTGCTAGCTACTGGCCTTGAACTGGGCAGGGAGAGTCTTGCTTTTCCCCTTTCTTTTCTCTCCTCTTTCATTAGTGTTACCATAAGCGTTGGTACAGGCAGAAAAGAGAAAGGCTTCATGTCCTGCAAGTCATCTCTTTTGTCTCTTACAGGCAGCGTAACTAGGTGATACTGATTCAGGCATTGCTATTTCCTACTTGTGTGACTTTGGGCAGGTGACACCCTTTCCGTGCCTCCAGTTACTCAGCGAGGAACTGTGATGAACATTGGGGTGCAGATATCTTTTTGAATTAGAGTTTTCACCTTTTCCGGATATATGCCCATGGCCCAGGAGTGTAATTACTGGATCGTATGGTAGCTCTATTCTTAGTTTTAAAAGGAACCTCCTTACTGTTCTCCATAGTGGCTGTTACAAGTTTACATTCCCACCTACAATGAAGGAGGGTACCCTTTCCTCCAAATGTTCTCCAGAATTTGTTAATAATGTTTTCTTTTCTCCAGTTTACTTTATTGTAAGAATACAATGTATAATACATATAATATACAAAACATGTGTTAATCAACTGTTTGTATTATTGGTAAGGCTTCTGGTCAACAGTAGGCTATTAGAAG
Source organism: Bos indicus (assembly GCF_029378745.1). Taxonomy (NCBI): domain Eukaryota; kingdom Metazoa; phylum Chordata; class Mammalia; order Artiodactyla; family Bovidae; genus Bos; species Bos indicus. The sequence goes on along the minus strand of NC_091781.1, from coordinate 13,112,501 downwards.
TTAAGTTTTGAGGGTCAAAAGTTACATGCAGATTTTTGACTGTGTGACGGTTGTCGTCCTTAACCCCCATGTTATTCAGAGTCAACTGTATATAAATACTATAGGATATAGGCTCTCCAAAGGTAGGAATTTTAGTTTTGTTCACTAATGTAAACCAAGAACAATGCCTAGGACAATGTATATATTCAATAAATATTTACGATATGGGTGCAATTTAAAAGATTTGATAAGAATACGGGTGGTGCTTTCAAAAGTAAGAACGTTCAGGACCTAAAAATGTCTTAAAATAGCTCAGATGAGTTTTTGGATATGATCGGGGTGCTGGTTATGTTACATGTTGATGAGAGAACTTTGATAGATTCTTTGGGCTCCAGCTGATGACATGAAGGCAACAAAATTCAGAGGTGAATGAACCACATTCCATCAAAGCCTTTCTCATGTTCTTCTATTTTAAAATTCCTCTGCCTCCTATTGTTATTTTTAGACAAGAGAGCTAAATGCATTCATTTGAATAATGTAATTTAAAAATGATTCTGGAGCAAAGCCAAGAAGTAGTAGTCTGCTAAACTATACTCAACTTAAAATTTTAATTTTGATTTTAAAATTTAGTTAATTAAATTTAATTCTTAGTTTTAACTGTGAAGTTTTATGTTGTTTTTAAGTATACAAATGTCAAACTCTAAAGTCATCACAGTTTAGATGGCATCAGTAATTATACTGATGGCCACAGATATTAGCATGAACTCAGTACCAAAATAAATCAGACTATGGATAATGGGAATCAAAGAAGACAAGCAGTAGGACTAAATAAATGAATATGTTTTGCCTATTTTTTCTTTGAGTTAGTTTTTATTTTGAAATTGTAAGCCAGAAATTGCTCTTCTGGTATAAGAAAAAATATGATGAGCCAAGCAAAGGTGTTTTCTGGCTTTTGCAAAATGGATGAAAATATGAGATATGGGGAAATTAAAAGTTTTCCACCCTTTATTTTTATAGCAAAGATAGAATGTTGCAACCATATCCAAACATTGATAGTATTTTTAGTATTTTTTCATATTTTATTGACCATTGCAGTTTTTGTTTTGGCGAACTGGGTGTACATGTATTTTATTCATTTTTTTTTCTATTAGGTTGCTCACATTTTAAATAATTTTTTTTGAAAAGGTAGAAGATTAAAAATAAATTTTGTATCCAGAGACCCTCCACTTGCTGGGGTTTTAGAGGACTTGACAACATCATGTTACTGGTTGCAGGATCCAGGGTTAGATGGCCTGGCAATGACAACACGGCTGTAACTCCTTTTAGTCTTGCTGTCTGTGTTGTGGGGCACCCAACCACAGACTTTACAGGCAAGGGCTGACCCTCTCAGTGTCTGCGTGTTACAGAACCGAACTTGAGTCAGTTCACCTGATGTACAGCAAAGCCAATCTACTGATGTGGGGTTGTGGGGAAACTCCTTGCAAAGTACCCGACCGGGGGCCAAGCAAGGAGAATGGGCAGCTCTTGCTCCAAAGATCTGAACTCCCTGATGGTTTTCGGGCAAGGTTTTTTAAAGACAAAGTGAGTTGCAAGGTGCATGATCAGCTTGGGCACATCCTTCTGACTGGTTGGTAGTGAGATAATGGCATGATGTTTTGGGAATCTCAGTTATCAACCTTCTGGTTCCGACTAGTCCGATGTCTACCTACTGGTGGTCAGCATGCAGTTAGCTTCTTCCACCTGGTAGAGGTTTTAGTATCTGCAAAACAATGGAAGGATATAGGTCAGAATATTATCTAAAGGCCGTGAGGAGGAATGAAAAGTCCTTGAGTTTGTTTTATGGCTAAACTGTTATTATTTTGCTTGATTGGCTGTTTTCCTTTATTTATGCATTTTCTAACTTCTCTGAGAAATTAATTTTAATTTAAAATTAAAATTGCTCTTTGGAATTTGAAGTTAAAGCCTCTCTACAAATAAGAGGTGGGGGACATGGTGGGGGGAGTGTGTCCCCAGGAAAGGCCCTGAAGGGTCCTGCTTGGTTTCCTATGGATGCCAGTGCACCAGAAGGAAGGTCCAGGCTCTGAGGACAAGCTGCATGAACACTGCCATTCATGGAAGATGAATTCTGGCTGCTCCAGGAAGCCCACAAGGACATGTTCTGCCCTGACAGAGTCACTTGAGCCACCATGGAGAGATGGCAAGTGCCCCTTCATCCAGGACACTTGCCTCTATGATGCTTCCTCAACCTGGGGCCTGGATCCAGAAGCTGGACCAGAGTGGGCACAGAGGGCTGCCTTGGACCTGCCCCTCTGCAAAGACAGCTGTCAGCCCTCGTGGGAAAATTGCTGCACCTGCTTCCTCCGGAAGTGTACCACACAATGTAACCAGTGTCCCGTGGGGCTTCCTGTCACCCCTTCGACTTCAAGTACTTCCCACACCTTCCATTCTACAATGAACTCAAAAGTGGCTCCTACACTGTAAGCCAACTGCAGCCAAGGGAGAGGTCGCTGCACCCAGATGTGGTTTGTTCTGGCCCAGGGAGCCCCACGGAGGAGGTTCTACACTATGACATTGCACTGGGGCTGTGCCCTGTGGGGCTGGCATCTCCTGCTCACTCTACCCCTGATGGTGCTCAGATGAGCTATTTCTACCATCTCCTGCCTGGACATCCCAACTTGTTCAGCCCCACAGCACCCACACCCTCAGTCTCTGCTCAGTCGTGGGGTCTCTGGCAGCCAATTTAAATAAATAGACACCCTTGTCACTCACACAGAAGTCTTGCAAAAGGATATACGATGGAAAGTAATCCTCCCTCCTGTGACAACTGAGTTTAATCGGTTCTTATAAAAATGGGATGAGAAAACCATACACATACCCCAAAGTTCATTGCAGCACTATTTATAATAGCCAGGACATGGATGGAACCTAGATGTCCATCAACAGATGAATGGATAAAGAAGTTGTGGTTCAAATATACAGTGGAATATTAGCCATAAAAACAAATGGAACTGAGTCAGTTGTAGTGGGGTGGATGGACCTAGAGTCTGTCACACAGAGTGAAAAAAGTCAGAAAGAGAAAAATAAATATAGTACATTTGTGCATATGTATGGACTCTTGAAAAATGGTACTGATGAACCTATTTGCAGGGCAGGAATAGAGACACAGATGTAGAGAATGGACTTACGCACACAGTGAGGGAATGAGAGGGTGGGATGAATTGGGAGAGTAGTATTACATATTTAGACTACCGTATGTAAAATAGATAACTAGTAGGAAGCTGCTGTGTAATAGGGGGAGCTCAGCTCAGTGCTCTGTGATGAACTAGAAGGGTGGGAGGGAGGCTCCAGAGGAGGGGTTCAGATCAGATCAGTCGCTCAGTCGTGTCTGACTCTTTGCGACCCCATGAATCACAGCACGCCAGGCCTCCCTGTCCATCACCAACTCCCAGAGTTCACTCACACTCACGTCCATTGAGTCAGTGATGCCATCCAGCCATCTCATCCTCTGTCGTCCCCTTCTCCTCCTGCCCCCAATCCCTCCCAGCATCAGAGTCTTTTCCAACGAGTCAACTCTTCACATGAGGTGGCCAAAGTACTGGAGTTTCAGCTTTAGCATCATTCCTTCCAAAGAAATCCCAGGGCTGATCTCCTTCAGAATGGACTGGTTGGATCTCCTTGCAGTCCAAGGGACTCTCAAGAGTCTTCTCCAACACCACAGTTCAAAAGCATCCATTCTTCGGTGCTCAGCCTTCTTCACAGTCCAACTCTCACATCCATACATGACCACAGGAAAAACCATAGCCTTGACTAGACGAACCTTTGTTGGCAAAATAATGTCTCTGCTTTTGAATATGCTATCTAGGTTGGTCCTAACTTTCCTTCCAAGGAGTAAGCGTCTTTTAATTTCATGGCTGCAGTCACCATCTGTAGTGATTTTGGAGCCCAGAAAAATAAATTCTGACACCGTTTCCACTGTTTCCCCATCTATTTCCCATGAAGTGGTGGGACCGGATGCCATGATCTTCGTTTTCTGAATGTTGAGCTTTAAGCCAACTTTTTCACTCTCCACTTTCACTTTCATCAAGAGGCTTTTGAGTTCCTCTTCACTTTCTGCCATAAGGGTGGTGTCATCTGCATATCTGAGGTTATTGATATTTCTCCCAGCAATCTTGATTCCAGTTTGTGTTTCTTCCAGTCCAGTGTTTCTCATGATGTACTCTGCATATAAGTTAAATAAGCAGGGTGACAATATACAGCCTTGACGAACTCCTTTTCCTATTTGGAACCAGTCTGTTGTTCCATGTCCAGTTCTAACTGTTGCTTCCTGACCTGCATACAAATTTCTCAAGAGGCAGATCAGATGGTCTGGTATTCCCATCTCTTTCAGAATTTTCCACAGTTTATTGTGATCCACACAGTCAAAGGCTCTGGCATAGTCAATAAAGCAGAAATGGATGTTTTTCTGGAACTCTCTTGCTTTTTCCATGTTGGCAATTTGATCTCTGGTTCCTCTGCCTTTTCTAAAACCAGCTTGAACATCAGGAAGTTCACGGTTCACATATTGCTGAACCCCTGCTGATCTGATCTGAACCCCTCCTCTGGAGCCTCCCTCCCACCCCTCTAGTTCATCACAGAGCACTGAGCTGAGCTCCCCCTATTACACAGCAGCTTCCTACTAGTTATCTATTTTACATATGGTAGTCTAAATATGTAATACTACTCTCCCAATTCATCCCACCCTCTCATTCCCTCACTGTGTGCATAAGTCCATTCTCTACATCTGTGTCTCTATTCCTGCCCTGCACATAGGTTCATCAGTACCATTTTTCTATTTTCACCATTTACCTGGCTTGGAGAATTTTGAGCATTACTTTACTAGCATGTGAGATGAGTGCAATTGTGTGGTAGTTTGAGCATTCTTTGGCATTGCCTTTCTTTGTGATTGGAATGAAAACTGACCTTTTCCAGTCCTGTGGCCACTGCTGAGTTTTCCAAATTTGCTGGCATGTTGAGTGCAGTACTTTCACAGCATCATCTTTCAGGATTTGGAATAGCTCAACTGGAATTCCATCACCTCCACTAGCTTTGTTCCTAGTGATGCTTTCTAAGGGCCACTTGACTTCACATTCCAGGATGTCTGGCTCTAGGTCAGTGATCACACCATCGTGATTATCTGGGCCGTGAAGATCTTTTTTGTACAGTTCTTCTGTGTATTCTTGCCATCTCTTCTTAATATCTTCTGCTTCTGTTAGGTCCATACCATTTCTGTCCTTTATCGAGCCCATCTTTGCATGAAATGTTCCCTTGGTATCTCTAATTTTCTTGAAGAGATCCCTAGTCTTTCCCATTCTGTTGTTTTCCTCTATTTCTTTGCATTGATTGCTGAAGAAGGCTTTCTTATCTCTTCTTGCTATTCTTTGGAACTCTGCATTCAGATGTTTATATCTTTCCTTTTCTCCTTTGCTTTTCGCTTCTCTTCTTTTCACAGCTATTTGTAAGGCCTCCCCAGACAGCCATTTTGCTTTTTTGCATTTCTTTTCTATGGGGATGGTCTTGATCCCTGTCTCCTGTACAATGTCACAAACCTCATTCCATAGTTCATCAGGCACTCTATCTATCAGATCTAGGCCCTTAAATCTATTTCTCACTTCCACTGTATAATCATAAGGGATTTGATTTAGGTCATATCTGAATGGTCTAGTGGTTTTCCCTAGTTTCTTCAATTTAAGTCTGAATTTGGCAATAAGGAGTTCATGGTCTGAGCCACAGTCAGCTCCTGGTCTTGTTTTTGCTGACTGTATAGAGCTTCTCCATCTTTGGCTGCAAAGTATATAATCAATCTGATTTCAGTGTTGACCATCTGGTGATGTCCATGTATAGAGTCTTCTCTTGTGTTGTTGGAAGAGGGTGTTTGCTATGACTAGTGCATTCTCTTGGAAAAACTCTATTAGCCTTTGCCCTGCTTCATTCCGTATTCCAAGGCCAAATTTGCCTGTTACTCCAGGTGTTTCTTGACTTCCTACTTTTGCATTCCAGTCCCCTATAATGAAAAGGACATCTTTTTTGGGCGTTAGTTCTAAAAGGTCTTGTAGGTCTTCATAGAACTGTTCAACTTCAGCTTCTTCAGCATTACTGGTTGGGGCATAGACTTGGATTACTGTGATATTGAATGGTTTGCCTTGGAAACGAACAGGGATCATTCTGTCGTTTTTGAGATTGCATCCAAGTACTGTATTTCGGACTCTCTTGTTGACCATGATGGCCACTCCATTTCTTCTGAGGGATTCCTGCCTGCAGTAGTAGATATAATGGTCATCTGAGTTAAATTCACCCATTCCAGTCCATTTCAGTTCACTGATTCCTAGAATGTCGACATTCACTCTTGCCATCTGTTTGATCACTTCCAATTTGCCTTGATTCATGGACCTGACATTCCAGGTTCCTATGCAATATTGCTCTTTACAGCATCAGACCTTGCTTCTATCACCAGTCACATCCACAGCTGGGTATTGTTTTTGCTTTGGCTCCATCCCTTCATTCTTTCTGGAGTTATTTCTCCACTGATCTCCAGTAGCATATTGGGCACCTACTGACCTGGAGAGTTCCTCTTTCAGTATCCTATCATTTTGCCTTCTCATACTGTTCATGGGGTTCTCAAGGCAAGAATACTAAAGTGGTTTGCCATTCCCTTCTCCAGCAGACCACATTCTGTCAAATCTCTCCACCATGACCCGCCAGTCTTGGGTTGCCCCACGGGCATGGCTTAGTTTCATTGAGTTAGACAAGGCTGTGGTCCTAGTGTGATTAGATTGACTAGTTTTCTGTGAGTATGGTTTCAGTGTGTTTGCCCTCTGATGCCCTCTTGCAACACCTACCGTCTTACTTGGGTTTCTTTTACCTTGGGCGTGGGGTATCTCTTCACGGCTGCTCCAGCAAAGCTCAGCCATTGCTCCTTACCTTGGACGAGGGGTATCTCCTCACCGCAGCCCTTCCTGACCTTCAATGTGGGATAGCGCCTCTAGGCCCTCCTGCGCCCGTGCAGCCACAGCTTCTTGGATGTGGGGTTGGTCCTCCCGGCCGCCGCCCCCGACCTCAGACACGGGGTAGCTCCTCTCGGCCAGCCGTTCCTGCGCCGTCGCAGTCTGGTACTCTCGGCCGCTGCCCCTGACCTCGGTCGTGGGGTAACTCCTCTTGGCCGCCGCCCTTCGAAGAGGGGTTATATGTATACTTATGGCTGATTCATATTGTTGTATAGCAGAAACCGACACAACATTGTAAAGCAATTATCCCCCAATTAAAAATAAATTAAAAATAGAAAATAAATTTTAAAAATGGAATATTGGAAATTCCCTGGCAGTCCAGTGGTTAGGACTCTGCACGTTCTCTGTAGAGGGCACAGGTTCAATTCCTGGTCAGGGAGCTAAGATCTGCAAGCTGCATGATGCAGTTAAGAAAACCCCACAAAAGACAAAAAAATAGGAATGTTGTTTTGAAAAAACTTCAGATTTTGCCAAGAATTCACTATTTCTGTCTTTCTTTTTTTACTTAGTATTTAAAGTCTTTTTCTCTGCAGAAAGCATGTCTTCACTTGCTTTACTATTTTTGAGTTTAGTGAACTGTAATTTTTTAAATGAAAAATTGGAGTAAATTGTGATGTCTATTTAGGAAGGAAAACTGCCCTAGGATGTAGAGAAGTTCAAGAAAAGATGGCCAGTAGTGATCATATTTCTCCTCTGGGCTTTGACATGGACTTTACTTGAAGGTCATAAAGGAGTGTTTGGGGACGTTTTGTAGAAAAAGCCTTATCTGGAGGAGCCATCTGAAAAGCTTCAGGCTGGTTCATTTATTTTCTTATGGCCAGAGCATTTTACGGCTTCATCACAGGAGATTATAGCTGGGTGTTTTGAGGTTCTCCTAGAAACAGTCCGGATTCTAGGAGACTGGCTTAGATGACTTATTTGGTGCCTGGTGGTGACTGAAGAGCTCTGCCCTGGGCTGAATGGTGAATCTTAAGTATGAACCAATAGCCAAGACAAAACAAAGCTGCCAACATGCACAATAGAGGGAGAGAAAACAAAACAACAGCAATAACAAAAACAGGTCAGAAATAGGAACTCAGAGAACAAATAAGACAGTGGACCTGGAGTAGCAAAAGAAAAGATAAACAGCAAACCCCAGAATCATTAAACTGCTGAGAGACTTGAAGATACTGTATCTATAAGAAGAAAGGAAACACAACGAAACAGGAACATTTAGAGTGCATGCAATGTTCTGTTGGGCATTTAAAATATGACAGAAGATGAAGGGAAGAGTCCAGTTGACTGTTTGGAAAATAAACATGGGGAAATATATTAGGATTAATATATACATGTATTATAAAAAGATAAAATGGGAGAGAAATTATAAGAAAAAGAGGATCAATTCTGGAAGTACAGCATTCAATAAAAGTTCCAGAAGTAGAGCAGAGAAAATGGAGGGGGAGAGATTATTAAAGACGTAATACAAGAGAACCCTCAGAATTGGAGAAAAATAATGTCCAGACTGAAATGCTAAATTAAGTGCCCAGCACAATGGATGAAAAAACAGGCAAAGAAGTCATGTTATTTTCAAAACACTGATGATGGCAAGAAGATTGGAGAGAGAGAAAGGGAGAAAGAGAATCGTTCACTTGCAAAGGAATGAAAATCAGATAGAGATATTAGGCTTCTTAATAATAACACTCAGTACTAAAAGATGGTGAAATTATGCTTTAAGATTCCCTTCTATGATCAAATAAAATGATGATGATGGTAAAAATTATTTCCAATATACAAACAATAGCTAATTTCTATTGACTCTTTACAAAGTGTCAGGAAGTAAGCTAAATTCTTCACATCGACCTTCATGTTTAATGCTCCCAACAAAGTTATGTTTTATTATTATTCCCATTTTACATATGAAGAAGCTGAAGTGCAACATGGTTAACTAACTTACTAAAGGTCAAGCAGAGAGTAAACTTTGGAGGCAAAATGAGTTTCCAAAAAATTATGAAAATACTTGGATCAGGCAGTAAGATGTTAATGTTATATCTGTCACACAGGGTAAGAGAATAAAGAGAAGAAAAGAATAAAAAGAATTTGACAAAGATTCCTCCATTTTAGGTGCAAAAGAATTATCAATCAAGAAGGAAAAGGGAAAAAAGTTTTGTAGCACTAAGTAACTGTTTTACCCCTGTGCTAATGAGTCGTATTGCAAAGTTTTTGCTGCTGGGGAATGTGTGATCCTTTGCATCCGCTGTGATACTGGGCACCAAAAGAAATACTCAACTTGATGAAGCCAGCTTATATCCACATGCAATCTGCTGTGAATGAAGCATATTGGCACCTTGAGCCCCACTTACCTTGTGAAGCAGGAGAGGCAGTTCAAGGTGAAAGCATTCAGGCAGGGTGTTTTGGCAGTCCCTGGAGAGGTAGGGTGTGTCCCTTGAGGAAACAGAATTTAATTTACCTTTCTCCAAGTAGGACTGTGTTGGTAACAGAGTCTTGGTGAAAAGTCAGTGTGAGCAAAGAAGGCTTTCAGGAAGAGAGTGAATCACCTTGGTTACTGTAGCTGATAACCATCTTTGATAATCTTCAAGATAGGCAAAATAAAAAACATTTTAGGGGAAATCTGATGCATTTGGGCATTTGGGAAAATTATTGTTAGACTTGTGATCTTTTATATCACTTGAAAAAAATACCATAGAAAATGAAACAAATAAAAACTAGGGGAAAATAAAAAACTGTAAAGAGAAGGAAGCAAATCATAAAGCCATGTGGCTCACCAGTGAATAATACTTACGTTGGCTATTTGTTCCACTAAAAAAGTTGTGATTTAACCATATTGCAAATATTAAGAAGAGGAAGCAGGTAGTCATGACATGTAACAGCATGAAACTCTCAAATACCATAACTGGAAGTAAATTGACATGCTCCAAAACAGATAGACCTAGAAGGAGCAACAGGAACATCCTTCTTAGAAATGTGAGACCAAGTATGAGAAGAAGCAGCTCAAAGAGTGGAAAAGTGGACACTTCTGAAGAAGGACAGAGCGAGGGTGGGGGTGGAGATCAGTGGGGCAGAGAACTTTCTTTTAACACTATTTATTTTTAAATTATGTGCCTGTATTATTCTTTTAATCTTTTTTTTTTTTTTTTTTTTACAATAGGAAGTGTTTTCACATGTTTCAAAATTCGAATGGTACAGTAAAAAGTCTGCCTTTTCTCTCACTCTTTCCTACCTGGCTTTCCTCTGCAAAAGCATCCAATATCTTCCCCTTGTGTATTGTTCCAAAAATAATTTAATTGTATTTAATATTCATTTTATTAAAGTGAATATTAGTTTAAAAGGAGCTAAGGCAAAAAGAAAATCTACTGAGGTATGTAGTTGACATGGTCCAATAAAATAAATTTTATCTAAGTGCAGTGAAGTGACTTTTGCAGAAAATTAATAGAATGTCCTAATTCCTTGGCATCATCAATAGTAATTCATACCATCGCTTTAATAACATTTTTTAAAGAAATAATTCTGTCATTACATTAAAAATCAACAAATATGTAGCAATGACAACTTCTCTTTCCTTCTTAGAGGCATGGGCCTCAGATTTTAAGTGTCTTATATTTGCTGCCACTTTTAAAAGGGAAAGATGCTCACTTCAAGCCAAATATTCTGTATCTTACACTTGATAATAGATCCCTTTCCCAGAGCTAATGGTAAGTTTAGCTGCAGGTTTACCTAAAAGTCAATTACAAATATTGGTAAAGACAAGATGCAATTTGCGGGCAGCCTAACTTGTTATTAAGTACAAGGTGTTTTATCCAGTCTTGTTAAACACTTTCCACAGGGCTCTAAGGATTCATTCCCAAACATGATGTATAGCAGGTAGAGGAGGCTGAGGTGGAGATGGGGTGGGAAAACATCTCAAAGACTGCCCTGTTTAACTGTAGAGGAGGTGAGAGAAGCCCAGTCCTTATAACTCTGTGACCATCGCATCATTTACCACATCCACAACAAAGGAAGCTCCAATAGTCTGTTAAAATCCTGTGTGTTCTTTTATTCATTCATTCAAACATCGCCTTGTATTGATTGCCTCAGTTCAGTTCAGTTCAGTCCCTCAGTTGTGTCTGACTCTTGGCAACCCCGTGAACCACAGCACGCCAGGCCTCCCTGTCCATCACCAACTGCTGGAGTTTACCCAAACCCATGTCCATTGAGTGGGTGATGCCATCCAACCGTCTCATCCTCTGTCGTCCCCTTCTCCTCCTGCCTGAATCTTCCCCAGCATCAGGGTCTTTTCAAATGAGTCAGCTCTTTGCATCAGGTGGTCAAAGTATTGGAGTTTCAGCTTCAACATCAGTCCTTCCATTGAACACTGATCTTCTTTAGGATGAACTGGGTTCGATCTCCATGCAGTTCAAGGGACTCTCAAGAGTCTTCACCAATACCACAGTTCAAAAGCATCAATTCCTCGGTACTCAGCTTTCTTTATAGTCCAACTCTCACATCCATACATGACTACTGGAAAAACCTTAGCCTTGACTAGACAGACCTTTGTTGACAAAGTAATGTCTCTGCTTTTTAATATGCTGTCTAGATTGGTCATAACTTTCCTTCCAAGGAGTAAGCATCTTTTAATTTCACGGCTGCAATCACCATCTGCAGTGATTTTGGAGCCCAAGAAAATAAAGTCAGCCACTGTTTCCACTGTTTCGCCATCTATTTCCCATGAAGTGATGGGACTGGATGCCATAATCTTCGTTTTCTGAATGTTGAGCTTTAAGCCAACTTTTTCACTCTCCACTTTCACTTTCATCAAGACGCTTTTTAGTTATTCTTCACTTTCTGCCATGAGGGTGGTGTCATCTGCATATCTGAGGTTATTGATATTTCTCCCAGCAATCTTGATTCCAGCTTGTGCTTCCTCCAGCCCAGCATTTCTCGTGATGTACTCTGCATAGAAGTTAAATAAGCAGGGTGACAATATACACCCTTGACATACTCCTTTTCCTATTTGGAACCAGTCTGTTGGTCCATGTCCAGTTCTAACTGTTGCTTCCTGACCTGCATATAGGTTTCTCAAGAGGCAGGCCAGGTGGTCTGGCATTCCCATCTCCTTCAAAATTTTATTTTGATCCACACAATCAAAGGCTTTGGCATAGTCAATAAAGCAGAAATAGATGTTTTTCTGAAATTCTCTTGGTTTTTCGATAATCCAGCAGATGTTGGCAATTTGATCTCTGGTTCCCCTGCCTTTTCTAAAACCAGCTTGAACATCTGGAAGTTTGCAGTTCATGTATTGCTGAAGCCTGGCTTGGAGAATTTTGAGCATTACTTTACTAGTGTGTGAAATGAGTGCAATTGTGTGGTAGTTTGAGCATTCTTTGGCATTGCCTTTCTTTGGGATTGGCTTGAAAACTGACCTTTTCCAGTCCCATGGCCACTGCTGAGTTTTCCAAATTTGCTGGCATATTGAGTGCAGCACTTTCACAGCATCATCTTTTAGGATTTGAAATAGCTCAACTGGAATTCTATCACCTCCACTAGCTTTGTTCATAGTGATGCTTCCTAAGGGCCACTTGACTTCACATTCGAGGATGTCTGGCTCTAGGTGAGTGATCACAACATCATGATTATCTTGCTCATGAAGATCTTTTTTCTACAGTTCTTCTGTGTATTCTTTCCACCTCTTCTTAATATCTTCTGCTTCTGTTAGGTCCATACCATTTTTGTCCTTAATCGAGCCCATCTTTGCATGAAATGCTCCCTTGGTATCTCTAATTGTCTTGAAGAGATCCCTAGTCTTTCCCATTCTGTTGTTTTCCTCTATTTCTCTGCATTGATCACTGAGGAAGGCTTTCTTATCTCTCCTTGCTATTTTTTGGAACTCTGCATTCAGATGCTTATATCTTTCCTTTTCTCCTTTGCTTTTCGCTTCTCTTCTTTTCACAGCTGTTTGTAAGGCCGCCCCAGACAACCATTTTGCTTTTTTGCATTTCTTTTCTATGGGGATGGTCTTGATCCGTCTCCTGTACAGTGTCATGAACCTCTGTCCATAGTTCATCAGGCACCCTATCTATCAGATCTAGTCCCTTAAATCTATTTCTCACTTCCATTGTATAATCATAAGGGATTTGATTTAGGTCATACCTGAATGGTCTAGTGGTTTTCCCTACTTTCTTCAATTTAAGTCTGAATTTGGCAATAAGGAGTTCATGATCTGAACCACAGTCAGCTCCCAGTCTTGTTTTGCTGACTGTATAGAGCTTCTCCATCTTTGGCTGCAAAGAATATAGTCAGTCTGATTTCGGTGTTGACCATCTGGTGATGTCCATGTGTAGAGTCTTCTCTTGTGTTGTTGGAAGAGGGTGTTTGCTATAACCAGTGCATTTTTTTGGCAGAACTCTATTAGTCTTTGCCCTGCTTCATTCCGTATTCCAAGGCCAAATTTGCCCGTTACTCCAGGTGTTTCTTGACTTCCTACTTTTTCATTCCAGTCTCTATAATGAAAAGGACATCTTTTGGGGCTGTTAGTTCTAGAAAGTCTTGTAGGTCTTCATAGAACCATTCAACTTCAGCTTCTTCAGCATTACTGGTCAGGGCATAGACTTGGATTACTGTGATATTGAATGGTTTGCCTTGGAAATGAACAGAAATCATTCTGTCATTTTTGAGATTGCATCCAAGTACTGCATTTTGGACTCTTGTTGACTATGATGGCTACTCCATTTCTTCTAAGGGATTCTCCCCACAGTAATAGATATAATGGTCATCTGAGTTAAATTCACCCATTCCAGTCCATCTTAGTTTGCTGATTCCTAGAATGTCGATGTTCACTCTTGCCATCTCCTGTTTGACCACTTCCAATTTGCCTTGATTCGTGGAACTAACATTCCAGGTTCCTATGCAATATTGCTCTTTACAGCATTAGACCTTGCTTCCATCACCAGTCCCATCCACAAGTGGGTGTGTTTTTTTCGCTTTGGCTCCATCCATTCTTTCTGGAGTTATTTCTCTACTGATCTCCAGTAGCATATTGGGCACCTACCGACCTGGGGAGTTCCTACCTTGTGCCAATGCTGGGTTACATTTAGGAACTAGACAGAGGAGGAGTGAGGCAGACAAGGGCTGGTTGGCAAGATATTCTTTATTTTTTGTGATGCCAGCTAACCAAAGGTCTTGATGAAATCATAAATTCTGGAGCAGGAAGCTTCTTCAGACATTATCTTTCCAGCTAGGGCCCAGTGAAATTAAACAACTGACCCAGAGCCTCACTGGTATTTGCTGAACTGAGATAAAGACCACCTTCCAACCTGGTTGGCTCCATGTGATAGATTATCAAAGGTGCGAAAGATCTGTAGACAATGACATTCTATAACTCTCTTCATAGTAAGTTTCTGGAAACATGACTGAGTGGGCTTCTTGACTTTTTCAGACTGAACAACTCACTGAACATCTATGTCAAGGGGAAGGGAATTACCCTCAGGGATCAGGAACCTCCCTGACCCTCTAGGCCAGCTGCATAGCCATGGCAGTAAGAGCCCCAGAAAGTGATGGCTGGACAACAGAAACTGTGAAGGGAGAATCAGGAAGTGCAAAAACCAGAGATAAAAAGCCTCTAGTAACATTCATGGAATGTGGAGGAAAGAAGGAAAAGCATGTGGAAAGACGGGATGGGAGCCCTTAAGTTTGTCACGCACTAAGGAGGAACTCTATTGGAACTGCTGTGTTCACAGGTCCCTATGAGAAAGGAAAGCATAGTCCCCAAAGGAAAAGCACGTCATTTTATATACTACAGATGAGGATGAGAAGCTTTCTCCTACCTCCTCAAGAGCTTCTGATCCACAGGGAATAAAGTGAGCATGCACCCTTCAGAAGTAAATGGTAGACAAATTACATTTTTGAAAGAGAGAGAAAGTACATCTCACTCACTTTTCAGAAGTAAGGATTAGGAACCTGAAACTCTAGCACATGCAGTTGGCTAGAACGTAGTCATTTGTTTAGCACTGTTGCTGGTTCAGTCGCTGGAATGAACAAGAGTGGGAGTAGTGTGAGGGGCTCAAACGGAAGAGAAGCAAATCTGAAGGGAGAAGGATAGGGTTAAGACATAAATAAACGCGAAGAACAAGGGTGGTGGATAGAGACCCACAGAGAAAGAGGAGGACAGAAAGGAACACACTCTCAAGAGAGACAAGTGCGATTTCAAAGGAAGAGCATGAAGATTCCTCATCTGCTGCTAAACCTCCCTGCCCCATCCCCAATAGCTGGCGAGTCCAAGATTTCTGGTTCTGCCATTTCCCACTCAGGTGAATCAAGCTCTCCAACCTAGCATCCACCCCACCACCACCTCCACCCCCATGAAATCATTAAAATCTCTATTTTCTTTAGTGTCCACATTACCAGACTTCTACTGAAGCTTTCTTTTAGCTCTTGTGCCTAAAGAATATTGTAAAACTGCCTACCCTTCACACATTTCTAAGTTAACACCTGTTCTTTTTCATCTTAAGATTAAATAACTGCAAAGGATAAAGTCTCCCAACATACATGTGTGAGCCTTAAATATATTTTTATCAAAATGTTGTTGTTGCAGACTTATCTTTAAAAAAAAAAAAGATTTATGTATTCATTTTGGCTGCACGGGGTCTTTGCTGTTGCATATACGTGCTTTCTCTAGTTGCAGTGAGGGGGAGCTACTCTCTAGAAGCGGTACCTGGGCTTCTCATTGTGGTGGTTTCTCTTGTTGTGGAGCATGGGCTCTAGGCATGTGGGCTTCAGTAGTAAGAATGTCTTTGTTCAGAGTGGAGGCTGGCCACCCCCAACAGTCCTAGGGTAGGGCTGGCCACGCCAGAAAGACTAACCTTATGGGTCTTGCATTATCAGTTGACCTGGGGACTAAGTTCAGCCATACAGGCAATGACACAATCAAGCATGCCTGTATAAACTTACAAGAGCTTTGAACAGTGGGCTTCCCTAGTTGATGGTACTCGAAGTGTGTTGTCACACAGCGATGTTTGGAGGGAGCGTGCCCTAACTCCATGCGGGATAGGATGGTGGAAACTCAAGTCTGTAGTCCTCCTGGGCTCCGCCCTATGCTTCTCTTCCTTCGGCTCATCTTAGTCTGCATCTTTTCACTGCAGTAAACTGTAACCATGAGTATAATGACTTTCTATGAATTTTGTGAGTTTTTCTAGTGAATTGTCACAATCCCTGGTGATTTGGGAAACCTCTGAACTTGCAGTTGGTGTCAGAAGTGAGGGTGGTCTTTGTGGAGACTATATCCTCTAAGCTTGTAGTTGGCCCTAAACTCCTCACAAATATAAGACTCTGAAAGTAGAATTTCTGGGTCAGAAATATGTGCATTTGCAAATTTGGCCAAGATGAATAAGATGGCCCCATAGAGATTGTCCCAAATTATATTCCCACCAGGAACAGAGCAGAGTTTTTTGGTAAGAGTGTGGGGAGAAAAAAATAACCCTACCATGGATTGTGAGAGAATAAAAAGTCATGGCGGGGAGCACCCTGGTAGACACCAGGGGGTTAAGGCAAGGAACTGGGGGGAGTGTTCTCAGAGGTGTTCGAGGCAAGAGATGAGCAGGGGTTGAGGAAGTGGAGACAAACGGTGGCCGCATCAAGAGCGAAGTGGAACAGGGCGTGACAGACTCATGGGGCAATAGAGTGCCATCTTCACAACCGGGCACTCATGCTCCTGGGCGGAACCCAGGGATTCCTGAGAGAAGAAAGGATTCGGGATCCTCCACTTCTTTGTGTGTTGCTTTCTGATGTAAATTTGTCTGAAGAGGAAGCTTGCGATCTTCCGGTTCTCCTTCTTCTAACTTACCGTGAAAAGTCTCACCTCTCCCACATCCCAAACCCTCCAGAAGCTGAAGGCAAAAGCCACACCATCTCTTTGGACAGAGGCAAATTTTTTAGTACACAGTCCTACATACACATTCACACATGTACAAAATGACGCACATACAAAGCTGATTAACCACAGCATGTTTGTCATAGCAGAGATTTGGAACAACCTAACTGTTTCTCAGCAGAGTGCTAGTTGAACCAATTTAAGATATATTTACCCAAGGTAAGAATTTTTAGTCAGAAAAAAAGAATGAAGAAGCATTTTATGTATTGATATGAAGCCACCTATATACTGCTAAAGGGAGCTGGTGTTTTCTGTCAATATAAAAAGTACTTACACTTTTTTTTTTTTTGCAAATGCACAGAAAGATATCTCTGGAAAGATAACCAAGAATGTAATACTAAAGCAGGTAAATGGGTGACTAGAGAATGGGCTGGGAGAGAGGTTTTGACTCTATATCCTTTAATGTCTTTTGAATTTTAAGCATGAGACATTATCTACTAATAAATACTTAAAATTTAAAAATAAAAACCAAAAATCCTTCTTCTTTGCATTCAGCTGTGGCTGACTCCTCCTCCCTTTTTTGCTGGCTGCAAATTTCTGGAAGACATCCATCATCAAGTTATGGAAGTTTCCTTTAATATCTGTTTTGTTAGGAGATGCTTTTTAAAAAATTAATGTAAGAATTGTATTGAATTTTATGAGCATATAGTGAGATAATGATATTTTCCCCCTTTAATCTCTGTACTGAATTGCAGTAATGGATATCTTAATGTTCAATCATCTATTTCTAGAATAAACCCACAATATATTGTTCTTTCAATCCACTGCTGAGTTTAATTTGCTAATATTTTATTAGGATACTTTTTCATCCATATTCCTAAGTAAAATCAACAGATCTCCTTCTTCTAATTCACTGATTTTGGTATCAGATTTATGCAAGGTTCATAAATGGGGAGATGTCCATCTTTTTCTGTGCTGTAGAATAATTTATGTAATATGAAAATTACATAATCCCTATATGGTTCTGTTTATTTAAAAACTCCAAATAGGCAAAACTGATCTATGATGTTAGACATTAGTATACTGGCTAACTTTTGGAAGGAAGAGGATTGGGAGGGGAGATAATGAAGGCTTCTGGATCCTTGCTTGCATGCGTGCTAAGTTGCTTCAGTTGTATCTGACTGTTTGTGAGTCTATGGATGGTAGCCCACCAGGTTCCTCTGTCCATAGGATTCTCCAGGCAAGTATACTGGAGTGGGTTGCCATGCCCTCCTTCAGGGGATCTTCCCAACCAAGGGATCAAACCCACATCTCTTATGTCTCCTACATTGGTGGGTTCTTTACCACTAGTGCCACCTGGGAAGCCGTTCTGGGTCCTTATTAGTTATCTATTTTATGTCTGAAAGTGAAAGTGAAGTTGCCCAGTTGTGTCCAGCTCTTTGCGACCCCAGGGGCTGTAGCCTACCGGGCTCCTCTGTCCATGGGATTTTCCAGGCGACAGTACTGGCGTGGAATGCCATGTCTAGTAGTGTATATATGTCAGTCCCAATCTCCCAATTTATTCCTTCCCCCAATATTCCCTGGTAACCATAAGTTTGTTTTCTACATCTGTGACTCAATTTCTGTTTTGTAAATAATTTCATTGGTACCATTTTTTAAGATTCCACATACAAGTAATATCATGTATGTGTCCTTCTCTGTCTGACTCACTTCACTTAGTATGATAACCTCTAGGTCCATGCATGTTGCTGCAACTGGCATTCCATTCTTTTTTATGGCTGAGTAATGTTTCACTGTATATGTGTACCACATCTTCTTTACCCATCCCTCCTGTTGACGGACATTTAGGTTGCTTCCTTGTCTTGACTATTGTAAACAGTGCTTCAGTGACCACTGGGGTGCATGTATCCTTTCAGATTATGGTTTTCTCCGGATACATGCCCAGGGCTTCCCTGGTAGCTCAATTGATAAAGAATCCACCTACAATGTGGGAAACCTAGGTTCAATCCCTGGGTCGGAAGATCCCCTGGAGAAGGGAATGGCTACCCACTCCAGTATTCTGGCCTAGAGAACTCCGTGGACTGTATAGTCCATGGGGTCACCAAGAGTCAGACACGACTGAGCAACTTTCACTCACTCCCTCTGGATAGATGCCCAGGTCTTCCCCTTCTTATAAGGGTGCCAGTCCAATAGGATTAGGGCCCCACCCTTATGACTTCATTTAACCTTTATCATCTCCTCATAGGCCCTATGTCCAAATACAGTCACACTGGAAATTAGGGCTTCAAGATATGAATTTTCTGTGAGGAGAATACAATTTGGTCCATAGCAGAGCTATCTATTTTATGATTCATACATTTCTCTTAATGTATGTTATACTTTAATTTTAAAAGTGTATTCAGTAAAGTAAAATGAATGAGAACATGATGAGGATCAGAAGTCACATGCTCACAGCTGCTCTTGGAGACACAGGGACCACATAACCATCTTACAGAGATGGACCAGTGCTCATGAGCCATTGTGAAAAGCCCAGTCCAGTCTCCAGGTGTGGGCTCTCTGCCTGACTCCCTGCTGCAGGACACATCACATCTTAGATTGTATCAAAGTACTCACTGTCTCTGTGCAGAACCTGTGCATCACCTCCTCAGCAATTTTCTCAATCATTGAGCCGATGAGTTCATGAACAGGCTATGGTCTGTGTTAGGGTGTGAGTGGCTGTTGGTAGAACAAAACACAGAGTGTCCTTGGGGAGTCACACATTTGTTAGGAGGTCACAGGGCAGCTAAGGTAGGGAGAGAGAAATGAAGAAGAAAAGAAAGACATCAAAAGTATTTTAAAATATCCAAGTGGAAAGATTTTTAAAGCACTATTTAGTTATTAACTTATGATTGTATTGCACTTTGGTCATTATAATTTCCACTTTTGAAATTTGTCAACATTCCCTGTGTGACCTAATGGTCAAAAATTGGGAATGTTTCATCCTAGCATGAAAAAAGTGCATATTCATTCAACAAATATTTAGTGAGAGCCTAAGCGGCCACCCACTGTTTCAGAATCTTAGGATGTTATCAGTGAACAAAGTAAAGATCCTTACCCTTGTGGAGTTTTCATTTAAGTGAGAAGACACAAGTGATAAGCAATATTCACATAGAATAAACAAGTTATAAAGTAATATTACGTGTGCTATGGAAAGTGACAAATGTTTTCCAAAATAGTAAAGTATGATGGGGAATGCAGGGTGGTGGCACAGATCACAATTCAATGTAGGGTGGTCAGGGAAGGCCTACTTGAAACGTGAGGGAGAGGAGGTGTGCCTGTATGTGTGTGCCTGCAGGTGTGCACACTTCCTGAAAGGCTTTGCAGGGCTTTGCAGGGCTTTGCAGGGCTTGGACCCTTAGTGAAGTGGGTTTGGATAGAAAGATGCCACAATCACAGTTTTTCAGAAGTAACGTTGATTACTTTATGTAGATTTGACTGTAGGGGAACAAGAGTGGAGGCCAGGAGGTGGTTAGGAGGTTATTGTCATTGTTCAGGTGGGAGATGGTGGTGGCTTGGATCAGGGTGACAGCAGTGGAGATGAAGAGAGCTAGTTGGATTGAGGATATGTTTTGAAAGTAGAGTCAATGCGGTTTCCTGACAGTTTGGTGATGGATAATCGAAGAGAGAAGTCCAGGACTGTGCCAGGGTTTTGGCTTGAGTGGCGTTCTAGAGCTGCCATTCACTGAGATGCAGAAGACTGTAGATGGATCAGGTTGGGAGCTGGAGATCTGGAACTCAATTTCTGAAATGCTAAATTTCAGATGTTTTGAGTAGCTAATTGGATCTGTGAATATGGGATTTGGGAGAGAGAGCTGGGAATGAGATATAAATTTAGGAAATGTCAATGAAGTGAAAGTGTTAGTCGCTCAGTTGTGTCTGACCCTTCACGACCCTGTGGAGTGTAGCCCACCAGGCTCCTCTGTCCATGGAATTCTCTAGGCAAGAATACCGGAGTGGGTTGCCATTTCCTTTTCCAGGGGAGCTTCCCTACTCAGGGAGTGAACCCAGGTCTCCCGCATTGCAGGCAGACTCTTTAGGGTCTGAGCCACCAGGAAAGCCCTCGGAACTGTCAGTAGGTGGTTGGTATTTACAGCCAAGAGACTAGATGAGGGCACTTAGGGAATGAGTGTGGTTGGAGGGAAGAAGAGCCCAAGGACTAAACCATGTAACACACACGTGGTAAATCTGGGAGGTGGAGCAACAGGCAAAGGACTGAGAAAGAGGCACCAGTGAAGGGTGAGGAAACAGAGGAAGGGGTCATGGAGGCCAAGTGTAGAAAGTGAATCAAGGGGAGGTATTATTTGTTTTGAGGTTATAATATTTACTGTATTTTGTTCAATTGTTATTCAAATATTCTATATTCTTCATTTGTATCCACTCTGTCAATTTCTGATATTTTAAATTTTGTCATAGAGATTGTGGATTTGTCCATTTGCCCATGTATATCTACCATTTTTGTTTTATATATTTCAAAGCTTTAATGCTAGATGCATAATGACTCACTTCTATAATTTTTCTACCTATTATTTTTTTGGTTTAAAATTTACAAAATTTGTGTATAGGTTTGATCTTCATTTAAAAAATTTATTGGCGTATATAGTTGATTTACAATGTTGTGCCAGTTTCGGTGTGCAACATAGTGATCCAGTTACACAGACGCATGTGATCATCCCTTTTGAATTATTTTCCCATATAGATTATCACAGAATATTGAGTAGAGTTCCCTGTGCTATACAGTAGGTCCTTGCTGCTTATCTCTTTCTGTGCTGTCTAGTAGTGTGTGCCGGAGAAGGCAATGGCGCCCACTCCAGCACTCTTGCCTGGAGAATCCCATGGGCGGAGGAGCCTGGTGGGCTGCAGTCCATGGGTCGCGAAGAGTCAGGCACGACTGAGCGACTTCACTTTCACTTTTCACTTTCATGCATTGGAGAAGGAAATGGCAACCCACTCCAGTGTTCTTGCCTGGAGAATCCCAGGAACGGGGGAGCCTGGTGGGCTGCCGTCTATGGGGTCGCACAGAGTCGGACATGACTGAAGTGATTTAGCAGCAGCAGCAATAGTGTGTGTATGTTAATCCCAGACTCCTAATTTATACCTCTCTCCATGTTTTCCCTTTGGTATTCATCAGTTTGTTTTCAAAATCTGTGATTCTGTTTCTGTTTGGTAAATAAGTTCACGTATGTAATTTTTTAAAAATTAAATTCCACATATGAGTGCTATCATATGATATTTGTCTTTCTCTGTCCTCTACTTTTAAAATTTATTTATCTCCATGTTGTTTTCTTTGAGGGGACTTAGAGTAAAATAGAAAACACCACAATATTAAGGGCAGGGAAAGAAATGAGAGTAAGAGACGGAAGATGAGAGATAAGCAAAGAATAGATTTGTGCCTGAGAAAGCCTATAGCGATTAAAAACCGTCAAATGCAAGCGCCCCAAATATCGCCAGCACCGCCTAGTGCTAAGACAGTGCTAAGCTGGTTGCTCGCTGTGGGAGGGAGAACCCCAGCACCAGTGCACGGGACTTTGGCTCTGACTCAGGGGCAAAGGCAAAGCTGGATCTCAGTGAGAACTGCAAGTTCGATCAAAGCTGGTCTTCAGGTGTGATGCTTGATCAGGATTGGGTAAAAATTGCGACTAATGGTTTATTTTTTTAAATTTATTTATTTTAATTGGAGGCTAATTACTTTACAGTGTTGTAAAGTTTTGTCACATAAATATTGACATGAATCAGCCATGGGTGTACATGTGTTCCCCATCCTGACCCCCCCTCCCACCTCCCTCCCTATCTCATCCCTTAGGGTCATCCCAGTGCACCAGCCCTGAGCACCCTGTCTCATGCATCAAACCTGGACTGGAGATCTGTTTCACACATGACTAATGGTTTAGAATTGGTGGCAACAGCAAGGTGAGGACTTTGAGGTGAGAGATTCAAAGAATCTTAGGGAGTAAGCGGTCTGTTGATGGTTCTTACAGAGGCATTGCTGTGTCTTTTGAGAGGTTCACGTAGTGAATGAACTTTCACGTTCCTTTCCTGAGAAGTCTCCTGGCACAGCAGTTATACTAATGCATACGATGGAATACTAAAGTTGTGTTGGAGAAGACAGTAAGCTCTGTGTGCATAGGGAACATGGGCGTGTGTTTGTTTCAGCTCCTCGACACAAAAACCGAGCTGGGTCATCTCTCCCTGTGGTGCAGACCTCCAACCCTCTGCCCTGACCACAGTAGCACTGCTCACTCTGGGCTCCAAGGCTTTGAGTTGTCTTTCTAAGCAAGCAGTTAATGGTTCAACGTCTCCTTAATGCTTGTAAAGTTTTTGCCATCAGTGGGACTGTGATTCCTAATGAGCAAAGTCAATTTAAATTGAATAAGGTTTGGACCGATAGTGCTCGTTGTTTATCTGCAGTGGATGTCCCAAAGGACATAATCTTTTGTCCATTAATGACAAATTAGATTTGGAATTTTCAACTCCATTTTGTTCTCTTATGAGCTTTCAGTTACACGTGATTAATGGCCGTAATTGTCCAGACATTCCATTTTTAGGAAGCAAAGATTTCCTGGTAAATATGTCACTCTTCAGCTACCGAGCACAATTTACAGTATTCAACCTCATTCCCTTAGATTGCCTCACTACCCTGGGCATTGCTGAGAAAGACTCAGCCTAACACCGTGGATTTAATTTTCTTATTATTTTCTCTAAAAGAATCACCAAGGTCCTACAAAAGGCTTAAAGATGGTTTTAATTCATCTCCCCATATTATATTAATCTTGATATTATTTTGCTCTTTGGTCTTATCATTTAACTAATTGAATAATTAAATACTAATTGAATAAAACATACTGTCCAACGCATAGATAGGCATTACACTTTTCATAATGAAAAATGTCGTCAGCATCATCCTCTCTGTAGTGGACATTGTCCGTGTCACACCCAGATGCCTCCACCTAGCCACTGGACACAACCCCAGAAGCTGGGAGTGTTGAAGATTAATTGTTCACAACTGCTCCCTTCAGAGAGTCGCTCTGGCAGACAGGAGCTGTCTGGCCTGAACTATTATACCCCCAGCCTGCCCAGGGCAGCCCACAGCCGATGAGTGATTGACATGGGTATAAAAGGCCAGCCCTCTTGCCTCAAGCTGGGACTGACTGCAATACAATTCATGCTTCATCTGGGCAGAAAAAGCCTCTGGTCTGTAGTGTGATCAGCCTTGACAGCCCCTGGGACCCTTTGTTCTGAACAAAGCTGCTGGGCCCCACGTTCCCACCACCAGCAGTTCCCATCTACTCCTGGACTTGAGCAACTCCCAAGATGACATCCAGTCATTTGTTTCTGAACCCCAGAATTATAGACTTAAAAACGTGTCCAACAGAGGTTGGGGGTGTCCGTCTGAGGAGAGGAAATGTGACGTTGCCGGAGGATGGTGACTAAGAATAACTCACTGGAGCTTTCACGTATTCTCATGTACAACTGGTGGGAGTGTAAATGGATTCAGTCATTGCTTCCTGGCAAAATGATCATAGCTTTTGACCTGGTTATTGCACGTCTCTAAATTTATTTTTAAGATACTAGATGATTAATTAGGCAAAAAATCAGCTATATGGAGACCCATTTCAGTGTTATTTATAACAACAACAACAAAAAACTGGAGACAATCAGGAGCCCCAAAAGGGGAATTATTGTGTATTCATGCAACACAACACTATTTAGTTATCTAACCATATCCGTTATCATCACTCATGGTTTTTTGTGGGCAGAGTGGAAATGGCTTATCTCTGCTCCATGTCCATGTCTGGGCCCTCAGCTGGATAATTAAAGGCTGGAATGATATGAAGGTTTGTTTGCTCTCACATTGGCGGATGCTGATAATCAGCCAGAGCCCAACTGGGTATGTCAGCTGGAACAGTTTTGTGTGGCTTTTCCATGCAGCTTAGACTTCCTCACAATGTGGAATCTTGGTTCCAAGGTTGAAAAGAAAGAAGGAGAGCCAGGCAGAAGCCATATTGCCTTTTATGACCTGCTGTGCAAATCACACAGTGTCATCTATGACACATTCTATTTACCGCAGCAATACAAAAGCCTGGTGGGGTTGAGAAGAAGAAAACACAGACCCCGCCTCTTGATAGAGTCATGTCAGTGTCGCATTGTAGAAAGAGCACGTGGGATGGGATATATAATATGCTGGTGCTGGCATCTATGGAAAATACAGTGTGACTGTAACCAATCACATCTTAATGTCTAATGGCATAGGGTAATGTTCACGATATGCTGTGAAGTTAAAAAGATCAGATTCAAAGACAGTATGCACAGTATAATCCCACTGTGAAGGAAATCTGTATAGATGCAAGGTATGAACAATGGCTTCCACCAGAGATGAGATGAATTTAAATGGGTAATTGTATAAGCTGTTTGTTCAAGTGTGTGTGTGTGTGTGTGTGTGTGTGTGTGTGTTGGGGTAGGGCTGTTTACTGAAAGCATCTGTCTTTTTTGCCCGTAGGCAGCTCCAGGGGCTTCCTTTGGAAGAGTTCTCTTTGGCCCCCTGAGTAGATCATTGGATTTAATAGTCAGGAAAAGCTATTTTTACTCAGGGATGCCTCTGGGTGTTCTTCCAGGAGGCCCTGGCCTGAGTCCAGTTTACTTGGCATTGATTCCCAGCAGCATGTGGCCCCAAGGACAAGGCATGAGTGAATTAAAGTTTAATTAAAGGTAAAACTCCAGTGTAGATGGGGCTGCCTGTTTCCTCTCGGGTCGTTAGTGCAGGTGGGTAATAACGAACCTCCCTCCTGGGCTTGTGTGTAATCAGTTTCCCCTGCACTTCTGTGGGACACCTTTCTTTTTCTTTTGCAAAGGGGATGAAAAGATGTTGAAAAGTATGGTAATGAAAACACAGAGAACCAGCGTGGACAGAGTCTGGGGTGGCAAATGCAGAATAGTTCTCAGGTTTATAATCGAATTTGTCCCCATGCCTTGCAGACTCCCTGTCCTGGGCCCCTCAAACAGCCATCTTTGAAAGACCAGATGGAAGGGGTTTCTTGGGGCCAGACCTGCCTCTCATGGGTATCAAGGAGCACTTAGCCGGATAACACCCCTGCTGTGGGTGTGGGCATGGAGTGGAGGGGGTGCACCCAGTTCGGTGGCTTTGGGTTTCCGTGCAGAGCAGAGACAGGGTGGACTGGTCCAGGTCTCACAAACCACCTAAAGCTGACTAAGAGGATCAACAGGACGGGCTACATAGTTGGGAAACAAAATCAAGAAAGAAGGAAAGGCACTTTGATATGTACACGGAACCCAGTATGGAAGGCGCCACAGAGATGCTATTCCAAGGTCCACTGCCAAGCTGAACTAACTGCTCAGAAAGGCACCTTTTAGGTCAAGGGTTGTTCTGGTCACACGCTGGCTCTGGAACTCTCCGTGAGGCCCAGCAGCTCCTGGAGCCACAGTCTCCTCACCTGTGAAATGGGGCTCAGCTCACCTGCCTTACCTTGTTGGAGGTGCCAGTGAGATGATGCCTGCCAGAGTTAGTCCTTGTCCTCGGAAAGATGGGAGTGTATTGTGAGAATACGATAGAGCAATGAAGGAGACAGACTTTGATGGAAATTAGAAAAAGAAACCTTAATTGTACCAGGACTTAGAAATGATTAAAACTGGACCCATGGAAGCTTCAGGGACCCCCAACAAGTGGAGTTAGCAGATCTTCACCATGACATTGTAATGATGCAAATAATTCGTAATTACACTGATAATAAAAAAAATAAAGTTTAGCAACCATTGACTCTGCAGAGCACATGCTCAGACCTTTATGGAATCATCTCATTTGCTCATTTTCTCCCCATCACAACCCCGGGAGACACTTTCACCTTCCCTGTAGCCCCTCCCCTGCCTAATGAGGCTCATCATTTCTGTGTAGACAAAGCTTTGCTTGCCCGTTGCTCCTGCCCCTCTCAGGACTTCTAACATGACTCCTTTCAGAAAGCCACAGTGCCTGATACTCACTGCTTGATCATTTCCCTGTTTCCCAACTCAAATTTCTTAAAGCAGGAACATCCCCAGTCTGCAGGGACCTGATGCTTGTACAGCTTTAGAGACATTCTTTAAGAAAGGAAAAATAAAGCACACATATGCAGATCCGGGCTCAGGGACCTAGAGAAGGCCTGGGCAGGTGAGGGCCCCGAGGCTTCAGTGCTTGTGTTTCAGGGGGACTCAGCCTCTGCTCTAGCCTAGTGATGTTTTTTTGGTGGTTGGGTGGGGGGTGACATTCCGTGGTACCGAACATGGCTATTAAAAGGTGATGCCTTTGAGCACAGCCTCTCTCCCCAGCGGTTTCATCTCAATCAGAGAAAACTGGTCTCAGGGGGCACCTGGCCATCTCTTTGTCTCCTGTGTCCCTCTGTTCTTCATTCAGAAGTTGGACCTGAGAGAGGGAAATGGGGGCTAGGAACTAAGAGCCAGGCTCCCTGGAGACCTGCGAGGGGAGATGCAGGCCTGGGGTGCAGTGACCAAGCAGTAATTCCATGTGCCTCGTGCCTTAGGTACATGGCTCTCTCAGGGATCTCATGGGGATAAGGAATGGCTAGATCTGCAAATTTGGGGGCAATTACGGGGCTCATGGGCCCATTGCCATATCACCTTTTTAAAAAACTATCAAAACCTTTCCATTGTTCCTAACACTTCCCTCTGGTGATTTCCTTTAAAAAAGTGCATGAAGGTGGAAGATCTGAACAATTTAAAGCCCTCAACATGTAATTTTGTTAAAATGAAATTCATTCAAGTTTCATTCCAAAAAGTTATAGTGATTTACACTTGCTCCAAAGAGGATACATCTCCCTCGGAAATCATGACTCCCATGTTCAATTTCACTCTGGTGGAAAATTATTCCCAACTAAAGCCCCTTTTTTAATCCTTGAAAGTGAGTTCCAGGAGGCCTGCTCATCTGCAGTCCAAAACAAGCCAGCCAGGTGACTGTGCCAAGGGAGGCATCTCCAGGGAATGGCGAGCAGGTCACTTAGACATCATGACAAAGGGGAATAAGTCCCAGGAGGGACATTTTTCTGTACTTTTTAAACCAAAGTTTTTTTCCCCCCCCCTTGAGTGCCTGGAGCATTTGAGAGTTTAGCCAGTTTTGTATAACCCCTCCATTTCTTCTGACTTTCAGGTCTTTTCTCTAAAACAAACCCAAAGACGAGCAAAGGGATTCCCTTGTGTTAGACGGTGAAGAATCCACCTGCAATGCAGGAAACCCAGGTTCCATCCCTAGGTCAGGAAGATCCCCTGGAGAAGGGAATGGCAACCCACTCCAGGATTCTTGCCTGGGAAATCCCATGGACCAGGGAGCCTGGTGGGCTACAGTCCACGGGGTTACAAAGAGTCAGACACGACTGAGCGGCTACCACTACCACCGATGTGTGCTATGTGTGCTAAGGCGTTTCAGTCGTGTCCCACTCTTTGCGACCCCATGGACCGTAGCCCACCAGGCTCCCCTGTCCGTGAGGTTCTCTAGGCAAGAATCCTGGAGTGGGTGGCCATGCCCTTCTCCAGGGGCTGCGAGGGCAGGATTTAAATAGGTCAATAGCATCATCTATTGGCCATATGCAGGTACTGCAGCTACTATTCTTTTCCAACTTACTTTACAAAAGGTATCTCTGCCACACTATAACAGAGAATCAGAAAATGAAAAAGCAGCTCTGTCTTCAGAGAATTACATTAACACCTGGTTATCTCCAAATACACTAGTTGAGGAGAGGGACACATGCAGTGACAGCGATGTAGCTTGAGGAGGATGCCATCGTGTATATATTTATCACATCTTCTTTACCCATTCTGGAGAAGGAAATGGCAACCCGCTCCAGTATTCTTGCTTGGGAAATCCCATGGACAGAGGAGCCTGGCGAGCTACAGTCCATGAGGTTGCAAAGAGTCGGACATGACTTAGTGACTAAAAAGCAGCAGCTTTGTTCGTTCATCTACTGATGAACACTTAGGGTATTTCCATATCTTGGCTGCTGTAAACTCAGCTGCAGCAAACATAGGTGCGTATATCTTGTCAAATTACTATTTTCATTTTCTTTGGATAAATATCCAGGAATGAAATTGCTAGATTCAATGGTAGCTCTATTTTTAATTTTTTGAGGAAACTGCATACTGTTTTCCATAGTGGCTGTACAAATTTACATTCCCACAAACAGTGTATGAGGGTTCCCTTTTCTCCATATCTGCTCCAACATTGTTATTTCTTGTCTTTATGATAATAGCCATTCTAACAGGTATGATGTTATATTGTGATTTTGATTTGCATTTCCCTGATAATTAGTGGTTATAAACATCTTTGCACATGTCTGTTGACCATCTCTATGTCTTTGGGAAAATATCTAGATCCTCTGCCCATTTCCCTGGGTTGGGAAGATCTCCTGGAGAAGGAAATGGCAACCCACTCCAGTATTCCTGCCTGGAGAATCCCAGAGACGGAGGAGCCTGGTAGGCTACAGTCCACGGGGTCACAAAGAGTCGGACACGACTGAGCAACTTCACTTCACTTCTGCCCATTTTAAAAATTACATTGTTTGTTTTTGCTATTGTTTAAATTCTTAATATATTTTGGATATTAACTCCTTATTTGATATATGATTTGCAAATATCTTCCCTCACTCAGTAGGCCGCCTTTGCATTTTGTAGATGGCTTTCTTTTCTGCACAGAAGCTTTTTAATTTGGTGCATTCCCACTTGTTTATATTCACTTTTGTTGCCTTTGCTTTGGGGGACAGATCCAAAAATTCTGTGAGTCTGTTTCTGTTTCATAAATAGATTTATTTGCATTGTATTTTAGATTCCGTATATAAGTGATACCAAATGGTTTTTTTCTCTCTCTGACTTCGCTTAGTATAATCATCTCCATCCATGTTGCTGCAAATGGCATTATTTCACTCCTTTTATAACCAGCTAATATTCCATTGTGTATGTTAACCATCACATCTTCTTTATCCACTAATCTGCTGATGGATATGTGGGTTGTCTCCATGTCTTGGCTGTTGTAAATAGTGCTGCTATGAACTTAGGGGTGCATGCATCTTTTTGAATTAGTTTTGTCTGGACATTTGCCCAGGAGTGGGATTGCTGGATCATATGGCAACCCTAGTTTTAGCTTTTTGAGGAACCTCCATACTGTTTTTCATAGCGGCTGCATGGTGATGCTCTCTTTATTACAATATTCACTTTATTGCAGTGGGTTGGAACAGAACCACACTATCTCTGGAGGTATGCCTGCATTTGAAAGATGGGAAATATTAGGGGATATTTGTATCTGATGAAAAGGATACAGTTGGGTGGTACATATTTACAATGGAATATTACTCAGGCATAAAAGGGGACACATTTGAGTCAGTTCTAATGAGGTGGATGACACTAGAGCCTATTATACAGAAGGAAGTAAGTCAGAAAGAGGAAAACAAACGTCACGTATTAATGCATCTCTATGGAATCTAGAAACACGGCACTGATGAACCTATTTGCAGGGCAGCAGTGGAGACGCAGGCAGAACAGACTTGTGAGCACAGTGGGGGAAGGAGAGGGTGGGGTAAATTGAGAGAGCAGCATGGAGATTTAATTGCCATATATAAAATAGCCAGTGGGAATTTGCTGTGATGTAGGGAGCTCAAACTAGCGCTCTGTGACAACATAGAGGAGTGGGACGGGGTGGGAGGTGGCAGGGAGGTTCAGAGAGAGCGGGGGCACACATATGCCTCTGGCCAATTCATGTTGCTGTGTGGCAGAAACCAACACAATGTTTTAAAGCAATTATCCTCCAATTAAAAATAAATATTTTGTTTTAAAAGCAAAAAAAAAAAAAAAAGAGGATCAAGTAGGGAGGGAGAAATTGATGATTCAGAAAAAGGAGGGTAATGACAGTGATAATTCATTGAGAAGAGGATGCAAAATGAGGGCTTAGTTTTAACGGGAGCAAGTACCCTTCATCCATTATAAACAGAAAAGAAGACAGAGAGTATACACCATTGCCTTAGATGAGAAGATTTGAAGATGGAAAAATGCAGGAGCTTCAGATACCTCAGTGAAGGATGAGGCAAAGGCTTCGCCTGTGTAAGATGGAGGATGGGGATGAAGGGAAAGGGCGGGGAACCGTTGTTCCCTCAGCCGCCGCCGGCTGTCCTGTGCAGGTACGGAGCCGGGAGGTGAGTTTAACAAGGGCAGCATTTTGACAGATGAGTGCAAAGGAAGGAGACAAGATCAAAGGAGACGAGGGTATTTGCGGGGAGATAATTATAATGGTAAGCCAGGGAAGCTATGCCACGTCATGAAGTCTGTGAGAATTACATGAGCAGATGTACAAAAGGTGCTCAGAACTCTAGGCTACAAGTGTTGAAAAGAGGTTAGCCATTTTTGACTTTTGTTGCAAGGGAAGTGAGAGAATGAGGGACAATGCTTGGTTAAAATGTGGAAATGTCAAAGGATCTACTGTTAGACATAGTACATTTTCTGAAGTTAAACCTCCCAACACCTCCCTGGCGAGATTCTCTGGTCAGAAGCCCTCTTGTGATGCCGTCCTCAACTCACATAGAATCAAATCCCTGAACAATTTCCAGGCTACCACTGAGCTCCCATTAGGCTTCCCTCACTTGTGAAGGTGAGATCTGCCAGAGGCTCTCCAAGCGAGCATATTACTAATGGTTAATCTGCCAAGTGAGTCGTGTCCTGGGTTCTTTAAGCCTAAGGCAGTGGCATCGCTGAAGATGTCAGGCCTTTAAGGGAGCCCAGTCACTACTTTTCCCAGACAAAGGTTGCTAGTGTTCAAGTGACCCTCTAAGTGGGTGTGACTCCAGTGGCCAGAAAGTCACACTCACCTGTGTACTGGTCCAAGATAGGGGTTTAAACTGAGGGCACTATGTACTTATGGCGTGTGTGTTTGTGTAAAGTAGATGTAATGGTCATCTGAGTGAAATTCACCCATTCCAGTGCATTTTAGTTCACTGATTCCTAAAATGTCGATGTTCACTCTTGCCATCTCCTGTTTGACCACTTCCAATTTGCCTTGACTCATGGAACTAACCCTGGAGAAGGAAATGGCAACCCACTCCAGTACTCTTGCCTGGAAAATTCCATGGACGAAGGAGCCTGGTAGGCTACAGTCCATGGGATCGCAAAGAGTAGGACACGACTGAGCGACTTCACTTCATTTCACATAGACCTACCATTCCAGGTTCCTATGCAATATTGGTCTTTACAGCATCGGCCTTTACTTCCATCACCAGTCACACCCATAACTGGGTGTTGCTTCTGCTTTGGCTCTGTCTCTTCATTCTTTCTGGAGTTATTTCTCCACTGATCTCCAGTAGCATATTGGGCACCTACCGACCTGGGGAGTTAATCTTTCAGTCCTATCTTTTTGCCTTTTCATACTGTTCATGGGGTTTTCAAGGCAAGAATACTGAAGTGGTTTGCCATTCCCTTCTCCAGTTTTGTCAGAACTCTCCACCATGACCTGTCCGTCTTGGGTGGCCCTGCATGGCATGGCTCATAGTTTCACTGAGTTAGACAAGGCTGTGGTCCATGTGATCAGTTTGGTTAGTTTTCTGTGATTGTGGTTTTCATTCTGGATAAGAGGCTTATGGAAGCTTCCTGATGGGAGAGACTGACTGAGGGGGAAACTGGGTCTTGCTCTGATGGTTGGGGCCATGCTCAGTAAATCTTTAATCTGATTTTCTGTTGATGGGCAAGACTGTGTTCCCTCCCTGTTGTTTGACCTGAGGCCAAACTATGGTGGAGGTAATGAAGATAATGGCGACCTCCTTCAAAACATCCCACGCACGCACTGCACTCAGTGCCCCCAACCCTGCAGCAGGCCACCGCTGACCCACGCCTCCACCAGAGACTCCTGGACACTCACGAGCAAGTCTGGGTCAGTCTCTTGTGTGTGTAAAACTCCAGATTGTTTCCCAACGGGTGACAATTTAGCAGAGGCCTTGGTTGTTTTCTAGCTTAATCGTCCATTCTCTGGAGGCTATAAACAGATGTCTCTGTTTACACTTGAATTAAATTCCTTCTATTAACACTGGGATAGATAATAGGTAAGGTGGCTTTATACATCCCCAGGGCAAGACTATGAAGGCATTTTCTTATCTCTCCCAGGTAAAAGCAAACCGAAATATATTTCTATGGATTGCAATGATAAAAGATTGTTGGCTAGATCAATTTCTGCATAACATTTGAGGGATGACAAATTAAATCTGTCAGCTGATGCTTTAGTGATGTCTGCAACTTAAAGCTTCTGTAATTTACAAGCCGTCAAGAGCGAACACAAGTGGCCACAAGGGGGTGGCAAAGGACTGCATACTTGCTCTTACCCTGACCCTAACCCATCTTCCTCTTTGAGTTCAGTTCAGAAGCCAATGGCACCCCACTCCAATACTCTTGCCTGGAAAATCCCATGGACGGAGGAGCCTGGTGGGCTGCAGTCCATGGGGTTGCTAGGAGTCAGACACGACTGAGCAAATTCACTTTCACTTTTCACTTTCATGCACTGGAGAAGGAAATGGCAGGCCACTCCAGTGTTCTTGCCTGGAGAATCCCAGGGACGGGGGAGCCTGGTGGGCTGCTGTCTATGGGGTCCCACAGAGTCGGACACGACTGAAGCGACTTAGCAGCAGCAGCAGCAGTTCAGTCACTCAGTCGTGTCCAACTCTTTGTGACCCTATGGACAGCAGCACGCCAGGCCTCCCTGTCCATCACCAACTCCCAGAGTTTACTGAAACTCATGTCCATCAGTGATGACATCCAACTATCTCATCCTCTGTTGTCCCCTTCTCCTCCCCTCTTCAATCTTTCCCAGCATCAGGGTCTTTCCCAGTTCTTTGCATCAGATGGCCAAAGTATTGGAGTTTCAGCTTCAGCATCAGTCCTTCCAGTGAATATTCAGGACTGATTTCCTTTAGGATGGACTAGTTTGATCTCCTTGTCCAAGGGACTCTCAAGTCTTCTCCAACACCACAGTTCAAAAGCATCAATTCGTCAGCACTCAGCTTTGTTTATAGTCCAACTCTCACATCCATACATGACTACTGGAAAAACCAAAGCTTTGACTAGACAGACCTTTGTTGGCAAAGTAATGTCTTTGCTTTTTAACATGTTGTCTAAGTTGGTCATAGCTTTTCTTCCAAGGAGCAAGTAATTTCATGGCTGCAATCACCATCTGCAGTGATTTTGGAGGTCCCCCAAAATAAAGTCTGTCACTGTTTCCACTGTCTCCCCATCTATTTGCCATGAAGTGATGGACCTGAATGCCATGATCTTAGTTTTCTGAATGTTGAGCTTTAAGCCAACTTTTTCACTCTCTTCTTTCACTTTCATCAAGAGGCTCTTTAGTTCCTCTTCACTTTCTGCCATAAGGGTGGCGTCATCTGCATATCTGAGGTTATTGATATTTCTCCTGTCAATCTTGATTCCAGCTTGTGCTTCATCCAGCCCAACGTTTCTCATGATGTACTCTGTATATAAGTCAAATAAGCAGGGTGACAGCATACAGCCTGATGGACTCCTTTCCCGATTTGGAACCAGTTGTGTTGCTCCATGTCCTTACTTATGTAAAATCATTCCCTTGGTACCCTATGGTGTTTCATTTCAACAATCTTAATCCATTGAGTAGGTTGCTGGTGGTTCTCATAGTTCTGAGTATCAGGTTAAGGTTTCCTGTATTTTTAACAAGTTAATAGCAATTAGGCACCTAGAGTAGACATTAGTGATCAAGGAGTAGATGGGCCTTTTCCCTACTTCCAGGGGTTATGTGTGTGTGCTCAGTCGCATTCAACTTGACTCTCTGCGACCCTAAGGACTATAACCCGCCAGGCTCCTTGGTGCATGGGATTTCCCAGGCAAGAATACTGGAGTGGGTTGCCATTTCCTACTCCGGGGGAATCGACCCAGAATCCCTCAAGAGATTATACCATTCTCTAAATCCTTGGTGATGTTTTCCCCATGGAATCTGTCATGGGTGATGTGGATTAAAGTACTTTCTGATGTATCTCCACTCTCCAGACTGTATGTGGGTCCTTGCCCAGTAACTGAGGAGGTGGGCCTGGGGTCCTGATGATGGATGAAAGACGCATGGAGACAAACTTAGTGGTTAGCTAGCTTCCTTCTGGATCATCCTCTAGGCCCAGAGACCCTCCAGGCTAGAGCAGAGGACTGCAGCAGAAGCCCAGCTTGGAGGATCAAGATTACTTAGATTTCTAGTAGAGGAATTTAGCTTTGAGCTTTAGTCCCCTTTGTGCACTGCATGAATGGTGTTTATCTCTATGTAATTGTTTTTTGCATGAAAAGAAGTCTGCAGGTTGTTCACTGGTTTGAGATGAAAGCACCATGATTCAGATCCTGCCCTCAGTTCACTCACAGATCTACTGCTCCCCCTGCTAGATTCAAAATCAGGCTGATGAGCTACCAGGCCACCTCACACTGGCATTCTCACCGCCAATGCCCAGTTTAAATTCCCCTTTAAGTTCTCCATAAAGACCAGAGAGGGCTTCCCTGGTGGCTCAGTGGTAAAGAACCTGCCTGCCAATGCAGGAGATGCAGGAGACGTGGGTTTGATCCCTAGATCAGGAAGAGCCCCTGGAGAAAGAAATGACAATCCACTCCAGTATTTTTGCCTGGGAAATCCCATGGACAGAGGAGCCTGGCAGGCTACAGACCATGGGGTCACAAAAGAGTTGGATACGACTTAAGTGACTAAACAATAGACCAGAGAACCCCACAGGCCACCTGTCATCTGACACAACAGGCCTGGATTAGGAACATCCAGGGACAGTGTGAGTTCCCTCCTCTGCTGGCACTCGTGCCCCCATGAATGGTTTTCCAGGAGTGAAGAAATACAGCCATTCCTCCAGCTTAGGGCTTTTTTTTTCCAAGCTTCCACTATCTAGATGAAAAGGGAGTTAAATGCCCACACAGCCATGTGAAAGGAGCCATCAGTACTGAAGGCACCCTTACATGTACTTACTCCTGCTTGGTTCACCAGCCAATTCACTTGGCCCCCACGATCCCAGACAAGCACAACGTTGCATGTCAAGCAAGGGTAGCTGGTTGCTGTCCGCTGCGAGTGAGACTTTTCTTTGGTTTTAGATATAGCAGGGCCTTGCCTGCTTCCTTTCCTTCCCACGCCCAATTCTGGCTTGATGTGGGGAAACCTCACAGGCTCACTGAACAAGTCTGTGTAGGCAATCTAATGAGCTTGATTCTGCCTAAGCCCTAACTGCCCATTCCTTTCGCTGGAGCCCAGCTGGTGACAGAAGGTACACAGACGGCTGTTACCATTCTGTACGTCTCAAGTTATTTTGGTTAACTGTATCTGATTGGGACTAGGACTGTTCCTTCCCTAAGATGAGAGCCACCCTCTCTCTAGGGTGGTTCAGAGAACAGCTCTTGACTTCCTAAACAGGAAGGGGGCACCCCCAACCCCCAGGTTTTCCTCTGCCTCCTGTGGGGCCAAGATCCAAGGGCAGAGGGCATTGTTGCTATAGCAGCAGTCTACTCAGGCTGTGCCTCAATCAACCAAAGGTCAATTTCCCATTGGCTTCACCAAAACCTCTACGGAGCATAGAGGTTCAGGGACAATCTACTAGTCCTCTACTCGATAGTTCAAAGTACAGATCACTAAAAATCTGCAGATCACAACCTTCCCACAGAGGCACAAGGAGATACCACTTGGCTCGCATTTTAGCTGCGTAGCTGCGTCTGTAAGACGTACTCTCCCACCTGTTCCACAATACCACCTCGTCACTTTTGCAGACAAGTGTTGCAGCCCTTAAAGCAGACAAGAACACTGAGCTTTGCTCCTAGGTATCTCTAAGGCTCCCTGTCAGACAGCTTTCCCACTTGAGGGGACATTGACTTTGACTGGTTTCAGTAAAATTGTACAAACGTGTAGCTATTTTTATTGTACTGCTCAAAGACAAGAAAGGTACATGATACTGTTCTTGCTCTAAGGATGAGGACTGCCCTATAGGTGACAAGTCCAAGCATGTATCTGGGGCTCACAGGCCGAAGGATCAGGCCAAGAGCTTATCTCTGGGGAAACAGTTTAACAAGCTTTCCCTTATCCGCCTATGTCCCTGTTCAATCAATCTCAACAGACAATTCTTTTCCCTGCACTACCTCGGATCTCCCTAGATGAAGCAACACTTCAGTGTGTTAATGTGTCTGCTGTACTGTTTTTTCTGTTTCCCCAGCACCTCTCAATGTGAGATGGGATGGTTACAAATGTTACAGGTAGAAAAGTGAAGATTTCTCAAATCAGAGATTTCTCCCATGTCTCTTGACCTTCCTGGTCAAACTGCTGTTTTTCGGGAATGAGCTTACCAAATTTGGCACCGTCTCCTGGTGTTCTCACTTCTCAATATTCCCAGTCTCTCTCGCTTAAGAGGTAGAATGGGGTGAGAAAGTCACAAAACCTATCAAGTATCCTCCAGAGGTAAACTGTGGGGGTTGATTTTATTTTCCAAAAGCAGTACCATCAAAACAGAAGCGAGAATTCAGCGGGAACAGAATGTAGTGACATTTTCCACATCATTATCCCACTGCATTTAGCTTAAAAGCATGTGTCCATCCAACAGTTCCCTCCTTATCTGAGATTTCACTTTCTGCAGTTTGTTACCTGTGGTCCAAAACAAAACTAGATGGTAAATTCTAGGGATAAACAATTCATAGGTTTAATACTAGGTACCATGAGATGGAATCTCAATCTGCTCCATCTGGGCAAGACCCGATTCATCCCTTTCTCGGGCATATCTACACAGTATATGCTATTTCCTGGGTTTGATACTACCTGCAGTTTCAGATGTCCACTCAGGGTCTTGGAATAGGTACTCCTTGGATACAGGGGTGACTACTGTAGATGCGTTTTTCTGTCTTGGCTAAATGGTTTTAAGGACAGTTTGTCAAAGTGTTAGTTGCTTAGTCCTTCGAACTCTTTGCGACTCTCTGGACTGCCTGCCAGGCCGTCTGTCTGTGGAATTCTCCAGGCAAGAATACTGGAGTAGGTATCCATTCCCTTCTCCAGGGCATCTTCCCAACCCAGGGAGTGAACCCAGGTCTCCTGCCTTGCAGGCAGATTCTTTACCATCTGAGCCACAAAGGAAGCCTTGTATAACTAAGCAAATAACGATGGCTCAATAAAAAAGCAGAAGTCTGGAAATCAAAGAGGATAAGCAGCAGCAATCTCCTAAGAACCGTTAATTCTCTTATTTCTCACACTACTCCCAGTCCCCATGCACTATTACCTGTGGTTCTTACTTCTGGTGAAACAAATACAAACCAGGATTTAGTGAAAGAATATGACTTCTCTGGTTGGAAGCCCCTGGCTGGCACCCCAACTGTCACTTTCTAGCACTCCAGGGAAGTTAAGCCCAACCCCAAGCAATGTCTTTCTTCCATCTGTAGAACAGTAGTACCAGCCACCCACCCACCCACACTTGCAAGGCAGCACCTCTGACTAAATTTATGTCAGGAACCTACTTTGTCTGGCACTTAGAGACAGACTTATGTTGGCATCCCAATAATATAACCAATAAAAGAACCAAAAGAATTCTATGTGCTAATACTTAAGTTTAAACTATGTCATTTTCTTCTCAACAATTTAACAGTACTTTCTGATAAATTCTTGGTTTTGACTGAGTTTATGTTTTTTCTACTCTTATTTTTAAGTCAGTGAGTAAAGAACAAAAATTACATATAACAAAGGTTCTCCTCTAGCTTTAACAGCATCTGAAATTAATCAGAAAGAATAAACAAAATGAGAACGCCAGTTATGAAAGACAAACTATAGGTGTACATTACCTGCTTAGATTTGGGAGCCTAACTGATCACAAAAGCACTCATAGATATTTTTTTTTATTGTTAAGCTGCAACATACATGGTTTAATACAACAAAAAAAAATTTAATCAAGTGAAAAGTAATAAACTGAACAATAAACAAATAAACACTCAAAACAAAATCTTTTCCATTGGAAACATGTTAAGATGAATACGGGGTTTCATTACCATCTTACTGCAATTTTCTTATGTGTTACTAGCCTACATACCCCATGTTTTCTGTAATCATGCAGGTGTGAATGGAAGTTTGAATGATTAAATAAATGAAAAGTCCATTTACTGCAGAGAATCATTTCACAAGGCAGCCAAACTAGGTCAGAGAACAAAATTATTCAAGAAATCCTCCACGTATTTAGGTTCATTTTAGAATCCATGAACCTTAAGCTGTTCCTCCTTGACAATGCCAACCTACAAAATAAAATTTAGCAGAATCACTACATATAAATTCATTCCTAAGAAAACAGAGCAGTCATTAAAAAGTATCATTGTTAACAGGTCAATGCAACACTATTATTTGTGGCATGAACTGTTAATAAAAATTCAACACACATTTGAATATCATGACATGCCGCAAAACATCCTCAGTGGACCCAGGAATAATCAGGTCATTCTAATGACAAAATAAACTGGTACTCCTGTCTTCAAAATAAGTACAATTAATGTGCTTCATCCACATGACTTCTTACTAAAGAGGATAAAGTTATAATTCATGTCACCCTTAAGTACAATGTCAGAAGCAATCTCAAGGCTGTACATAAAGCACCCAATCACTCACCTCCAAGAGAAACTGGCAAATGTTTTTCCTTTGGTCACCTTGAAGCTGAATAACCTCTCCGTATTCCGGATGTTCAATCACAGTACCATTACAGGCAAATTTCTGAAGAAGTAGATTCAACATAACTGAATCAAATAACAATGATATTTTATTTTCACCCTAAGATTACCTAGATGTTAATTAAGAGTATGAACATAGTTTCCTTGGGTCAAATCATCTTCACCCACACTGACAGTCAAGTAAGGTGTGGACCATAATCCTACTTAGAGGTGTGCTTCAATAACTACATTTTAATCTCTTCTTCCTAACACCTTTACCTTTTTGAAAGCTTTCACAAGTTTCTTTTTGTCATAATCATCCGCAATGCCCTGAACAGTAGTCAGTGTCTTCCTGCCGTTCCGTTGCTGGATTCTTATATGAATGTAATCCTCAGTCCCTGCCGGGAGTAAGTCGTCACCCTTAGTTGCATCAGCAAAGGGGTCTGCAAAGGGAATACAAAAAAATCCAAAGCAGGAAAATATCTTTTAGTTAGTAATTTCCAGATATATGGTTCGCTACAATCTAGACACTCAGCAAAGAAGGTTCTAG
Organism: Bos indicus; assembly: GCF_029378745.1. Classification (NCBI taxonomy): domain Eukaryota; kingdom Metazoa; phylum Chordata; class Mammalia; order Artiodactyla; family Bovidae; genus Bos; species Bos indicus. Next base: position 13,072,378 of record NC_091781.1, on the reverse strand, counting down.
TGCCTCTGCTTTTTTTCTGCAGGTGGGGATGGGGGGGGGGGCAGTCATAAGCTTAGGTTATTGATGAAACCGCTAAGGTACTCTCACAAAATGAGACTTTAAACAGGTATGCCCACCAATACCAGAAGAGAAAAACGCTTACAGGTAGATAATATTATCGTTGAACATAATCCTTAGATTTTAAGACCTTAATTTTATAGCCACTATAAAAAATGTGCGTCATCTCGATTACATTCTGATGACAACAGAAAGATTCACAGATAACCTCCTAATCATTTAACAGTAACTGCCTGGGAAAAAGATGCACATATCTCAATACACAGTGCTACACGTAAAGAACTGGACCACTACCCTATAACAGATCAGAGGCCTGATCCGCCGCATCTTCTACTAAATGCCCCCGAGAGCCGCTCACAGAACAGCCCCGACCGCTAATGGACGCCGATACCCCGGCCCGGGCCGGCGTCTCCCTGGCCAGCAGCAGGGCAGGTCTGGGGGCGGCCCAGGGCCGCAGAGGCGGCAGGAGGCAGAAGCGATGCGCAGGCCGGTCTGGGAGCGGGCAGGGGGCGGCACAGGGTCCGCGGCCGGGGCTCCGGGGGCCGTCTTCAGGGAGGGGGTCGCCAGGGGCCCAGTCGCCATCTTCTGGGCGCCGAGACAAAGCCCCACTCGGGGTGCGGGGAGGGCGACCGGGGGCCCTGCGAGGCAGGGGGCGGAAGAGCGGCCCCGCCGGGGGCTGGCAGCGGCGGCTGGACAGCCGAGAGGCGCGCGGAGGACGCGGTGGGCGGGAGGAGGCGGCGGGGCGACCCGCTCTTACCGAAAGATTGGAGGTTCTGGATAGTGGACATGCGATACTAGTGTGAGGCCGGTGTGGGGATAAAATTCCTGCGGGGCCCGCCCGGATCACCGTGTCAGGAGGCTGTAGTGGCGAAAAAACGGAAACAAATACGGAGACGCTTGGCCCCGGGGCTGGGATGCGGCTTGAGCGGCGGCGGCGGCGGCGGAAGCCGGGAGGAGGCAGGAAGAGGCGAAGGAGGAGGCGGAGGAAGAGGCGGCGGCAACGGATGCGAAGACGCGAAAGAAGAGGCGGCGCTGCGGCTTCTCCCACAAAATGGCCGACGGAGACTATTTAGCCGCGCCCGCCGCCCCTCCCACGTGACCCGCCCTCGCCAAGCACTCTGGGACTTGTAGTTTTCTCGAGGCAAGACAGTCCGGAAAGCCTGGAAAGGGTGGGCTTCCGGGACCTCAATTCCCAGCAGGGTGTGCGCCCCCCAGCACGGGGTGGCTTGGGCAGGGAAGGGTTTAGCGGGCCGCCGATCTGTCTGGCTAGAACCCTCGTTGTCTAGCCCTGTCCTTCCCGGTCTCTAGCACACTCTCCCTTGACTCGTCTTTTCTCGCCGTAGGGTGGCAGCCCGGAGGGGTCGGTGCTGGCGGGGTCAGGGGAGGGTAGGCGGATAATCTCCGTCAGTCACCCTCGAGGCCCTGGGTAATGTAAGTAAAATCGGGGTACAGGAGCAGAACAAGGCCCCAAGTCCCGGCTTTCGACTCGATGGACGCCCCTCATCATCTCCCTTCCCAATCTCCCGCCTCGTCCGGTTGCAGGAGCCCTGTTAGTTCCTACCAAGGGTCGAGGTGGGGGCCTCCTACCCAGGATTTTGCTGTCCTCCGAGTGTGTCTATCACGGTGGTTCTCAAACTCTAGCGTACATCTCCCCGAGGGCTTAAAATACAGACTGATGGACACCCCGGAGCTTCAGTTTTAGGACGTCTGGGGTGTGACCCGAGAATTTGCATATCTAACAAGCTGACAGGAGACGCTAATTCTACTGATCTGGAACCTCCGCTTCGAAACCACTGCCCAGCTTCACCAAAGGCCTGGCATCCAGTGGGAGTCACATATATTCCCCAAGTCGATCGAATGCACCAGAAAATCAACCTGTCAGCTTAACACAGAACCTTGAACACGAAGGTTAATTGACAGAGTCAGACACCAGAACAGTAATATCTTCCTATCAAGCTATAAACAGAAAAACAAACCTGAGACTATGGGAATGGGCTCACCCAGTCAGGTGCTCAATTGTAAAACTTGGTTGGCCTTCTGGAAGCAAAGAGATAGACTGAAAGGGATTCTTAACCTTGTTTTGTGCCATGGCAGTCTTGTGAAACCTATGGACCCATTCTCAGAATAATCCTTTTAAGTGCCTGAAATGAATGTTGGATTACAAAGGAAACTATTGAAATTAAAACCAATACATTGATAACATAGTATTGCTTCTTTACTAATGCCTTAATTGAGAAGATCTAGCAGCAGATCTCACAAAGGCTGGAATTTCGGAAAGGTGACAAATATTTTGAGATGTCTGTAAGCATCAGAAATGTAATATGAAAATATCAGTGACTTATACTGGTGCAAAGTTACAGATCCTTCAGATACTACTTTGATGTTGCCAGCATTCATAATGAAACAAAAGCTAACTTTTGTTTAGAGATTAGTGAAAATGTAGGTGGACTCTTATTTTCCATCCGGTTTTAGGAATCCACTCTCCTCCCCACCCACCCACAGTTTTAGCTGTGGATTGACAATGTGCAGGCCCCAGTTTCAGTTCAGTTCAGTTGCTCAGTCGTGTCCGACTCTTTGCGACCCCATGAATCGCAGCACGCCAGGCCTCCCTGTCCATCACCAACTCCCGGAGTTAACCCAGACTCACGTCCATCGAGTCGGTGATGCCATCCAGCCATCTCATCCTCTGTTGTCCGCTTCTCCTGCCCCTAATCCCTCCCAGCATCAGAGTCTTCCCAATCCTGGATTTAATAATCTTTTGTGATTAACTATGATAATAGTAAGTGAATAATTTACTATTATAAATAATTTACTATTATAAAAAATAATAAATGGATAATTTATTGAGTACATACTATTTGCCTGTTGTAAGCTTTATACACAGTATATTAATCTTCATAGCCATTCTATAATATAGTTATTCCTCTGTTTATACTCATGTAGAAATGGAGGCTTTCATGGGTTAAATTATTTGCCTGAAGAATCAAATTGGCAACTCTCAGAAATCTGAACTACATTTTGGGGCTTTTAGTCCTGACTTAAATGAATGACACTTTTATTATCCAAACTAAAGTGTAAAGTGTTAGAACTGGTTCAAAAACAAGAAGGAGAAGCAAACATTTTTTGTTGTTCATTTGTTGATTATTCCTACAATGGCTTTCTAGTTTTGAAGCTTTATCAGTGTGCTTTAAAGTAATTTTTAATACTTATTTGGATTAAATTTAAGAATAAAATGCATAACCATTTCTGTTTTCTTTGTTACTAGACATCTCAAACTGTTTTATGTTTTTTCTTAGAAGGAGCCAAAAGTGGTCCAGTCAAGGAAAAAAAAAAACATAGAGACGTTAAAAAAGATCCAGAAATCTTGGGGTATTCATGGTCATTACCTGTGTCAGGAGAGCACATACTTTCTTGGACCTACTGTTTACATCAGAGATCCCCAGGAGCTCAGAAATCAAAGCCAACTATGAATACAGGTCAAATACAATTGTGATGATAGTCTGGAAAACCCTTCTGACTCTAGTCATCATTCTGACTTTGTATTTAGACCTGACCTGTCCAATACAGGAGCCACTAACGACGTGTGGCTATTGAAGCCTTGCAGCGTAGCTACTGCAAACTGTGACGTGCTCTCACTCTAAAGTGCACATTTGGAAGACTTAAATTGTCTCAGTTCACCTGTTTCTTTTTAGAATGTGGCTACTAGAAAATGTAATACTGCATATGGCTCACATACTATTTCTATTGGACAGCACTGGTTTAGAGTGAAAGGATTTGACCTCTATGTAAAGTTATAAAAGGGACAAATTTAAGCACTTAAAATCTATTATTTTTATTAATATCTCTAAACAATATCAGCCTAGTTTAAGGTGATTATTTTCTGCCTTATTTCCAAAGGGAGTGTAGATCACTTGCAGTAAACAGTAGTAGTGACTAAAGGAATCAGGGAAGATTTAAAAAAAAAATGTTAGACTAGTTGAGAAATAAAAGTCCCCGAAGCTAGAGAGAAACCTCAGATCTGGCTTTTAACTTCCTAATGGTTAAGACAAAGAGAAAATCAGCTAGAAAATCCGTACGCCTACCTGGATGAAAACATACCAGTTGTGCAGGAGGAATGACTTTGCCTGGCTCTGAGCCACAGGCGGTGTTTTTCTTGGGCTCTCAAAAAGGGGACACTGTGAGGTAGTGGACAGTGTCCCCAGTAGTCTGCCTACCATGGAGACAATGGTGGGTTTTATGCAGCTGCTTCTCATATCAGCCAGTCATGAAGAGATGCTAACAGGTGACTCGGGTCTTTGTCCATCCAGAGGTTACTGATTGCAGCGGCCTCGTGAGGATGTGGCGCTCAGGTTTTCTGCTTCAGTGAGTGTAGCTCACCATCTGTCTCAGCTGCTGTGCTCTGAATTCAGCATCACTGAGGTCACCCCTCCCACCAGCTGTTCCTGGTGACTCAACAAGAATCCTAATCCAGGCCGGTTCTTGAGAGATGTGGGACTCCTTATGTAGGAGGACCTAGACCTAGTGTCTAGGTCAGAAAAAGTCACTTTACAACCTCAGCTTATTATCGTGAACACTTGATTGTTATATTAGCTATGTGTGATACAAAGGAAATGCTTGAAAACATTATCAGTTAAGACATTTAATTCTTTTTTTGTCATTGAAGATAGTAGAATTGTGTTAGAGCAGAACTCACTATTATGAGTATTTGCATAGGCCAAAAGTAAAATCACATCTCCAGAAACCTACTTAACCTGCAGTGGGAACTTGAATGATAGATCATTGAAATTAATAATAATAATCAAGGGTTATGCTATCATTAAAGAGAAGGGAATAGTAATTCGCTCAAAATGGCTAGCTTGTTATCTTCACTATCCAAAAATCCCTAATAATGTCAGAAAATACATGTTTTGGGGAAGAATAAATTTAGCACTGAACAATACGGGTATGTCATCAACAGATTAGACATTTCTTTCCTCCTAAAGGAAAGAAAAACAAATCAGTTAATGGAGGAAATGCTGAAACACTAGCTTCACTGGATTATTAAAGATTACAAAACATCTTTAAAATTCTGATATTATGGGCCTGAAATCCTATATTTTGGCAAAATAATATGCAAGAAGAAGACAAAGGCATTTTTCAAAATGTTTAAAAACTCAGAAAGTTTACTCCCATGCACAGTATTGATGACACACTCCAGAAAAATTAAAACTCAAAGAAGAGAAAGATACAACTAAAAGAACATAGGTACATAGAGAACTCAGTAAAGATTATGGTTGTGCCTAAACCACATTGGTATGTAATGAGGGTGAAATATTTTATGGGTGACTTTTAGAAGAATAGAAATTTCATGCTTTTTTCAATCCAACAAAAGGTAAGAAAATGTAGAAAAGAGCAGCAAGAAATCATACAGTAAATTTAAAACACTAAATCATAATAAAGATGTTAAAAGTACATAATTACCAGCAATCACAAGCATGAATGTTACATTTTTCTGTTAACTAAAATGGCTGCAAAACTTTACGTAGGTGCTATTTATGATACATTTAAGGTCGAATGACAGAGACCGAAAAAGTTATTGCAAGCAACTGCTAGTTGAAAAGCAGCATATAACAATATTACTATTGGGAAAAATGAATTCAAGAATTACATTAAGCAGGACAAAGAAGAACGGTTTATCTGGATCATAGTTATGTTGGACCAAGGATATGAGTCACAGACTTTTATATTCCTTACAACTTGGCAAAATGCGTATGAGGCAAAAAAAAGAAAAATATTGAGAAATTGATGAATTTGCAGCCATAATGGAATACAGTAACACATTTGTTTCAGAAACTTATGTATGGTAAACAAAAATTAAGATATAGATACACTTAATAATATAGATGTTATTATATTATTATAATTATAATATTGGCACAATAGATAACATGTAAAACTTGGTACCCAGTGCAAAGCATACCAATTGTGTAAAAACACCCAGGACACCCAAATGTCCATCAACTGATGAATGAATAAGCAACATTGGGTATATCCATAAATGGAATATATTCATCCAAAAAAGGAATGATACATGCTGCGGTGTGGATGAACTTTGAAAACATGAGGCCAAATGAAAGAACCCAGTCACAGAAGACCACATACTGTGTGACCCCTCTTAGGTAAGTTGTCTAAAATTGGCCAAGCTATAGAGACAGAAAGTAGATTAGTTGTTGCCTAGGACTGGGGATGTGTTTGAGGGGAAATGGGTAGTTGCAGCTACTGAATATGTAGTTTCTTTTTTGAGTTAATGAGAATGTTCTAAAATTGATTATTGTTTAGTCGCTGAGTCGTGTCTGACTCTGCAACCCGTGGACTGCAGCACACCCGGTTTCCTTGTCTTTCACCGTCTCCCGGAGTTTGCTCAAACTCCTGTCCATTGAGTCAGTGACGCTATCCAACCATCTCATCCTCTGCTGCCTGCCTTCTCCTCCTGCCCTTAATCTTTCCCAGAATTAGAGTGTTTTACAATGAATTGGCTCTTTGAATCAGGTGGCCAAAGTATCAGTCCTTCCAATGAATATCCAGGGTTGATTTCCTTTAGAATTGACTGGTTTGATCTCCTTGTTGTCTAAAGGACTCTCAAGAGTCTTCTCCAGCACCACAGATGGAAAGCATCCGTTCTTCAGCGCCCAGTTGATTATGATGATGGGTAGATTGTATGGGATGTGAATTATATCTCAATAAAGTAGTGGTAAAAAAATAGGATACAAAAAAGTAAAAAAAAAGTTTCTCTGATTCATTTTCAACGTAGTAAGTAAAATATTAGCAAATCAAGTCAGCACTATACCCAAAAGAATAGTATTAACCCAGATATGCCAAGATGACCAATCATAAGTAAGTATATTTTAATAATATACTTCAGAATTTAATATACAAAACTTTAAATAGAGAGTTTTGCCATCCTGTAGGAGCACAGAGAAATGTTCACCAGCCAGGAGCTGAAGAATTCTCCATACCTCAAGTCATTAACCAATCAAAATGACAGACTTACAAAACAGACTCAACCAAAACCATTCCCAAGAGTCGCATTTTAGTCAGTAGGGTCGGAGGGGGCTTGGGACATGGAGAAGGGGATTGGAGATATGGTGGTACTCAAATAGAATTGATAGAGACTTCCTGTCTTTCAGAGGAGATGAAACCCCTTAACAGCATGGGAAAGAAAAATGGACACCATAGTGGTAAGTCAGCTAGCTTCAAAAAAGCCTCTTTGGAAAGGTGCACAGTATCATTTCATTGAGCTTTAACTTGTAGGTACAGGGCCGATCTGAACTACCACACTGAGAAGAGACTGATCTCTCCCTTTCTCAACACACTGACCAATGAAAGGACATGAGCTCAATGGTCGTGTGAAGATGAAAAAAAAGATTTTAGTTGATTACCTGGCTCTGTTCGCCAAAGACACTGCCCCCTTCTGCCACTCAATGAGGGGAAAGCCAGGACCACAGCGTGGGAGTTAAGGCTGCATGTTATATGAGCTCATTCAGTTTCTGGAAGTGGCATGACACAGGTTGTTGCTTCTTTCAAGGATAGACCAGTGACCTTTCCAAGTCTCAAATTTATGCTGATGCTTTCATTGTAATAATAGCTTGCATGAATTCTTTTCTTAGTTCACTTTAATATGAGGGCGACTTAATCGATTGTATTACTCTTTTAACTGAGCCATCGGTTATTTTTTTAATATTCAATATTCCCATATCACAATCTGCCCATCATGCTATGTAATCCTAGAACAACCATGTCCTTATGTCATGGGTCTGCCTAAAGCTCTGGTAACAGCTACACTGAGATATCAACCTGTGGTGCCATGTCCTTATAAAATCGTATTTAATTGATATCATGCTGTTCATATTTTGTCAGTTTCTCGGGTCTAGGGTTTCAAGACTTTTGAGTTTAATCACCTTTATTGAAACATTTTCTTCATTTAGTGAATTTACAAGGCTGGTTAAACAATCTCAGCCAAGATTCAGTTTCTTTCTTTATTCCTTTTTCTTTTTCTTTTTAATAGGATTGTGTCTCATCTAAGCAAAGAAAACAGAAATATTCATGTGGCAATATAGTACTAGCTTGCACCTACTAAGTGTGCCATATGTACCAGGTCCGGGCTAAGTGCTTTCCACACAATACTTGTATTTTCCTTAGCTTCATTTTAAATTCTGAACCACAAATCCCAAATGGGCATTCAGCGTCACAGTTCTTACGGCACTTACTCAGATGTTTTCCTCTTTCTCACTCTCTCCAATGATGATTTCATACATCGGTCTTCTCAAACCCAAATTCCTTCCCCCGTGTTCCTTCTCAGCTGATGACCTTGGTTGTATTTCACTGAGACTATAGAAGCAATCAAATGGAAACAAACTCCAGCCACCAAATCTCCAAATCTCACTGCATTTGTCCCTGTGCTCTTTGCCTTGCCAGCTTGTTACCCTGGTTGAGCATCCCTGTTTTCCTCTTTTGCACTTTCAAGGATGTTGCTCCTGGAAGTATCCACCTCTCCCTCTTGCATCTATAATGTCTTTTTCTCTATAGACTTACTTCCACCAGGATGCAAATATGCTCGAGAATCATACGTCTTAATAGACGAAAACAAAAATTCCTTTGACACATGTTCTTTTCTTCCAGGACCCATTTCTCTTCTCTTCCAAAAAGTTGTCTAAGGTCACTGTCTCTGCTTGTTCATGATTCATCTCTCCTTAACTCCTCCGTACAGGCTTCCATCTCCGCTGCTATGCTGAGATCATCCATGCCCAAGTGTGCTTGACCCTATGTTGCCAACCCAATGCTGTCTCACTGTTTCTGACTTGGCAGCATTTGACAGCATGAACTACTCTTTTCTTCTCTTGGCTGCTGCGACTTCATCGTCTCTTGCTTTTCTTCCATCTCATTGGTCATGCTATTTTCAACTGCTTTGCTGACTCCTTCTTTGCTCAAACTGTGTCAGTGTGTTTATTAAGATAAGAGGAAAAATCAGGAGATGGTATGTTGGAAGTCAAGGAAAGGAAGTGTGCATCCCAAAGGCTGGGTTATGAGTGGTTATCACGAGCTGAGGACAGCTGAGCCCGGTAGACTGGCAACCTTCTAGCTGCATTCAGTGGCATCATGGTGTCAGGGTTAGGGGACAGAGCTGAAGTAGACGAGCTGACTACTTCCAAACATTCATGCGACCAGGGAGGATCTCAGATCCCCTCCACTTAGGTTACACTGGTTATCATAAGCAACCGGCAAGGAGGGAATGCATTAGAACTTCCCCTTGAGCTCAAGAAAAACAAACATGGAGAGGAAGTTATTCTGCATCAAAAGCATCTGTAAAGAAGGGAAACAAACATGGACAGTTATGTAAACAAAGCCATTCTGCTTTGAGAAATGGATAGGACATGGAGAGAGGGTGAGGAAACAGACTAAGTGAAAGAAAATCTACTCCTGAGTTCAGCTCACCTCAATTCACTTGGAATATTAGGCATCTTTAATAAGAATTCTTTTTTACAGAAACTTGAGAATTTGCAGGGCTGTCAGTGAAGCAATGAGTTGGGAGGGCAGTGTCATTGTTTCTTGGAGTATAATTCCAAAATAAATAAAGGACCCCAGGCTGTCTGTGTAACAGACAGCATCCTCAATAGCATTTTTTTCCTGGTAATTGACAAAAGGGGTTCCATGTGGCTTTTGCTTACAGATGAAAAAGAGTAAAGACCTTCACCCTCTTAGAAACAGCTGTGCATCTGTCAGATCTACCCAGTCACAAACACTGAGTCTGGCTTTCCAAAGTAAACATGTTATTTTGTATGTAATTGCTATAATTAGCTGTAGGGACATCACTGACCCATTAGCAGGAAAAACAGATGGGATGAGATTTGTCTTCATGCATGGGCTAGGATATAGTGAAAATATTAGAAATTGTTAGCCATAAACTCAGTCACCATGTTGCAGAGCTAGAATGCTCAGTTAAAAACAGTGGAGGAAGTGGTACAAGCAGTCCATGAAGGACCTCTTTCAGTTACTCAGGATGACCATTTTAGACGTCTTTCATGGTGGCGGATTACTGCAAAATCAGTTCATGTGAAAATGTGAGCAAACTCCCCAAATCTATTTTCACATTCTCAGCTACTGAAACTGCCGCTGACCCAGCAGCCTTGGCGGGAAGCCTGGGGACCCTGCCACTTCTTCCCTTCTCTCCACTCTGTCTGCTTGGTCTCTGAGTCGGCCTCCAATGCAGCAACACCTACTTTGAACATCATCTAGAATTTTGATTAGGGACTAGAATTTTGTGAAATGTTTAGATTTTGTAGGGGGAGTGGGGATTGGCATATGTATTCTTTACTTTTTAAAACTGAAGTATAGTTGATTTACAATGTTGTGTTAGATTCAAGCGTACAACCAAGTAATTCAGTGATTCAGAGTGGTTCACGCACACATATATGTGTGTGTACAATATACTTTCTCAGATTCTTTTCCCTTATACATTATTATAAGAAATTGAGTATAGTTCCCTGTGCTATACAGTAGGTCCTTGCTGGTTAACTAGTTTATATATACTAGTGCTGTCTATACTAGTATAATCCCACTTAAACCCTGAGTTTTCAGTGGGGCCAAGGCATCAGAGAGGCCCTAGGAGTTGGCCAAGCAATTCTCTAGTCAAAGACAGGAAGTCAGGGCACAGTAGGAGACTGGTGCCATGTGGAGAGACTGCTATTGGTTGGAAAAAAGGCTTTTGAGGAACAGGAGTGTCTAAATTAGATTGTCACATATGACGCAATATACCGTGTGCCCCTGCCCCCCGACTTCTCCCCCATCCCCCATCCTCGTCCTTCAGTGAGGTCTGCTACAGGGCTGGTTGATCTCTTTGTTGTTGCTATTGTTTTAAGTGAAAATTGTTGGAGAGGTTACATTTCCCTTATGGATCGATACAGTATAAAACAGAGGCTTCTTTTCTCTTTCTGACTTACTTCACTCTGTACAATATGCTTTGGGTTCATCCTCCTCATTAGAACCGTCTCAAATGTGTTCCTTTTCATTGCTGAGTAATATTCCATTGTATATATGTACCACAATTTCTTTATCCATTCATCTGTTGATGGAGATGTGAGGGAGGTTCAAGAGAGAGGGGACATATGTATACCTATGGCTGATTCATACTGATGTATGGCAGAAACCAACACAGTATTATAAAGCAATTATCCTCTAATGAAAAATAAATCAATTAAGGAAAAAACAGAGGCTGCAACAGGGATGCAAAACCATTGATCTCCATAAGCCCAAATTCACAGGCTTTTGGGAAAAGCTTTGGGCTTTAAGGGAAATAGAATTGGGGGTTTGAAGCAGTATAGACTGGAATGTAAATTTTTCCTGGCACGGAGCTTACTCTTACCTCCAAACATCTGGGCTACGCTAGGCTTCTCCTGAGCTGGGGAGGGTCAGGAACCATCAGAGGGGACTTTTGAACCGAGCCTTCTCAAAGGATAGGTAAGGGTTTTCAAAGTCAGAGGGAGGCATTTCAGAGGATTGAATGTAATGTGGGAAGATGCAGAGTTGAGAAGGGTCCTAGCTTGAGTGGTTTGTGAGCCACAAAGGGTAAATAGGGCCCTACCAGGAGCTGTGGTCCAGAGTTACATACACTATTACAGTCCAGCTCTGACAATGCCTGGAACAGACTTTCCAACCACACTTAGATCTGTCTTTTAACATTAGCCAAGACAACCATTTTCCCCGGCAATCAAAGACAAAGTGAAGGCCAGGGGAGCAGAATCCCAACTGCCTCAAATCAAGAAGTGGTAACTTATTCCTTTGTCATCAGACAGTTTAACAATCAATGGGCACCAAGCTGACATCTAGCCAAGTGGCATCAGCAGAGCTGTTGTGCCACAGACAGTCAGCGTTTCAACAGGCCAGGGTCACTGAGAAGAATTGCTACTGGGCACAGATAAAACAATAACAGTGTCATTTAAAGACAAAGAAGAACCTCAGTTCTGCCAGACCGATGACAGGAACTCATTCATTGCCAGGATGGTTCTACAAAGACCCAAATTACAAACAGGGTGGAAGCGCTGATTCACAGTCTGTTTTCAGCAGCAGAGCATTCATGACACATGGTCTGCCTTTATCAGGACAAAGAATACTTGTCCAGATTTTCCCTTTTAAAGATAAAAAATCTTTTTTTTTTCCTGACTTCCCAGTGGGTTTGTTACGAAATGAATGAAATAATAGAGAAGAATAAATCAGAAAGGACAGGCTTGAAAGTGCAAATTATTGTCATTACCAGGAAGCAGGAAAGGGCACATTGAAGGTAGAAGTGCCATAGGAAACACTGACCACCACCGCTGCCTGCAGATCGCGCTTGCATCTTCTGTTAGGTGATTACCACATTGCTCAGTGAATGAGGACAGCAGTTGCATACCGTTTCATCCTGTCACCTTGGCACCCAGCACCTCATGCTTGGGGCACATCCTGTCTCTGGGCCAGCGTTGCTTCTTGTCTTTTTGATACACAGCACACGGAGGAGAAGGTCCCCAGGCGCCCAGGCCCGTCTCTCCCTGAGCAGGTACAAAGCTGAGAACTTGCAAACTTGGTGGTGCTGTGTAGGAGTCGCCAAAGGCATACTCCCCAGATTGCTCCGATGACAGCAGAGGACAGAGTCTCCTGGACTCATGGAAGATCTTGAGAGTGGGCAGGTGGGCAGAGGATGTTTCCTGCACAAGCAGACTTCCTGGAGGCGCTCAGGTTGCTGGTCTTGTAAACTCTGCAGCCCCTGCCTGCCTGGCTGGCTCTGGGCACTGTGCTATGAAGAAAGGCAGGGATGGGTAGAGGAGGGGGCTGTTACCTGGTCCACCTGGCTCCATCCCAGCTCACCTGGCCCTCCAAGCAGAGATTTAACTTTGTCCACTTCAGAGAGCCCCAGGGATATGTGACTGGAATCCCCCTTCCTCAAGGCTGCCCATTGGGTTGTTTTGAGGCAACAGTAATCCAAAGTCTCCAGGAAGTTCAGTTAAGACGGCTGGATAGTGAATTGACATTTTTTTCCTGGGCTGGGGAGAGCAAAGGAAACAGATGAGACAGACACAAAGCTTTTCCCTAGAGGGATGGAACAGCGCTCATCCCAGGGCTCAACCCATAGACTGGGGCTCTCTGTATTATCCCCTCCCCTCTGCCCTTCTTTCAGCTGCTCTTTAAGCACTGGCTTACATTTTGAGCGTAGCACTGTCCTTGACAGGGATGGTGATGGGGACTGGTTGGAGGGGAAATTTGAGTCATCAGAAGTTTACAAGGGGGACTTCCCTGACAGTCCATTGGTTAAGACTCTGCACTCCCAATGTAGGGGGCACAGGTTCGATCCCTGGTCGGGGAACTAAGATCCCGCCAACTGCACAATGCACCAAAAAAAGAAAAGCTTACAAGGTTTTCTAACTAGTGGGTGGTCTCCAAACGTTTTGGGCCACACATCCCATCAGTAAAAACTGTTTGACAGTGCATCCCTGAAATATGTATGTTCATTTATAAATTATTACATGCACTTGCATCTATCCACATATTTAATCTTGGTAAAGCTTACTTCCACATAAAAAGTGAGTTCAAGGATGAATATGTTCTTTCACCTGACCCCAGTGGACCATCTTCTGTATCCTTTATGCAGTCTGTACCCCACTTTGGAAACTGCTTTCTAACTTTAGAGTTCCCCCCAAGTTCTGGTTTTTATGGGCAAAGGATGAAGGAGAGAAATCCACTCAGAGAAAAGATGGGTCATGGCTGGGAACACGGGTTTTGTTCAGAAGTCAGTGAAAAAAATAACTTTTCAATGTCTTCCCTGCCTCATCATGGATGGCAGGAAGGAGTGATGGCACCCAAGAACTCTGTGGTAGCTCTTGACCAGCTTAGAGATGGTGCTTTAAGAGGCCCACTCAAAGTTACTGGTGTCTCACTGGGGCCTACAGATTGTGAGCATCTGTGGATACAGGAGCTTGTGCTTTGGGATTCTGCGCAGCCTGGACTGTTTCACTGCCCCCTGAAGTTGCTCCACAGTCTTTAGAAAAGGGAGGGAGTGAAGTAGAGGTTAGGGGGAGCCTCTTGCTTCTCCACCTTGGTGTTGAGGTCCCTTCTATACACTTCAGTGTCAGAAGGGTGCTCACCCCCAGCCTTGGATGGGCCTGAAGGTGCCTGTGGGGCACCATCTTCAGTTGTCGATTGGTCACGGGGTAACCACAGGCTGGAGGTAGGACTACCATGGCCACAATAGGTGAACCAGATTTGTTTCAAGCACCTGCTCTGTGCCAAGCTCTGTGTGATTATGAACGGAACCCACTTCCTCAAGGGGCTTTCAGGTCAGTGCAGGAGAAAGATAATCACACACGTAAATGCAGTGCAGGGAATGTCTTAGTTTGAAGTTTCCTCAAAGGAGATTCTGCATTAAGTGGTTAATTTGGGAAGTGACCCCCAGGGTATATGCTGAGGGAGGGAGAATGTGAGAGAGTGAAGGGAGAAAAAGTCACAAGAAAGCATCAATGAACAGGTTACCACTGTGGGCACCTGGACCTCAGCCCTGCAGGGGACTCTCTGAGGGACTCTATTGAGCACTGCTACTCAAAGTGGGCCACAGGGCTGAGAAAGGTCAATTTTCATTCCAGTCTCAAAGAAGGGCAATGCCAAAGAATGTGAACTGAGAACTTCCGCATGTACAAACTGGGTTTAGAAAAGTCAGAAGAACCAGGGATCAAACTGCCAACTTTTGCTGGATCATGGGAAAAACAAGGGGATTCCAGAAAAACATTTACTTCTGCTTCATTGACTACCCTAAATAAAGCCTTTGACTGTGTGGATCATAACAAACTGTGGAAAATTCTTAAAGAGATGGGGATACCAGACCACCTTACCTGTCTCCTGAGAAACCTATATGAAGGTCAAGAAGCTGAATGAAGGTCATAGAACTGAATATGAAACAGCTGACTGGTTCCAAATTGGGAAAGGAGTGCGTCAAGGTTGTATATTGTCACCTTGCTTATTTAACTTACATGCAGAGTACATCATGTGAAATGCCAGGCTAGATAAATCATAAGCTAGAATCAAGATTTCTGGGAGAAATATCAACAACCTCAGATATGCAGATAATACCACTCTAATGGCAGAAAGTGAAGAGGAGCTAAAGAGTCTCTTGAGGAGGGTGAAAGAGGAGAGTGAAAAAGCTGACTTGAAACTCAACATTCAAAAAACTAAGATCATGGCATCCACACCCGTCACTTCGTGGCAAATATATGGAGAAAAGGTGGAATCAGTGACAGGTTTTCTTTTCTTGGAGTCCAGAATCACTGTGGACAGTGACTGCAGTCATGGAATTTTTAAAAGACGCTTGCTCCTTGGAAGAAAAGCTATGACAAACCTAGACAGCATATCAAAAAGCAGAGACATCACTTTGCCAACAAAGGTCTGTATTGTTAAAACTACGGTTTTTCTAGTAGTCACTTATGGATATGAGAGCTGGTCTATAAAAAAGGCTCAGTGCTGAAGAATTGATGCTTTTGAATTGTGGTGCTGGAGAAGATTCTTGAGAGTCCCTTGGACTGCAAGGAGATCAAACCAATCAATCCTAAAGGAAATCAACCCAATCAATCCTAAAGGAAATCAACCCTGAATATTCATCGGAAGGACTGGTGCTGAAGCTGAAGTTCCAGTACCTTGGCCACCTGATGCAAAGAGCTGACTCACTGGAAAAGACCCTGATGCTTGGGAAGATAGAAGGCAAAAGGAGAAGGGGGTGACGAAGGAAGAGATAGTTAGATAGCATCACCGACTCAGTGGATATAAATTTGAGGAAACTCTGGGAGATAGTGGAGGACAGAAAAGCGTGGCATACTGCGGTCCATGGGGTCACAAAGAGCTGGACATGACTTAGGGTCTGAACGACAACAACTCAAAGTATAACCAGCAGCAGCAGCAGCACTTGGGAGCTTGTTAGAAATGTAGCGTCATGGGTCCCACCAGGCCTGCTGAATCAGAATTTGCACATTAAAGTTTGAGAAGCACTGCCTTTAATCTTTCATCTTTATCAAACATGATAACTTTGATATAAAACATATATTTCTATATTTGAGGACTTGATTCTACCAAATCTGATCCTTCTGAATAACTTCTTTGGGATTTCCAATGTTTGAAGTGCATATTAAAGTTTTTCTGGTCCCTTGAAAGCTCTTTAAAATGCAACGCCATTTACCTGCACTTTATCGTAATTACAACTCAATTGTAGTGACAGAAGGCTCACGAAACCTACTGTTCTGTAAAATGCAAATTTTGTATGGGAAATACTTCCCCTGGGAGAAAATAAAGTGGCTGTCATTCGAAAAGTTATTTTTAAAGCAATGTACCTAGTGCCTCCTGTACTTTAAAGTTTTGTCAAAAATTTCAAGGAATAGAGGACCCTTTGTGAAAGATCAACATGTACACAGAAAGATACTTCAAAAATGTAACAGAAGTTCCATATTTAACAAAATGTCAAAGACAAGTAGTTCAATAGTTGCTTATATATCTTTTATATTGGCATGTGATTTTACTTTTGGCATCCACTCATCTTCATTTCATCACTAACACAAAGATTAATCTAAGGTTATAAAACTAATTTTTCACATAGTGTATCAGTTACCTATTACTCCATAATAAACAACTCCCAAGCTCAGTGCTTTGAAGGAGCAATGATTTATTCTTGTTCGTATGTCTACATGTTGCCTGGGGTGGCTTTGATGACCTCCTGGGCTCAATAGACTTGGCTAAAGGTTGGATCTGAATCTGTTCCTCAGGTCAGTGGGCTGCCTGTGGCATGTTCTCATTCAGTTCATTTCAGTTCAGTCGCTCAGTCGTGTCCAACTCTTTGTGACCCCATGGAGAGCAGCACACCAGGCCTCCCTGTCTATCACCAACTCCCGGAGTTTACCCAAACTCGTGTCCATCGAGTCCGTGATACCATCCAGCCATCTCATCCTCTGTCATACCCTACTCCTCCTTCCCCCAATCCCTTCCAGCATCAGTCTTTTCCAATGAGTCAACTCTTTGCACGAGGTGGCCAAAGTATTGGAGTTTCAGCTTCAGTGTCAGTCTTTCCAATGAACATCCAGGACTGATCTCCTTTAGGATGGACTGGTTGGATCTTCTTGCAGTCCAAGGGACTCTCAAGAGTCTTCTCCAACACCACAGTTCAAAAGCATCAATTCTTCGGCACTCAGCTTTCTTCATAGTCCAACTCTCGCATCCATACATGACCACAGGAAAAACCATAGCCTTGACTAGACGGACCTTTGTTGGCAAAGTAATGTCTCTGATTTTCAATATGCTATCTAGGTTGGTCATAGCTTTTCTTCCAGGGAGTAAGCGTCTTTTAATTTCATGGCTGCAGTCACCATCTGCAGTGATTTTGGAGCCCCCCAAAATAAAGTCTAACACTGTTTCCACTGTTTCCCCATCTATTTCCCATGAAGTGATGGGACCAGATGCCATGATCTTAGTTTTCTGAATGTTGAGCTTTAAGCCAACTTTTTCACTCTCCTCTTTCACTTTCATCAAGAGGCTTTTTAGTTCCTCTTCACTTTCTGCCATAAGGGTGGTATCATCTGCATATCTGAGGTTGTTGATATTTCTCCTGGAAATCTTGATTCCAGCTTGTGCTTCCTCCAGCCCAGCATTTCTCCTGATGTACTCTGCATATAAGTTAAATAAGCAGGGTGATAATATACAGCCTTGACATACTCCTTTTCCTATTTGGAACCGATCTGTTGTTCCATGTCATATTCTCATAGTGAATGGCAAATATAAATGGGCCAACCCAACTCCATAAACATATTTCAAGTCCCTTATGTAGCTCTTCTTCTATTAATAACATGTCATGAGTCAAAGCAAGTTACATGGCCAAGTCCAAACCAAGGGTTCAGTAATGCTATTGTCTGGATGTTTGTGTCCTCTCAAAATTCATGTTCTGAAACCTGACCCCTGAGGTGGTGATATGAGGAGGTAAGGCCTCTGGGAGGCAATTAGGTCGGAAAGGCTCCACTCTCTTGGTTGGGATTAGTGCCCTTTTAAAGGAGGCTCCAGTGAACCCTCTCCATGTGAGGACATGTGAGAAGTCTGCAGCAGACTTTCCCCACAACCAACTATGCTGGCACTCTGATCTTGGACTCTCGGTCTCCAGAGCTGTGGGAAATACATTTCTGTTGTTTATAAACTTCCCAGTCTTTGGTATTTTTGTTATAGTAGCCAGAGACAGAGAAGTGTGCTCCACCAACCATAAGGCAAGTGACATGACCAAGCCCAACTCCAGTGGGGTGAGGCAGTGCACTCCTCCCAGAGTTAGGGGGATAAGGGAGTGAATATTTGCAGAAAAATAATGTCTTCTACCATAAGTAGAAAAATTGAGGCACAGCATTTTGCAAAATAAATCATTGGTGCTGATATGCAAATGCTTTTCGTATTCCAAGAGAAAAACGAAGACATTGAGGACCTATAGTTACCAAGCATTCTGCTGAGAATTTCCTTGTGTGTTACTTCATTGAACTTTTATCTTTCAAAAACTATTTATTTATTTATTTGTCTTGGTGGGTCTTTGTTGCTACACACCAGCTTTCTCTAGGTTCAGTGAGCGGGGGCTGCTCTTTGCTGCAGAGCATGGGCTTCTCATTGCGGTGGTTTTGCTTGCTGCGGAGCACGGGCTATAGGCGTGGGCTCAGTGGTTGTGGCGCATAGACGGCTTAGTTGCTCCATGGCATGCGGGATCTTCCTGGAGCAGGGATCAAGCCAGTGTTGCAAGGTGGATTCTTAACCACTGGACCACCAGGGAAGCCCTTCAGTGAACCTTTTAACAACGCCATGAGGAAGCTATTTTAACTCCATTTTACAGATGAGGTGCTAGGTCACCAACCTGGCATTTGGGATGTCAAAGAGTAGAGCTCAGTGTTTTCTGGCAGCCTTCAAATGCTATGAATACTGGGTCACTTTATTATTTTTTTTTGGCATGGCAAATCAAGCTCTTATTTCTTAGGGGAAAATACTATCTTTACTCTGTTCCTATTTATCCTGGGAACAAGAAGAGCTGTAAATTTTCTACAAGTTTAGTTGCCTATCGCTCTTGACACTCAAATTATTGACTCAAACTGGTTCTCTTGAATACTTGGAGTGTCAGCACACACTGGCTGCTCAATACAAGTTTTCTGGGCTTCTGGGTTAGGGTAGACAAATGCTTGGGTAACTGGAGTGCGTCTGAACCCTCTTAGCTGTTTCCATGTCTTGCTGTCCTATGGGAATGTGCTTGGGGACGGGAGGCAGTGTAGAGAAGTCAGGAATTCTGGTCCGGAAATGCTGCCCAGAGAATATCTCAGAGGGTCTCCTGGTGTCATTCTCCCCGCTGGCCCCATCTGAAATGCCCCACCAACCTAAGTGTTAACTGGTTGTGAATGTTTAGCGAATATTGTGCCATGCACATTAATGGGAGCGTTGTTGTTATTGTTCACTCACCTAGTCGTGTCCACTCTTTGCGACCCCATGGAGTACAGCACGCCAGCCCTCCCTTTCCCTCACCTTTTCCTGAAGTTTGCCCAAGTCCATGTCCATTGCATCAGTGATGCCATCCAGCCATCCCATCCTTTGATGCCCTCCTCTCCCTCTGCCCCCAATCTTTTCCAGCATCAGGGACTTTTCCAATGAGTCATCTGTTCACATCAGATGACTGGAGTTTCAGCTTCAGCATCAGTCCTTCCAACGAGTATTCAGTGTTGATTTCCTTTAGGATTGACTGGTTTGATATCCTTGCCATCCATGGGAGCATAGAGGAAGGTAAACTGAGGATGGGAGGTGACTGGATTTATTCCCTGAATCTGTGTTTTTGCAGGGGATTGTGATGCCCACTCAAGCTTGAGTACTGCTGTCAGCCTCTCAGGCAGAGAAGGCTCTCAGCTGCTTCTTTTTGTTTAAGCCATAGTTGATTTGCAATATTGTGTTAGTTTCAGGTGTGCAGCTTCAGATTCTTTTCCATTATAGATTACAAGATATTGAATATAGTTCCCTGTGCTATACAATAAATCCTTGTTGTTTATTTTATATACAGTGATTTGCGCCTGTTAATCCCAAACTCCTAATTTATCCCTCCCCACCTTCCCCTTCGGTAACCATAAATTTGGCTTCTATGTCTGTGAATCTGTTTCGTTACTTAGTTGATTTGCATCATTTTCTTTTGATTCCACATATAAGTGACATCATATGATGTTTGTCTTTCTTTGTCTGATTTACTTCACTCAGTATGACCATCTCTTGGTCCATCTGCTCTTTGCTGCTGTTTTATTCCCTCATTCATTGCAGTTTTGTTGTGGGTTCCTACTCCCATCCGGGGATGGAAGGGCCAGTGTGTGAGCAGGCCAGCCTCACAGGACCAACAACTGCCTCTGAGCCTGTGAAAGGCTCTGAGAGAGTCACTGCCCTGCTTCCCACTCAGCCACACAGTCCCCGCGGAGGTGGGAGCGGCTTTTCCACAGGTGTCCAGGCTTCCCTCCAGGGTCTAACCCAGGGTTCTCACACCCGGCACCACTGACGTCTTCGGTTGGGTAATTCTTTGTTTTGGGAGGTACTGTCCTGTGCGCTGGAGGGTGTTTAGCAGCATCCCTGGCTGCTGTTTGTGCGCGTCCTGCCCCCAGCAAGTTGTGACAATGTCCCCCGAGGCACAAAAATCACACTGCCCCTCCTCCTGCTTTGAGAACTGCTAGTCTTACCTGAGTGACCCCTCAGTAGAGGTGGTCCTGGGCGATTCTGTTCTCAGGAAGACAAGCAGTGGAGAGGTGAGTGGTATAACCAGAAGGAACATGGGGTATGGGGCAACCATGGCTTTGCATCTTGGCTCTGCCAATGACTAGCCATTGACTTCCCTACCCCTTCTTCATTCCCAGTCTTCTGTAACCAATAAAACCAAAACCGAAAAAAACACACACCCACAAACATTATTTTCATAAATGACTTTTACTTCTTGATCATTTTTCTTGACAGTAATTCTTGGCAATGTGCATATAACATGAAGGCAAGCATACTTTCAGAAGTCATCAAAGATATGGTCCTATTGGCCTCATTTTCTTAAACCATTAAAATATTTTCATTTATAAAAATTAATCTAAATATAAATATTGACACTGAAGATCAAAATCACTTGATGACAAAATAATTCTTCTGGAACTATAACATATGTGTATGGATTTTAATAGTAAATTAAATCTTTGCACTTATTTGGCACAAGGAAACCTTTATAAAAATTCAAATGCCATAGAGCAGGCTTCTTCTTCTTTTTTTTTTTTTGCAAGGCTTACACAGTACACATTTTTGTCAAGGAAAACTGAATATTTTAACACTGTAACACAACAGTAGTTGCTTTTCATGCCTCTTAAAGAAAACGCTCTATTTGGAACTCAGATCTTTTTTGTTGTGTTTTAAAATTGTGTATTTGTTTGCTTTTAACCACGCCAACAGAACAAAAAGCCAAAGATTTACTTTATTTCAAAGGACTCATTTCTGTTGGATAACACATATACAGCATCAGCAAGGAATATTACTGGAAGATAGGTAGACCCCCATCAGGAATGGATCATAACACACATTTCAGCAGCAAGTCAGGTCTGGAAATGTGCACAGCAGCAAAAGAACAGAGAAGTTGAAAACAACACAGAATGAGGCTTTGTCAGGCGTTCAAATTACACTTAGCTTAAAGGTCTGATTTTGGCAAATTAATCACTCTGGCCCTCAGTCTCCTCATCTGAAAAAATGGGGATACCTACTGAATAGGGTTGCTATAAGTATTAGAATGATAAGTCCATCGCCTCCTTCAGAGCGGTCCCTTAATAAACATCAATCATGCTATTCCTTTACTTTCCATCTTGTACCTTCTTCCTTGGATTCAAAATATACAAGGGGAAAATTTTTTAAAAGGTTGCTAGTACTCAATTAATTGAGTGAAATTCCAACTCCATTTGCTTTTATAAACACACTGAACAGTCATGCATTTGAGACCACACAAGGGGAGTTAGCGTCAACTCTTGCGTCTGTTGAGTTCATAGTTGGTCCTTGCTTTATTCAGACATGCAAGTTTTCTCAGGCTGGTCCTTAACCATTTTTATCTTTAGGGTCTTCTTACTACTTCGGCTGAATTTTTATTGGGAGGTAAATTTTGGAGTATAGCATTTCCTTGTGTGGTTGTACTCTGCAATCATCCAGTTACCTAAAACCTCATTTAGACGCGGTCATTGCTAAACCACATCTTACTGATTCTGGACAATGCACTAAAGTTAAGCCAATGGTGGGCTTTCTCAGGCCCCTCTCCCCTTCAGAGCGGGGAGACTCTCAGCAAGTCCAAGGAAGAGCCCTGAATTCTTGATGAGACATTGTTTCAGATAGACTCGGGCATGGCATGGGTGAGTGAGAGCTTTCTGTCCTGTGGTTTCCGACTTTAAAGTGAAGGGAGGAATTGGTGGTGTGGTGGGCGAGAAGCCAGCAGGAACAAGGTGGCTAGAGGGAGACTTTGATAGTTGAGGGCTCCCAAGTTAGACAGTCCCTAGTACTCACTACAGGGGCATTTCACTTTTCTCCTAAGCATTTGTAGGACAGACATGCCTGTGAGAGATTAATAAGAACTGATGACTTAAATGTTAACACCCTTCCCTCCACTATCCCCTGACCCCAGCACTGTATTTTGGGACAAATTGTTGACATGTAATTCTAGTTGAATCAAAAGCGTAAAAAAAATAAAATAAAATGAAGTCTTAAAGACCACACACAGAGCAAAGTGAACAGGGAGAGGACGCATCTTTTGAACATGGAGCTCTGCTGTTGGAAGCCAGCGTCTGGGGTTCTGTCTTGGATTCCCCTGGGAGCCTAAGGCAGAGAGTAGGCAAGACCTTGATGCTGAAGTCTGGGTCTGCTTTCTGGCTGAGGTGTCAGGACAGCCCTGTGCAGGGGTGCACTGTGGCCTCCCCAGGCCCTCTCCTCAGGTGGAAATCCGTGCAGCAATTCGATGGCTGTTGGGGCAAGGCACTGTCGTGTACGCCGGAGGCAGTGGGTCACTGGCAGTGGGGCTCCACGGTGCTAACACATCACAGCAGACTCCAGGGTGGGCTCCTGAGGTGGAAAACGAGCAGGTGTAATTAGCCACTCGGTGAAAGCAGGCGAGGCCATTAACAACATCTGCTGCTTTTTTATGTCATGAAAGGTATTCATGCCCATTGCCCAGTGGAACAGTTCACAGCACTCAAAAAGTGATGCATTTCTACATGTACTTCTTAATCCATCCGAAATTCATTCTGGTATATGGAGTGAGACAAACTGATTCCCTTCCGACTACATCCCATTGGCTAATTTGCCAAGCACAGTTGTGTTTTGTTTTTTTTTTAATTATCTATACCTTCTCTACTGGTTCCTAAGGCTTAAAAAATTCATAAAACAGACTTTCATATGTGCCTGTATCTATTTCTGAGCTTTCTATTCTATTTCATTAATCATCAATTTCTTTACAGTTTTTAATTTATTTAAAAATCTGGCAGGAAAACCATTTTAACTTTGCAAATTTCCCTTGTCTATTTGTTCATATTTATTCCTATATGAACTTTAGTTCTAAGAAAATCTCACTAAGAATTTTACGAGAATTAGATTAAACTATAAGTTAATTTGGAAAGAATGAATTTTTTGTGGGATTTATTAATCATTATCTCAGTATTAAAGGTCTTGTTGCATTCTGTAAGATTTATCTGGTAATTTATTATTTAAAGTACCCCTGCATTTAATTTGCTAATATTTTATTTAGCATGCCTCACCTTTCTGAAGAAGCACTACTGGTATGTGATTTGTATGTGTCTGTGTGTGTAAGTGAGCATGGAGATGTGTACACACTTACCAGCCCCATCAGGCTTTGGTTGTTGGGGTTTTAACAGTTTCAGAACATGTGAGATTATTTTGAGGATTGGGGTCACAGAGGGTAGTTTTATACTTTCTACCTGTGGGAATTTATTGAGGCTTTCTTTGTAGTTGGTATAAAATCAGTTTTTATAAGTGGTCCACTGATGTTTGGAAAGAAAGTGAACTCTCTGTTAAGTATAAAGTTAGATATGTTTTTTAGATATATTTCTTAATTAAAGCTTAGTAATTACACTATTCCAAATTATCTAATTTGTATGTATTTCTGGTGTACTGGGCTTCCAAGGGCTGATAGGAGAATTTTAAAGTCATTAACCATGGCACATTAAATTGCTCTGTTTTCCAGTTCAAGAAAGGCTCATGATTTCCTTTATTTTATCAATATCTAAACATGCCCCCTCCTGTTTCTTCTGTGTGCTTCCTGCCTTGGATTCTACTTTGTTTGAAAGTAGCATTCCTGCCCTTTGTTTTTTGTTTCCATTTATTTAGCAAACATCGTCTATCCTTTCATTTTTAACCTTTCTGTGTTATTTAAAGTTAACTTATTAAAAAAAAATTTACTGAGGTGAAATTCACAAACATAAAATTAACCATTTATAAATGAACAATTCAGCAGCATTTAGTACATTGTCAATGTTACATAGCCACCAGCTCAGTCAAGTTTCAAAACATACCCTCACTCTATAGTAAAACCTCTTATCCTTAAGCATTTCCTTCTATGCTCCCTCCTCAGAACCCCTGGCAACCACTTATCTATGTTCTATCTCTATGGAAGGTAATTTATTTATTGGGTTTTTTTTTTTTAATTTTAAGAGAGGGGGACCTGGAGCTTTATTCTCTTTATTTTTTTTAAAATAATATTGAAGTATAGTTGATTTACAATGTTGTATTAGTTTCAGGAGTATAGCAAAGTGAGTCAGTTGTATATGCGAGCTTCGTGCTCAGTCGCTTCAGTCGTGTCTGACTCTGTGAAACCCTATGGATTGTAGCTCGCCAAGCTCTTCTGTCCATGGGATTCTCCAGGCAAGAATACTGGAGTGGGTTGCCATGCCCTCCTCCTGTGGATCTTCCTGACCCAGGGATTGAACCCAAGTCATGTCTCCTGAATTGGCAGGTGGGTTCTTACCACTAGTACCACCTTGGCAGCCCAGGTGTGTGTATGTATATATATTTCAGATTCTTTTCCCTTATAGGTTGAGTACGGCTCCCTGTGCTATACAGTAGGTCCTTCTTGGTTGTCTATTTTTATATATACTAGTGTATATATGTTAATCTCAAACTCCTAATTTATCCCTCTTCCCTACCTTCCCACTTTCCCCTAAGGTAATTTAGTTTTAACTGTCTTATTTATAACAGATTCCTTCCCTGGCCCTAGTGGTCTGCCCTTTTAGAGTAATAATGCATCTTTTTAGGTCTTTGCAATAATGGCCAGGAGCCAGGTGGTTGGACTTTGGAAGGTCGGGGTACTGGCTCACCAGTGAAGCAAAGGCAGCGGGCCGCACAGTTGCCATATGGTGCCTGAGAGATGTAGTAACTTGTAGTTCAAAAGAGCGTGCCCTCCATTGTGCCATTTCCTGGTGTCCGTGTGCTCAGGACACAGGGACAGTGCGGGGGAGAAGGGAAGGGAGCAACAGGTGATGCATAAAAGGTCTGCCTGTGCTTCAGTCTTGTCACCAGCCATCTTCTGCCCCCTCAGCATTATCAGTATCCCTGGGGCAGTTCAGCTGGATCTTTACCTCCCATGTAAGCAGCATCGAGCATTTGCAAAATTCTGAAGCATATGTTGGTGTAATCCCTTAGCCCTCTTACGTGATCTCCAGGTTTATGCAAATTATCCATTATCCCTTTCTTTGCCACATTTATGGGCAGCTGCTGACTTTTTTGTAGGAACACAAGTAATTAATGGCTAACAAGAAATTTAAGGAAGAGTGAATATGAACCAAAAGCAGAATAAAAACTTGTACACCTCAGTTAGACCTTACATTTTGTCTACATGTTTTTATTTCTCTTATATTAAACCTGGTTCCTAAAAGGAGCTGGAGATATAGCTGAGAGAATGTATTCACATACCCAGGAGTCTAGCAATATAAGGAACATTTAACCAACAGACCATGAGATCATGCAGGAAGTTCTGACTGGGGATCCACAGAAAGAATGGCTGCAGAATGGAGGTGCCATCAATAGTGAAAGTAACTGGCATTAAGACAGAGATGACTTACTATCAAATCCTTGGGGGTGCTATTCCTTTCTTTAGTCCCGTTTGTCGAGGAGTCTTGGAGAATGAAGTTGCGGTTAAATGTTTTAATGGTGGCTGTTGAAGACGCCTCAATTTTTTCAGCTAAAAGGAAACACAGGAATGAGTATCATCTGGAAGCTGGACTGATGGTTAAGGAAGAAGGAGCAGCTGTCCAGTCTACTCAGATTTTTGTTCTAGACTTGGCCTCTCATTCTGGGTCCATAGGTCTGACTGTGGGAACGTTTTGTCCTGTTTATTTATTTTGACTAGTGACTAGTGAAGTCACTCAGTCGTGTCCGACTCTTTGTGACCCCATGGACTGTAGCCTACCAGGCTCCTCTGTCCATGGGATTTTCCAGGCAAGAGTACTGGAGTGGGTTGCCATTTCCTTCTCCAGGGGATCTTCCCAACATAGGAACCAAACCCGGGTCTCCCGCATCGTAAGCAGACGCTTTTACCCTCTGAGCCACCAGGGAAGTCCTTATTTATTTTGGGGTAGATCAAATAAACCAAGGCATCATTCATTGGTGGCTTTCTGGCAAAAAGGTAGCTTGGAGATAATCCAATACAGTCTACTAACTCTTATTTGCAATTCTGAAATATAAAAGGCTCAAAAAAAAAAAAAAAAAAAAAAGGCAAATCTTTATGACTTTGGAGTCAAAACTGCCTAATGGCAAAACCTGATGTAAGCTGACAAGTGGCCGTTTCAGGTCCTTGTCCCACCCACAGAGCATGAGCATTCTCACACTTGGCTGCAGGGTACTGATGTGTTTATCAGACGCTACACCAGACACCACGCGGAGGGGGCTGTTAGGAAGCACACGGCACACAGACCGAATTGCCTTTCTAATGTCCAAATGATTCTGAAACACATAGAGACCCAAGGCTTTCAAAATAAGAGCTCATGGATCTGCAGTGTATTTTCATTGTTTAGGGCTCCGTGGAATATAAAGTAGGCATTGAGTAAATGTTTGTTGAACAGTGAAGGGTAGACCCAGGACTCAAACATGTATCCACTGACTTTCTACTCTTTTACTTTGTAGGTCTAAATTTTTAGTTTGGCATCCTCACTCTGTGGCTTCTGAATCCAGGGAGATGGTTGAAAACGACCAGTAGATACGGGCGATGGGACTGGCATTACTGGAATCCCTCTAAGTCGGGCCCTGAGTTAGATGCTTTCGGCGTGTGCTCACATCTCCCTGACAGTCACCATCCCAGTCCACTCTGACAGCATCCTGCTGCAGGCACCACCACTCTCTCTTAGCCCATGAGTGATGGGGCAGGTCAGAAGTACCAGGGAGTTAATGTCCCTGCCCAAAATAACCTTCAAGCAAAAATGAGAGTTGAAAAACCTCATCTTCCTAATTCTTTGAGCAGGAAAGTGTGAGATACGGTTAATACTGTCTCCCAGAAGTCCCCATCAGGGTTTAGCATCATTTGCACAAAGAAGCAAACTATTAATACTGATCAAAGTACACTGTATTGGCTTAACTTCCTTCCCTGAATCATTTCTCTCTTCCCATATCTGTGTTTCTTGGGAGTTACCTCCCATATCACATCCTTGTCCCAGGGTCTGCCTCTTGGAGGAATCCAAAGCAAGACAGACTCTCCACAAGGGTAATTCTGGATGAGAACACCTCATTAGATCTGGTCCTCAAACTCAGATCTCTGAGTTACTCTAAGTGAATGAGTCAGGCTTGATTCTTGGGTGGCTCTGTGGTCTGATGTAAGCGTACCTTTCACCGGTGGAGCAGGCAGTTTCCTCCTCTGATGCCTCGACGTGTCTATGGTTTGTACCTACAAACAGAACACAGGCATCAGCATGCCTTCGTGAAGCCACAGGTGTTTTATCTTCTGCGTTTTCCAGGTCATGCGGTATTCCAGCAGATGGAGCGAGGGACAAACTCACCTGGTTCCTTTGCTTCTGGTTTCGTTTTCTGGTGAGGCGCCCACAGGGTGCTATGTTCAACCCTGCATTGGTCAGGGCTGAAATCCGGCTCTCAATATCAGAAATCTTAATGCAAGAGAAAGACAGAATCAGTAGGCACAAAGTCCAGGAGGAGAGAATCTTTATTAAAAGTGTTATGAACCTATAGAAAACAAATTTGCTTTGATATATGCTCATTCATTCATTCATTCAACTTCCACCAGGCATGTCTCTACCTGGTACTGTAGTGAAGAAACTAAACCACGGATCCCTCTTTGTAAACTCAATTTTCCAGTTGTTAGCTCTAGAGCATGTCACCCCTGTCAGAGGTCCCTGAGGGATAAATGGAAGCCTGGGGCATGATGGGAACCCTGGCCCAGGGCCACTGGGCTCAGCATAGGGGTGGGGGTGGGGTCCAGGAAGGCTTCCCTGGGAGGCAACACCCTGTGAGTTTTGAAAGGCAAGTAGGAGCTGGAGATCCACCTTCCTTCTTCCATGACTCCGAGAGTCCAAAATCACAGCTCCAGGTCTTAGGTGGGAGGCCCAGCAGCACCTGATTCAAGTCCGTTTCCTCTATGAAGAGGCCAAGTGTCTTTGAGAAACTCCCTCCAGCCTCTGGGCATTGGTTTCCTTCACTATAACATCGGAAGGTGAGAAGGAGCTCAGATTTCTTCTCCAACAATGTCTTAAGGTAGATTACGGAGAACAACAGTCCACTCAGTGCTAGGAAAGAATCCCCGTCGGTCCATGTCCCCAGGGGTGAAGAAGACATGGTCCCTGCTCTTAGAAAAGGGCATCACTGTGTGCCATCACCTTGCTGAGTGCTTTAAATACATGAACTCACTCATGCTTCGGTCATAATCCTGTGACGCAGGCACCGTCCTCTTGGTTTTACAGACGAGGAAACTGTGGCTCAGAGGGATGAGTGATGCACCCACATCTCACAGCAGAGCTCAGAATTAATGCCAGTGCCCATGCCCGCACCATGCTGCTGCATCCTCAGAGGCCTCTTGCCAAGACCTGGCATGGGGGACACTGGAGGAGGCAGGAGGAAGCTGGCAGAGCTGAGGGAGGGGGCTATGACGCAGCCTGGGTGTGCTGGGGCATCAGATGGGAGACCTGAAAGCAGGCCCAGCCCAACGTGTGTGCCCTCCACCCCGACGTCTTCACTGCCTTCCCTGTGTCAGCTGCTCAGTCGTGTCCGACTCTCTGTGACCCCATGGACTGTACCCGGCCAGGCTCCTCTGTCCATAGAATTCTCCAGGCAAGGGTACTGGAGTGATAGCTAGCACATGGAAGCAGCCTAGAGGTCCATCGGCAGACGAATGGATAAGGAAGCTGTGGTACCTATACACAATGGAATATTACTCAGCCATAAAAAAGAATGCATTTGAGTCAGTTCTAATGAGGTAGATGAAACTGGAGCCTATTATACAGAGTGAAGTAAGTCAGAAAGAAAAACACCAATGCAGTATATTAATGCATATACATGGAATTTAGAAAAACAGTAATGATGATCCTATATGCAAGGCAGCAAAAGAGACACAGATGTAAAGAACAGACTTTTGGACTCTGGGAGAAGGCGAGGGTGGGATGATTTGAGAGAACAGCACTGAAACATGTATATTACCATATGTGAAATAGATGACCAGTGCAAGTTCGATGCATGAAGCAGGGCACTCAAAGCCAGTGCTCTGGGACAACCCTGAGGGAGGGGGTGAAGAGGAAGGTGAGAGGGGGGTTCAGGATGGGGGACACATGTGCATCATGGCTGATTCATGTTGATGTATGGCAAAAACCACCACAATATTGTAAAGTAATGGTCCTCCAATTAAAATAAATAAAGAAAGAAAAAAAAGAATACTGGAGTGGGTTGCCATTTCTTTCTCCAGGGGATCTTCCTAACCCAGGGATTGAACCTGGGTCTCTTGCATTGCAAGCAGATTCTACCATCTGAGCCACTTGGAAAGCCCATTGCCTCCCCTGTCCCTAAGCTATTTCGTGCTGCGCAAGACGAATTCTAATTCCGCTGTCATTTACTGAGGGCTTCTTTGGATGAAGCCCATGGAGAGAGCTGCTCTAGGAGATGCAGAGAGAAGGTCTGAAAGGGCAGCAGATATGGGAGATGCTTCCCCTATCCCGCAGTCTTACTCAGAGGAGGAGGAGGAGGCAGGTAAAGGCCAGGATGTGGCAGCTGGTCAAAGAACACTAGTGAGCTGCCCAGCAGCCAGTCCCCAGCGGGGGCCACTGTGCAGCCCTCGTCCCTCCCTGCCCCCCAGAGGCCTGCCTATTCTGATTCCTCAAATTTCACACTGAGGAGGGCAGTCCCTTGGTTTAGAGACAAACAGATTGCTGATAAACTGTTGTCAGTCATCAGCAACTGGTGTGAGTGAGACGCCCACACTCTCTCCTGGAAGCAATTTTGATGGATGGATTTGCTCAGAGGGCTCTGCTCAGAGGGCTCCTCCCCTTGAAGACAGCAAGTTGCTGATCTGATTTGCTGACTGCCAGGCTCTGGAATAAGAAGGGTTAATTTTTCCTGCTTTAGTCCACGGGCAAAGGATGAAGAAAGAGCAAAGGAGATCGCTGAGGGTTGGTTTTGCCTGCATTTTATCTATCTGTCTATCTGCCTATCTATCATTTTCTGTCTAATTGTGTTCCATTAATTCCTAAGACCAAATACCCAGGGACCCTTACCCTCGCTCTTAATAGAAGGGGATGACCAGTTCAGTTCTGAGTTTTCTGGGAGCCAAAGCAAAAAGATCAGTGTAGGACTCTATGTTCACAGATAAAGACCAAGTATTTAGGAGAACAGCTTTTCCTGATATTAAGAGTTAAGAGAGACATTTCCCAGGAATGCTCACAGAGGTGACCCCGCAGGACACAGTGGCCAGCTGTTCTTAGCACGCTGCCCCGTGGATGGTCCTGCACTCTCCTTGAGCACCCGGCAAGCCTGTCCCAAAGGTAAACTCCAAAGTGAAGGCGTCCCCGGAATCTGACCTAAGCTAAGAACATAATTCAGCACATCTACCCTCCAGGCGGGCTTCCCTGGTGGCTCAGAGGTTAAAGTGTCTGCCTGTAATGCGGGAGTCCTGGGTTCGATCCCTGGGTTGGGAAGATCCCCTGGAGAAGGAAATGGCAACCCACTCCAGTATTCTTGCCTCCAGGCAAGCCCCATGGACAGAGGAGCCTGGTGGGCTACAGTCCACGGGGTCCCAAAGAGTTGGACACAACTGAGCTACTAATAGCAACCTACTCCAGTACTCTTGCCTGGAAAATCCCATGGACAGAGGAGCCTGGTGGGCTGCAGTCCATGGGGTTGCTAAGAGTCAGACATGACTCAGCGACTTCACTTTTCACTTTCATGCGTTGGAGAAGGAAATGGCCACCCACTCCAGTGTTCTTGCCTGGAGAATCCCAGGGATGGGGGAGCCTGGTGGGCTGCCGTCTATGGGGTCGCACAGAGTCGGACACGACTGAAGCGACAGCAGCAGCAGCAGAGCTACTAAACAACAACAACAAGGCACATGCAAACACAAGGAAAATAGATATTTTGGATGCCAGGATTTTCTTCCATAAAACATGGCTGCAGTAATTTAAGCCTAGAAAAATTTGGAATCACAAATAACTAATTATCCAATAAAACCCTCCCAGTCATCCATAAACAATATTACTTCCTGCCAAGCCATTTGAGAAATATTTGCTGCAAACTACACCCCCAGAAAACAAATGATTTGATTCTATTTTATATTACACTGACTATGAATTGGTTAAATGTTGAGGGGCATTTGTGGGAAATGATTTTTATTTGAGGAGAGTTGCTCTTCAGCCATTCTTGCTGGTAATAAACAGTCAACAGGGTCATATGTGATGAGCCCATTCCCAGGCCATTCCTAGCACAGAACTGGTGCCCTCCCATTCTTAAGAATGCTTAACGGTATCAGCAGTTGTTGTGATTTTTGACTCTTTAAAATAGAAATATTTATTTAAAAATAATTATCAAAAAAAAAATAATTATCACCCAAGACTGTCATCTTCTCTGTCCAGAGATGGTTTCTACTGATGTCCATTCTCCAAACGAGGCAAGTTTTGAGATGCAGGGTCTACAGAAATATCAGTGAACCAGGGATCTACACTGAGCTTATGCTGCAGAGACCAGCATTTTTCGTGGGTCCCTGAATATGCATATGTCCACAGACCCCAGTCTGAGAATCAGTTACTTAGTCCACAGTCAATTCTGATCCAGAATCAGAGGCTAAGAGGCTATCCATGAAAACTGCAAACAAGCATCTTCAGAAAGTTACAGAAAATATAGTAGTTAGTTCTAAAACAGCCACATTGAAAATCATGCAAAATACTGGTCTAAGAATTCTACACTTCATTTTTCATTCATTTATTCCTCTCAATGTTATTGGGCCCCAAACCCATGTCTGGTGTTATGTTAGGCACTGGACTTACGGTGTTAAGCTAGACAGCTAGAGTCCTGTTCTCAAGAAACTTTCAGTCTATCATGGGGAACACTGGCATTAAATAGGTAATCAACAGCGTGCTAAAGGTTAGGGAAGCTGGTCTTGGGGTGGGGTGGGAGCTTCTATAGCAAGGGTCAGAGAATTTGTCAAAGAGGAAGATGGCATAGGTTTGGAAGACGTATATTATCAAGGCTATAATTCAGGGAGAGGAGGGCTGCACTTTGAAAAGGAGGATTTGGTGGCATCCTGGGAGGACCATGTCCACGAAGTCTGCTGGAGATGGCAGGAACGGACAGATACAAAGGCTTAGAGACGACTCTCATGGGAGATGAGGTACCCCCTCTTTTTGCCTCCACCTGGGCATAGGGGAGAGCTCTTACCTGGATCTCGGCGTGGTGGACCTGGGCTGCTGCCGTGGCCACTTGGTCCTCCAGATCTGCCAGCTCGGTCTCATCCGTGCCGCTGTGGATGCACCGGGCGGCATCCTCTAGCTCGCTCAGCTGGCCCTCAAGTCCGTACACAGTGCCTGCAGCCAGGTACACCTGCAGAGGAGGCATGGCCTTTGAGCTCAGGCCTGTGGGCCCGGGGCTGGTGGGGCCCTTTCAGGGAATGCTACAATTCAGGGGAGTGAGAAAGAGTTAGACTCAACATTGGGAAAAAGAGACAGGGAATCCCCCATTTATAAACATTCTTTACACGTAAGTGGTAACATAAGGTCTTCCCACCCCCTCACTGTCAGACACACCTCCTTTTCCCCCAGCCTTTCCTGGAAGAAAAAATAGTTTGCAAATTCTAAAAATATGATAAAATAGTATAAAAATACATGAGATAAGCTACATAAACTGTGAATTTGTCCAGCAACTATAACAACCATAGTATCAGGACAGAAGAAACAAGGAGGAAAACTCATGATGCAGTTTTTCCAATAAAATTTTTGGTTGGCATTTAGTAACTGGGAAAAATTCAGAGAACACGAAAGAGGTGAAATTAATTTAAAACAATTACAAATTCTGAGTGAATTATCTCTGAACAGGTATATTAGCTTGCTTGAATCAGATTAAGGGAATGAAAAGGAACCTGATATTTGTAATACTTTATTTCTGAGAAAATAGTATGATGTTGAGAAGCATGTGAAATCTGTTTAATGTAAGACAGCTGGTAAAGAATCTGCCTGCAATGCCGGAGACCTGAGTTTGATCTCTGGGGTGGGAAGATCCCCTGGAGAAGGGAAAGGCTGCCCACTCCAGTATTCTGGCCTGAAGAATTCCATGGATTGTATAGTCCATGAGGTCACAAAGAGTCGAACATGACTGAGTGATTTCCACTTTCACTTTGACTGAAAACTAAAGAGAAAATAAGATAGAAGTAATTTGAGGGAAAATTAAAGGAAAAATTACTTTGGCTTATGAGTTTATAATGTGATTCTCATAAAAGTGGGCAAACAAGGAGATTCCTGGTGGTCCAGTGCTTAGGACTCCAAGCTTCCGCTGCAGGGGGCACGGGATTGATTCTGGCCGAGGGATCTAAGATCCTGAATCCTGCATACCATGTGGCAAAGCCAAAAAACAAAAACATGGGCAAACAGAAAGTAAATCGTTGAAATAATTCAGGCCGAGGGATGCCGGACAGGGTGAATGAAACAAATGCCCCTTCAGCCTAATTAACAATGTAATGAAACAACGGACAACACAGGAACCAGATGTATCTAGAGAAGTAATTAATTAAAGAGAGATTCATGAGGTTTAACACGTAATCACAATCATTTTGAGTTGATCTGAACGATGCGCACCGCCCCTTCTTTAACTGTTCTTTTAACTTGAGGTAAAAATATAACAGAGTTAGGCAGTCCAAGAGCCGTGCACACAGATCACTTGTGCTGAGTGATGCTGAGTGTGGACGAGGAGGGCGAAGACCCCTGAGATACTCCAACTCGGTCAGTTCCTTGGCATGATTCATACATCTGTGTGAAAACTGGCAATCTGACAAAGCTTTTCAGTGTGGAACAAAAGCAGGCGCAGGTGTGATGAAAGCAAATTTGACCGTGCATTACCAGACAGGACTAGCTGGGCTGTGGGAGCTTCCAGCGGCGACCGCCACGTCTGGCATCACGCCGGGTGATTCATCGCTCACGCCGGGGTCATACATCGCATGTCTGCTGGCCATCGCCCTATTGCAGTTTGCCCTTAGTGTTATATTTCCTTATCACAGGCGAGTATTAGAGAACTTCTGTTTCTAAAGATCTTCACAGTTTAATACAGCCATATGTTCTTCATCTTCAAAATAAGAAAAACTTTTTTTTTGTCCGATGAAGAAAATGATGAATATTTCAAAGCTATTTGAGGGGAGAAAAAGCTGTGAGGTTGAAAAATTTATCTTCAGAAAGGGAGAAAAATTGCAGACAGAGAAAGAGGAAAGAAGAGTAGGAGAAGAGGAAGAGGAGGAGGAGGGAGGGGGGGAGGGGAGAAAAGATTAGAGAGATGGCCATGACAGTTTGAGTTTGGATATTATATTTTTGGTAGCCACACCCAAAATGATGAATTTATTTTGATATGATCATTTAAAACATAAACTGAGAGCTTTTCACAATGAACCAAAATTTGTAATTATGATTTAAATAAAATGAATAATTTAAGTGTGTCAGTGGTTAAACATGACATAAGATCTCATAACCTTGATATTTCCAGAAATATGGAAAACTAAATGTCGTCATACCCTATGGCCATATCAACTCAATAGCATCTTGTTCTCTCGCCAGCATAGTCATCCACCAACATTCCTTATTTTCTCTGCCAAGACAAAGCAGTATGAAATCGCTCCAAGTCCTCAGCAAGGCCAGAATGTTCATCTTTTACTCTGTGTTCCCTGAAAGCATGCTTTCCCAGCACTAGCGGGGCGGGGAGGTTCAGAGGTTTGGCACTGACACCCATTCCACAGGAACTTACAAGCACCCAAAGGATTAGAGGAGGGTGATGATGGTCATGACAGGTATTTATTGAGCCAGAGGGCTGGTGCCAGATTTCATGCCTTTAGCCACCCTGCCCTATGACGGTGTGCTCAGTCGTGTCCAGCTCTTTGGGACCCCAAGAACTGGAACCCACCAGGCTCCTCTGTCCCTGGGATTTCCCAGGCAAGGATACTGGAGTGGGTTGCCATTTCCTCCTCTAGGGGATCTTCCCAACCCAGGGATCGATCCCCCGTTTCCCACATCTCCTGCATTGCAGGTGGATTCTTTACTGCTGTACCACCGGGGAAGCCCAATCTATGATTACCATGACACTTAATCTCAATTGGAATGTTATGACGATTTATAGTTCAAACTTCGGCATAAAGGTACTAGAGTCACTGTGGTTACAGATGGACGTGATACTGGCTCTGTGGCCAGGCTGAAATAACAAAAATTAACATGCTATATAATGAAAATGTTATTCTAGTCTTAAAAATAACCCATTTGAAAACTGTCAACTTGGTATTGCTTGCTTAATTACGGTGCACTTTTGGCAAGAAATATGGTTACCACATCTGAGCAATCTACGTCCCCTCCAAACTCTAGTTACTGATGCCTGTGACCCCACTGCTTGGCTCCTGGTTCAACAAGCCTTTCTTAAACTGTTCAATGGATGAGAATAAGTGTTTCATTAAGGAAGGACATTATGGTCAAAGCCCCTAGGATACAGAATATTAAACAGATTTCTTATTGTAGAACTTCTCAGAGTCTTTAATGTGCTAACATGTATCTCAATTTTCCTAGAAAGAGTTTATGGGTTTCTCAAGCCTGTTTGATTTTAGAGCATCTCGTTGGACTTGGCTTCCATGAAATACACGTCAAGGGACTAAGGTTAGACAGCAGCAGATAGGATTTCTTTTCTTGTCTCTGAGAGCAAAGAGCTATGATCACTTCCAGAAGTTCTACCTCACCTGTGCTGTGGGGGCTGTTCAAAGGCTTTGAGAAGGAAGGTCAACCTCCTCTGCCTGGTCTTAGATTGTGGGTCAGAGGTGGGTGCCCCCGTGGCTGTCCCACTGTGCCTGCTACCACTAACTGCATACTACAGAGTACTTGGCATCGCCGAAAGTTTTAGGGCAGAAGTAAAAAACTAAGGTCATGGCACCCAGTCCCATCACTTCATGGCAAATAGATGGGGAAACAATGGAAACAATGACAGACTATTTTCTTGGGCTCCAAAATCACTGCAGATGGTGACTGCAGCCATGAAATTAAAAGATGGGTGCTCCTTGGAAGAAAAGCTATGGCCAACCTAGACAGCATATTAAAAAGCAGAGACATTACTTTGTCAACAAAGGTCCATCTCGTCAAGGCTATGGTTTTTCCAGTAGTCATGTATGGATGTGAGAGTTGGACCATAAAGAAAGCTGAGCACCAAAGAATTGATGCTTTTGAACTGTGGTGTTGGAGAAGACTCTTGAGAGTCCTTTGGACAGCCGGGAGATCAAGCCAGTCAATCCTAAAGGAAATCAACCCTGAATGCTGAATAGTCACTAGAAGGACTGAGGCTGAAGCTGAAGCTCCAATACTTTGGCCATCTGATGCAAAGAACTGACTTCATTGGGAAAGACCCTGATTCTGGGAAAGATTGAAGGCAGGAGGAGAAGGGACAACAGAAGATGAGATGGTTGGATGGC
The DNA here is from genome assembly GCF_029378745.1 of Bos indicus. Lineage (NCBI taxonomy): Eukaryota > Metazoa > Chordata > Mammalia > Artiodactyla > Bovidae > Bos > Bos indicus. Next base: position 13,035,120 of record NC_091781.1, on the reverse strand, counting down.
ATCACCGACTCAATGGACATGAGTTTGAGCAAGCTCTGGGAGTTGCTGATGGACAAGGAAGTCTGGCATGCTGCAGTCCATGGGGTCACAGAGAGTCCGACATGACTGAGTGACTGAACTGAACTGAAAAGGACGTTGAGACTGTTCCTCCACTGGCTCTGTGGCTGGGAATTATGGGGTACCCCCGATGGTCTCTTTCAGAAGATCTTTAGATGGGGGTGTAATGGTGAGGGAGCCCACTCATGCTGCCCCCTCACAACCCTGCATAATCCCACAAGGTGGCCATGGTGGGTTCCCCCATTCACACTACAGGTTTTAGAATGGTTAAGCTGGTTATTCTCTGTTGATCCCTAGATCCATTTTCCATTCTTCTCTGCTCTGTTCTGTTCTCTGCGAGGCTGACCGATACAAACTTTACCATCAAGGATCCCTTGCTGGCAGGGATGGGTTTCGCCAATGAGAAGATCAAAGGCAGGAGGAGAAAGAAGTTGGAGCCTCCCCCCATCCCCTTTCCTTCCTGGATTACATGGCAGCAGCTCCCACTAGGGGATGCTCTTCCAGGCTCCAGCTCTCCCTGGGCTATAATGGCCTGGGGGTGGTGGCTACTTCCTCCCTCTCCTACTCTCTGGGCACTGCAGCATCCCTTAACCTTGCCCAGACCTGAGCCAATACTCTTTTCCTGAAACTCTCCTCTCCCAGCCAGACCCCTACAGGTACAGTAGGACCCTGTGCTTCAGAGGTCCCTAGGCATTTAATCCGAGAAACTGAGTCTCCACTGTGTGTGTGCAGGGAAGGCTGAGGTTCCTCCCACCTTTAGGTGAGACAGAGCTGACTTTACAACCAGGCAGCAGGTCAGAAGTGTCAAAGTTAAGAGACAAAGGAGATTCTCAAATCCCCTGTTTGTTGTTGTTCAGTCGTGTCCAGCTCTTTGCAGCTTCACAGACTGAAGCACGCCAGGCTCCCCTGTCTTTCACCACCTCCTGGAGTTTGCTCAGATTCATGTCCATTGAGTTGGTGATGCCAGCTAACCATCTCATCCTTTGCCACCCCCGTCTCCTTTTGTCTTCAATCTTTCCCAGCATCAGGGTCTTTTCCAATGAACCCGTGCCCCCCTTTCCCCAATTAAGTGGATTAACAAGGCAGTTCATGAAACAGATTTGACATGTGGATGTGACATATTTCATTTTATGTAGCTCTGAAATCTTCCTAAGTCTACATAAAGGCGGACATTCTCTTGCAAATCTTCTCTTTTATCTGAGTCTTGGTCTGCAGAAGCCAGTGTTCAGAAAGCAGACTAAGTGTTGCCATTTCTATTTCTGCTTGTCCCTGGGCTCCTTGGCACAAAGGAGAAAGGCAGCAGAGGAATGAGAGCAGGAGCGCTCTTTAGAACACAGACAGACACAAGCCCTGGTTTAATTAAATCAGCTGCACCCAGAGGCCAGTTTAAGAATCAGCTCTGCCCTTCTCCTGCTGCTCAACTGAATTCCATCCTGGAAACAGCAGAGCAAGCGACCTTCCCACGGCTCTGTGATCTGGGGAACTGAAGAGATAAAGAAAAAAATCATCCCTTCCATGACTCAAAGACCCACAGAATTCAAAGGAACACAGATGTAATAATCTCTTTAGAGGTGAAATTTGAAAAGCTGGACGGGGTAGGGAAGGAGGTGGAAGTAGGCAGTTAACTCTTTGTGAACAAGAGAGGCATCTTAGAGGGTCCGTACAGGGAGCAGGGAGCTGTAACTCCCAGCCTTCCACTGTTGGCCTTTCTGACATCCTGAATCAGTGGCTAAGAGGATGAGTTTCGGACTCAAAGTGTTAACGCACCCACGAAAAGAAACATGATGTACAATAAAAGGATCTTACATATGAAAACTCTGCCAAGGCCATTGTATTTTTCAATACACTCCTTAGAGGAAAAGAAAAAGGCATGCTGTCTTTGCTTTCAATGTGCCATGGGGACTGGCTGTTGTTGTTTAAATCTGGATTATTTCATGCATTGTAAGTTTTTTGACACCATACTTTGTAAAAAGAAAATTCATCCCTTCCTGGTTAACCACATCTGTAATCTTTTCAACTCTGTGTGTGCAGGATTAGGGCTACTTGAGGACTAACAGCACCTGAAAGTTACAGGCATGTTTAAAGAACAGAGACCTGCACGTTAGGAGTAAAACAGTGCTTTTAAAAAATGTACCATATTCATCTGATGTAATCATGTATTGGGCTTCCCAGGTGGTGCTAGTGGTAGAGACCATGGGAGAGGCCCATGCAGGAAACATAAGGGCCTCAGGTTTGGTCCCTGGGTTGGGAAGATCCCCTGGAGAAGGGCTTGGCAACCCACTCCAGTATTCTTGCCTGGAGAATCCCATGCATAGAGGAGCCTGGCAGACTACAGTCTATAGGGCGCCAAGAGTTGGACATGATTGAAATGACTGAGCACACACGCACGCATGCAACCATGCATCAGATAAACATCTCTGGGGCACCTCCTCTGTGTCAGGCTCAGGACCAAGGGCGAGGGCTATCGATAGGAAAGGCAGCAGGTCCGGTTCTGTGGGAATTTATATATCTGGTTTCCAACGTGGGCATGATCGTGCCATAGTCTTCTCTCACGCCCCCGCTAAGATTTGACAATGTCTGGAGACACTTTCGACTGTCAAATCTGGGAGGGTGCAGCTTCCAGCATTGAATGGGCAGAGACCATTGGATGCCGCCAAACATCCTGTCCTACAAAGTACAGGACAGGCCCCACAACAAAGGATTATCTGATGCAGAGTGTCATTGGTGCTGATCTAATGGGAGATATATGAGTGAACCGAAAGCGACATGAAGTGAGGCAGACACACGTGTAGGTTTTATGGGAATCCAAAGGGAGAGAGTCTTCCACTTTTCAAGCAAAACTAATCTGTTTGTTTGTTTTTTTTTAACTTTGAGTCATTTAGATTTGTTGTTTCAACTTCCGGCAAAAAAAAAAAAATCTTTCTAATAACATTTCCTGGTTTCTGAGAATGCCATTCATTAGAGCATCTCCAAATTAGGGTTGATTCTGCTGGAGGAAAGATAGAATCACCTGACTGGCTCTGCTAGTGGGACTATGCCAACTGTGATGGTAATGATGACCTGAGTGGTCACGTCCAGATTTCTCTGTGTCATCCCTGGCTGCGATGCGTTGTTGGAAAATTCTCACTGAATCTTCAGTGAGGTCTTAAAAGTGACTGTACATATGTGTATGTAAGAATCTATTTCTTTCTTTCCTCACTAGTTGGAAGGACAGAAAAATCCATTACAAGCAGACCTATCTGTGAAGCACGGCAGACCAGTTGCAGTAACCTACCACTCCAGTACTCTTGCCTGGAAAATCCCATGGACAGAGGAGCCTGGTAGGCTGCAGTCCATGGGGTCGCAAAGAGTCGGACATGACTGAGCAACTTCACTTTCACTTTTCACTTTCATGCATTGGAGAAGGAAATGGCAACCCACTCCAGTGTTCTTGCCTGGAGAATCCCAGGGACGGGGGAGCCTGGTGGGCTGCCGTCTATGGGGTCGCACAGAGTCAGACACGACTGAAGCGACTTAGCAGCAGCAGCAGCAGCAAGCTCTGTTGGCAACCACTCTTACTCTCTGTAGTGGCACTGGCAACATTCCACATGGATCCCCACGGATCTCTTATATAATTTCTGCTCACTGCCCTCCCCACTCCCAAGCTGGGGTGTGCTTTTGGTTCTAATAACCCAAACCTCTGCAGAAGACTACCTTTGAGCTACTGTAGACACTTTGAAAGTGAAAGTGTTTGTCACTCAGTCGTGTCCTACTCTTTGGGACCCTTTGGACCGTAGCCCGCCAGGCTCCGCTGTCCATGGGATTCTCCAGGCAAGAGTACTGGAGTGGGTTGCCATGCCCTCCTCCAGGGGATCTTCCTTACTCAGGGATTGAACCTGGGTCTCCCGCATTGCAGGAAGATTCTTCACTGTCCGAGTCACCAGGGAAGCAGACACTTTGCCTGCATGCAGAGAGACTGAGGTGCCTGCTGGCTGTAGGAAGGGCTGGTTTCTTTGCCTCCGGTCAGGACAACTCTGAGATGCAACTCACACTCCCGGGAGTTGCCTGCAGCTTTGGGCTTACTCTCTAAGGTCATAGCTTTGCTTGACTTCTTCCCTCTCCCTAATCTCTTATAAATAAGTCTTCCCTGGGAGCACTTCCCTAATAAATCAGTTGCATAGGAATCCTCATCTTGGAGTCTGCTTCTGGGGAACCCAGTCTAAGACCCTTCTGAGAATATACATGCTACGGCAGTGGTGTGTTTGTGTCCTCGGCCTCTGTGATGAGTTACATCATCAGCTCCTCCTTCACGTATGTGTGCCCTAAGCAGAGCACATCCACATTGTCTTACATTTTCCTCCAGGGAAGTCAGCTGCTCATCCAGTCTCGCTTGGTCTGTCCCAAGAGGAAATGTCCCCTTCTCTCTATCAGGAGGGACAGGCGGGAACTCCCAGGGCCCTGCAGACTCAGCGATCAACTCCTCCGTGGCGTTGATGACTTTCAGGACTTCTGTGGAGATGTTGCAGAGAGAAACAGCAGAATACTTCTGTTTGGTCCAATAACAGAAGGGGACAGAAGACAAGAACAACATTAACAATGACATGGAAATTCTACATCATCATGGTGCTCATCATGAGACTGATTCTGTCATAACACACACAAACATCAATGTGCTGAAGGAATGAGAATCTCTAAAATATCTATCCAGTCTGAGGGGACTGAGAGGAGGCCTGATGAACTACTGTGGCTCACAGCGAATTATTTCAGATTCTTAGGGAGAGAGGAAGAGGAGCCCAGGGGGAAGTTACTAGGTCCTTTGCCCACTGCTGATAGTTTCATATTCATCACCTCGTTTTCTGGATAATATTCTTTCCTCAGCAGACCTGCAGCCACAGACTCTGTCAAACTACATTCATGATGTGGTCCAATGGGTCGCTTTCTGGACGGTGAGTGAGGAGGCCTGGGCTCTAGATCTGGCTGTAATTTCACCCAGACATGGGACCTTGGTCAGGCTACTTCCCATTTCTGGAACTCAGTTTTGTCATCTGTTCATTGAGAGGATCGGAAAGAGTTTCTCTGCAGCCACTTGGTAGCCACTGTGTTGTTAGCTCACTCACATCCATCCTCAAGCCCATTCCTCCTTGCCTTCCTTCACCACTGAGGCTGAACAAGAAATACACTCCATTTCCCAGCCTCCCCTGGAGCCAGGGGCAGTCATGTGACATGGTTCTGCCCAGTGAGCCTGCAGGGAAAGCCCACTGGGGTTTCTAGCAAAGCTTTTGTTTTCCTAATCAGGTGAACAGATGCAGATGCTCTCCTGCTCCTGCCTTGATCATAGGTGTGCAGTTAGGAGGTCAACATGAGTGAGGATGATATGAAAATGCTGAGTCAGGTGGATCAAAAAGACTGAAAGAGCCTGGCCCACATAGACCCTGGATCAGCTGTACTGCTGCGACTCTCCCTGCCTCTGAAAATGCATGAGAAAAATAATTCCCTGCCTGTTGGAACCCTTGTGGGCCAGATTTTCCATTATTTATGGTTGAACACATTTCTGACCGACACAATTCACTTCCAGTTTTTGTATTCGTGACTCAAAGTTATAATCAGTCCAGATCTGGGCCAAGGTCTTTGATGGAGTGGACGTGCTTCAGCCACAAAGAATCATCTGCATCTTTGAGTTCATCTGAACATTTAGCACCAAGAAATAAGAAGGAGATCAATGTTGCTTGGCAGTAATGGTATCCATCTATAATCAATTTTACTTAGCCCATCACAGGGTTTGCAAACTGGAAATTCAAACACTGCCCATTTGCAGGAAAGCCTGGAATTTTAATGCCTTTGGTACCTCTCAAGGTATCTATCTGATTCATATCAGATCACATCAGTTGCTCAGTCGTGTCCGACTCTTTGCGACCCCATGAATCACAGCACGCCAGGCCTCCCTGTCCATCACCAACTCCCGGAGTTCACTGAGACTCACGTCCATCGAGTCAGTGATGCCATCCGGCCATCTCATCCTCTGTCGTCCCCTTCTCCTCCTGCCCACAATCCCTCCCAGCATCAGAGTCTTTTCCAATGAGTCAACTCTTTGCATGAGGTGGCCAAAATACTGGAGTTTCAGCTTTAGCATCAGTCCTTCCAAAGAAATCCCAGGGCTGGTCTCCTTCAGAATGGACAGGCTGGATCTCCTTGCAGTCCAAGGGACTCTCAAGAGTCTTCTCCAACACCACAGTTCAAAAGCATCAATTCTTCAGTGCTCAGCCTTCTTCACAGTCCAACTCTCACATTCATACATGACCACAGGAAAAACCATAGCCTTGACTAGACGAACCTTTGTTGGCAAAGTAATGTCTCTGCTTTTGAATATGCTATCTAGGTTGGTCATAACTTTCCTTCCAAGGAGTAAGCGTCTTTTAATTTCATGGCTGCAGTCACCATCTGTAGTGATTTTGGAGCCCAGAAAAATAAAGTCTGACACTGTTTCCACTGTTTCCCCATCTATTTCCCATGAAGTGATGGGACTGGATGCCATGATCTTCGTTTTCTGAATGTTGAGCTTTAAGCCAACTTTTTCACTCTCCACTTTCACTTTCATCAAGAGGCTTTTTAGTTCCTCTTCACTTTCTGCCATAAGGGTGCTGTCATCTGCATATCTGAGGTTATTGATATTTCTCCCAGCAATCTTGATTCCAGCTTGTGTTTCTTCCAGTCCAGCGTTTCTCATAATGTACTCTGCATATAAGTTAAATAAACAGGGTGACAATATACAGCCTTGACGAACTCCTTTTCCTATTTGGAACCAATCTGTTGTTCCATGTCCAGTTCTAACTGTTGCTTCCTGACCTGCACACAAATTTATCAAGAGTTTTGCCAAGAAAATGCACTGGTCATAACAAACACCCTCTTGCAACAACACAAGAGAAGACTCTATACATGGACATCACCAGATGGTCAACACCGAAATCAGATTGATTATATTCCTTGCAGCCAAAGATGGAGAAGCTCTATACAGTCAACAAAAACAAGACCAGGAGCTGACTGTGGCTCAGACCATGAACTCCTTATTGCCAAATTCAGACTTAAATTGAATAAATTAAGGAAAACCACTAGACCATTCAGGTATGACCAAATCAAATCCCTTATGATTATACAGTGGAAGTGAGAAATAGATTTAAGGGACTAGATCTGATAGATAGAGTGCCTGATGAACTATGGAATGAGGTTCGTGACATTGTACAGGAGACAGGGATCAAGACCATCCCCATGGAAAAGAAATGCAAAAAAGCAAAATGGCTGTCTGGGGAGGCCTTACAAATAGCTGTGAAAAGAAGAGAAGCAAAAAGCAAAGGAGAAAAGGAAAGATATAAACATCTGAATGCAGAGTTCCAAAGAATAGCAAGAAGAGATAAGAAAGCCTTCCTCAGCAATCAATGCAAAGAAATAGAGGAAAACAACAGAATGGGAAAGACTAGGGATCTCTTCAAGAAAATCAGAGATACCAAAGGAACATTTCATGCAAAGATGGGCTCGATAAAGGACAGAAATGGTATGGACCTAACAGAAGCAGAAGATATTAAGAAGAGATGGCAAGAATACACAGAAGAACTGTACAAAAAAGATCTTCACGACCCAGATAATCATGATGGTGTGATCACTGACCTAGAGCCAGACATCCTGGAATGTGAAGTCAAGTGGGCCTTAGAAAGCATCACTATGAACAAAGCTAGTGGAGGTGATGGAATTTCAGTTGAGCTATTCCAAATCCTGAAAGATGATGCTGTGAAAGTGCTGCACTCAATATGCCAGCAAATTTGGAAAACTCAGCAGTGGCCACAGGACTGGAAAAGGTCAGTTTTCATTCCAATCCCAAAGAAAGGCAATGCCAAAGAATGCTCAAACTACTGCACAATTGCACTCATCTCTCACACGCTAGTAAAGTAATGCTCAAAATTCTCCAAGCCAGGCTTCAGCAATATGTGAACCGTGAACTTCCTGATGTTCAAGCTGGTTTTAGAAAAGGCAGAGGAAGCAGAGACAAAATTGCCAACATCCACTGGATCATGGAAAAAGCAAGAGAGTTCCGGAAAAACATCTATTTCTGCTTTATTGACTATGTCAAAGCCTTTGAGTGGATCACAATAAACTGGAAAATTCTGAAAGAGATGGGAATACCAGACCACCTGATCTGCCTCTTGAGAAATCTGATTCATATAATCTAATATATATAACCAAATATTCATGATAGCTCTGGGTTGATCTTGCAAAGCTTCTTTGTCCAAGTAAATTCTACTACAGGTTTTATCTCACTAAAGGAGGTTTTCAGTGGCCCTGCAACTTCACTAGGAAATCAAAGTGTCTAAGTGACAAGTCTGGCTGAGTTCACAGTCTAGAAGCTGGCTCTGGGCTCTGGCACGTGGTCTCATACTAGAGTCTCACCCTGGCATCTATCAGTCATCCTAGGGTTAAGGCACATGTGCTCAGAGGGCCGCTCTCCAGTCAGTCTGTTCTATAATAGCTGCTTGACTCATCCAAGAGTTATGCTTCTTTTGGTTCAAGGGACTTCATCACATACCAAAAAACCAGTCGGAGTTATCAGAAAAATGAGAGGGAGGGAAGGCAATGCATATCTGCCAGACGAAGGGTAGTGGAGACCAAGCCAACCTTTCACCTTAGGAAAAACATGCAGAGGCTGTACTCTATTATCCAGAATCCTGTAACTCAATGTTTTAGAGATGACCTGGACTCAAAATGTTTTGGCATGAAGTAACCACCATTGTTTGCTGAAGTCCATTTTAGAAAAGGCAACACTGTACATATGAAAACACACTTGTTACCCTTCTCTTAATAGATAAGGTTTGCATTTACAAAGTTTGCCCTTTATTTGGTAGAAGAAGTGCCTCTGTACATCTTTTGAGAAGAAAGACGGTAACTAAGGGATTCAGAAAAAAAGGTTAGATGGTAGCATGACAGAAGGGCAAGTATGAACATTAACACACACCTCCCATTGGTCCAGGGTCATTAAAGGGCCAAGCACCTAAATGGGAAGGACATAAGAGGTGCTTAAACAGTTATCTGCATCTTGACGCCCACAGAATACACAATATCAAAGTAATGAGCTGGACATCAGTGTTGCTTGGTAGGCATTTTTCCTTTCCATCCATAAATAGCCTTGTTTATTCAAGCATAGGAGTTGCCAGCTGGAAGCCAAATAGTGCCTAGAGGCATGTGGGTTTTTTTTTTTTTTCCCCTGACAAGAATGCTTTCTGTGAGATAAGCACCTCCCAGTTCTCTGCAGTCCCTGCCACTAATTCGTCTACATCTTTTATTGGGGGTTGGTGATGTGCTGACTCTACCCCAGGTGCTGGGAAGAAGCAGTGAACAGTGGGTAAAGTCCCTGCTCTCATGGCGTGCCTTCAGTTCCACCCAGGTGACTTGACATGGTGACATACTTTCCTGACCCCCTGAAAGTATTTGCATTTGTCATTAATTGAGAGTGAGCAGTCACTGGCAGCTGGTCTGTGGAGAGCACCAGAGTTTCGCTCACCAGGTCTGTGGTCCCATTCAGAAGGCAACCAGCCTCCAGCTGGGGAAGGGACTGAAAGAAAAAAACTACATGGAAACTGGACAAGATCACTCTGGTTGGTTGGTGTCCCAGTTCAGCTCTCTACTGGGAAACACAAACTGGAACCCATGGGCACTTGGAGGGAATTTATCCCATCTCTAGGAAATCGGATGTTTGCCTGTTCTGCAGGAGTGTTCCTGACTTGCTTGGACATGAGCACAGGAGTGGACAGGGCAACTACTGGGAGTGAAGATAAGTGGGATTTAATTAGCTGTGTGATAGGAGCAGGGCACCCAACCTCCCCATTCCTTAGTTAACTCACTAGCCCAAGAAGAGATTAGATTTGTCACAAGGCTCACACTGTCTTGTTATGTAAATGTCCTGTTCCCTGCCCAGTCTAGATTTAAAAGTCGAAAAGCACCGTCTACAATTGTGTGAAATAAAGCTATATTTAGCGCCGGACAGGGTTTTGTTCAGATGAAAAAGCTGGTGAGGATTCAGAGGTGCTGGCAGGGAGCCCTGTATGGGGGAGAAATGAAAATCTAAAGCAGCCTTCCTGCTTTATTGCTTACAGCCCCAGAGACACGAGCTGAATGGCACAAACAAAGCATGATCCCAGAGCCAGAGAGGGCTTTCTACGATGGCATCTGACATTACTCCGCACTTTCATTGTAAGATGGATCAAATGTGACAGGTCCATGGTATCAGATAAGGGAGAGGTGAAAGTGTGGAGAAAATCAGCTGACAGAACAGGGGCCACTGCAGAACAGGAAGGCTGGACGCAAAGACACTCACGGCCAAGGGCCCCACAGATGACAGAATGAAAACGGCCAGTGCGCGGAAGTAGTAACCAAATTTAACCTTCTAGCAATCAAAGAAACACAAACAACAAATTGACTAAGTGCCAGGTAGATGCACAATTCCTTTTCAAAATGCTCAGGGTAGCCGATACTGCTTTTCCAGGGTGGAACAGGGGCTTTCAGGTGTTGACCTGGAAGATATGTATTTCTTGTGATGCACCGACACACCCCAGTCTCTTGACCACATGTGGTCACCACTGAGAGCCTGGCTGTCCACCTCTAGGGTCTGGTTTGTGTCACAGCCCTTTGTGGGACACTGAATCCATAATATCAACTTCACAATCACCAGACTGTAACAAATAGACCATGCTTGGGGTACAGAAGGTGATGAGAAACCTCCCCTGTTTCCTCCATCACTCACCAGTGAGACAATGAAACAAGTGTCCATCTCAACAAAGAGGCAGCTTTCCTGCTTGACCGTAACCAACAACAGGACCAGTTCAGACCTTTAAGGAGGTGATGTACCACTCTGAGGCGGGAGCCTGACCCAATGGCCATGTCAATGGACTGGAGGAAGAAGACCATGTCAGGATTCAGTTATAAATCCCACCTGGATCTTTTCTCTTCTCTCTGAGGACCACAGTGCAGAGCAGACTCTGCCTTTACTTTTTGTCTCACTACCCACAAACTTATTTTTGCCTTTCCATACTGTTCATGGGGTCCTCAAGGCAAGAATATAGAAGTAGTTCGCCATTCCGCTTCTCCAGTGGACTATCTTTTGTCAGAGAAGACTCTTGGAGTGCAAGGGGAGCAAACCACTCAATCCTAAAGGAAATCAACCCTGAATATTCACTGGAAGGACTGATGCTGAAGCTCATGCCCTTTTTCTTCCTATAAAAACATGTTTTTAGGAACAAATTCTCCCTCCTTTTACTCTTCCTTATAAACTGTTTTCCAAAGACTCGCAGCATGTAAAGTGTCACCAGGCGGAGATTCTGAGTCTTTAGAATTCAAAAGAAGAAAATATCTCCATCCTAAACACTAGATATCCCTGCTTATTTGCAACCCTTGCAAATTCTCCTAAGAATGTTCCAGTGTCATCATTCATCTCAAAGCTTTGTGTTGGACAAAGAACTACAAACTCATTCCAAGCTGGAATAAGCATGCATGCTCCTTGCCAGAGTGGCTCAAGCTTGTGAACATGTGGGCAGGCTCCTTAGGTGCCTGGCTTAATAGGAAGAGAATAGGGTGGAATGTCGGAGGGCTGATCCCAGGACCAGCTCCACCCTTGGGTGTGTGCATGCACATGTGTCTGCCAGTCTCAGCTGCGCCAAATCAGATCCAGTGTCTGGCTGTGTGGTGAACTGGGATTGTGACAAAGACCCAGGCCATCTATTCATGTGACCTGACATAAGCCTTGACATAACAGCTTAATACAATGTGGGGAAAAAAAGCTTTGAGGATTAAATGATATGTTCAGATTTCTGGGGCAGAAGAGGGAATTTCCTAGTTCCACCTCAGGGATGGTTCCAACACCTATAATAAGCCCTAAACATGTAGAAGCTGAAGGGGCATTGATATTAGGGTTTTTGTGAGATTTCAGTTCAGTTCAGTTCAGTCGCTCAGTCATGTCCGACTCTTTGCAACCCCATGAATTGCAGCACACCAGGCCTCCCTGTCCATCACCAACTCCCGGAGTTCACTCAAACTCATGTCCATCGAGTCGATGATGCCATCCAGCCATCTCATCCTCTGTCGTCCAATTTTCCTCCTGCCCCCAATCCCTCCCAGCATCAGAGTCTTTTCCAATGAGTCAACTCTTTGCACGAGGTGGCCAAAGTACTAGAGTTTCAGCTTTAGCATCATTCCTTCCAAAGAACACCCAGGACTGATGTCCTTTAGAATGGACTGGTTGGATCTCCTTGCAGTCCAAGGGACTCTCAAGAGTCTTCTCCAACACCACAGTTCAAAAGCATCAATTCTTCAGCGCTCAGCCTTCTTCACAGTCCTACTCTCATATCCATACATGACCACTGGAAAAACCATAGCCTTGACTAGACGAACCTTTGTTGGCAAAGTAATGTCTCTGCTTTTGAATATGCTATCTAGGTTGGTCATAACTTTCCTTCCAAGGAGTAAGCGTCTTTTAATTTCATGGCTGCAATCACCATCTGCAGTGATTTTGGAGCCCAGAAAAATAAAGTCTGACACTGTTTCCACTGTTCCCCATCTATTTCCCATGAAGTGATGGGACCAGATGCCATGATCTTAGTTTTCTGAATGTTGAGCTTTAAGCCAACTTTTTCACTCTCCTCTTTCACTTTCATCAAGAGGCTTTTGAGTTCCTCTTCACTTTCTGCCATAAGGGTGGTGTCTTCTGCATATCTGAGGTTATTGATATTTCTACCAGCAATCTTGATTCCAGCTTCTGTTTCTTCCAGTCCAGCGTTTCTCACGATGTACTCTGCATATAAGTCAAATAAGCACAGTGACAATATATAGCCTTGACGTAATCCTTTTCCTATTTGGAACCAGTCTGTTTTTCCATGTCCAGTTCTAACTGTTGCTTCCTGACCTGCATATAGGTTTCTCAAGAGGCAGGGATTTAGAAGCGGGCAAAATGCTTTGATGTCCATGGATCCATGACACATCAACAAGCTCTTGCAACGGGCCTCCTTTACCCATTGGGCTCAGCAGGTATGGCACCTAGGGCCCATCATTCTTTTAGGGGGCCCATGAAAATGTCTTAACTTCTTTGAAAATCGGAAGGAAAAATGAGTTCTTAGGTCTCGGCACGTGTCTTAAATACATTTTGTTGTTGTTCAGTTGCTCAGTCATGTCTGATTCTTTGTGACCTCATGGTGACTGCAGCATGCCAGGCTTCCCTGCCCTTCACATCTCCCGGACTTTGCCCAAACTCATATCCATTGAGTCGGTGATGCCATCCAACCATCTCATCCTCTGTAGTCCCCTTCTCTTCCTGCCTTCAATCTTGCCCAGCATCAGGGTCTTTTCCAGTGAAGTCAGTTCTTTGCATCAGGTGGCCAAAGTATTGGAGCGTCAGCTTCATCATCAGTCCTTCCAAGGAATATTCAGGGTTGATTTCTTTTAGGATTGACTCGTTTGATCTCCTTGCTGCCCAAGGGACTCTCAAGAGTTTTCTCCAACACCACAGTTCAAAGGCATCAACTCTTCAATGCTAAGTGTTTTTTATTGTCCAGCTCTCACATCTGTACATGACTACTGGAAAAACTATAGCTTTGACTAGATGGACCTTTGTTGGCAAAGCAATGTCTCTGCTTTTTAATATGCTATCTAGGTTTGTCATAACTTTCCTTTTCTTCTGAGCTTTTCTTCTGAGGAGCAAGCGTCTTTTAATTTCATGGCTGCAATCACCATCTGCAGTGATTTTGGAGCCCCAGAAAATAAAGTCTGACACTGTTTCCATTGTTTTCCCATCTATTTTCCATGAAGTGATGGGACTGGATGCCATGATCTTCATTTTTTGAATGTTGAGTTTTAAGTCAGCTTTTTCACTCTCTTCTTTCACCTTCATCAAGAGGCTCTTTAATTCCTCTTTGCTTTCTGCCATAAGGGTGGTGTCATCTACATATCTGAGGTCATTAATATTTCTCCTGGCAATACTGATTCCAGCTTGTGATTCATCCAGGCCAGCATACATAATACATAGTATTGATCTTTATACCAACATAGTTGTAAAATATGGTTTTCAATGTTTTTTTGTGGAGGAAAGTGTTCACAAACGCAGAAGTGCTCAGGCCCACAGAAGTCATCCGCTGGCCCTGGTCCTGCTGATCTGGAGCCTCTGTGGAGGTGTCTAGCAGGGCCGGTTCCTGGGGTGGATGTGGGCAGCAACAGCCTGGTGAAGGCCCTGAGCAGGTGGGCCCCTAGAGGAGGATCATGAACACTTGGGAGACCCTCGCCCTAGATTCCCCCACATAATGGAGAGAGATAGTGGGAATGAGTGGGTGCGCTGGTCTTGTGGTTTCCTAGTGGAGATGGATCCTAAGGTGACCTCCTCACTGTGCACACACCAGACCATGAGGCTTAGGAAATTCAGGTTACACTGTATGACTTTGGGGATATAATCTTGCTGAGGCTCAGCTGTGAAATGGAGATAACACCATCCAGCTCAAGGGGTTTTTGAGAAGATGGAATCAGTCAGAACACAGAGCTGTCCACGTCTACTCAAACCTCTCCCACCTGCCCTGCTGGCTCAAGGTGGGCACGTTACCAGTAAAGGCAAGTGGCTTAGACACCTTTTATTATGTACTGTGTTCTTGAAACAACTTTCCTTGATTACTTGTTTTCTTTTTTTCAGTACTTTTAAACATGCTTTATTTGTGTGTTTTAGCTGTGCTGGGTCTTCGCTGGTGCGCGGGCTTTCTCCAGTTGCGACCAGTGGGGGCTGCTCTCTGGTTGCAGTGTGCTGGCTTCCCGTTGTGCTGGCTTCTCTTGCTGTGGCTCCCAGGCTCGAGAGCACAGGCTCAGTGGTTGTGGCACACAGGCTTAGTTGCCCTGCAGCACGTGGGATCTTCCCAACCAGGCATCAAACCAGTGCCTCCTGCATTAGCAGCAGATTCTTAACCACTGGACCACCACAGAAACCTTTACTTGGTGTTTCGAAAAAATGCTTTTTAAAACTGTTTTTTAACCAAAAAAAAGTTACACTTTGCTGCTGTTTCCCAATTTTTTTCTCTTGCTAAGTAAGAATATTTCTTTAAAAAGCTACCATGAAGTGACTTAGCAGCAGCAACAGCATGCTGTACTATTGTCTGCCCTCATCATAATTTCATAAAGAAGAGATACCTTAACACCCCAAAGTGGAAGACGTAATATCAGAATACAGAACAGTCTGTCCTAAGAAGCAACAGGAGGCAACCTGCCACTGACACACACATGTGCATAGGACCCTTTATTTCCTGGTAGTGAGCACACTGAACCATGTATGCTGACAGGCAAGAAAAAACAGGCACGTCATTGCCTAGCTAGGCAACTGAACAAGCCAGGCACTCAAACATCATCTGCTGTTTCCTATCATCACTAATTTAATTCCAGCCTTCAGGAGGCATCTGCTTTCTGCCAGGCACTGCCCTGGGCCCAGCAGGGGATGCAGAGTGAGTAAGCATGGCCCCTGTCCTCAGAGGGCAGAGACAGGATAAGGGTAGGAAGACCCCCAGCAAACAGCAGGAGATAAGTCCTACTCTACCCTGGGAGCTACAGGCTGAGACCTGTAGAGAGACAAGCAGGTTCCGTTAGCATGTGACTTTGGAGTGTGTCTGGAAGCACAAGAAGGATGAGCAGGATACTTCCGGCTGAAGGGAGTAAAGACATCGGCCTTGGAGATGAGGCGGCATGACGCGCACGGGGAATGGCACTGTAGTCCAGGGTGTGCAGAGGATGACAGATGGGAAAAGAGAGGGCGGCCTGGGTCCCACAGCACCCTGAAGGCCAGGCTCAGGGGTCTGCATCTTGAACAGCTGGTGATTCGGCGCTATCTCAGGTTTCCACTGCTGTTATCCAGAGCTGGCATTTTTTGTTGTTTAGTTGCTCAGTCGTGTCCGACTCGGTGACCCCATGGACTGCAGCATGCCAGGCTTCCCTGTCCTTCACCGTCTCCTGGAGTTTACTCAAACTCATCCGTTGAGTCGGTGATGCCATCCAACCATCTTGTCCTCTGTCATCCCCTTCTCCTCCTGCCTTCTATCTTTCCCAGCATCAGGGCCTTTTCCAATGAGTCAGCTCTTTGCATCAGAACTGAAGAACGAAGAGCTGTCATTTACTCAGTGCTTACTGCGTGCCAGGATCTGAGAGCCTCATTTAATCTAGGAACCTCCCTATAATGTAGGAATTATGACTACTCTATCTTACAGGTAAGGAACTGTGCTTAGAGAGGTGATGTGGTTTGCCCTGAAGGAGCCAAGACCCACACCCAGGTCTGCCCCATTTCAAAGCCTAGGTTCTTAACATGCCAGCTTGAGAGGCTGAGGCTTTAGGAAGGAAATTCTGACTGCTAAAGGAAGGACAGACTTAGGGCCTGGGAGAATCAGAGGCAGAGATGAGTGTAGGTCATGATTGGTGCAGCTTGACTCCCAGGTCGCAAGGGCTGAGGTGGGGCAGCTGCAGTGGGGACAAATGGATGAAAGGTACACTGTTCTGGCAGGAGAACGGGAAGAATGCTGTGGCCATGGAGCGAACAGGGAGAGGGCAAGATGCTGCTGTGCGTTCCAGCTGAGGGATCTGGAAAAAACTCATGCCATTCAAGGAGATTTAAACATCGAGGGAGAGAAAATCTCATTAGATTTTTGAAATAAGGAAAAAAACATAAGATTCCAAAGCTCCTTTCTCACAGTCCAGGAGACAGAGTGATTGCCAAATGTCAAACTGGAATAACCCCCAAATCACTGATTCAGTCTATATTTTGAATCTAGCTATTTTTCTCTCTGCCTGTAGGGCATGCGGGATCCTGGTTCCCTGGCCACGGATCAGACCCACAGCCCCTACATTGGAAGTGTAGAGTCTTAACCACTGGACCACCAGGGAAGTCCCTGAATCCAGTAATTCTGATGTCAAGGCTTCTGTGCAGGTTTTGGGGTAGGGGAACAATCTTCGTAGTTGGCTTTATTTAAAAACAAGAACAGGGTACACAGGCGGGGCTCTCCAGTTTTCCTTTCAGCCCTGTGACAAATGGATGTTCTTTAAGGGGCGAGCAGGGGACTGTGGACATCCCAAGTAACAGAAAAAACTTTAACAGAACCTTCTAAAGACATGTTGGCTCCCATGAAGGAATTACAGGCAGAGGAGAAAAGTCTTCAGTGTTCAAGTTGCGTAAAATGCATACAGGACCTCAACTTCTCTCCTGGGATATCTTGCTCCTGAGAAAGCCCTTTGAGGCGAAGCGAGAAGGAAGGAAGGATTTCTTCCTTCCTTCCAGCTCAGCATTAATGTATGTCCCCGCTGTGCTGGGTCTGACCGGCACTGGTTGTCTGACCGGCACAGATTGTTCAAGGTTTCATGTAACCCTCACAACAACCTTACATGGAGACTGTTTTCATCCCATCTCAAGAGAGGAAGAAACCGTGGCTCAGGGAAGAAGACGCATGGCTGGGACTGGAGCCCAGAGACTCTGGTCTCTGAAGCCCACGCTCCTTCCCACCAGCCACACCACCTCCTCCACCAGCACAATTCCCGGGACGTAACATACTGCAGAAAGTGATGGAAGAACAGAATCTAACTGAATAATCAAATCCATGAACAACAGAGAAAAGGGCCTGTAGCCTCCACCAAGTGACACCAATCAGAATGAGCTTGTCGATTTGTATGTGCTGTGTGCTAAGTTGCTTCAGTCTTGTCCAACTCTTTGCGACCCTATTGTAGCCCACCAGGCTCCTCCATCCATGGGATTCTCCAGGCAAGAATACTGGAGTGGGTTGTCATGCCTTCCTCCAGGGGATCTTCCTGACCCAGGGATCGAACCTGAGTCTCTTATGTCTCCTGCATTGGCAGACAGGTTCTTTACCACTAGCACCATCAGGAAAAAAGTGAAAGTGAAAGTCGCTCAGTGGTGTCTGACTCTTTGCGACCCCATGGACTATACAGTCCGTGGAATTTCTCCAGGCCAGAATACTGGAGTGGGTACCCTTTCCCTTCTCCAGGGATCTTCCCAATCCAGGGATCAGACCCAGGTCTCCCACACTGCAGGCAGATTCTTTACCAGCTGAGCCACAAGGGAAGCCCATGTTGATCTGTACACCAATGAGCAAGCCACACACCAAAACCTGAGATCTCCCGAGGGACCAGCTCCTGTTCTGAGCCTTGCTGAGCCTACCTGAGGTGGAGCCACCAGGGCAACCAGAGTGAATGAGAATGTGGTGTCTGAGGAAACCTGCTGCAAATGTGATCCAGACTTCCCAGCCTGCTCATTACTGTTCTGTCCCACATCACAGGTGCTGCCTTGGCTCTATGAAATGCTCCTATCAAACCACCAGAGCAAGCAAGGAAATTTGTCCAAATGCCCTGATTTCATGTATTTTTTTCTTCCTCAAAGGTAAGAAAAGAAACTCCATATGTCATCCTAAATAGATGACAGAAATCTGTTAGAAAAATTCAGTGCAAATATGTTTCAGTTCTCATGAAACATAAGGCGCTCCAGCGATGTCTCTACCACCCGTCAAAATACATTCTCCATGAACAGACTCATGTCCCCAGAGAGTGACTTGATGTAAGAAGGTGGCACAGAATTGTGGAAAGAAATTGGAGCATGGACCTAATAAATTAGCATGTGTAATAAACTGCGACATGAAATGTAACAGAGATTAGAGAATGGACCTCTGGGGATGTTTGGGTTCTGAAATCATCTAGATTTTGATGATCAAAGTTATACGTTAAAAAAATAAGATTATTTTTGATGGTGATGATTGAAATGAATTTTAAAAGTCTGCTATTTGCACATTTAGTTTAGTTATGGAGTTAAACCCACTGGTCTGTATGTCTCTCTGAGGTCATTTTCTCTCCCTTCCTGGGTGGAGTCCCCGTAGTCTGATGTAGGCACCTGAGCGTGGCTGCTCCAGGACCTGGTAACGATGAGAGAGGAAGGGAACGCTGGGGCCACTGCCTGTGACCAAACCTGCCCGGGCAAGTCTTCAGCAGGCAGGACTCCCTCCCTGACCATGGTACTCATGGTCGTCGATCTCTTTTGCTTTTTGCACTCTGGCTGTTCAGAAAATCAGTTCCTGATACTCACTGGAAACACTTCCCCATGGCTGTCGGTAAACAGGGTTCTGCGAGGGCACGTGCTTGGCTCTGAAATAGCCTAGTGACACAGGAAACCACCTTCCACATTCACTTGGAAAGGAGGTGCACCTGGCAACCAAGGCGATCTTCATAAATATAGGATCCTCCTGCTGAAATCTTTCCAGGTTCCTCCCGTCTCACACAGAACAGAAGCCGATGTTCTCTGCACGGCCCACATGGCTGGCTTGCTCTGGCTCCTCATCTCTCTCTCCATGGCTATGTTGCCCCAGCCACTCTACATCTTTAGGCGGTTCCTTGAACTTGTCAAGGTCATTTCCACCTTAAGGCCTTGCATGTATTTTCCTGGAAAGCCCTTCCTTTAGATCTTTGCCTGACGTTTTTCTTCTTGTCCTTTGGGTTTCAGTGGAAAGCACAGTCGGTCAGAAAAGTCAGGACCATCCAGGACATGTCCTCCTCCCAGCTGCATCCATGACTCTCCTGCTGAATCTTTTCTTGGGCACTGGTAACTGTGCACACCTTCCACTGCGTGTGTTTACACACTTCTCAGCTGTCACCCCTCAACAGCAGGGAAATCCCACCAGAGCAGAGCAGGGACCTTTCCTCGCCAGTCCCTACTGTATTATTCTAGCTCTTAGAATAGTTCAACAATTATTTGTTGAACAAATGGTAAATGAATAAGGATTCAAACTCTAGAACTTGTGCTACCACTTCTCACAGGAAGTTGGCATCTTTTCTGTTAGTGTCTCCTGTACCTAATGCTGGGCCTGCCAACCAGGGATGGCCATTAATTCCTTCGTTTGGGTGAACACTAAGGACCTTCCTCTCCGGCCGCATCACTCCCTCCCAAAGAACAAGTACACGTATGTCTCAACACATTTCTTAAAAATTGATCTCTGCCTGACCAGGGGTAAGAGGTGGGTGGGTGGTAAGTATGAGATAAATCATGAGTTAAATTAAGAATATTCTAGACCATACTTCTGAACTATTTCATTGCATCCTTTACTAATACCTCATAAGTTTAATTACTCTGTCTTTAAAACAATGTACTATCTTAATAGGTCCTCTTTATTTTTCTAAAAATTTCTAGATTATTCTTTATTTTATCAGACGATTTTTTTAATCCTTTTGAAAAGTTAAAAAACTTCTGGTTCAGATTTTTATTTGAATTACACTAAATGTCTATCCTCATTTTGGAAGAATTCTTCTTTGCATGGTCCTTCCTACCAGCAAACTGGTAGGTTTCTTAGAGATTTGCAGTTTTCTTGTTAAGTTTTAACTTCACATTTTTTTTTTCCTATTATGGATGGATTGTTGTTTAGTTGCTAAGTCGTGTCCAACTCTTTTGTGACCCCACAGGCTGTGGCCCTCCAGGCTCCTCTGTCCAGGAGAATTTCCAAGCAAGAATACTGGAGTGGGTTGCCATTTCCTTCTCCAGGGGATCTTTCCGACTCAGGGATCAAATCTATGTCTCCTGCATTGGCAGGCGGATTCTTTACCACTGAGCCACCAGGGAATTTCTGTTTTATGTCCCCACCCCTCCAATCTGGTTTGAGATTCATATCTGTAAATCTTGGTTATGAAATGGGGAGTTCTCATGGAAACCCCGGAACCCCTTGAGCTGTACTGGGTATTGTGCTGAATGAGCTGGATTCGTGAATAGACCTGCTCCTACTAGACCTTTTCTTTGAATAGGATGAATTTTTATTTTGCATTCATTTGCATCAAATTTGCTATATTCTATTTTTTTTAATTGAAGTTGATTTACAATGTTGTGTGAGTTTCAGGTATACAGCACAGTGCTTCAGTTAAACATAACTATCTATCCTTTCTCGGGTTCTTCTTCATTGTAGGTTATTACAAGATATTGGATATAGGTCCTTGTGCTATACTGTAGGTCTGAATTGTTTATCTGTTTTATATTTAGAGCACAGAGTTGCTGTTTTCTTTTACATGTTCTTTGTAACTCCGGTAAATGTTTTTGATCTCTGATTTTACCCTGGGGATCCTTTATATTTCTCCACACATTTTTCTCCCATTCTATGCAATAGCTATTTCAAACCCTGTCCACAATCCTGACAATCCAATTTCACCATCCCCTCACTTTCAGAAGGCAAACTTGCCTTCTAGTTCAGGGGGCTAGAGATGTAACCAACAGGACCCTATGGGGAATTCCCAGGACAGACTCTCCCATGTCCTCGGCCTGCCTCTTGTTTATAGAAAGACTTTACCTTCCTAAGCCAAACCTGAGTTCTAAAGAGTAAATTTAATACATTTAGAAGTGAGAAAATGCAGAAACAAAGAAAAACAGTCAAGTGAGACAAAATAATAGTTTAGCCATTAAACAAAGTCAAAGACCTTTAGTTCCTCTCAAGGGCTATAGATACGTTTCTGAGCCATGTCCTTTGAGCTGTTTGCAGACACCAAAACCCCCATCAGGTGGACCATGTTTACTGCATGCTGACCACCATCATGAAGGCCCCAGACAGGACGGAATCAGAGGGTCGATGATGTTGATTCCCGATTACCTCACCACCAACCAATCAGAAGAATGTATACAAGCCGATCACGCACCCTGCAACCCTCTCCCTCACCCTGTCTTTAAGAACCTTTCCCTGAAAGCCATCGGGGAGTTCCCACCTTTTGAGCATTAGCCATCCCCACTCTTGCTTAGCGCCCTGCAATAAACTTTCCTTCACAACCCAGTGTCAGTGCGTTGGCTTTACTGTGCACTTTGCTTCAGTAAGTGGGGCAAGGGGTTCGGGGAGGCTTAGAACACAAAACAAATTTTGTTCATCTTCCTAAAAATCAAATTTACCCACTTACTTATATCTGGACCATTCTGTCTTTGCTGTTCCATTGTTGACACCCCACCTGTTTTCTGGACCTCATCCTCTCCATTTTCCCAAAACTCCCTATTGTTGGACACTTAGGTTGTTTCAAGGTTTTCCTAATATAAAAGTATAACACTTAATGATCTGCATTGTGATATACCCTTGGCTGCTTGTCTAGTTATTCCTCAGGATAAATGATCGAAAGTATATTTGCTGGGTCAAAGGGTATGCACACTTGGATTGCTTTGAGTCACCAAGTCACCCATGCTAATATGTGCTACTTTGTGTATGTTAGACTGCCTGGTCCTCTGAACTCTTACCAACATAAATTATTGTCCTTTTTAACCATTAATTTGTTAGGCAAGTGGCATTTCATTATTTCAATTTGCATTTTTATTGCTTGTCTGAACAAATGCTAAACTTTGCCCTGTTCATGGCTGTCTTCCCATTGCCTCAGTGTGCTTCTGCTGAATGGAAAAAAAATGAATGAATGTACAAAACATATGCCAAGTATGGGCTGGGTGTTGCATTGAATACAGTTGAGATACAATGAAAATTGAATATTTTTTCATATGCTTATTGGTCATTCACCTTATTCTTTTTTGTTTTTGGTCAACTGTCTGCTTATGTAGACTGCCCTTTTATCTACTAGCATTATGAGAATATTAATTCTCAAGGGCTTAGCTCATCTTTTGCCTAGAGAGGAAGATGTTCTGCTGAAGTCCTCATGATCCAGGAGAGAACCCCGAACTCTCTTCCCAACCTCAAAGGCCCCTCCCCCACACATGGAGGACAAGAGTGTGGGGATGAGGGATGCCCGTGACAACACGGTGAGGTGGGACCTCACCTGTTCAAGTGCTGTGGATAAGAGCTGTAGCTCTAAGTGGTGAAGTTTCTATTTTTCCCTACAGCCAGTTGTTTAATAGAATCTTAGAAAAGAAGTGTTGATTCCTCAACAGGCATAAGGCCTCCTGAGATCAGGACAGCTTGAAAGATACAAGTTAGGATTGAACCTTATATTCAAATTAGCACCAACCGCAGACAGAGACACGCTTCTCAAATCACGCTACCTCGAGTGAGAGACACTGAATCCTCATGTGGATGGTGAGCCGTTTTACAAGGGTGAGACACGTGCGGACAGGACTTGACTTTATGTGACAGCAACACGTGTTTCACAGCACGTTACGCTGCAGAGACCTACAGCTCTGGGCTTTCTCGGACAACAGTCAATCTGTCTGCTTGACCATTGACCAGGACTGTGTTTCTATGTGACTTGATACTAATTAATGAGGAGTGGCTGTGAGAAAATGTACAGATTTGCCTCTTATTTGCAGAGAAAGGCACTTACTACTTTTTGCTCAGTACTTTGTTGAGAACTATTTCATGAAACTGTGGATAGGGGAGATACCTGCTGGTCTGTGACTCCCTTGTGAAAATAAAACACAATGATTCAGTTACCTGTGATAATTAATAAACAAAGACATTTAAATAATGCCTTTAAGACATCACGTGTACGGATTTGACTATAATGCAAGAATTCACTAATCTGGGTCTTCAACAAACACTCATTTTCCAAAAGATTGACACACAGGACATCTTCTGTCATATAAATAGTGTAATAAATGACGCTTATTTCAGGAAACAAAAATGTATTTAATTCATGACACGTCTAGAGCCATGACTCTTTGGAGCCAGAAAGGACCTTGGGGGTCTCTGCTGTAAGCCTGGGAGATAAGGGGTTTGTGGGAGATCCAGCCCCTACAGGTAGCCTCCAAACTTTGGCCAGGAGTTCCTGGTCCTTCTTTGCATCCTGCCCTCAGGAACGCAGCACCTACATATCTAGAGGCAGATGGCTCTAGGAAGCACTTTAGCCAGCCCTTTCTCCCATAACCATTGGCACAGTCACCTGCCTAGTGGTGGAGGAGAAGCAAAGGCTCATTTCGGGGCTTGAAGGATCCCAAGGTATGGAAGGTTGACCACTGAGGTTCAATGGAACCAAGATGGCTTCAGTTAAAAATATAACCCTCTAGGAGTTCAGGTTTCTGGACTAGCCCCAAGCTTTACAAGCTGGTTCTTCAGGTAGTTAAAACTCAAATGGCAGTGATCATCCTTAACTCACCCAGCCAAAGTGAATCAGCTGTAGGGACCAGTTCTGTCTACAGCCAAGGGCTGACTCCCGTCCAGAAAAAGCCTATTTCTAAAATGGTTCTTCTGCTGCTGGACAAGACTGTGAAGCCCTAATTTCTACATGGGTTGTCATACTAAGGACACTGACCTGCCGCTGATGTCCCTGTGTTGATGGGAATATGCACATTATTCTGCTATGGACCCCAGATTGCAGAATCCACGGTAGAGGCAGGAGGGATGTGAAGTCTGGATGAGGCTCTGTCTGTATGAGGGATCCTCCAGGTCAGGCAGAGGCTGCTAACAGTCAGCTAGGCTTTTAGATTTCCCCACTGCTCAGTCACAAACACTGCAGTGAGTGTTTGTGATCTGGGACTCCATGTGTTCTCTGGTTTGGTTACTGCCTCAGTCTGGTTTCCCCAAAAGCAGACCCCAAAACATGGCTTCGAGTGCTTGGAGTTTATTTGAGAAGTGGTCCCAGGAACCAGTGGAGGAGTGGAGAAGAGAGGCAGGGAAGGGAAGACAGCCTGCTTGAGCCGGTCCTCACTGCAGGTGCCCAGAGCAAGATCTACTGGGCATCAGTGGGCAGCATACATCCCAAGGTCATTGCCCCAGCACAGGCAAAGGAGCTGGAGGATTTATACTCTATCAGTCACTGGATAGGGCTCTTTTCAGGGAGGGGAGCACTGCCTAGACTGTGCTTCTAGACCAGTGTCTAGAGTCTAGACACTCCCGGCCTACCTTCTGCACAGGAAGGGGCGCTCCTGCTGTGTCAGGGACCCCGGGCAGGTGGACCTTGGGCCAGTGTGCAGCAGCACAGTAAAGAGATAAGGCGAGCATCAACAGTTTCTGGAACAGTCTCTTTAGCCCAGACCCACTCCCCAACCAAGGTGTGTGTGTGTCTGCGTGTGTGCACTGCACAGACTGGTTGTGGTCATATTACAAGGGCAGTCATATTCACTCTGGTCCTGAAGGTGGGGACCTGGGAGGTTCTGATGCAGTATTTTCCCCATCCCATTCTTCAGAGCATGACAAAGCACCACATGTGGTTAGAGACCTCTGGCTTGACACTGCATGCATGGATGGGAAATAGGTACTAAGCTCTTCCTTCAGTGCTAGCACAGGGGTGTCATTTCACAACAGCGAAGTTTCTTCTCCTTGAGGTTGTTAAAGGGGCTCGGAGGTTATTACTATTTGCTGGGCTCTGGCTTTGTGTTACGCCTATGCTGTAAACTTCAGTTGTCTCAACTCTATAAAGGGGCATGGTTATACCCATTGTACAGATGAGGCCAACGTGCATTTGTCCAATCAACCATGAAGACCCAGACAGGGTCCTAGGGATAGATATAAAAACAAGGTGCACGTGGGCTTGTTGACATGCTGGGAGCAAGTTCAAGGGCCACAGGCAGCTCCAGCCACTGAGTGGACAAAGGACTGGAGGGGCCACAGAGGGCAGCTAGGAGGCAGGTGTAGTGAGCAGACAAGAAAAGGCCTGGACTTAGAACCAAAGTCCAGAGTTTGCAAACTGCATGGCTGTGTTTCACACTCTGTCTAACCCTAAAGCCTCTCTTTACACCCTTCTGATTCTAAACAACCTTTCATAGATGAACCTCTATTTCTGTTTTCCTTTAATCAGAGTAACCCATTCTTGATGGAGAAAGATATATTAATTTTCTCTTTTGGTTTGCTATCTGCGTTTTTATATACACTGATTCATGGTTGGTGGTGGGAAAAACTTTAACTTTGGGAAACTGGCACATTTGGGAGTTTGGATAAAAGCGATGCCCCTAATTTCCTACTCAGCGAGGGCACAGGGCAGGGTGGAGGCAGGAAGGGTCAAAGTGCCCAGGACTTGCCTCCATTTCCTGTTCACATTCCACCCAGCAGAGCCCAGTACAGATGGGTGGCTGTGCCTCCAGAAGGTGAGGCTCGCAGGTGAATGGGGGTTGAATGTGCTGGACTCATCCCAGCCCAGCACCCCACCGGTACAGCGTGAGTTGGGACCACGAGGCAGCAAAGTCAGTAGGATGTGGAGTCATAGTAAGAAATAACACACTATGCTTCAGTTGCCCTCTGGCTCTCAGCCCTAGCAGACAAAATGTGACTGTAATGGGGCATCGGTTCAAGCAGCAGAGAGGATCAAAGCTCATAACTGGAGACGAGGCAAGGGGTTGGAGCCCACATCCCAGGGAAGGGCTGCCTGTGAAGGCCAGAATCTGCTCTCCACCCACAGACATGCCAGGGGAAAGAGGGATATACCATCCCCAGGCACAGGAACCGGCTGGTTTATGAGGGAGGATTCAATGGTTGTGGAGGATGGGCTGGGAATGAGTGAAAGGCAGAGTGTGAGGTGTTGGAAGGTTCAGGGGCTCAGCCATGAAGGACGGTGCAGACTGCTTGGGCTGGCCAGCCCCCTGCTTAGCACCCCAGCTTGGCTGCTGAGCAGATGAAGGGGGCTCATAGACTATATATATGGGTTACCAGCAGTCATTAGCTTAGAGAGCCTACTCTCAGAATAGGGAAAAAATGGATCCTAAGTACAAAGAATTTGAGATATTACCAGATAAGATGTAATCTGAGTTTCAGAAGCAGCAGCTTATAGAGGAAGGAGCCTGTGACTTGAGGCCAAGAGGTTTGTGATGCAGCCTCCGAAACCTACTAGCTGTAGGCCTTGAGCAAGGACCTTCACGACTGGTCTCAGTTTCTTCCTCTGCACATGGGGCTGTGTCTGCCTCAGAGGTTTTACATTAAATGAACTGACACATGCAAAGCACCAGACACATAGGAGACGCTGAACAAATGCTGGCTTCTCCCCTGCCAGGAGGCAGCGGGGTCGAGTCTAGGGTGGACGTACTTAGGGAGGAGCTGTGGGGGGAACCCAGGCAGGTCATGGAGGATGGTGGGAGAGAGGCTGGGATCCCCTTCTGCCAGAGGCAGGGTCTGTTTTCTGTGGTTTTCACACCACGTCCCTTGGAACTCGGTGGCCTACTTGGGCTTGGAAGGAAGAGAGGACAGTGGGACTGAAGATCAAGTGATTGGGGTTTGGGAGACCCCTCGGACCAGCAGTGTTTGTATCTGATTAGAACCCTGGGATTCCATATAAGGTTTGTTTGGGAAAGGTTCTAAGTAAGTCAAGCCCAAATCTGAAAACTGCAGAGATAGTGACCTAGAAGGCAACTTTCAGTGTGAAGACTTTATACTATGAGATGAAGCTTTAGCACTGGCTAAAAGAGGGCTGGCTAGATGCCCTCAATCCACAGGAAACATTCCTCGGGGGGAGGGTGGTGCGAAATAACACAGCTCTTACCAGTAAGAAAGACTGTGGGTACTACATTACAGACTCGAAAGGCAAGGGCTGTCTTGATGAAAGATGGGATATGACAGGTCTTGGGAGATATCCAAGGACATGCGGGGATATTTTCCTGATTGAATAACTCTGCATTAATCAAGTCAAGTTTTCCTGGGCTCTCCCAAGTGCACAGGGATGGGCATCTTAGAGAGTGCTCTTTGGGGTCTCAGCACATCTCAGCACAAATACAGAGCCTCGCCCCAGCGTCAAGAGACCGGGCAGAGACTGGGCTGTCTGCTGTGACTTCACAGCCCTTACCTTCTTCAGCTCTTCCTGGACACTCTGGCTGTTGTCTTCAGAGGACAGACTTTCCTTCCGGTTCTCGGACTCGGTCTTGGGCTCGGATTCCTGATCCTCCCCAGAAGAAGTCTCCTTCTCACTCATTTTCCTTGCTAGCTCGTACAGCCTGTTCCTCCGTTTCTCTTCTGTGGTGTCTGTGCTGGCCCGGGGGTGCCGAGCCTCACTGCTGGTGTCAGTCTCTGATAAACCACCTGGCACCTGAAGGAAAGCCAGAATCATGAGCTGAAGACCCTCTGCTACAGCCCTGTTGTTCCCGATAATTGCCAGGTAAAGGTCAGTCCTTTACATGAGGCTTCCCTGATGGCTCAGCGGATAAAGAATCTGCCTGCAAGGCAGGAGACATAGGAAATGGGGGTTCAGTCCCTGAGTTGGGAAGATCCCCAGGAGAAAGAAATGACAACCCACTCCAGTATTCTTGCCTGGGAAATCCCATGAACAGAGGAGCCTTGTGGGCTCCAGTCCATGGGGTTGAAGAATCAGACATGATTTAGCGACTAAACCACCAAAGGTCAATGAAAATGAAGGTAAACTAAACCAGAAAATGAGGCTCTTGCTTGATCTGCTTTCCCTATGGATGAGCTCTTACTTTTTATTCTTACTTTCTCAAACATATGCATCTTAACACTTTGTTAGAACTTTAGGCAGAACCAATGCAATACTGTAAAGCAATTATCCTTCAACTAAAAAAAAAAAAACAAAACAAAACTTTAGGCAGGTGAGCATCTGTAGTCAGAAAAGTGAATTCAGTGTTTTTCATTTGCAGAATACTTATCCAGTGGCTACTAGGGGCATCACTGTGCTGGTACTGAGGATGCAAGTCTGAGCAAACCTCCACCAGCTCCCAGTGGAGGAGACACTAAAACCCTGCTAAGTGCAGAGAAGCAGGGGTGGGGATGGAGGCTCTGACAGCCCTGCTAAGGGGCGCCTGATGGGAGGGCTGGGAGTTAGGGAAAGCTGGCTTGTGGAAGTGGTGTTTGAGTTGAGATTCAAAGTGCAGCAGTTACCCAGCTAAAAGGGAGAGAGGAAAGAACCGTATTCTGGGCAGATCACAAAGATTTTGAGATGGTGTGAGGTTCTTGTGCACAGTTAAGGAATATTATGCCACCTTCCCTTGATAGTCACACAATTACATCTCTGGCTCCTACCGTCTCCTAGAGCTCCCTCTATGAGTAGAGCCCTGACCGGGCCTGGGAAACTCCAGGAAGACATGGAAATCGTTAAGTCTCACTCTATTCTTCACCTCATGTTGGACAGATGTGTATGGAATTTTAACAAGATAACCCCCAGAGTACCATCAGGGTCCACTGCACACAATATTAGCTTTTGAATTTCCTCTTTGAGTTGTTCTATCTGTTTAAAAGGCTTGGTCTTTCATGACTTTTATTCTTTATTGAAGAACTCCCGAAGAACAAAGAGAAAATGTACTAATTCTGTAAATAAAACTCCTTCCATCTTGCAATTATTATCTGGGTTCATTGGATCCTTTTATAAATCTAAGACACATGACAAGATTTTCATGATCTCATTTTCCTTATCTTTGGAAATATTTTGCTGTTTTATTATCCTGGGAATTATCTTTCATCATTACTCATCAAATACTTCCAATTATGCTAAAAAAGAGACTAGAATAACAAAAGAGAAAAATGGAATTACTTAGAAGGATGATTCAACATGGAAATAAATCATCGTCATTTTGAGTCTGCTTTTAGCTCACTGTATACAGTTGGGAATTCAAATTTTTCATAATGGCAAAGGAAAAAAAACTGAGAGAACAACATTTCACAATTATTAGATGACTCAGAAGATGAAGTTGGAGAGCAGCTCCACAGACTCGAACGATGATGGATGAAATTGGTTGTTTAAGTAAAATCTCAGACCAAGAGTCTTCAGATGACAGTGGCCTAAGTGAATTTTCTCAAACCCAAGAATCAATAAGTAAACAAAGAATCGATGAGTAAACAAAGAATCAATGAGTAAACAATGCATCTATCAGGATAAGAGAAAAGATGGTGTTTTCATTCAGTTTGTCATTCGACAGGAATGGCTTCATCACACAACATTTCGCAACAAGAATCTAGACCATCCTGTTCTGCTAAAAAGGTGTGGCAGATTCTTTATGAAGTTCATGTTTCAAATTCGCTTGATTCAGTTTATAATTGGACAGATGCTTAAAAGGGAGCTGTTTATATAAAGGCAATTAAAAGGAGACAGATGATAGAAGTGAAAAAAAAAATCACCGGACTGATAAACAGGGTCCCTTGGATGGTGATTTTTTTTTTCTGGCCCTGAATAAGAATCAATGGTGAGGACCTCAGGAAAGGTGGCCGATGCCCCCAGGATGCTTGAGAAGGAGGCCTATGGTCTTAGGACTTGGGGGGAGCTCCACAGGAAGAATGGTCTCTGAGCAGGTTCTTGAGAGATGAGGAGCATTTTAATATGTTGACATGGGATAGGCATTGTTGGTGAGGAAGCAGCAGGACGGTTAAGACCCAGGGTGCATGAAGCTGCTCGGCA
The DNA here is from genome assembly GCF_029378745.1 of Bos indicus. Lineage (NCBI taxonomy): Eukaryota > Metazoa > Chordata > Mammalia > Artiodactyla > Bovidae > Bos > Bos indicus. The sequence goes on along the minus strand of NC_091781.1, from coordinate 13,004,829 downwards.
CAGTTAGAGGAATAAGGCTCAGAGGTGGAGAGCATGGGGAGCTTCGGGGTGTGGAGAAAACAGGCCTGGGTCAGACTGCAGAGGAGTAAGCGTCCGCCAGGTGGAGCTAGTGGTAAAGAACCCACCTGCCAATGTAGGATACCTAAGAGATGAGGGTTTGATCCCTGGGTTGGGAAGATCCCCTGGAGGAGGGCATGGCAACCCACTCCAGTATTCTTGCCTGGAGAATCCCATGGACAGAGGAGTCTGGCAGGCTACACTCCATGGGCTCCCAGAGTCGGACATAAATGAAGCAACCTGGCACAGCACAGCAGGCGTCTGTCTAAGGAGTGAGCTTTACCTGTCAAGTATCTCTGGGCTCTTGGGTCTCCCCAGGCTGCTGGTGGCACCAAGGGCACTCAGAAGCTGGCTCATGGAAGATCTTGGGTGTTCCTGGAAGGTTGAGCACCCAGGAGCTCCCTAGAGTAGAAATTAGGTAGCTGACCAGGAGCTGCACGACAGGGTTGGAAGTGGATGAAAGTGAGAGCCGAGGTGGGGCCTGAGGGAGAGATCCAGGGTTCTAACTGAGCACACAGGGGCGGAGCCTTAGACACTGGTGGGATGCCCAGGCTGGGGGCCAGTGCAGAGGATGACTTGATGAACAGGGGCCCCATCACTGAGAGATCTGCAGGGACCAGGAACACTGCTCGGCTCTCAGAGGACGCCAGAAGGCCCCTCACAACCCAAGATGGTGAAGCTGGAGAAAGTGGAGGGGTTGGATGACTGGTTATTTACTTTAAAAATACAGTTTTAAACAGAAAGTTGCAAGCGGCTAAGTGTCTGTTGGATTGGCTGGTTTTACATTCCTGGCTCTTCAGAGTGGGGAGACTGATGAGGAAATTTAAGGAAAAAAAGTTGCCTTTTCTTTGCACATTTCTATTTAGTGTGTGGAGTGCGTGCGTACATGCTCAGCTGTGTCTGACTCTTTGTGACCTCATGCTCTGTAGCCCACCAGGCTCCTCCGTCCATGGGATTCTCCAGGCAAGAATACTGGAGTGGGTAGCCATTCTCTTCTCCAGGAGATCTTCCCGACCCGGGATCAAACCCAAGAATCCTGCATTGGCAGGTGGATTCTTTACCACTGAACCACCTGAGAAGCCCCTAATGTGGCTGCTGTTGCTGCTAAGTTGCTTCAGTTGTGTCTGACTCTTCATGACCCCATAGACTGCAGCCTACCAGGCTCCGCTGTCCATGGGATTTTCCAGGCAAGAGTACTGGAGTGGGGTGCCATTGCCTTCTCTGCCTAATGTGGTGATTCTGGCTAAATAAGGATGATGTTATTGTTGTTCAGTTGCTAAGTCGTGTCTGACTCTTTTCGACCTCATGGACTATAGCCAGGTTCCTCTGTCCTCCACTATCTTCCAGAGTTGGCTCAAATTTATGTCCATTGAGTTGGTGATGTTATCTAATCCTCTGCCACCCCCTTCTCCTTTTGCTGTCAGCCTTCCCCTGCATCAGCGTCTTTTCCAGTGAGTTGGCTCTTCATATTAAGTGGCCAAAGTACTAGAGTTTCAGCTTCAGCATGAGTCCTTCCAATAAATATTTGGGACTGATTTCCTTTAATATTTGATCACTGGTTTGATCTCCTTGCAGTCCAAGGGAGTTTCAAGAGTCTTGTTCAGCACCACAATTCAAAAGCATCAATTCTTCAGCGCTCATCCCTCTTTATGGTCCAACTCTCACCTTCGTACATGACTACTGGGAAAACCATAGCTTTGGCTATATGGAACTTTGTTGGAAAAGTTGATGTCTCTGCTTTTTAATATTCTGTCTAGGTTGGTCATAGCTTTTCTTCCAAGGAGCAAGCGTCTTTTAATTTCGTGGCTGCAGTCACTGTCCCCAGTGATTTTGGAGCCCAAGAAAACAAAATCTGTCACTGCTTCCATTTTTTCCCCTTCTATTTGCCATGAACTTATGGGACCAGATGCCATGATCTTAGTGTTTTGAATGTTGAGTTTCAAGCCATCTTTTCACTCTCCTCTTTCACCCTCATCAAGAGGCTCTTTAGTTCCCCTTCACTTTCTGCCATTAGATGGTATCATCTTCATATCTGAGATTATTGATATTTCTCCTGGAAATCTTGATTCCAGCTTGTGATTCATCCAGCCCGGCATTTCTCATGATGTTCTCTGCATACAAATTAAATAAGCAGGGTGACAATATACAGCCTTGTTGTACTCCTTTCCCAATTTTGAATGAGTCAGCTGTTCTATGTCTGGTTCTAACTCTTGCTTCTTGACCTGCATACTGGTTTCTCAGGAGACAGGTAAGGTGGTCTGGTACTCTCATCTCTTAAAGAATTCTCCACAGTTTGTTGTGATCCACACAGTCAGAGTGTAGTCAGTGAAGCAGAAGTAGATGTTTCTCTGGAACTCCCTTGCTTTCTCTATTATCCAATGAATGTTTGCAATTTGATCTCTGGTTCCTCAGCCTCTTCCAAACCCAGCTTGTTCATCTAGAAGTTCTCGGTTCATGTACTAAGCCTAGCTTGAAGGATTTTGAGCATTACCTTGCTAGCATGTGAAATGAGTACAATTGTATGGTAAAAGTTTAAATACCTGATGACAGAATACTCCTTCAGATAAACTAACATATCTTCTTTTCCAAGAGATTCTCTGCAAGTTCTTTATCTGTTCAGTTCAGTTGCTCAGTCATGTCCGACTCTTTGCGACCCCATGAATTGCAGCACACCAGTCCTCCCTGTCCATCACCAACTCCCGGAGTTCACTCAGACTCACGTCCATCGAGTCAGTGATGCCATCCAGCCATCTCATCCTCTGTCGTCCCCTTCTCCTCCTGCCCCCAATCCCTCCCAGCATCAGAGTCTTTTCCAATGAGTCAACTCTTCGCATGAGGTGGCCAAAGTACTGGAGTTTCAGCTTTAGTGTCATTCCTTCCAAAGAAATCCCAGGGCTGATCTCCTTCAGAATGGACTGGTTGGATCTCCTTGCAGTCCAAGGGACTCTCAAGAGTCTTCTCCAACACCACAGTTCAAAAGCATCAGTTCTTCCAAGTCCTTTATACTAATCTTTAATTTTTCGTTTTTGTTTCATTGATACCCTAAAAAAAGCACATTGTGGGTGACAGGCCAACCACCTTGCCACTGAGTGCTGCCAGGGGATTGCCATTCCTTTGTTTGATTTATGCTTCTGGTGGTGCTAACAGGTCTCTTATATTGACAGTATTTAAGTTTTAATGCAGCCATTCTCAAACCGGATACCGTCTGAAAATTCTTGGGTAATCCATGAATTCCCAAGATTGAGAAATACAAAGGTAGACATAAATGGAGGCGATGGGGACGTGAAGGGTGGAGGAAGGAACTGCAGGGTTCCTGTGGCTGAGCATGGCCGTGTGGTGTGGGTGAACACTGCTCCGGGTGCTGCACACACAGAATCTCATTCAAGAGGCCCAGTCGTCCCCTCTGTATCCCTGAGGACACTAACATGAGTAGGCTGTCCAAGGTCACGTGGCTAGAGTGTGGCTGAGCTGAAGATGGCCTGACCCTAAAGGCCAAGCTCTTTGCATTCTTCCAAGATAAAGCTAGAAGCTCCACACTAAACCACACTCCCTGGAGGGAGACCAGATTGCAGAACCGCAGAGCAGGGGAAGAACCCGAGATGCAAAGGAAACCTCTTGTTTCACAAGGGGAAATTATAAAGGGGTGAGGAGATCCTTTTTCTAGCGGCACGCTGGCAATGGGTACTCAGATTTTCTCAGTCCCCCTTTCCTTCAGTCAGCCTGGTGGTCTGTCTTTATAGACCTTGGAATCCTGCCTGCTTTAATTCAGAGCAGCTTTTCTCCACCTCAGCCTCATCACCACCATCATCCAGATTCTCCGCATGTTTTAAGGGAGGAAAGTCAACGTCTTCCAGGCTGGACAACCCCAGTCCTCGAATTGCTTTCCCAGAGCTCGCCTTCCAACCATCAGGCCACTCGAGGTGGGGCGGTGGGAGCCTCTAGTCTCCTCCATCCTCTCCAAAGGAGGCCCACTAAAGGATTACTCTCAGAGGTCACACGTCAGACCTCTGAATATACCCGGGTGTCCTGGTGGCCCTCGTCAGCCCCAGTGATGAAAGATTCTGATCCTGACCTAAAAATCAGAATTTCGGCAGCTTGCTTTTAGGTATTATTTCAGTCGACTACAGAGGAAAGCCCCAAAAGGCTAACTAACCCTAGACACTCTTTACACAGCAAATGGCCGTGGTTCTACGTGCAAATCCCTTGGCATACACAGTGATCCCGAATTGGAGAAGAGCAGAAAGAGCCTGGGGCTGGCCGACTCCACCGATGTCCCATTTCTTCTGCGGGCCTGGGAAAGCTCTGTCTCTGGTGCCTTCAGGTGGAGGTTTATCCTCTCCCGATGTATTGATGTTAACCCCAAACTAGATGTATTCACATGCTGTACTCTGGTGAATAAGGCATTTAAAAAATAACCGGTGTGATAAGAACAGTCATACCTACAAAAATATACGTCAAATCCTTGGTCAGCTTAACAGGGTGGAAATGGGAAGGTGGAACCTGGAATTTTATCAGACTTAATGCTGAAATACATCTGCCTGCCTTGAGGAGCACGCCTCCCGGTGTGAGGGTCTGAGTTGGGCCAGTGGAGCTGCACAGGGGGGCCCAGGCCTTGGGGACCAGTCTGGTGAAGGGGGTTATGGGAGCTCAACAACTGGATGTCAGCTGAAAGGCTCAATTTTAACTTTTATAGTTACAGGTCGGTTGTTCTGGTGTGATTCCCAAGCTGTTCTCTGAGTCCTTCGTATTATAAAATTGACTTAAAAATAAACAAGAAAAGTGCAAGTACTAGTCATCCAGTCGTGTCTGTCTCTGTGTGACCCCATGGACTGTAGCCCACCAGGCTCCTCTGTCCATGGGATTCTCCAGGCAAGAACACTGGAGTGGGTCATCTTTTCCTCCTCCAGGAGATTTTTCAGATGCAAGGATTGAACCCGGGCCTCCTGCATTACACGCAGATTCTTTACCGTCTGAGGCACCAGGAAACCTCAATGAAATCTGGGACGCAGATCCCTCTTCCAGAGCCCAAATCCCTCTGATGGGTGGGCTGTGCCCCTGGTCTGTTTTCCCTCTGGAATCTCCTGTCTGGCAGAATTAACTACGCCATTTGTTGAAACAGCAGCCATTTTTGGAATTATGGCAATCTGTGCAAAATACCCAGAAAACCATTAGCCTGGACTTCCCAGGTCAGTATTTATATGAGGAATACGCATTTAAGTCACAGTTATTTTCATACTGACTACGGTTGGCCTGTCACTTTGTGGAAACATCTTTTAGGAAGGAAGCAGCATTAACAGTGAACTTCATCTTTTTTTTTTCTCTCTCTGACTCAGCATTGGAACTGGGTGTAGATTCAGTCACATGATCCTTGGATTTTGATAGTGTTCAGTACCTGGACTGTAGTGCCAGCATGAGGGTCAGAATCTTAGAACGGGCACAAAGAGGCTCCTAAAGAATCATGTGCTGAACTTCAGGTCAGGGGCTGGGATAGTGGGGCTGAGGGCTGTTCCCGATCCCCTTCTTTTCATTGCCAACGACCTGCTACCTGCTGTGAGTGGGCTGGGTTCCAGTCCCTGCTGTAATGTTGTTACTTAGTCACTCATCATGTCTGACTCTTTGTGACCCCATAGACTATAGCCCTCCAGGCTCCTCTGTCCATGGGATTCTCCAGGCAAGAACACTGGAGTGGGTTGCCACGCCCTCCTCCAGGGGATCTTCCCGACCCAGGGATAGAACCTGTGTTTCCTGCATTGGCAGGCAGATTCTTTACCACTGAGCCACCTGGAAAGCAATCCCTACTCTAGAGAGAGCTCAACATTTCCCTCATGGGGTGAACACGCCTTTACTGCCACAGGAAGTAAAGGCTTTAACTGACAGGTAGCCCCGCTATTTAATATCCGCCCAAAGTAGGGCCACAATTTAAGTACAGCAAAACAAAAGTCATCATTTTTGGCCCATCCATCCTAAGTCCCTTCAGTTGTGTCCAAGTCTTTGTGACCGTATGGACTGTAGCCCACCAGGCTCCTCTGTCCGTGGGATTCTACAGGCAAGAATACTGGAGTGGGTTGTCATTTCCTTAATATCCAACAGAGTCCTGGTTAAAAATGTAAAGCTCTGAGCACTTGTATTCATGCACATTTCTCTTCCCCACTGGGGAGAAAACTTAATAATTCATCAGGGCCTATGACACAAGAATGTTAAAGAAAAACTGTTATGTACAGTAAACATCTCATTGCTTTCTAGACTTGTTCTCTGCAACCAGCTAGTCATGGAGGCACCCAGAAATTCTCACTAACAAGGGGAATGACTTGACAGGTCATTGTCTAAGATTTTTCTTCTGTGCAGGGGGTATTTGATCAAACATGCTCTCAACTGTTTCCAAGTTACGATCTGTACTTGCGGAGGCTGCCGTGGAGGTGGGAGTGAGAGGCATGAGGAACCGGCAGCCTTATCTCAGAGCAGCTCTTTAAGTTTTCATGTAAAGGAAGGTTCCATGCTAACAAGCTATGAAAATCAACGGTGAGGAATTGGGGTGGAGAAGTGGGGACTCTCACCCTTTAGTCTGTGCATTGGAGGGAATTCAGATACAGTTTGAATTAGACTGAAGGCCTTGCTTGGGAGTGTTCTCTTAACACACCTCAGAGGTAGGTGGATCCGACAGGTGGCTCACTGTTCGCAGGTGTGGGGGGTGTTGTCACTCCACAACCACCTTGCGTGGTCTTGCAAGACATCGCAGAGTGCCTCTCTTTGAATTCAGAGCTGTACAGCACTCATGGACCAGGGCCTGGGGGAGGCAGCCATCCACTCCTTGACAGATCTCACAACCCGATCCAGGAGCAGCTCGGACCGGTAGAGGTCAGGTTATTTTGGCCCCTCGTAGGCCCAAGCTGACTGGGCTGTCCCTAGAGTCATGTACTGGCGCACACTGAGTGGCACTGTGAGAAGCGGCCTCCAAAGTGTGTGTCATTTGAAGCAGTTCATGGAGGGGGCTGTATTTATTCTGTGTTCTCTCCATGAGGACCCGTGGGATAAATTTCTCTGGGATCTCAGCTCCAGGAGCAGCATCTTTTAAGGAATGGATTTATGATTCTAATATGGCTTCCATGACTCAGAAAACTGCTCATAGTTTCCTGCAGATATAAGTTTAATTATCCAATAATGATTTGATGACAACAATGTTAGATCTTACCTCATGCTGTGTGCGTGCTGTGCTTAGTTGCTAAGTCCTGTCTGACTCTTTTGTGACCCTTTGGACTATAGCCTGCCAGGCTCCTCTGGGATTTTTTAGGCAAAAATACTGGAGTGGGTTGACATGTTGTGACATTCCAACATGACACTTCCATGTTGGAATCTTCCCAACCCAGGGATCAAATCCGCATTTCTTGAGTCTCCTGCATTGCAGGAAGACTCTTTACCACTGAGCCACCAGAGAAGCACTTCTTACCTCCCATTATCCCCAAAAGTAAAGTACAGATGGACTGAAGAGCTAAATGCAAAATTCAAATCTATAAAGTATTAGAAAAGAACAGGAAAACATTCTTAAAACCTTGGCGATTTAAAACTTTCTCAAACAAGACACAAAATTTAAAGGAAATGAAAGTAACTGATAAGTTATTAGTAACGAAATGTTTTGCATGTAAAATATACTTAAAGTTAAGGTGAAAGTGATAGACCAGGGGAGAGTATTTTCAGTGTGTCGCCATCAAAGAAGTAAGATCTACAGTGTAATTCGAAAATAAATTACTAAAAATCAAGAAGAAAAAGTCTGACAAAATAATAGAAGGAACATATAAATGTGTCTTTCACAGAGGAAAAAAATGCAAATAGCTGTAAATATAGGGAAAAATATTCAATTTCAGTAGTAACTATGTCAACTAAAAAGAAATATATTTTTTTCCTCACATAAAGTTGGCAACAATGTAACAGACTGACAACACCAAGCACTGTTGACAGCATGAGAAAATGTGCCCCACAGTGTGTGGCTACGCAGGCTGCTGGGAAGTTTGGAGAGTTTAATTTGGGGAGTACTCATTAAAATTAAAGATCCATTTATGCCTCAAGTCAGCACGTTTACTCCTGTACTTGTAGAAAGAGGTTTGCACACTGGTACTTTCCGCGGTATTGTTTAAAACCCCAAACACTGGAAAAGCCCTGAATGTCCATCGTTACAGGAACTATTGATTGTGGGTCCCTCCCCTCCTGGAACACTGGGGAACTGAGGGGGTTGGATGTTTGGAGCGACACTGGTAAAGTCCTGTGCCTGGTGCAAGGTGATAATAAAAAGCCTGACTTGGATCTGATTTATTATTGTTTTAAAATTCTCATCAGGCAATGCCTGCATATTGCTTGCATCCTGGGCAAATGGCTCCCACTCCCATACTTCCCCCCCTGGGGACCACTGGGATGCTGAGATCTGTGTGCTCTGACCTCTCCATCACTTACTGTTAGGAAGAAGGGGTGGAAGAATAGAGGGAGTAGCATGCCAATTTTGCTGAAACACAGGTACATTTACAGAATACTATTTCTAAATGTGCTGTACATATATGATGCACAAATACAGCTGTAGTCATTTGGCGGGAGAGAGCAGGGATGTAGGGTTGTGGTCAAGCAGACTACATCTGTGGTGGTTTAGTCACTAAGTTGTATCCGACTCTTGGAATCCCATGTACTATTGCCAGCCAGACTTCTCTTTCCATGGGATTTTCTAGGCAAGAATACTGGAGTGGTTTGCCATTTCCTTCTCCAGGGGATCCTCCCAACCCAGGGATCGAACCGGGGTCTCCTGCACTGCAGGCAGATTCTTTACTGACTGAGCTACCAGGGAAGCCTGACTATATCTGTATGTTTTAATAACGTCTATGTTATTTATATATTTGCATATATACATATACTTATAAGTATGCGTGTGTGCGTACTAAGTCACTTCAGTCGTGTCTGACTCTTTGCGACCCCGTGGACTGTAGCCCGCCAGGCTCCTGTGTCCATGCGGATTCTCCAGGCAAGAATACTGGAGTGGGTTGCCATGCCCTCTTCCAGGGGAGCTCCCCAACTCAGGGACCGAACCTGCGTCTCATGTGTCTCCTGCATTAGCAGGAGGGTTCTTTATCACCATGCCATCTGGAAAGCCCTTATAAGTACACAAATAGTTAAAGATATACATTTATATACCTTTTCTTTTTTGAGGGGAGAACTGCCCTAGGAAATTAAGCAGAAGGGAGGATGGGGAGGAGGGCCAGGGTTTTGAGGTCCCCAGAAGTTCAATGCCATCGCCACCTAGTGGGGAGGAGAGGACACTGCCAGGGAGGCAGATAGCCTCGGTCCTGGGTCCTTTCTGCTGGCCCTCGCCTTCTCCCTGTTGATGCCTCCTAAGACTCATCAGCAGAAGACAACTTACAAGTCATCTTAGAATAAATAGGGAACTTCAGGCACCTAGTGATGATGGATAGGTGGCATTTTATACTTGCATTTCAATCACGCAGACAACCCCCAAGAATATCCCTTGAGGCAAGTCACCCAGAGTCCCTGGAAAACTGTCTCCACTTGAGCTAGATGATACTGAATCACAGTTGAACAGAATTTTATAAATTTTTCATTTACGATCACGACAAACTCACATGGCAGATTTGTAATGATCTTATTTTACAGAGGAGAAAGTGAGAGCCTAGACCAAATTTCTAAGTAATATATTAGCAGATCAGGTAGCATTGATGCTAAATCCTGTGACCTGAAGTCCTCTGAGGTCACGACTACCTTAAAGGGGGCCCCAGGATCGGGGACCTGGCTGACATTCATAGAAGCTGATACATTTACTGTAGCAGATGCTGGTGATGTCCTGGGCTGTATCCCCCTGGACCTACATGAGTTGCCCACAGCCATGGGGGACAGTTTCTGACCCACTGATGGTTTTCCACCTCAGATCTAGTCTCTCTCCATCTGAGGGATTTCTCAGGCACCATTCATGCAAACCTGTGTATAAAGTTTAGGCCCACCCTGGATGGGACCTCTCTCTACCAGTGGGAGATAGGAGACTGGGTAACTGCTGCCCATCTTCTAGGGGCAGAATTCTGAGCTGTGACCCACTTGGCTTCTCCACAGGTCCCTGGTGGGATGGAGCCCCAGTGGCCTATGTTGTATCTTCACCGGCCTTTCTCATTTCTTGGTTTCACTCTTGGGTTTCCTGGGATTGCTTCTCTCAAAATCTACAACCAAATTTTTAATTCCAGACCTGCTTTTTGTGGAACCCCAACTGAGAATGCAGGGCACGGTAGCTGGGCACTGTGGGAGACGCAAGGATGTTCAGAGAGTGGGTGTGGTTTCCCTAGGGGCATAAAACGTCACAATAGTAATGTGACCTGTGACCTGTGTAATGTGAGTGGCAGTGATGATGTGCCTACAGAAGACAGAGGCAACCTGATAAGCTCTTCCACAGGCTCGCGGTTTCAAACAGTTCAAAAGGGCATTTGAACTTTCCAGGCTTCACTGGCATCACTTTAGAAAACATTGCTGTGGGAAGGCCCCCGTTGGCATCACAGAGTTTAATACTCAGTCCACGGTGATCACTGTGGAAGAGACCACCATGGATGGCCAGGGAGAGGTGAGGGCAAGGTCACAGCATGTTCATAGACCCAGAGCTGGGGATGAGCGGGGTGTTTCCAGGGAATAGCAAGTTAATCTGGATGCGGGTCCACGAACTACCTGACACTGTAAGTAAAAAGAGAGAGAGAGAGAGTGCTTGCTGCTGCTGCCGCTAAGTCACTTCAGTCGTGTCCGACTCTGTGCGACCCCACAGACGGCAGCCCGCCAGGCTCCACCATCCCTGGGATTCTCTAGGCAAGAACACTGGAGTGGGTTGCCATTTCCTTCTCCAATGCATGAAAATGAAAGGTGAAAGTGAAGTCGCTCAGTCGTGTCTGACTCTTAGCAACCCCATGGACTGCAGCCCACCAGGTTCCTCCATCCACAGGATTTTCCAGGCAAGAGTACTGGAGTGGGGTGCCATCGCCTTCTCTGAGAGAGTGCATAGAGGAGTGTTTTTCTAGGGAGAGATTCTGTAGCTTTAATCAGATTCTCTAAGGGGGTTCATGAGCTAAACCATGAGGGAGGAGGCACTGAGAACTCTCGAGATAGCTTGTGATGGGAACCAAGAATCACAGATGTTAGTAAACTGCGCCCTCAGTTATGAGATCAAAACAACACTGCCTGTGCCCTTGTTTGTGTTCTAGGAGAGAGCTCAGCTCTTAACAAAGTTATCTTATCCACTCATCACAACCATCCTCTGAAGTGGGTTCTAATATTATCCCCATTTGACAGATGAGGAAACTGAGACCTAAGAAGATGCCTTGTCCAAAGTCACACTGCTGGATTTGAACATGGGCAGGCTGATTCTAGACCCCATCCCCTAACTCCATGCCAGGGGCCCTCAGACTTTAACACACAGCAGAATCACCAAGACAGCTTGGGCTCCATCCCCAGAATGTTGGGTTCAGCAGCTCTGGGGCAGGGACCAAGGATCTGCATTTCTAGTAAGTTCCTAGGTGCTATGGTTGCTGCTGATCTGGGGGCCACACTTTGCAAGCCCACTTTGAACTCTAAGCTCTCATCTCCAGAGAGGAGGGTACACCTCCAAGAGTTGTGACCTGTGTCAGCAGCAAAACCAAGATAAGAACCTGGGTGTGTGGATTCAGAATCCAGGACTATCCATGCCACTCTTGCTTGGAGAGGGGCACAGCCTACTTAAAAATGAGTGGGTGCTTATGTGCACCCTGCTTTATTACCTGATGTGTGTCCAGCTCTGGGGGATGGCCGCTGGGGGAAGGCAATTCCTTGCTTAGCTCCTCGGAGCACCCCCGGGCCCTCCTCCACCTTCTGGCCCTCCGATCTGCGGCGTGGGGGGCCTCCTCAGGCTCGCTGCTGTCTGAGGTCTCCCTGCCAGCTGCCTGAAGGTTGAAGTTCACATCCAGTTCTCCCTGTAGGCGCATCTTCTCGGCTGCAGGGTTCCGGGGGGCCTTCCTCTGCAACCAAGACAGCCTGGCCCGGTGCCCAGCTTCTCGGGATGAGCCCACCGAGGAGGTCTCTGAGTCGGACCACATGGCCTCGGGGTTGGGTGAGGGCCCAGAGGAGGCAGAGGGGCCTTGATCTGATCCTGGAGCCTGTGTGGGCTGAGTCTGGGGTTCCCCGGGCAGAGCCCGGGGCTGCAGGCACAGCGTGCTCAAGGCCTCCCTCCAGTCAAAGTCCTCCTCGCTGTCGGAGCCCAGCTCATCGTAGGCGGACGCCACGCTGGAGGCCGCCTCCAGGGCCTGAAACGCGCCGCTCTTAGGTTTGGCCAGCAGGCGGGCTGGGGGCAGAGCCCCATCCTTCAGGGCCATCCAGTTCCCATCGGGGCTCTGTAGAACTGGGGCCACCACTGCGGGCAGGAGGGAGAGAGAAGCCAGAGAGGGACTGTCAGTGCCTCAGAGCGAGGGGCCCCTCAGACAGCCCTCCTCCTCTGCCCCCCTCTTCCTAGAGCTCTTTCTGGTCTCCCCGCCCAGAGTGGGCTCCTCCTTCCCTGAGTTGCTGTGATAGCCTTTCTCGTTCACTCCAGTATCCATCCTGGCTTCTGGCTGACCATGCAGAGGGCTGGGCCCTCCTCCCTGGTGAGAGGGGCCCTGCGGCAGGGGCTGGGTCTCAGTCATCCTGCACTGTCCCGAAGACAGCTCGTGCGGAGGAAAGAGCAGAGGCTGGGAAGTCAACTGTAGGGATGCTGTGGGCTGAGTAAACCCACCTCCAACTCACACTGAGAAACTCAAGAGCAGGGACTGTCCTCAGACCGTTATTTCCCCGCACTGAGCACACGTGGTGTAAACAGCAGATGCTCAGTCAAGGTCTGGGAAGTCAGAAAGTGTCCGGGGGGATACGAATTTGTCAAAGACACTGTCAAGACTGAAAGTGGGTTTACTCAGCGTCCCTACAGTTGACCTCAGCCGTGGACCAACAGGCTCCAGACCTGGCCCTTTCCCTGAGGCATAAACAGAACCTCTGAAACTAGTCCATGGACATTAACCTTCTGGGATGACCTCTGTACCTCCTCTGTTCTACATTTCTGCTCTGCTGAGATGGAGCAGTGCCCCCGAGGAGTAACCTGCTTCCTGCGAAACAGATCAGACATCTTTCAAGACTTCTGGAGTTAGTCTGGACAGCTTAGCATGTCAAGGGCCGAGTGGTCCTCAGAAAAACCAGCAGTTTTCTACGCAAGTGCTTTCTGTTCTTTAAGTCTTCATCCTGAAGGGTGCATGGAGTTTTGAGCTGCATATGAAATCTTTTTTTGTGTGTGGTGTTGTCAAGCTAAGTTTTTGTTTCTATGCAATGATAAAATTACACGTAGGTGCCTTAGTTTAGAGAAATTTATGCACAAAACATGTTTTGAAAACCAAGATCCTTCACAAATTTATTTGGAATGCTCATAACCCAACAGGAACTGTTTTGTGAAATGGACTGTCTGCTAGAAGTGCTTATCAAACTTCCTAAGTCTGTCCATTTCTTAGTCTAAATTTTGAAATGCTCTTGCTTTGTTATTTGTTTGCTGTGGAGACACTTGTTAACATGAGTAGCTGAAGAGTCCTGATGCTTGGGTCTGGGGACCACATTAGCTGTGGTATCTTGGACGCTGAAATGAATGCCCTGCTAGTTTGGATTGGTGTTCCTGTGAAAGTGAAAGTTGTTCAGTCGTGTCTGACTCATTGTGACTCCATGGACTATACAGTCCACAGAATTCTCCAGGCCAGAATACTGGAGTGGGTAGCCTTTCCCTTCTCCAGGGGATCTTCCCAGCCCAGGGATCGAACCCAGGTTTCCCACATTGCAGGTGGATTCTTTTCCAGCTGAGCCACCGGGGAAATCCAAGAATACTGGAGTGGGTAGCCTATCCCAACTCAAGGGGATCTTCCCGACCCAGGAATTGAACTGGGGTCTCTTGCATTGCAGGTGGATTCTTTACCAACTGAGCTCTCTGGGAAGCCCTGGTGTTCCTGGCCTACATATAATAAGACACTGGCTCCTAGTCCACACAGAACAGGCAGCTGAAGTGGGGCTGTGCAGCCAAGTGATCCGAACCCACCTGCCCTCTGTCTCACAGGTCTCAGCAAGCAAACTGCCCACATGGGAAACATGCCCACCTTATATACAGTGTGCTGCGTGAGAGACCCCGTGACTTAGTGGCCAGACTGTCCCAGATGGGCACACCCCCACTCAGACTGATGGTAGGAGGGGCTGAGCAACCTCACGACAGCCAAGCAGCCTCCCAGCAGCATTTCTGAACCCCGCAGAACAGTTACTTGTCTGGTCCAGCCTGTCCACGCTCTTCCAGCTGGGCAACGCCTCCTCCTCCCTCGGGTGCTGCTCCCTTGGCTCCCTTGATGCAGCCTCCAGCGAAGGGGTCCTCAGGGCATCTTCTCTGCTGAGTGAGAATGCAGACTGCGACCGCTGTGCAAAGAAAAGAGGGGAAGGCGTGACCTCATCAGGCACAGTTCCCAGGGGGACTGCCTTCCAATCCGCAGGCACCCCACCGCATGGAGATGACACAGCTGATGGTAATGGCTTTTCTCGAGATTCAGAAGCTTCAAATCAGTACATCCTGCTGTGAAAGTATTAGCTGCTCAGCTGTGTCTGTCTACAATCCCATGGACTGTAGCCCGCCAGGCTTCTCTGTACATGGAATTCTCCAGGCAAGAATACTGGAGTGGGTAGCCAGGTCCTTCTCAAGGGGATCTTTCTGACCCAGGGGTTGAACCCAGGTCTCCTGCGTTGGAGGCAGATTCTTTACCATCTCAGCTACCAGGGATGCTACATCATGCCATATAATGGCACAAATGGTTCCCCATTTATTCCACTGCAAGTGGCCAGGCCTCCCAGAAAGCATCAGAGATGTAGCAGAATCCAACAGAGCTGGTTCTTACAACGCTCCTACTTACCCATTCTTCCAGCTGAGATTTCTCAGGGCCAATTGTGTGTGATGAAAATAAGAGCATATTCCCTTCAGAGACCTCCAAACCTGAGCGTTTCAGCAGTGTAAGTAGAAAACTGTAGTACAGTGTAAGTGCTGTGATAGGTAAGTGAACCAAGATGGTCAGCCCACAGTCCCAGAGACTTTGCAGCACATTCCCATTTAGTTAAAATAAACTCTAACCTAAGGACAAGTGGTAGAAAGGACTGACAAGAAACATGTTAGAACTGTATCATTTCTGTATGTTACAAATGTAATTTCTAGAATTTGTAGCTCAGATGTTCTATACAGGGAATTTCATCAAACAGAAAGAGACCAATTTTTTCCATTGTCATTTAATGAGAGAATTCTCTTCTCTTGGGGATTTACTTTGCTCTTTTTATATGGGCGAAACGGAGGAAGGAAAGGGCCAAGCCACAGAAAGCATCTCTGACTGTGATGTGAAGCAAAGTAGTATCTCTGACTCCGGCCTTAGGCAGTTTGGCGCCACCTGCTGGCCAACATCAATACTAACAAGCCTACTGCCTTCTGTCCTCGGGAGAAACGAATGGGCTTTCCTCCTCTCCCACCACAGATGCTGAGAGTAGGAGACAAACGGGGAGCGTGTTTGGAGAGTTGTGGGCAGGGCCCCCAGGCAGCTGAGGCTGGACTGGGGACTCATCAGTACCTGGGATCCAAGATTACTTCTGGTGCAACACCTTGACTGAGTGACTTAATTTCCTGAGAAGCAGAAACCTAATCTTTGCTCTAGCTTCCCAGGTGCTGCAGTGCCAATGCAGGAGACGCGGATTTGATCTTTGGGTTGGGAGGATCCCCTGGAGAAGGGAATGGCACCCCACTCCAGTATTCTTGCCTGGGAAATTCCATGGACAGAGGAGCCTGGTGGGCTGCAGTCCATGGGGTCGCAAAGAGTCGGACATGACTGAGTGAGCAACTAAGTGCACACGCACGCACGCACACACACGCACACGCGCGCACACACACACGCGCGCGCGCACACACACACACGCGCGCACACGCGCGCACACACACACACACAATTTTGCTCTGCGCACAGTAAACGAATACTAAGTGGGAGCTTTAAAAACCCGTTTGAGAATAACAAAGGAGAATAGCAAACACCAGCTGAGGGATATCCGGGTGAAAAAACTGAGCATCATGACTAGGGTTTGGGGAGAGGACAGTGCACTCTGTAGCCTCACCCAGAAGGATGGCTAACAGTCTGAGAAAAGAGGGCTGAGGACTGGGGCCCAGTATCCCCGTAACCACAGGCCAGCCTGGGGCCCACGGCCCTCAGATACGCGCATCTGCACACTCTCCTGGAGAGGGCGGTACAGCCAGTTCTGGCCCAGAGAGTCGTAGGAAGCTTCTTCTACTTCCCCTCACAAGACCTTGAGGCTGATCCAGGAGGAAGATGCATTTGCAGAACAAATACAGAGCCCTTTAAGCTGTGTGCCAAGGGTCACGACCTGACTCCTCTCTGATTACAGAAGAGAGGACCACAGGCCTCCAGGTCTGCTGTTCGATGCAGCAGTCACAGGTTAATGCAGCCCAGGCGTGGAGGAGCTCTCCCACTCTTATTGATCAGGTAAGATTCTGTGTGCATTCAGTTCAAACAGGCCGTGGCCTGTGGTTTGAAACCCCGTTCCTCAAGCTGGGCTGAGAGTCCTGATGCTTTAATACTGTGTTATATGACACTGTATTGCAACATCTGTTTTTCTGCTGGGGTCCCCACTAGACTGCAAGCAACTGAGGGCAGTTAAAGGACAGTTAATGGTGATAGCTCCTGGCACTGCTGCTAAGTCGCTTCAGTCGTGTCCAACTCTGTGTGACCCCAGAGATGGCAGCCCACCAGGCTCCCCCGTCCCTGGGATTCTCCAGGCAAGAACACTGGGGTAGGTTGCCATTTCCTTCTCCAGTGCATGAAAGTGAAAAGTGAAAGTGAAGTCTCTCAGTCGTGTCCGACTCTTAGCGACCCCATGGACTGCAGCCTACCAGGCTCCTCCGCCCATGGGATTTTCCAGGCAAGAGTACTGCAGTGGGTTGCCATTGCCTTCAGAATTGGGAATCAGTGAATGTTTACTGTGGAGTGAATAACTCGAGGCAGGCCACAGGGTAGGTTTTTAGAAATGCCTGTTGATGGTGATGATCTTACTAACTTCTTGGATGACACTGGGTAGCAAGAGAAACAAAGAAGAAGCCCCCTGTCATCCTCACTTATATCATGGACAGGAAGGTCTTACTTGGAGGAGAGCCAGCCTAACACACTCATCAAGTGGTTTTTGGCCCAGTGTCAGTTCCATTATTCCCAGGGCATGGCAAGCACTGATCCTGTCTCTGGTGCCCTGAACAGCTCTGATACTTGACAACAACAAAGGTTTTCTTGGGGCTGGGTATTCGGGAGCCATCTATAATTTTGGGAAATCCTTGACAGATGATGAGTGGCGATCATAGAGGAGAGATCAAGGCTGACAGTCTGTTGGCAGGTGAAGTTATTAAAAATGAAGCAAAAAGTCCTTCCATGTCAAACTGCCATCTATTCAGGGGGATACACCCTTCTTTTTAAAATCTGGCTGTGCCATGTCTTAGTTGGGGCATGTAGGATCTAAATCCCTGGCCAGGGATCGAACCCTGTACCCTGCATGGGGAGCGTGGAGTCTTGGCCACTGGACTACCAGGGAAGTCCCAGAGGGACATACCCTTGACATGCCTCCCACCTTGGACTGGCAAGACCCCCCCCACCTTCCGTGTAATCACACAGATCTTCCTGTCTCTGCTCCAGTCATATTCCAACTTGTTGTCTCTTCCACGGACTGTGAGCTCCTTGAAAATGGTCTTCTGGGTGTGACCCTCAGTCCCACGTTTGTGCCTGATTTTGTAGGATTATAACACGGCCTGACTCTAAGGCGCTGATGGCCTGTTGCCAGGCGCAGTTATTCCTGTAGCCTCCCCTGAGCTGTTTTCTATACCCTGGCCTTTATTTTTCTATCTTCAAACTTCACACTATAAATCACAAAATACATGTTTAAAAGAGAGAGGAAATGATAGTGTTTCATTTTGCAGTGGCTCAAACAGTATTTTATTTCTGTATGTGTGTGTCAGTAAGAGGTGGCTGGGTTCCACTTCTATAGGACAAAAATGCTCCCTTACTTACAAAAGCCAAGATCAAAACAAGAAAAGTCCTTCTCTGGTCCCAACAGGGAAGATGAGATCTATGTTTTTCATGAGTTAAGGATGCCAGGCTTTCATAATCTATTTCAGGCAAGCCATTGTTTCACACTAGGGAAAAAAAACTACACCCTGACAATCACGAAAATCCCTAGAGAGCTGCCTCCAGCGCATCTCAGGACACTGCTGGTCTGCTGTCTCCAGCCAGGGTGGAAAAGCCCCAGTTCTGAGACCTAGACCCAGTTTTGCCACAAGTTCATTGCAATAAACATATGGCCCAGAAGATGGCGCCACCACGACACTTTTACTTGCCAGTTGGATCAACCTAGAGGAAAGTGATGGGATCACTTGGTTAATTTATTTGCTTTATTATCCTGGCTGGGCACCCTGTGCCCATCCTTTCACTCCCACCCACGGCGTCTGTTTTCCTTCCTCTTACCCACCCTAGGGTCCATGGAAGAAACAAGGCTGGCGATGTCAGCAAGGGCAGGCCTGAGTTACTGTGTCTGCACATCTATGCTGGGAGGCTGGGCGTGGTGGGTGGAGTCCACGGGTCCAGGAGGCCTTGCAAAGATGGACTGAGAACTTCAAATCGGCCCCACCTCTTAACTCTTGGGGCATGAAAGTGTAGTAGGTTGGGTAAGGGGTCCATGCCAGCTCCTCCTCCTGGGCTTCCCTGGTGGCTCAGAAGGTAAATAATTCACCTGCAGTGTTGGAGACTCGGGTTTGATCCCTGGATTGGGAAGATCCCCTGGAGGAGGAAATGACAACCCACTCCAGTATTCTTACCTGGAGAATTCCAAGGACAGAGGAGCCTGGTAGGCTACAGTCCATGGGGTCACACAGAGTTGGACACGACTGAGCGACTAACACTTTCACTTTCATTCTAAGCCTCAGGGATCAGTGCCGTGCCAAGCACACAGAGTGCACTCAGTAAGCATCCGTCAAAATGACAGCCTTTATTACGCTCCGCCACTGAGCCAGGGCCACACCTCCATCCCCTCACTCTGTCCGACTGGGGACACATGAGTGACCTGCAGCAGCTTGGACCACTTGCCCACGAACAGGGTTGGTGAGGGGCAGAGGCAGGGCTTGACCTTGGGCCTGTCTGGCTCCAAGGTGATGCTCTGCTGTGCCCTCTTGGTGCTGTGCCTGACACCCTTTCCTGAAAGCCCGGGGACGACGCACTCCTGTCTATCAAACCTCAACCCAGCAGGATGTGCCATCCAATCCAGCTGGTTCTGAAGCTTTAGACAAAACTTGCAGGGTGATCATCAGTTACTTTTGTTAAAGCTTCCTCTGCAGTCACTGGTCCCCTGAGTGGGCAGCAGCATCCTGCCCTCCCTGTATCTCTTGCGATGGTATATGGTTGCTATGACTGCAATGATTATCATCATCACCAACAGGGCAGACTCCCTGGGGCTTCAAAATAGTCTCTGCTCTCAAGGAGCCCACATCAGGGGTGAACAGAGTGAAAGTTTTTAGTAGCAAGGGTTTGTGGGCAAAGGGGTCAACAATATTCGAATGAATAACAGCTGAGACATTGCTTTGTATTTCTGGGGTCAGGCACAGCCATTAAATTCAATCCAATAATTATAACAGTCATGAAAAATACTTCAGGTCTGCCCTATAGTCATTAAAGGAGAGAGCAAAATGTGAGGGAGGAAAATGACAAACACAAAGAGAAATGGCTGAAGAAAATAGAAAAGGATGGAGAAGAGACAGAGAAAGTTAGACAGAGACACAGCTCAGTCGCTGGGCATGCTGCATGCCCAGCCTCTGCTCTCATCATTGTTATCACTAGGACCACCATATGAATACAGAGATGACTTTTTACATACAGGTGCCCAAGGAGACCGGCACTAAATGAATGATAACCCCCGCCCTGGTGCCTGTTAGGATATTGCATCTTAAGGCTTTGAAAATCAAGACTGCACTGACCCCCTTCCTGGCGGAGAGCCACACAATCAGAGAGGAAATTAAAAAGAGGGACGATCACACTGAATTTTCTTTCAAGAGAACAGATGAGAAATCCTGTCACTGGGGATGGATTAAGTTTGGGTTTTGCAGTTAAGCCCAAGGACCGAGTCCTACAGTGTTATGGGGTTCTGCAGTTACCCCTGGAGCCACAGCATCCACATCCGTGGAGAACTGAGGACACAGGAGGGAGCACTGCCGGGAGGCTCGTGGCTCAGGAGGGAGCACTGCCGGGAGGCCAGTGGCTCAGGTGGGAGCACTGCCGGGAGGCCAGTGGCTCAGGGCCCTCCAGGGTCTGCAGCTCAGGGTCCCTCCTCAAGATGCCACGAAAGGGTCACCCTTCAGCCCCCAGCCTGTGCCCACCGCCCCCCACCCCACCATCCCCACTGCTGCAGATGGCATGATTTCATTCTCCTCTATCCTGCCTTTCCAGTTTTAAATTGCCCCTGTGTGTTGCCCCATCCTCTCCCCCATGCTATGACTTGGGTCCCTGCAGCTGACGGAGCACAAGCCCTGCCGGCCAGCCCTGCTTCTTTTCTTGCTGAATCTCCACCCCCAGGACCCAGCCTCTATCCTCTGCCCCACACGCGCCCTCGCTGGGGAAGGAGGAACACACACCGAAGGACTTTACGGGCTTGGGGACCCTCCCCAGCCGAAACGGGCCCAGACCCTTGGGTCACTGGATGGACGCTGTGCTTCGTGACTGGGGAGAAGGAACAAAAAGGTCTGCCCACATCCTGATGCCCCACCCACGGGCCGCCGCGGCCTCAGAAGGCAGCGGTCACTCTCTCACAGTCCTCGGTTTCCGTACAGCAAGTGCTCAGGTTGTGAGAACACACACGGCCCTGAGAAAGCCATTCTCCCCACGGGACTCAGTGCAGCTCTTTTCAGAATGAATTGTAAAAAGCTTATTGACAGTGTTATTTTTCCTAAATTGGTCTCTGTGTAAAAACCCACCTCCACGTGTAACAGAACAGGCCTCCTGGCCCCCAATCCACACTGTCTGGCGGGCACATGTGCTGACTACAGATGTTAGGCATGGCAGCCCCATTTCTATGGGGAGAACGGTTCTGAGCTGCACGCAGCAGGGCCCCTGTAGGGGTGGGCCGGGGCGGCATAGGGGCTCACCCAGAAGGTCGTGGAAGCCTGGGGGCCTCCCGGGGCGGCTGTGGTCCCCGCATCAGCTGCCTCTGCACCGCAGCTCTGGGGCTGCGGCCACTCCGGCTCGTCTTCCGCGCGCTGCTCACTTTTGCTCTTCTGTTTCCTTATGATCTGGGGAGGAGGCAGGTGACAAAGGGCACACATTATTGGAGAGACTTCCAGCGCTATGTGGTGTCATGGGGATCATCTTTGGGAAATTTTTAGCCACGGAAGAGCTTAGCTTCAACGGAATACCAGCCAGTTTCAGACCCGCCTTGTGATAAAACAGCACAACCAAAGCTTTGAACATTCTACAGCACTTTACAGTTTAAAAGTAGTCCTCTTATGATGCTGACAGCCTTTTCTATTAAGGGCCTACTGTGTGCCAGTCTCTGTGCTTGACACCATGTAGTACAAGGGCTTCCCTGGTGGCTCAGATGGTAAAGAATTTGCCTGCAGTGCAGGAGGGCAGGTTCAATCCCTGGGTCGGGAAGATCCGCTGGAGAGGAAAATAGAAAGCCACTCCAATGTTCTTGCCTAGAGAGTTCCATGGACGGAGGAGACTGGCCGGCTGCAGTCCCTGGGGTCGCTTGACATCATGTATGCCCTGTGCTTGACACCATATATGCTTTACGTCATTGAATTCTCAGAATAACTCTAAGAGCTACCTACTATAACTCCCCCTATTTTACAGATGCAGAGTTAATCTCAGAGGTCATCAGTTAAGGACACACAGCTCATCAACAGTGGAGCTGGATCTCAAACCCAGAGTCTCCGGCTGTACACCCTGACTTTAGGAAGGGTCTGAAAGCCCTAAGGAGGGGGCAGATACCAAGTGTCACGAAGGAAGGCTTCAGCTTGTCTGCACCGCTTGCTATGTTGGGCATGGTCACTTAGATTTAATAAGTCCATTTGTACAGAGGTCTCTGGGCCAAGGTCCTGGCTCCTCACCCACTAGCTCAATCCCTAAGGGCAAGCACGTTCACACTGCTTATTTGTCGCAGTGCAATGCAACCCCTCTGCCTTAGCCCCGGAGTACAAGGGCAAAAGTGAGAAGGAACAAGGCAAACGATGCCCAAGACAACAGCGGTACCCTCGGCGGCTCTTCCGCTCACCGAAGGCCCTGGTCTGGACCAGGTGGCCCACTGCAGCCGTGTGGTTGCCAGGGCGCGCCTACCTTCTGCAGGATGGTTGTGGCCAGCTCCTCGGTCAGCTCCTCCTTGTGGTCCCGCAGGTAACTGGCCTCATTCTGCTTGTCCTGCAGAGGGAAGAAGGGAAGGGTGTGAGCTGTGGGTGTGTTTGGGGGACTTGGCAATCGATTTCTTGGGAGTCCTGACCACAAATGCAGGGGGAGGACGGGCTCAGTTCAAGGATGGTTATATGATGATGGTGTCCCCACAAGCTGTGCTTTCTCTTGGCAGCCAGGACCCCACCCGCACCACCTTCCAGACAGACATTGTGGGGGGTGGGGGGCATACCAGACTGTCCCCATAGGCTTCTGCTTTGGAGATGGCTTCCTCGATGGCCTCTTCAGCCACCCGTAGGGCGACAGCCAATGTGTCCATCATGCTGTGTCCTGGACAGGAAACAGAACAGAGACCACTTCTAAAAGGCAAGGACAAGTGAAAGGTCCTTGTGTCAGAGTCATGAGCTGACTAGGACGAGGCTAGGCAATAGTCCTCTTGTGCCTGGCACTAAGGACAGCCCCAAACATACAAAGTGGCTTAAAGACGACGGACAAAGGGACTTAATACAGCAGTTCTTCATCTACCTTCTCGGATAAAGATTATGCTTTATTTTGTGCATGTACTGTATCATTTGTAATGATAGGCAGGAAAACTGTGAAATCTTCTAAGGGCTGTGCTCATGGTTTAATGCAAATACAAAATCCACAAAAGAATTTTTTAGATTCTAAGCCCATACTACCAATCAGTTCAGTTCAGTTCAGTTCAGTTGCTCAGTTGTGTCCAACTCCTTGCAACCCCATGAATCGCAGCACGCCAGGCCTCCCTGTCCATCACCAACTCCTGGAGTTCACTCAGACTCATGTCCATCGAGTCGGTGATGCCATCCAGCCTTCTCATCCTCTGTTGTCCCCTTCTCCTCCTGCCCCCAATCCCTCCCAGCATCAGGGTCTTTTCCAGTGAGTCAACTCTTCGCATGAGGTGGCCAAAGTATTGGAGTTTCAGCTTCAGCATCAGTCCTTCCAAAGAACACCCAGGACTGATTTCCTTTAGAATGGACTGGTTGGATCTCCTTGCAGTCCAAGGGACTCTGAAGGGTCTTCTCCAACACCACAGTTCAAAAGCATCAGTTCTTTGGCGTTCAGCTTTCTTCACAGTCCAACTCTCGCATCCATACATGACCACTGGAAAAACCATAGCCTTGACTAGACGGACCTTTGTTGGCAAAGTAATGTCTCTGATTTTCAATACGCTATCTAGGTTGGACATAACTTTCCTTCCAAGGAGTAAGCGTCTTAATTTCATGGCTGCAATCACCATCTGCAGTGATTTTGGAACCCAAAATTATAAAGTCTGACACTGTTTCCACTGTTTCCCCATCTATTTCCCATGAAGTGATGGGACCAGATGCCATGATCTTAGTTTTCTGAATGTAGAGCTTTAAGCCAACTTTTTCACTCTCCTCTTTCACTTTCATCAAGAGGCTTTTTAGTTCCTTTTCACTTTTTGCCATAGGGATGGTGTCATCTGCATATCTGAGGTTATTGGTATTTCTTCCGGCAATCTTGATTCCAGCTTGTGCTTCTTCCAGCCCAGAGTTTCTCATGATGTACTTTGCATGGAAGTTAAATAAGCAGGGTGACAATATACAGCCTTGACATACTCCTTTTCCTATTTGGAACCAGTCTGTTGTTCCATGTCCAGTTCTAACTGTTGCTTCCTGATCTGCATATAGGTTTCTCAAGAGGCAGGTCAGGTGGTCTGGTATTCCCATCTCTTTCAGAATTTTCCACAGTTTATTGTGATCTACACAGTCAAAGGCTTTGGCATAGTCAATAAAGCAGAAATAGATGTTATCAATAGCATTGGCCAACCTTGCCCAGCTCAACCACTTGCTGGGCCACAGACCACGTATCTCGGCTTAACAATGTTGTGTTGCAATGAACAGCAAAGGGACTTAGCCATACGTGCACCATCCAGGCTGCCACATAACATTTTAGAGCTGAGATTTGAATTCAGGAGTCTGTCTCCAAATCCTGTGATTTTTAACCACAAAAATGAGATAGATACAAACTAACATGATTTTTAAAACTAAGGCTATCATATATCTAGTGAATGTATTTTTTGCATATGGCAACAAACAGGAGGAAGTGTCCTTAAGCCAAAGGACTTCCACAGGTGACAGAATTCTCTTTGGAGTCAAGTACTTGGAAGAGTTCTGCTTCCTGGAGGTACTAGATTTTTACCTCTTACTTGAAAGTGAGAATTTCTATCACTCCTCTTAGTTCACCCCAGAAGCCCAACTCACATCAGGCACAAGATCAGAGGTCTGCAGCGGCTGGTTGCCTACGTCTCCTCTTCCCTTTCTCAACCTCCTGTTTCCATCTATAATCTGCTAGTCAGGCATTATTGAACACATGCAAATCTCCTGAAAGCTGCCTCAGATGCTTTGTAGAATGAGATAAGGTGTAAATATATCAATTCATTAATTAATCAATCCCTAAATTAAAATACTTAATTCAAGCTTCTTAGGCTCCTGAAGACACACATGTGGACAGAAAGTGGCATTCAGCACACATAATAAATCTCCCAAACCAACCCGAGCATATGTGCTATGCATACTAAGTCACTTCAGTCGTGTCCAACTCTTTGCGACCCCATAGATTATAGTCCACCAGGCTCCTCTGTCCATGGGATTCTCCAGGCAAGAGTACTGGAGTGGGTTGCCATTCCCTTAAACTCCTGGGCATCTTCCCAACCCAGGGATTGAACCAGCATCTCTTACGTCTCCTCCATTAGCAGGCAGGTTCTTTACCACTAGCGCCACCTGGGGAGCCCAAACCAACCCAGTTAAAGTCAAAGCCGTCCAGCCAGGCAGCTGATGAGGACAGCGCAGGCTGGCTGTGAGTCCTGGCAGAGACACGCCTAGGGTTCAGCACCCCTCAGTGTGGCTGAGTGAGGACATGGTTTCCCCAGAGTTTCTATAAGAAGAGTATTAAATTTAAGTTGTCACCACACTCAGTGCTCCCTGGAGACAGACACCGTATCTCCCGTCTCTCTTCTTTAAGATACCAGGCAATGTATTTTTAATAGAAGTGGTGCCCTACAAATTCTTGTTGATTCAAAGTGCACCATGACCTCCCCAGCACTAGGCTCCGAGGGCCCCAGTGATGCCCCAGTAAACCCCAGCTGAGTCCACACTCTCTGATCAGACACATATGTAACAGCTAAGAATCGAGTGGCGATCCTGTGATGGGGACAGTCACCAGCTTCCATAGAGCCCTGGAAAGAAGGAGCTTGGAGACGTTAGAAAGGCTCTGGAGGCCACATTTAAGATTTTGGCACGAGGTGGAGTGGAGCACTGAAGATGTTTGGTCAGAAAGTGAAGGCTCGCGTCAGTTTCAGAGATAACTGGCGGGGTGTGGAGGGAGGATAAGAGGGCAGAGGCAGAGTGGCCGAAGTTTAGAGGACCAGTTAGGGAGAGAGATGGTTACTTCTGTGTGTCAACTTGGTAAAGCTATAGCTGCTGCTGCTGCTAAGTCGCTTCAATCGTGTCCGACTCTGTGCGACCCCATAGACGGCAGCCCACCAGGCTCCCCCACCCCTGGGATTCTCCAGGCAAGAACACTGCAGTGGGCTGCCATTTGCATCAGCTGTTTAATCAAACACTAACCCAGGTGTTGCTATGAAGGTTTCTTAGGTGTGGTTCACATTGTGGTTACAGTAGTTGACTTTAGGTAAAGGATATTACCCTTGAAAATATCAGTAGGTCCCATCTAATAACATGGAAGGCCTTAAGAGCAAAAACAGAGGTTTCCCAGAGAAGAAATCCTGCCTTAACACTTGAGGATCAACTCCTAATAGAGTTTCCAGCCTGCTGACCTATTCTATAGATTTTGGGCTTGCCAGCCCCACAACTGTGTGACCCAAGTCCTGAAATGAACTTTTGTATGTGTGCATGTGTGTTATGTGTACATATCTTATTGGTTTTGTTACTCTGGAGAACCCTGGCTGATTTAAATGGTCACTGAAATTAATATTTATATAGGAATGTTGAGGGCAGGAAGGTGCTCAGGCCATAGACCTTGGAATAGAAAGAAAAGAACAGGACTGCAAACAGAACTTGGGTAACTGGGTGGAAGTGGGGACAGGGATTGAGGGAAAGGTTAAGTCTTGATGGTGGGCTTAACTGGCTGAGGAGCTTGATTAGGACCGCTGAGGGGCTACAGCTACTCAGGATCCCTGGCGGAGCTCCTGATGGTCAAGCGTCAGAACTCTGAGTCTAGAACTCTGGGCTGAAGTGAGAGCTAGGCATTCAGACGGAGGTGCGCCACAGTCACGTGTCAACCCGGGGAGAAAGATCCAAGCAGGAAGGATGAGAGAGGACCAGACCTTCATGAGAAAGTGCCCGAGGAGAGAACAGGGTGAGTGCAGAAGCTGTGGGGGGCACACCACAGAACCAGGGGGACTAGGAGGCACCTGTTCCCAACACCCAGCACTTCAGGGAAGGAGCTGCAGTGTTGGAGGAGGTTTTATTTGTAATTAGAAGAAGTTTGTTTTGCTTTTAATCTCTGTTCTAAGGGAACGATTATATTGGTATAAAAAGTCAAAGTCAATCCATAAATGGTATACTCTTCTAAGAATATTTCAGTATGAATTGCACAAGTGAGTTTGTCGATTGTTATATCCTAACTCCAGAAAAACACACACTCTAAAAGTGAAGTGAAAGTTGCTTGGTCATGTCCAACTCTTTGCAACCCCCACAGATTGTAGCCAGCCAGCCTCTTCTGTTCATGGAATTCTCCAGACAAGAATATTGGGGTGGGTTGCCACTCCCTTCTTGACGGGATCTTCCCAACCCAGGGACTGAACTCAGGTCTCTTGCATTGCAGGCAGATGCTTTACTGTCTGGGCCACCAGAGAAGCCCAAAACACACCTTGTTGATCATTATCTTGTGGTTGGTAGGGAATGCACTTCTCTAGGGTACACCTTAGATATAGTCAACTATTCTGATGATGGATTCACACAAATGGCAATAGAAGAAGCCCCAGGGAGATGCTCACACACAATAACAGAGTTCCGTCAGTGGTCCCAGCGCGACGAGGGCCCTGACGATCTGAAGGCGTTTCCAGTCCTCCAACCTCCCGTTAGGTGTAAACCCATAAGCAACCTTACCTTCTGACTGCCGATAAAATGTTGAGTCGCTGCCTGAAACACTTCCTTCATTCTCCAGGTTTGCCTCAAAAAAGTTTCCTCCTGAGAGAGAAAGAGAGAGAGGATATAAGATTACCCAAGGTGTTCAGTGGGCCTGGTGCCCTGTGCTACCGAATTGGCAGGCCACCGTTACCCACTGTGATTGTTTGCCTTGCAAATAGGTTTAGGGAATCCCTGGGTTTTTAGGCAATAAATTTAAGGAATTACTGGGCTCCACAATAAGCTACAGATTTTGACCAGTCACATTTTTTCTTTCTCATATTAATTCCTCATGTAGCATCGCTTCCACCCCTAACTCTCTTCCAGAGCCTTCTTTGGAGGCAGTGTGGAATCAAACATGGAACAAAAGATTGAAGTCTGAGAGATATGAGGTCATTTCCTGGATCTGCAAGGGACTAGTTGTATAACCTTGATCAAGTTACTTAACCACCCAAACACTTGGTCTCCTTACTAGAAAAACTGTGGTAATGACAGAATTCTCCTCATGATGAGTGATGAGACACTGAATGCCTGGTCTTCAGCTCCTGTCCATGGCACCAATCCACACAGTTGCCTTCAGCCAGTGAGTTAACTTTCATTAGCACTTAGGGGAAACAAGCCCAGACCAAACGAAGTAAGCCTCAGCATTTGCTCTTTTCAGGCCCACTGCCTCTTCGCTGGTCTTCTGTCTGTTGAATGCACGCTCTAGTGTCTTAGTTCCAGGCTGGAAAGTGCAGTTGGCTAAGCCCTTTTTCAGTTGGGGATTTACCATCTGTATTCACATATTAACTCATCAAATGAGATCTTTGAAGGTATGAGGTGTGTGTCATGGCTCTTTCCTTTTAAAATTACTATATTGTATCCCCAGTGCCCAAGGCAGCATGGAGATAGCAGGGGCTCAAAAAAAGTCTTGAATTGGATGCTGGTGGAAAGCACTGATAGAAGGAAGAGATAAACGTGGGTCTACGTGTCTTAGCTCAAAGGGGGAAATGCTATTGATTCCAAGTCAGACTAAGCCGTGGATCTTTGATACAAATAACACAGCCTGTGCTTCCCTGCATGGGCTGCATGGGGCTCTGGTGCGGAATCTCTGAGGGTGACTGCCATAGGTCCCTGCCGCAGGGTCAGTGGGATGTGACCTTTGTGAGACAGGGCGTTAGTGTGCGGCCTGCCAGTGACTGTCCGACCATGTACCACTGTCTGTGTTTGTGTTTTTTTGACCAGCCTTTCAAAAGAGCCGAAGTCACTTATTCTAGCTCTGTGACCGTAGGAAGTGACTTTATCTTCCTGTGTCTCCATCTCCTCATTTATAAAATAGGCCTTTAGGATAAGTCATCACCTCAGTTCTCAGACCACACAGCTAAGTGCAAATATTTCACTTTGGCTTGGCTGCATCCAGCATTCATTCATTCATCAAGCAAATATTCCATGGGGACCTAGTAGATGCTTGGCCCTGGGCTGGATGTTAGAGTGATTGGTGAGCAAAGCAGAAAACCTCACTGCCCTGACAAGCAGTAGATGAGAATTCAATAACCAAAGATTTATATAAATAAATATAAAGCTATAGATATGTTGAATGCTGTGACTGGGTGGTTCACAGAATAGGGCAAGTGTTCAGCAGGGAAGATTGACCTAGTTGGTGAGTGACCAGTCAAAGCGGTGGGGTGGGGGGCGGGAGGAGTTCCAGGGCAGAGCAAACAGCTTGCATGGGGACAGGCGGTGGGATGGCAGGGTGCACCTGAAGACCTAAAGCAGAGGCTGTGTGGCAGCCTGGAGTGAGATGCGCTGGAGGCAGACCATGCAGATCATGGTGCCAACATCAGTGTTCTGATCTTTGTCCCAACTTGAAACCACCTGAAGCCAGTAAAGGCTGCAGAGGCATGATCTGGTCAGGGGTATGCTTCTAAAGGTGCACGCCGGCTGCTGTGTGGAGGCAGCTTGGAAGAGGGAGAGGGTGGGTGTCTAGAGAGGAAGTGGGGAGTGCAGTCCACCCTCTGAGTGTCCCTATGATGAGAAAGGGGGTGACAGGGCAGAAGCAGAGGAGAAGGTGCAGCCCAGGAAGGGCTTAGGAGACAGGAGAGACTGGCGTGATCTCAGATCAACAGGGAGGAACCAGTTAAGGGAGAGGCTGAAAGGCAAGATGGAAGGGCTGAGTGACCTTGAGCCCTTCGTGGAAAGTGACAGAGATTAGATGTGGAGGTGTATGGTACATGGTCTGCCCTGTGAAGGAGGTGGCGAGGCTGTGTCCTGAGACAACACGGAGGGCGGAGGGGAGTGTGAGGAAGGGGGAGACCTGAAAACATCCTTGGGAGACTGCGCCGACCAGGACAGGCTCTGGGTTTGTGTTATTATAAACCTTCTCACACAACGACCCTCCCTGGGTCCCTTTACATTCATAGGTGGGAGCTTCTGTGTGTCGTTTAGGATGATGGGATTTTTCCAAGGGCAGAAAGCGACTGAACTGTTCTGGAAACTGAATGCAGCAGCCAGGCACCAAGTCAGAGCTTTCATGAGCTGGAGGAACCTCCGACTTGACACAGTACAGTGTTTTTAAGGGTCAGTGTTTGTCCGTCAAATCCCAGGTGAAGGATGTCATAGACCCTTCCCAGAATCATATCAAAAATAGATATATCATACTAATAAATAGAAGTAGGATTTGTTTTCCCCATTTTATTTATCTAAAACTAAATACACGAGCTTCCCTGGTAGTTCAGTGGTAAAGAATCTGTCTGCCCGTGCAGGAGACGCAGGAGACATGGGTTCGATTCCTGGATCAAGAAGATCCCCTGGAGGAGGAAATAGCAACCCACTCCAGTATTCTTGCCTGGGAAATTCCACGGACAGAAGAGCCTGGTGAGCTATAGTCCATGGGGCCGCAAAAGAGTCAGACACAACTTAGCCACTAAACAACAACAACTAAATACACATATATATTTATCAAATTGTCTAGGGATTGAGTATATTAATAAGGGCTACTTTCATCTTAGAATAGCTGTTTTGTTTTTTTTTCCCCTTTTGGTTGCACGGCATGCAGGATCTTGGGCATGCCTGATCTCCTTGGCAGTGAGAGTGTGCAGTCGACCCCTGGGGAACTCTCAAGAATAAATGTTAAAGATATCATGCTGAGGGACCTCCCTGGTGGCCCAGTGGGTTAGACTGTCTTCCAATGCAGGGGGTATGGGTTTGATCCCTGGTTGGGGAGCTAAGACCTCACATGCCTCATGGACAAAACACCAAAACATAAAACAGAAACAGTATTTTAACAGTCCTATAAAGACTTTAAAAATGGTCCACATTAAAAAAAACTTTGAAAAAAGTCATGCTTAATCTATCAGATAAATCACATTGAGCATGCATTCCCATTGGACATTATATTTTTTATAAATCTATTTACTTATTTCTCTGACTTCTCCACTGCAAAGTTGGCTCTAAGATGGCCAGGTTTTGCTTATCTTGTCACCCCCAGGTTTTAAACCAGGCACTCACTAAATGTTTACTGGACTTCCCTTTAGGTCCGGTGATTAAGACTCCATGCTTTCAATGTAGAGGACACAGGTTTCATCCCTGGTCGGAGAACTAAGGTCCCACATGCCTTGCGGCCTTCTAAAAATGTTTACTGAAGATATGAATACATCTAGGATTTATCTGATAAAACAAATGTGTTGTCAGTTATGCCTAATCTGGTCACCAGGGCTTGGGACAGACGGTCATGCAAGGGTGCATGTGATGGGTGGTCCGTAAGATTCTGTGAACTCAATGAGTTTTCAATGGACTGATTGGTCTTATGGAAAACTACACGGGTCCATACAGTGGAGCTGTTCCATAGATGAAAGGAATTTTCTGCTGAGAGTCCTGGAACAGAGGGTCGGTCTTACACCCTGTAGATTATGTTCTGACAATCGATATTCTAAATACCCTCAGGTGGAGTTGAAGATGGAACCATCTTATTCAGAACCTCCAGCTGAGGTTCTCAAGTCTTGGCTGCATCTTAAAATAACCCGGAGAGCTTTTTAAAAAAGTATCTGTACTGGGCCCACCTCCAGAGATTTGGAAGTAATTGGCTGGGGGTGGAAAATGACTGTGGTGCTGCGAGTTTTTTTTTTTTCCAGTTCCTGAGGTGATTCTAAAGTGTAGTCAGGCTTGAGGATGGCAGATGACAAGCACATTAAGGTGTTGGGTGGTAGGTAGGAGCTAATGCTGATGACTCCACAGTCATCTAATATAACCAGGAAGCCACTCACACACTGGGAGATTTCTCCAAACTTGAGGTATATGTAACTCAATTTTCTAGGTGGTTGGTAGAACCAATCTCACTGTTTTATGATCACGACTTTACAGATTTGAGTACCGTCTTGTAAACTATCTCCTGCCTGCTTGTCTTCATATTGATCAAAAGGAAATCTTAGTTTAAATGGAGATACAGATCAAATCAAAGTAACTGATTCTAGTACTTCTGTGAAGTGTCCTGGTACCTACAAAGTGCTTTTAAGCCTGAATTGTGTAATACTGAGGACCTAAAAAGTATCAGCCACTGGACCACACTTTTGAAACACAGAGATAAAGAAGCTGTAGCCTCTGCCAGGTGCAGCAGGAGAGCAGCTTTGTAAACCATCCCCTGAATGCAACGTGCTAACTGGGGTGATTAAGGCCCAGATGAAAGAAGTGGCGAATCACAGAGGCTCCAGGACCTAAATCTGCTTCAATAGTGGCAGAGTTATTCCCAGCAAATGATTTGCCTTTGAAAATAACACTTGAACATTTCAAAGCCTCTGGCTGGCCCACTTGGAATTCACGTGCCCCTGCTGCATCTGTGGGGCCCAAGGGAGAAACAGGAAGAGATCGCGGTTGTGCTCTGTTTATAGGATTCTCCAAATGTGTTGGCTCCGCCCCTCCTGCTCATTTTGTATGAAGCAGTAGAGAACACCCTTGAGATTTGAATGTGGTGGCATGTAAGACAGAACATGAAGCAGACCTGAGGATGAACAAGGAAGAAAAATGGGATACAAATGATGAGCCAATGCAACTCGAACTTTCTTGACATATCTCTTTGGGCTGAAAACCTACTGTTACCATGATTACTTGTAAGCTTCGTTTCTTTTCTTTTCTTTTGGTCTTTGTTCCTTGAGAAATGTTTTTAGAAAAATCAGCAAAGAGAAGATTAAAAATAATATGTGGAAGTCTTCAGCCCTGCTCTCTTAGCTACAGGCTTCCTGAGTGGTTTGAAAGACAGAGATTCTAACAGCTACCACAAAGGCCCTAATGATTCTCCGTGTTTAATGCTTCCACTCTATTTCCCGTGCATCTCAGTGGCTTGCATATTTTTAGATAAGACACAACCAAAGACTTTATTGACAGCACAGCAATGTAAAATAACGATGATGAAAAAGCTCCAAATGAGATGGATGCAATATTTTTCTTCCCTCTTTCTCATGGATAAAAACCATTTACCTGTGTCAGCAAAGTTATGGAAAAATCCGCTTCAAGACAGAAAAAACAGCCTTCTGTGGGGAAGACATGCTGTTCATATTCTGACAACCATTTCTTTCCACTGGCTTGTCTATTAGGAGTAAATAAATCCTATCTGTCTGTTTATCCTATTTATCCTTCCTTCCAAGGTGTCCCTCCTTCCTGGGAGGAAGCTGAGACATTTCTGACTGTCCCATGACATCAAACTCTGGGCCTGGTTGGTGCAAAATTTTGGGGTAGGAAGGAAGCGGGGGGGGCACATATCCTCTGAGAGCAGCCCTAGTCTACATGACCAAGCAAAGATGACTTTCCAGTGTTTTAATCTTTAGGGGGAAATGGCCAGGGATCTTTCATTTCTAGGGATTTGGAATTAAAATGTCCGCAGTATGCAGAAACACTGTGGCCCTCCCAACTGTTAACATAGCCAGCCCAGTGGAGATGCCAGATCACAGGACTTAAAACTTAGAAACTATGGGACTTCCCTGGTGGTCCAGTGATTAAGAATCAGCCTTCCAAACCACCACAATATTGTAAAGTAATTATCCTCCGATTAAAATTCATTAATTAATTAAAAAAAGAATCCACCTTCCAGTGCAGGGTACATGGGTTCAATACCTGGTTGGGGAACGAAGACCATGTGCCTGAACTATGCGTCCATGCGCTCTGGGGCATGAGGGCTGAAAGCATGCCACAACTGAGACCAACACAGTCAAACAACTAAATGTTTTTTAAAACCTTAGAATCTTTGGAATATGCCCTGGTATTTCCGCTCCTGACTAGAGTCAGGTATTTAAGCCACTTTCTGTGTCCCGAGTGAGTAGGTCATAGTGTATGGGGCCACCGAGCCAGGCCTCCTTCTATCCCACCAGCCCCCCAAGGACCCCCAGGGTGGCAGGCAGCCAGCGTACCCACGATGTCAAAGCACACTCCGCTCTCCAGCCGGTGTTTCCTGTACAAGTTCTTCAAGACCTTGGCGCTGCCAAAGCGTTTGAAGCGACTCTTCACGTTATTGTAGAACCATTCCAGAGACTGGGTCCTGAGAACCCTGAGGACAACACAGAAAATCGGAATTAAAGGAGAGAATTAGGAAACAAGGACTTGCAAAAGCTGCCACAATACTTTGCAAGCTCCTTCCGTCAAGACGTAGAGCTTTTTTCTCTGCTCCATGGATCTGGGCTGGCCCTGTGACTTGCTCTGACCACAGGGACTGGTGGAAGCGATGCTGTGCAAGTCCAGAGCCTGCCAGCTTCCTCTCGGGCTGCTCCGGGACGCCCTGCAACTCTCTGCCATGTGAACAAGCCCAAAATAGCCTTTGGGATGACGAGAGACACTCGGCCTGATCACCCTTCTTGCCCCAGCCAATAGCCTGGACAGGAGAGCGAGGCCACTGACTACTGGCTGACTAGAGACGCATGAGTGAGCCTAAGTAAGACAAGCAGGAGAACCGTGCATCTGAGTCCATCCGAAGAGCAAGCTGATAAATACTTGCTATTTGAAGCCACTAGCTGACACATCTGTTTAGTAGCTAGCAGGCTTTATATCTGGTATTCTTACTGCATTAACAACATTTCTAGTTCAGCTTGGGAAGATAACAGAGCGCAAGTGAGACCCTGGGCTCTATGGCAAAATTCTGCAGCCTCTTACTCATTCAGCCTGAAGCACCGCGGGAAAGAGGTTTCCTGGTCAGCGCTATCACACTTGGTATGAAACGCTGACGCGATTCTTCTCCTTATTGCCTGACGAGAACAAGTTGCTAAACCCCTCCCGTTTTAAGAATAGCTTTTGTTATTTTTCTTATTATGAATGGAAATAATGCATAAACTCATTTTAAAAGTTCAGAGAAGCAAGATGAATATAAATGCTTCTAATTCAGTGGAGGAACAAGCACATGTTTAGCTGCCCTTCTTCCCTAGATGCCAGTGAAACGTGAGAAGATGTCCAAAGGGAGAGAAATTTGTAGAAATGAAGAGCATGGAGGAGAATCAGAGATTCTGACAGATTTCTGGAAAGTTCTAAGTGAGCGATAGCATAAAGGTAACAGAGAATGTTGTCCTGCAAAACAGTCAGAAGGACTGGGACTCACAGACCGGGAGGTCAAAGTTAATGTTGATTGGTGGAATACTCATTGGTAAAAAAGAATGAAATCTGCACAATATGGCCTGCCAATACAGGAGACATAAGAGATACAAGTTCAATCTCTGGGTCAGGAAGATCCCCTGGAGGAGGGCATGGCAACCCACTCCAGCATTCTTGCCTGGGGAATCCCATGGACAGCGGAGCCTGGCGGGCTACAGTTTATATGGTCGCAAAGCGGCAGACAAGACTGAGCGACTAAGCCCACATGCACACAGCAATATGGGCGGACTTGGAGGGCATCATGCTGAGGGAAATAAGTCAGACGGAGAAAGACAAATGCTGCGTGATATCACTTATATGTGGAAGCAAAAAGAAGACAACTAACTCGCAAATGAAACAAAAAAGAAGCTAGCTGACTCATAGAAAAAACACGGTTGGTTGGTGCAGAGAGCAGGACTGGATGATGAGACGGTACTCACAAAGCTAGTTTAGTCACTGTGTTGATGGCAGCGAGGGCTCTGGGCCCCCACCCTTGTTCCCAGACTGACAGTTGGTCCAAAGACGCTGGCTCTAGTCAAAAATAGAAAGCAGTTCTCTAATAAAATTGAACAATCTGCTGGAGGGGGTTACCACCTGGCGGTAAAGCCCTCCTAGTTCAGCACTCCGGGAGCCCCACCTGCTGGCCTACCAGACACTGTCCATGTACCCCAGAGCCAAGCCTGCCAGCTCCACAAACTCGGAGCGCTCTGCACCAATGTCCCCTCCTTGGGAGGCCCTCCCTGACCTCCCTAAAAACCACCACCACCGTGCCAACACATCTGTCCTCTTCCTCCCATTTTCTCTCCCCAAATTTCTAGGGTGCTTCTCTGTACCTGATGTTTAATTTTATATAATTATTATTTGTAAGACAATCAGTACATTAATATGCTAATTAATAATTATTAAATTGTTTATTATCTATTTTCTATTTCCAGTGGAATATATGCTCATGGAAAATGGGCTTTTTTCCCACTGCAGTGTACATAATAGACGCTCAATAAAATCTTGTGATGGATGGACAGTTTTAAATGTATTTTTTTCACTTAATATTCCTGATGGACTTTAATGTTGTTGAACAGTCTTCCCCACAGCATTTTTAGTAGCCCCAGAATTCACCATAGTATGAACATAGCATGTTTTATGTCTCTAGCCTCTTGGCATTGAATTTGCCCATTTCATTTGCTATCAAAAGCAATTCTGTGATGCATATGTTGGCAGCTAAATGATCAACATGTCTACAGTTGTGGGTTCTCGAAGTAGAACTGCTGGGTTCAAACACATCAGTCTTTCAGAAAGTTTGTACCAATGTCACTCTTCATTCGCAGTGAGATTTTGAAGTCCTCAATTTGGGGTGAGGTGAACCCCAAGAAACCCCCTATGGAGTGGCCAGTTTCTCCATGGAAAAGCCCATGTCTGAAGCCCAAGTAAAGCACAGGAAGCAAGGCAAAAGGGCAGAGAACAAGCATCATCGCGTCCTGGCTTGGTGGACAAGATAGCAAACAGGTTCGTCTTCCCTGAGCGGGGGAGGCAGCTGTCAATGGCAGAATGTACCAAAGGTGTCATCCTTTTACATAAAACTGCACTATATCATCAGTGTCATTACTACTAACAAAATGAACACCATTATGTGAGAGCTTGCTCTATGTTGGGCACCGTGCCAAAAGCTTCCCTTGAATCACTATGAAATTCTCATGGGCGCTGGAGCAGGCTGGACTGGCCCAGACCCCAACATTTATTGCCCATTGGTTATAAGCCAATTCCTTAATCCCCTAAGCCTCATGGGTCCTTCAGCTCCACCATCTCCCACCTCCTCTTCCTCCTCCAGTCAGTAACTTCTTGCCTGTTCGCTGGATGCCAGCCCGTCTGCCAGCTGTTGTGCTGGACTACCGTACTTGTCAAGGTTGTTGCTGTCATTCAGTCGTGTCCGACTCTTTGTGACCCCCTGGACTGCAGCGCACCAGGCTTCCCTGTCCTTCACCATCTCCCGGAGTTTGCTCAAACTCATGTCCATTGAGTCGACGATGCCCTATACAGTAATACTAACAATATTTTCTTTATTTTCTGCACTTATTTTTTTTAATGTATTATTTGTATTAAAAGTATTTTTTTTCCTTTTTTGATTAAAAATTCATTTGGCTGCATTGGGTTTTAGTTGCAGCATGTGCAATCTTCATTGCATCCTGGAAGATGTTTCATTGCGCTGCATAGACTCTCTAGCTATGGCACACAGGCTCAGTAGTTGTGGCACGCAGGCTTTGTTGCTTCATGGCACGTGGGATCTTAGTTCCCAGACCAGGGATCAAACCTGCGTCCCCTGCATTGCAAGGCAGATTCTTAACCATCGGCGCACCAGGGAAGTCCCTTGTGTGAAAAGTATTATAAAGCTATTACAGTATAGTACTATTACAGCCAATCGTGTTAGTTGTACCTAAGCTAAATTTGTCGGACTTGGAACAAACTGGACTTACGAACACACTCTCTGATGGAACTTGTTCTTACATAGGGGATTTACTGTGCTTCAAGTGCATCATAGGATGAGCTCTCCGTTCCCTGGTTATACCAAAACTCTATAGCATTTAGAGACACTTTGAGGACACGGAAACCAGAATGCCTCTGCTTGCTCAAGTCAGAGACCGGAATCAGGGCACTGCCTGGGCTGCTGGAAGGTGGGAGGATGAGAGGCACTGAATCCTTAGAGAATGACCAGCAAACCTACAGCCTCATTTGGAGACTAGAAAGCTTTTCCATAGAATCGATGCATTTTAGATAATGTTTTGACTTCGAGTTAATGTGGAGAGCGTCTCTGGAAGCCCCAGGGAATGCTCAGTCATGATTACCTTCATTTGCTATTACTGCTTTCATTTCAGTTATTTTAAAATTCACGGCTCAGAGGAAACTCACAGGATATGCACGGTTCACAGGGCAGAGGTGTGGGGAGAAGGCTGTGGGGACACCCGTGCCCAGGATGGACTGGCTGAGTGCTGCAGGGCCCCAGCCCACCCTCACATCTCCAGCTGCCTCCTGAATAGAGGCAGCTTCGGGCAAGTGTAGATGAGAAGGAAAGAGCCCAGTGTCAGGGTCCCACTGGAACCAGAGGCGTCTGTGCACGAATTCCTTCATGTGTTCACTCTCTCGTTCTCTCATGCTTCACTGTTTATTGAGTCCTTTACGTGCAGGCACTATCCTGCCATATGCTGCCGGGTATGGGAAGCGACAAAACCGATCGAGCTCGTACCCAACAGTGCTGTCAGACTAGTCTCTTCCGTGAGTGCCAGAGGCATCATGCCATGGAACCAAAAGTCAAGCCAAAGGCATCTCCAGAACGGCTGACAGGCACTGGGTTCGGTATCATTCCCACAGAGGTGTGAGAACAGAGTCCGTCTTGCTTCGTGGCTCAGGCCTTTTTTTCTGGACTTAAAACATTGAAGTATAGTTGATGAACAACAGTGTGTTCGTTTCAGGTGTACAGCAAAGTGTTTCAGTGGTAACACACACACACATAAATATGTATATATGTATATTATTTTTTAAATTCTTTTTCATTATGATTTATTACAAAAATATTCAGAACAGCTTCCTGTGCTGTACAGTAGATCCTTGTTGTTTATCTATTTTACATGTATTAGTGAGTATCTGTTAAGCCCAAATTCCTGATATATTCCGCACCCTCTCCTTTCCCCTTTGGTAGCCGTAAGTTTGCTTTCTATGTCTATGGTCTGTTTCTGTTTTGTAAATAAGTTCATTTGTATCACATTTTAGATTCCACACATACGCTATATCATACGATAGTTGTCTTGTTCTGACTTACTTCACTTAGTAGGATAATCTCTCGGTTGCATAGGATAATCTGCATGTTGCTCCTAATGGCATGGCTTCATTCTTTTGTGTGACTAAGCAGTATTCCATTGTTCCACACCTTCCGACACAGACCACATCTTTTTTATCCATACGTCTGTTGATGGGCATTTAGGTTGCTTCCATGTCTTGCCTATTGTGGATAGGGCTGCTGTGAACGCTGGGGTGCATGTATCTTTTTGAATTAGAGTTTTCATCTTTTCCAGGTATACCAGGCATTTTCTTTAATGACACCCAAACCGCCCTTTCTCACTGCAGTAAACACAGGAGAGGCGCCTTAGTGCTGGACAGGGAGTCACAGTGCTGATGATGAGACTTACGGTGATGATGAGACTTACAGTGAAAAACTTTCCAAGTTTATTTCTTTGGCTTATTTTTAAAATGATCCCAATTTGTCCCTAAGGATGCCCATACAAAGGTTCTTAGTCCTGCGCAGTTTCACAATCTAACCCTGATAATTTCTCTCAACACTAAAGCTTTAAAGAAGTCAACAGCCAAGCCTTTGAAATTCACCAATCACAGAATAGTCGGAATTGATGACATTTAGTCCTTGGAACTACAGATGGTTTGTCTGTAAAATGATGGTCACCCAACTAGGGAAGACAGGAAGAGGATCAGGTTTGGAGGGAAGGTGGTAAGTTTGGTCAGGACACCTGTATGTGGGGTGCCCCCCACATGCCCAGGTGGCAATGCCTGGTGCTCAGTACTAGTCTGTAGATGGAAATCTGGACTAGAAAAATGGATTTGGTGGTCTTTGGTCCACAGGTAGCCCTGAAACCAAAAATTGGGGTTAAGGGAGGTATATATAATCATTATCTCTATTTTACAGAAAAAATGGAAACAAGTAACTTGCTAGTCACTGGCTGAACTAAGAGCAAATCAGGGAACAGACTGTAGACCTCATCCTTGGGTCAGCGCCTTGACATCTGCTCGGCTTATTTTCCTTCCAGAACCTCTAGTTAGTGTTCTTACTGCAAATGATGGCTTTTGCTTCAAAGCTTAAGCAAACAGAAAGCCCCAGGGATCAAGAGTTCAGAAGGAAATGTAAAATCATTGTATCATTTCCCCCCAAACAACCTACTTATCATTCTGTGGATACTAAACGTTTCAAGTCACTTGTTTGTATAAGCAGTTTGCTAATTTTTTTCTGTGACATGAATAAACTTATAAACATGGTGCATTCTCATCAGAAGACAGACTGGAAATTGCATCACAAAAGCAGCACTGAAATTACAACTCCAGGAATGCCAGACTGATTTCAGCTCATTAGACAAAATAACAGGATTGTGAAGAGGAAGGAACTGCCTACGCCAGAACTGCTCGGATCCTGCTGCTGGTGGTGAAGCAAGGCCGCCTTGGCCCACAGGTCCGGCACAGCAGGTGCTGTGCACACTGATGGGGGAGAGTCTGTGGATCCCCCTACCTCCTGTGCAGTCCTCAGACCAGCCATGTGGGCACCGTACGGAGCCTCGATAAAATTGGCAATCCCAGCCCTCTGCTCTCACCCCGAGACCGGTGGAATCAAATGGCACTTTAGAAAGATTCCCAGGTGGTTACTAGGTCCATCAAAGCTTAATAAGCACTGGCCCAGTGAAATTAGCTGGGTGTTTTCTGAGTCCACATATGGTTTTTGTTTTGTTGTTACTCTTGACCACAATCCACTTAGGTAGGACAAGTTGTCTCTCTCAACAGCTGACTTGCCTCCCTCCTTCCTATTTTCCTGGGCTTCCCTGGTGGTTCAGACAGTAAAGAATCCACCTGCAATGCAGGAGACCCAGGTTTGATCCCAGAGTTGGGGAGATCCCCTGGAGGAAGGCAAGGCAACCCACTCCAGTGTTCTTTCCTGGAGAATTCCGTGGACAGAGGAACCTGGTGGGTTACAGTCCATGGGATCACAAAGAGTCAGACATGACTGAGTGACTAACACTTGCTTTTCCTGCTTTCCAAGGAAAAAGAACTAAACCAGGTGATAAAAAGTTTGGAAGAGGAATGGAATAATTACAATGGTACTCCCAATTTCAGGTGCTTTCACTACAGAAATAACTAAATCAATAAAATGCCAAAAATCCTGATGAGCCAAGTTCAAATCATTATATAAAGCAAAGTTGCCCAAACTGACTACAACAGTCTAAATTGATAATGAAGAACTAACATTACCTTGTTGGTAAGAATTAAGAAGCACAGCAATTAAAATCCATGACCAACTCAAGAGGACCCTGATGATGTGTGGATAACAAAGCATCTCTCCTAAAAACTGTAAGCACAACCATGATCTGTGAGCTCTGCCTCACAAAATACAGACTGAGAAGATTCAGCACCAACAACACATTGAATGGACATAAAAGAGAGAAAACTCTAGGTCTTTCAAACAGACAGACTCTAACACAGGCAATTGGTTACATAGATGACGAAATCACCGAGACTCCCAAGAAAGGATGGTGAGGCATGCCAGAGGCTAGCAGCGGGGAAGCTGCCA
The DNA here is from genome assembly GCF_029378745.1 of Bos indicus. NCBI lineage: Eukaryota > Metazoa > Chordata > Mammalia > Artiodactyla > Bovidae > Bos > Bos indicus. The sequence continues at coordinate 12,963,220 of NC_091781.1, read as the reverse complement.
CCACCCCAGGGCCAGAGGGGCCAGGGAGGTGGTGGCATTGCTGGGAGGAGCATCCTGGAGCCAGGAGATGGGGCCACAAAGGAGATGCGGCTGCTGCAGAGATGCGGCTGCTGCAGAGATGCTGCCCGAGGCAGAGAAACTGATGCACTATCTTCTCTCTCCCTCCCACCCTTTCAGGGAGTGAGGAAATAGTCATTAAACTAAATTCTATTTAAAAAGACCGTTAGAGAAAACTCTAAGGAAGTAAAAATCGAAGAGCCACCCCTCCTCCTATGTAGACCACAATATAGGATCAGGACCAGTAACTGACATCAATGTGGACCTGGGCTGCTTGTCACATGTCTTCTAAGACTGCAGCTGTCCAGGGAGACTCCCCTGAATGGCAGTGCGCACTCTTACTCCTGCCAGTGGAGGCCCGGGGAGCCCAGGACTGTGCAGCCAGGCCTGTCACCCTGCTGATGGCAGCTCCCCACAGGGAGCCCTTGTACTGAGGAAAGGACAAGAGAAAGTCTTGCCGCCAGAATCACTCAGACCTCCTCTGCTGTGTGTGTGTCGCTCAGTCATGACCAACTCTTTGCGTCCCCATCAACTGTAGACCGCCAGGCTCCTTTGTCCATTGGATTCTCCAGGCAAGAATACTGGAGAGGGTGGCCATTCCCCTTCTCCGGGTGATATTCTCAACCCAGGGATCAAACCCGGGTCTCCTGTGTTCACTGAGCCACAAGGGAAGCCCCTCTTCTCTGCTGAGTGAGACTCAACTCTTAGGAATCATGATTTCTAAGTAAACTCCTTGGATACAATGTCCCTAAAATAAATTCAAAGTATAATAAACTCAACTTACTAGAAAAGCCAAACAAAAACCCCCACTGAACAAACAAACCTTTTTTCTCCCCCAAGTCTTGGCTATTTTATCTAACAGAGGTTTTTTCCCCTCCCAGATGCAGAGGAGAGAATAAATATTTCATCAGGTTTTTCTAAAGATTAAATGATATAATACATGGGAGGCACCCAGCCCAGTGTACATCTTCAGGATGTGCTATTTTTTTTATTATCATCAATATTATTATTTCCTTTTAAGCCCTCTGCATCTTTTTTGGGGGGGAGGGCAGGATCTGAGTATATCAATAGATAAAGAGTAAAAGTAGACTTGTCAGGAAATGCATTCAATTTTTACATTTCATCTTAAGCAAAAGGCTAGACTTTAGGGTTAAGGTGGTTCTTAACCTTTAGCAGTTTTTAAACTTAAAACCGAGCTTGCTGGGCCTGACTTCAGAGGTTCTGATTTGCTTGGTCTGGGCGGGCCCCCACTATGAGCCCTGACGACGTGTAGGTGATGCGAGGCTGCTGTTCCGAGGTCCACACTTTGAGAGTCACTGAGCCTGAGGACAGATCTGGCATGTTGTAAGGAACACAGGACGATATTACTGATTCCGAGCCATGGGGAAAACAACAGAGTGACAGGCAGGTGTTTGGAAAATAAGACTCCTTCAGCCCTGACAGCACGAAGGCCCTTGAGCACGGAGTCAGAGCAGTCAGTTTCAAGAAGTCAAGAGACGCTGAGAGACTAGATGGAGAACAGCCCCCACGCTGGGAGCCCTGAGCGTGTCATTGGGAATTTGCAGACAGTCACAGCCAGGAGGCTGGAAGTGTCATGTTCAGTTGATACGTGACAATTGCCATTAACGTGAAGTGTCCTGCTAAGGGTGGGGAGCTGGAGGCGACAAACAGCAGCAGAGAAAGCCTGGGAGAGCAGTGAGGAAGCGTGTCCGTGTGTGACGCCCCCGCAGCTGCTCCTGGGCCCTCTCTGCACTTTTCCAGGTTGCACAGTGGCGAACGGGAGATGGAAGAGGAAATGGGCTGAAGGAGAGAATAAAGGGGTGGATTTTGAAGATTTTTTTTTCAGTTTTAATATTTTTTATTGAAGTATAGTTGACTTACAATGTTGTGTTAATTTCTGCAAAGTAATTCAGTGATCCATTTATATACATTCTTTTTTAAAATATTCTTGTCCATTATGGCTTATCATAAGATATTGAATATAGTTCTCTGTGCTATGTATGAAGCAGGGCCTTGCTCTTTATCCATTCTATACACAAAAGCTTACATCTGATAACCCCGATATCCCACTCCATCCCTCGCCCAGTGCCTTCCCTTTTAGCGACCACAAGTCTCTGTGAGTCTGTTTATCTATGTCTGTGAGTCCGTTTCTGTTTTGTAAATACATTCACTTGTGTCATATTTTAGACCCCACGTGTAGGTGGTATCACATGGTATTTGCCTTTTTTTTTAATTGTATTTATTTTTGGCTGTGCTGTGGTGATCGGGGCTACTCTCTCATTGCAGTTTACGGGCTTCTCATGGCAGTGGCTTCTCTTGTCGTGGCACACAGGCTCTAGGCCACAGGGGCTTCAACAGCTGCAGCTCCCAGGCTCTAGAGCACAGGCTCAATACTTACGGTGCACGGGCTTAGCTGCTCCTCGGCATGTGGGATCTTCCTGGATCAGGGATCAAACCTGTGTCTCCTGCACTGGCAGACAATTATTCTTTACCAATGAGCCACCAAGGAAGTGCGGTCTTTCTCTTTCTGACTTACCTCATTTAGTATCATAATCTATAGTTGCATCCATGTTGCTGTACACGGCATTATCTCATTCTTTTTTATGGCAGAATAGCATTCCACTGTGCATATGTACCATATCTTCCTTATCCATGCAGCAGTCGACGGACATTTAGGTTGGTTTCATGCCTTGGCTATTGTGAATAGCGCTGCTGTGAACGTAGGGGTGCGTGTATTGTTTTGATTTATAGTTTTGTCTAAATATGTGCGCAGGAGTGGGGTTGCTGCATCATATGGTTATTCTATTTTTTGATTTCTGAGGACCTTCCATACTGTTTTCCTCATTGGCTGCACCAACTCACATTCCCAACAACAGTGTAGGAAGATTCCCTTTTCTCCACACCCTCTCCAGCGTTTGTTAATCGCAGCTGTTTTTTAAAAAAATATTTACTTGTTTGTTTTTTTTTGTGGCTCTGGGTCTTTGTTGCTGCTGCGGGCTTTCTCTAGTTGTGGTGAGCAGGGGCGACTCTTCGTTGTAATGCGTGGGCTTCTCGATGCGGTGGCTTCTCTTGTCTCGGAGCACGGGCTCTAGGCGCACAAGCTTCAGCGGTTGTGGCACTCAGGCTCTGTAGTTGTGGTATACAGGCGTAGCTGCCCCATGGCACGAGGAAACTTCCTAAACCAGGGATTGAACCCACATGCCCCTGCATGAGCAGGCAGACTCCAGTCCACCGTACCACCAGCAAGTCCTCTCTCTAGACTTTTAAATGGCCTAGACTTCTAGGCCATTCGGCTGCTGTGAGGTGGTACCTTGAAAATATTATTGGTGAGAGTGCTTCCATTAAGGCCAGGAAAGTAAAATTATAAATAGTTGTGCTTTTTATTTAAATAAAATATTTAAACTTAAAATAACACTGTGAGTTTAACATACATGCTTTTCAACTTTTCACCATTTTTTTCAGGTATTTTAATATGCCAGAAAAATTATCATTAAAATACATAAGAAGATTACATAGGGGGATAATTATTTCCTTTTGTCTCAGTCTCCAGTCAGAGGTATTCACTATTAATAGACCCTGTCTTTAGTCAAAATTTTTGCATTTTGACAGCAAATATTTTGTAGTAACTATAAATAGTATATAACCTTTAAAAATTGTGAATTACTATATGGTATACCTGTAACTTCTATCATATTGTATATCAACTATACTTCAGTGAAAACACTTATATTTTATTCTTTATGAGTTTTTGCATTAATTTTGCTTTTTAAATGTACTGTCATTTAAATATTTACCGTAATTACTTGGCTTTGATCACGCCCTTAAATTCTGCACCCAAGGTGAATGCCTTGCTTACCGCACCCTGGCTCGGCCCTGAGAGGGCAGCCCCACGTTGGCACTTTGACAGTAGGTTCTGTGGTGGCAGATGAGTGCCCGGGGGGACACAGCTGTGCCCCCACATACAGATGACCCCAGGAGGAGACGGTGGTGCCCGGAGAGCACAGTGGTGGTACCCAGGGGAGTGTGGTGATGAATACAGCGCCCAGAGTACACTAAGGATGAGGAACAGCTGGGGAGAAAGTGGAAAAACATCCATGGATGTCACGGGCTAGTTGTTGAGACTTGTGCCCTTAAGAGATTCCCATGAATCCATAGGTGTGGGGTGGGGGGAGGAGTTTTGGAGGAGGCTGGGGTCCTGCATTAGTAATTAGGGATAAAAACCAATGAAGCCCCATCACCCAAGAAAGTAAGTGTTAGTTGCTCAGTCGTGTCCAACTCTTTGGAACCCCATGGAATGTAGCCCACCAGACTCCTCTGTCCATGGAATTCTCCAGGCAAGAATACTGGAGTCATTCCCTTCTCCAGGGGATCTTCCTGACCCAGGGATCCAACCCAGGTCTCCTGCATTGCAGGTGGATTCTGTACCATCTGAACCAGGGAAGACATTTCTGAGATGGTCTGGAGGCAGATGTGTCAGGGCAGACTCAGTCCCTCCAGGACTTTCCAGCTCTCATTCACAGGTCTTGGGCACAGCAGCTCTTCTTTGCAGCCACTCTGGCCTCCCAGCTGTCTGTCCCTACCTGTTCCTCAGGAAGCCCTCCCCAGACTCGATGCCACTGGCACTGACCTGGCCCTGCACTCTTCCATCTCTCTGGCATCTCCGTGGCTCTCAGCTCCACCCTTACGCTTGATTCATTCCTCTCTGGTTCAGCGAGTTGGAATGATACTCAACCAGGCAGTTATTAAGCCTGGGGGATGGGGAATGAAATGGTTTCTTTTAGTGTTGGCTGTTTGCAGGCAGGAATAAATGTCATTGGAATACGGCTTTTCTTTTGCCTTCTTAATTGTAAAGCTGATTGGGACTTAAACATCTTTCACTTGTCAGAATCAACCTGAAGTAAGAGAATTTAACTGCATTTATTTGAAGAGCCACTGCTCTGGCTCTAGCTACAGAAATCTGCACTCTGAACCATGCAGGTCCAGAAGGGAAATTTCACGTCCGTCCCGTGCTACTTTGCGTGAACTAGGAACCAAGACGGCAGAGAAAAGGCAGTCAGCACACGTGGATTCTTGCCCCAGTCACATCACTCTATGTGTGGTCTGGAAGGCATGTTTATCTTTCTGCATCTCACCTCCCGCACCCGCAGAATACAAATGATCACAGCTTCCTTCAGCCAAACTTTCAGAGACGCACAGTTGCGCTGGATCTCGCTTCACCTCCCACATCCTGACACACTGAAGTATGCCAGCTTTGCTCTGATAACATCTTCAGATTTGTATTAAAAAAAAAAGCATGTAATTTCCTTTTTGGCTTATTGTTAACATTAACGTTGGCATTACTCAAACTGATGAATAAGCCAAAAAAGGAAATGACACACTTATTTTGAGCTTCCCACATGGTGAAGGGGTAAATAATCTGCCTGTCAATGCAGGAGATGCTAGAGACTTGGGTTCGATTCCTGGGTCAGGAAGATCCCCTGGAGGAGGGTGTGGCAACCCACTCCAGTATTCTCGCCTGGAGAATCCCCATGGGCAGAGGAGCTTGGTGGGCTACAGGCCATGGGGTCGCAAAGAGTCGGACACGACTGAGCGACTTCCCACATATGTAACATTATGTCATATAGTGAGGTGTCTTTAAGTTCCAAGCTGGTTGTTGGGACAAGAAGATGATCTTCTTACTGTTTATATTAACCAATTCTGGACTTAGCTATAATAAACACACAATGTACTACTATGAAAATGAAAAGGCAAGGACTTTGTTATATTAAGTGGATGGTTAAAGACAATGTAAAACGTCACTGTTTGTTTACAGCAGATTATAATTGCTGGGGCTGCCATGTACTTGCCGGTATCCGTCACTTGTTGAGTGCCTATCACACACCTGGCATGGGGCCAGGTCTATTTAGTCCTCAAAATTAAATGATGAGACAAGTATTCTTTTGCGAAAACAAAGGCTAGATAGCTGGTCAACAGTGAAGCCAATATGCTCTCTTGTTTTTTGCTTGTTAATTTTCCTTAAGTAAAATAATTTAATAGATGTGTCACAGAGTTTAAAATGTATCTCCTGCTCACCCATGGTCACCATCCATCCAGTTCAGAGGCAGACGATGCCATCAGTTTCTTGTCACCTAGGCACACAAGACAATACTCCCTAAAATATTCACCTCTGCTTTTTTTCTGTACAAATGGTAGTATAGTACCTCTTTGCACTGTTCCAGAGGAACACATCTGGTGATCATCCCATATCATAAACATAAAGCCTCCTTATTCCTGTTTTGGGGTGTACTATATTTTATTTGGGCTTCCCTGATAGCTCAGTTGGTAAAGAAACCACCTGCAATACAGGAGACCCCAGTTTGATTCCTGGGTTGGGAAGATCCGCTGGAGAAGGGATAGGTTACCCACTCCAGTATTCTTGGGCTGCCCTTGTGGCTCAAGTGGTAAAGAATCCACCTGCAATGCGGGAGACCTGGGTTCAATCCCTGGGCTGGGAAGATCCCCAGGAGAAGGGAAAGGCTACCCACTCCAGTATTCTGGCCTGGAGAATTCCATGGACTGTATATCCATGGGGTGGCAAAGAGTCCACTTTCACTTTCACAATATTTTATTTGGGGCTTTCCAGGTGGTGCTAGTGGTAAAGAAATCTGCTTGCCAGTGCAGGAGACGTGTGAGACCTGGGTTTGATCCCTGGGTCAGGAAGATCATCTGGAGGAGAGCATGGCAACCCACTCTAGTATTCTTGCCTGGAGAATCCCCATGGACAGAGAAGCTACTGTCCATGCCAGGCTACTGTCCATAGGGTTGCACAGAGTTGGACACAACTGAAGCAACTTAGCAGGCATATTTTGCTGCTAAGTCACTTCAGTCGTGTCCAACTCTGTGCAACGCCATAGACGGCAGCCCACCAGGCTCCCCCGTCCCTGGGATTCTCCAGGCAAGAACACTGGAGTGGGTTGCCATTTCCTTCCCCAGTGCATGAAAGTGAAAAGTGAAAGTGAAGTCGCTCAGTCGTGTCTGACCCTCAGTGACCCCATGGACTGCAGCCTTCCAGGCTCCTCCATCCATGGGATTTTCCAGGCAAGAGTACTGGAGTGGGGTGCCACTGCCTTCTCCGAGGTATATTTTACCTGTCCCCAATTGATTGGCATTTAAAATATTTCCTAATTTGCTTTTACATCAGTGTGGCAGAGAATGGCCTTCACACACACACACACACAGACACACACGAAGGGAGCAGAACATTTGTTAGGAAAAAACTGGGGAATCTTCCTTCTAAAGGGTCTGCGCAGGATTTTAAAGGATGTGCTACCCCCTTACTGTGAAGTGGTAGGCAGAGTATTGGGCAAATCATCATACCAGCTCCCATCTGTGTGTGTGAGTGCATGCTTCAGAATATTCATGAGGATGCAGGGCGCTCTGCTTACAACGCACCACTGTTGATAAAGCACTTACTTAGAAAAGGATCTACAGATAAACCAAGGCTGCTGAGGAAGGGAAGAAACTGCTTCTTTTTGCCCACTGCCAAATAACTGCAGCCTCTGGAAGTGTGTCTTTCTTCCAGACAAATGCAGGTGCACAAAATTCTGTTTACACTCTCCTGGAATGAACTGCATCAGAAATGGGTTCTCTCCATATACGTGGGGCATAAATGCAAACTTTGAAAAGGCACAAGCCCTCACCCACTCTTTTTCATGCAAAAATCCATGGCCACCTCTTACGAAAATGGAAACACATTTATATTCAGCAAATCAAAGAAGTTAATGTACTTCAAGTTAATTCAAATGTAAATCTCAAAAAAAAAAAAAAAAAAAAAAGCTGCTGTTGTCCTTTGACTTGAAAAGTAAGTTGAAACCGTACAGTGGTTTCCTACGGGGCCAGATGCAAGCCATCTGACCCGCCCAGCTGTTGAGACTGGTCAGTTGGGGGGTGAAAGTGGGAGGAACTCCCACTTGAAGGGAGCACCATCATGAGCTCAGATCAGAGTTGGCAGGGCTGCTGGGAGAGATGAGAGCAGATAGGAACCACAGGGTTCTCTCACAATAGAGACTGTGTTCCTCCAGCCACATTTCCCTTCTCCTCGAGTTGTCAAGCTCCTCTCGGACAAGGTCCGCATCACCTGCAATGTTGATGTTGTCAATAGCATCCCTAATCCCCTTTCCGGTGTCCCAGTGTGAGCAGAAGGGACCTCCACGTGGGTTCTGTGGTGTGCCCAGGTCTCTGCAGATTTCTCTCGACGGGGAGGCTCCAGGCACCACGCTGCAGGATGTATTCTTCAGGAGTGGAAATTATGTGCAGTTGCTACCAATCCCCATCTCCAGGGTGGGAGCCTGGCCAAAGATCTTGCATGTGTAGGTGTGGGGAGAGGGCTATTTTACTTTAGCATTATCCACCATGGTGGACTTCAGAGCTCCTCCGTCTGCAAAGAGCCAAAAATATCTCTCCAGAGATGCCATGAATACCTTTCATAAGTTGCCTTTTGAGGGGGCTTTCAACAAAATTCTCCTCAAAATTGAAACCACTGACCAGGATTCAACTAAGCACCTCAGAATGCAGCAGATTTTTGAGTTCTTGAGAGCAGCATAGTACAGAGGAGGAACTGTGGAGCCAGCCTGCCTGGTGTAACTCCTGACTCCTCCACTTCCTAGCAAGTGCTGGCTAAGTTCCCTGCCCTCTCTTTCCCTAGTTTCTACATCAGTCAAATGGGTGCAATATATCTGCCTTATGGAGTTATAAGGAGAACTGAGTGCTCAGCACAGTAACTGAGTACAGAATAAGCTCTCTTGAGACTTCCCTGGCGGTCCAGCGGTTGGGACTTTGCCTTCCAGTGCAGAGGATGCCGGTTGGATCCCTGGCTGGGGGCTTGGATGCCACATGTCTCGTGGCCAAAAAAGTCAGGATGTGGAAGAGAGGCAATACTGTAACAAATTCAATAAATGCTTTAAAAAAATGATCCACATTAAAAAAAATCTTTAAAAAAAATGATACAAAGAAACGTATATAACAGAAAGAGACTCACAGACTTAGAGAAGGAACTTACACTTGCATGTACACACTGCTTTATTTAAAATGGACAACCAACAATCATCTACTGTATAGCACATGGAACTCTGCTCAGTGTTATGTGGCCTCTGGATGTGAGGGGACTTTGGGGGAGAATGAACACGCGTATATGCATGGCAGAGTCCCTTCACTGTTCACCTGAAACTATCACATTGTTAACTGGCTATACACCAATAAAAATCTTTAAAGAAAGAATAAGCTCTCAATAATGCTTCCCTGGTGGTTCAGATGGTAAGGCATCTGTCTACCATGCGGGAGACCGGGTTTGATCCCTGGGTTGGGAAGATCCTCTGGAGAATGCAATGGCACCCAACTCTAGTACTCTTGCCTGGAAAATCCCATGGACGGAGGAGCGTGGTAGGCTGTAGTGGATGGGGTCACAAAGAGTCGGACGCGACTGAGCGCCTTCACTTTCACTTTCAATGCTAGCTCTTATACAGAAAAATAATTTCCCTTTTGCATAGGCTTATTTTGATGGTGCTTGTGGGATCTGTTTGCAGAGGCAGTGATTCAAGGCCCAGCCTCTGAAGAAGCTGAGAGCCTCCATGGCAACAGATGAGCCTTTTCTCTGGGTTCTGGCAGGGCCACTGATTTCAAGTAACAGCCATGCAGCAAACAAGGAGTCAGGACGATGGCTGGAGTGCCTTGCTCTACCCAAACAGTGCACAGGGGACCTTGCCAAGCAGCACAGATGCCGCCTCTCAGATTGCCTGGGTTTTTCTCACAGTTGTCGCTTTGCCTGGCAAGGAGAGCTTTTATCTTTCAAAGACACTGATGTCTTCTGGCCTGCTCTCTCAGCCCCACTGCTCTGAGGTGGGGGCTCGGGGAGAATCTGCTGGGCTGTACCCCACTTCCCAGGCTACCTACACAGCAGCTCCCCTCAGGCCGGTCCAGACAGCCCTCTATTCAGGTCTTGCCGTGAGATCACACCGAAGTTCTCGCCTAGGCTGGCCACTCCTGTGGCCAGAGGTGCCGCAGATTCGGTACAATCTTTGGTTCTGTTGGGCACTTATTTGAGGGTTTTGTTGGAGGGGAGCGGAACTTACAGAGTCAGAGGCACTTACAGAGATCTTTCCGCTGGTTTGTCACACTACCTTTGTCACCTAAGGTGACTCTATCCTCACATTGCCTGCTTACCAAGATGCTTCAGTTGTGTCGGACTCTGTGACTTCATGGACGGTCACCTGCCAGGCTCCTCTGTGCATGGGATTCTCCAGGCAAAAATACCGGCGAGGGTTAGCATGCCCTCCTCCAGGGGATCGTCCCAACCCAGGGATCAAACCCACATCTCTCACATCTCCTGAATTGAGAGGTGAGTTTTTTACCACTAGCAGAGTCCCCCTTAAATCTGGGAGGATTCAGGCCTAAGAGGCACATCTTAAGTCAGAAGAGGGACATGGGAAAGACACCAGCCTTGAGGTCCAGAGAGCCAGGTTCCCTGTTCCCCTCTGTCACGCAGTGGCTATGTGACCAGGCTCAGACCACGTCCCTTCTCTGATATTAGTTTTCTTACCTGAGGTGCTCCATGGGAACATGAGCCCAACCTTCAAGTTGGGACATGCATTTAGGGTTTGACTGCCATGTGGGGTGTATCCAAAGGATACATGGATACAACATGTGGAGGCCAACCTTTGAAGGGTCAGTGGTCACAGATGTTGTCCAAGGGTTGAGTCTGTGTGTGTGTGTGTGTGTGTGTGTGTGTGTGTTGGGGGACTGGGGAAGATGGAGAGGGGTGAGGTGGTGTGTTGTACAGGTTCTATGTGTGTGAGAGAAAAGGGGGAAAGTGTACATGTCAAAGACCCAGGGAGAGACACTGTGGATGTCACTTCTGTGTGTGAGAGAAGGAAGGTGGGGAGAGAAGAGGGCGGGGAAAGAGGAGGAGGGCCTGTGAAGAATTCAAGAGCATATTGCAAGTACATGTGAGGAAAAGGGAATGGGGAGGGACAGAGAACAAGGAAGAGAGGAGATGTGTGTGTGTGGGGGGGGGGGGGGCGGTGATCTGTGGCTGGACTGTACACACAGCTCCTGCCTACACAGTTCTCAAGAATTTCCCCAAGCTCCCCAGAGAAGCTCTGTCGGGGTCTTTGGGGAATTCTCTTCTCCAGCTGGCTCCAGAGCAAGGCAGGATTCTCTCAGTCTGAGGACAGAGGATCAGGAGGTCCCCCCAGGGTCCCGCTCCTCTCCCCAGGGCCTGATTTCTGGATCTGGGTACCTGAAAGTCTGGCTCTGCGCTGGGGAAAACAATCCCCGCTGGGTGCTGGGGTGCCTCAGAGAAGCACAGCTTGTGTAGGCAGCAGCTAGAAGCTGGCTCACCCTCTCTGCGCAGAGAATGAGGGTGCCAGGCTCTGTTTACAGCTCCAGGCCTGGCAACGTCATCCCAGAAGGGATGTGAGGAAGGAGGAGTCAGGCTCTATCCCTGTGAGGACGACTCCACTTTGGAGGAGGTGCGAGGTCAGTTTGGGAAATCATGAAAAGAGCCCGTAGTGGAAATCTTCCTTTCAGAGTCTGGCATCCATTCATCCTCTTCCTGATAAAACAGTACCCCAAATATTTGGGGAACTGCCTCTCCCACTCCTTTTCCTGGAGTTGACCTTGGCCCCAGGAGTGGGTCTGGCTTGAATCAGGCATCTTCCCCTGCTCCCAGCCACAGTGATTAGATCAGGGAGGGACAGGCAAGCACACATCAGGCCAGTGCGAGCAATGCCTAGGACTTTGTTCAACACTTGCAAGAGGGATGATTTCTAAGGATGTGTGATTGAGAGACAAGAAGGGTCAGAGTTTCGGCTGTCATCTTGCGATTGTGACAAATGCGAAAGTGCAGCCCACCAGCAGAAAGCAATGGAAAGGAAAGAGACAGTCCTGAAGGTACAGTCTAAACTCTGGGTCCAGCAGTACCTGAAGCCACATTACCCTTGAACATCTCTGACTACATAGCAGATGCATTCCCTTTTCTTGAAGCCGAGTTGGGCTGGGTTTTCTATCACTGGTGACCCGTGGCTGACACAGAGGGGAATGGGATTCCCAGCCCCCTACTGAGAATCCACAATGTACTGGGCAGGTACAGTGACCGGTGCTGGGGGAGGAAGTGACGCAGCACGAGGCCCCTGCCCCTGGGGGCGCTCAGTCACTTCGGAAGGCAGACCTCTGGACAAGCCAGCACCCCAGCGACACATATCCACGTGCCTCCAAGGAGAGGCGCTGACAGCCTTAATCCAGAGCCAAGATGGGAAGGCCAGTGGGGGACAGAGGAGTCGGGACATGGGGTTGTCACTGGGTAACAAATACCAGCTTTAGAGATGGAAGGACTGAGACCTGAATTCCAACACCACCTCTCCAAATCTCCATTTATTCACCTGCCAAAGGGGGAGTCTTATCTCCTAGTTTTGTTGTAAGAATTAAAACATTTAATCAGCCACTCAGGACATATCTGTTGAGCACCTATTATGTGCCAGAAACTGTGGACAATACGGTGTGACAAACAGAGAGGGAGCTTACATTCCAGTGGCGGAAGCATCCAAACAAGAGCCCACCGATTTCCTCTGACTTTACAGGGGGCTGTCCCCAACTACCTCTCTCTGAAAAAAGAGTTAACTTATAGCTCCAGTTAATAAAGTTCTTGGGTGTGACAGTGTTTCAACCTACAAACTCCTTTGGAAGTCCTCTAACCTGCCTGAATAGGTTTTTCTGGCCACATGTGATTGTTCAGAGCCTCCCAACTGTGAGAGGCATGAGATGTTCTAAACTGTCTAAATACAGATTCCTTTGAGCAGTTAAAAGATTGATTAGAAATTGTATTGGTGAAGGGTTTTTCACTTGTTGGGCCAATGTTTGCTGCTAAGTCTCCATATCCCTTACCTGCTGTGTCCCTGGGAGTGTTTGTAACCTTGGACCCTTGAGTTAATTCTTTTTCTTGTTATAGCCCACCACACCTTTGCCCTGTAGGAATGCAACTTTATCTAATGCTTTTGGAGGGTGGCACCTGACTAGTCACCTTTAGAGAAAAATAAGTTTTCTGAAGAAAGGGTCTTAAAATGTTAACAGGCCTCCGGGCCAGAAGATGATGCAAATCACCTAAGCTTTTGCATATGGTAAGTTTGCAGGAAGAAAGCCTGGCTTGCTGCATGACTCTACCCCTTCCCCCATTATCCTCTATGCATAACTTAAGGTATAAAAACTACTTTGGAAAATAAAGTGCGGGCCTTGTTCACCGAAACTTGGCCTCCCCATGTCGTTCTTTCTCTCACCTTCTGGCTGAATTATTCAGCCTCTTTTCTCCACTGAATTTCCTCACTGAGCTATCCTTATTTCAGCCTCTTTTCTCCACTGAATTTCCTCACTGAGCTATCCTTATTTAACCACTCTTTATATTAACGTTTAATTAAGCAGTTGTTTCCTGATTCTCGCCGATGCCGTCCCCGCTTGGAATTCCCTGGATCTACCAGGGCTGGACCCTGGCAGCAACCCACTCCAGTATTCTTGCCTGGAGAATCCCATGGACAGAGGAGCCTGGCAGGCTACAGTCCATACGGTTGCAAAAAGTCGAACACAACTGAAGTGACTGAGCACACACGCATGCAATGCTATTATGGCCAAGTTGAGAATACAGATTAGGAGAGAAGCAACCTGTGCTAAGCTCAGGGCATCTCGCCTGCATTAAATCAGTGTTGTGATGGCAAGAGAGGGAGCAACAGCAGTGTTATCCCCAGCCTGGGCAGGAGCTGCCAGTGAGGAACCGCAGACTTGCTTCCACTGTCCCCTGGGAGGGCCAGAGGGCCCAGGCTCAGGACTCCATTCCATGATGGGGAGTCATCACTAACTACAAAACGATGCATCAAGGGGCCCGGACTTCCTGGGACACAAAGCCCATTAAGCAGACTGAGCTTCCTGCCGGGGCATCCTTAGATGCCCAGACTTGCCTCTGGGAGCTGGAGGTGGTATCCTCTGCTCCCAGGTAAGCGGAGTGGGACAGTGGAAAGATGCTGGGCTTCAAAATAAAATAAACTGGCTTCCTAATCCAGGCTCAGTGCCTTGTCAATCACATGACTTTGAGCAGGTCTCTCAGCCCATCTCCTACCCTGTGTAGACTTCTTAAAAAAAGAATATTTATTTTCATTATTTCTTTGGCTATGCCAAGTGTTAGCTCAGCACTGGGGACCTTCGATCTTCATTTTGACATGAGAGATCTTTAGTTGCAGCATACACACTCTTAGTTAGCATGTAAGATCTATTTCCCTGACCAGGGATTGAACCTGACCCCCCAGGGAAGTCCTTCCTACCCTGTAAACTGAGGCTAAGGCCTGCCTTGGAGGCTTTCTGGGAAATCTGTGAATTTAAGGCAGACAACATGCCTCCTGCTCAGGAAGTGGGCCATGACTTTCACTTCTCTTCTCCAGTCCTTCTTGGGGTTCTGGGTGACCAGCCTGAGCCACATATGACAAGACAGATCCAGGACTGCCCCAGGCGCTGCTGGAAGCATCCCAGGGGAGAACATCTGAGTTGCCGTAGGGACTTAACCTATGTAAATAAAACTCCCCTGGGAGAGGGATCGGGAGCTATGCCCACCCCAGATGGCACATGGTGAACTCCTTTCACAGTCTTTCCTGGCAGCTGGCTGTGATCAAGGGGGAGACAAAAGACAGCCCAGGAGGGGTGCAAAGCATCTAGGTGGGGAGGACACCTTTGGAGGCTTTGGGAGTGCTGAACGTGGCCGGGCAGCAAAGGCCCCGTTCAGGCTCTCTGAATCAACAATTAGTGGCCGTGAGCATTCGCAGCAATGTGGACGGACCTCAAGGTGATCACAGTAAGAGAGGTGAGTCAGACGGAGAAAGACAAATCATGTGATATCACTTGCATGTGGAATCTAAGAAATCATACTACGAACTTATGTGTAAAACAGAAACAGACAGACTTAGAAAACAAACTTCTGGTTACCAAAGGGGAGGTGGGGGAGAGATGATTTAGGATTTGGAGATTAACAGATAACACCATGCACGCGTGCTCAGTCGTGTCCAACTCTTTGTGACCCCACGGACTGTAGCCCTCCAGGCTCCTCTGTCCATGGGATTCTCCAGGCAACAATAGTGGAGTGGGCTGCCATTTCCTACTCCAGGGGTCTTCGCGACTCAGGGACTGAACCTACATCTCCTGTATCTTCTGCATTGGCAAGTGGGTTATTTACCGCTGCACCACCTAGGAAGCCCCTAAAAGTTGTATATATGTGTGTGTGTGAGAGATTTTTTACTTTGAATACACACACACCCATGTATATGGGCTTCCGTCGTGGCTCAGTGATAAAGAGTCTGCCTGCCAATGCAGGAGACACTGTTCGATCCCTGAGTTGAAGATCCAGGAGATCCAGGAAGATCCCATGGAGAAGGAAATGGCTACGCACTCCAGTATTCTTGCCTGGACAATCCTATGGACGGAGGAGCCCAGTGGGCTACAGTCCATTGGGTCGCAAATGAGTGACTAAACAACAAACACATGTGTGTGTATATATAGGGGCTTCCCTGGCGGCTCATGTGGTAAAAAGATACACATTACTACATATCAAATAGATCAGCAACAAGCACCTACTGCATAGCACAGGGAGCTTCATTCAGTATCTTGCAATAATGTATAACAGAAAAGAATCTGAACAGTACGTACGTATATGTATAACTGAATCACCTTGTGGTACGCCTGAAACTAACACAATAAATCAGTTATCGGGGGTTCAATAAAAATAAGTAAATCAATAAAAACAACAACTGCAACAGCAGAAGACTTAGCGGTAGCTTCAAAACTTCAAGAAAAGGAGACCTGGCACCCCTGGCATCCCCGTGCGGTCATCGGTGCCCCGCCACGTCCTGAGAACAGCAGAGACTAGCAGGTGGGGGGAGGCAACGTGAACAGGGCACAAGAGACGCGGCAAGAACAGAGTCCACGCCAAGGCCTACAGAGTCTCAGATGAGCCACTGATAGCTTTGGAAATGCATTTGACTGTGTCTCTGTGCAACGCCATCTCTTTCCAGGCAAATTCAGTCCTTGGCCTGTTACCAGGGTGAGATGGAAGGTACAGCGTTCCCTGGGCAATGTCAGCATGAAATCTTCCTTCTGGGAGGTTCTGGGAAGAGGAGAAACAATCAAGCAGAGCTTTTATCTTGTCTGAACTCCCTCTCCTCTACTCAGCCCTCGATGCCGCTCAGAATCCTGCAGTCTAATTTGTAGGTCAAGCGTGTTACTGGATGTGAGAATTAGAAGTGACAACCGAAATGCTCCGTGCCATGATGCTAATACTCATTAAACCATCCCTGTCTATTATTTCAGAGAAAATACATGCTCACTAAGAACATACTTAGCGACTGTCTGTGAAAATACACTCCTAGTGACTTAAATCAAACATGGGGAGGCCTGGGTTGTCCTTGAATCGTCACATGGCCATGAAAACCACAGTTGCAGAGAAATACTACATTCTTTCACTCTAATGGGTTGGGGGGGCTTCTGTGGTGGTCCAGTGATTAAGAATCCGCTTTCCAACGCAGGAGACATGAGTTCGATCCCTGGTGGGGGAACTAAGATCCCACATGCTGCAGGGTATCTAAGCCTGCACATTGCAAGTACAGAAGCCCGTGTACCACAGTGAGAAGCCCATACACCACAACTAGAGAAAAACCCATGTGCTCGATGAAGACCCAGCACACTCAAAAAAAGTGCCTTGCACCAGAAGGAAAGGTTTTACCACAATGAAGCATCTGGATTAGGAAGCCTGAACTCTGGGGTCTCACCTTAATAGACAGACCGTCCTCTAACCTGGTCTCTCTGTTGGTGGCTGTCCCCTTCATTTGCCCAGGATCTCCAGGGAGAGCCCCTGGAGACCTGGCCAGAGGGCCTCACCAAGACCTGGATGAAGGCTCCAGAGCTGCAAAGCGGAGGTGAACACAGAGGGGAACTTCGACTGGATCAGCTCCAGTGAAGGTCCAGCCGACTCCGTGGGGCAGGTGCCACATGCACTAGCTTACTTGGGAGCCCACTGGCTTACCTAAACTTCACACCTGGGAAGCCATGACTGAAAGGAAAAAGAGGAGCCCTCTGTAGTGCTTCCAGAAGGCTTGTCTCTTCTCCACCTGAGTGTCTGAGCATTGATGTGGCACCTATGTAAACCTCCAGAGACCCACCATGCTAGAATACAACTCAGCACTGCACGTCCTCCACAGACATCAGACGGGAAGCCTACATCAGGGAGGTGGGACGCTGCCACGAAGCAGTGGAAGGCGTAGGCGCCTGTGCCACATAGATGTCACCCTGTGGCCGTTCACTTCTGAAATGGCTCTGGGCAGAGAAGTGTGTACGCTGGCAGGTTTGATAGAAGATGAGTTAAAAATGAATGGAGCTGGTCAGCTGAGTTAGATTTTCGTCTCCTAAACTTGAAAGCCTACACTGTAATACTTATAGATGACTTGCTCTCGGGGACCAGAAACCCCCCTTCAGCAGATATGGTGACAGGGCAAGTCTGGCTGGTCTATAAGGAGAATGGGCTTGCTCCACCACCTTCAGCCTCATGCCCCACCCAGGTATGGACTTGTCATATGCAAAGGCAGATTCCTCTTTTCCCCAACCATCTTGGGGAGTTACACTGCCCTCTGAGTCCAGGCTCAAGATGCTGCCTGAATCACCGTCCTTCACTACACTAGCAAATTTCAGCACCGAGCATCTGGCCAGCTCCTCACTGGCCCATCCCTGGGCACTCGGAGGAAGTGTTGCAGAGGTCCTGAATCCCTGTCAACCTCTCAGGAGGGGCCCAGAAAAGGTCAGGGATTTTTGCACAAGGTTTCAGGGCTTGCCAAGCAAGAAAACAGTCTGATTAGAAATAAAGCTGAGTATATTGATTTTTCTTGATGAAGTTTTGAATGCAACAAGCATTCAGGGCACATTTTTCAGTATCCAGTAACACCATACGAGGTAGTTATTAATAAAGCCCCGAGAGAGAGAGAGAGATTGTCCCAAGGTCAAAAATAAAAGCGTGGAGAGAGCACTTTAATATTATCATCAGAGGTGCACACGGTGTCGGAAGTGACTTTCCTTGACCTTGTCCCATGGAAACAGATTCACAGGCTCTCACACACTCCTTGGACTGAAGATTCTGAATATAATTTTAGAGAAGAAAATAGAAATTGAGAGAAAGTGGTTTTTAGCAAAGCAAGTGCAAGTCTGCATAAATGCTGCCAAGGTCTCTGTATACAATAAACCCAGAAACATCCAACAAAGAGAGAAGCATTTCCTTTGGAACTAAGTTATAAAAGCTTTATGATCACGTACATTCCTGAGACTCTCATAAAACTTCTGTCTCACAACTCCTTTTAGTTTCTCTTTAGCTCTTGTTAGGGTTGACTTTTTTTTTTTTTTTTTTTAGCTACAAACAAGTCTAATAACCACATCTAGTATTTTGGCATACTCCTAGTATATTGAAGAGCTTCCCTGGTGGTTCAGATGGTAGAGAATTGGCCTGCAATGTAGGAGACCTGGGTTTGAGCCCTGGGTCAGGAAGATCCCCTGGAGAAGGGAATGGTTATCCACTCTAGTATTCTTGCCAGAGAATCTCCAGGGCAGAGGAGCCTAGCAGGCTACAGTCCATGAGGTCGCAAAGAGTCAGACACAACTGAGCAGCTAAGCACACATGCAGTAGGATAACGAGGACCAGAATTTTCCTGCTATGTGGGACACCTAGTCTCAGGCCCGGGAGCATCTCTGAGTCTTAAGAACCTGTATGGAAAGCTACTAAGCTCAAAGATGGCTTTCATTGAGCTTCCAATGAAAAAGGACATGTTGTAACAACTTCTGCAAACATTAATTTCTTCAGCTACAAAATTGGAATATTGGCTCCACATACCTCATGGATGGCTAAGAGGTTAAAACAACATAATGCAAGCAAAAAATGCTTCTTAAATTTAATAAGGTCTGACTGCATCCTTCTTGATGACCTAGACTCTAGTTTGGGTTCAGGCATCAAGATGCTCTCAGCCACAGAATGAGCCACAGGATGCTCTCTGGTCCCCTGGCTCACACCTCAGGGCCTTTGCACTGCCTCTGGGTGCTCTCTCAGCACCAGTCCCAACATTGTATGGTTATGTTTGGGACCTTCCTGTCCTCTGTGTTAGACTCTGAGCTCCTACAGGGCAGGGCCTCTTCCTGGTGTTCTTGGAGACACCCTTCTCCACTCCAGCCAGTGCTATGAGGGACAGGCTTGTTCCAGCTGTGGGGAGCTGACTGTGGGCACCTCTCCCTCACTCATCATTCAGTGATAATCTGTTGGGAGCTCAAAAACACATATGGTAGGGATATTTACACTATGGAAATCGACAAATGCTACAAATCAAGCTCTTTTTCTTTTTATCCCTGGAGAGCCACCTGTCAAAAACTTACCAGGATACTACTGACCCCTAGCCAGTGCTCTTACCTCATCCTTTTAACCTGACACATTCATGCTGGACAAATGCTCTCTACAACAGAACCAAAATCTAGTGTGTCATGACACCCTCCCTTAAAAAAAAAAAAGTATTTATTTATTTGGCTGTGTCGGGTCTTAGTTGCAGCATGTGGGATCTAGTTCCCTGACCAGGGATTGAACCTGGGCCCCCTGCATTGGAGATACAGATTCTTAGCCACCAGAGCACCAGGGAAGTCCCGACACCCTCCCTTCTTGAAACATATGTACTCTCAGTTCTATGATCTACTTGCCTGGCTTGTTCCCCAGTGGTGGCAGCAATAACCACCGTAATCAGAGCTAACATCTACTGGGACTTACTCTGGGCTGGCTGCTGGCAGATGCCTCTCAGTGAGTCCTGTCCACGGGGCTGTGAGGCTGTGAGGCTGGCACTGTGTTACACTCATCTGACCCAGGAAGAAAGCGAGGCTTTGGAGCCTTGTCCACGGGCAGGCGGGGCCAGCATCAGAACCCAAGCCAACTTGGCCACGTCCCCCGCCCCGGTCACAGCCACACTGGGTCGCTCACCCTGCTGCCCTCCCATGGCCCCCTCTCCCCATGGTCACGTCTCTGTGCATGTCCAGCACTAGTCACTGTGGCTCTATTTTCACCCACGTGGCAATGATATGAAGAGATCTTGTTGATTATGCTCTGTGGCCCCTTATGATTTCCCTAATAGCCGCCAGTTTCATCCCTGGCTGGGGGAATGGGGCTGGCTCCCTGGTCCCCACTATAGGGGTGCCTCTGAATGTCAACCAGCCTCAGAGCCCACCCTGCTACATTCTTCCTTTTGGATTGAGGCTCCCAGGGGCCACAGCTGTCCACATCACTTCTCTGAACCTGGCCTTGGGAACATTCACTGGGGGTCCACTGCAGTGGGCATAGGGCTGCCTCGTTTATTACTCCCAGCGCTTCCCTACACCAACAAAAGCTTGATTTGATGGATAGCAGACCAGGGGATGGAGAGCTAAGAAGGGGTCAAGCCAGAGTTTCAGTCAGGTGTGCATGATGGCATTTAAAAAAAATATTTTATTTATTTGGCTGTGTCGGGTCTTAGTTGTGGCACATGAGCCTCCATGGTGGCATGTGAGATCTTTAGTTGTGTTGTGACTTGCAATTTCTTCATTGTGGCATGTAGGATCGGGTTCCCTGACCAGGGATTGAACCTAGGCCCCTGCATTGGGAGTGAGGAGTCTTAGCCACTGGGAAGACCAACAGGGAAGCTCTAGGGCTGGCATTCTTTCCGTAACACCAGAGATCCTGAGCGTAAGGCAGGGGACAGGCCTCTGGATGGCCAGGGGATTCAATTTCCACTGCCATCTCCCAGCCCCTGGCCCACAGAGTGCAGGCCCTGCCCTGGTAACCCTCTAGGCGGGCCCTGGAGCTCCTTCTCCCATCCCAGGGCCTGGTGAGTGGGACCATACTGTGGGTTGAGCTATATCCCCTCCCGGGCTGGGGAGGGCCTGCCCAGGGCATGAAATCCCCCCGGCCACGTAGTTCTCATCTCTCAAAAGGTGGCCTCCACTCAGTGAGAAGCAAGTGGTTAACTCTGCTTAAAGGTGGTGGCTAAGTTAAGGGCAGTTCAGGTGACTGTGTGTGTGCTAAGATGTCCAACTCTTTGCAACCCCATGGACTATAGCTCTCCAGGCTCCTCTGTCCATGGGACTCTCCAGGCAAGAATACTGGAGTGGGTTGCCGTGACCTCCTCCAGGGGATCTTCCCGACCCAAGGATGATGGAACCTGTGTCTCTTAAGTCTCATGCGTTGGCAGGCGGGCTCTTTACCACTAGCATCACCTGGGAAGCTCTGTTCAGGTAACTGGGGAAACACATTCATCCGTTCTGAGTTGTGGTGGACACCCTGGTTTGATTGGACCTTTTTAATTTTTATTTAAAAATTTTCTGACCTCCATGGTTTCCGTTGAGAAATTTGTGGTCACCTGAATTGATTTTCCCTTATAAAAAATATATTGTTTATGTCTGGCTGCTTTCAAGATTTTAAATTTTTTCTTTAGTTTTTTAAAGTTTGATTTTTATGTGTCCTGGTGTAGATCTGAATGTATTTGGTTTTCCAAGTCATGTGTTTATTTTTTGGGGGCTTCGAGGACATCGTCTGGCAATATTCTCAGAGAATGACCTTTTCTCCTCAAAATCAGCCAGTGAATTTATTTGGTTTTTATTTCCCTTGAGTACCACCCACAAGCCTTATCCAGCAGCTTCTAATTTTCTCCACTCATGCTTACAAAAATCCTCTACTGCAATAAAAAGTGTAGCTGGAATACTTTTATGAGTGTGATGAGAAGTGATGTCCTCGTCACAGGAGGCACCGTTCTCTGGCACACCCACCGGGACTCAGCTCGGCTTCCCAGCTGAACCATCAGAGCTGGAGCCATTAGAGCCAGGGGCTGTGGACCGCAGATGGTTATAGGAAAAGAAATTAAAAGTTTCCTAACCATGGGACCGACACCATGGTGGGCACAAATCATCCTCTCTCTAATCCTTTAGCAACCTGCTAAGCCCAGGGTCATAAATTCCCATTTTTTCAGATGAGGAAAATGATGTTCAAAGATGCTGATAGCAACTGGCTAATAGCCACACAGCTGTTAAGTGCCAGAGCCAGTGTAAATGTGCCAATAAATTTAAGAAATTATTTTAGGCAGCATGGCTTACCTGTAGTAAAGTACACTAATCTTAAGTGTCACAGAGAATGTTTATATGTGTGTTCACACATAAGACCACTTAGTCAACATACAGAACACTGTATTAATAATCACTCCAGATGGCTTGCTGGGTCCCCTCCCATTCAATAAGCCCTCCTACCCCCAGGGGCCATCACCATCATAGGTCAGTGCGACCATTTCAGAAGTCTACACGAATGGAATCATACAGTACGTGCCACCTGCATCTGTCTTCTTTGGCTCAGCATCACATGGTGTTCATCCATGGTGCTGCGTGTATCAATAGTTTCTTCTTTTTCATCGCTGTATAGTATTTTATCATATGACTACATCACATTTATATTCATTCTCTGCTGATAGACTTTGGGGTGGTTTCTAGTTTGGAAGCATTACCAAGAAAGCTGCTGTATCTTTGCGCCTGAGTTTTCTGGACATACACACTCTCACAAAGTCAACGGACACACCCCAATTCCATCATGTGGCAGGAAGCTGCCGTTTTGTTCTGTTTGTTCGCTTTTGCTATAGAAATTATGCTTCCCTTATTTTTAGCCATAGGTGATTTAGGAAGGAAGAATCTTACTGACTTAAATAGGAAGAGGTCTGAGTAAATTTGTAAAGTTCTCTCCAAGCAGTTTTTAATTCTGTTAGGTAGTTAGAATAGGGATAAGGAATCCAAAATGACAGTGGCTAAAAGACAAGGAAGGGAAAAGCCCGTGAAAATAGAACAGAGGAAGGTCAAAGGAAGGTCCGAGGACCGGATTGAGGACTTCAGGTAGAACAGCACTCCTGACTAAGCCCAATTTGCATAGGGCAGGTCCTGGGGGAAGAAAAAAACATATAAAAAGAGGAGCCAAAGGGCTCTCTCTCTCTCTTTTTTTTTTTTAAATTTTATTTTATTTTTAAACTTTACATCTCTCCCCCCAACCCCGCACACTGAGGCACTCTTCTCTTCGTGTCTTTGGATTGACGTGCCCTCACGCCTCAAAGATGGATTTTCCTGCTATCTTCTAAATAAAATCGAGCTGTAACACTGATTTGTCTAAGAGCTATAACATGGTCCGTTCGAGACCTGAGAGGTATAACACGGTCTGTCCAAGACCCAAGAGCTGTGACACGCTGAGGGCTTTAATGTCCATCGCTCCAAATCTTCACTGTGACGAGACAAAGAACCGAGCAGCATACACTCGCCTGACAATTCCTTCCCGTTGAAACCTTGGAAGTGAGGTGAGAGGGGATCAGTTTTACCTCTTCAGGAAACACATACACCCTCATACCTCCGCACACTTTTCGTCATTTCACACTCTGTTGCTTTACACATTCACATTCCCAGCATCAACCACCAGCTACCCTCATTGACCTAAATAACGCGCTTCCTGCCTCAGCCATACCCGTTCTGCTGTCCCCAAAGGCACTGTTTCATGACCCTTCAGCGCTTTACCCTTCCTCTCTGCCAAATTCCATCCTTCCTTCAAATCCCTGCTTAAATGAAGCCTTCCCTTTTCTCTCTGGCAAGCTAACAGAATTGTAAATTGATGGGGACATAAATTCTAAATAAATAAACCTACTGTCCACACACTTTATTTTTATGAGAATATACAACAAATTTTGTTTTGTCCTGAAGGCAATTTTTAAACATACAGGACACAATTTAATACACAGGACATTTTTAAAAGATGAGAAGCAAATTACTTCTATTTGATAATGACCTAATGACCGTGACATAGGCTACCTACTGAATGGTGTAGTCTTTTCCCCAAAGTTAAGAAATAAAAGCTTAATTGATTAGAAGCAATACAAAAATGTTAGTGCTTTATGATTGTAACTAAAAGGCACAGCCGACAAAGATTTCTTGAAGGTATTCAGTTTATTTAGAATTCGTTACACTTCCTCAGTGTACAAGGCCATTCCTAGATGTCTCTTGAAGAATCTCAACTTAGAGGTTAAGCAAATCACCTGAAGGACACAGAGTCCCAGAAAATGCAGCTGTCTTTATGGGATTTAATTCTGATGAGGCTCTGGAAGCTGCTTGATTGGGGAATTGGGGGATGCTGCCCCCAGAACAATTCTTTAGGGAAAAAAAAAAAAAATGAAATCCTCTTTTCTTAATTATCTCACATCCTCACTTCTACGGGTGTAAACTATAAACCTCTCCAGTTCTTTCCTTACCAATGAATTCCTAAATACTCCCCTGACAGGGCTGCCTTTGAATTACAGAGACCATAATATTCTCTGATGCTTTTACAGTGATTCCGAGAGCAATTCACACCTCAGGCAGGATTCCTAAGAATCCTTATGACAGTACAGCTTACACATTCCAGGGTGAAGCAGCCCATTTATATAGTAAATGCGTTGGCCCTCCCATCAGGCGAGGCTGAATTAGTTTGCCTTCCTTAGGCCACTTGTTCCTGCTCTCAAATGAGAACTCAAGAAATTTAGCAGCAGTCGCTTTTCGTCTTGATTTTAAGAGCTGTTTGTAGTCTTCAGAAATGAATACAGCATCATCTTCTGTATTGGTTCCTGCTAAACTTAACTGTCTTCATACTGAATACTGCTTTGTCCAAATTTTAGGGCTTAGTTTTCTAGGATCTTTCGAAGAATCTACATTTTGTAAGGTTTTTATAAAGTGAAACAGATGTTCTTCACTCTCTATCCCTCTCTTATGCTGCGGTATCAAACCCTTCTTTTCATTTCTTAAATTGATTTTCTGTGGACTGTTCTGAGGGAACTTCAAATTTTTAACCACTAGGCTTATCCTGGGCTTTCCAGGTAGCTGAGTGTTAAAGAATCCATCTGCCAATGCAGGAGATACAGGAGTAGGTGGGGAAGATAGATCCCTGGGTAGGGAAGATCCCCTGAAAGAGGAAATGGCGACCCGCTCCAGTATTCTTGTCTGAAAAATCCTATGGACAGAGAATGGGCCACAGTCTATGGGGCTGTAAAGAGTCAGACACGACTGAATGAGCATGCAGGCTTATCCGAGGCTTGTGTATGTACTGTATGCATATCTGTGCTTTATAAATAAAAAGAGCAAGATTCCCTCTTCCCTCTTGGTTGGGGGGACATAGTCCTGTCAAGAATGCATATCCTGGAGTCAAAGATTTGGTTCTGGATCTTGCTCCCACCCCTATTGGAACAGTAAGATGCCTTGGTAAGCTCAGCATCTACAATTTTAACAGGAGGTGCTATTCACCTCCCAGGACCATAAAGGGGAGAGTGCTGGCATCTAATTAACGTTCTTTTCTGGAAATCCACTCTCTACTGCCTGCAGCCTAGATTCAGCCTTACCTTGCCCAAGCTTTCCGGTCTGCCCACTGCTCCCCCTTTCCTTTGTCCAGCCTGCCTTTGCTTCCTTGTCCTCCCCTGCCAATCTCCTACCCCATGAAAACCCAGCTCAGGCAACCCTTCCTTTGTGATACCTGTCCTGCTGTTACTCTAAACACAGTGCCCTCTCCAACCCTGCCAAAGACCTCACGGCCTCCAGCAGAGCACTGTCCACTCATAGCTGCTCATGTAGTACTGAGATCTGTGTGACTCTTTAACCTTGGCCATTAACACAGGCCTGGGTGCTTGCTGATGGAAAGAGCCAGTGCCTCTGCTTGCTCATCAGAGAAATTTCAGAAAGATAAAAATTTTTGGCTAAGATTCAGCACTTTCACTGCCCTATCATGGCCTGGGTTCAATCCCTGGTCAAGGAACTTGAGATCCTGCAAGCTGCAGTCAAAAACAAAGAAAGAAAGAAAGAAAAAAAAAAATGCCAAAAGATCAAAATTTCAGGCTGGCCTCTTCCCCATAATGACTGTCCTGCAACTTATGCAAGGAGGCTTCAGGAAGAAAAGAAAAAAGGGACGTTACAAACAAAAGGCATACCAAGAACTTGTACCAAAAAATTATACGACAAACATTAAAAGTGGACATGTGAACAAACAGTTCTCCAGAAAATCAGTGACGGATGGTAAAGAGTTGATTGCTTTAGCACAGGCCTCCTGTGTGGGCTGAACCCAGTAAGCATTTATGGAGGAAATAAATGAAAAATACTTCATTTACCGTGAGATGTGTCTGTGTACATTTCCAGGAACAAGGAGACGCTCTCTTACATAACCAGGTAAAATGATCAATTTCAGGAAATTTAAAATGAACTCAGTACTATTCTGGAGAAGGCGATGGCACCCCACTCCAGTACTCTTGCCTGGAAAATCCCATGGACAGAGGAGCCTGGTAGGCTGCAGTCCATGGGGTCGCTAAGAGTCGGACACGACTGAGCGACTTCACTTCCACTTTTCACTTTCCTGCACTGGAGAAGGAAATGGCAACCCACTCCAGTGTTCTTGCCTGGAGAATCCCAGGGACGGGGGAGCCTGGTGGGCTGCCGTCTCTGGGGTCGCACAGAGTCGGACACGACTGAAGCGACTTAGCAGCAGCAGCAGCAGGACTATTCTACCCTTATCCATTATCAACTGTCCCAGTGTCCTCTACAGCCACGTTCCTCATCTCAAGAGTCGACCAAGGGTTAGGCATGCCACTTGGTTATCATTTCTTGTTAGTCTTTAAACATTTCCTCAGTTTCTTTTTTCTTTCATGACATCAACATTTTGAAGACTTCAGGCCAGTTATTTTGCATAATACCGCTCGGTGTGCCTTTTGCGTTTCCTCAAGACGAGATTTATTCTGAAATCTGGAAGGGTAGACTGTCTCTCACAGTACATGAATGGAACTTAATCACCAACACGCCTCAATTTTTTTTTTCCTTTAATTTTTTTCAGTCTAGTCAAGAGCTGTGTCAATTGTACAACATTTTCACTGAACAGCCCTGGCTAAGATGGGATTTTCCAAGTACACAGTAACTTTCTTTGGCTTGCTGCATCATAGCGTGTGATGGCAGTGCAAGAGCTCCCTATTCAGAATGAGCTACACGACATTGGCACACGGTGCTGCTAACATAAACACTTCCACCGCATCCAGGCTCCTATGTCACAAATACTCCACAGAGCGTACGTGCCGGATAAATGCTCTCCATTTAAAAAAGCGAAGTACTTCTTTCACTAAGAAACCACCGCATATATAATTTTTAATAGAAGAATTTACCCATGCTAATCCACATGATTTTAAATGTCTCATCATACTCTGTCAAGTAGAATGCATCCTAATTTACTTCTTCTGTTCTATTGTTGGACATGTAGATTATTAGTGATCCAGGACGTCTCATTTTTCACTGAAAAATTTTTTGTATTAAAAATATTCCATTGCCTCTTTAGGTAAAGGTTTTAGAAATTACAGGGTAAAAGGACTTGAACATGCTAATGGCTCTTGCTATATGTTGGTAAAAGGTTATGCCCATTTTGACTTCACCAGCAATGGATGAGAGTGCCTTTTTCAATCTACCCTTGTCAACACTGAGGAGAATGCGGAAAAACAAACACTAATTTAATAAGAAAAAAAGCTACTTGAAGTATAAATGTCTATTCCCTTGCTTTCTAGTGAGGTTCAACATTTCTCCATATAATTGTTAGCCTGCGAATGTCCTTATCTCATAGTGGTAATTTTTTAATATCTTATCTCCTGTAGGGATGTTGCAAGCCCATTGGGATATCTCTAAAACATACTGTGGATTTTATACTAAAAGGGCAGCATGCTAATTTATGAATCATGTGGATTGTGTGAACATCAAACATTAAATGATCAGATAGAAGTTAAGGGTATTCGACAGAAGGTGAAAAGAAATGAAGGCTTAAGTTGTCTCAGAAAAACCAAAGCCAATGCCACACGGGTAATAAGGACATAAGTTTTGATTTCAGTTCCAACGGTAATTTTTCTCTCTCATTCTCTGAAAACAATCTCCCCAGTTGGTCTGCATTAAAGGTAATAGCACAAAACAACAAAATCAGAGAGAGCATTTTTTATAATGAAGTAAAGAACTAAGAGGCCAACTTGTTTCCAAGGAAAGTAGGAATGAGATTCCTGAATCAATTCGACACCAAATGATAACGGCTGTCCTGTGTTTCTGGGCTCACGCAGAAAGTTTGGTTTCCCTGCAGAGGAACCACTATATGTCCTTATTTACAATGTTTGACTGCATCTCTGCAGTAAATAATCAAGAAGAGAAATTTATATATAATTAGAAACTGACAAAGAGAATGATTCCATAGTATCCTATTGTTAGGTAGTTAGAATAGGCAAAGACAAACAAACACTCCTGGCTAACCCAATTTACATAGGGCAGGCCCAGGGGGGAAAAACATATAAAAAGAGGAGTCAAAGGGCTCTCTCTCCCTCTCCCTGTCCGGCCCCCACCTCTGCACGCTGGGGCGCTCTTCTCTTTGAGTCTTTGGGTCGACATGCCCTAATGGCACCCCACTCCAGCACTCTGGCTGGAAAATGCCATGGATGGAGGAGCCTGGTGGGCTGCAGTCCATGGGGTGGCTAAGAGTCGGACACGACTTAGCAACTTCATTTTCACTTTTCACTTTCATCCATTGGAGAAGGAAATGGCAACCCACTCCAGTGTTCTTGCCTGGAGAATCCCAGGGACGGGGGAGCCTGGTGGGCTGCCGTCTATGGGGTCGCACGTACAGAGTCGGACACGAGTGAAGCGACTTAGCAGCAGCAGCCCTCACGCCTCGAGAATGAGAATGGATTTTCCTGTTATTCTCTAAATAAAAGAGAGCTGTAACACGGAGCTGTAACACTGATTTGTCTAAGAGCTATAACACGGTCTGTCCAAGACCCGAGAGCTGTGACACGCTGAGGGCTTTAATGTCCGTCACTGCAAATCTTTGTTGTGATGAGACAGAACCGAGGAGCATACACTCGCCTGACACTATTAGCTATATAACTTGTAAAGTAAGTAATCCATCATTCATTATTATTAATGTCCCAAAGCTAAAAATTTTAAACTAACCTACATTTTAATTTGAGTCACACCTGTAGAACCACACCATAGACAGGCCCGGGGTGCTTGACACAGTCATTCATTTCTGATGCAGTCGGTTAATATTACCACACAAAGGTCTCCTCTCCACTCCTAGTGCCTTAATTTTCTGTAAGCAGGACTTTTTACTATTATAATTATTCATGGCTCCATAGTATCTCAAGAACCATATGCCTATGGTAGCTACTGGATAAACAGCTAGTAATTAAACCAATGCACCCAAAATGGGCTTAATTTACACAGGAAAGAAAAAGTATGTCATGGGCAGTGGGGAGTAAACTATGGGTCTAAAAAGTAGTCATCACCACAGCTTCACAGAGCTGCTATCCACTGTTTTATTGGGATTTCACACAATATACATACAGGTGTTTGTCAAGTAATTTGACACATACAGTGTTTTAAAATCCAATTGCTCGATTATGAATATGCTGAAAGAATGTCCCAGTAATACCCTAAGTAAATCATTTCTAAACCAAGACGTGAATTTCAGATTGCATGAGAGGCAAAGAAGCTGATGGTCAAAGTGGATGCGGCACAAAGTGACCCCAAACACCATCTCCCAGCAAGACGCTGGCTTTTGCCAGGTATTTAAAGTCTAAACAGTCCATTGTAAACGAACTGCTTTTGTTTCAAGAAACTGGGCAGGTTTTAAAAACTGTTTTTACCTGAAATTTTTCACATTTGATTCAAGTCAAATATTCCTAAATGTTTCCCATGATGAATTTGGCAGTGCATCCTGTATCAGGCTGAGGGGTTATACAGCTTGTTACTACTGATACATAAATAAACTCTTCTAGGGAAACCTTCAAAATGTAAAAGACTGTCAGCCCACAGGCCATACACACCTGAGGCACTCTGACTTCTCTATCAAACTGAGCCTTAGAAAAATTTCAAGAAGCAAAACCTGCCCCATGGATCTTGGACTTCTTTCCTGGACTGGTTCCAGTGATGGACTTGACTAATATGGAAAAATAGGAAATGAGCTCAACTTTTCCATCTTTTTTGATTTGGGACAATATTCATCCCAAGGCTTCTGGAGATATCCACACAAGACATCATCACAAGATTAACCCAGCAAAGTTCCCAACTTCTCCCTAACATCATCTTCCTTCATGCTCTGATTAAACAAGTTTGGGTGTGTTCTATCTGCATCAGACACACCAAATGTAGAAAACTCCTCGGTAACCCTCCCTTTTCTTACACAATAATGCCGACCAACCACCCACTGGTGGCCCCACTCGCTTGAAGGAAGATGGTGCCACCGGGGAGCTGAGACCCTGAGGGTGCACTCGGCCACTCACCTCGCCTGCTGGCAGACACAGCAGACCCACACCTTCTCGCGCTTCTGGTAGGAGCAGCAGCCCTTGCAGACGTTGAACTTACAGTCCCCACAGCGGCGCTTGGTGCTGATGAGGAAGGTGAAAGGCGCGCAGCAGCGCATGCAGCAGTGCTCCATGAACTTCTGGTGCTTGGAGAGGATGCTGCACTTGCTGCCTTCCGCGTCCAGCCTCTGCTTCATCTCGCTGGGAGCCAGAGGGCGGTGGGGGGAGAGGGTGAGGAGAAGAGAGACAGCACGTCAGCTCAGGGGCTCCCTCCCTAAAGCGCCCCACCCCGGCCCCCCTGTCTGCCAAGCTACCACGTAGGGTCTTCCTGTAAAACAGTACAACTCAGGAAGTCCAATGGCTTGACATATTATCCAGAGAGGAACCTTAATGGTGGATTAATTGTGTGTTCTTCTATATGTCATATTTTCTATAAGAAAGCACAAAACCTTACTACTTATATTTCAGACACCAGATTGAAATATAAGTTATTATAAAACTAAGCACATTAAAAAAGAACCCTTTAGCTTAATTAATGCCTTTTTAAAGGAGCAGAAGATCATTTATGTTAAAACATTAATCCTCACAACAGCCCTGCTGGGAATATGATAAATGCAATCCTGGCCCTCAATATCCCTGGAAACAAGCACCGAGGATTTTAAAAGCTTTCAAATCAATGTAAGTCAATAAAGATTCTCTGGGTGATGGGTTAATCCTGAACACTGGTGACTTGAGAGCTGGATAAAAGTTAACTCCCTTTTCCCAAAGAGCTCATGGGTATTCTGGGCACACAACTGGTTATATTAATGCAAAACTGCACGCACTGTTTTCTTTATACTCTGAGAAGCAAAGGAGAAACCCTGAGAGATAAGGAATCCCCCAAACACACTGAGATACGCAGGATAAAACTGACCGGAAGTAACAAAGTTATTCTGACCTGAAAGGTTTTGATTTTTTTTTTTTTTTCTGTTCAAAGATGGACACCCACAGGCAGGAACAGAAAATAATTATATTTTTCCATATCCATTTTGTGATTACACAGTTCATCCCTGATGAATCTATAATGTACGTGCATCATGCTAAGTTGCTTCAGTCATGTCCGACTCTTTTGCAACCCCACAGAATATAGCCCTTCAAGCTCCTCTGTCTATAGGATTCTCCAGGCAAGAATACTGGAGTGGATTGCCATTTCCTCGTCCAGGGGATATTCCTGACCCAGGGATCAAACCCATGTCTCTTACATCTCCTGCATTGGCAGGCAGGTTCTCTATTACTAGCGCCTCCTGAAATATGATGTATGTAGCTAATATTTTCCTTCATTTTGCAATTGTTTTTTCAACTTTTCATACGGTGTGTCTCATCATTTAGAAGTGTTTATTTTTTCTGTAATTAAATCTGTCAGTCTTTTCTTCTATGGCTTCTAAATTTTACATCTTGCTTATTACTTCTCCCACCCTCTACCAACCACTTATCTACTTTCTATTTCTACAAATTTGCCTATTCTGGCTATTTAATATAAATGGAATCATACCATATATGTTCAAAGTTCATCCATGTTATAGTGTGTATCAGAATTTCATTCCTTTTTTTACTGTCAAGTAATATTCTATTTACAGATATACCATATTTTACTTTTCTATTCATCGACTAATAGATATTGGGGTTGTTTCTACTTTTTGGCTATTTTGAATAATGTTGCTATCAATATTCATGGGCAAGTTTTTGTGTGGACATATATTTTCAACCCCAGGAGTAGAATTACTGGGTCAAAATGTTAAATGATTAAACTTTCAAGAAACTACCAGACAGTTTGGTCGTTCGGCTACTCCTCCTTATAGCCTCCTGGCAACCCATGAGGGTTCTGATTTTTCTGCATCCTCATCAATACTTATTACTGTCTGCCTTTTTTATGACAGCCATCCGAGGAGGTTTGAAGTGGTATCTGATTGTGCTTCTCATTTGTATTTCCCCAATGAGGAATAATATTAAGCATCTTTTCATGTACTTACTGGCCACTTGCACATATTCTTCGGAGAAAAGTCTATTCAAATCTTTCACCCATTTTCAAATTAGAATATTTGTCTTTTTCATTGTTGTGTTATAAGAGTTCTTTATATATCCTGGATACAAGTCCCTTATCAGATATATGATTTGCAAGTATTTTCCCTTTATTATATTAAACTGTAGATTTCATTAGGATTTTCAGGTGTTTTTAGTACAAAGAAGGGCTGGGCTAGCTCATCACAGCCTGGTACTAGAATTGGAAATCTATGTATGGTTTTATAATCTAATTTTTCACTTAACAACAAAACACCATAAACATCTTTCCATGAAAATTCAAAGAGTATTTACAGCTTTAGCTTTCAGGTGCCCTGGGCTGGCTTCCACAGCTGCCAGTACACGCACAGGCTGACTACTCTGCATTGCGGTGTCCAATACCCATTTGTAGCTTGAGCATTGGAAGGGGAGAGAGACTATATCAGGCCTGCTGATAATTCTACAGGGTAAAATATGATATATGTATACTTGGCTGAATGGGGGCTTCCCAGGTGGCAATGCAGGAGATGCAGGAGACCTCAGTTCAAGCCCTGAGATGGAAAGATCCCCTGGAGGAGGGCATGGCAACCCAGTCCAATAGTCTTGTCTGGAAAATCCCAAGAACAGAGGAGCCTGGTGGGCTACAGTCCATGGGGTCATAAAAGAGTCGGACACGACTGAAGCGACTTAGCATGCATAGTTGGCTGAGTAAAATATTTATAGGGAAACAGGACAGAAGGTTTTTCCTTAAGGCATGATGATGTTGTTATCCAGTCCCTCAGATTTAAAACAGAAGATGAGCTAAGTTATCAACACTCTGACCTCTGTAAACAATATAAGAACAGCCTCAGCAACTGACTTTCTTCTATTGACATTTCAAAGACACTAAATTAAATGCGATAAAACATCCAGGAAAGAAAGTCTTGGGGATCAAAAAAAAAAAAAATAAGGAAAAAATTCTGTAAACTCAACGCACAAGATCACTTGAGCTTTATGAGTTTTGATTCCTGATATACAAAACACCGATGGCATTTAAAAAAAATCACTGAGTCTAATAATAAAATTTACCAACTCCTCTAAAGTTTGTCCCAAGCAAATCGAGGATTTTTAATCACAGACTTGAAGGAGGAAATAAGAATGTCCTTCTTCTGGATCATCTCTCCCTTCTCAGATTCTACTACCTTAGAGGACCTCCTGGCAGAAGTCCTTAAAGAGAATTGTATAGGATAACCTATAGTGACTGACTGCAGGATCAACCAAGAATCACAAGACCAGGTACCTGCACCGAAATGTCCTGGGAGGGAGCAGGCCCCCAAATGGTCAGCCATGCGGGAAACAGTGATGGGTTTCGTCACAGGCGAGGGTGCAGAGCTGAGCTCAGTTACTACCAAAGACCCTTCCAGCATTTCTGAGCCTCTACCTTCTGAGCGGCAATACTAATTCCTACTTCATGGAGTTGCCAGATATTTCAAATGAGCAAAGCGGCAATAAGCAAATAGTGCTTATTCATTTGGATCAGCAAGAAATCCGGTAGTCTCAGTGCACGTAACATTTGCTCACACTTGCTTCTGTGTGAAGAAGGCTTTGTGATAGTGTCTGGGCTGGAAGACTCACACTTGCTTCTGTGTGAAGAAGGCTTTGTGATAGTATCTGGGCTGGAAGGCTCACACTTGCTTCTGTGTGAAGAAGGCTTTGTGATAGTATCTGGGCTGGAAGGCTCACTGTGTACTTGTTGCTTGAGCACTGAGTATGGGTGTGAAGTAGTATCTTAACTGTGGTTTCAGGGTTTTTTGTTTTACTTTTTAGCATCTGAGATCTTAGTTCCCCAACTAGGAATCAAACCCACACCCCCTGCAGTGAAAATGTGGAGTCTTAACCACAGGACTGCCAGGGAAGACCCTAGCCTCTTCTTAATACATCACTCTGTGATGGATATATGAAAAGCTATCAACACTTCATGGTTTCTGGGTCCACCGCCATGCCAATTCTGATTCTCAGCACAATCTGAGACTGCATGCAGGCTCAGTGGGGCTAGAGTGTCATAACTCAGCAGCATCTAGCGTGGGCATAGCAGGGAGAAGTGATGGCATATATGTCACTTGTTTGCTATCAGAAAGACAGTAATTCTAGCCCATAGCTACAACTCTCCATGTTACAGGCACTATTATCTAGATTGCCAACTATTCACTCAACTCACACTCACTGAGTAGCTATAATACTATTTTAGTGCATGTGCATGCCAAGTCGCTTCAGGTGTTTCCGACTCTTTGTGACCCTGTGGACTGTAGCCCGCCAGGCTCCTCTGTCCATGGGATTCTCCAGGTGGGAATACTGGAGTGGGTTGCCATGCCCTTATCCAGGGGATCTTCCCGACCCAGGGATTGGACCTGCATCTCCTGTGTCTCCTACATTGCAAGCAGACTCCTTATGGCACAGCCACCAGGGAAGCCCATAGTACTGTTCTAGGCACTAGGGATAAAAAGACATAGGTCCCTCCCCTTCATGAAACATGTATTAAAGTAGGGATTCAAATGATTAAAAACTAAAGAAACTATACAACAATTATAAGTTGTAAGACATTCAATAACAGAACAGGCAGGACTGAGGACGACATGGCAGCCTACTTTAGACTGTGTGCTGACAGAAGTCCTCTCTGGGGAGGTGACATTTTAGTTGAGAAGGGGCTAATCCAAGAGAAAAAAAAAACAGCAGAGGAAAGAGCTTAATGTTGGAGAAAGGGGAGGGAAGATAAGACACAGCCCCTGGAAAAGTGTCTGGATTTTATCCTACGTGCAGTGGGAGGTTAATGAGGCTAGTGAGCAGGAACAGAGCAGAATCCACTCTTCATTGTAATAGCAGCTGCTGTTACCTTAAGGTGGACTTCTTGACAGCCATGTGAGGAAACCTCGCATGAGGGCTGAGCAGTCATCTAGGTAGATGGGTGAGGTCTGGGCCAGGATAGGAGACAGAGAGGGGTGGACAGATGCATGGCACACCTGCTGAAGGATCTGATACAGAGGTGGAGGGAAAGGATGAACCAGGAGCCAGTCTCAGGTTCCCAGCTTTTGCAGCAAGTGAAGCCAGTTATGGATCAAGGGGAGATGACGATGATGGAAGCATGTTTTAGTGAAAACTGTGAGGCATTTAAAGGGATTTGCCACGTGGACAACTGATAGGTATTTGTGCATCTCAGAGGACAGATCTGGGCCAGCTGTGTTCTTCACACACATCTCCATAAATACGGGAATGGATGAGCCACCCTAGGGGAGACAGGGCATCAAGCGGAAAACAAGAGGGCCTAGAAACAAGTCACGGATACCCCAAATGTTTACATTCAGGCTGAAACATTGACAAGGTGAAGCCAGACAAAGAGACTGAGAAAGACACCAAAGGAAGACGTTTCAGAGAGGGAATGGCTGACTGTGTCTACCGTGAGGGTGGAGGAGGGTCCACTGGATCTGGCAACACGGAGGTCAAGGGCGGCCCCGACAAAAGCAATTTCACTGCGGTGGCGGGGTGGTGTGTGGGGGTAGGGCAGGAGTCACTGTCATGGGCTGCAGAGTGAACAGGAGGTGAAGCAGTGAATCAATCACTGAATACCTCTGCCAGTAATGTCATAAATGCTTTTAAGAGCCAGGCTCCAGAGGGTGAGCCCAATTGATAGGATAATAACAGTCATGGTCATTTAAAAGTATGTTTTGCTTTTAATATGTCATGGGTAATCTCCCTCTCACTGTGTAATTTCAGGCAGAATCATTCTGCTGCCCCCTGATGGTGTTATCAAAATTCATTCAAGGTTAATAGAGTTCAGCATATCACAGTACGGAAAATAAACACTTAAAGATTCCCTCTGGATGGTAGAGTTAATAGACACACACCAGGTACATGGTGATTACCAGCTCTGCAAGGAAGCAGACCATTTTAAACCAGAACTTTCGATGGTCCCTTTAGCCCCATAAACCAGAGCATCAGGTTTCATATAAGCATTGTCTGTAAGGAATTGTGGGAGCCCCATCAACCTGAATTTCTGCAGGCAGCTTAGTAAACGGTGGCTGTTGGGGGTGCTGAGGTATGTTGACTCTTCTCCTAATGGCTACAAGTTACTCAGCTCTTCTAAACCTATTTCTTTCTTTCTTCTTTGTCAAAGAAGGATAGCAGCAGTATCCTGAAATGTCTGTTGCAGAAGTTAATGAGAAAAATGTAACTGAGTAGACCAGTAGGTGCCTAAAAAATCAAAGCGACTCCACAGAAGTCTGATGTTATTTCAGTTCAAACCCGCTAAGCTTCTGCCCCACAGCAGGTGCTTAGAAAAGGCTCCCACTTCCCCACTGGATCTTCTGGAATATTTGATGTTTTAAAAAAATATATTTATTTATTTGGTTGCACCTGGTTTTAGTTGCAGCACTCAGGCTCTTTCTTTCTTTCTTTAACTGTAGCATCCAGTATCTTTAGTTGTGGCATGTAGGATCTACTTCCCTGACCAGGGATCGAACCCAGCCTCCTGCATTTGGAAGGGCAGAGTCTTAGCCAGTGGACCACAGGGAAGTCCCATCTTCAGGAATATTTGACTAAAGGTCATTTGTCAGAAATCAGCTAGCCCATACCACGTCAGGAAACTAGATGATTTGATTGAAAGTATGGTTTAGACAAAAATTAATGTCTCCAGTCATTTTTTAAAAGAACTAGTGATTTTTAATTTTTTTTTTTTGGTCTCCCAAGGTGGTGAGGGTTGGGATGGTTAAAACCTTCCTGTATCTTGACACATTTTTGCTGGTTACCGTCACCATATAAAAAAAATAATGATATTGAAAAATGTGGGGTTACTGAAGAGAGTCATAGTTTATATTTAACATCTTTAGCCTATAATCTATGAAGGGATTTACCATCACAGTTCAGAAAAAAATGTTGTAAAATGAATGCACATTTATATAAACCATCTCTGTGGAATCCATGAACGTAAGTAAAAAGAATGGAAACAGACAGTAAGCTCTATGTTTCATAAAATGAGGGAATTCCCACATCCCCCCAGTTTCAAAATAGACTATGGAAGTCGCTTACTGACTTTCATTTGCAATCTGGAGGGAAGATGGTGAAATCAGACACACATCTGTCCTGACCTTGAGCAGACAGAGTTATTGAAAAACAAACGAAGGCACCCTGGGGGCATTATAATTCTTTTCTCGAAAAGAAGAATGGCCAGGTCACCAGAGAAGCTGAGACCTTCACGCTCTGGACTCACATCAATATCACAGTATATTAGAGTTTCATTACAAACCCAGGCTGGCTGGGAGCATGTGAAAAAGGAAAACCAAAGGGCATCTAGCTTGCAAGAGGGGTCACACCTCCATGGTGGTAGGCTTGTCAGATCAGATGGGCAATGTCTGGGAGAAACATCCCCACCTGAAGCTGCTTACTGACCCAGCTCACTTACATTCCAGGATCGTCCCCTCACCTCCAAACAGCCCCAGCTGTGTCTGCCTTCCTAAACCTCATGATGGCTTGGGGCAGGACCCTCCTGGGTCTTCACAGAGCCAGTTTTTCACTCATTATCTTCACAGCTCAGGAAAGTAGGGAGGGCAATCATACTTTCCACCTCCTCCTTAATAGCTATGAATGACTTCTCTCTTTTTCTTCTCAGGAAGAATGGAGGTGCAGGGGCTGCAAATCAGGGAGGCGGAGAGAGACTGTTCTAGATATTAATAAAAAAATAAATAATAGAAAATAAAGCAACCTCTCCTTTCCACCAAACTTGCCTCTTTATTGGCTTTACAGCCACCTGGGCCCACTTTCACTAAGAGTTTGGCTCCCAACGTGAGGCCACGCTCTCGTGATATCTGGCTCCCGCGAGTTTTCCTTAGTAGAGCTGCTGCCATCACGATGCCCTGGGGCAGCCGTGAGAAGCCCCTTGCTCGTGGTTCACTGACCCCAGGAGAAGGATTTAGGGGGGCATTCCTAGCAGCGGCTGAAACCGATTCAGGGATTCTCCCTGTTTCTTCCATGCTGGGCACTGACTGCCAACGGCATGTGAGCTTATCCTTGGTGGAACGGAAAGATGCCTCTGGACGAGCTGACGAGCTCCAAGACCAAGTCCACCGGTGTGCTCCTGGCTAACTTCTCTTTTGAGCATGAAGTGCTATTTGGGCTTTCTGCCAGCTGGTTCCGACGTGTGTCTGATGTTGAAGCCTGTCTGTGAGCAGAGTGTCCTTTGGGTATTTCTGCCATCGGTTCTGACGTGCATTTGACGTTGAGGGTCGTTTGTGAGGACGGGCTGCTATTTGGGCATTTTGCCCTTTGGTTCTGACCTGTGTCTACCCTTGGTTTGTGACTATGAGATTCTATCTCGGTGTTTTTGTGAGTCGGTTCTGTCATATCTACTTGGAGGACCCTTTGTGTTGGGAAGTGTTTATTTGGGACTCCTTATTGGTCATTATTTTGGGGGATTTGTGATAGTCCTGTCTTCTGGTGTGTGTGTGTTCCATTTGTGTGATTGGTATTCTCGTTGCCTTTTGTAAACTGGGAAATTCAGGTTCAGTTCATTAAGAAAAGTTTACCTACACAACTATGACTAAGAAAAAGAAAGATTTAAAACAAGCAAACAAACAAAAACCATTGTGTGGCCAGCAGTATTCTTCAGACTCCAGAGAAAATTGGTTAAGATAAAAACTCTTTTGAAACTCCAAAACTGGTTCTTTTTACATATGTAGTTAGAGACAGCTAGTTTGATAAAATACGGTTTTCTGAGAGACCCGAGAGAACAAAAATCTGGCTAGGAGAAAGCTTGACGTTAACTCTTACCATGTGCTTGAGATAACAGACACAGCCCACTCTGCCCAAGACTTCAGTCTTGGGTTAATCAGTAGAACTTTGAAAGATGTTTGGGTTCATATACCCACATTTTATACGACACTGAAGAGAAATTGTGTTATGAGAAAAATGTATGTTATAGATTACGGAATATGTTCTTAAGTTTGCCAATCAGAGAATGCTGATATAACACATAGTTCAATGACTTGTCTCTTGGTTTTGTTAAGATATTTGAAAGTTTAAAAATTGTAATATGTAAAAATGATAAGGGAAGCATTTCAGTGTGTAAAGCAAGTAGGCTATGTGTTGGTGAGAGAAAGTATAAAAAAACTAAAGTATTTTTGCTGAGGAATAAAACAATAATTTTAGCTTCAGCTGGTTCTGGATGAGAAAAAAAGGGACAAATTAATATGGAGAAAGTGATAAAAGATTTATATATAAAAAAAGAAACTCTGAGAAAAGAACTTTGCACTTTAAGATAGATTGAATTTAATTAAATAAATCAATTTTGCTATTACTAAATTGATACAAGACTGAGTTTGGGTTTCTCTCTGTTAAGAGAACAAAGGTTTTCTAAATGAATGAGGATTATTTGGTGTATTAAATTATATGGAAAACATGGTCAAATGATAAACATTCTTAGGTTATATTGTATGGGTAAATATCATTAATATAAGTGTTCTAGAAGTTGTATGATGTTTCTAAAGTTTGAATATGTACAACATAGTACAATATGGTACTATGTTGTCAGTCATATTTCTAGTCACAAATTGTCTAGTGAAGTTGTCGCAGAGTGTAACTTAACCACTTACGATGTGTAGCACTGCCGGCTCTAAGTCTCCTGCTTGAAGCACGTGTACGTGTGTATGACAATCGGGTATAACTGATAAAACGTATACTATCAAACGTTTCCCCGTCAGCACACCTCTGTACTGGTGTGTTACATCTGATCAGGTTTCTCCCAATGTGAATAACTAAGTCAATACATAATAGAAACAAACAGTAAGCCTAGCACTGAGGGACATGAACAGACCCAGAGCAGGCAACTGAACCACTCTGGCAATGTTGAAAAAATATATTGATTGTCAGTGCTTTCTATGGAAAGATGTGCTATTAAAGGGGGAAAATGATGAAAGAAATTTTCACATGTTGAGGCATGGGGAAATCATCCTGGCTTATACATGATTTAATGTGACATTTAGGCTAACCAAAACAGGCTGTTTGTGGCCTATTAGAAAAACATCTATTTCTGCTTTATTGACTATGCCAAAGCTTTTGACTGTGTGGATCACAATAAACTGTGGAAAATTCTGAAAGAGGTGGGAATACCAGACCACCTGACCTGCCTCTTGAAAAACCTATATGCAGGTCAGGAAGCAACAGTTAGAACTGGACATGGAACAACAGACTGGTTCCAAATAGGAAAAGGAGTACGTCAAGGCTGTATATTGTTGCCCCGCTTATTTAACTTACATGCAGAGTACATCAGGAGAAACACTGGGCTGGAAGAAGCACAAGCTGGAATCAAGATCTGGGAGAAATATCAGTAACCTCAGATGTGCAGATGACACCACCCTTATGGCAGAAAGTGAAGAGGAACTAAAAAGCCTCTTGATGAAGGTGAAAGAGGAGAGTGAAAAAGTTGGCTTAAAGCTCAACATTCAGAAAACTAAGATCACCGCATCTGGTCCCGTCACTTCATGGCAAATAGATGGGGAAACAGTGTCAGACTTTATTTTTGGGGGCTCCAAAATCACTGCAGATGGTGACTGCAGCCATGGAATTAAAAGATGCTTACTCCTTGGAAGGAAAGTTATGACCAACCTAGACAGCATATTCAAAAGCAGAGACATTACTTTGCCAACAAAGGTCCATCTAGTCAAGGCTATGGTTTTTCCAGTGGTCATGTATGGATGTGAGAGTTGGACTGTGAAGAAAGCTGAGTGCTGAAGAACTGATGTTTTTGAACTGTGGTGTTGGAGAAGACTCTTGAGAGTCCCTTGGACTGCAAGAAGATCCAACCAGTCCATTCTAAAGGAGATCAGTCCTGGGTGTTCATTGGAAGGACTAATGCTGAAGCTGAAACTCCAATACTTTGGCCACCTCATGCGAAGAGTTGACTCATTGGAAAAGACTCTGATGCTGGGAGGGATTGGGGGCAGGAGAAGAAGGGGATGACAGAGGATGAGATGGCTGGATGGCATCATCGACTCGATGGACATGAGTTTGAGTGATGGACAGGGAGTTGGTGATGGACAGGGAGGCCTGGTGTGCTGTGAGTCATGGGGTCGCAAAGAGTCAGACACGACTGAGTGACTGAACTGAACTGAAACATAAATTGTTTATCTGCTTTAACCATTTTGGGGGAAATAACACATTCAGAGAATAATCCAAAACTGCATCTTGATTATTATCCTCATTGTAATATGTCTACTAATTTTCACATGTTTGTCCAGGTACTATGACAAAGTAATCACAGAGAGAGGTGTTTTCATAATACAAAATACTGATGCTAAGCTTGAAACTCAAGATTATTTCCAACTCTGTGTCCATTCCCCAAATTATGCAGGACTATGCCCCACTTTGGCAGGAAGGATCCATAGCAGTTTTTGCCCTATTCCCTCAAAGATTTGGGGAAAACTTGGAACAGTCATGGAACTAACACCAAGTTCCTGTAAAAAGTTTATGATTAACCTCTCTATCCAACACTTTATTCCCTTTCTGGTTCTGCACCTGTCCCTCCTCAAGACTGAGGAGTATCAAAGAAAGGGTGGGTTTGAAATGGAGTGGGACCCTATGGTCCTTCCCCTCCATGTTCTCCACTTGCCTTTTGTCTATGGAAAAACTTAAGCCAAAGAATAAGTTTAATCAGAGAAGTGAGAAAATGCAAAGCCAAAGCAAAGCAGTCAAGATTCAATAATAACAGTCTAGTCATTAAGCAAAGTTAGGAACCTTTAGTTCCTTCTCAAAGGCTATAGATAATAGTCTAAGTCATATCCTTGGAGCTGTACTGTGAATATTGAAACCCCCACCAGGTGGAAGAAGTTAAGTACATGATGGCCAGACTGTAGCCATGACATAAGCTGCCACCGAGTCTGCACCCTGGCCCAACCCCCCCGCCGATCCGTTTGCTGGCCTCCAAAAGAAAGCAAACTTCCCTTTCCAACAACTTTGCCTCTTTATTGGCTTTTGAGTGGTAAGTTGTTGAATTCCACTTTTGGTAACAGTATGTACTATATTTTAATATTTTGAAGCCATTGGTAGGTTAACCTGACCTATCCAGGCTCACTGACCATTGTGTGCTGGGCAGATTGACAAGATAGCTGTGCCTGCTGTTTACACTGGACAGAGGAGCGTAACTGAAGTGAGACAACCTGGAAATAGGGTGACCATGTAGAAGTGCTAATCCATGTGCCTCCAGATCTCATCATATTATGAACTATGTATGAGAAAATATATACAAAGTAAATAGGCTGTTAACATCATTACTAGACCACATCTGTAAGTCCTGATTTCAGGTAGTTTCACTCATTAATATGGCTTCATTTCATTAACTCATGGGCTTCATAAGTAAATATTTATACATCTGAATGTGAAGTAAGTTTATGGAAATAAAAAACCGCTTTTATATCTTTACATATTAGGAACTAGCCTGAGGTTTTATTTTTCAGATGGTTCCCTTTACTTAGATTTTAAGTCACTGCATGAGGATGCCTTAAGGCTGTAGCTTTTGAGATTTCTCATTTTATGTATTTAATTGTTTTTTTGCCTAAAAGCGCTTCTAACATTGGAGTGGGGATTGTTTATCTTCCCCATGCCCCAGAATTTCTACTTTCTCGCTTTTAGTTCTGTCAGTAAAGGTTGGTTCATTAAACAAAAAAGGGAGAGCACTCTGGACAGAAACTGCAGCTGCCTTCAGCTGCTGCAGCGCTTTGCCTCCCTTGAGCGTAATCACAGGCAGGTGTCTGGGCATGCACGGCGGGAGTGACACTGTCACTGCAAGGAGCGGGGGTGGCGGGGGGTAAGCTCACGGCCTGGCTATAATCTTGGGGCTACATTAAGGTCAGACATGTTAATTTTCTCCCATTCTCAGCAGTCTAAGACACTGAACCCAGGAAAAAAAAAAAAAAAACCTAAACCATGATTGATGGCAAGCATGGGCATTGCAGAGAACGAGGGACAGAAGGAGGAAAGGGAAGACAACCACTCAGTCTTCTGTCCTTCACTGACAGAACACTGACTTTGAGCTGAGCCACTGCCTCCTAGAATCAAGACCGGGCTTCCCAGCACCCCTGGCAGCTGCATGGGGCTGTGTGACTAAGTTCTGGCCCGTGAGATAAAAGTGGAAGGACGTGCGGTACACAAGGCACTTAGAGGGACCTCACTCAGCCAGGAGGGGGTCTCTCTGGTTTTCTGCGATTCCTCCCCATCTCACTCTAAGTTCATGACAGCACAAGCTCTAGCCACCAACTCCATCTGTGATTTGACCTTGGGAACCTGTGTGGATCAAAAACAAAGGCTCTTGGGTCCTCATGATGTGGAGGAGCCACCACACTAGTTCTGAACCCACTGTTGCATTTCTTCTATGTGAGAAAGAAACACCCTGTTTCATCACTGTGTATCTATTGGTCTTTTGGGTTTTTCCCTTATAGACAGATTGACCTGACTGTGAGAAAGGAGGGCAGGGCCAGGTGTCAAGCAGAGTGAGGGCCAAAACGGGGAGGGGAGGCTGAGTGATGAGGCTGAGAGCAGCAGGACTCTGGGCGCGTCGGGATGAAAAGGAAAGCGGGATGACGCAAGTCTATAGTGAAGACCACGTATCGCCACAGTGGTGGCAGGCCCAGGGGAAGGATGTCAGCTTGAAGTCACCCCACTGGGCTGGGGGCCCAAGACAAAGCACAGTGTTGTATGTA
Organism: Bos indicus; assembly: GCF_029378745.1. Classification (NCBI taxonomy): domain Eukaryota; kingdom Metazoa; phylum Chordata; class Mammalia; order Artiodactyla; family Bovidae; genus Bos; species Bos indicus. Next base: position 12,918,963 of record NC_091781.1, on the reverse strand, counting down.
GAAACAGGCCAAACCCACCACCGCGTGGGGCTGGATGTGAGGATGGTCTAAAAGTGACCCAGACAGATGGGCAGCTTTGTTTTCAAGAGCCTCTGATACCTCCTAGCTCACCGTTCACAAGGGGTTGCTCTGTCCTCCTCCTGGAACCAGAGGGAAGCATGGTGGCCTGTCCATCAGGAGCATCACTTCATGGGCCTCTGGGGTCTGTCACTGGTCACTGCTACTTGTCACCTCTCTGACTCGCTCCTTCTTGAATGTGCAGAGTGGCCAGAGTTCCTCTGCCTTGATTCTCCTCCCCTCCAGGCACTGGATGCCAGAGGTATTTCCACCATCACCTTGGCAGCCGCTTCCTGAGGCCAGCTTCCCGTGAGTCCCTGGTGGCCAAACTCCTCACGTCTTGGCACTCCTTTTTCTCCTTGGCCTTGCTGTCCAGCAGAATTCCCAGAAAGCCTCCGTCTCTGTTCTTCAAAACAACCACACCGTCCCGTTCCCACTAGCATCTCCCTGCCTGGACATATAGCTCCCTTGACTGGTTTGCCCTTAAATGGCTGGCAATCTGCCCAGGACTCTTCTCCTTTGCAATCTTTCCTTCCTAGTTGCCAGGATAATGTTCCCTTTCCTATGCTCATCCTCCCTTGGATGAAGAAAGGAAAATCATCTTTATTGAGAAAGTGCTGTGTGAAGAGCACAGGCCTGGCATCAGGAAGCCCAGGAGAGAATCCTGAGCCAGTATTTCAGTTCTCTGACCTCAGTTTTACTCCTCTGTAACATGGGGCCAATAAGGTTCACCTCACAGAACTGTTGCAAGGACTAGAAATACACATTCATAGCACTTGTACATCATGGGCATGTGATAAAATCACTTGCCATTTTTTAAAATCACTGTAATGATATTTGTAGCATCAGTATGACCTTTTAATGGGACCCCTGAGAAAGGCAGTTTTTCTAGGACATGGCATCTCCAGTGATGTGAGGGATTTCTGATCTCAGGAGACAGTCCTGTCAGTCCAGAAGACCTATGTCCCCTTGAAGCCCATCTCAGACTGTATCTCAGCAGGGCTACTCAGGAAGCCCTGGGGCATCCTCCACCGTGGTGACCTTGCACAGGACAAGGGTCCAGCTGGCTCCACACGGGGGCTGTGCAGCTCTGAGCTCCCATCTGCATGACACCACAGCTCGTGACCCTGCTGGAAGCCTCACCCCAGCAAGGAGCCCCTGTGCTGCTACTTCTTCCCCTTCCATCCCACCCTTCCATCGCCTTGGCTTCCCTACAGTGAGTCCTGCCACCCCACTCCCAGTCCTGGGGCCAAGACGGGCAGCAGGAGCTTCCAGCAAGGAGATAGAAAAGGCTCAGGAAGCAGACTGACTGGGTGGAGTCTCCGCCGGAAACATCTGCCCACGTCTGCATCCCTGAAGGCCACCAGCTCCTATCTCCTCGTTTCCCTGTGCTCAGATGAGAGGCAAAACCGACCGTAGAGAATCTGAAATTCTGTCCACTGCTCATTCCCTTAATAATACTGCAGGTTTGTGGGTGTTGACTGGAATAAGTGTGTTTTCTGGCTGTGGAACTGTCAGACCTCCTGAGGTTGAGTGTTCGCATGGAGAGCTGTGATGCCAGCTGTCCTGCAGGGTCCGGCTGTAATTACCAACACCGCTGAAGAGCTTTCTTCCCAGCTCTGCTTTCAACCCACGCGCCTTTGTGTCTGAGCCACCTCTTCATTCTGGAGTCACAGTGACAGTCCATTCCCTACCTACCCACACCTTCCTACTGCACTCCCCTGTTTATCTACAGAGAAAACTGAGGCCAAAGTGGGGACTCAAAGCCTGGCTAAGCCAGAGAACAGGGTCTGAAATTGAATACACAAAAGACCATTTGGGGAAGAAAGACAGTATTAGTTTCATGGCCTGCAGAGCCTTCAGGTATAGATTTCTGTTTCAATAATATGGTAAAATGTGTGTCCTGAAGCCTACATCTACATTTATCCATTACTTTAACATTTTTACAGAATAAGCTCTTCCCTGTTGACATTTCTATCCTTTGCTTTTATAAATGAATCTTACATAATTTATGTGGCCCTTTATTAAGCATACATGGAGATGCTACTTGGTGACATATAATATCCTAAATGCAAGGTGATTCAGACCTAAAAGGAGAGAATCATGAGGTAGATAATAGGGAGTAAGAGAACTCTACTTGAAGGCCCTTCTGAGGGTGGAACTGAGCAAGGAGAGCTGGAAAAGTCTAAAATGGCATTTTTGAGGACCTGTGTGATGGTTAATCTTAGATGGCAACTTGCTGGGTCACCGGGTACCCAGATACTTGGTAAAACACATCTTGGTGTCACTATCAAAGTACTTTTTATAACATCTGAATCAGTAGCCTTTGGGTAATGTAGATTCCATAATGTAGGGGGGGTTGGCCTCATCCAATTCGTTGGGTTTATCTTTAATTTTTATTTTATATTGGGATATAGTTGATTTACTATGTTGTGTTTCCAGTGTCCAGCAAAGTGATTCAGTTATTCATATACATATATCTATTCTTCAGATTCTTTTCCCTTATATTTCATTCCCTTCTATATTACAGAGTATTGAGTAGAGTTCCCTGTACCAAGCAGTAGGTCCTTGTTGATTATCTGTTTTATATATAATAGTGTATATACATTAATCAGTTGGATTTTTAACAGAAAGACTGACCTTCCATGGAGGAGAGGGAGTTCTGCTAGTAGACTGAATTTGGACTTGAGCTGTAACTCTTCCCTGGGTCTCCAGCCTGCCAGCCCACCCTGCAGATTTTCTATTTACCAAGTCTCTATGGCATGCTGCAATTCATGGGGTCGCAAAGAGTCGGACATGACTGAGTGACTGATCTGATCTGATCTATAGTTATGTGAGTCTCTTCCTTAAACTCTCTCTTTCTCTACACACACAAAACACACACTACACATCATTCTGGTCCTGTTTCTCTGGAGAACCTATCCTCCTACGGCAAGGAGTCATGTTAGGCTTCCTAGGCACCTTACCAGCATGAGCAGGAGAAACCAAGGTCCATGCAGGTTGAACTTAACCTTCTCTCATCTCAGAGTCAATTAAGGAATGAGAGAGGGTTTGAACCCAGGTCAGGAAGACTAAAGGGAACAGGACACCTGGCTAGGCTGGGAGAGTTCCTGTACCTTTGCCTCTCTATACCTTCCCTCCCTTGAGGATCCCCTGTTTTAAAAATGGCTCTCTGTGCATATTTTTGAAACATTTAAACAAATGCAGAATCAGAGGACAGCCTGCTCAGTAGCTCATAGAGGAACGCTGGCTGGCCAAGGCCTCAGGGCTATTATCTCAAGATGAATTGTCCCCTGACAGCTGATCAGGTCTATTTTGAAACTGCTTTCTCCATGGCTGGATGCATTAGCTTGAGACAGAATTCTGCCAAAAATAGAGGCTGCCGCTGTCTCCAAGTGACCCAGAAGGGTACACCAATATGAGTTATTTCTCCAAAGCAAACAGATTTTCCTGAAACATGTGCTGAGGCCATACACACACGCAGAGGAGAAACTGGCTCTCGCATGCACACGTTCCCCACTCCACTGGTACGTAAGGGAGACCACCATGGTGATTTTCCACTCAAGCACACGGCTGTTCTCATGACTCAGATAGAACCCACAGTGAGTGCAGACGCTAGACAGTGCCTGCTGCACGTGTACGACATTCCGGAGTTACCCTGTTAGTCTTCAGACTGATGGGGTAGCATGATTCATGTTTACCAGGAAACCTTCTAGGAAGGGTGGGTGCTCAGTCACATCTCCCTCAGGTGAGTTCGTGGATGTCATCTCCTGGGGGCCTCAGGTTTAACCTGTTTCAGATTGTTGCTCTGTCCCTGCAGAGCTGCTCTCATCCCAGGCTTGCTGAGCTCAGTGGAGGCCTCCTCCATCTTCCCCAACTGCTAAAGCCACAGAGATCTTCTTGATCTGGCTTCTCCTTACGTAGCATAGTCAGCCCAGGTTCTACACATTCGTGATCCTAAGTAGAAAATAATCTGACATCTATCTTCTTGTCTCCATCTTTGCCGTCACCACCCACGCCCAGTCTAATCCAGTCTCATCTCCCCTGGGACCAGGGCAACAACCTCTTTCTGAACTGGAGACACTTCCTAATCTTCCCCTGATTTCCATCTCTAAACTACAGCAAAGGAGGACCTTTTAAAAGTGAAAATCTGATTGGGTCACCCACCTGCTTAACATATGTTCACAGATTTCAGTTTTTCTCAAGATATACTAGGAGCCCACATGGCCTGTTGCCTCCAAACACACCCCCTCCCCTGATGCTCTAAACACACCACCTGTTCAATTTCTGGCTGTTCTTTGAAAACGCCTTGGTCTTGCCTTTTCTGAGGCGTTTCCATATGATCTCTCATCTTGAAAGCTCCTCTCACCAGTGTTCACTCAGCCCAAGTCCATTCGCTCTTCGCCATTTCCCCACTGAAGGCCTTCCCTTATCCTTCAGAGTGAACTAAGTCTTCTTGTAATTCTCTCTCATAGCACTTGTCTCCTTGACAGACGTTTCACAATTTCTAATTATAAATGTATGTATGTGCATTACATTTTAGTGTATTTGGTTTGTTTCACCACTGTAGACTCCATTGCAAAGGAGATTTGCAAACTATTGCATGATATTACACCTACTATGTTGTAAAATATAGTGGAGATACTCAGCAGATGAGCATGATGTGTGTCCAACACGCGCGGCACGCTCAAACCTGGGCCATTAGGCACGAGGAGCTACACCGCTATGCTCCCATCACAAAATTCTTCATTTGGATGCCCATGAAGTCAAATCATATTGTTTCAAATCACTTGCCTATGAAGCCTGTTTTCTACCTTTTAATACTCTCATCTGTATAGTTTTGAAAATCATGATCGTTCTGACTTATTAATTTCATGCATCTGCTTTGACATTGGAGCCATGAACAAAGAGAGAGTGTACTGGCCAATGAGGCCAGAGAATGGACATACTTAATTATAGAAATAACACCTGATGCTAAAATGAGGTCTGAGATATAAACAAGTGTTATTTCATGCATTGAATAAGTATTGACTTGATACTGACTCTCTCATAGCACAGGGTCAGGTACTATGGGTCACAGAGTTGGCTTAGTAAGACAGGAGCCTGCGATGTACAGGAGCAGACAAACAGGGAAGACCCAAAACAAGGCGGGGGAGTGGGAAGAAGCAGGATGTGGACAACCTGGCTTGAGCCCAACACAAGGCGGATAGCCCCCAGTGGAGCTCTGACCCTCCAGCAGGGGTCCCCTGCCTCCAGGCTGCAAACTGGTACCTGCTGTCAGGTCAGGGGTGGCGTTAGATTTGAAGTAAAGTGGAGGGGATGGCTTCAGGATGATGCAAGCACATTACATTTACTGTGCCTGAAACCATCTCCCCCATCCCCAGTCATGGAAAAATTGTCTTCCATGAAATCAGTCCTGGTGCCAAAAAAGGTTGGGGACCATTGCCTATAGCACAGACCCCTTTCATCTTGTCCCAGCATTAGGGACAGAGGGTGGAAACCCTTCCTGGGCATTGTAGACTTCTTTCTGGCAAGGCTCCTGCTTTGTGGCTCAAAGTTCTATCAAATAGACACTTTTTAACATTTCGCTGGTTCCTTTGACTAGTGTCAGACCCTCACATAAAGGTTAAAGAGGATAGTACTTTAAGAGTTTGGAAGAGAAGTCATCAGGGTGGTGCAGCAGAAGGTTTAGGAACTCAGAGCCAGATATGCCTGCTCTGAAATCCACTGGGCTGAATCATGCTCATGGACACCTAAGGGGTTCCAAGAGGCAGAGCTCTAGGACAGCTGTAAGCTCTCTGACATTGTCTGGGAATTTTTGCATGATAATAAAACATGTCCAAAGGGAAAGATGGCAGATGGGAAGAGGACGAAGTTCATAAATGTCACAGTCAGACTCTGGCTGCATCAGCTAGGCCGCACTTACCTGGCCCTGGGCGAATTATTCAAGTACAAACCCCTCCAAGCCTTAGTTGTGGAGGGTCAGAAAAGCAGTTTGAATTACACCATGTGGCCAGAGGTGTGAGCTTTTCAGAAACAGAAGCAAGAATACAAGATTCCCAGTACTAAATGAGTGCGGTCCTGTCTTGGTGAGCTCCAAAATCACTGCAGATGGTGATTGCAGCCATGAAATTAAAGGATGCTTACTCTTTGGAAGGAAAGTTATGACCAACCTAGATAGCATATTCAAAAGCAGAGACATTACTTTGCCAACAAAGGTCCGTCTAGTCAAGGCTATGGTTTTTCCAGTGGTCATGTATGGATGTGAGAGTTGGACTATAAAGAGCTGAGCACCGAAGAATTGATGCTTTTGAACTGTGGTGTTGGAGAAGACTCTTGAGAGTCCCTTGGACTGCAAGGAGATCCAACCAGTCCATCCTAAAGGAGATCAGTCCTGGGTGTTCATTGGAAGGACTGATGCTGAAGCTGAAACTCCAATACTTTGGCCACCTCATACGAAGAGTTGACTCATTGGAAAAGACTCTGATGCTGGGAGGGATTGGGGGCAGGAGGAGAAGGGGACAACAGAGGATGAGATGGCTGGATGGCATCATCGACTCGATGGACATGAGTTTGGGTGAACTCCAGGAGTTGGTGATGGACAGGGAGGCCTGGCGTGCTGTGATTCATGGGGTCGCAAAGAGTAGGACACGACTGAGCCACTGAACTGGACTGAACTGTCTTGGTTGGGGAGGCATCTTCATTCACATCAGGGTATGCCAAAGATGTGAGGAGAAAGAGCATGTAAGAGCAAGCCACAAAGGTATAGATTCTCCAAACAGCGTTGGAATGGAGAAAAGTGCATTAGGGAAGCCAGGCCACCATGCGTTATCCACAGCGATCATTGTAAGTCAGTATGTTAAATATTCAGTGCCTCAAGCAGACCAATTTCTTAAGTCTGGTCTCCAGCTCTGAAGCTATTCTGAATCAGTGAAACCCTGAGTCAAGAGTTTCAACCTATGCACAAGCAGGTCTTCAGTGCCCCTATCATTTCTGGGGATGCCCCAGGAGGTTCTCATTCATAAGCCTGTTTTCTTCCTTTGGTCCCACTGTTACCTGGAGATGTCCACACTCTGGACAGTTCTTGAAGACGCCTCACGGGCTGCCACTCAAGAGAGAGATCGCCAGTTCCCACGCAGAGCAGGACAAACATGCCGGTCTGGCGGCTGCCTTATTTCTCCTAATGGTTGTTCTCAACTGTTACTTCGCACATTGTTTCTTTCTCACCTTCTCTGCCTTGTTCCAGTTTGTCATCCTCTGTCTGATTCTACTCTTGCTGCACATTCTTTAGCTTCCAAATGCCATTTACCTGCCTGAACTGACTATGTATCAGTTAAGATTCTTGTCAGTAAGTCAGTTGGATGACTTACAGGGATTAACTGAGAAACTGAGGTGACATTTCATCAGCTAGTAATTGCTAGAGTTTAGTTTCATGGTGCTGCTGCTGCTGCTGCTGAGTCACGTTAGTCGTGTCCGACTCTGTGCAACCCCACAGACGGCAGCCCACCAGGCTCCCCCATCCCTGGGATTCTCCAGGCAAGAACACTGGAGTGGGTTGCCATTTCCTTCTCCAATGCATGAAAGTGAAAAGTGAAAGTGAAGTCGCTCAGTCGTGTCCGACCCTCAGCAACCCCATGGACTGCAGCCTACCAGGATCTTCCATCCATGGGATTTTCCAGGCAAGAGTACTGGAGTGGGGTGCCATTGCCTTCTCCGTTCATGGTGCTAATGAAAGAAATACCTATCTAAGGGCTTCCCTGGTGGCTCAGGTGGTAAAAATCTGCCTGCAGTGCAGGAGACCTGGGTTTAATCATTGGGTCAGGAAGATCCCCTGGAGAAGAGAATGGCAACCCATTCCAGTATTCTTGCCTGGAAAATACCATGGACAGAGGAGCCTGGCAGGCTACTGTCCATAGGGTCGCTAAGAGTCGGACACGACTGACTGGCTGAGCTTGCACTGATATATGGCTATAAATACATATATACATGTAAATATATATATATATATTTCTTTTAATAGTTTATGGCTATTGATTGGCTTTAATATATGACCTGGAGTGGCTTTAATTTCCCTCTATGGGCTTCCCTGGTGGCTCAGATGGTAGAGTCTGCCTGCAATTCAGGAGACAGGGGTTCAACTGCTGGGAAGGGACTATCTGAAGTAGGAAATGGCAACTCACTACAGCATTCTTGCCTGGAGAATCCCATGGACAGAGGAGCCAGGCAGGCTACAGTCCATGGGGTCGCAGAGTTGGACACGACCGAGTGACTAACACACACACACACACACACACACTCACACTCACACACACACACTCCTTCTGCTCACCTGGTCTCAGCTCTGCCTGTCACGAAGCACATTCTTACGTCACTGAGGCAGAAGGGTATGGCTTCTGTTGCCTTTGCTTGTAGGTCTTTATAGTGGTAGGGTAATAATGGAGTCCAGTTTCAAAATCATTTCCTTAAAATGAAATTTTAAATGGGCAGAGGGGAGCACTCTACACCATAGGTCAACCACCCTTATGTCCTTATGCTGCAAATTCTCAACTTGTCTTTTTGTCAACATGGATCAAATGCCTTTGACATGCTTGGCCTCATGCCAGAAGAATAAGGCACCACTTGTCCCTGTGAGGAGGAACACGCACACTAGCCACAGACGGCAGTATTTCCTAGATGGTTTATTACTGCACCCCCAGCTGTGTGTGCTGTGTGAGCTCCGAGGACCTGGGATCACCTTCCGTGGGATTCCCGAAGCCAAAAACCTAGCGTTCTCCCCAGCTCCTCTCTTTCTCTGATCCGTGATGTCCAATCAGCCACCATCGCCTTTTGGACCCGCCCTGGAATACCTCTTGAATCTGCTCATTTCTCTCCACTGCCACAGCCACCATGCTGGTGCAAGTTACCTACCGCGCCACGTCTCGTCAGTCTACGCCAGCTCTGCTGCCTGTCATGGGGACAGCAGGATGATCTTTCAGATATGCTGATACGATAAGTCACTCCCAGTCTTAAAATCTTATGATGTCAGGCCTTCTCGCTGCTCTAAACCCAGCACCTGGCCCAGAGCCTGACGCAAGAAGGTGCTGAGCAGTGTTTGTTGAATGACTGACTGGAGGAATTCAGCTGTAGTTATCATGAGGCTTATTCTCTCACTCTGAAGGTGAAAGAGCTCAATGTTTCCTACCATTTCTTTATGAGACAAGAACCCAGTAAGAAAAGCAAAGTAACCTCCACTCTAAGTGGATAATATCACTGGCAGCTGCACTGTTCCAGAGGGAGAAACTTGAGTGAGACGAAAATCTCTCAATATGGGATTATGCCAAGTTATTACTGTTTTATGGAACTGTCTCAAAGAGTTTCCACATCCTTTAGCATTTAAGAAACTATCTGAAGGCCTCTGTCCATTAAGCATACATCACTTTCTCATTGTGAGTCTACAGGCAACCACTTTCACAATTTGCCAAAAGTCTGAATCAACTTTATTACTATCTAATATTTTTCTTTTAAGCACCTCACCTACAAAATCTTAAATATCATCATTTTGACTAATTCTCAGCATTTATACCCATGAAATACTGGACTGGATATGTATTTTAATTTTTTAAATAATATACATTAAAACAAAAAGATAGCTATTAATATAAACAGTGTTTAGCCCTGCACCACCCACATTCATCTGGACTACCAGACACAGTCCACACGCTATGTACTTTGGGAAATGCTCCTACAAGAAATTTATGGAAAATATGACTGAAATGCAGAAGCTTCTAATGTTTCCCAGATGTTCAGAACCAGGGTAGGAGGAAGGAGACACGTTTCTAATCTCAGAGCACCGTTAGAAAAAACGGACAAGCGTATATCATGTCTACCTGGAAACCCTTGCAGGATACCTGTCATCACAGCCATGGCCTGCCCACGGCCATCTGTGGGGGTGACCAGCCACACGAGGAGACAATAGACAGTCTTATCAGGTTTCTTGGTTTATAATCTGGTTTTCACCTCACAAAAGGAAGACTCACAAAAAATTAAGGAAGGAAAAGAAAGCAACACACAAACCATCAGGTTCAAGTCCCACGGGTATCTCCAGGGTGAGTGTGTGTGTAAGGATACACTGAGACTTCCCATGACGTGGCCTGGGGACCAGTTTCATGTATGATTGGAGAGATCCAGGGGCCATCTGAATGGGTTTTCTACTTGACTCTCTGACTTTGGAACTTAAGACACGAGTCAGCCATGCCCTGGGAAGGATGGAGCCTTTTCTGGGAAGCACAGATGTTGTTTGTGGCATAGCTTCTACAGTGAGATGTCAATAGCAACTTACTTGGAAACACTCAGAATCATCTTTATGGGTGATAATTTTTCAGATTGCAGTAAGCAAGTAGTACACAGTTATTTATAACATTTATAAGTTTACACCTGAAAGTTCTTTTTGCTTTTTAAAATTCTTTGTCTTTGACATTCCACTTTGTTTATACTTGAAGTCAAGTCAGTTAAATTTATACTTTGTTAAAAAAATACTTTTATAAAAGAAGTGTTTATGCTTTAAGTTATACTCAAAATCATCTTTTCAATTATTAAGCTAAAAGCAGGCAGATTCAGGATTCAAAATTATGTCATTATTATTTTATATTGGAGTACAGTTGATAAACAATATTGTATTAATTTCAGGAGTACAGCCGGAGAAGGCAATGGCACCCTACTCCAGTACTCTTGCCTAGAAAATCCCATGGACGGAGGAGCCTGGTAGGTTGCAGTCCATGGGGTCGCTAAGAGTCGGGCATGACTGAGCGACTTTACTTTCACTTTTTCCTTTCATGCATTGGAGAAGGAAATGGCAACCCACTCGAGTGTTCTTGCCTGGAGAATCCCAGGGACAGAGGAGCCTAGTGGGCTGCCATCTACGGGGTCGCACAGAGTCGGACACGACTGAAGCGACTTAGTAGCATCAGCAGGAGTACAGCAAAGTGCTTCAGTTATGCATATACACGTAACTGCTGTTTTTCAAATTGTTACAGAATATTGAGCAGAGTTCCCTGTGCTATACAGTAGGTCCTTGTTGGTTATCTACTTTAAATATAGTAGCCTGGTGGGCTTCCGTCTGTGGGGTCGCACAGAGTCGGACACGACTGAAGCGACTTAGCAGCAGCAGCAGCAGTGTATATATGTCAACCCCCAATTCTCAATTTATCTCTTCCCCCTTTCCCCTTTGGTAACCATAAGTTTGTTTCCTAAGTCTGTGAGTTTGTTTCTGTTTTGTAAATAAGCTCATATGTATCATTTTGGTTTTTTTAGATTCTGCATATAAGCAGAATGTCCTGTGTCACAGGACATTCATTTTTCTCTGACTTACTTCACTTAGCATGATAATCTCTAGGTCCATCCATGTCGCTTTCATGCTTTTTAATGGCAGAATAGTATTCCATTGTATATATGAACCACATCTTTATTCAGTCTGTTGATGGACATTTAAGATTGCTTCCATGTCTTGACTATTGCAATGAACATTAGGAACTTGTATGCAGGTCAGGAAGCAACAGTTAGAACTGGACATGGAACAACAAACTGGTTCCAAATAGGAAAAGGAGTACATCAAGGCTGTATATTGTCACCCTGTTTATTTAACTTATATGCAGAGTACATCATGAGAAACGCTGGACTGGAAGAAACACAAGCTGGAATCAAGATTGCCAGGAGAAATATCAATAACCTCAGATATGCAGATGACACCACCCTTATGGCAGAAAGTGAAGAAGAACTAAAGAGCCTCTTGATGAAAGTGAAAAAGGAGAGTGAAAAAGTTGGCTTAAAGCTCAACATTCAGAAAACGAAGATCATGGCATCTGCTCCTATCACTTCATGGGAAATAGATGGGGAAACAGTGGAAACAGTGTCAGACTTTATTTTTCTGGGCTCCAAAATCACTGCAGATGGTGACTGCAGCCATGAAATTAAAAAGATGTTTACTCCTTGGAGGGAAAGTTATGACCAACCTAGGTAGCATATTCAAAAGCAGAGACATTACTTTGCCAACAAAGGTTCGTCTAGTCAAGGCTATGGTTTTTCCTGTGGTCATGTATGGATGTGGGAGTTGGACTGTGAAGAAAGCTGAGCACTGAAGAATTGATGCTTTTGAAATGTGTTGGAGAAGACTCTTGAGAGTCCCTTGGACTGCAAGGAGATCCAACGAGTCCATTCTGAAGGAGATCAGCCCTGGGATTTCTTTGGAAGGAATGATGCTGAAGCTGAAACTCCAGTATTTTGGCCACCTCATGCGAAGAGTTGACTCATTGGAAAAGACTCTGATGCTGGGAGGGATTGGGGGCAGGAGGAGAAGGGGACAACAGAGGATGAGATGGCTGGATGGCATCACCGACTCAATGGACATGAGTCTGAGTGAACTCTGGGAGTTGGTGATGGACAGGGAGGCCTGGCGTGCTGCAATTCATGGGGTCGCAAAGAGTTGGACATGACTGAGCAACTGATCTGATCTGATCATTTTATATACAGAATTGAGATTGCTCAGTCATATGGTAGTTCAATTCTTTTTAAGAAACTCCATACCATTCTTCATAGTGGCTGTGCCGATTTACATTCCCACCAGCAATGTAGGAAGGTTCCCTCTTCTCCACATCCTCTCCAGCATTTATTATCCTTTTGATGATGGCCATTCTGACTGGTGTTAAGTGATATCTCATGGTAGTTTTCCTTTGCATTTCTCTACTAGTCAGCAATGTTGAGCATCTTTGCATGTGCTCTTGACTATCTGTATGTCTTCTTTGTTGAGATGTCTATTTAGTTCTTCAGCTTGTTTTCTTTCTTTTTGATTGTTTTTTTTTAATATTGAGTTGCATGAGCTGTTTGTAAACTTTGAAAATTAATCCCTTGTCAGTCTCACCATTTGCAAATATTTTCTCTCATTCTGTAAGTTGTCTTTTCATTTTGTCTATGGTTTCCTTTGCTGTGCAAAGGCTTTTGAGTTTAATTGGGTCTTATTTGTTTATTTTTGTTTTTAGTTCCATTACTTTAGGAGATGGATCGAAAAAGATATTGCTGCAATTTATGTCAGAGTGTTCTGCTTATGTTTTACTCTAAGAGTTCTATTGTATCAGATCTTACATTTAGGTCTTTAATCCATTTTGAGTTTATTTTGGTGTATGATGTTAAAGAATGTTCTAATTTTATTCTTTTACATCTAGCTGTCCAGTTTTCCCAGTACCTAAGATGATGCCATAATTTAACTGAAATCGTGGTAAAGGAAGTAACTGAAAGGTTGACAGTCTTTGAAGACTAAGTTAATTTAGCACTAAGTAGAATAAAAATCTTATAACACAAAGGGCCAGGCCTGTTGCACCCACCCCTCTCATGCCCTGAAATGCTGGGGTTACTGCATCTGCCTACAGATGCTTCATTGTCCCCCACACTTAATGTCTGCTCATCTGCTCTTAGTGGGAAGATAGAGCAGATTTGGTGGAAAGAGGAAGTCATTTGCTCTCAATTGTTTCTGTTTTCTTACTGGATTAAGAAAAGATTTAATTTTAAAAAAACCATTAGAATAATACAGATCAAAATGTTAACAGTGTTTTTCTTTGGCTAGCAAGTAGCCCCTACTCTCTTTAAAGTGGAAGTTGCTCATCTCCGAAAAGAGGCAAAGATTAGAGTAATGTGACTTAAGCCTTAATTTCTCTATTAAAACAATCAGTAAAGGAGGAAAACTTTGAGTGGTGGCTGGCTGATTTTTCTTTTAGGGCCAATTTACTTCCAGTTGAAATTTCAATTATTGGTTCATTATTATTAATAAGTAACCATGTCTAGGGAGAAGGCAATGGCACCCGCCTCCAGTACTCTTGCCTGGAAAATCCCATGGACGGAGGAGCCTGGTAGGCTGCAGTCCATGGGGTCACTAAGTCAGACACGACTGAGTGAGTTCACTTTCACTTTTCACTTTCATGCATTGGAGAAGGAAATGGCAACCCACTCCAGTGTTCTTGCCTGGAGAATCCCAGGGATGGGGGAGCCTGGTGGGCTGCCATCTCTGGGGTCGCAGAGAGTCGGACACGACTGAAGCGACTTAGCAGCAGCAGCAGAAGCGACCATGTCTGGGAGGATGGGGCTCCTCTATTAATAAAACATCAACTTTATGTCTGAGTTCAAAATAAATAAATACTGTTTGTCATCAGACCAAAAAAGAAAAGGTTTAATTAGCTGAGAGTGAGGAGGTGATGGGTGACGAGGGCTGTAGAGTGAGGACGAGGCATGAATAATTGGCATCTTGGAGAGTGGAGACTGACTAGGAAAATGATGGAAGAACCACAGCACGGTGGCACCTTTCCCTCCATCCACTCCCAGCTTCTCAGGTGCAGGGGGAGATTCAGAGGGAGACTGGAGGTTACCCAGGTGAGAACAGGTGAAGGAACAAAAGCAGAAGAACTGAAGGTGAATGCAAAGAAAAGGACTCGTGGAGTCCAGGCTAAGTAAAGGTGAAGTCAGGACAGGAGGGGGCCTCAACAATGAAAAAGTAGAAGTCACTAGATGCCAGGGATGAAGAATTATGGACGAGGGGTCACGACAAGACAGAAAGCAGTGGGTGGAGACTAGGATGCTTGAGGTCAAGAATTCGAAGTCTGGGCAATGACGAGGATGATGAGGACTAGAGAAGGGCCAGGGATGGGAAGATGAATGGAAGGCAGAGAACTGAGAGACTAAGATGCTGTCTGGGTCACTGAAGGGGAGCTGAAATCACCAAAGAGAAGTAGAAGAGTCACAGGAATGTTGAGTGAGACTAAGCCGGATGTCCAGGTAATAAAAGGTTCTGTGAATGAGGGGGACTGGCCATAATGCTGACAGATGGCTGGAACAAGGATGGGTGGTGGGTATCACATTCACATGGAAGTGCTTCAGAGGACCCAAGGTTCTGGTCTGGAGCAGTCCCAGAATTACAGTGGGGAAGGGAAGAAACAGCCACAATTTGAAAAAAAGCTCTGGGGTAGTGGTGTCTCTGGGGGAGGGGCAGACTTCAGAGCAAGAGCCATGGCAGCTTTCAGAGGCTGAGGGACAGGCTGGCTCTGCTGATGATGGGGGCAGAGCTGGGGTGGTAGAGATGGAGGCAGAAAAGAGACTGAACTGCACCACATGGGGAGAAATTCCACAGACCGAGGAGGCTTTGCACACGAACATGGACGTGAACACGAGGCAGATATAGGGTGGTGAGAGGCTTGATGGGATGGGTCCTGGAGACCTCTTTGGGGAGAGAGAATCAGAAGGTCTAAACTGGTCTCTTGGGCCACGGTGATGGCAACGGTGGGTGGTAGGTAGAGTTAGGCAACAGTGGCCTGGTCTTTCATGAGGCATAGGAAACCTGCTCAGCTTCTCCCAGCCATTGTGTAGAGCTGACCTTCCCTGGTGGAGCAAGAGGCCCTTCCATCAGGTGACATATTCATTTTGGAAGGTTAATCTGACACACGTTTACTAAGTCCCTTTTGTGTGCTACACACAATCCTAGGCACATGGACTATGTCCATGTGACAAAAGAGCAAAAGAGACAAAGATTTCCACTGTCAGGCACTTACATTCATTATATTACAAAATGAATACATAAATTATAGATAGATGGTTCAATCCCTGGCCAGAGAGCTAAGATCCCACATGCCTCGTGGCCAAAATCTAGAGTATAAACAACAGAACCAATATTGAAACAGGTTCCATAAAGACTTTAAAATTGGTCCACATCAAAAAAAACTTAAAAACCAGGAATTTGTTTTAAAACACACCATTCAAAATCCTTAGGTGTCCCAAAAATTATCAACTGACTGTAAAATGACTTTTTTTTAGCATACATTGCTTTTAAAGATTATACTCCAATTGTTATCACTGCAAATTAGCACCTGGCATTCCAAAATCTAGTATGTTCATACCAAGTTAGTCCCCACAGACTAGAAATTGCTACTAGTCTTTCGGAACCAATGGTCTCATTAATGTTCAGTTTCACTTGAGGGATTCTTGTCCTTTCTCATGTGCTCGGCAGAACCTGTGACATTTCAGAATTAATTCTAAGACAGTATTGTGTGTGTCCAGAGAAGGCAACGGCACCCCACTCCAGTACTCTTGCCTGGAAAATCTCATGGACAGAGGAGCCTGATAGGCTTCAGTCCATGGGGTCGCTAAGAATTGGGCACGAGTCGGGCCCGACTGAGTGACTTCCCTTTCACTTTTCACTTTCATGCACTGGAGAAGGAAATGGCAACCCACTCCAGTGTTCTTGCCTGGAGAATCCCAGGGACGGAGGAGCCTGGTGGGCTGCTGTCTATGGCGTCGCACAGAGTCGGACACGACTGAAGCGACTTAGCAGCAGCAGGTGATAGTCGCTATGGAAAAAAAAGAAAAAAAGTAGACCAGGGAAAAGAGAGAATCTGGTGGGAGCCTGTGTATTAAATAGGATGGTCAGAGTGAAAAGGTGACATCTGAGCAAAGACTTGAAGGCAGTACAGGGAAGAACATGGCAGGCAGGGAAGCGTTGCACGGTGTGCTGGAGGAACAAGAAGAGAACAAGGTGCCTAGGGAAAAGTGAGTGAAGGGGAGAGAGGCAGGAAGATAGTCAAATAGTTAAATAAATTTGATCAAATAAATGAGAGATATTTACAGAGAAAGAATCACGTTTACAGTTTAGTTCTCATTCACCTTGGGACAGTGACCAAGTCATCTTACCTCTCTGAATTCTGAGTTTCTTCTCTAGAAATGAGAAGTAGGAGCAGAGAACTAAGTTTCCGTCTGGTTCTAAAACCCAAGCCTCAAGGCAATAGGGACATATATCCTGAGGACAACTGGTTACAGGAGTTTGTCTTTAGAAGCTTGCCGAGAATGAAGCTTAGACAGACCAGTCGTCATACAGTTTGCCATTAGGCTGCAAGTTTTGTATTTTATAACCTATTATCCTCAAGTAACATTTATTCAGAGTCCACTAGAGGGCAGCCCTGCACTTAGAAATGGGAAAAGGTCTGCCACCTAGCAATCTGACTGTGTCATCTATTGGGCCATGATGACTAGAACAATCAGAATGAATAACAAGACACTCTGAAAGCTTTCAGCAATGTTTCAGTTTTTCAACGTTTCTTTGGTCACGGGACGTGGCCTTATATCATAGACATACCAAAAGGCAGCATTTCCTGGCACCTAATTCTAAATTGGACTTCCCTGGTGGCTCAGACGGTAAAGTGTCTGTCTACAATGTGGGAGACCCCAGTTAAATTTCTCATGGGTTGTTTATATTGGGGAATCAAGGGCCATAGAGGTTCATGTTCTCAAACATTTTGTAAAGAACATATCCTCATTCATGTCCATCAGGGAGCTCTGTTTCTTTCTTTCCCATCCTTTATCACAATCTGTAACAAATGACTTTACATATCTATTCCTGTGTTTACTTGCTAATTGTCTGCTCCACTAGAACATAACCTCCAGAAGGGCAGGGCCCAGCCCTCCCACAGAGTCCAGTAGAAGGCTGTTGGCTATTTGTTGAATAAATAGATAATTGGAAGGAGTCAAGCGTCATGGTGATCATAGCAGGAGAGGCCTTAGGAACTAAAATTAGTAGAGTCAAAATAGTCAAGCATAATAAACTGAATACTTTGTGACAGAAAATATTCCTAATCAGTAACTCATATTACTTAAACTTTAGGATTAAAAATCATGTTATACAGCAAAGAAGTATAAATATATACACATATGCCGAAGGAGACATTTTTGACCAAGGAAACCAATACTACCTTCTGTTTGTTTTCGATTTTCTTCTGTGGCAGGACTACTTCACAGCTTCCTGACGATGTTTAGTTAAGTGCACCATATACTGCATGGGCACTGGGAGGGATAAAGAAACTGGATCATGTAAAGACTGAAATGTAACCCAGGCCCACCTTTTCAAATATCAGAAACCTGTATTTCAGGTTTATATTTAGCAATGTTATTTGGTTATGGATTAAGCCTTGTCTGAAGTAAAATTTCAAAAGGATTGCTGAACAAATAAGTTTCTGTGATTGCTTTAGATTTTAAATATTTCTAATCTTTGGCTAAACACTTGCTACCCATTCATCATCACAGTAAGCGCTCTTCCATACTACTCTAGACGACTCAGACTTATGGAAAATGGAGCTGTGAGTTTGACATTACTGGGTAAATAATCCTGAGGAGGTTTTGCAAATACACCACTTTCTATTTTTCTTTCAAAAGTTAGAAAATGGTTTTAAGATTCCATTTTCAGAGGAAACAAGGTCTAGTAATTAGGATCATCATTTAAGCAACAAAAAAGTGGAGCTGAAGTTACTGAAAAACTGAAAAAATGTAGTCTCTAGAGCAGATCCTAAAACGACACACCTCTCTTTCTTTAAAATATATTTTTTTAAAGATTAATAATGTTTACTGGTTATATGTCACCAGTAGGTATTTTATGATGTTGAAATTACTAAATTTTAATGAAAATGTTTTGTGTCACTCCCAAGAGACTTGGCAGTCCCCGGATTTCTGAAATGCAATGATTAGCAATTATTGTTGTTTAACACAATAGAGGCCATCGAGTGTTTATAATACTCAATGTAATACTTAACTGAAGCTGTAAGTGGTTCCTTTCATAATTTCCTTTGGTAATAAAACTGTCTATTCGATTCACAAAAATGTCAAGCAATATTAGGGGATCAAACCTATCTGTGGGCTCAGTCGCTTCAGTTGTGTCTGACTCTTGGCAACCCCATGGACTGTAGCCCACCAGGCTCCTCTGTCCATGGGATTCTCCAGGCAAGAAAACTAGAATGGGCTGCCATGCTCTCTTCCAGGGGGCTCTTCCCAACCCAGGGGTCAAACTCGCATCTCCTGCACTGCAGGCAGATTCTTTACCCACTGAGTCACCTGGGAAGCCCCAACCCTATCTATAGGGTCCAGGGTCCAGTTTCTCATCCTACGCAAATGTATATGACACCACCAACAGACACGGGTGTTGCTGCCAACACAGATTGTGATGGACGTGACAGACCCACAACATCTGGTTCAATTCTCAAGACCAACCTACTAAGTTTTCTCAGATACTCTTGTCCACACTACTCTCTACAGAATTGATTACTTTCACCCTGTGCTATATATAACTTTACTAAGTAGTGTTCTGATATCATTAAGTCTGTCGTTCTGTTAAGTATTTTATATGCAACCTTTCATTTAACACTCTCCAAAGATAGGTCTGGCCCCTAGTTTATAGATGAGTTAACTGAAGTATAGTCATGTGTTTTTTTTTTATCCTTGTGTTCTCCATCCTAGCTAGTTCACTTTTAGTTAACCTAGGTATATTTTCCCAAGCTCCTCCTATGTGCCAAAGTCTTCCCACAAGTAGAACACATCCATTTGCTGATATGTGGTAGCATCCAGTGTCAAATCAGTCATTGATGTATGTTTTGTAAGCAATATACATTCCTGTGATTGAGGAAAGATTGTCAGATAAAATCGTCTCTTCAGGAACTTGGCAGTGTTTCAGACCTAGCCTCTGGGCTGTTCCTGAAAATGATTCAGAACATCTCAGAGGATCAGATCACAGTGTCATCAAGAGAGGAATCTCTGCACCCTGACCCCAACAACAGAAACAGCTAGGAGGCAGCATCTTATTTTGACAAAGAACCAGGTTCCCCAAACCTCCCTTGATTATGGAAACTAAAAATAGAACTCAGAAAAGTGAAGAATGCAAGGAGGAAAAAATTGATACCAAATAATGAAATATGAATGTTGGACAAGGTTCTGAAAAAAGCCAAGACAGCAGAGATGTTAGAGACAGACAAAGGCAGAAGTTAGGTCCCAGATAAGGAATCCCACAGTATCCAGTCATCGTTTTGTGTGAAATCAAAAGCAAGTTTTGAGGAAACTCCCTGATGGTCCAGTGGTTAGGACTTGACACTTCACTGTGGGAGGCCCAGGTTCAACCCCTGGTTGGGGAACTAAGACATCCCTTCCCATCCCTCCTTCCCCCGCCACATGTATACACAGAATTTGACCTTAAAGATTCTCTATTTTTCTATCCTCAATCCCGGGCCAATTTCAAACGGAGATAGTAATGTGATCATGTTTGGTTTAGGAGAAGAGATTTCTCTGGAGCCAGAAAAGCCATATTGTATGTTAAAAGTTTTAACTTTAAATTCTAGGGCATGTATAGTCTTTGGAATAAAAATGTGTGACCACCCACCTGGGAGCCTCAACACAGAGTAATGAAGTGCAAAGTAATGCCCAAAATATACATTGCTGTTTTAACACCTGTGGCTGATTCATGTCAATGTATGGCAAAAATCACCACAATATTGTAATTAGCTTCCAATTAAAATTTAAAAATTAATTTAAAAAAAAAGATAACCAAAAACCCAGCCAGAGCCAGGTTAACTAGAGTAACAGTGAGTGTCATGTCCAACAACAAGTATTGACTCAAGGACATTCATAAGGTGAGGTCAGAGTGGGCACCAGTGCCCATGGGTCTTGAGAGTCTTTGTCAAGAGATTTTCTGCTTGAGATGGGAGGCCACCAGTGGGTTCTGAACAAAGAAGAACATGGTATCATATGTTCTCTCAGAGTCTATGGTGCCCCCCAGGCCCCCGCCCATGACTCAGTGTACTCATTCTCCTAGTCACTGCCTTTCTTCTCTGGAACATTGCCCTTGGCCTTACAGAAGTCCCTTTGCCCAGGAGCTGTACTCACTGAACCCAGGTCAGACCCTGGCTCATGTCTGACTAGCATGAAGTCGAGGAGATTGCAAGATGCCAGCCTTGTGCCTTAAAATGAGGCAACTCTGGTACAACTCATGCCCCAGAGCCCCCATGGGATCAGGCTGACATCCAGTCCAGCTGAGTCCTCACTCCTCCATGCCTCAGCCTGAGCTGGACATCGGCTTCTTCCAAGAGCACCCCTTCCCCCCAACAAATCATGGGCACTGAAATCCCTGCCTCAGGCTCTGCTTCTAGAGAACTGGTCTTAAGCAGCATAATGACCTTTCTCCTCCATAATCTGTGCCACAGTTGTAATTTTACACTTCCTTCTGTGCTTCTTTGCCTGATTTTTGCCTTCCCACCGGACTGTGAACTCCTGTGTTCACTTTTTTTTTTTCTGTTTTAACTTATATTTCCCATGGACAGAAGAGCCTGGTAGGCTACAGTCCGTGGGTCACAAAGAGTCGGACACGATAAGCGACTTCACAGACAACTTATGTTTATTTTGTGTGGTGAGTTGAACACTGTTCACAGGTTTGAAGTTATTCATCTCTTCTGTCAAATGTTTTTGTCTCTATTTTTCTAGAAAATTTATTTGCGATTTAGTCAAAATACTGGAAATTAAGACTACATCTTATTTTAATTTTATTTTTAATCAGAGATCTTTGTTCACTTTGGTTTCCTCAGCACCAGCCACAGTGATCTTCATCCACCAAAAGCTTTACAGATCTTGTGAAAATCTTCTTCACCACTGACATTGATTTTCATTATGAAAATATGGCACTGATGCTAATTAGAGGAGACAAGTGGTGGTTGTGTTCACTGGAAAAATATAGTCCATTGCCCGTTTACTTGCCATTTAAAAATTACCTGTTAAATGCCATGAAATCAAATGTTGCCTTCATCTTCCAGTAGAATGTGTGGCAAAAGGTTTTTCATCTGACCATATTGGGCAAGCTAGGTACTTAGTATTAATTACTACATCCTGCAAATCCCCAAAGGGACAAACTCATTAAAAATCTGGGTTGAGTTCCCCACAAACGGTATATGAAAAATTTAGACTTTAAGTACTGGATAGCTATTGAGTTTGTTTTCGTACAGCAGTCGACACTAATGTCAAATGGGCCCATAGGCCGTTTCTACGAAGAGCCTTTCTCTGCCCCTGTGTAATTTCCTCCTGTTTTACACCTTTTTAAAAAAATGGGGGTAATAAGCAACTCCTGCATCAAACCTCAGGTCAAAAGTGGGGAAATGCTACAAAGTTAAAAGTGAAAGTCACTCAGTCGCGTCCGACTCTTTGCAACCCTATGGACTATATAGTCCATGGAATTCTCCAGGCCAGAATACTGGAGTGGGTAGCCCTTCCCTTCTCCAGGGAATCTTCCCAACCCAGGGATCGAACCCAGGTCTCCCGCATTGCAGGAGGATTCTTTACCAGCTGAGCTACCAGGGAAGCCCAAAATGCCACAACTTAGGACATAAAAGAGGCTGGAGATTTAGGTAACATATGTGAGGATTCTGATAACATTTTAAAAAAATCAATAAAGTTCAATAAAACACGAAGATAAGCTATAAAGCATTTTTTTCTTTCAAATTAATGCCTTTGACAAGATTATGGAGTACCCACTTAAAGATTAGAGGCTAAACTCAAATACAATGATGTGATCAAGCTGGAGCTGGAATTGATTTCTTGGTGATCTCTAAGAATCAGCACATGGCCAGGCTTGTGACAAATTTCTGGGAAGACTATTTATGTCAAAAACAAATATATAGTATCGAGAAATCATAAATCCTGGGTGGAACACAGAGTCCACAGTAATTTTTACAAACTAAGAGAGACGAGATCTATTTAGTCAGAGAGGGCTGCAACTCACTTTGCAAAGCCCTAATGGCAGGCAGATAAGACAGACTGCTGCGCCAGACTTCAGCCAAGCCTCACAGTGCAGGCACCCCAAAGCCACAGAGCACATCATCCACTTAGAACATTGCATCAAACTAAAAGCTGCCTATTCAGTGCCTTTACACCAGCACCCTTATCTAGGCAAAATCAAACCTAGAGATAATCATTATCAATATTTAGCAATACTCCCTCCGAACTTCTAAAATCAACACAAAAATCACACACACACACATATAGACATTCTCTATTTACAAAACCAAAGTCTTGCTATATATGTATTTGATTATCTTTACTTTCAAAATATCAAGACAGTCCAACAGAGTCACATCACTCCTTAGTTGAAATGAGAGAGAAAATCAAGACTTGCAGAGCATGAACTTTTTTCTTCTGGTCCAAAGGAGATGTCTCACCAGTGCAATAGAGCTTTACTGCTGCTGTGAAGGGAAGGGTCCATTCTTCCATTTCTTTCCTTCTTTCTGTTTTGTTTTTTTTTAACCTTTTATTTTATATTGAAGTATAGCCAATTAACAGTGTTGTGACAGTTTCAGATGGACAGCAGAGTGACTCAGTCATATACATAGACATGTATCCATTCTCCTGCAAACTGCCCTCCCATCCAGGCTGCCACACAACATTGAGCAGAGTTCCCTGTGCTAGACAATACGTCCTTGTTGGTTATCCATTTTAAATATACCATTCTGCCATTTCTGAAGGAAAAACACGGGAGGAAAGAGAAGTGACTGGAAGGCTAGTGACAAGCCCTGAGGTCTGCACTACACACACCTCTGTTTCCTAATCCATTCAGGTGAGCTTCACTTTCTTCTGTGAAAGGGTAATCAGAACACACGCCTATGTCCAAAAAGTAGACAGGATATTCAAAACTAAAATATCAGAATAGCAAAAGTCTGATTCAGGTTTGATACTTTTTAAAAATGTATTTCTTTTCTTTTTTTTTCTTTTTCCCAGCATGATAAGGATGTCATAAAAGGCAACACTCATGATTTTGTGAGGTAACTCAGAATCATCACAAAGTTTAACTCTATGTTAAAATCATTTTGTATCAGTGATCCTTTAACATCATTTCCCTCTGCCAATATGGTGCTATTTTCACCCAATAACAAAGAAGTTAATATGGGAATAATTATATGCTGGGAAAGACAGCGGTACTAATAATAATCACATCTTCAGTACACTCTGAATAAGAACTAAACTGCCAAAAATTACTACCTCTGAAACTAGTGTTGTTAATAATTATTGCCATTGAAAGAGAAAATTCCAGGGTGTATATCCACATTTATTTCAAACTGTCTTGTGAGTCATTAAGTCTTGCTCATGTGAACATGAGATACTATAAGAAGTAACTGATTTTAACATGTTGCTAGCATTTTGTAACTAACAGTCCTAGAAATGCAGATAGCTGATACTGTCCTTCGAGGTGATTAATGCTTAGGAATAGCAAAGACCCATAACTGTCAGTCATATTTTTACCAGCATTTTATTGTTCAGAAAGGTTGTAAATGCCAGTGCTGCTTTACCCCAGGAAGTAGAAATCATGCATTTATTAGAATTCCTTAGCGGGCTTTATGGTCAACAGATGACTTGTGAATTATTCATAGGTGCAATATGATAAACTGTTGCTAAACCTCCGACCTGGTTTTATTCAAAGCCAGGAGCTTCATCCGTGCAGACAGCACAGAATGCTTGCCATAAGGAATGAGTAAGAATTTCTTTTCACAACCAGCATGCTCTTGCTGGTGTCCCCAGAACCTTGATGGTCCAGATTTTTCTTGTAAAGACGATGGATTCCCTTTGAACTTCCTCTGAGATGAATTTCTGAGATGTTTCCATGTGACATATGATCTGAATCATCCTGACACACAAAGCGTAGTAATCTATACTATCTATAGATGCGCTACTGTCTGTGCTATTATATCTATATATCCTCTTTTATAATCCTAAATACCACAGAGAAGAGAAATTACATATGTGGGCACACTTATTATATCCCAGTGCTACTATTACCTGCCTAATACTCACAGTGTTATGACATCACTTCAAAAGACAGCAACAGCAAAGTCAGATAGTGTGCGTGAGTCTCAGTTTCTCCCCACTGATGCCAAATTTGGGAGCCATTTGCTTTGTCCCTAAATTCTCCACCATGAGGTAGGTAGGAGGGGAAAGGAATTCAAATCGGGGTAGTTTACCAATGTTCTTTTTTATTCAGGCAGATAGGTAGGGAAAAGTGAAAATGTATGGTCATCAGGAGCACCAAGAGGAGATGGGAGTTTTGTCTTATTGGAGTTTAGGTCAGACTCAGGTGTCCTGCATTGCAGGCAGATTCTTCACTGTCTGAGCCACCAGGGAAGCCCAGGTTAAAGTACACAGTATATATAAATATATACTATATGTAAGATGCTATAGTTACTCTAAAACAGTTTAAAATGCTTCTTGAATATCTTCTCTCTTTCCCTACTGGCATGTGAACCTCCTGTCTATAACAATTACAGTAATGGTGTCAATTATAATAAACAATAGCAGCTATTACATTAAATGCCACCTATTGTTAAAGGAAATTTACATGTACTATCTGTCTCTAAACTAACTTAGCCAGCTAATTATAATTACCCTATTTAAAATGAGAAAACTGAGCCTCAGAGAAATTATACCTCTAGTTCAAGTTCATGCACTCGAAGCTGTTTATAACATTAACGGAGGGCTTGCCCCTGCGGACCTACCCTTCACTGTAACCACCAGGTAACTAATTTGGAGGGACCACATTAGAAGACTCTGTGGCCCTCTGACTTTTGATGGGTTCAGTCGTTGGGGAACCCACACAGGTGACAGAGGGAGACAGGGAGTTGTATTTTCAGGGTCAGGACATTCCTGTCCCCCCAGCTCCTTCTCCTGAGGACTGGTTTCATCACCTAAGCAGGAGTCACAGTACCTACGAGGGTATCCCCTCATCCCAGCCTTGCCTTCAGACTTCGAGTATCTCTCCTCCCTTAATCCTAGACTGGGTACCACCCACAGTGGTGACTGGGTACTATATAATGTCACTGGGGGTTTCCCTAGAGCTCAGTCCTTTATAAATAGGCCTTTTTGTTAACCCTTCCTCAAACTGCTCGAATTTGAGGGCCCTGTTTGTTTCCTGCTGGGATCCAAAGTGACACCTATACTATTCACATGCTCTAAGGATGTAGAGTCTGTGTCTTCAAGAAACTTTTTTTCTGAGAGTTAGAGCATGCTCAGTCACTCAGTCATGTCTGACTCTTCGCAACCCCATAGGCTGCAGCCCGCCGGGCTTCTCTGTCCATGGGATTTCCCAGGCAAGAATACTGCAGTGGGTCACCATTTTCTTCTTCAGGGAAAGAGGTAGAGCAGAAGAAAACAAATTTACTAGTCATTCAGTGTTTTCAAAAGCCCAGTACCTGTATCCCCCCTTTTTGGGGCAACTTCACAGGTATTCTTGCTAAAACTCAGAGTGCCTTCCCCTGATTTCCAAAGCTTCTAGGCTTAAGCCTGGTAGTTTTGGATAATCAGTCAGCAACAGACACACTCTGAACAGCCAAAGAAAGCTCTCTTATTAGACAGAGTTCTTCAGAAAGGCTAGTTCTGAGGAGCTAGAGAGAAGACAGAACACACTGGGGTGAACTTACCTTGAAATCCTGTAACTGTCCAACTGCCTGCCTGCTGTGTGTGCAGGGCAGAGAGTCTCTGTGATAACCACCCACGTCACCTCTCTACTGCCCTATTCTCTCAGCCAACACAGGAGGGACTTGAATTTTTAGGTTTACAAGTGTGCATTTCACTGCAACACTAAAAGAACAAAACTGGATTCGACTGATGTCAAAGAAATACAATAGCACACAAATCTGTATCAGTCTTCTTGAATTTGAAATGTTTTGTTTTTACATGTTATGATGGTCCATGTTAATTACATGTCAACTTGGTGAGGCAACAGTCTCTAGTTATTCAAACATTAATCTAGCTGTCACTGTGAAGGTATTTTGTAGATGTAAGTCCAGTAATCAGTTGACTTTAAGTAAGGGAGATTATCTTAGATAATCTGGGGTGGACTTAATCAGTTAAAAGGCCTTAGCAACAGAACTGAAGCTTCCCTAAGAAAGGAGAAATTCTGCCTGTGGACAGGAGGTTCAGCTCAGGCCTGAGAGTTTCAGCCTGCCCTTCATGATGATCCACCATATGGGTTTTGGACTTGCCTATCCAGCTCTTGCAATCATGTTCTAGGTCTTTGCAATAAATATATATCCCCTATTGTTACTGTCTCTCCAATTGACGCTGGCTGATACAAATATCTACTAGAAAGAGTAAAGAGTTGAGATTCTAAAACTATTCTTAATTGCTATAATTAAGTAAACAAAAAGTTGATTCCAGGGAAGAGGGGACAAAACAGCAAATCATTAAGTGTTCCAAATGGGAAAATTGCAAAGTTTAAATGAACAGAAATCACATTTAGTTCATAAAATGCTTTATGTACTTTAATGCAATTCAGAGTTATGTGGCATTTATAAAATGGTCTTAAGGAATGTATAAGAATTCTTTCAAAATAAGTTCATTCCTATCCCAAAGAAAGGCAATGCCAAAGAATGCTCAAACTATGACACAATTGCACTCATCTCACACGCTAGCAAAGTAATGCTCAAAATCCTCCAAGCAAGGCTTCAGCAATACATGAACCGTGAACTTCCAGATGTTCAAGCTGGCTTTAGAAAAGGCAGAGGAACCAGAGATCAAATTTCCAACATCTGCTGGATCATCGAAAAAGCAAGAGAGTTCCAGAAAAACATCTATTTCTGCTTTATTGACTATGCCAAGCCTTTGACTGTATGGATCACAATAAACTGTGGAAAATTCTGAAAGAGATGGGAATATCAGACCACCTGACCTTCCTCTTGAGAAACCTATATGTAGGTCAGGAAGCAACAGTTAGAACTGGACATGGAACAACAGACTGGTTCCAAATAGGAAAAGGAGTATGTCAAGGCTGTATATTGTCACCCTGCTTATTTAACTTATATTCAGAGTACATCATGAGAAACACTGGGCTGGAAGAAGCACAAGCTGGAATCAAGATTGCCAGGAGAAATATCAGTAACCTCAGATATGCAGATGACACCACCCTTATGGCAGAAAGTGAAGAACTAAAGAGCCTCTTGATGAAAGTGAAAGAGGAGAGTGAAAAACTTGGCTTAAAGCTCAACATTCAGAAAACGAAGATCATGGCACCCAGTCCCATCACTTCATGGCAAATAGACGGGGAAACAGTGGCTGACTTTATTTTTCTGGGCTCCAAAATCACTGCAGATGGTGACTGCAGCCATGAAATTAAAAGACGCTTACTCCTTGGAAGGAGAGTTATGACCAATCTGACAGCATATTAAAAAGCAGAGACATTACTTTGCCAACAAAGGTCCGTCTAGTCAAGGCTATGGTTTTTCCAGTAGTCATGTATGGATGTGAGAGTTGGACTGTGAAGAAGGCTGAGCGCCGAAGAATTGATGCTTTTGAACTGTGGTGTTGGAGAAGACTCTTGAAGAGTCCCTTGGACTGCAAGGAGATCCAACCAGTCTATCCTAAAGATCAGTCCTGGGTGTTCATTGGAAGGACTGATGTTAAAGTTGAAACTCCAATACTTTGGCCACCTGATGCAAAGAGCTGACTCATTGAAAAAGACCCTGATGTTGGGAGGGATTGGGGGCAGGAGGAGAAGGGGACGACAGAGGATGAGATGGCTGGATGGTATCACTGACTCAATGGACGTGAGTCTGAGTGAACTCCGGGAGTTGGTGATGGACAGGGAGGCCTGGCGTGTTGCGATTCATGGGGTTGAGAAGAGTCGGACACGACTGAGCGACTAAACTGAACTGAACTGAGAGGCTTCTGGAATCCAAACTATGTATATAAAGCGGGTTAAATCCAATTGAGTCATAATACTAATCAATTCAAAAGAACAAAATTTAATATGCAACATGTTCACTTGAGGGACTTATGGGAAGACATGAAGAAAATATTATGAAGAATAATTTCCACTAAACTCATATATAAAATAACAAATTGTTACCCTGTACCTCAAAGTAGCTGAAAATATGAGTTTTATTATAAAGCTAGAGTGTCTCAAAGGATATGGTATTAAAACATTGTGAGTTTGCAAACTGACTTTCTATTACCATATCTAGCAAGTATACCAGTCCTCTTTTTGCAAAACTAAAAATATCTCTGTATCAAAATGACTTGAAAATACTCATTCTTGGCATGATTCTCCAAGCAGTTACACTGATCAGATATATACAGAGTAAATGAAGATGATAAGAAAAATTTAAGCTTATTCACACATTGTCATCTCCCATAAAAACTATGTTGAAAGTCTACAGCAGTCTAAAGTGTCCTCCAAAGCAGTATACAATTGCAAGTTATTCTTGGATCAGTTTCATGACAATTTCTTGAAAAAACAGAAGTTCTTCTGGATGATGTTTTTCACCTGCAGCCTTACCCTGAAGCAAGGTTTCATAAGCAGCGCCCCAGTCAGGCCTCAGAGTGATCCTGTCATCAGTTTAACATCCAAACAAGATTTTGCCATGAGCAAAATTCAACCTGCGTCCAGCTTTAAAGTGGGGGGCGCCGAATACTGTGAATTATCTACAACTTAATAGTTGTTAATAACAGAAAAGACTCAGAGAATAGAGAAGTTGTCTCTTCTCACTTTCAAGCTAGAATAACAAATGCAGTTGTGAGGAGCCCCATGCTGCAAAGTCTTTGTTAAATGGTCCACTGCATAAGATCTTTTATCGTTTCATCTGGAATTCACACCAGCAATTTCTTAGCTGCTATGGTGGTTCAGTGGTAAAAAAAAAAAAAAAAATCCACTTGCCAATGCAGGAGATACAAATTCAATCCCTGGGGGGTCAGGAAGATCCCCTGGAGAAGGAAATGGCAAGCCACTCCAGTATTTTTGCCTGGGAAATGCCATGGACAGAGGAGCCTGGTGGGCTATAGTCCATGTGGTCACAAAGAGCTGGACACAACTTAGCAACTAAACCACCTGCACCCATCTTACGTATACCACTGAAAAACTCTTCATACTACTTGAAATACTCTGGAAACTGTTTGGTTTTTAAGTTTTTTCTCTAAAGTGAAACGAACAGAACAGAACCCAAGTTGTTCATAATGGTAGTTAAGAGCTACAGATTCATCAGGGAGAAGCCAGCTATAGGAGGATGAAATGAATATTTTGTCATCTTGAACGTGCCAGGTGGCACACTCGGGTGAAATGTCAGGCTCTGGCACAAGAAGGGAATTTAAATGCACAGCTAAAGAAGAAATCTATAACAATGAGAGCTGCTCAGCACCACATACTGCTCCAGATGGAAGATAGTAAAGCATTTTAATAGCACATTTTAAAATTAGGAATAGCATGTAATTGCCTAGACATACAATCTTTCTGGACTTCGTCTCAATCTTAAACATAAGCATAAAATAACTGATCTTTGAAGATGTATATTTCTAGTACATAATATGAAGATGTAGGTTTCCAGTACACAATATGAAGACTGATTGGTAAAATAAGCAGTTAACAATGAACAAATGAGACCACATGGGAAAACAGTACTTTTTAATTTTAATATTCGTTGTTCAGTCACTAAGTCGTGTCTGACTCTTTGCTATCCCATAAACTGCAATGCGTCAGGCTCCTCTGTCCTTTCCTATCTCCTGGAGTTTGCTCAAACTCATGTCCATTGCATCCGTGATGTTATCCAACCATCTAATTCTCTGTCAACCCCTCTTCCTTCTGCCCTCTCTTTCCCAGCATCAAGGTCTTTTACACACACACACACACACTAAATTATGGACATATGTAGGACACCAAACTTCTCGTATCTTTGATTCTACAGCTAAGCTTTATGTTTTTAATGTTGTCATGTTTTTATACCTAAACACCAACACACAAGATAGTGCTTAAGGAAGCAGGGTGCCATCTCTGCATTCATGTAATCAATTCCAAAAAGTTCCCCCAAAACCCGCAGCTCTTTCCTTCATCTCTGTCTCAACAGTATCTTGCACACTGCAAGATACTCAATAGAAAAATGGCTGGATGAGTGAATTAATGCACAAATGTATGAATAAATAAGGTGGATGGATAAAAAGAGACCTGTCGTGCCTAACTGAAAATGAAGTGAAAATTCTCCCCCCATTTTCCACTCTCATACTTCCTCAGTAGTCTTGATGAATTGTCCAAAGCTCACCCCTCACATCAAGCAACCCCTACACCTTTCCAACCGTGGCTGGAGGGAAGGGGTGAAAACTGACATTGCCAGGCAGTTCATATGTGTGGTCTCATTTAGTCTGCACAACTGGTGAATCAGGCAAATACCATGCCTTTAACAGATAAAGAGACTGAGGTTCTCAGGAGTGACATACCTGGGCACTGGGTGCTAAGAATGTGCTGAAACTGAGTTCAAATCCACGCCTTTTCTGACACAAAGTATGTGCTTTATCTGTTCACATTTGTACAGCATTTAGTTGCTATGAGGTCTCTTTCTATAAGGGTTTATCTAAGTATTTGCACATAACTGTATTAATTTACCTTGGCTCATCTTATGCATATGTCTTCTTAGAAGACTGAAGTATAACTTTATAATATGAAACTAAATTGAAAAAAATCAATCCTCCATAATTCTACCATTCTAACACAAAAGTTGTTTCTAAGGCAAATGATTTTGGCTTCTATAACTGAGCATCTTAGCCAGAAATGGCTGGCAGACACTCTTCCATCTTCCTACACAGTGAGTCTAAGTCACGGCTACAGTCAACAATTTTAGGGTTTTAAAACATGAGGCCTGATCCAAGACTTAGGAATGCTTTTGGTCCGTCCTCCCGGGACGGGGATGTCCTGGGTAGGGGAGTGCTCTGGGACAGTGTCTCCTGCAGAGGTACCTGCATCTGACCACCTGACCCCCTGACCCCTCCTTTTGGAGGGCAGTTGAGGCCCTTCTTAGAGAAGATGTGTCTCCTGATAAGCACACAGCATCCCTTCACCCACGTTAGAAAGGGCTTTACAGGGGCTCCATTCCCATCCCTTCACTGAACAAGTGAAAAAGCTCTCACTCAGAGAACACAAACACAATTAGTGTTTCTGGGTTCTTCCCACCTCTGTTTTCCAGCAGACTGACAGGCAATTTTATTCCTTTTACTAGTCAGTTCTTCAAACAATGAAAATGAAGAGTTACACTGTGACAACAACAACCAGAGGTTCAGGACTTTACATACAGTAACCACTGGCATTAACCGGGGATGACCACACGTCAATGATACCCAAAGTTTTCATGTGCATAGGCCTGCTTGACTCTCATAACCACTCTGAGATTGGCATTATTACAGTCATCTTACAGATGGGTAAACTGAGGCTCTGAGAAATGAAGTTACTTGTTTAGGGCCATATAACTAAAAAATGGTGAGTTGAGAGTTTGAACCCCGATGAATAAGGAGCTTAGACATCATGGGCATGCTCTACTACCCTGCTCATGACTAGCCTCATGAAATCTTCCACGAAAGTCTGTGCATTCTCCGTTCATGAAACAGAATCACACAATGAACATTTAAACCTTGATACTCCATCCAAATGCCCTTAGGCCTTGGGCCTATCTGAAACGTTTGCCTTTAGTTCCTTTTAATGCCCCACTTTCTGATCTAACAGGCCTACTACAAGACATGTGGCTGACTGCTATAGGAGAATTAAGTGTCTCCCAGCAGAATAGGAAAGTGTGCCTGACTGAAGGAGCTAATTCAAAAACTAGGCATGATGCAATAGGACTGAAAGATAGAGCTTTGTGACCCTCTGACACTACACACCTCTGCTAGAAATGGAAGGATTCATTCAAAGCCCACCTCTGTAATCCTCCAGAGAGTGAGGCCAGGAAACGAGGGCGTTGTGGCTGGTCTTGTCCTCCCGTGCCAGTGTCTGACCCTTGGACCCTCGACTGTCCAGATGCAACACTTTCCTTTCCTGCCTGGACTCCCAGAAGCCCAGAGGAACATGGGCTGGAGAGGCAGGAATCTCCAGTGACTCCCTTGAGAGTAATGTCAGCTGAGCCCCTCTTGCGTTTCCACTGTTATTTCCCTTTGCCAGCTCTTCTGGAGGGACTGTGGTAACATCACTAAGCCACTTCAAATCCTTCCTGAAGTGAGACTGAAGTGTAAATGAACAGAATAGTCAGGGAGATGTGTGTGGATTCCTTTGCTCTCTGGGTCTCCTGGTATCATTTCCCCTCTACCTACAAGAACCATTCTAGGTTCTTCAGGGAATAGAAAAAAAAAAAAAAAAACCTTGAGAAAAACTGTCTGGAAAACAACACATGCGGGAAACTAGATCCTTGATTTCAGTCCTGAACACAATGTTCTAAGGTTTTTTTTTTTTTTTAAGCTAGGTTTCCTTCCAGAATTCAACATGCACAGGTCTGCCAGATAAACATTATGGTCTGAAACAGTAGTTAGGGAAATGTTTGTATGCTTGGATTTGAATGAGAAGGGGAAACTGCTGTGGATGAGAGATTGCACTCAGCGTGACATTAAAAGCACAGCAACAATCAAAGTGACACCTCCCCTCCCCAGGAGGCTCCTGCCTGCACAGCCTACCCCTCACAAGGAGGAAGGCATCGCTTTCCAGGAGGAAGATACAGTCCACCACTGGCTTCCTAAGAAATACAATTGTTTGAAACCAGTGCTGACGAACGTGACTTATGTAAGCTCACATTTAAGGCAACGTCAGCCTCTGTCTTGATTCCCTCGCTAGCAGCCTGTTATGGCTAAACCACCACATGGTAGCCCAGAATACTCAATTTTTTTAAGTTATAATTTTGCCAAAAGAAACACAAGTGCGTGTGGTGCCAATACATACACTGAGACATAAGCTATTGCTCCTCTGCAAAGCTGGACGGATTTCTTAAAAATTCTGTTTGATGGACGAAGGAAGGAAAGCAAGTCAACCACTTAGTGAACTACATATGATTAGGGAAATAAAGGAAATGCTATCACTAAACTTGGCCTCCCTAAGTAACAGTAAATAATTGCTTTATTATCAGGGTTCATGCCTGTTACAAGAGGGTTGCAGGAATAAGCGCTCAGTGAGAACCGACTCCCACTTTTGATATGATGGACTTTTGGTAGCAAGATGGGGTGTGCAGGAAAGAGCAGAGGCAGGAGAGGAGCACTGTAAACAGATTGACCATCCACCAACTTCCCTCCCTTCCCGCGACCAATTACATGACAATCTTGGGACAGTGTGGTTTTTGCAAAGCTCTCTAGGTGATTTTAATGTTTCACTGGGACTCAAGATTACTCTTCTAGGTCATCCATAGAGCTAAGATGAGGGCGCTGGAGTTTTAATACACTGGACTTCTCGGGTGGCCCTAGTGGTAAAGAACCTGCTTGCCAATGCAGGAGACGTGAGAGACCCGGGTTTGATCCCTGGGTCAGAAAGATCCCTTGGAGACCCACTCCAGGATTGTTGCCTGGAGAATCCCATGGACAGAGGAGCCTGGCGGGCTACAGTCCATAGGGTCACACAGAGTCAGACATGACTGAAGCAACTTAGCACACATGCACACGGAAATCACATCAAGGTTTTAAAGTTAGTAAACAAAAGAGCTTTAGACCAGGGATATAAATCTAAACCACTGGCAGATTAAATGGGGCTATCTGTGACAAAACTACCTTGTTCTTCTGTCACCTGAAGAAAGGAGACCCATATGGTCACTGTTCCTCAATCAATATTTCCAAAGTACATTAAAAGGTTATCATTAATAACCAGTCTGTCTCTGCAAAGCATTTCCAGAAGGAGGATTTCTGCTAAGAGCACTAAACCTGAAAACTAAAGGTATAATTGGAAATGGTCTAGTAGAATGGCAAGATTTTGATGACTCCACTGCTCTTACTCATTTTAGGTTTATGTTATATAGCCCAATATAATCAACAGCTACTGAGAAAATGAGGGAAAATGGGTGACAAATGGCATATATGGTAAATTAAATATGGCCACCAGTTTTCTGCATGTACTTTCATTAAGAGTTGAGTCTATTGGAGTTAGCATGTAATTCAGCAATTCCACTCCTGGACACATATCAGGAGAAAACTCTAATTTGAAAAGAGGCATGCACCCCAGTGTTCATAGCCGCGCTATTCACAATGGCCAGAACGTGGAGGCAACCTAAGTGTCCATCTACAGATGGCTGGATAAAGAAGATATGTGTGTGTATACCCACCACAGACACAATGGAATACTGCTCAGCCGTAAAAAGAATGAAGTAATAGCTTTTGCAACAACATAGATGGGCATAGAGATTATCATACTAAGTGAAGTAAATCAGAGGAAGACGAACACCGTATGATACCACTTACAAGTGAAGCCTAAAAAAAGACATAAATGAGCTTATTTACAAAACAAACAGACTCAGACTCTAAAAACAAAGTTATGGTTCCAAAGGGAAAAGGGGGTGGAGGAGGGATAAATTCGCAATTTGGAATTAGCAGATACAAACTACTATATATAAAATAAACAACAAGGCCCTACTATAGAGCACAGGGAACTATATTCAGTATCCTGTAATAAACCATAATGGGAAAGAATATGAAAAATAATATATGTGTATAAACACACATATGTATATAACTGAATCGCTTTGCTGCACACCAGAAACTAACACAACACTGTGAATCAACTGTACTTCAATTAAAAAATTAAACCAAAAAAAAGAGTTGGGGGTCTATTCGTCTAACCCTGATCTTTTATTTCAAGAGCTCTTGCAGCTTCTGCTCATGCCCTCCTTGAAATCCTGAGACTCCCCCACTGTAAAGAAGCTCAGGATGAAAGACCAAATAGGAATAAGAAGCCTAGGCATCCCAGCCGAAACCAGCCATGATACTGAAGTGACAGAAAGGTGAAGTAAAAGAACTGTGTCCTCCTGGAATTCGTAACAGTGAAGAAATGAAAAGTGAAAGTGACAGTTACTTCGTCGTGTCCAACTCTTTGAGACTCCGTGGACTGTAACCTGCCAGCTCCTCTGCCCATGGAATTCTCCAGGCAAGAATACTGGAGTGGGTAGCTGGTCTCTTCTTCAGGAGATCTTCTCAACCCAGGGACTGAACCCAGGTCTCCTGCATTGCATGCAGATTCTTTACCATCTGAGCCACCGGGGAAGCCCGAAGAAATGAAAATCTGGGAATAGTTAAATGCATAAAAGGACCTCAGGAAAGTGCGTTTTTTTCTAAAACACTGTGGGAAAATGTGTATTATCAACAGGTCAAGCCCATGATGGAATGAATACAACTCAAAAAGGAACAGAATATAGAAATGAAAACTGATAATTGTGAATAACCTTTATAAGGAAGAAAGGGGAAGAAATCTTAACCAATGTGGCTCTATGAAAAATTCTCTGGTTCATTCTTTCATCTACTCATTCACACACACACATTGCCGACAAAGGTCCATCTAGTCAAAGCTATGGTTTTTCCAATAGTCATGTATGGATCTAAGAGTTGGATTATAAAACTGAGCACTGAAGAATTGATGCTTCTGAACTGATGCTTCTGTGGTGTTGGAGAAGACTCTTGAAAGTCCCATGGACTGCAAGATCAAACCAGTCAATCCTAAAGGAAATCAGTCCTGAATATTCATTAGAAGGACTGATGTTGAAGCTGAAGCTAAAATATTTTGGCCACCTGATGCGAAGAACTGACTCATTGGGAAAGACCCTGATGCTGGAAAAGATTGAAGGCAGGAGGAGAAGGGGATGACAGAGGATGAGACGGTTGGATGGCATCACCGACTCGATGGACCTGAGTTTGAGTAAGCTCCAGGCATTGGTGATGGATAGGGAAGCCTGGCGTGTTGCAGTCCATGGGATTGCAAAGAGTTGGTCATGACTAAGCAACTGAACTGAATTCATTCACACACACAAACAAACATGGAAAATTGGTCACGGGCAAAGTGTTATACTCTTAATGAGGTCATATTTTTAAAAGTACAAGCTAAAAGTGGAAAACCCCATATTTTTGAAAAGTATATACTAAAAGCTTTTTAATGGCCAAGGATTATAAGAATATTTACAGAAAAGTTCAGAATGAGCTAAGACATTCAAAAGAAGTGGTGTCTAAAATTATGTTCCAGGGCAATAGAAATAAGAAACAAAATGTGGTATTTCTTGGGACAGATGGTATATTGCTATTTAGCAGATGCTAGTGGGAAATTCAGAACTCTTCAACATCTTTTTTTCTTCCATCTTCTCCACTGAAGATACTATTTTCCAGTTAAAATAAGAAACTGGAACCCCAGACAAGAGACAGAATTAGTTAAAATGGAAAAAAAAAAAAATCACACAGGTGCCTTATTTACACTGACTTCAAGTTGCCCACCTTCAGGAGCCAAATCACATCCCAGGGTCCAGAAAGAACTTGCAAATCAACCACTGTCAATAGTCTCTGAGGACAGGCATCCAAAGCTGTGAATCAGGTTAATATGACTCTACTTTTCAAATAAGAGAAGAAGGTGGATTCTGTTTAAATATAAAGCCTGAAACCAATGCCTGCTAACATTCTAGAAAGACAGCTAATGAAATAGGTGGCTAAAGAGCATTGGGAATAAAAGGTCAAAGACATTCGACCAAGTCCTTCTTCATATGTTATTTTCATATTTATTTGTTTTCTTTTTGACTGCACTGGGTCTTCGTTGCTGCATGCGGGCTTTCTCTGGTTGCAGTGAGTGGGGCGACTCTCTATTTGTGGTGTGAGGACTTCTCATTATGGTGGCTTCTCTTGTTGCAGAGCGTGGGCTCTAGGGTGCACAGGCTCAGGAGCTGCAGCTCATGGGCTCTAGATTATGGGCTCAGCAGTCGTGGTGCATGGGCTTAGTTGCCCCATGGCATGGGGGATCTTCGCAGACCAGGGATCGAACCCATGTCCTCTGCATTGGCAGGCAGATTCTTAACCACTGAGGCACCAGGGAAGTCCAATCATATGTTTTTAGACAAGCTAGATGGACAGAAAGGAACTGTATCTTCTTTTGGATGTCTCAAAGCATCTCAAACTCATCCAAAAGCAAATTCATGAATGTCTCCATTACAAACCTGACTTTCTTTATTCCCTTTCTCAGTGAAGGTATTGTGTGCATTCTGGGAACTTGAAAGTTACTCTTGAAAAGTTTCCTCCATGACCTCTCACCAAAACCTGCCAATTTTATATTAAAATAGCTCTCCACACATGTAAGGCATCATTCCACTGCTGCTGACAATCAAGAGTCAGTTTGGTTGTTAGTCTTCTGAAGCATACCTTTTATCTCTGGCTACTTTTGAGATCTTCTGTTGGTCTTTGCTGGTCTACAGCTTCACTAAATGAGTCTAGGTATAGATTTATTTTTGGTGTCCTGAAAATCTTGATTGGAGCTTTTCATCTCTTCCAATGTTGCCTCTAACCCATTCTTTAACCTTATAACAATACTGCTTTGCTGCTAAATTTATTATCTCGGTTTCTGTGGGTCAGGAATCTGAATGTTTTAGCTGAGGCCTCTGCTCAGGGTCTCATAAGGCTGAAAGCAAAGTGCTGGTCAGCTGTATTCTCAAAGTGATTGCACTTAATTTTTTTTATTATGATTAAATTTGAGGGTCTTTACGTTTCAATAAATGAGTTTAACAAATTCACATTGACTGGAATAATAAATTTCGTCTTCTTATGTCATTTTATCTAGTGCTTCTTGCTGCTCCATTGTCCTTCCTACCCCTCCACCCCAATATCTTTTTCTTTAGGGATCAAAACTTCCTTTGATTTTATTTTTCTCTTTCTGTGGTCATCCAGAAGTAATATGTAGTCTCTTAAAACTTTTAAGCAATGACTTGCATATTTTTAAAACATTTAATATTCCTCTCCCTATTCCCATAAAGAAAAAAACAGAATCTAAAGATATGTCCATGTGACTTTCTCTCCTCTTTTTGCCCCCCATCAAGTAAAAGAATTGTAACCATTATAATTCTGATTATTAATGCTTGATATACTTTTTTCTTGCTTAAGAATTATTTCTTATATCACATTAAGTTGTACAATCATAACAATTTTTTAACATTAACTCAAATTTTAAACTCATCATTTTATATTTCATTTTCCTTTAATCTGAGGTTTGATGAATTTCTTCATTGTCTGAACAATTTTAAGTAATTCTGAGTTCTGGAATGTCAGAGAAGTCCTTTGGTTTGAGAGTGGAAGGTGCCCCCCGCCACCCCTGAGTTTCAGATTTGTTGATGGAATAGCTATTATTTCAACAGGCATTTGGAAGGAGGTTAAATGCATATGGATACTCGTGATTTCTTGAGCCAAAGACATATTCTTAAGGTAGCCAAAGAAAACATAAAAACCCCCAGTGATCCCTGCCTAGCTGCAGCCCTGACACACATCCTTTAACTTCTCTGAGCTCTCCTTCCTTACAGATAGGAAGGAGGCTTGTTCAGATACTCTTCCAGGTGTTCTAGTCAAGATTCTATGAAGCTCATAGAAATACCAATATTTAATGGACACCATAAAAGCAGAAGAATTAATTTCCAGCAAAATATTAATGAAGTCTACGACGTGTTTAAAGTTTCAGGGTTACATAATGATGGACAATAAATAAAAAAACAAATATTTCTCTCAGTGCCCTGTTTAGAAGAAAAAGTAGAAACTCATAAATAATATTTCATTCACATATATGTACAACCACATTATTTTCGAGTGTTGGGAAAAGGAAATATACTTTTAATGAACCCTCACTATTCATTTAGCAGCATCAAATAAGCAATTATGATACTTATGAATGGTTTTTAGGATCCACTTAAAAATGTTTCACTAGGTTTTATATTGATATGGTTCAAAATTTAGAAAATATAGAAAAATTTACTCTCAATTCTGTTTTTTGCTACCCAATTTCCATCCTCTCAAAGTTCTGTATCCTTCCAAAGATATTTCATACATATACAGAGTATCTCTCCTTCCCTTCCCCTCCCTTTCCCTTGTTTCCCTATTTTTCTCTGTCTCTATTCTCTGTTTTTTTCTTTTTAAAAAATTTTGGTCCCTTTTAAATTGTATTATTGTATTGAAATTGTATTATTCCATTTTCCTGAGGCTTATTTTTCACTTAATGTATCTTGGAGATCTTTGTAAATCAGTATAAATGCTTCCTCAGTTTTTTTTTTTTTCAATAACTACTAGCATTCCATTGTCTGGATATACCATGATTTATTTTCTCAGTAACTTATTGGTGTATATTTTAAGCAATGTTACAGTTATAACCCCAAACATACATCACTTCAAACGTGTATGAAGTATATCTCTAGGATAAATCTTAGAAATGAAATCACTAGGTCACAGGCTATACACATTTGTAATTATGAGAGTTACAGCCATGTTGCTCTCCATAAAGGAAATAATTTATGCTCCAACCCAGGAATATATGAGCCTCTTAGAGCAAGATTTTTAATAGTTCCGAAGCATGTTACATGGGACTTTCAAATTCCTATTCCCAATTTGTTTTGTTTTAGTTTTGTGGGATTATTTGGAATGGGAGTATGAGTCAGATGAGTTCTGGTTTTTGTCCCAAATGATACTGGTTCTCTTTTCCTGGAGAATTTCATCGGGTTGCAAAGAGTCAGACATGACTGAGCAACTTTCACTTTCTTTTCCCCAAAGCACATGAATACGACAAACACACACTGTTGCTATAAAGATTCACAAATTTAGACATACTAAATGATTTATGACCATACTAATGACCAGGATCCATTACATTTGAGTGTCTCTACAAAGCCCATCTAAATGCTAAGCTGCATTGTAACAGCAAGAGAGAACGGGTAAACTCTTGGCCCTACGAATCAATGTCTAATGAGAATTGATTTAACAGGCTCCGGGGGACCTTATCTTATTGCTAATAAAAGAAATCCCATCTGGCACTTTCCTACACTGCCTAGATATTAAATAGGGCTTATGATGATTAAGCACCAGAAAAGTTAATTAAGAGGTAATTCCAGGGGAATGTACAGATCTCCGAGGGCAATGGTCTTCTACCGGGTAACTTAAGGAAAGGAGCCAGGAGACCAGCTACTGGACTCCGACCACTAGGCAGAAGCCCCACAACACACAGAGTCATGCTGGCCAGAGCCCACCCCCAGGGCAGCCATCCTTAGCTGAGGACTTCCTCCCACATGGAAAGGACGCTCACTTCCACTCCAACCCTAAAGACCTGCTCCGAGAATAGGACCTCCACCTGGTGAAAAGGACATGAAACCATGATGAGGCATTTCCATTTGTTTTTCCTCACCGGATGGGGCCTCAAAACTTTTATAATATTAAACAGAAGGACAGGATTTATAAAAAAATAAAATGTAGACCAAAGGAGGATGTCATATATTGTAGTCAGCCATCAAACAATTATGTCCCAAGTTTAATAAGTTTATGTCATCCAAATCTGAATAAATCCCATCCATATTCCTAGAGCATTATCTTTAAATACAGTCTCAGTCAAGGGTGCCCTAGATACCTCCTAGAATGCAAGAGTCAAGGTCATTAGAACAAAAAGTCTGTTCACACCAGCTCCGTCACCATATCCACAGCAGGAAACCTGCTCCAGAGCAAACAAGCGCCTCATTTAATTTTCAAAAGATGATTTGTCTTTGCCTTTGTATACCTAAGATACAAAACAAATTATCTAATTCCCATTTCTATAAAATCCAGACATCTGGCATGTGGGGCCTGAAATGAACAACACTAATTCCTAGGAGATATGTAACACACGAGGCTTTCAGCAGGGTTCAGAGAGCACACTTTTTATTCTGGCACCAAGTCTCAAGGGCTCATTGTTTCTGAGAAGGTCTGTGGTGGTCCCCTCTGCCTTTCAGTCCTGACACTCAGTGAATTCAAAGGAAACTCGAGTGGCGTGGCTCTCTTCTGTTACTCTGACCAGTACTTAACACAGGTTTCCTATTCTGAAAGCACCAGAGAGGTACTAAGTCCACTGGGCTGTTAACATTGTTAGGTCTGACGTGGAACTCGGCTGTCTATTTGCTTAATTGACTATAAACAGAGATCCTTTGCCAAATAGTGCTTGCCATAAAGAACTCAACACGAGGCGCTTGGATGCTGTCCACAAGTTTCAGGAGCAAACATGAAACGTACCACAAGTGAGCAAACAAAACTGGCATGACCCTCTGGAAACCAGCTCAGTGGTGTGGCTCAGTGGCCTGGGAAGTTTTTCTTTCACGTATTTAAGTTGGCCATCCTATTTTTAGGGATAGGTTTTAAGGATAAAGACTGGAGAAGATGACAAAATTTCACAAAATACAGAGATGCTCCCTGTGCCATTCTTTATATTATAAAAATCATAAACAACCCAAATATCCAGTGATCAAGGCATGGTTAACTAGATTAAGACACATTCATATGATTTTACATGATGTGATATGAAAGGATGTGATATCACCATATAGTTGGGCTTCCCTGGTGTCTCAGATGATAAAGAATCCCCCGCCTGCAGTGTGGGAGACCTGGGTTCGATCCTTGAGTTAGGAAGATCCCCTGGAGAAGGGAATGGCCACCCTCTCCAGTATTCCTGCCTGGAGAATTCCATGGACAGAGGAGCCTGGTGGGCTACAGTCCATGGGGTTGCAAAGAATTGGACATGACTAAGTGACTTTCACTTCATGGTATAAGATAGCCTTATATAATGACACAGGATGTTGCTTAATATAATATTAAGCAGGAGGAAACTATGTACACAGAATGCCAGTTTGCTTTATAAAAATCTGTCTACTGGATGTACACATGCAGACATTTTTATAAGGCTGCATTTCCCTCATAACAGCACCTCTCACACTAAACTGCCAGAGTACTTTTCTGTTTTGTTTTCCATCCTTCTCTCCCCTGGTTCTTGTGTACCTCCGATTCCTCTGATTGTTGGCAGACCTGGAACACAGAAGACCACAGGTGTGTCTCTGCGGATAAAGAGTAGGAGTGTGTCTGAACCCCAATCCAGGGGCTTCACCCTGGGCCTGAGATGCTATCAAGGGGATGCCTGGCACAGAAAAGGCACTCTGGATGTTCACACACCCTTCCTTCTTGAAAGTTTGGAGACAAAGATGTGAGCAAAATGCATTGGATCCCTGCCTAGAAACCCCGGTGAAGAGAGAATGTCTAAGACCCTGACTTATAAGAAAAGAAGATTGTTTTTCAATAGGGATAATATTCCAGTCATAAGGAACACCCTTTCTGTTGTCCTGGCAAACAAACATCTTGCCCCAAGAATGCTGAAGGCAGCTCTGTCTGTGGAAGACTAACACACCAGAGTCACATTGTTGTTATTAGGGAAGTGGATAGGTTCATGCATCAGATTTAAACTGTGGCTGAATAAGGAAGCTTCAGGATGAGTAGACCAGAACCCAGCCATGGTTGTCATGCCAAGCAGTGACCGGCAAAGGAAAGGGCAAGAACAAAGAACAGTCTGATCTGTGATGACCTTTTCAAATTATATGTTGATCCATTAAGCTGCTGCACTGTTCCTTCTTAATGGTGAAAGTCAAGAAAATTTGACAGAAGGAACTGCAAGACTAGTTTCTCCTTTACATTTTACTCTTTGGCCTTGTGCAAAATGCTGACATCTTAATCTTTTTGAATTGTGGTTTTCTCTAGATGTATGCCCAAGAGTGGGATTGTTGGATCATATGGCAGTTCTAGATTCAGTTTTTTAAGGAAGCTCTATAGTGTTCTCCATTGTGGCCATAACACTCTACATTCCCACCACCTTTTCTCCACACCCTCTCCAGCATTTATTGTTTGTAGACTTTTGGATGATGGCCACTCTGACTATGAATTGATACCTCACTGTAATTTTGATTTGCATTTCTCTAATAATTAGTGATATTAAGCATCTTTTCATGTGCTTTTTTTTTTTTGTCATCTGTATGTCATCTTTGGAGAAAAACCTATTTAGATCTTCCGCCCATTTTTGACTGGTTTTCTGTGTATACTGAGCTGCATAAGCTGCTTATATATTTTGAAGATTAATCCCTTGTCAGTTGCTTCACTTACAAATATTTTCTCCCATTCTGTGGGTTGTCTTTTCAGTTTATGGTTTACTTTGCTGTGCAAAAGTTTTTAAGTTTAATGAGGTCCTGTTTATTTTTGTTTTCATTCATGACTCTGGGAGGGAGATCCAAAAAGATGCTGCAGTTTGTCGGTGTTCTGCCTATGTTTTCCTCTAAGAGTTTTATAGATTCTAGTCTTACACTTAAATCTTTAACTCATTTTGCGTTTATTTCTGCGTGTTGTGTTGGAGAATGTTCTAATTTCATTCTTTTACATGTACCTGTTCAGTTTTCCCAGCACCGCTTACTGACGAGAGTGTATTTTCTCCACTGTATATTCTTGCCCCTTCATTGTAGATTAACTGACCATAGGTACACTGGTTTATTTCTGGGCTTTCTATCCTGTTCCACTGATGCATATTTCTGTTTTTGTGCCAGTACCATAGTGTTTCGATGATTGGAGTTTTGCAGTATATTCTAAAGTCAGGGGCCCTGATTCCTACAACTGATTCCTGATTTTTTCT
Source organism: Bos indicus (assembly GCF_029378745.1). NCBI lineage: Eukaryota > Metazoa > Chordata > Mammalia > Artiodactyla > Bovidae > Bos > Bos indicus. The sequence goes on along the minus strand of NC_091781.1, from coordinate 12,874,667 downwards.
CAGGATTGCTTTGCCTATTCAGGGTCGTTTGTGTTTCCATACAAATTAAGAAAATTTTTTGTACTAGTTCTGTGAAAAATGCCATTGATAATTTAATCAGATCAGATCAGATCAGTCGCTCAGTCGTGTCTGACTCTTTTTGACCCCATGAATCGCAGCACGCCAGGCCTCCCTGTCCATCACCAACTCCTGGAGTTCACTCAGACTCACATCCATCGAGTCAGTGACGCCAGCCAGCCATCTCATCCTTTGTCGTCCCCTTCTCCTCCTGCCCTCAATCCCTCCCAGCATCAGAGTCTTTTCCAATGAGTCAGCTCTTTGCATGAGGTGGCCAAAGTACTGGAGTTTCAGCTTTAGCATCATTCCCTCCAAAAAATTCCCAGGGCTAATCTCCTTTAGAATGGACTGGTTGGATCTCCTTGCAGTCCAAGGGACTCTCAAGAGTCTTCTCCAACACCACAGTTCAAAAGCATCAATTCTTCGGCCCTCAGCCTTCTTCACAGTCCAACTCTCACATCCATACATGACCACTGGAAAAACCATAGCCTTGACTAGACGAACATTTGTTGGCAAAGTAATGTCTCTGCTTTTGAATATGCTATCTAGGTTGATCATAACTTTCCCTCCAAGGAGTAAGCGTCTTTTTAATTTCATGGCTGCAGTCACCATCTGTAGTGATTTTAGAGCCCAGAAAAATAAAGTCTGACACTGTTTGCACTGTTTCCCCATCTATTTCCCATGAAGTGGTGGGACCGGATGCCATGATCTTTGTTTTCTGAATGTTGAGCTTTAAGCCAACTTTTTCACTCTCCACTTTCACTTTCATCAAGAGGCTTTTGAGTTCCTCTTCACTTTCTGCCATAAGGGTGGTATCATCTGCATATCTGAGGTTATTGATATTTCTCCCAGCAGTCTTGATTCCAGCTTGTGTTTCTTCCAGCCCAGCATTTCTCATGATGTACTCTGCATATAAGTTAAATAAAGAGGGTGACAATATACAGCCTTGATGAACTCCTTTTCCTATTTGGAACCAGTCTGTTGTTCCATGTCCAGTTCTAACTGTTGCTTCCTGACCTGCATACAAATTTCTGGTCAGGTGGTCTGGTATTCCCATCTCTTTCAGAATTTTCCACAGTTTATTGTGATCCACGCAGTCAAAGGCTTTGGCATAGTCAATAAAACAGAAATAGATGTTTTTCTGGAACTCTCTTGCTTTTTCTATGATCCAGCGGATGTTGGCAATTTGATCTCTGGTTCCTCTGCCTTTTCTAAAACCAGCTTGAACATCAGGAAGTTCACGGTTCACATATTCCTGAAGCCTGGCTTGGAGAATTTTGAGCATGACTTTACTAGCGTGTGAGATGAGTGCAATTGTGCGGTAGTTTGAGCATTCTTTGGCATTGCCTTTCTTTGGGATTGGAATGAAAACTGACCTTTTCCAGTCCTGTGGCCACTGCTGAGTTTTCCAAATTTGCTGGCATATTGAGTGCAGCACTTTCATAGCATCATCTTTCAGGATTTGGAATAGCTCAACTGGAATTCCATCACCTCCACTAGCTTTGTTCATAGTGATGCTTTCTAAGGCCCACTTGACTTCACATTCCAGGATGTCTGGCTCTAGGTCAGTGATCACACCATCGTGATTATCTGGGTCGTGAAGATCTTTTTTGTACAGTTCTTCTGTGTATTCTTGCCATCTCTTCTTAATATCTTCTGCTTCTGTTAGGTCCATACCATTTCTGTCCTTTATTGAGCTCATCTTTCCATGAAATGTTCCTTTGGTATCTCTGATTTTCTTGAAGAGATCCCTAGTCTTTCCCATTCTGTTGTTTTCCTCTGTTTCTTTGCATTGATCACTGAAGAAGGCTTTCTTATGTCTCCTTGCTATTCTTTGGAACTCTGCATTCAGATGTTTATATCTTTCCTTTTCTCCTTTGCTTTTTGCTTCTCTTCTTTTCACAGCTATTTATAAGGCCTCCCCAGACAGCCATTTTGCTTTTTTGCATTTCTTTTCTATGGGAATGGTCTTGATCCCTGTCTCCTGTACAATGTCACGAACCTCATTCCATAGTTCATCAGGCACTCTATCTATCAGATCTAGGCCCTTAAATCTATTTCTCACTTCCACTGTATAATCATAAGGGATTTGATTTAGGTCATACCTGAATGGTCTAGTGGTTTTCCCTACTTTCTTCAATTTAAGTCTGAATTTGGCAATAAGGAGTTCATGGTCTGAGCCACAGTCAGCTCCTGGTCTTGTTTTTGCTGACTGTATAGAGCTTCTCCATCTTTGGCTGCAAAGAATATAATCAATCTGATTTCGGTGTTGACCATCTGGTGATGTCCATGTATAGAGTCTTCTCTTGTGTTGTTGGAAGAGGGTGTTTGTTATGACCAGTGCATTTTCTTGGCAAAACTCTATTAGTCTTTGCCCTGCTTCATTCCGTATTCCAAGGCCAAATTTGCCTGTTACTCCAGGTGTTTCTTGACTTCCTACTTTTGCATTCCAGTCCCCTATAATGAAAAGGACATCTTTTTTGGGTGTTAGTTCTAAAAGGTTTTGTAGGTCTTCATAGAACCGTTCAACTTCAGCTTCTTCAGCGTTACTGGTTGGGGCATAGACTTGGATTACTGTGATATTAAATGGTTTGCCTTGGAAACAAACAGAGATCATTCTGTCGTTTTTGAGACTGCATCCAAGTACTGCATTACAGACTCTTTTGTTGACCATGATGGCTACTCCATTTCTTCGGAGGGATTCCTGCCCGCAGTAGTAGATATAATGGTCATCTGAGTTAAATTCACCCATTCCAGTCCATTTCAGTTCACTGATTCCTAGAATGTCGACATTCACTCTTGCCATCTCTTGTTGACCACTTCCAATTTGCCTTGATTCATGGACCTGACATTCCAGGTTCCTATGCAATATTGCTCTTTACAGCATCAGACCTTGCTTCTGTCACCAGTCACATCCACAGCTGGGTATTGTTTTTGCTTTGGCTCCATCCCTTCATTCTTTCTGGAGTTATTTCTCCACTGATCACCAGTAGCATATTGGGCACCTACTGACCTGGGGAGTTTCTCTTTCAGTATCCTATCATTTTGCCTTTTCATACTGTTCATGGGGAATAGGGATTACATAGAATCTGTAGGTTTCCTTGGGTAGTATAGTCATTTTGACAGTAGTGATTCTTCTAATCCAAGAACATGGTATATCTTTCCATCTGTGTCATCTTCAATTTCTTCCATCAGTGTCTTACAATTTTCAGAGGACAAGTCCATTGTCTCCTTGCTGCTGCTAAGTCACTTCAGTCGTGTCTGACTCTGTGTGACCACATAGACAGCAGCCCACCAGGCTCCCCCATCCCTGGGATTCTCCAGGCAAGAACACTGGAGTGGGTTGCCATTTCCATCTCCAATGCATGAAAGTGAAAAGTGAAAGTGAAGTCGATCAGTCGTGTCCGACTCTTGGCGACCCCATGGACTGCAGCCTACCAGGCTCCTCCATCCATGGGATTTTCCAGGCAAGAGTACTGGTCTCCTTAGGTAGGTGTATTCCTGGGTATTCTTTTTCTATGTGATGATAAATGTGATTGCTTCCTTAATTCCTCTTTCTGGTCTTTTGTTGTTAGTGTATAGAAATGCAAGAGATTTTTGTGTATTAATTTTGTATCCTGCAACTTTCCTGAATTCATTGATGAGCTCTAGTAGTTTTCTGGTAGCGTCTTTGGATTTTTCAATGTATAATATCATGTCATCTGGATTATTTTAAATGATGATGAGTTGCATTTAAGCAATACAGTGAGTTTAAATATTCCTACTAATTGTGGAGGGGAGGGAAGGTGCAGATCTCCTGACATTTAACTGAATATTTAACTACACTGGAAAACAAAACCTAAACAAGAGACACACTGTCACGGCTGAGGAAACGGGATGAGACTGCCAGTGTTCATTCGCTGTGTTGCTTTATGTAACATGCTTAACTCCTAAAGACTTGATGCTTCGTTGATAAAGCAGGTTATACTTGAATTCAGGACTGATTTTTAAGTTTCATGTTAGCTCTAAAATTCCATCATCTATCCTGGGATATTCTTTCTCAACTTCAAAGTTTGATACTGTCAGTTCTAGGACAGGGTTCCAATAGTGAAAGGGGAGGCATGAAGAACAGGTCAAGTTTTTCTGACCAGAGGCATCCTCCGCCATTCTCAATAACGACAGCAGTTCAGCAGAATCTCCTCTGTGTCAGGTGATACTGTAAGCACATCAGCAACACTACGGCCTTTCATGGCAGATTAGAGCAGAGTGAAAGGGCTCAGGGGTAGGGACTGGCCTATGTGATTCATGAAGCAGCAGCCCAGGAGGGAGGCCTGCCATACTATGGGTCTGCGACATGCAAGACTTTGGAAACCACTTTCATGGCAGAAAGATGTCTCTAAGAGAAAGCAAACACTCTGAGTGGCTGCATCTAAGGCCAGTTAGTCCTGCTAGGGTGGCTGTGTATGTTCAGAACTTCTACCTCTATTTAAAAGTTTCCCCTTTGTGTTTATTCTGTCAAAAAAGAAAAGTGTGATTTTCACAAAACTCACTCCTCTGCCCACTGGCCCATTTTCTATTTCATACAGAAATGCTTTGTTTCTATAATCAGAAAGAAACCAGAAAGCCTGCGGGGAAACAAATACACAAAACCACCATCCCAAATAAAAGGCATCAGAGTTTCTGAGTCTAAAGAAAAAACAAAACAAAACCATCCTGTCAGCCAAGAGTCTTCTCTGGCCACAGCAGGTCAACACACAAGTGAAGGTACAAATGAAAAGAGACATCAAAGGTCTAAATAATTAAGCATCAGCTACAAAACAAACACAAGCATTTCTATTCTGCCTGTAGAAAATCATCTGATAGCAAAAAAGGGGGAAAGTGTCTTGCTTTAGGAAAAGCTAAACCATAAAAACCATTTGAATTTACCAAATAGATATTAATATTTAAAGAGAACTTTATTTAATTGATGAACCAGATACACCAGCCTAGAATAAGCCAAGAACAGACCTCACCCCGAGTTCTCATGAGTCTTTACCATGTTCCCCGGGGTTTGTCCACGGGGCTTCACATCTACTGATTCATTTAAGCCCCCCACATTCCAGGCAGATAGATATGTACTTCCCTTGTGGCTCAGCTGGTAAAGAATCCACCTGCCAACTCAGAAGACTTGGATTCGATCCCTGGGTCAGGAAGAGGAAGAAGAAGAAAAAGCCCAGGACCTGCAGAAATGGGACTCAGAGTAGTGCAGGGAGGTAGACAACCCACAGCCATGGGAGGTCTGATTCCAGGCAGGGAGGAGATCTGGCAGGAGCACTCAGGTAGGCTCCAGCCCTGGGAAGGAGGGCAGTGGGGCAGGGGAACATGCAGGTAGGATCTGGGAGGCAACACAAAACCTTGTCCCTCCAACTAGGCCACCTTGGGAAGTGACGGAGCTCCGGGCATGTACATACCTGACATGGAATGGGGCAAAATCACAGCCCAGGCTATGCAGGGCACGGACCCTGGTGGATGTGAGATGCTTAGCCAGGAAGATGGGAAAGGTAAGCTGAGCAGGGCAAGGTGGGAGCTGACTATGGATAACTGTCACAGATACAGGGGCTGACCACACACACAGGAACTTTGGGGGGAACCTGGGAGAGGCCAGGGATACATCATTCTAGTATTAACTCCAGAGGTGGCTGGAATCACAGATCCCGCCAACCTCCTAAGATCACCACACCTGGAAACCCAGGATCCGGCTAGATATATAGGAACCAGGTACTCTGAGTAGCCTCAGGCCTAGGGGATAAGAATCAGTCGGAAGAGGAGGCTTGGGTCCTAGGTCCACACACATGCATAGCTGATGCACGATGGGAGCCCATGAGTCAGGCCAGCAGGGGCCGGTGAACTGCAGAGGACTAGGACTTCCTCTGGGCCCCAGCTCTTCTGGGAATTTAAGGCATCAGTCAGATATCCAGCAAAGGAATCTCAAGGCTGGAGCAGAAATCTCCCATCTCAAAGAAGGCACTCAAAGAGTTATTCTGAGAGAGAAAGTGGTTCACAAATTTCCTTCACTATGATATCAGCTTAGAAACTGGTCCAGGAGATGGGCCTACTTTCTTTTTTCCCTCTGTCTTCACTGACATTTATGTTTTGGAAGTATAGTTGATTTACAATGCTGTGTTAATTTCTGCTGAACAGTAAAGTGATTCAGATATATATACACACACACACACATACACAGGCACATACATATATACTCTTTTTTAATATTCTTTCCCACTATAGTTTATCACAGGATATTGAATATGGTTCCCTGTGCTATACAGTAGGACCTTGCTATTTATCCATTCTATATATAATGGTTTGCATCTGCTAGCCCCAGCCTCCCAATCCCTTGACAACCACAAATCTGTTCTCTACATCCAAGAGTGTTTCTGTCCTGTACATAAGTTCATTTGTGTCGTATTTTTTCCACATGCAGGCAATATCACGATACCTGTGTTTCTCCGTGTTTTACTTCGCTTAATATGATGATCTCTAGGTCCATCCATATTGCTGCAAATGGCATTATTTCATTCTTTTTTATGGCTGAGCAGTCCATGGAGTCGCTAAGAGTCAGACACGACTGAGCGACTTCACTTTCACTTTTCACTTTCATGCATTGGAGGAGGAAATGGCAACCCACTCCAGTGTTCTTGCCTGGAGAATCCCAGGGACGGGGGAGCCTGGTGGGCTGCCGTCTATGGGGTCGCACAGTCATACATGACTGAAGCGACTTAGCAGCAGCAGCAGCATTTCACTGGAGACTTGTATCACATCTCCTTTATCTATTCATATGCTGATGGACATTTAGGTGGCTTCCGTGTCTTGGCTATCGTGAATAGTGCTGCCTTGAACATAGGGGTGCATGTATCTCTTTTAATTATAGTTTTGTCTGGGGATATGCCCAGGAGTGGGGATGCTGGGTCATACGGTAATTCTACTTGTAGTTTTCTGAGGAACCTCCATACTGTTTTCCATAGTAGCTGCACCAACTCAACATTTCTACCAACAGTACAGGAGGGTTTGAGATGGACCTATTTTCTTCAGGAGCTGAGTAAGGAGATGAAGGCAAGGGACAGGGCCCCCAAGGCAGGGGCCTGTTTCCAGGAACTGAAGAAGGTCATGGGGACAAGGAAGTTGTCATTCCAGTAGCACAGGGGGAAGGTGAAACTCTGATTTCTATACGGCCCATTTGTGTTCACCAACTCTGCATTTCAGGCCATTTCTGGCTAAGTGCTTGTGGCTATGCCTGAATTACTGTGGCTGAAGGAAGCTGCCTTCACAATAGCTGCAGAAACATTCCTTCTTACTCTCTTCCAAGTCCTGAATTCTGTGCACACCAAACGCCAAACAAATGCTTTCTGGAGCCAGAGATCTGAGGAATGAAAGTCCAGCCAAGAATTCGCACCACAAAAGCTTTATCAGAGCCCAGCAGCGCTGAGCCTCTAACATTGGGAGTGGGAAAGTAAATAATATCAGGAACTTTGAGCTACAAAAGCAATCTAGACTATTGTTATTAAAGAACATGGGATTATAGGGAGGAAGTATCCAGAACTGACAAATTAGTAACTGTACATCTTGAAGGGTGACAAATTAAAAAGAGCATCAGTATGATTCTTTTTCTATGTTATAAGCACATCTGCAGCATCTAGCGAATTTAAGATTCCTTTAACTCTCTTGGCCATTCTTAAAAGCAGGCCCCCACAGGCAAATATGTGATAACTTATGGTTTTATGGTGCCAGAGACATTATATGAATTATGAATATGAGGCCATCCTAAGGCCACTTCATTATTTCAAAAGTCTTGACAGACTTACTTCATCAAGCATTAATTCCAAAGAAGTATCAAAGGATTTATTCTCTCCTGAGATGTGAGATGTGAGGCTGAGATGTGAGGCTGAGATGTGCAAACTCTCCGTGGTGAATGTGGCATGATCATAATGTGCTGTCCTTTCAAACTGCACAATAAAGCCAATACCAGGCGATCATTCTGAGATCACCTTCACATGGCAGATATGACAATTCTCCAGAGCAAAGGCCAGTGCACAGTTAGGTAGTGAAGACTTCCACTGGATCTTTCAGATACCTATGAACCTCATAAAGGAAAGGACTAGCCTTAAACAAAATTGGGGAAGAAAGCTTACTTTCTACTCCTATAAATTCCAAATTGCTTAACACAGCATTCCAAACTAGCGTTGGCCAATAAAAATATAATGTGAGATATATATATATATATATATACGGTCTTCTAGTAGTCATAGTTTTAAAAAGTAGAAAAGAAACAGGTGAACTTAATTTTATTTTACATCTGACTTGGGCTCCAAAATCACTGCAGATGGTGACTGCAGCCATGAAATTAACAGGCACTTGCTCCTTGGAAGGAAAGCTATGATAAACCTAGACAACATATTAAAGAGCAGAAACAAAAACTTTAAAGTTTGGGGAAAAAAATAAAGGCAGCGACATCACTTTGCTAACAAAGGTCCATATAGTCAAAGCTGTGGTTTTTCCAGCAGTCACGTACGAATGTGAGAGCTGGACCATAAAATAGGCTGAGTGCTGAAGAACCGATGCTTTTGAACTGTGGTGCTGGAGAAAACTCTTGAGAGTCCCTTGGACAGCAAGGAGATCAAACCAGACAATCCTAAAGGAAATCAATCCTGAATGTTCATTGGAAGGACTGATGCTGAAGCTCCAATACTTTGGCTACCTGATGCAAAGAGTTGACTCATTGGAAAAGACCCTGATGCTAGGAAAGATCAAAAGCAAAAGGAGAAGAGGGTGGCAGAGAATGACATGGTTGGATAACATCACTGATTCAACGGACCTGAATTTGAGCAAACTCCAATAGATAGTAAAGGACGGGGAAGCATGGCATACTGCAGTCCATGGGGTTGCAAAGAGTCGGACAGGACTTAATGACTGAATAACAACAATACATTTTACTTAAAATGTAATTTTAGATTCATTTCAATGTGTTTTCAATATAAAATTATTAATGAGACAGTTTACATTCTTTGCCAAACTAGAGCTTTGAAATCCAGAGTGTATTTCACATCTAGACTACACTTAACATTTGGATAAGCCAAAACATTAAGTGGCTAATAACTATTGTAATGCCCCAGCTACACTTCCCCGTATCCTGACTTAAACCCTACTAGGTTCCCATCCCTGGGAATTTTACCCCAGGTTCTAGGAAGCACAGGTACCAGATTTTCTAAGACAGCCCTAATTTCACCCATTCTGTCCCCGTGGCGCCTGGATCACCTTTTTTTCAGTACCAAGGCAGTGTGCTGTCCTAGTTCTGGGGTGGCACTATCTAGGTTTGATCCTACCTTTCACTGTGTACAACCTGGGCCAGTTTTTAATTTCTTTTTAGACACTCACTTTCCCCATTTTGGAAATGGGTAGACATAGTGCTTCTCCCAGGAAATAGCAATGCACTCCAGTGTTCTTGCCTGCAGAATCCCAGGGACGGGGCAGCCTGGTGGGCTGCCGTCTATGGGGTCGCAAAGAGTTGGACACAACTGAAGCGACTTAGCAGCAGCAGCAGCAGTGCTTCTCCCAGAGTTTGCTGGGAATGAGAAGAGGTCATATTCCTGGAACACCACACTCTATTCCACATGATTAGCTGTGGTGCAGAAAGAACTGTTGGCAAGTCACTTCGCCCACTGCCCCCCACCACAGCTCCTGATTGGGTTGAGGAAACATGTCCTTTTTTCTATCCTGTTGGCATTCCTGGCAGAGGGAATAGGCTCAGATGGCAAAAAAACAACAACAACAACAAAAAAAAAAACCTGCCTGCAATGAGGGAGACCAGGGTTCGATCCCTGGGTCAGGAAGATCCCCGGGAGGAGGGCCTGGAAACCCACTCTAGTATTCTCCAGAATCCCATGGACAGAGGAGCCTGGTGGGCTACAGTCCGTGGGGTTGCAAAGAGTCAGACATGACAGAGTGAGTAACACACAGGATGCTCCCTGCCGCCCAGACCTTTGTCTCAATCCACTTTAAAAATCCTGTCTGTTTTCCAGGATCAAATCAAATGCACCTCTCCTTGAGGAAGTCCTTCCTTTCTCCTACCTCCCACCTCCAAGATGAAAGTATTCCCATGGGTCTGTTTTTCTCACTCTGCATAGCATCCTAATTATTCATATCAGACTTAGTTCACCTTCTGGACTTCTCCCCAGGGGTTAAGGCACTTACTAATTTTGTGAACCTTTCTCTCCCTCCCCTACCCTTTCATCCCCCTCCCATTTCCCCAGGAGGCTCCTGACATTCAGTATATGATTTTGAAGCAAATGAATGGATATTCAATAGCTTTGATTTAATATATGTGACCTTTTCATTATTAAAAGTATCAGTACTAAGTAAAAAGACGATTTAAAAAATCTGTGCAGTCCCTTATAGCTTGAGATTGATACTCTTTATCCTACTCACGTCCCACTCTGAGGTCCCCACACCTGCCCTACACAAGCCTCCGGGACTGCTCCCAGTGTCTCTTCGTTGCTGGGCCTTCCCCGTCAAAAGGTGACTCAAACAGAGCTGTGTCTGCCCTTCCACTCGACCACAGAGTGCACCCGCTTTCGGCTCTGTCATTTCGGAGCCCCGCCAGGTGACTGGCCAGTCAACCTGATCCAGCAGTGCAGAGGAAGGAATCCTGCCTTGCAGCACCCCCTCTCTGCAGCAGATGCATCACCTGGATAGGTGAATGCCACAGCATTCCTGCAGCATCTCCGGGGCTACCCAGGGCAGTGAGGAAGTGCAGGACAGATGCACTCTGTGAATGCATGGTAATTTCATAAACCACGGGGCCTATGTATTCCAACTGAGTGAAGACAAGGCAATCTGACCTCCAGCTTCAAAGAAGGACATGACTAGGAGTGTTTGTTAATTCATTCCATAAATGTAAATGTCCAGACTAGGGACCCTGAAAGCAAGGGCATTTTACTTTTTGAAAAAGAAACTTCTTGAAAAATTAAATTCGTGTGATAAAATTTTAATTTGTTTAAAATGAATTTTGAATGAAGAAAGATCACTAACTCATTTCATTAAAAGCTCTGTGTTCTTTCTATTTAATAAAACCATAACTGAACCTTAAAGGGGTTTCTGTATAACAGACTAGAAACACAAAGCTTTTCTAATTGAGGGAGATGCTCTGCTTTCCTGCAGTGGGCCTTCCACACGCCCTGGCAGCTTTTAGTTACTTTCTCACAACACTTAGATCTGACTCTTGGGGGATGGATGATTGCCCTCACACCCTGTCACCGAGGTGCAGAGAGGGTGCAGGCTATGTCAGCAAGTGAATGACAGAAACAGGTCTCCAAGTGCATTAATCCTCTTCTTAACACAGGCCAAAGGAGGAGGAATTTACATACTGTAGCTGCTGGGTTGCAGGCACTGAGCCTCTCAGAGAAAGACTAGACGGGAAGTGCCCTGCCACTCACGCTCCATCCTCCCCTCCCTTCCTTCCCCTGGCCTGGCCTTGCCTGAGCCCAGCAGTCCTTGGCAGGCAGAAGAACACTCTCAGTTCAGCAAACCCTGAGAATTAATGGCCAGTCGCATTACGGGAAACCATTTCATCAAATCTAACCCCTGCTCCCCCACAGACCAAGTCCATTAGAGCAGCAGCAAATCCTTGGAAGTTATCCAGATGCTAACTAGCTTCTGGCCAGCACATTTTAAATGAGAAATTTTAAACGCTGTGGCTATCTCATAAACATCTCAGTCTGAACACCAGAGTGCCATGCAATTAACACTCATTTTTAAAACCACTTTGTAAACGTGCCTGACAATATAAAATCACAGAGTATAAATTATGATCCTACTGTAAGTCAGGAGATATTTCCACAGGTGTCTTATAGTATATGAGATGGCAGAAGACCAGGAGCCGAGGGTCCAGGCCAGGCTCTACCCACTAACAACGTGTTCACCCCACAAGCCTCCTTCTACAGCTATAAAGTTAAGGGTCGGGGCATAAAGTCAAGGTCCCTTTCAGCTCCCAGAAACTGTATTAGTCAAAGTCATACTAGACTATGCTGCTGTAACAAATAAACCCCAAGGCCTCAGTGACTTATCTCACCAAGAGTTTTTCTTTCTAGCACAAAGTTCCCTGCTGGTCATCAGAAACTCCCCTCCATCCAGTGTTTTGGAGGTCAGGCTCCCTCCAGCTAACGACGAGGTAAACAGCAGTAGAAGGACCTTTAAGGTCCACATCTGTGTGACCCGAGCATGCTCTGGTCACACAGGGAGCCCTTTATGTCTGCACCTCCCCAGGCTCCTCTGTGGCCCTGACCAGCAAGGAAGTTGCTGTGGCCAGTGAGTTCCAGATGGCAGACTTAACACTTGGTGGCCTTTCCGCCTTCCCAAGACTTATTTAAAATGACAGCAAGGAAATACAAATGCAATTGATTCATAAAAGTAAACAGAAAAGGAGGAGACCAATCAGCCACCTACAGATTTCAGTGCAGTTATGAAAGAGGAAGCAGCGAACTCCATTTTCAATCATAATGACTATTGATTTTCAACAGTAGTGTCAACCTCTGAATAAAACAAGAAAGGCTCAAATTTATGTTTGCAGAACAGCACCCAAATGGCCTCAACCTTGAATACATAAGAATAAAGGTACCGCGTGGACAGATGTGAGATGAAGAAACTGGAAGGGGTGGTAGACAGAAGGTAGGAACATCATATGAATCCTCGTGCTGCCAGACCAAGAAAGGAGCATGAACATGCATGGAACGGGACAGGTTTCAAATGTACATTTGAAAGATGACCAATAGAAAACCAAACCACAGATAATAACAAGCAAGAAACCAAAGGTAAAGTACTCTAAGTAAGTAAGCAAAGTCCCCACTATTCAGAGCAGAAAAATGAAAGACTACCTAAAATTGATACATCAAGAAATAGCAACATACCCACATATTTTAAATTTACAGATTTAAATTTAAGGCTAGGAGGACTACAGGATTAAGGATAAAACTAATCAAACATGGAGCAGAGGACTGGCGCTTTTCATCTCAGTGTTCTTTACCATTTTGTTTTTTACTATTTGCATGAAATCATCTGATGAAAGACAAGGAATAAAATGAATCAAGTATAATATGTATTTTCTACACATTTACCTGATTCATCTAGACCCCAAGCACCTGGAGGAAGGAGCAGGGTCAACATGTCTTTTGTTCTCTGATGTGCTCCATCCATAGCTTTAATACTATGGTGTGTCCTAGAAAAGGAAATCAACACTGTATTGAAGTTGTACATAAGTACCCCGTACTCTGCTGCTGCTGCACGTCCACAGTTCTCAGGCCTGCCCAGTCCTCTGCCTTCCCCCTAACTTGTCCTACTATACATATAGTCTTTAATGGGATTAGATGTTTGATATACCACATCCCCAGTGCTTCAGCATATAGTTTCAGTGATACGGGGCCCACAGAGTCACGTTATATAGGAAGACCTCTGACTGTGTATATGCGCAGGAGCTGATGTACCCAATGGTGGTGTGACTCTGCTCATTAGAGGGTGCGGTGGAGAGTGGGAGACAGGAGTCTCCTACTTGCACTGAAGAACAGTTTTGAAAAGGCTTGATCCAATCTATATAATTCAGAGAATGTGGGAAACAGAATTGGCTTTATCCCAGTTAACTGTGTGATGCTGAGAAAGCTCTGTAACCTCTCTGTGCTTTGGTGCCTTCATGTACATGGGGACCCTCCTTATGGGAACTTCTATGAGGAATCAGTAATAATGAAATAATGATGGATAATAATACTGGAAACTGCAGTGCACCCAGACTGCTTCATGTCTTCTAGTTGTCTTTCCATTAGTTTATTTCAGTGACCTAATTGTGTTGAACTCTTCAGCCCCTGCCCGCTCTGTCTCACCATCATGTGTTCTGAGGGCATTTAATTCACACTTTCACCACCTATATATTCAGCACACTTAATGTCAGCACTGAAGAACAGATCATTAGAAACACTGTGTAACCTCTACACCTGACACCTACCCTCACAAAAACCTAACTGGAGAAATTAGGTAAATAAAGAGCAGCTGTCCAGGAGAAAAGAAACACAATTCAATTTGAAATCTTAGAAGAAAAATATTCTATTCTGAATCTTATGCTCATTGCCGCAAAAATTAAAGAATTCCAAGACACCTTCTGTATCATAGCTTCCAAGACTCTTCCACGTCTCCTAAACCCAGGCAATGCAGAGAGGCAAGGAAAGGTTTGCCCACTGCAGTGGTTTTGAGTCTGGATTTCCTACGTGTGGTTCAAACTTAGGATACTGCTTGGACTTTGTTCCACCACTGCACTCTCCCCAGCTCCCTCCCTTCTAGCTTCTCTGGAAACACAGAGGGCATTCCTGAATCAGAAGCCGACATCTGTTGTTGCCTCCGCCCTGCTTGATGTCACCCCAGAGAACAGCCCAGCACTCCCTCACCTCCTTCAAGACCACAGAGGTCTTCCCTGAGCAGCCCATGCACTAAAGAGCCCCCTGCCCATCCCCAGCCAATCTCTGCCCCCATTTGTCCGCTTCATTCTTTTTCGTGGCTCTCATCACGTAATACATACAAGTATATTTTTATTTATTTACATCCTCTCTCTCTGCCCTCCCTCTAGGGCAGCACTAGCCAATTGAAATATAATGTGAGACATGTTTAATTTTAAATTTTCTAGTACCCAAACTAAAAAAGAAGTAAACACAAGCAGGGAAAATTAATTTTAATGTTTCTTCTTTAACCTCATGTATCCAAAAATTGGTGTTTCAAAATGTAGTCAACATAAAAATTATTAATGAGGTAGCTTACATTTTTTGGTACTAAAATTTGGAGATCTGGTGTGTATGTTACAGTTATAGTGCAAGTCAATGCAGACTCACCCCATTATAAGCGCACAAAGCCATGTGTGGTCGATGGCTATAGTGTGGGTAGTATAGCTCTGAAATATAAACTCCATGGGGTGAAGGCTCGTTTGGCTCACTGTTATGTACCCAATAGCTAGAACAGTGTCTGGCACATGGGATTTTTTAAGTGTAGTTGATTTACAATGTTGTGTTAATTTCCGCTGCATAGCAAAGTGACTTCAGTTATACATACACACACACATACACACACACACACTTTCCTTTTTAACTATTCTTTTCCATTATGGTTTATCATAGTATATTGAATATAATTCTCTGTGCTATATAGTAGGACCTTGTTTATCCATTCCATATACAAGAGTTTACACCTGCTAACCCCAACCTCCCATCCACACCATCCCGCCCAACCCCCCTCCCCCTGGGCAACCACAAGTCTGTTCTGTAAGTTTGAGAGTCTGTTTCTGTTCTGTAGATAGGTTCGTTTGTCTCATATTTCAGATTCCACATATACGCGATATCATACGGTGCTTGTCTTTCTGACTTCCTTCACCTAGTACGCTAACTTCTAGTCGCATCCATGTTGCTGCAAATGGCATCATTTCATTTCTTATATTTCATTATATATATGCACTGCATTGTGTTATCCACTCATCTGTCAACAGACACTCCACTTATTTGCATGTCTTGGCTATTTTGAATAGCATTTCTAGGAACACAGGGGTGCTTGTATCATTTTGGATTGAGTTTTGTCTAGATATATTCCAGGAGTGGGATTGCTGGACATACGGTAATTCTATTCTTAGTTTTCTGAGAATACTACTTTCCACAGTGCCTGGAACAACTTACATTCTCCAACAGTGCAAGAGAGTTCCCTTTCTTCCACATCCTCTCCAGCATTTGTCATCTGTAGACTTTCTAATGATGGTCATGCTGACCAGTGTGAGGTCATACACACTGTAGTTTTGATTTGCGTTTCTCTGAAACTCCAGTACTTTGGCCACCTCATGCAAAGAGTTGAGTCATTGGAAAAGACTCTGATGCTGGGAGGGATTGGGGGCAGGAGGAGAAGGGGACGACAGAGGATGAGATGGCTGGATGGCATCACTGACTCGATGGACGTGAGTCTGAGTGAACTCCGGGAGTTGGTGATGGACAGAGAGGCCTGGCATGCTGCGGTTCATGGGGTTGCAAAGAGTCAGACACGACTGAGCGACTGAACTGAACTGAACTGAACTGAATAATTAGCAATGTTGAGCATCTTTTCAAGTGCCTATTGGCCATTTATATTATTTCTTTGGAGAAATGTCTATTAATGCCTTCTGCTCGTTTTTCAACTGAGTTGTTTGTTTTTTTGTTGTTGAGTTGTATGAGCTATTTGTATATTTTGGAAATATACACCTGTCAGTCACACCACTGGCAAATATTTTCTCTTATTCTGTAGGTTGTCTTCATTTTGTTTATGGTTTCCTTTGCTGGGGAAAAGCTTGGAAGTTTGATTAGGTCCCATTTGTTTAGTTTTGTTTTTATTTCTATTGCCTTGGAAGAATGACCTAAGAAAACATTGGTATGATTTATGTCAGAGAATGTTTTGCGTATGATCTCTTCTAGGAATCTCAGGATACCATACCTTATATTTAAGTCTTTAAGTCATTTTGAGTTTATTTTGTGTATAGTGTGAGGGTATGTTCTCATTTCAGTTTACACGTGCCCACCCAATTTTCCCAACTCTACTTGCTGAAGAGACTGTTTTTTTCCCATTGTATACTCTTGCTTCCTTTGTTGAAGATTGATTAACCAGAGGTCTGTGGGTTTATTTCTTGGCTCTCTATTCTGTTCCATTGATTCATAGTCTGTTTCTATGGCACATGGTTTTTTTTTTTTCTAATTTTATTTTATTTTTAAACTTTACATAATTGTATTAGTTTTGCCAAATATCAAAATGAATCCGCCACAGGTATACATGTGTTCCCCATCCCGAACCCTCCTCCCTCCTCCCTCCCCATACCATCCCTCTGGGCCATCCCAGTGCACCAGCCCCAAGCATCCAGCATCGTGGCACATGGTTTTTAAATCAACTATTTAACATATTTCTTGTCTTCCATCTAACAAGCACGTATTGAATATATACAATATGGGAAAAAACATGGTAGAAATAAAGTTAATTACACGAGGGTGCTTACAAGAAATGGGGGTTACTCTTCTACAGAAACAGAAAGACTGAGAAACTCCAAGGGCAAAAGGAAACAACCCATGTCAGTTTTAAGCAGAGTGGGAAAGGGCATGATTCGAACTGAACTGGGGCACCACTCTGGAGAAGTAGAGACAGGATCATGGAGAAGTCACTGCAGTGACTGGGATGGAGAGTCATGAAAGCTGGACTGGAAGCAGGTTGGGAGAGATGTGGAGGAGGCAGAAGTAACAAGGCCGGGCCCTAGCCTGCGTGAGAACCAAGTCAGGGAGGAATTATAAAGACAGGTTTTGAACTCAATGGCCAAGGAAGGAGACAGTACCATGACAAACCTGTGAGATCCTGAGAGATAACAGGTTTGTGGGGGTCTCCCTGGCAGGCTAGTATTGAAGATTTCATCTTCTAAGGCAGGGTATATGAGTTTGATCCCTGGTTGGGGAACGAAGATCCCACATGCCTTGTAGCCAAAAAATAAGAAACCCAAAACATAAAACAGAAATAATATTGTAACAAATTCAATAAAGACTTAAAAAAAAATGGTCCACATAAAAAAAAAAAAAGAAACCTTAAAAAAATTCAAACATAAAAACAAGTTTATGGAGGACAGGAGCTCATGAGGACTTGCCATCAGGTTCTAACACACAAACCCCAGCACATGACCGCATTTCCATCATTGTGACTTCTTCCAAATTTAGGCAGCACAGTACTTCCAAGAACATCCCACAAGAAAATATCAACTGCAGAGGAGTCAGAAGCCCCCCTCTCTGGGTCTCAGTTTTCCCTTCTATAAAATGAGGGGGCAAGGTTGAGTCAGGTATTCCCATCCCAGCCTGGAGATCATTCTCCTTGAATCAGGTGTTCAGAGCTCTCTTTCTGTGCCATAGTAGCCAAGAGCTCTAACAGAAGAGTATACAGCTATAAGTCTAATTCTCCCATTTATATAACACTTGGGTTATTCTTCAAGAGTACCTGGACAAGAAAATAAAAGCCAGGAGCAAGCTCAAAGCAGCTCTTGTCATCACAAACTCCATCCATTCCACAGCTAATAATGTATCAGGTAGGCAGCCAAACAACAATGTTGACTGCCAGTGTGAACAGTCACATTCCTGAGCTGACATTGTGATGTCCAGCAGTGAAGCCAGTCAGTGTGACTATGGAGGGAAGGGCATTCTTTTTACATGTGTTTACATGATATAAACACTTTGAACACAGGGCTGACAGCAAGGAGCATCAGGAAGCCTGTTTCACTTGTCCACACGTGGTTCAATGTACCCAGGCGCAAAACAGCATCTCACCTGAGACGCTCTTCCTCTCTTTTTCGGAGATTGAAGTCTCGCTGGACCACCTGGAGAACATGCTCCGTTTCATCGTCCGTCAGACCAGACAGGTCCAGCTTCCTCCCCATGATTTAATACCAAACACAGACGGATGAGACAAGACCTGAGAAATCAAAGGAAAGACCACAAATTGAGGGCAAGAAAATAGTTCTCCATGGGTAAGATCAACCAATGTTGTTATTAAACAGAATTAAACACAGTGTTTATATAAGGTGGTTTCCTGCTCTGCTCTCATACTCAGCAAATATTTAGAGACAACTTCAGCAAGGCTGCAGAGAAAAAGTGACAGTAACTGATCATCAACACTGCTATTTATCCCAGTTCTTAAATTAGAAAAAAAAACCGATAAATTATTCTTTTCAATAAAATGAGGTGTACATGAGATCTGCTGTAAATTTCTGCAAAACGCCAAAAGACAATATCCAAAACTTCTCAAGTTCTGTGATTTGAAGT
The DNA here is from genome assembly GCF_029378745.1 of Bos indicus. Classification (NCBI taxonomy): domain Eukaryota; kingdom Metazoa; phylum Chordata; class Mammalia; order Artiodactyla; family Bovidae; genus Bos; species Bos indicus. The sequence goes on along the minus strand of NC_091781.1, from coordinate 12,855,771 downwards.
CTCAAATTGTAATTACACATAATTGCACGATAAAAAAATCATACTTTAAAAAATATCCTCTATATCTCCTGAAGCTTTTATCACATGACTAAAATACAAACTAGAAATTGATAAACTCTCTTCTGCAAAAAAAGAAGTAAAATAATACTTTTAGACATTTTCTTAGCACCAGAAAATATATTTCAAAGAAACACCTCCCCAGAGGTGAATATCTAAAAATTATGGGAAACCACATTAAAAAAAAAAAAAATTTTTAGTGAATGGTTGCACCCAGTGGTAAAATTAAATAATTCCAGAAAAGTGCCCAGAATTGAAGGGCATCACAAACATAAATTCAAACATCCTCCACAAAAATATCTGTGGAACCAATGCAGCAAGATTTCAAAAGCATTATTACATACCATAACCAAGTGAGTTTTATCTAAGCAATGTAAAAAAATCAGAGTAACCCACTACGTTTGTAGAAAAAAAAGGGAAAAATCATCCAATCATTTCAAGAGATACAGAAGAAGCATTTGACAAACTTCAGTGCCCATTCATGATAGAAACCCTCTGAAAACTAAGACTAGAGAATATTCCCTCCATCATATAAAAGGCATTTTAAAAAGAAAAACAACAAAAACCTACAATTAGCATCAAATTCAGTGATGAAAGACTGACTGTTTCCCCCTAAGATCCGGAAAAAGGCAAGAATGACCACTCTTAGCACCTCCACTCAATACTGAATGTCTTTATTATACAGCTACATTAATCAAGACTGAGTGGCATTGGCATACACGTAGGTGTAACAGCTGTCTAGTAACAGCATCACAGATGAGCTGGCTGAGATAACAGAGATGTATTTTCTCCCAGTTTTAAAGGCTAGAAGTCTGAGATCAGGATGTTGGCAGAGCTGACTTCTCCTGAAGTCCCTCTCCATGATTTACAGATGGTCATCTTCTGCCCGTATCTTCCCATGGAGTTCCCTCTGTGCACACCTATGTCTTAATTTTTCCTTCTTATAAGGATTACCAATTGCATTGGAGTAGAGTCCACTCTAATACCATCATTTTAACTTAACTGCCACTTTAAATATTCTATCTCCAAATACAGTAAAAATCTGAGGTGCTCAGGTTAGGACTCCAACATATGAATTTGTCTCAGCCTGTAACTCTTCACCCTTTGCACCCCCCTCCCCCAGAGAGCACGTCCTTCTCACATGTACATTATAATCACTTCATCCCAACAGCCACAAAAGTCTTAACCTATTCCAGCATCAATTCGAAGTCCAAAATCTCATCTCATTATCATCTCCATTAGGTATAGGTGATTCATCCTGAGGCAAAAATCCTTCCCCCTTGTGAACCTGTGGAAGCAGACAAGTTATTTGCTATCGGAGTAGAGTAGTAGGGCAGGCATTTGGAGAGACATTCCATTCTAGCAGGGAGAGGTTGGAAAGGAGAAAGAAGGCTTAGATCTCAAGTAAGTCTGAAAGCAGGGAAAATTCCATTAGGTTTTTTTTTTTAATTAAGTTATACTTGACATACTATACTATATTAGTTTCAGCTGTAACACACAGTGATTCGATATTTTTATACATTATGAGATAATCACCACAAGTCCGGTTACCATCCAAAGTTGTTACAATATTATTGACTGTATTCCCCATTTGTCATTTTTTCATGCATAATCTACTATTTGTTTATTTTTAATATTTTTATACCTATGTGTACTTTACATCTCTGTGACTTATTTTATAATTGGAGGTTTGTGCCTCATAATTCCCTTTGCCGATTTCATCTGTTCCCTCCACCCCCTCTCCTTCAGCAACCACCAGTTTGTTCCCTGTATTGATGAGTCTCCTTCTGTTTCATTTGTTTAAGGCTCAAGGATAGCTCTCTTTGGCTCCGTGCTCTGTCCTCCGAGTGCAGCAGGGCGGCGGGCTCATCCCCTTGGCCCTGGGTGTAGCCGCAGCAGCGTGGCCCACTCTCAGTAACTGAGGAGGGACAGTGCCCTCCCCAGGCCATGGGGACACTGACACCCCTGCAGACCTCTATTTTATCTTCAGGATCATTCTTCCCTTTTCCCGATGGATGATGCATGTTGGTAGCCAAATAGCTCTACTGGCCCATCCTGTAGCCTCTCAGAAGTCCAGCAGCCTTCCCTCAGTTATCCTGTCTCTATTTAGTTTAAGCTGGCAGTGTTTCTGTCGATGTAAATTCTCCAAAACTTTGTCAGCTTCCCATACAGTTCTCAGGGGGCCAAGCCATCAGACAGGAGGACCCTCTACAGATCTGTCCTGGGTAACAGCGTCTCTGTTTCCGGCTTCTGCTGCAATGGTTGACTGGATCTGTGAGCCACAGTCTAATCTCATAAGCAAATGGTTGTCCAGTCATACCCCGCTTGCTGTCTATAGACGGACTTTCTCATTTTTGCAGTATGAGTATACTGAGAATTTTCCAAATCTGCAAGTTCTGCTTCCTTTTGTGGAACAATTCTGTCTTCAGTTTACTTCTCTCCTCTCACGTCTCATTATAGCAGCAAGCATAAACCAGTCTTTAATACTTATTTTAGAATTCTCAGGTAACTATCCAAGTCCATAGTCACTGACAAGTTCTACTTTACATAAAACACTGGAACGCCATTAGACCAAATTCTCTGCCACTTTATAACCAAGAATGCCTTTCCTTCAGTTTCCAATTATGTATCTCTCATTACTTTCTGAAACCTCAGTAGGCACCGCGAAGATTCGTATTTCTATCAACTTTTTGTTCATGATGATATATGCGTTCTCTAATATAAGAGAAGCTTTCTCTCCATCTCTCCTCTTTTCTTCCCAAGTCCTCACTATAATCACCTTTAACATTCATATTTCTACTAACAGCAGATCAATTGTGAGCTGCTGAGTCAGAGATTAAAGCGTCTGCCTGCCATGCGGGAGACCCGGGTTTGATCCCTGGGTTGGGAAGATCCCCTGGAGAAGGAAATGGCAACCCACTCCAGTACTCTTGCCTGGAGAATCCCGTGGAGGGAAGAGCCTGGTAGGCTACAGTCCACGGGGTCGCAAAGAGTCGGACACAACTGAGCTACTTCTCTTTCTTTCTTTCTTTTTTTCTTTCTTTCTACCAACAGTCTCCTAAGGGAAATCTAGACTTTTTCTAACATACAACTCAAAACTCTTCCATGCTCTACCCTCATCCAGTTCTGAAGTCACTTCCACATTTTTATACAGAAGAAGAAACAGACATGGCAGATACACATACAAAGATGCTAATTTCATTGGTAGTTATAGAATTGCAGTTAAAACCATACATGTGTATGAAATACATGTGTATTTCATACAGACCAAAACTGTCTTTATCCAGTGTTGCCAGGAGGTGGGACAATTTTGATACAGTGACTACAAACTGGTACAGTCTCTTTGTAACACAATTAGGCCTCATTTTCAAAACTGAAAATGCAGTCACCTCAGCATTTCTGTAGGTATATTTCTCAGACATCATCTTGCAAATATGCACCAACAGACAGGAATTGGGTTGAATCATATGAAATAAAACCTATAAAAACTCCTATTTCACATAGCTCATCCTAACAGAAGAACATTAGTAACAGTAACACGCAAAAGAGCAAAAAATATAAATAAGTAAAACCTGTAAACCATCTCAAACAATCATAAACAGGAAGAAGGATAAACAAATAGTGTATATGCTTGTTTCATACCAATGAAATACTCCACTGCAGTGAAGAAGAACATCCTAAAGGTATATTCCACATCCATGAATCTCTAATAAAACGTGCTGTTGAGACAGACAGATCAGATCAGATCAGATCAGATCAGTCGCTCAGTCGTGTCCGACTCTTTGCGACCCCATGAATCGCAGCACGCCAGGCCTCCCTATCCATCACCAACTCCCGGAGTTCACCCAGACTCACGTCCATCGAGTCAGTGATGCCATCCAGCCACCTCATCTTCTGTCGTCCCCTTCTCCTCCTGCCCCCAATCTCTCCCAGCATCGGGGCAAGCCACATGTATATGCATGTACAGCATGCAAACTGTATGACTCATTTTTATATCAAGTTCAAAAGCACAGAAAGCCAAGAATACATATATTTATTTTTAAGAATGAATGTGATAAAACAATACAGAACAAAATGGGCCCTCTGTGAAGGAGAGAGAAGATCTGGCTGGGCATATCACATGTGGGTGGGAAGAGAGCCTGGAGTACCTGCTGGTCTGAGGAAGTGAATCAGGAAGAAGACCCCACCACTGGGCTGCTCAAGAAAGGGGAGGCTTCTTAGTTGCCATCTTCTAGTCTCCCCACGAGCAGGAAGAAACACATCAGGAAGCACAGGGAAAATGCAGACTGACGTCTCCCTTTAAAACACCTCATTAAAGGTGATAACGGCACTTTGGAGTCTCCCAGAAGGTGATATGTCTGCCCCCTTCACTTCACTGGCTTTTGGGTTCTGAGAATTCACAGTGAGATTCTAAGATGCCCAGTTTGGACAGGACAGAAGTGGCAACTTTGATCATATCAAATCTAAGTGATCAGGACTCAAGAGGCATAAATGGTTTCTGTAGAGAAATAAACAAAGTAGCTGTAAATGGATAAGACAGAGAATAATGAGAAACCCTTTGGGGGAAATAGCAAAAGCGTCTTCCCTTTTTTACAGTAAACACAATTAGATTTCCTGCATCATAGGAGAAAGAACATCAGTAGGGCTGGAAAAGCCTCAACGTCCATGAGTCAGAGGTCACATAGGTTTGACTCTCTCATTTACAGATGGGAGAGTGTAAGCCCAGAGGGAAATGATTTCCCAGACACAAAACTGGTTCAGATGCTCTGACTTTTAGACCTGGTCCTCCCACTCCTGGATTTCTCTGGTTTATACTCAAATAAGAAGGTAGCAGAGAGAATACATTTTAAGATTTAGTAATGAGAAAATTAATAAACTTCAAGATTTAATTACATCACCATTTCCCTAACATGTATTTCTCAGGTCACTGTTCCTGTTCTGAGTGTTCTGAGAAAGGAGCTCAGAGATGAAATAAAGTAGAGAAGAATGCCTCACACTGTATGCCCTCTTGGGGATGCACAGTGCATATAAGCTTATCAGAGTCTCTAAGAAGTCTGTCACTAAACAGCCAGTCTGTGTTTAACTCTATATTCGTCAAATGCATGTGTCTGCAGACACCTCTTTCTTTAATAACAACTGCCTCTTCACATCCAAAGAAATGACTATTTGAGAATTATTGCTGTAAGTCCATCCCATGATGACAAACTACAGCAGCTACTGTAATATAATTACTGAATTGATTTAGCTGGGGTTTTTAAAATGCAATTATCATAGGAAACTACAGAGTTATATGAGCTTTAGAAGAAGCTGAGGACTTAAAAAGGAAAGCAGATGGATACAACTTTACACATAGAAAACCAAAATAAAGGTAGAATTGTCTACACTGTTCTTGAACAGAACAACTACAGGGAGAATACAGATAATTCTATAGGAAACTAGGTAGCACAGACCTTGCAAATGAAAAAAACAAAACAGACATTCCAAGAATATGCAATACACACACAACAGGAAGTTCATCATGAAGGGTCAGTGTTTACACAAGTGACATTCTAGAAAGGAACCTAGAACAGATGGATAAAGGACAAATGCATTACTGGGATCTTTACAAATCCACTGTGTGTGTGATGCACCTGATACACAGAGAGAGGTAAAGAGATTAACTTGGAATATCCAAAGTCCTAAAAACAATAAAGGGTGAATACTGCTGGGGCTTCCCTCTTTGGCCATCGCTAGATCTTGACTAGAGCTGAAGAGAAATTTCTCCTACAAAGGAATCAAAATGTTAGGGCTGTCCCATTTAAGACTCTTGTTATTTGGTGGTAAAAAAAAAAGAAAGAAAAGAACTTGGCTTGGGAAGGAAAGAAAGAAAAGCACAAGTGGTCTGAGATGTACTTGCATTGCAACTTCTTTGGGGTAAGTGGTGCTGTAGAACTCACTTTCATTCCTTCGCCTTCGAGGGTGTTAGCCCTGCCACGAATAGCCCCCTCTCTGAGACTCATTCTTTACCTGTACACAGGAAAGGCCCAGAGAAGACATGGTCATACCAACAGGGCATAGTTGATTGGATCAGGGGTGTTACATCTCTCTCTTGGGAATGATATTAACAGGAGGGAGAAAAAGGAATAGAAAAATAGCGAATAAATTATGGTAGATAACTTTCCAAATGTGATGAAAAGTGCTGTTAGTCTTCTCATTCAGGAAGCTCCACTAACTCTTCATTGCTGTTTAGTTGCTAAGTCGTGTCAGACTCTCTTGCAACCCCATGAACTGGAGCCTGTCAGGCTCCTCTGTCTATGGGATTTCTCAGGCAAGAATGCTGGAGTAGGTTGCCATTTCCTTCTCCAGGGGCTCTTCCCGACCCAGGGGTCAAACCTGTGTCTCCTGCACTGGCAAGTGGATTCTTTACCACTGAGCCAACTGGGAAACTCTAACAAATTCTATGTAGGAAAAATTCAAAGAATGCACATCTAGACACATCATAGTCAATCAAAAGTCAAATAAAATACAGAATCTTGATGGTAACAAGAGAAAAATGATTCATGACACACCAAGGATCTTCAGTAAGATCAACTGTTGACTTCTTATCAGGAATCATTGACGTCAAAAGGCAGAGAGATGATATATTCAAAGAACTGAAAGAAAAGGATTATTATCCAAGAATTCTGTATCCAGAAAAGTATCCTTCAAAAATTAAGGATAAATTAAGACAAGACATTCCAGATAAGCAAAAATGGAGAGATTTTACCACCAACTGACCTGCTTTACAAGAAATACTAAAAGAAGTCTATTTAGCAAAGACTGACAGAATTTTAAAAAAGAAATGGACAATTCAGCAATAATAGAGATTTCTATATCAACTTTCAATAATAGAGCAATTAGCAAAACATCAGCAAGGATATAGAAAAGTTAACCCATATTATAATCTACATATCTCTTACAGACGTCTACAGAACACTCTACATGACAGCAGAACATACACTCTTAAGTACACATGGAATATTCTCCAGGTAGACCATACATTAGGCTGTAAAATAAATCTCAATACATTTAAAGGAATTGAATAATATAAAATATATTCTCTAATTACAATGGAAGGAAATTAGAAATTAATAACAAAGAAATTTGGTATATTTACATATATATGGAAATTAAACAATGTACAAAAATAAATAACCAAGGGGTCAAGAGAAATAAGAAAACACTTTGAGATAAATAAAATGAAAACACATATACCAAAACTTATGGAATGCAGCTAAGTAGTGTTAAGGGTAAATTTATAGATATAAACACCTATATTAAAAAGGAACCATGACAAATCTATAACCTCACCTTCTACGTTAAAAGATTTAAAAAAAAAGGAAAGCAAACTGAACCCAAGTAAGCAGAAGGAAGCAAATAATAAAGACCAGAGAGGAAACCAATGGAATGGAAAAACAATACAGAGAAAATAAAATCCAAAGTCAGTTCTTTGAAAAGATCAACAAAATTGACAAATCTTTGGCAAGACTGACCAAGAAAAAAAACATAAGATTCAAATTACTAAAACCAAGAATGAAAGAGGGCCGTCAATACTGACCTTACAAAAATAAGAAGGATTATAAAGGAATACTGTGAACAGTTGTATGCCAGAAATTTAGATAACCTAGATGAAATGAAAAAAAAAAATCCTAGACAGCTCACCAAAACTGACTCAAGAAGAAATAGAAATTATGTATAGAACTATAACTAGTAAAGATAATGAATTAATAATAAAAGCTTCCACAAAGAAAATCAAACATTAAAAAAAGAAAAATTAACACCAACCCTTCCCCCAAAAGTAGACTAGGAGGAAATACTTCTTAATCCATTTTAAGAAGCCAGTATTATCCTGATATGAAAAGCAAACAAGGATATCACAATAAAATAAACCTATAAACCAATATCCCTTATGAATACAGATGAAAAAATCCTCAACAACATATTAGCAAACAAAAATCCAGCACATACAAAAAAGGATTAGGTACAGCTAACAAAGAAGGATTTATGGCACAAATGCAAGGTTGGTTGAACATGTGAAAGTCAATCAATGTAATGTAGCATGTGAATAGAATATAAAGGGCAAAGATCCCATAATCTTCTTAATAAATACAGAAACGTGTTTGATAATATCCAATACACTTTCTGATATAGGAATAGATGGGAGCTTTATTTTTTAAATTAAGTTTCATTGGAAAATAGATGAGTTACAATGTTGTGTTTCTGCTGTAGAGTAAGGTGAATCAATTATACATATACCTATATCCATTCTTTTTTAGATTCTTTTCCTATATAGGTCATTACAGAGTATTGAGTAGAGTTCCCCATGATACATGGTGTGTTCTTATTAGTTATCTATTTTATGTATAGTAGTGTGTATATGTAAATCCCAATCTCCCAATTTATTCCTCCATCCTCTTTCCCCCTTGGTAACAATATGTATGTTTTCTCCATCTGTGACTCTTATTTCTGTTCTGTAAGTAAGCTCATTTGCACCATTATCCTAGATTCCACATATAACCTACATCATATGATATTTGGCTCTCCCGGTCTGACTTACTTCACTCAGTATGACAATCTCTAGGTTCATCCATGTTGCTGCAAATGGCATTATTTCATTCTTTTTTATAGGTGAGTAATATTCCATTGCATATATTACCACATCTTCTGTATTCACTCCTCCATCGACAGACATTTAGATTGCTTCTATGACCTGGCTATTGTAAACAGTGCTTCAGTGAACATTGGGGTACATGTATCTTTTTGAATTACGGTTTTCTCTAGATATAAGCCTAGGAGTGGGGTTGCTGGATTGTATCGTAGTTCTGTTTAGTTTTCTAGGGAGCCTCCATATGTCCTTCATAGCGTCTGCACCAATTTATATTCCCACCAAGTGTACAGGATCCTTTTTCCCTGTACCCCTTTTCCTGCATCCCCTTCAGTGTTTATTGTTCTTAGGTTTTAGATGATGGCCATTCTGACTGGTGCGAGGTAATGCAGTGTAGTTTTGACGTCCATTTCTCTAATAATTAGTGATGTTGAGCGTCTTTCCCTGTGCTTCGTAGCCATCTGCATGTCTTTGGAGAAATGTCCATGTAGATCTTCCACCCGTTTTTTGGATTGGATTGTTTTTTTTATACTGAACTGCATGAACTGTCTGTATATTTTGGAGAGTAATCCCTTGCCAGTTGCTTCATAGAAGGGAACTTTCTTGGATTAAGGCTGTCTACAAAAACTCACAGCCAACATCATACTTCATGTGAATGAATAGATGCTTCCCCTCAAATGTCATGAATACAAGATTGTCACTCTTACCACTTCTATTCAGTATAGTACTAGAGGTTCTGCTGCTGCTGCTAAGTCGCTTCAGTCATGTCCAACTGTGTGTGACCCCATAGACGGAAGCCCACCAGGCTCCCCCATCCCTGGGATTCTCCAGGCGAGAACACTGGAGTGGGTTGCCAGTTCCTTTTCCAATGCATGAAAGTGAAAAGTGAAAGTGAAGTCGCTCAGTCGTGTCCGACTCTCAGCGACCCCATGGACTGCAGCCTTCCAGGATCTTCTGCCCATGGGATTTTCCAGGCAAGAGTACTGGAGTGGGGTGCCATTGCCTTCTCCGACTAGAGGTTCTAGCCAGGTCAATTAGGCAAGAAAGAAGACTAAAAAGCATCTAAATTGGGAAGGAAATTGGGATCACATCTATTCAGAGAAAACATAGTCCCATATAGAAAATTCAAAGGAATACATATACACAAAACCAATTAAAACCAAAAAACTGAGATCAGCAAATTTGCAAGATACAAGATTAATATACACAAATCAACCTGTATCTTTTCAAATTATGGTTTTCTCCGGATACATTCCCAGGAATGGGATTGCCAGATCATACGGTAGTTCTACGTTTAGTTTTCTAAGGAACCTGCGTACTGTTCTCCACAGTGGCTGTACCAGTTTACGTTCCCACCAACAGTGTAAGAGGGAACCCATGACTTCCTGTAGTCTGAATGCCATCACTCTGAGACTGCCAGGCACCAGCTCCTATAAGCCCGATGAGCTCCATCTGAACCACTGACCCTCCTGATACCTCATGGAGGCTCCAAGTTGATGCTATTTTAGGCAAAACTTTCTCCCCCACCAAACAGAATTAACACTGTAATTTTATTTCTGACAAATGAGAGCAGTTCTAGAAGTTGAAAATTAGTGGGAGGTCGGGAGATCTCATTATCCCCCTCCATTTGAGATTTGATGTTATTTTCTACCTATTGGATCTTGATGGAAACTTCTTCAGAAGTTAAGTATGGTGAAAGCAGGTATTGGGAGATATTTCAGATGGTATTAGATGGACACACATACCCACCCATCCACTGATCACAGAGTAGATGGAGTTAGCAGGAGAGAAGGGTGGAGGGGACATAAAATGGAAGTCTAAATCAGCAGTACTCAACTGAATACCCTATATTGCCTCCCAGGAGATAATTAACAAGGTCTGGGCAGATTTTTAGTTGTTTCTAATGGGAGTATGCTACTGGCATCTACTGGGTAGTGGCCAGGTGCTGCTGTTGCTGCTAAGTCGCTTCAGTCGTGTCCGACTCTGTGTGACCCCATAGATGGCAGCCCACGAGGCTCCCTTGCCTGGGGTTCTCCAGGCAAGAACACTGGAGTGGATTGCCATTTCCTTCTCCAATGCATGAAAGTGAAAAGTGAAAGTGAAGTAGCTCAGTCGTGCCCGACTCTTAGCGACCCCATGGACTGCAGCCTACCAGGCTCCTCTGTCCATGGGATTTTCCAGGCAAGAGTACTGGAGTGGGTTGCCACCAATAATGCACAGGACAGCTCTTGGCAACAAAGAATTATCTATTCCAAAATGTCAACAATGCCAAGGTTGAGAAAACCTGATCTAAACTGAAAGCTGCACATCGGTCAGATTCTTCCTGTGTGCTTCCCAGTAGCCCCAGGTATGCTCCACGAGTTCACAAAGGGGACTTCACTATTGCCTGCACACTGAAATTACACCATTGGTTCTCAGGCTTCGGGCTCAGACAGAAACTAAATCACTGCCTCTCCGGGTCTCCAGCTCCCTATCTTTGGATTTGTGAGCCTACATAATCAGGTGATCCAATTTCTTATAATAAATCTTTTTGTTTGATACATATGTACACACACACACACACATATAGACACACATATACTGTTGGTTCTGTTTTTCTGGAAACTCTGGTGAATATAGACACAGAAACACATTACATGTTATTGGCAAATAAAATGACCTGGTTTATATACCTTGATTGCATTTTTCTGTCCTCATCTGCAATGACCAAACTAACAGGTCTGTAGAAGAGCTCAGTGCATTTCTCTGCCATCTTGAGTTACAGCACTGCCTACAACCCCCTACTTTTGTTTCCTGAGCCTTTGGTCACAGTGGCAGCCCTGTGATGTCTCTCTTGCCTTTTGGACTTTTTAATCTGACTGCTTCCCATCCTTTGGGGGTTTTCATGTTGATCCCCTGCACAGATGACAGCTAATGAACACTCGATAAAAATACACAGCTCTTCACCCACTAAGAATTTCCTCTTCAGTTTCAACTAGATAATGATGCTCTCTGCTTCCTCTGTTATATAAAATCTGGTAGATTTCTTCTGACTGTAATAAAAGTGTGTCAAGATAGGAGTTGGCAACTGGCTGCATTTCAAACTTGAGCACATAAGACTATGAAAAAATGGACATTAAAGCTTCACTAATTCAGACTTCATCAATTCCAAATTTGTGATCACACAGTATGCTAAAATGTACTATTCTCAAAACAAAGGGATTAAGACAAAATAATAGTAGGGGAGAAAAGGAGAATATTTACCTTCTAAAGAGAGCAAATTATTATCAGGTACTTACTGAGAAGTATCAATTTATATCTAAATAGCACAATTACAGCGAAAGCAAATAACAGCTGTAGAGCCTGGGTTTGTAGTATGCAAACCTCAGAGGGTTACACTGGAACTTAATCTCAGGACCTGGGTTGAGCACTGTGTACACCTTCACTGAGTAGAGGCTGGGACAACTAGAGATAAAGGACAATCAGACACACAGTGGTGAGGTCTGCCTCAGGAGTGAGCCGGGAGCCATTGCCCCTCGATTGGGTGAAAGAGAGAGGGCAGGAGCCAGAGATGGAGAGACTTCCTGGCGTTGGTCTTGTCTGGGCCCTGGCCATGACGGGCAAGGGTTGGTAGGTATCCAGGCTGAGGGAGGCTTCCCTTGGCGACATGCATGCATTGGTTCAGCGTGTCTGCTGCAGGGTTGCAGATGGCATCTGCGAAGTCATGTTAAAGAGCGTCGACTTCTCCTGAGGGCCCTGGGAGTCACTGCAGAGTTCTAAATAAGCAAGCAACCCGAGATCCAGCATTTGGGCTCAGCAGTAAAGAATCTGTCTGCAATGCAGGAGACCCAGTTCGATCCCTGGACCAGGAAGATCACGTGGAGGAAAGCATGGCAACCCACTGCAGTACTTTTGCATGGAGAATCCCATGGACAGAGGAGCCTGGTGGGCTAGAGTCCATGGGGTCACACGGAGTCAGACACGACTGAAGTGGCTAAGCAGCAGCAGCAGGGTCACTTAGGTAGTGATGGGAAGCTGGGGTGGAGATGGACAGGCACAGAGGCAGGCAACTGAAGCCACTATCGTGGTCTAGGTGGGAGCTCCAAGTTGAGAAGAAAACAGAGACGATGACTCAAAGCTGCCTATTTATTCCTAGGTTAAACTTTTTCCTCTTGGAAAATATTCAGGCAGGTCAAAGTTCAACTCCCGGTGGGCAGCTCCTTCCCTCTCCCTCTTTCCCAAGATGGCATCTGGCAGGAGGGGAAGGCTTTACTGTTCTTGGCAATAAAGACGAGTACACACAGCCTTTCCAGGCTGGGCCCTGCCATGGGGTTCATCGGGCATCTGGACTATAACTCTCTAAAGGGAGACCAGTCTTCTCTGTCCTTTGTCACAAGTGGCACGTTCAGTGGTTACTTATGAGTTGATGGCCTTGGTTTGTTGATTGATCTGTTGTTGTTCAGTTGCTAAGTCACATCCGACTCTTTGTGACCCCATGAACTGCAGCACACCAGGCTTCCCTGTCTTTCACTGTCTCCCGGAATTTGCTCAAACTCATGTCCATTGAGTCGGTGGTGCTATCTAACCATCTCATCCTCTGTCGCCCCCTTCTCCTCCTGCTTTCCATCTTTCCCAGCATCAGGGCCTTTACCTTCTTCTATCAGGAGGCCAAAGTATTGGAGCTTCAGCTTCAGCATCAATCTTTCCAATGAATATTTAGGGTTGATTTCCTTTAGGACTGACTGGTTTGATCTCCTTACAGTCCAAAGAGTCTTCTCCAGCACAATTTGAAAGCATCACTTCTTTGGCGTTCAGCCTTTTTTATGGTCCAACTCTTACATCCATACATGACTATTGGAAAAAACCATTGCTTTGACTATAAGGACCTTTGTTGGCAAAGTAATGTCGCCACTTATAAATATACTGTCTAGGTTTGTCATAGGTTCTCTTCCAAGGAGCAAGCGTCTTTTAATTTTGTGACTGCATTCACCATCCGCAGTGATTTTGGAGCCCAAGAAAATAAAATATGCCACTGTATCCACTTTTTCCCATCTATTTGCCATGAAGTGATAGGACCAGAAGCCATGATCTTAGTTGGCTTAAAACTCAACATTCAGATTGATTTGAGAGCAGCCTATCAAAAAGAACCCTTGCCAAATCTCACCAGGTCCTGCCACAAGGGGTGCTAGTAAGTGCCAGCTACTCTGTGCCCGATTAAGATTATCCAAAATGCCTACTCAGTGTCTAAAACTCGATAAAGGACTTTGAAACTCAAAGATATAGTCTATACATGAATGAACAATGGCCTCAATAGGCGAAAGGAAGACAAAGAAATGGAGATAACATCTTAAAGAATTTGGATTTTGAAGATGACATGTGGAAACATACGTGTATGCTGCTCTCAGCCATTTACTGTCATCATCCAGTTTCAAAAGGGGCCCAGAGCAAGAGATGGCTCTGTTGCAAGGCCAGGCAGTACTGCCAGAGGCTGTCTCTTGGTTTATGCAGGACCCAACAGATCCAATGGCATCAAAGTGCCTACAGCAAACAGAGATGCCATCCAGGGCCTCAGGGAAGCTCTAGGAGGAATACCACAAAGGCTTTCAAGGGTGTCAGAGCAGAGCGCCACCCTCCTCCACAGGTAACTGGTCTCCGTTTGAGAATTAGCTCCTGCTGGCTACCAGGCCCTGGTATTGAATGCCTAACTACAGGACATCAAGTGACCATGTGCCCAGGAGAAGCTAGCTTTGATCCTCTTGTTAGGCTCTGCATGAACAGTATGGACCCACTGTCAAGTGGAAATGCTATATAAGAAATCAGACCCAATCAGTTCCAGAAGGTTTAAGTTGCATGAGCAGGTAACTCGGACTTCTCCGCATCTGTGTCTGCTGCTCCGTCGCCACTCCCTCAGTGCACACCTACATCCTTATAGGAAGTTCTTGATGATCAACCAACGTAAGAGGAAAAGCCTCAGTCTGGATTCATGGATGAGTCTGTAAAGAATCACTGACACCAACCAGAAGTGGACAGTTGTAGTGTTACAGCCCCACTCTCGGTGGCTCTGAAAGATAGCAGTGAGGGTCATCCTGCTGGTGGGCAGGATTTCAAGCCTGGTATTGATCTTCCACTTTGTCTGGACCACGAGGTGTCTGGAAGAATGGGCCTGACGTCAATTCACGGACAGTAACCAACAGAACGGCAGCATAGGAGAGAACAGAGTTGGGAGATCAGTGAGAAGGAGGTCTGAGGAAGAGGGGTGTGGAGACCTTTCTGAGGACCTGAGTGTGATGTCATTTGAATATCTCTACAGAAGTTCTCAGTCACAGGTGAGGAAGGCTATTCCCCTGTGTTTATTCAGTGAGTCCTTGTACGCAATGAACATGGATCCAACAACGTGGCTACCCGTGGGTACAGTTTCACAGACTTCCTCTTTGCAGGCCTAATCTGCCTGACGCCAATGTCTGGGGACACATCTTCCTGACAGCAAAGACCAGTGCTGAGCGCCTCGCCTGGACGTGGAGGGGAGGAATCTAGTCACCCACCTGCTGGCAGTGATTCACTAGGCCTTCCGTCATGGAGCGGGTCCTTCCTGGACCACATATGTATGCTCTTCCCATCTCTGCTTCCACCTCTACCCATCACTTACAGAATACTTGGGGGTCACAGCTCCCCCCCAGCATGTTGTGATTGACCAAGAAACTCATTTACAGCAAATGAAGTTTGGCTATGGACTTCCATCCATGGAATTCACTCATCTCACTGATGTACCACATCACCTGGTGAGCTTGAGGGAAGATCTACCGATGACTTTTGATCCACCAGTTTTCTACCTCTGAACCAGGTGATCTTCAAAACACCTCTCTGATCTGATCTTTTTGAATGCTATGGTGTCTACAATGACCCAAGGCCCAAGTGGAATAAATAGGTTTCTTTCTTCTTTTTTGAAGCCTCAATATAGTGAAAGTTGAAATAAATGTTTGAACTGGACTGCAGTGTACATTTTTCAAAATGAAAATAGTTTCAAAAAGAAACACTTACAATGAAATATTGTGCTCAGCTAGTAGGCCTTTCAAACTGTGGTTACAGTCAAAGATAAATAAGCAATAACATTAAAAAGAGATTTGATCCTAGATAATGTCCTATTGGATAGATTAAAAAAGAGGAGAGCAAAGTTGCTCTAGGCAAAAAAAAAAAAAAAGAAAAGAAATCTACAATTCAACACCATGGCAGGAGGGAAACTGTTTAATGATCTTTAACATTAGCCTGCTCCACAGCAAGTTTCACCAACCCAGCTATACTTCAGTAATATGTCTTCCCATCTGCAGGAGGTTCAGAGACATATACTTCTTTTTAATTAAAGTTAGATACTTCAAAGATAATTAAAGGTGTGTTTTAGAAATCTATAGACAAGATTCCAGAACTCTAAAGCAGAAGATAACCAAAAAGCGACTGCTTTATTTTAAATAAAGTGGTTCAGCATTTGAGAAGGATGTCAGGGAAGGTAGTTGAGCATTGAGTAGTAATGCCCATGGATATTTAACTCAAATTGAATAGAAATGGAAAACGAATTGTCTTCATTTTTAAAAATTTTATTGAAGTATAGTTGATTTACAATGTTGTATTAATTTCTGTTGTATAGCAAAGTGGCTCAGTTATACTTATCTTCTTTTTCATATTCTTTTCCATTATGGTTTATCACAAGACAGTGAATATATTTCCCTGTATATGTAGTAGGACCTTGTTTGTCCATTCTATACATCATAGTTTGCATTTGCTAGTCACAAACTCCCAGTCCTTTGCTCCTCTACCCATCTCGCCCTTGGCAGTCACAAATCTGTTCTCCATGTCTATGAGTCTGGGTCATAGATAAATTTATTTGTGTCATATTTTAGATTCCTCATATAAGTGATATGGTATCTGTCTTTCTGACTTCCTTTTCTTAGTATGATAATCTCTAGGTGCATCCAGGTTGCTGCAAATGGCATTATTTCATTCTTTTTCATGGCCAAGTAATATTTTACCACACACACACACACACACACACACACACCTTCATCCGTTCATCTGTTGATGGACATTTAGGTTGTTTCTGTGTCCTGGCCATTGTAAATAGTGCTGATACAAACATAGAGGTGCATGTATCTTTCTGATTTATAGTTCTGTCTGGATATTTGCCCAGGAGTGGGACTGCTGGATCATATGCCAGCTCTAGTTTTTTGAGAAACCTCCATGCCGTTCTTCATAGTGGATGCACCAATTTACATTCCCACCAACAGTATAAGAGGGTTCCCTTTTCTCCACACCCTCCCAGCCAAATTGTCTTCATTTTTTTTCTCAAAACTCCAAAGGTAACTTACACACTAAAAGTACAGTGGAAATATTCTATAATGTGGCCAGTGGAATTTGCTATAGTCTCTGCCCACTGATTCTAAAGTCAGCAAACACGGCTTGGTCCCTATATGGACCCAGAGCAATGCCAAAGGAGAAACCAGAAATAAAGCACGTGGCCCTGCTCTAAATTTCCACAGCCAGGGATGGGACACGGGGCCTCCAACAACGTACTCCTTCGACCTGGTCTGGCCAGGGCCCTTTTCCTGAGCCATCTCTTTACCGTCTCTTGCTTCTGGACCCTCGATTCTGCAAAACACTTACTGAAGGGGAATAATCCCAGTCAGGCACTCATCAGTAAGAACCTCTAACTGCTGTCTGCCCACCTCATTCTTTTTCCTCTAGAGCTTTTGTGTAGTTTTCAGTACCTCAAATTCCCATTTATGGACATTTGAAAGATATGATAATATCACAGAAGAAAATTAATCACCTGACATCATCAAACAAGTTCAACTAGTGCTAACCCATTGGTTCATTTAGGTCTCATTTCCCCCACTCTTTGTAAGGACTGTTATCATTTATATCTTCTTATACAGAGAAGTACGCTATACATTCATTTCTGCTAAACTCTTATCTCCAGTATTTGTTTTTTCATGTTAGCAAGATCACTTTCAAGTCTCACTCCTAATGGCTCCATTATATTGTATCAAGTGGATATACCTGTTGACCTGTTCCTAGTGGTGAACCTCTGGGTTAACTTCAATTCTGGACTACTTCATAGAAAACTATGATAAACATCTTTGTGCATAAAGGGTTTTCCACATTAAGGATTTTTCCCCCTGCAGGCAGATTCCCAGAAATAAAATGACTATGTTTAAGGTTAATAATATTAAGGCCCCTGAGACACATTTGCAGGCATCTAGTTGAAGAACAACAACAAAATAGTGAGGCCACGTGAATGGCAAAATCGGCACAGATGCCAACAGGCCGGCCACTGAACAGTCTTTTTGTGTAGGCTCAATGGGGCACCACTCTATGGTAAAATTCTGTCTATTCCTCAGAACAGAGAAGAGAGGGGAACTGGCAGACAGGGCTAAAATAACAACTCAAACGCAGCGCTGAGAAAGGAAGAAAAACGTGGAACAGAGATTAAAAGACACAGATGATGTAGGAGAAAGATTCCGCATATCTAATTAGAGTTCCAGGAGCAGAGAATGAGGAAAAGCAATATTCAAAGAAATAATGACTGAGAACTTTCCAGAACATGAATTAGACATCAATTCTCACATGAATGAAGTCCAGAAAATCCTCAGGGAGATAATTAAAGAGAAGCATGAAACTCAGAACAACGAATACACAGAAAGGGAACTCGAATCACCCATAATGAAAAGATAGATTACTGCAAAATAACAATAATCAGACCACTAGATAAATTCTTAAAATGAACCAATGAAAACTGGAAGACAAGTGGAATCATATTGTCAACAAATTGCTTACCATGTGGAAAAAATAAATAGATGGAGTTTTTTAAAAGTCTGACTAAAACACCAGACAATGTTAATATATAAATTGTGCAGAGTGATCAGAGTTTTAAGTATAAAGTCCTTGACTTGCTCAGGAGGACAGAATGACTGATTTAGTTTGTATTTTGTTAAGGTGAATATATACGCTAAAATTACCATATAATAAATACAAGTAAATAGAAATAGAGTGTAAAGCTTTTGACTGTAGAGACGAGGGAAATGTGATGTGGGGTAGGAAAGAGAATCTAAATTAATACAAGAAGCTATTAGATAAAATAACCAAGTATATTAAAAGTGGGACAATGAAAGAGGTCAAGAGAACAAAGTAAAATGGTAAATCCAAACATATTAATAGCAGCATTGTAAATGAACATAACTTTCACATTAAAACTTACAGATTGGAAAAATAAAGCAAATTTTATTGCTTTATGCTCTTTACAACTGTTTCTGTTTATATAAGTGAAATAAAAATGTACAGAACTGTTGATGGTGAAAGGATAAGAAAATGATA
Source organism: Bos indicus (assembly GCF_029378745.1). Taxonomy (NCBI): domain Eukaryota; kingdom Metazoa; phylum Chordata; class Mammalia; order Artiodactyla; family Bovidae; genus Bos; species Bos indicus. The sequence continues at coordinate 12,836,750 of NC_091781.1, read as the reverse complement.
AGAAAGGCAAGTACTAAGTAAAAGAAAGTTGGTATACCTCTATTAGAAACAGGTCTATTTTTAATGATTTATTTTTTATTGAAGTATAGTTGATTTACAGGGTTTCAGGTAAAGAGGAAAGTGATTCAGTCTTACACACACATATATATTTTTTCGGGTTCTGGTTTATTACAAGATACTGAGTATGGTTCCCTGTGATATACAGCAGACTCTTATTTTGGTAGTGTGTATCTGTTAATCCCAAAGGTCCTAATTCATCCTCCCGCTGCAAGTATCCCCTTTGGTCACCATAAGTTTGTTTTCTATGTCTATGAGTCTATTTCTGTTCTGTAAATAAGTTCATTTGTTTCATTGTTTTTTAGATTCCACGTATAAGTGATATTATATGATAGTTGTTCTCAGATCTAAAAACAAGAACATTGCTAGAGATTAAGAGGGTTGCTTCATAACTGACCAGGAAAAAGTTAAACTATAATGTATCTAATAACATAACACTTCAAAAACTACAAAGCAAAAACTGAAAAAGCATAAGATTAAACTGAGAAATTCTCTATATTTCTCCCTCAGTAACTGACTAATCAAACTTCAAAAAAATGAGTAATGAAGATGGAAGATTTGAATACCACAATTAAAACTAGTTTAAGCTAATGAAAATATATGGATTACTGCAAACTAATAACCTCATGGAAATATAGAACATTTGTGAAAACTATGTACCAGGCCACAAAACAAGTCTCAACAAATTTCAAAGAAGTGGAATCATGTCGATCATATTCTCTAATCATTATTAAAACAGAAAATATTTAAACTAGAAAAAAATTTTAGATAAAAAATAGGAAAAAATTTAAAATGTTATCTAAAATAAAAAAATTAAAGTAGATATTATTAAAAATGTTAAACTAGAATAAGATAGAATTAAAGAAAAAATAATTGTTAACAGGTTCTGGAAATTAAAAGACAAATTGAAATAAAAGCTTACAAAAAGTCATAACCCAAAGAAAAAATCATCATGAAAATGTTAAAAATCTATATGTGAGCAGTAACAAAACATGTGGAATACAAATATGGCTAAAGCAATACTTGGAAATTTATTGTGCTAAATGCATACATGTAAAAGAAGAAAAGTTGGAATTAAATGAGTAACCATGTACATTTACGGGGAAGGCAGTGGCACCCTACTCCAGTACTCTTGCCTGGAAAATCCCATGGACTGAGGAGCCTGATGGGCTGCAGTCCATGGGGTTGCTAAGAGTGGGGCACGACTGAGCAACTTCACTTTCATTTTTCACTTTCATGCATTGGAGAAGGAAATGGCAACCCACTCCAGTGTTCCCAGGATCCCAGGGCTGGGGGAGCCTGGTGGGCTGCCGTCTATGGGGTCACACAGAGTCGGACACTACTGAGCGACTTCACCTTCACTTTTCACTTTCATGCATTGGAGAAGGAAATGGCAACCCACTCCAGTACTCTTGCCTGGAAAATCCCATGGACTGAGGAGCCTGGTGGGCTGCAGCCCATGGGGTCGCTAAGAGTTGGACTTAGCAGCAGCAGCATGTACATTTAAGAGATGAGAAAAAGAATAAAGCAAACAAAGTATAAGGAAGGTAATAAGGATGAGGACAGAGAATAAATAAAATGAAAAATAATGACACAGGTGAGAAGTTCCTTCTTTGTAAAGTCTGAAAAGAGCCTGTAAGAACCCTGGTGAGATGAACCAGGTGGCATCACCCCACCGGGGCTTAGAAGGCACTTGAGTGTGGTGCCCCAGGAGAGCCCCCGCCTTCCCGGGAAGTGCTCGTGACAGCATGCAGGGCACATCTCCATGCCTCTCCCCATGCACCCCAACTTGATCTCACTTTTTCTGGCACCTCTTCCATCTTCCAACCATCTCCCAAATTTGCCAAAAGTGATATTTGGTTCTCTCATTCTCTTTGTTGCTTTTGGATCATTTATGGAAGAGAAGGGGAAATACTAGCATTACTTCAGCATCCACCACCAGCACCAGTCTGAGGGGAGGGGAACTGAGGCAGAAAGCCGGGGTGGTGGCAGTGGAAAGAACAAGCATCAGGTACCTGGAAGCTGTGGGAGGAAGGATTCAGATCTGGGAGCACAGAGGATGGGGGGTGGGGGTGGCAGGCACCCAGACTGCAAGATCTGTAGTCCTGGGAGAGGTACCCAACCTTCACTGAACCGTGGGTGGAGCTGAAAGACCCACTGACAGATTTCTAGTAGGTTTTCAACAAGGATTCCATTAAAACAGCATTTAAAATTTTTCTTCTAATTAGCCATAAAAGAAGGAGATGAATCTCAGATACTCTGCTTACATGTCATTCTAGTAAATCAAAGTCCCTAATGATCAATAAATTGCTTTTCAAAGAAAGCAAAACAACAAAACCACATTTATATAACACAAACACAAAACCTGCCAGATTCTCAGAGGCTGAGCTACACAGATAAAGTAAAATGATGATTGAGACAAAGGTTTTCATGGGGAGGTTAGGAAGAGCTTTGGGGCTGGAAGCACTGCTTATGCAGATTGGACTATCTTCAGGAAAAAAAAAAAAAGTATGTAAAGCGGCTTGGGTCATTTTCCTTTTCTCCAGGAATATCCAGGCTTCCAAGCCTAGGAAATGACCCGCTATACTTTTGGTAGTTAAATTTCATACCAAAAAGGGAGAACTATATAGGATAACAATGATCTGAACCATGAGTCAGTATGGGATTATTTGGAGACTCTGGCAAATAGCCACACTAGATCCTGGGAACATGGATCTAGAGGGGGCCATGACCTCTGTCTTGTAGGCAACCCCCTTCCCCTCTCTCACCTTCTTGTGTTCTTCTCCCAAGTGTCTGCTCAGTGAGATTAAACTGTCAGCCCACAGGATGCATTTGTGCATCCCAGCTGCAGATCACATATCTGTCACATCGGTGGCATTACGCTGTAAATCATAGCCACAAAAGGACTTTCCCTGGAGTGGGTTTCTTTTCTCAGCTGATGATATATAAACATACACCAAAAAATTTAACTCATATTTACCTAGGGAAGGTAATGGGGGCAAATAACACGTGGTTGAATACGACACCAAAAGCGGTTTCCAAACAGCATTTATTTTAGGCAGTTTCATCAAACTCTTTGGACTCTCTCTACACAAACACAGAATCGATTCTCAGAGTTAAGTCTGAAGTGAGCGAGGTTTCCGGCAATAAAGTAACCAGCCCGTCCCCAAATAAATCTGTCTTCGAGCCTTTTCCTCAAGAACCATCTGGTGGTTTCAGGCTGTTCTGGTCTTATGGTCACTAGTAACTGATCACATAAGGTCATTAGCAACATGGTGTTAATGGTACATTATTATCTCAGGCTTACCAACCAAGGTCTTCGAAATTTTAAAAGAGGAGATGAAGGCTAGAGCGCCTGCCCTGGGTGGAGAGGCAAAGAGCTGGGCGGAGGTGCTTTTCTGGTTGTCAAGTGCTCACCCCATTTTATAGACTGCCCCGAATAATGGCACTGTAAAAATCACTCACCTTTAAACTCGTCTCCTAAACCAAGTAAATATTTACATGATGTTTATGACTTATATACTTAATCATTTATATGACCAGGATTCAAAATGAAAAGGTAAAAAAGAACTCTGAGATTTCTAAATGAACTTGATATTTATATATACTATAAACACATATGCATACTTTTCAGTTTAGCATCTTTGTTTCTACTTCTCTGGTATTATTATTATTTCCTTAAAGTGACAGATACTATCATACACACTGCTAGGGATGTTTAAGTGAGTATAACCATTTGGGGAGCAATTTGGCACCAGATAGTCAAGTTTATATATAAATATGTAATATGCATATATTACATATGTGAATATGTAAGTTTATATTATAAATATGACCCCTCTCTTCTACTTTTGGGCATACATTCTCAAGAATTTCTTTCGGTGTGCATGAATACATTTCAAAGACATTTACTGCACACATCTGTGTCATAGCCACAGAAGAAATACAGAAACAAGCTAAAACCCATCATAGAGGAGACAGATTGGTAAAATACAGTATTTTCATAAGATGGAATGATGTTTAACAGTTAAAAAATATAAATATAATCTGTATAAAACAATCCAATTGTTCTCTCAAAAACACTAAGTGATAATGCAAGATTCTTTCACAGAAAGTAAAAGAGAAACCACCCTTATGGAAAATTCTGTAGCAAAGTGGGCCATGAATAAACGTGCAAGTATATTCTGTCCCACTAGAAAAGAAAAGCAAAGTAAAAATAAGATTCTTTTTTTCCCTTTGCCTATGAAATTAACAAAGCTGATGAATAATTATGTCTCTTACTAACAAGGCCTGGGGATCTGGCCCACTCAGACACCAGCAGTGGCAACACAAATTTATACACTTTCCTGGAGAGTCATTCGGCAATATGTATCAAATATTTAAAGAAAAGTAAGTAAATTTTGACAAAATAATTCATCCTAAGAAAACAAAAATGCGTGCAAAGATTACGTGCAAAGATTAGGCTATAATTAAAAAGTATAAAGTGCTTAATATTTTAAAAGAATGATTTTGTTGAATAAATCACAGTACACAGATGAAATGGATTATTAAGAGAATAAAAATAATGACAGAGAAGAATAATCATTGACATTAATGCTGCTCACATTTTGTTGAGTTAAGAAATTTTGCATTTGTGTTTAAAACAATTATATTCATCTGATCCTTATTATTCAAGGATCTTTGGTACCACAGAGGAGTTACTTAGAGTAAACCCTCTTAAGATGGGGACCAAAATTTCAGACTAAATAATGGGAAATAAAAAAGCTTGATTAGCACCATATTTGAAGAAAAAGAAACAAAAGAACGCATTTTCATTTTCTATTTTACCAAATTGTGATAATAGGATTTTTCATAGGAAATGATATTTAGGATAGATCCTAAAACTCATTTGAAGCCTAGAGGATCGAGAATAGCCAAGACAATTTTGAAGAAAAAGGCTAAGAAAGGAAGATTTATTGTAAAACTTTAATAATTAAATGAAAGTGATATTAGCTCAGGAATCACAGAAAGATTAATAGAACAGAACAGAACAGAGTTAAGAAAAAGATCCAGAAAAAAAAAATAACCAAAGTTGGTATATGGCAGAGGTGGCAACAGAATAAATGAGAAAATAGTTAAATATTCAGTGATAATGTGGTAATGGTTTTCAACAAGGAAAACATTAGATCCCTGCCTCACACAGTACAGAAATATAATTGTCAAATGAGTTTTAAGATCTAAAAGTTTTATTTACTAAAAAATGGTGAGGTATAGAAAAGAAACTTGGAAATCAAAACATTTTTAAAAGCTCCCTAAGGGAAATGCAAAAGAAAAGCAGTGAAATACATTTCAGGCTTATCAAAATAACCAAAATTAAAACATCTAATTAATGTCAGGCATAGCCAAATATCAGATCAGATCAGATCAGATCAGTCACTCAGTCGTGTCCGACTCTTTGCGACCCCATGAATCACAGCACACCAGGCCTCCCTGTCCCTCACCAACTCCCAGAGTTCACTCAGACTCACGTCCATCAAGTCAGTGAGGCCATCCAGCCATCTCATCCTCTGTCGTCCCCTTCTCCTCCTGCCCACAATCCCTCCCAGCATCAGAGTCTTTTCCAATGAGTCAACTCTTCGAATGAGGTGGCCAAAGTACTGGAGTTTCAGCTTCAGCATCATTCCTTCCAAAGAAATCCCAGGGCTGATCTCCTTCAGAATGGACTGGTTGGATCTCCTTGCAGTCCAAGGGACTCTCAAGAGTCTTCTCCAACACCACAGTTCAAAAGCATCAATTCTTTGGTGCTCAGCCTTCTTCACAGTCCAACTCTCACATCCATACATGACCACAGGAAAAACCATAGCCTTGACTAGATGAACCTTTGTTGGCAAAGTAATGTCTCTGCTTTGAATATGCTATCTAGGTTGGTCATAACTTTCCTTCCAAGGACTAAGCGTGTTTTAATTTCATGGCTGCAGTCACCATCTGTAGTGATTTTGGAGCCCAGAAAAATAAAGTCTGACACTGTTTCCACTGTTTCCCCATCTATTTCCCATGAAGTGATGGGACCGGATGCCAAGATCTTCGTTTTCTGAAATGTTGAGCTTTAAGCCAACTTTTTCACTCTCCTCTTTCACTTTCATCAAGAGGCTTTTGAGTTCCTCTTCACTTTCTGCTATAAGGGTGGTGTCATCTGCATATCTAAGGTTATTGATATTTCTCCCGGAAATCTTGATTCCAGTCCAGCGTTTCTCATGATGTACTCTGCATATAAGTTAAATAAAGAGGGTGACAATATACAGCCTTGATGAACTCCTTTTCCTTTTTGGAACCAGTTTGTTGTTCCATGTCCAGTTCTAACTGTTGCTTCCTGACCTGCATACAAATTTCTCAAGAGGCAGATCAGGTGGTCTGGTATTCCCATCTCTTTCAGAATTTTCCACAGTTTATTGTGATCCACGCAGTCAAAGGCTTTGGCATAGTCAATAAAACAGAAATAGATGTTTTTCTGGAACTCTCTTGCTTTTTCCATGATCCAGCGGATGTTGGCAATTTGATCTCTGGTTCCTCTGCCTTTTCTAAAACCAGCTTGAACATCAGGAAGTTCACGGTTCACATATTCCTGAAGCCTGGTTTGGAGAATTTTGAGCATGACTTTACTAGCGTGTGAGATGAGTGCAATTGTGCGGTAGTTTGAGCATTCTTTGGCATTGCCTTTCTTTGAGATTGGAATGAAAACTGACTTTTTCCAGTCCTGTGGCCACTGCTGAGTTTTCCAAATTTGCTGGCATATTGAGTGCAGCACTTTCACAGCATCATCTTTCAGGATTTGGAATAGCTCAACTGGAATTCCATCACCTCCACTAGCTTTGTTCGTAGTGATGCTTTCTAAGGCCCACTTGACATCACATTCCAGGATGTCTGGCTCTAGGTCAGTGATCACACCATCGTGATTATCTGGGTCGTGAAGATCTTTTTTGTACAGTTCTTCTGTGTATTCAAACATACAGGCATACAAAGAACTCCAGGACAGTGTTGGTGGGAGTGTAAAGTGATACAGCAGCTCTAAAGGGCAACTTGCAAAACCTCAAAGGGCTGAAGTAACAGCAAGACACTTATAAAGGATATCCTATCACCCAGTTACTCAACTCCTAGGGATATATACCTTAGACACACTCCTGTACATTCTACAAGAGCCTATCAAGAATATTCCCTGCAATACTTTTGACAATAGCAAAAGGGATTTTCTCAAGTTGTGGTAAGCAGGGGCTAGTCTCTAGGCGTGGTACGCAGGCTTCTCATTGAGGTGGCTTCTCTTGTTGCAGAACATGGGCTTCAGGCTGCATGGGCTTCAACAGTTGCGGCACATGGCTCTAGAGCACAGGCTCAGTAGCTGTGGGGCACGGGCTTAGTTGCTCTGTGGCATGTGGGAGCTTCTGGGATCAGGGATTGAACCTGTGTCTCCTGTATTGGCAAGCAGATTCTTTACCACTGAGCCACCAAGGAAACCTATAATTTTTTATAATGTATCTGTTTGTGGCTTTTTATATTTATTTTTATTTATTTGTTTGGCTGCACCAGGCCTTAGCTCTGGCACACGGGGTCTTTAATTGTGGCATGCAGGATCTTTAGCTGTGGCATGTAGGATCTAGTTCCCTGACCAGAGATTGAATCCAGGACTGCTGCATTGGGAGCACCGGGTCTTAACCACTGGACCACCAAGAAAGTCCCTGTTTATTGTTTTAATTTTTAATACATCATTTTATTAAAGGACGGGCACAAATAGTCCTCTATGTATTTCTCCCTTCCACCTTCAATCCTCCAGGTAAACATGGAGTTCTTCTGAGAGCATCTTTTTTTATAAATGAAGTATAGTAGATTTACAATGTCATATTCATTTCAGGTGTATAGCAGAGTGATTCAGTTATACAGACACATACACACACACAAATATATATATATTCTTTTTCAGATTCTTTTCCATTATAGGTTATTACAGGTATTGAACATAGTTCCCTGGGCTATACAGTAGTAGGTCCTTGCTGTTTATCTATTTTATATATAGTAGTATGTATCTGTTAATCATAAATTCCTAATTTATCTTCCCTCACAGTTTCCCTTTTGGTAACTGTAAGTTTGGGTTTTTACATCTGTGAGTCTTATTTCCGTGTACATAAAATTTAAACACAAAATAAGGCTACACATTCTGACCGGCACACACTTAGCCTCAGTGTTACAGGCTGCATGGACTCAGCTCCAAATCCCCATCCTTCACTGTGTGGATTTCCCCCTCACTCAGCAGAGAAGTTTCTATTTATGGCAATCCCACACTTGGACTCAAGAAGCTACTACAAGAAGCTGTAACAAGAAGTTACAACCTGCTATACCAGGTGCCAGAGAGGACAGGAGAATTATGCAAGACTCCTCTCACCCTGCAGAGGGTACCACTCAGCTAGGGAAGCTGTCTGAGAGACTGGCTCTCAGTCCTCACTCTGGCTCACACAGTGTGAAAACTCAAGAGTGCTTAATTGCCAAGGCCCAGTACCCTCATCATTAAAGTGAGAACATCACTCTCCTCCTGTTTGGAACAGTAAGTGAATACATAGACTGTGTCCAGCATACACAAGCACTCAACAGCTCAGCCGTCAAAGGCACAGCAGCCATCACATGAACAAGGTCTTCTGAGCAGAGTCTCAGTCACACTGATGGTGAAAAGGCAGTGGATGGGAGGAGGGAGCTAAACCGGTCCACTTAGCCCTCTCCACAGCTGGACCCAACAGCCCAGCCCCAGGGTTTTCCCCTGTGACTTGGCCCCCTCCCTGTGGAACACAGGGCATTTTTTCTAGCAGCAGTTTGGCTACACTCAGGCCTATTGATTCGTCCGAGTTCGCCACAGACAGTGCTCTGTCAAGAGAGCTACCTGACTCAAGATAAAGAACTCCTTATCTCACACCCTTGGAAGAATTCTGGGGTGAAATGAGACCAGAAGGATCACAACACACCTAAGTTAGCTTTTTGGTTGACCCCTTTAGAATTCCAAGGACATACTGCAGCTTCACAGTATTAGAAGGCAATAGTGTCTCAGGTCCACTCACCTCCAACACACAGCTGCCTCCAACCCACAAGTCACCCTTCTCAAAAGCTGGCATAGGGGTCTATTCAAGGACTTAGTAGCAGGCACCAGAGAGGAGGCCTGTCTGCCAGATACAGGAAAAACCACAGTATTTGTAAGTCACTTTTGGAGATACTTTTGGAGATCCTGAGGAATTTTATTCCTGGGATTCTTTCCTGAGGATTTCCGAAAGGATGGTGGATGTGTCAGTTACCCCGCCAATGTGGCGCCACCATGCGGCAACAGCACAAACAGCTCATGATTTCACTCAGTCTTGAAATTCGGTGCTTCTTTACCAACTTTTAACTTTGAGGAATTCAAAATACTTCTATTTTCATATGTCAAATGAGTTCACTCATATCTTTTCTTCATTTCATATTTTATTATCACTATTTTGGATTTGCATTAGTCAAATACGCTCTATGAATAAACCATCCTCAGCGTCAGCACCGTTATATGTGAGGTTGGGATTGTTACATCACCCAAGAACTGATGATCAGATTGTCGGAGGGCAACCAGATCAGATTCCACCCAGATCTTAAGACCAAATTCTTCCTTCGAGTTTTTTGGACTAGCTTAGGTATAATTACCTTTGGTTTGCATATATTTAAAAAAAGGAGGTGAAAACCATCGAGGGGTTTTGAAACTAAAATGATGGCTTTGAAACTAAAATGGTAACTAATAGAAATAAGAAACAAAACTGATCTGACAAAACTAAGCAGGTTGGTGGTTTACCTTCAGGGGAAGGGAACTGATAGTTTCTGCAGGGGATAATCTGGAAGCTGGGAATATTCTAGGTCTTAATCTGGGCACTTGTCACACAGGTGGGTTCAGTTTGTGAAAATCTTCAGATCTGTGCAGTTTTCTGAGATGATAGTATCTGACCATTCAGTCAACACTCCTTACCTTGCCTTTGAGACAAACATAATAATAACCAGGAAGGCAAAATGAAGGGCATGCCTAGTTCTCCACCAGGCACTTCAGTCTGTGTATCAATTGCTCTAAGGCCCGTGGCCACAGACGAGCTCTCCTTCTGTCCCTCTGGACAGGGAGGAAGGAGACAGGACACAATCAATACCACTGTTAGCTTTAATTGCTGAGGGTGGTTAACAGTTGACTTTCTCAGATCCTGGAGCAGACCATTCCCCCTCCACCTCCACACACAACACCTAGACCACGAAGAGAATCCTGCCGCAGAGATACACACCATCTCCACAGAAACAGCACCCCTCCACACACACACATGCTTCGCCCCACCACCAGACTCAACTCCCAACTCCAGACACATGCCCCAGACCCACAGAGGGCAGCCAGCTTTCAGCCCATAGAGACAAACCACAGATGTGGTGGATAGAGGGGAGGGGAGGGGAGGGTGGTTAATGAGGCAAGAGGGGGCTGTCCATGGCCAGACAAGGAATTAGCAACAGGAAGATGGAAAGTAATATTTTCAAAGTCTTAAACTGAAATTTGTCGGGAAACAAGGATTTTTAGACCTATGAATACAGTCCCAAAGTTGCTGGGAAATATATTTAAATCACCCCCATTTCCATCTACAGCTCAGATCCTCTTGGACTGTCTTCCTTTTACTTTCACATCTATCAGGTACCCTGAACCCCAGAGGCTTTGGGAAAAGGGGTGGGGGGGGGGGGCAGAATTAGATTTTAAAAGTTGAGGCGCCAAGATGTTTGTCAGATATCACAAAGCTACCTACGTGGTCATTTTATCCCTGAGGTGGGGCAAGGGAGACTGAGTTGGAGGGACAGGGTGATAATGTCAAAGAGAAGTGGCGACCCTTTCCTCCACCCAAAGCTCTGAGAACCGCCCACACAGCCCCACCGGAGCTGTGTAGCGATATTTACATTCTGAGACTAGGCTCCGCCTTCCCCTGGGAAAGTGGGAAACATCCAGATCAAGGGGTAGGGAGTGAAGCCGGCAGAAATAATCCAGACATAAAGCATTTTCCAAGAGCAGATGGGAGCCCAGCGCAGAGCTTACAGCTTCTCTTAGGAAGTCCCGGGACCCAGACTGGTGTGTGCAGTTCGAGTCTCTCAGATACTTACCCTGGGGATAGGGTTTATTTGGGAGAAGGAAACGGAACAGGGCTGACGCTAGCAGGGGAATTTTCAGGCACCCAGCAAATTCCCCTACTCTGCGGGGTCGTTAGTAAATTAAGTTACAGGGAACGGAGGGGATGCTGCTAATGCTGCAGGTCCCTGGGTTTCCAACACGGGACCGCTCTGCACTCCCCATAGGCCCTCCTCGGCTACCTCCTAACCTCTGAAGGATACCTTAGAATTGGCTCCTGACTTCTCCAAAAGCGGCGGAGTTGGAGGGGAGGGAGCAGGAAGGAGACGCGGGTGGGGGGTGAAGCTGAAGTGAGCACCCCCAGACCTGCAACAGCCAACCCTCCCCAAGCAGTCCGAGAACGCTGCCAGACTCCTATCGACTCCGGTTCTTAGACTGTGCACTGGCCATGACCTTGAGCAAGTCCCCGATTAGTCCCATTTTACAGAAATTAAGAGTGGAAAGAATCAAGTCGGCCACGCTGGGCTGCTCCCGGCGCTTACCTGACGGTTTAAGAAGCGTAGTGGGTGAGCGGTGAACCGCAGCCCGAGAGCTACGTGGCCAGTGGAATCGCAAACCTCGAAGGAAATGCAGAGCTGAGCTCCAACCCGGCAGCAGGAAAAAGGTGGTCCCGATTCTGTGACGACCCCCTAGCAAGTTTGATGCCCCCGCCCATGCCCCTCCGCAGAGGTTGACTGGCCGTGCCCGGGGGCCCTGGCTCAGGACACGCACGGGGTGTACTACGGGGACATGAGAAACACCTCCATACACCCACCCCCGAAGTTGCGGCAACATAAGGAGCAGAATGGCGCAAAGCTGCCAGAGAGGAGGGGACGGTACTCACACGGGGTGGCCGGGCTAGAGTAGATACGTGACCGGGGTCATCGATGGCCTCCGGGCTCCGGCCACGGCGCTTTGGGATGCCTGGGGCACCTGCCGCAGCGCACCGCGTGGATTAGGAAGCTGCGAGCAGCAAGGCAGGGGCGCGGGTCTGTCGGCGTGATCTGAGCTGCAGCGCCGCCGCGGGGGCTCGGCCGCCAGAACCGCAGCCGCAGCGGGAGCCCAGAGCAGGGGCGGGAGGCGGGAGCGCGGCGGCGGTAGCGGGTGCGAGGGAGGCGCCCGCGCCGCAGGCAGCGAGGACCAGCGGCCCGCAGCCCCAGCCGACACCTGCTGGCCGGGCCGATGGCCAATCAGAGGCGCTGGGAGCGGGGGCGCGTGCGGGGCACCGGGCGGGAGGGGGGCGCGTGCTCGCGCCTGCGCTGGGGCCAGGGTGCCTGCCCAGCGGGCTGCTCAGGCCCTCCTCCCTGCACGCAGGCGGCACGCGCCGGAGGGGCGGGGCGGGGCGCAGCAGGAGGCGGGGCTCGGGTTGCGCGCTGGGGACGGAGTCGCTTGCCCGTTGCTCACCAGCCTAGAGCGATGCTGGGGCCTCGGCCACAGAGTTCCCAGACAGACCCCAGGTCATTCCCAACCGTGAAATAAGAGTTTTCCTGCCCCTACAGCCCGGGCGACCAGTCCCTCCCTGACCTCCCAGTGACTGGTCACCCGAATCCCGGCCCGGCGTGGCTTCCAGAGTGTGGGCACCCTCCCTTCCCAGCCTCACCGAAGCCGGCGGGTCTCCAAACACAGCTCTTCCTCACTTCACAGTGCCCGGGTGTTGAAAGTCACCGTGGTGACCCATCCCCTGGTCTGGGTTCCTTTCGTTATTTCCTGAATTTACTGCGCTAGCGACGCTCCTTCGTTCAACACGCATTGACTGGTCTGACGCTGGGCTCTCTGAGCCAAGGCTTTTGTGTTCCCAAATGCCCCAAAGCCCCTTAGCTGCCGCACCGCAGGGTTAGTGAGCTCGCACTGTCGAAGGATGCCCAGCGATTGCTGCCAGTGAGGACTGCATTTGGGCTCTTGCCTGGAGTTCCAGATGCCGGAAGAAACTGGGAGTTGAAAGGTTCCCGTCCAGGCCAGGGCTTCGTTGCTTTTGCATCCATTAGGGCACAGGACCCGGAATCTTTCTAAGACGGACTGCCTCAGCCCCAACAACTCGGCTGTTACTTTATGAATTTTCGCTGCAGGACGGAAGTCGCAGCGAAAGATCTTTATTCTGACGAAGTAGTTTTATCAGAGTAAAGCTACATGGGTGATTCCTAAAACCCTGGGAATCTTTTCTCAGGACCGTGGATTGAGCCTGTTCTCTCCGTGTAAATTTGCGCAGTAGAAATGGACGGCTCATTTGCTGACCTGTGTCCAGCAGCCCCCCAAAAACACAAGGGAACTTGGAAGGTAAAGGAGTTGTTTTCTCTAAAGATCGGGTTTCCTCTCTCAAACCGATTTTATTTACCCACAAACTAGTAAAGTGAAAGAAAGTTTGTGTTTTGTTTCTATTTTATTTACATTCAATTATAATTTTACTTATCTGTGCTTAATTAGCATTGGGAGTGGTACGAGAATTTAACGGTGCAAATGAATACAAAGTTAACAAGACTCAAGACTCGCTGTTACCCTTATCTCCCAGCCTCTCAATTTCTCTTCCTGGTGACAGCCATTGCTGTCACCTTCGTGAGTACCCTCCTAGAGATAATCTACAACCAAATGTATTTCTCTAATGTTCTTATTTTTACCTTTTGTTATACAAAATAGTAGGTCTAACTACAGATGCAGATGAATTCAGGAGCTCTCAAGTGATGCCAGAAGTAGAACTGGGATCTCAGCCCCTACTCTTAATTCCTCTCTCCCTCCTTTTCTGTCTGCTTTCCACTGTGGGCTTCATTGTTAAGCTGACTTACTCCATGGTGGCCCCTGACAGCTTGTCTTTTCTCTCAGTGGTCAGAATTCAAGAAGGACGCAGTCTTTTCTTTCCCAGAATGCACATTCAAACCACCCACGAAGACTCATTTGCCCTGTTTCAGTCATGCTTTACCCCTTGAATAGTCCGGGACTTGGGTATTCTGCTTCTTTGCCTGGGGGGTTCTGACTGTCGGCAGCGACAATGAGATGGACACTGTGTTGGGAGTAAATTCGCCCATATGTTTGCAGGCGGTTCATGACTGGTCACTAGTCAGCTGCATGTTAATGCTCATGTTCATTTATGTGCAGACATTGTGAAGACCTCTGCTTCTGCAGCTGGATCCCAGGCCAGCAGGATAAAGTTTAGCATGTAGAATGTGAAAGCATTACTCTCCACATATGGCCTGCCAGTGGCTGCGTCATGACAGAATGGGAGCTGGCTTCAAAGGTTATTTGATGTCATACAGGTGTTTGCAAAACTGACCTAATATGTAAATTCACCTCTTTATAGACTGTTTCAGAATCAAGGTCCTAACATCTTCCCTAAGTTATAAACATTTTAAAAGAAAGACAAATAAGTATGGAATAGTTCAGTGATTTGGGCAAGGGCACAAATAAAATAGGAAGAAAGTACAGATGGATATCCAGAGACACTATGAGTGAGAAAGAGCCCCAGTTCCCTATTTGTTGTCCTTTGGGGCTTCCCTGGTGGCTCAGACAGTAAATAGTGAAAGTCGCTCAGTCGTGTCCGACTCTTTGTGACTCCGTGGACTATACAGTCCATGGAATTCTCCAGGCCAGAATACTGGAGTGGGTAGCCTTTCCCTTCTCCAGGAGATCTTCCCAACCCAGGGATCAAACCCAGGTCTCCACACTGCAGGAGGATTCTTTACCAGCTGAGCCACAAGGAAAGCAATCTGCTCACAATTCAGGAGACCCAGGTTTGATCTCTGGGTCAGGAATATCCCCTGGAGAAGGGAACAGCAATCCACTCCAGTATTCTTACCTGGAGAGTTCCATCGACAGAGGAGCCTGGTGGGCTACGGTCCATGGAGAGGCAAAGAGTCAGACAGGACTGAGTGACTAACACTTTCACTTTCAGGTCAGAAACAGGCATGGCTTTAGTTCTTCTCCAGAGCCGAGCTCTTGTTGATCTTTTAAAAGCATTCCCCAGGAAAGGTTTGGCATTTGAAGATGATTTGGCTACAATGAACTGATAACAAGAGGACCTGAAATACTACCTCCTTGATGACTCCATCCTGAGCTGTTATCCAGCAAAACTTTACTGAGTTCCAGCAATGTCTGACTCTTCTTTTGCCCCTCATGGCTCAGCAGCCATGCTTGCTTTTCCATTTTCTGCATGATCTTGACCACTGTAAGAGTTTTAATGGATCCTTCCTTTATCAAGAAGAGCTCGTTGACTTTTGTGCTCCAAGGAAATGTGTTGCATCTTCTTTTAAAATGTGAATCAGACAGTCCATTTCTTAGCCATAAGTTTGATGAGTTTATACTGGCAGAAAGGACATATCTCAGGAAGATTCTGGGTAGAATTAAAAGAATCACAAGACCAGGGTGCCAGTCTGACCTTACCACTTGCTATCTGTGAGCTTGGGCAAGTTACTTAACTTTGCTGAATCCCAGATTTCTACCTGTAAAGTATAGTGTAATCCTCTCCAGTGCCCTTAATTGTAATTAATTAATATAAGATTGTTATTAATTGACACAGTGTATATGAAATTGCACCTGATGAGATTTAATATATGTTAGTTATCTAAAAATTGTAATTTTTAACCTGGGTAAAAATTAGCTTATAAGGGAAATTTCTATGCTGTTTTGTGGTATTCTCTGGCATACAAATGGAGAGCCCATCACCTACTACTTCCCTATCAGCTAAAGCATGCTATCTGATTTTCCAAAAAATGTATCTCTCCCTCTTCAATGCCATTTAGCCCTTGTTATATAATATGAGTTATCTGGATATATCTCCAGTCTTCCCAACTAGACTGGAAATGCATTGAGATTGGGACCACGTCACATCTTTGTTTCCTCTGGGCACCTGGAACATTTGACATACAACATTTGACACCGGACTTGTATCTAGAATATGTAAAGAGCTCTCAACATTTGGCAATATAAACCCCCAAATAAGCCAATTTTAAAATGGGCAAAAGACATCAAGATATTAGTATATGTAGTTGGCAAATAAGCACATGAAGAGATGCTCGACATCATTAGCAATTAGGAAACTGTAAAGTAGAACTGTAAGATATCACTACATACCTATCAGAATAGTGAAAGTGGAAGTTACTCAGTCATGTCCGACTCTTTGCATAGTCCGTGGAATTCTCCAGGCCAGAATCCTGGAGTGGATAGCCTTTCCCTTCTCCAGGGGATCTTCCCAACCCAGGGATCGAACCCAGGTCTCCCACATTGCAGGCGGATTCTTTACCAGCTGAGCCATAAGGGAAGACCAAGAATACTGGAGTGGGTAGTCTATCCCTTCTCCAGCGGATCTTCCCAACCCAGGAATCAAACCAGAGTCTCCTGCGTTGCAGGCGGATTCTTTACCAACTGAGCGGTGAGGGAAGCCCCACCTATCAGAATGGGTAAGATAAAAACCAGTGACACCTAATGCTGGGGGAAAAGACAGATAAATCATATCACTCAGGCATTGCTGGTTGGAATGTAACATGGTGCAACCACTCTGGAAAAGAGTCTGGCTATTTGCTTTAAAACTAAAATCAGTGGAGGAGGAAATGGCAACCCACTCTAGTATTCTTGCCTGGGAAATCCCATGGACAGAGGAGCCAGGAGGGCGTCAGTCCATGGAGTCACAAAGAGTCAGACACGACTGATCACCCATGCACACACAAAGCCAACTTAATCTTGGGGCGGAGCCCCCCTTGCCTGCTGGCTTGCATCTCTCACAATCATCCTATATTAATAAATCTGCATCTTGCCTATCAAAGAAAAAACTAACCTAAAATCAGACTTATCATACAACCCAGTACCTTCACCTTGGGCATTTATCCTAAAGAAGTGAAAACTTATATTCACACAGAAGTTTACACAAACCAAGTCACACAGGACCAGCCCTCAACAGCCCCACCCTGAGATATCAAGAGTGGAGAGTACCATGACACATATCTAGTTTGTTTGTTGAATGAGGGAACAAGATGGACCTGACTGGGCTAAGGATACACTGACATCTTTTGACAACTCAAGGCAGGTGAAAAACTTCAAACTGGAAATATTGAATTTTCTGCTCTTCAGTGATGAATTAGAAAAATAAAAACCATATGACCAAATGTATATCTTGAGTTATGAAACAGCTCCATACTGGACTAAACAGAAATAGAAATGCAGAGAAAAGAATTTGTTTCTAGTACAGTATTTTTCTTTTTTTAGAACTATTTCCATTTTTTAAGAACAGTTAATGTTTTATTATACAGCTATTTGTTTGCTACTAAATAACAGCTTTTAAAAGGCTTTGCTGCTTTCTGTAGTCAAGTTGATTCTATCTTGGAAGGACAATGTAGATGTAATAATAGAAAATTTGTCATTCACTGACTAGGGCATCTAATAAGGGATCCTGATGCTGCTGATAGGTACTGATAATAACAGTGTTATTTTACAGGCATATATGATGATTACTGACTTACAAAGTCTTGATTTGTGATTCTCTCCTGTTAGGATTTTTCTTACTATAAATTGGGTCCCTAAGAGGAAGCCCAGAGTTGGTTATAACTTCTACAGCCAAATCAGATACACTGTTTCTCTGAATCCCGAATCAGTTCAGATCCTTGGCAGCTGACTCAGCCTGCAGCTAAGCTAAGGATTAATAAAATTAGCAGTAATACCCACAAACTTAGCCTGGGCCCTCTCTGTGTGAGCGTGCATCTCCTTCATAACAATACTCAAACCCTGAGGGTTGGTTTAATTGTCTTGATCTTATTCACTGAGACTTAGCAATAAGGTTGCTATTGACATGGCAAAGGCAGGCCTCACCAAAGAAAGGGAGATAGATGAAGGCGCCCTCTTTCCCTCTGCCTGATCCTCCCTACCCTGCTCTGCATTTTCTTTATTCCATAGGCCTTGTCACCCTTTAACACACTATTAACTTTCTTTTTCTGTTTCCTGTTTATTGTTTGCCTCTCCCTTCTGGAATGTAAGCTACAGGAGGACAGGGCTCTTTGCTCTGTTCTCAAATATCTCCAAGTGCCCTGGACGGAGCTGAGCACAAAGAAAGTGCTGGATAAATATGTACTGAATGAACGAAGATGTCAGGGAAAATTTACACCACATTCACAATTCAAAACTGTTCAGAGACTTCTATGCATGCTGAATATTCATACCGATGTGTGTTAAGCAGATGACCTGAGTTTTCATGTATTTTAAAGTTCCTTCCAGAAGTGAAGAATCTGTAGGCTGATTGCTGTGCTGGAAGATGTTTCTGGTCTCGGCACTCCCCCTTCCACCAGCATCACCACCACCTTTAAGAAAGAGCCCAGAGGCTTCTGGCTCCAGGAGACAGAAACGTGGATCCTGTTCTGAACAGAAACATTTCTAAGGGTGAGGGAAAAGAGGACTTAATGTAGGGGGAGCTCCTACTCTGTAGGAAGAGAGGAAAAAAAGAAGCACTCTCTCTTGCAGAAGGGGAAGAGAGTAATTTGGAAGGAACATGAATACCCTGGGAAAACACTATTTGACTCTCCCAAGGATCTCAGGCTAAATCTTTTCTTGGTCCTTTCAGAAATGTGGGAGGGTGGTGAGAAAATGGAAATGAAAGTACATTTGAGATGGACCCTGCTGCGGAAGGAGCTAGTAGAGCTGAACCGCTGAGAGACTGAATACAAATGGACAACAGCCAGACCGTATATGATAACAGGACTCTGACCCTTGACTTCTCCAGCAGCCAGCGCAGGAAGACAGACCATGACATCTGTAGCAATCAGTCCTCAGTGAACTTGGTCAGTGGCTACCAGCTTTCTTATTTTTTAGCCCCTGTTTCCAATTACATCAATTCAGTCACTCAGTCGTGTCTGACTCTTTGAGACCCCATGGACTGCAGCACGCCAGGCCTCCTTGTCCATCACCAACTCCTGAAACGAGCTCAGACTCATGTCCATCAAGTTGGTGATGCCATCCAACCATCTCATCCTCTGTCATCCCCTTCTCCTCCTGCCTTCAATCCTTCCCAGCATCTGGGTCTTTTCCAGTGAGTCAGTTCTTCACATCAGGTGGCCAAAGTATTGGAACTTTTGCTTCAGTGTCAGTCCTTTCAGTGAATATTCGGGATTGATTTCCTTTAGGATGGACTGGTTGGATCTCCTTGCAGTCCAAGGGACTCTCAAGAGTCTTCTCCAACACCACAGTTTAAAAGCATCAATTCTTCGGCGCTCAGCTTTGTTTACGGTCCGACTTTCACATCCATACATGACTACTGGAAAAACCATAACTTTGACTAGATGGACCTTTGTCAGCAAGGTGATGTCTCTGCTTTTTAATATGCTGTATAAGTTTGTCATAACTTTTTCCCAAGGAGCAGGTGTCTTTTAATTTCATGGCTGCAGTCACCATCTGCAGTGATTTTGGAGTCCAAAAAAATAAAGTCTCTCACTGTTTCCATCGTTTGCCCATCTATTTGCCATGAAGTGATGGGACCAGATGCTATGATCTTAGCTTTTTGAATGTTGAATTTTAAGCTAGCTTTTTCACTCTCCTCTTTCACTTTCATCAAGAGGTTCTTTAATTCCTCTTTGCTTTCTGCCATAAGGATGGTGTCTTCTGCATATCTGAGATTATTGATATTTTTCCCAGCAATTTTGATTCCAGCTTGTGCTTCATCCAGCCCAGCAATTAACATGAGGTATTCTGCACCTAAGGTAAATAAGCAGGATGACAATATACAGCCTTGAAGTACTCGTTTTCCAATTTGGAACCAGTCTGTTGTCCCATGTCTGCCTCTAACTATTGCTTCTTGAACTGCATACAGATTTCTCAGGAGGGAGGCAAGGTGGTCTGGTAATACCATCTCTTGAAGAATTTTCCAGTTTGTTGTGATCCACACAGTCAAAGACTTTAGCGTAGTCAATGAAGCAGAAGCAGATGTTTTTCTGGAATTCTCTTGCTTTTTCTATGATCCAACAGATGTTGGCAATTTGATCTCTGGTTCCTTTACCTTTTATATTCCAGCTTGAACATCTGGAAGACTAGTTTCAAGAATTTTGAGCATTACTTTGCTAGCATGTGAGATGAGTGCAATTATGCAGTAGTTTGAGCATTCTTTGGCATTGCCTTTCTTGGGATTGGAATGAAAACTGACCTTTCCAATTAAGAGAAACCCAAATATGCACCCAAACGAATCATACAGTCTGCCCTGCTCCTAGTTAACCCACTTTCAGCTTCCCCATGCCAACAGCCACTAATCAGAGTGAAGACTTCCCTTTTTCTCATTATAAAGCTTTCCTAGTCCCCTACTTGTCTTTAAATTTCTCCCAACCACAAGCTCTAAATAAAAAACTTCTATTTGTTCTCATTTGGTGGTCTTCGTTTATTTCCACAGTTTTCCTAAAGCTCCCACCCAGACATTCTGCATTGCTCATCAGTACGGACCCCAACCTTCAGCCAGGCTCAATACCCACAGGGGCTGCTTGTGGCTTGTCACATTCTCACCAATTGCAAGACATCCCTGCGTCTGAATCCTGCTGTCTCTGTGTTGAATTCCTGAAGATGTTTGTTCATTGGTGCCTAGGTTTTGTTAGTGGTCCCCGTTTGTTTGGCTTCCTAGGTGGAATCAGGTCATTCTTTTCCAACCCATATTGCTCTCTTTTGTGGTTCTATTTTGCATTGTGTCGTCTAAAAGTGTCCCAAGTGTATGAAGAAGAATCACAGTGTAGAACACACTCATAGGACCTATAAACTTAAATTTGTGGTTCTCAGCAACCCAGAGTCCAGTTAAACAAATTTTGCCAAGTTGCAAATAAAACTAGTTGTGCTTCTTCTTCTGTAGCATTTGCTTGTTCTTGGCATTTATCCCAAGAGAATGTTCTCTTTGGTTTTCCACCTGTGATCAAAGGCAGCCAACCATCAGGTGGGGGTTGGGGCCGGGGGTCTAACACACAGGTGTGCATGCATTGCTTGGATTCACTGTTGCCTGCTCTCAAAGGATCACTTAAGTCTCAGTCCTCTCCCCCTCTTCCAGAAGATGCTCCTCCTTTCTGCTGAGCTCTTGTTACAGTCCTAATTTTTGTACCTATTGTTCTAAGTAGCGTGACTTCATGATGATTTGAATCTTCAGTAGCCACCCTGGGAACACTTGGCTTGAACAAAATTGTTCATTTGAGAGACATCTTAGAAAATAAAGGACTAAGATTTCTCAGTTTTAATGGGCAGTATTTTTTCATGCAGAGGCCTCCAAATGAAATTCTGATCTAAAAGTTGCCTCACTGAAAGGTGCTTTGACCAAAGCTAAAAGCGATCTGACAGACTTAAGCAACAACAAACTAGACTTGTTTCCTGAATAAAATCTCCCACTCTGTCCTGCAGTTGCTTCCTTGTATCCAGCTCTCTCGCCTCCCCCTTATCCTTCTGATCTCCACAAGTCTGTCAACTCCTCCTTCTTCATTCCCTTGTCCAGACCCCCTCCCTTTTCCTACCAACTCTCCTAAAACCCCATATACCTATTGCTTATGAAATTCATCCCTCCCATGAGTCCCAAGGTATGCCTTGGACCTGAGCTGAATTAACAGTTGTAATTCAGAATTGCCCTAACCCAGACAAGGCCAGCTGCTATTTGTAGAATTTAGACTTCCTTTGGATACGTATGTCTCAGGGTTACTTGAACTATGCTAACTTGTACACATGTTGGTTAAAATCTCATATGCTCGATCCTGGATGGCAAAACCTGATTGAACTAATGCAGAAAGGGATTTGCAGAGTCCCTCTGTTGACAATAAACTCAAGAGTCAAAAGAAAGTGAAGTCACTCAGTCATGTCCGACTCTTTGTGACCCCATGGACTGTATCCTACCAGGCTCCTCCATCCATGGGATTTTCCAGGCAAGAGTACTGGAGTGGGTCGCCATTTCAGAGTCATACCCAAAGCATTCTCAATAAAATTCAATTAGATGATAATTTAGTCATGCACACAGAGAAAATATGAAACTGTAAGATTATGGCCATACAATCTACTCCCTCGGGGACACGCCAGTTATCCCCCTACGATCTAGTAACCGGAAGACCCGTGCCTTTCAAAATTTCATCTCTGGTATTCTACCCTGCTGCGTGCAGAGATGGCAAAATGTTGCAAGGGACTCATGCATTCAATCTTATCATCAACAGGTTAAACCTACCTTTCTGCATCTTCTTCCTACACAGCCTCAGCCTCCTCATGATCTGAAACCAGGAGATTTCATGTATTAGAAGAGACATCAGAGAAAACCTACTCTTGAACTTCATTGGAAAGGACCTAATCAGGTACTGTAACAACAAATACGGCAGTGAAACTCCAGGGAGTCGGTCCTAATTCAGAATTCCAGATAGCTGACAAGCTGGCAAGCTGTTCCAATAAGGGACCTTACATTTAGGATTCTCAGAAATCCTCTACTCACAGCCAACCTTTGGAAGTAAACAGTTGACGTAGGACCTTTGGAATATGCGGATGACTTAGGATAGTAGACAGCTTCTGACCAAGGTATGGTGCTAAGACCCCAAACTAATTCCTATTTTGTTATTCATCTACTTGTTTAGTCTTCTCATTTTCTACCTGATTGTTGTCCATCCCTCCTGGCCCCTTTTCTCTCTTCTTTATTACAATTTTTAGATCAAAGCACACTTTCTAATACCCAAATAGTCGCCACTAACCTGAATCTTACTGGCTGCTGTATATTTCATCCATCACCATGATCATCATGATAAAAACCTTTGGACAATTCCAGTCTCATCGAGCAAGATTATAGGGAATCATGGCCAATGGCCTTTGCGTCTACATAATGAAATGAACTTAAATAAATCAACATGTGAATTTGGTAGTGTTCTCTCTTGAAGAAAAAGACCAATTATTACAGTTGGTTCTACATTTGCATTCAACAACCTTTATGGAATGATGAGTCAGCTATTTGTCACCTGGAAAAGATTCATAGAGATCTAAACCTGTAACTCAGTCACTGATCTCCTGTTGCCAACAGCTCCTTTTCTCCTGGATTTCCACGTGTCCCCTACTGGGTACCACTTCCCTTGCAACCAGAATGTCTGATCTTGTTTTCCCCAGACTAATACCTCAAGCACTTCAGGACTTGCCTATACAGGAAGACCCTAATTTGATATATCACCAATTTAGAAAATTCCAGCTCAGATGCAAGTTCCCAAATGAGCCTACCCTTGATGATTCAAGCATTCCAACTGGGGAGATTACTGACTAATTGTTTATGTGAACAATCAGAGCAGTGTTCCCAATGATGTGAATCATTCAAGTAGAAAGTACTCTAAGAAGCGTATTAACTTTGGCAGAAGTTATTAGCATCACCATCTCCATCCTAAATGAAATACAGACTGATCTTAACTCATTGGCACAAGTTAGTGATGAACAGTTGCACAGCTCTAGATTTCTTGTTGGCTAGTCATGGAGGCATCTGTGCCATTGCTAACACTTCTTGCTCTACTTAGATTAATGAAACAGGCAAAGTAGAACAGGCGATACAGTACCTTCAGAAAAAAACTACTTGGCTTTTTTCATGGCCAATGGGATTCATTCACTTGGCCTAGATTGGGCAGTTGGGTTCTTGGTTCTAAGACATCTTATCTTATAGGGACTGTTAATTATTCTTTTCTTTGTCAGAGATCACGATACTGGCCTAAGGCATTTTATCCAGGACCATAACTGGATAAATTGCTCTCTTGCCAGCAAATCACCAAGATGCTACAACAACAAAAAGGTCAGGATGATCTTACAATACAGTTGACCATGGAGATAATCGAACAATCGTTAAACAGTGACACTCTGGATACGTAGCCTTTCCTGAAATTGGTCTGAACAGCATGCAGTGAAAGGATGACCGAAAAGGGGACTGAGAGGCTGAATATACAAATAGACAATGACTGGTGCAGGAAATAGGACAGGAGAATATTGACTCATAACCTCTGCAGCAGCCAGTTCAGGGAGTGAAAACACAAACTCTATAGCAAATGGCATAGAACAATTAGCACTAAGCTAATAATTGCCAACTTTTCTATTTTTTGCTCGAGCTTCCAACCGAGGACCAAATATGCTTTCCAAACCAACCACATCGACTTCCCACTTCTAGTTAGCCTGCAGCCAGATTTCCTATGCCAGTAAAACCTTCAGTCAGCACATTCTTAAAGCTTTCCTTTTTTCTTTTAGTATGAAGCTTTTCTATACTCCTGCCTGCCTTGATTCTACCAAACACTGGTTATGGTGGATTCTTATTTACATGGTCTCAACTTATTTCCACAGCCCCATCTGGAATTCTAGAAAGAGACGGCCTCACTTGGATCCCATCTGGCAACACAGAGCAGCTGCTGCCAAATAGAAATGGAGTTGTGGCAGACTGAAGGTGAGAAAGAGCAGGAGGTGGCACCCTGGTACTCCCTTGGCTCTTATCCAGGAGAGAAGGAATTCATAAATCTCTATATACTCCCTGTGAAAGAGTATGGAAGGTACCAGGAGTTGAGAGCTAGTAAGCTTGTAGAGGCCACTGCTGAGAGGGACTGGACAATACTGCTGTAGCAGATATGAGGTGGTTTGCCACAGGACCTGATGCAGGGAGGATCAATGATGACCTTAAGAGCCAGAGTGGGGTTCAATCATCAAGGGAAAGACCCCAGATCCTCACCATGCCACAAATACTGATTAGTTGTTGTATAACAAATCATCTCAGAATTTAGCAACTTAAAACAGTAAGCATTTATTTAGCTCATCATTCTATGCGTTGGCTGAGTGGTTCTTTGAATTGGGCTGGCTCAACTTGTATTGCTAGGTCCATTCAGGAAGCAGGTTGACTGGTGGCTGGATGATCTAGGGTGACCTATCTCACTAAGCAGATGGTGACTGCAGCCATGAAATTAAAAGATGCTTACTCCTTGGAAGGAAAGTTATGACCAACCTAGATAGCATATTCAAAAGCAGAGACATTACTTTGCCAACAAAAGTCCATCTAGTCAAGGCTATGGTTTTTCCTGTGGTCATGGATGGATGTGAGAGTTGGACTGTAAAGAAGGGTGAGTGCCGAAGAATTGATGCTTTTGAACTGTGGTGTTAGAGAAGACTCTTGAGAGTCCTTTGGACTGCAAGGAGATCCAACCAGTCCATTCTGAAGGAGATCGGCCCTGGGATTTCTTTGGAGGGAATGATGCTAAAGCTGAAACTCCAGTACTTTGGCCACCTCACATGAAGAGTTGACTCATTGGAAAAGACTCTGATGCTGGGAGGGATTGGGGGCAGGAGGAGAAGGGGATGACAGAGGATGAGATGGCTGGATGGCATCACGGACTCGATGGACATGAGTCTGGGTGAACTCTGGGAGTTGGTGAAGGACAGGGAGGTCTGGTGTGCTGCGGTTCATGGGGTCTCAAAGAGTCAGACACGACTGAGCGACTGATCTGATCTGATCTCACTAAGCTCACCTGGCAGTTATTTTAGTGATTTTCTGTGCTTTCCCTTTGCTATTTTTGTTCTGTCTCCACTATTCTGAAAATAAACCATGATTGCAATTTTAAGGCAATTATAAATCTTTTTTGAATATTTATCAGCTAATAACAGTGATGCTCCTAGTTGTAACTTACCTGGCCGTCCCCTTCTAACATGAATTTTCAACATCTTTCCATGCATGACCGTAAAACTGAAACACACTACAGACTCTACAACATTTTTTAAGATGAGCAGGAAACAGGCTCTGGGAAGGGCTGTCCACACTGACGTTTGAGTTATTTGAAGTTCTCTTATTTCTTTGCCATATGATAAATGAGAATGTAATGGCCATCATGTCTGTTTTAAAATTTTTATTGCAGTATAGTTGCTTTACAACACATCAGTCAGAATCAGTTCAGCTCAGTTCCGTCGCTCAGTCGTGTCCGACTCATTGTGACCCCATGAATCGCAGCACACCAGGCCTCCCTGTCCATCACCAACTCCTGGAGTTCATTCAAACTCACGTCCATCAAGTCCATGATGCCATCCAGCCATCTCATCCTCTGTCATCCCCTTCTCCTCCTGCCCCCAATCCCTCCCAGCATCAGAGTCTTTTCCAATGAGTCAACTCTTCATGTGAGGTGGCCAAAGTACTGGAGTTTCAGCTTTAGCATCAGTCCTTCCAAAGAACACCCAGGACTGATTTCCTTTGGAATGGACTGGTTGGATCTCCTTGCAGTCCAAGGGACTCTCAAGAGTCTTCTCCAACACCACAGTTCAAAGGCATCAATTCTTTGGCACTCAGCTTTCTTCACAGTCCAACTCTCACATCCATACATGACTACTGGAAAAACCATAGCCTTGACTAGACAGACCTTTGTTGGCAAAGTAATGTCTCTGCTTTTGAATATGCTATCTAGGTTGGTCATAACTTTCCTTCCAAGGAGTAAGCATCTTTTAATTTCATAGCTAGCCATTTTCAAAAAACTTATGAGCAATAAATACTGGAGAGGGTGTGGAGAAAAGGGAACCCTCTTGCACTGTTGGTGGGAATATGGATTGGTACAGCCACTATAGAGAACAGTGCAGAGGCTTCTTATAAGCTACACATACAAGTAATAGATGATGGAATGGCACCCCACTCCAGTACTCTTGCCTGGAAAATCCCATGGATGGAGAAGTCTGGTGGGCTGCAGTCCATGGGGTAGCTACGAGTCAGACACGACTGAGCAACTTCACTTTCACTTTTCACTTTCATACATTGGAGGAGGAAATGGCAACCCACTCCAGAATTCTTGCCTGGAGAATCCCAGGGACGGGGGAGCCTGGTGGGCTGCCATCTATGGGGTCGCACAGAGTCGGACACGACTGAAGTGACTTAGCAGCAGCAGCAGCAGCAATTCCACTCTTCAGCATATACCTGGAAAAAAACATAATTCTAAAAGATACATGCATCCCAATGTTTATTGCAACAGTATTTTCAATAGCCAGACATGGAAGCAACCTAAATGTCCATCAACAGAGGAATGGATAAAGAATACTTGGCCATCAAGTCTTTTGACTTAAATCTCTAATGATGAGCTCTTCCATATGGTAACTGCGTGTATCATTAAGGAAGTCCTACAATTCAGTGAACCAAATTCAATTAAGATTACTGGAAGGAAACACTGCTTCATTAACAAAAAGGCTCCCAGGGTTTACTATACAAGGAGAGAGAGAGATCCTGGAGGACTGGGTGACATTTTAGACATCATTCTATTCTGTCACCAAAATGTATTTCCTGTAGGTGCTCGTGGCTCTGTCTATTATGTTGACCTCAACAGATTGCTACCCTTCCTCTAATAAACATATCCAAACAGGGATACAAATCCTTTCCTTACCTCCAGAGGACACTTGAGATAAGATTAAAAAAAAAAAATTAAAGATCAGAGGAAAGTGGAAACTATCATAAAGAGAGTACTATTATCTGAGACCAATGTTTCCCAAATTTTGTTCCACAGAATATTAACTTGGGGAACTATTAGAGGATGTTCCATGAGAAAGATGCTTTTTGGTTGAACAAAGTTGGAAAATGATATATACTATACATATTCCATAGATACTAAAACATAACATGAGCCTAACAAAGGCTCTGAGAAGTCCTATAACAGACCTCTAGCTTTTCCTCATCCACTGATTCTCAAGTTTACAAAAGCATAGAATCTTTTATTTTAGTATATAACCAGTGTTCTATGGACAGCATGTCTTGTGATATCAGTTTGGACACTTGTACTGTATGTTCTTCCCTAATGGCTCAGATGGTAAAGAATCTGCCGACCATGAAGGAGACCTGGCTTCGATCCCTGAGTCGGGAAGATCCCCTGGAGAAGGGAATAGCTACCCACTCCAGTATTCTTGCCTGGAGAACTCCATGGACAGAGGAGCCTGGCGGGCTGCACTCGCAAAGAGTCAGATGACTGAGCAACTAACACACACACTGTATCTCAACTATTACAAATGGGATCCTATAAGGCAGAGATTGTGCTGGAGTCTCTTCTTTTCCACATCCCCCTTCAGCTATCCTTAAAATTCAAGGTGAACTCTTTGATTAGACAAAGGGAAGGAGTTCAAGGCCTTCTCATGACTACCTGAACTCTGCACTCACAGTTCTGCTTTTCTCTCTGAGAAGCCCTTCCTTTTCAAGATGAGTAGTACCTGGAATGTCCTCTCTCACAAGACAGGAGAGAACTGTAGAATAGTCATGAGCAAGAACTCTGGAGTCTGACTTCACCCCATCTTAACTGAAATCTCTGTGCTTCAGTTTTCTCATGTATAAAGTGGTAATAATAGTAACTACCTCATAGGATGTTATAAGTATCACGTGGATTTAAGCATGTGAACTATTTAGAACAAGGCCTGGCATATAGGGGATATTCTGTAGATGTCAGTAATTAGTTAGTTTCACTTAGATCTGGCAGTCCACAGAAGAATATCGCCATCAGACTGCAATGCTGATTTCAAAATTCACACAAGAGGGACACATCTTGAGGAGCTAGAGAACTGTTTTATTCTGGTTGCAAATATTTTGACAGCATGATTTTCTATGTAGTACTACAATAGTTAATTGACGTATTTTTCATTTTCATTTTTATGTTTCATAACTACAGAAGTGACACTTCATAACATTGGGAGGCTGTAAAACATAAAGAGGCATTAAAGGGAGAAATGTGCTCAAATTGTCTGTCTTTAGAAACTCCAGTGGTCATATTTCGTTTCATACACATATACATACCTATGACATAATATACGTCTAGAAATATTTTTCACTTGGCAAAGAATCGTGTACACTTATCCATGTCAATTAATATTCCTTAGAAACACTACTTTAACAGTTGCAGGCTAGCCCATTATTTACCCATCATAAGACCAGTGTTTTAGCAGAAGGAACCCAAACAGTCTTCCTCTGCTGAAAAATTATTAAACCCTGTTAGTTCTGTCCATTGGATTTTCCACTCACATACCATGTCAACCTCCCAGTCTTCATTATTTTTGAAGGCAAATGAATTCAAGTCAAGCACGTCCTCAAGTCAGCTAGAGAAAATCAAAACGCTTGAAGACAAGGCTTATTAAGTAAGATTAAAGGAACTAGTGTTCTTTTGGCCACTGTTGATTCTTTCTACACTTATTCAAGGATTAGCAACATTTCTTTCTTCACATTTTGCTTAGTGTCCTTCTACTTTATATAAAAATGGATGCATCTCATTCCATAACATGTGAGGGCAAAATATTGGCCAACACATCCCTCCTTTACTCTGGGGAGAAATCATGAAGAGCTCTGGTATGTTTCAGGGCTAATATATGGTAGGAGATAAGATATCCAGAAATACAAATACTAAAGCATCCAAAATACACAATTTGCTCTTAATGGATTTTTTTTCTCATGGTCTTCTATGTTTCAAATTATGCAAGTAGAATAAAGTAATGAGTGAATTTGCTCTGGTGCTGTGATAATGGCAGAATCTACAAAGCAATGAATGATCAATCAGCTGGAAACATCACAGCAACCAAATTCTCACATTAGAGGCAGTGAGATACAGAGCGTGTCATGCATTGAACATTATTATTTTTTACATTTTGCTAACTGTCACTTTCTCAAGTCCTCTAGGAAGGACCCAGGTATGGCCACCACATGTTTCACCCCCTGGCCACAGTGGTAGAGCTAATTACCCAAGCAAGATCACTGATATTCAGTTGAGGGACTTTCACTCCACTATTAAAAAAGAGAGACTATTAATAAAACCAGACCTGACATGAATAGAATAGATGCCAGAGCTGCTTACAGCCATCTTTCTGAGAACAAAGGCATGTGCTGCATAAGAAATCATTCCAACTTCCTTAGTTCATGATTCTGTGGGCTGCCATTGTGAGGTCCTTGGAAGGAAAGCTATGACAAACCTAGACAGAGTATTAAAAAGCAGAGACATCACTTTTCTGAGAAAAGTCCAGGTAGTCAAAGCTATGGTTTTTCCAGTAGTCATGTACAGATGTGAGAGTTGGACCATAAAGAAGGCTGCTGCTAAATCGCTTCAGTCGTGTCCGACTCTGTGCCACCCCACAGACGGCAGCCCACCAGGCTCCACCATCCCTGGGATTCTCCAGGCAAGAACACTGGAGTGGGTTGCCATTTCCTTCTCCAATGCATGAAAGTGAAAAGTGAAAGTGAAGTTGCTCAGTCATGTCTGACACTTAGCAACCCCATGGACTGCAGCCCACCAGGCTCCTCCGTCCATGGGATTTTCCAGGCAAGTGTACTGGAGTGGGTTGCCATTGCCTTCTCCAAAAGAAGGCTGAGCACCAAAGAATTGATACTTTTGAACTTTGGTGCTGCATAAGACTCTTCAGAGTCCCTTGAACAGCAAAGAGATCAAACCAGTCAACCCTCAGTTCAGTTCAGTCGCTCAGTTGTGTCCGACTCTTTGTGACCCCATGGACTGCAGCATACCAGTCAACCCTAAAAGAAATCAAGTCTGAATATTCATTGGAAGGACTGGTGCTAAAGCTCCAATACCATGGCCACCTGATGCAAAGAGCCAACTCACTGGAAAAACCCCATCAGGGTTTCTGGGAAAGATTCAGGGAAGGAGGAGAAGGGGGCAACAGAGGATGAGATGGTTGGATGGCATCACCGACTCAATGGAGGGGTTGGAGCAAACTTTGGGAGATAGTGAAGGACAGGGAAGCCTGGCTTGCTGCAGTTCATGGGGTCACAAGAGTCGGACACGACTTAGTGATTGAACAACAACGTGAGCTGGGCTCAGCTACATGGTTTTTCTGGCCTTGACTGGACTCGCCCCATACACGAATGGGCAGCCCCTAGATGAGGGGGCCTGGCTGGGCTAGGATGGCCTCACTGGGGATGGCTTGTGTCTAGTCCATGTGGCCTCTCACCATCCAGCGAACTAGCCCAGGCTTATTCACACGGCAGAGGTATGGTTCCAGAAAAGTGACCAGTACCATGCAGGGCCTCTTGAAGACTAGATTGTCAACTGGGATGGCCTCAGGCTCCCCACTGCATTCTAGTTGTCAAAATAAGTCTCAAGTCTAGTCCAGATTTAGAGCAGTGGAGAAATCAGCTTCATCTCTGTGTAGAAATAGCTATCAAGTCACATCACATGGAGGCCTAGATAGAGGGAGGGAAATTGTTATGGCCATCTTATGAATAATCTCCATCCATGTGTCCATCATCTGGCCACAATTTTCATGTCCTTTTCCTGTGCAAAGTACCCTTACCTCCTCCCTATACCTCCTTCCCTCTGGATTGGGATCCACAGTCTGGGGACCTACATTCTGCCATGAGGCCTCCCTTGATTGGAGGCCATTGAATAAAAAGACACGCCCAACACACAAATGAGAAATGTGGACAAAATGACCAAAATGGACTTTCTCATCCAAAATACCATGTCGAGGTATTTCACCATGCTGTGAAAAACTTTGTAAATTTCAAGGAGCAAAAGACTCCATCCTTGTTGGAGAAGGCCATTGAGAGGATGTGGTGTTGAGCCTCAAGTTGGGCCTGACCTTAGAATATTTGTTCTGCCCAGCATTCCCACACCAGGAGCTGTTTCAGGGATACAGCCTTAAGAGCATAAGGTGTTGAGACCATCTGGATAGTTGACGTGATTGAGCCCAGTTAAGGCTTCTATATAAACTTTCAACATTCTGGCAAGCAGATGAGATCTGAGATCTACTCGTCTTGAGCTGGCAAAACAAGCCTCCTATGTAAGTTCCCTTGCTCGTTGAACCTGCCAACTACTGATCTAGAATGGTCCTCCTCTTTTTTGAGTCTCTCCTTGCCCTTTGTATGCAGGGCCCAGTTTGCAAACCATCACAGAGCAGGAGAGTCCGTACATGTGCAAGCTGCAGAGACAGTCCCAGCAAGAGGCACGGAGGCATTCTTTAAGAAGCTGTTTTCTTCTTTGGTCTCTGCAGGTGCTGACAATACAAATCCTGATTCTAAGTGACTTGGCCAGATTCCTATCTGCAGATCACCAGGATTTTCTGGTAAATAAAACATTCATGCATTTTTTATCAGTGCATGATGCTTTTTTTTGAAGTTGTGGTTGCCATTTTAGAGTACATTCTAAATCTTGATGTTTAGTACAAGATTTGATGAGTGAAATAGTCACACTGTTTTATCATTAAAATTTAAGGTTTTCTGTAAAATGTCAGGTTTTTTTTGTTTTCTACTAAATCTAGATTTAGTAGAGTCCTAGTATTAATTGATTGGAGAAGGAAATGGCAACCCACTCCAATGTTCTTGCCTGGAGAATCCCAGGGACGGGGAAGCCTGGTGGGCTGCCGTCTATGGGGTCCGCACAGAGTCGGACACGAATGAAGCGACTTAGCAGCAGCAGCAAGCTTTTTGTTAAGAGACAGAATACCTGTAGACAAGTACACATACCATACGTGTGTAACTTGATGAGTTTTCCAATTGCACACATTCGTGTGCACAGCATGAAGATCAAAAACCAGGACGTTACCACTGTCCCTATAGTTGGTAGGGCTTCCCAGCCTCAGTATTACTGAGGTTTTAGGCTGGACAGTTCTTGCTGTGGGGAGCTGTCCTGTGCCTTGCAGGATGTTTAGCCCCACCCCTGGGCTCTACCCACTAGCTGCCAGTAGCAACCCTCCTTCCAAGTAAGACACCCAGAAGTGTCTTTCCAGACATTGCCAGATATCCCTTGCGAGTCAAATTATACCCTGTTGAAAATCACTGCCTCTAGGGTAACCATTATTATGACTTCTAATAGCATACATTAATTTAGCCTGTTTTTTACTTTCTATAAATACTCCACTTGTATTTGGCTTCACTCTGTGACTATTATCTTTGTGATAGCCACTCATATTTTTGTGTGTAGCTGCAGACTGTTTATTCTTGTTGCTATGTAATACTCCATGACAGGAATATATCACAATTTATTTATGCATTCAACCACTGAAGGGCATTTTGGTAACTGCTAGTTTTTGTTTTTACATCATATGTATTTATTTATTTATTTTGGCTGTATTGGGTCTTCGTTGCTGTCGGGGGCTTTTCTCTGGTTGCAATGTGCAAGCTTCTCATCGTGGTGGCTTCTCTTGTTGCAGAGCACCGGCTCTAGGAGGCACGGGCTTCAATAGTTGCGGCACATGGCTCTAGAGCACAGGCTCATAGTCGTGGGGCACGAGCTTAGTCGCTCTGAGGCATGTGGGATCTTCTCGGATCAGGGATCAAACTCATGACTCCTGCATTGGCAGGTGGATTTTTTACCACTGAGTAGCCAGAGAAGCCCCCTGCTAGTTTCAAACTAATTACATAATTTTTAAACTCATTTATTTCTTATCATACTTTATATCCTGAATTACATAGCATACCATCTAAAATTTATTTATTTATTTATTTGCAGTTAAGGCATCTACGGTTTGGAAATTTTGCTAACCTGTATTAAATCACATGCTAGGCATTGGAATAAAGTATTTTTTTAATGGTAGCTTCATAAAGAAGCTCACAATTGGCCACTGATCCTGAAGATGAAATTGAGGTGGGGAAGAGGAGCCCACGTTCAGGGCAACGGGTGTTTGCTGGACACCTATGACTAGAAGGCACCGTTGGTGGCTCTGGAGATGTAAAGATGAGCAGACAAGTTCCGTGCCTTTGAGAAGTGTGTCAGCCCTTTCCTCCTATTGCTGGCCACTGTTTCTCTCCCAGGACTGATATGATCTAATGGCACTTCCTGTTTGGAAGTTTGCCTCGGTCGAGAAGATGTGAGTAGTGCCAGGAGCTGTACCTGCTTTAGGTTTCCGTCAAGAAAGTTAAAAGCAGGGTTCCTAGAGTTATAGTCCCTCTCACCAGGGAAAGGAAACAGGGAGAGGTTTTGAACAGAAACTTTAGCCAAGACTAGGCAGGGTGCAGGCTGCAGGCACACCTGTGCCCTGTCTTCCAGCAGCTGTAGTCACAGGGGAGACTGGACAGGCACGGGAGGAGTAATGATCAACACAGTCCCCAGGAAACCCAGCTAACAGAGGGGGCTGGAACCATTCGTAACTAAGTCTAACATGTTCATTTACATTCATAGCATGCATCCTTCTAGACAAAGGAAATGTGATCCTAGAGAAAGAATGACTCTGCAGGGCTTCTTAAAAAAAAAAGTCTAATTTGGTCTTTAATAGGTTTTAACCAAGTTAAGCAACTGTCCTTTTACAAGAGGAGTTTGATCATCAATATTCTGTAAAGTGTCTCTGTCTCATCTTTACTGCTCAATTATTTTCCTATCTACAAATTCAATACAGTGAAAACTAAGGCCAGTGGAACAGGTGTCATCCTTCCTACTTATTTGTCCTGTCAACAAAAATTAGTCAGTCCATCTAAGAAAGAATGGGAAAATTTTATTCAAGCCAAATTTGAGGATTATAACCCAGGAAGAGCATCTCAGAAAGCTCTGTTCCACCCATGAGAAGTCAAGACATGGTTTATGTAAGTTTTTTGAGACAGAGGGCTCTACATTAGATGACGTCTTATTGACAGTTTCTTTCATCCAGACTGGAGCATCAACATCTAGCAGGAATGTTATCATTTAAGGAGTTGTCTTGCTGGTGCTGGGAGAATGTTGCCGTTTATGGCTGAGCAAGTATTCCGGCTGGTGGGGCTGGGGTGGTCCATGCATAATGTGAACACACGATGTACGGTGTGGGATAGGGGAGGGCAATGGGCAGAGAAAAACTTTTATGTTTAAATTTTTCTTGTGTTGCCATAAATATGAATTTTATTTCACAATTCTTCTCACGCTTCTGACACTTTCACTTCTCTTCCTCAATTTCTGTTTCTTCATTATTACTAACTTCACTTTAAACTCAGTACCATTTAATTAAGTCAACCAGAAGATTATGTTGAGTTTATTTAGGATTAACCTTTCAATTAAGGTCTCATTATCATTACCAAATTGTAAATACAAAAAAGATTAAAGAATTTCAATCCAACAGAGTAAAGTTTCTAAATTTTCTCTTAAGTAAATCAATAGGAAATGGAAGAATATGTTCACTTTTATTACCTCATTGTTGAGTAGATCATGCAATATTCCAGGCCTTATTTCCAGGAAAATTTTAGATGGCATTTGTGAAAATGATATTTCAGCTACTTTACTGGACAATCCTTTAAGCATCTTGCCTAATTCATTAAAAAAAAACAACAGTCAAAGCAAAAGAAAACAAACCCAAACTCATGCAAGCTTTTTAATGGTCCTGTTGTGCAGGCTGGAACCTGCCAGCCTCCCCAGCGCCACCCCCAACCCCCTAAGGCCAGTTAGCCAATTAGAAGTACAATGAGTCATTCAGTCACTGAACTGCAGCCTTGATATTCAAAAGGCAGACTTATTTTTGTTTCTTGTCCAGCAGCAAAATCCCAAATGAATACATTTTTCACTGTATTTATTCATCACATGCTAAAATGACCCAGAACAAATATGAGACCTTTCAGTGAACTTCTTGTGCCTTCCTGTTAATCTGTCTCAAAAAACTGTCACTGCAAGGGATTTGTGATGGGTTATCACAGGGTAACAAATGTTTTTCTCTTTAAATTTCTTGCTTCCTTATTTGTAAGTTCCAATATTATAAATTATCATATAAATATGTATATTTATTATTTAAAGGAAGCTGCATATTTTTGTAAAGCAAAATGTGTATATATGGTCATTGTAACAATCTACACACACATATATATTGTTATATGTATACATATATACATATTGTGTGTGTGTAGTCATATGTAGTACATATCTACCTATCTAGTATGTTAGGCACACATGTGCTCATGCACAGCGTGTGTAACATGTACATATATGTGCACACATGCACACATATATTCAATGAGTACAGTACAAAGGAATGGTTCAGAGAATGGACTTTGCAGCCAATGTTATTCAGTCACTCAGTCATGCCCAGCTCTTTGTGACCCCATGGACTGCAGCACCGCCAGACTTCCCTGTCCATCACCATCTCCTGGAATTTGCTCAAACTCCTGTCTATTGAGTCAGTGACGCCATCCAACCATCTCATCCTCTGTCATCCCCTTCTCCTCCTGCCCTCAATCTTTCCCAACATCAGGGTCTTTTCTAGTGAGTTGGCTCTTCGAATCAGGTGGCCAAAGTACTGGAGTCTCAGCTTCAGCATCAGTCCTTCCAATGAATATTCAGGACTGACTTCCTTTAGGATGGACTGGTTTGATCTCCTTGTTGTCAAAGGGACTCTCAAGAATCTTTTCCAACAACACAGTTCAAAAGCATCAATTCTTTGGCGCTCAGCTTTCTTTACAGTCCAACTCTCACATCCATACATGACTACTGGAAAAACCATAGCTTTGACTAAATGGACCTTTGTTGGCTGTCTAGATTGGTCATAACTTTTCTTCCAAGGAGTAAGCGTCTTTTAATTTCATAGGTCCAGTCACCATCTGCAGTGATTTTGGAGCCTAAGAAAATAAAGTTTCTCATGTTTCTATTGTTTCCCCATCTATTTTCCATGACGTGATGGGACCAGATGCCATGATCTTAGTTTTTTTAATATTAAATTTAAGCCAGCTTTTTCACTCTCCTCTTTCACTTTCATCAAGAGGCTCTTTAGTTCTTCTTCGCTTTCTGCCATAAGGGTGATGTCATCTGTGTATCTGAGGTTATTGGTATTTCTCCCGGCAATCTTGATTCCAGCTTGTGCTTCATCCAGCCCGGCATTTTGCAACCAGTGTAGTTAGATTTAAATTCCAGATCTATATGGTAACAAAGGCAAGTTACTTAACCTTTGAGTGCCTCAAATTCTTACTCTAAAACAAGAATAATATTTATATCAATTTCATAGGATTAATATAAAGGCTAAATGAGTCAATATATGCACAGCCTCACACAGAACTTAGAACAGTATCCAGCCCATGGAAAATTATATGTAAACCTGTCACTAATCTGCATGAATTTGTGAATGTAGTTCATGTATAAATAATCACCCCCTCTTGTGTCTATTTCACACATTAAAATTTTTTGCATACCAGGTTTTTCTTCACGTGGAATATATGTATTTGCTTAAAGACAGTCAGAAATTTTACTACTAACTCTTCTACCTTTTTCAGAAAACTAAGATCACAGCATCTGGTCCCATCACTTCATGGAAAATAGATGGGGAAACAGTGAGAGACTTTATTTTTCTGGGCTCCAAAATCACGGCAGATGGTGACTGCAGCCATGAAATTAAAAGAAGCTTGCTACTTGGAAGAAAAGTTATGACCAACCTAGATAGCATATTAAAAAGCAGAGACATTGCTTTGCCAACAAAGGTCCATCTAGTCAAAGCTATGGTTTTTCCAGTAGTCATGTATGGATGTGAGAGTTGGACTGTAAAGAAAGCTGAGCGCCAAAGAATTGATGCTTTTGAACTGTGTTGTTGGAAAAGAGTCTTGAGAGTCCCTTTGACAACAAGGAGATCAAACCAGTCCATCCTAAAGGAAGTCAGTCCTGAATATTCATTGGAAGGACTGATGCTGAAGCTGAGACTCCAGTACTTTGGCCACCTGATTCGAAGAGCCAACTCACTAGAAAAGACCCTGATGTTGGGAAAGATTGAGGGCAGGAGGAGAAGGGGATGACAGAGGATGAGATAGATGGCATCACCGACTCAATAGACATGAGTTTGAGTAAACTCCGGGAGTTAGTGATGGACAGGGAGGCCTGGTGTGCTGCAATCCATGGGGTCACAACGAGTTGGACACAACTGAGCAACTGAACTGAACTTCTACCGACTGTACTTTCCCGGGTCAAATCAATATAACTTTTGACTTTGCCTCACATATTTTGTATTCCAAACTCCTCACATCTTTTCATTCATTCTTGAGCCTTCCTGAGTTTTTCACACCTCTAGAGTCATCATCAAACACCAGTATTCATGTTATATTCTAACTGGGATGTGATCCTGTAACTGTGACCCCCTCTCCAGGGCTGTGAGTCCTTCAAGAGGGATTGAAATCTCATCTCCAAGTGCCTTGTAATTGCCTCTGCCCAGAATGTCCATTCGTTCAGTGTTTCCCTGGCCCTACTGGGTTATACACCAGCAGTTGGTCACCTAGCTGAACATCAAAATCACCAGGGAAGCTTTACCAATTCTTAAGTGCCCCCAGAGCAATGAAGTCAGAATCTCTGGGGAAGTGGCGATACAGTGCTATTTTAAAAAAGCTCCTGTGTGGATCTCAGATGCGGTCAAGGTTAACAACTAGTGCCATAGAGAAAGGACATCCCCGTCAGACATGTCCATATGTTTGCTCTGCTGCCCGTAAGGTGCTTGCATATACATTCCTCATGGAACATAGGCAGCAACACCTCTCACCTTCTCCAAGAAGGGTCAGTGGACAGCTTGCTGAGGCTGTGCCCCACACCGTGTCACCAAATGCCTCCAGAAAGATACTTCTGCCCAGTGAGGCTGCAGACTGTGTTTGAGAGCAATAGTTCTCACATTTTTCTTCTATTGCCACACGTGTGATGGATGGTATTCATGGGCATGACACTCTTCTGCTGTGACAGATGAGGGTCAATTCCCAGCTGTGATTCTATTTAAGGATGTATTTTAAAATGCAAGTTAGTGGCAGTGACATAATTACAGGGACAGTTTGGGCTGTTATTAAACCAAGTAAAAATTTGCAAACTTAGATACTTGAGTTGCTGTGCATTCACTCAACAACTATGTACTGAATGTCTACTCTCTCTGGACATTGATCTAGATGCTGGACATGAAGAGTTCTTGCTCTACATAGATATTACATTTTAGGGGTAATTACATATTAGTTAAAAGACAGTAAACAGATGAATCTACAAGTGTGTATGAGGGTGAAGTGTTTACAGGTAAATGTCATGAATAAAAGGAGAAGATGAGAGAGTGCTTTGTTCAATAGATCAGTCAGGGAAGACCTCTCTGAGGAGGTGGTATTTTAGTGGAGAGAGTTCAGAAGGAAGTGAGAAGGCAACCTGTGGCGGGGGAGGAAGGGGAAATGGTCCCAGCAATTGCAGAGACCTTGAGGAGGGAGACTACTGTGCAGTTCAAAGAGCATAAAGTGGACCAAAGTTGTTAGGGTGGGACAGGAAAGAGAGAGTGATGGGGGTTGAAGTCAGAGCTATAGCAAGGATTCCAGAGTCTGTAGGGTTTCTGGATTTACTTCTTACAGTGGAAGCCAAGCAGTGGAAACCACTGGAGGGTTTTGAATTAGGGATGCTCAGATTTACTGTCTAAAAGGGTGGATTACTCAGGTTGCCATGTAGAGCACTTACTGTACTGTGGTAGAGGGATGGAATTGGAAGCAGTGCTCCACGTAAGCTGTTGGTGATCTGGTCAGAGCTGTAGCAGAGGAGGCGGAGAGACGTGGCAGTATTTTAGAAATAGAGTTACCAGGATCTGCCGATGCAGTGGAAGTCAGGTGTGAAAAAAGGGGAAGATTGTGGGGGTGGGGATGCTATTTGCTGAGATGGAAAAAGAGGGTGTTTGAGGGAAAATCAAGAGTTCAGTTTGGGCTATGTTAAACTTCAGGTGCATTTTATATATCCAAGTAAAGATATTGAGCAGAGAGTTGAATACATGAGCTGCAATTAAAGGGAGAGGTTTGGACTGCTGATTTCAATTTGATAGTCATTGCTATGATATGAGATTATATATTTTACCTGTTTATGTTTTTGTCTCATTCTCCCCCAAGAATATGAGTTTCATGAGGTCAGAAAATTTATCTGTTTTGTTCTTTACTGTGTCCCCAGCCCCTGGAACATTGATAAGCACATAGATATTGTCCAATAAATATTATTGAATGAATGAAAAATTCAGTTCAGGACTGTTGCTTGCTGTTGCTAAGTCACTTCAGCCGTGTCTGACTCTGTGCCACCCCATAGACGGCAGCCCACCAGGCTCCCCCGTCTCTGGGATTCTCCAGGCAAGAACACTGGAGTGGGTTGCCATTTCCTTCTCCAGTGCATGAAAGTGAAAAGTGAAAGTGAAGTCTCTCAGTCGTGTCCGACCCTCAGCGACCACATGGACTGCAGCATTCCAGGCTCCTCCATCCATGGGATTTTCCAGGCAAGAGTACTGGAGTGGGTTGCCATCGCCTTCTCCGTCAGTTCAGGACAGTATAAGGTAAATGAAAAATAGCAGGACATAATAAGTGCTGAAGGGTGACATGGTATGTGAGTTGAGACTGGCTCCGTGATCAGTGTGTGGGCTGTAATGATCAAGAAAACAAGTCATGGAGGAGCTTGATCTTTATCAGGTCTTAAAAAACCTTAAGCTTTATATAAGATAAGTCAAGAAGAGGAAACTGATGACATTGGTTATGTTGAATTTGAAGTAACAGAGGAACATCTGAATTTGACAGAAAGACATTTAAGTTAGTTCTCTAAACAGCTTGAGATCTGGACTTGCAAAGGTCAGACATGGGCCCTCCTCCTTTCTGAAATTAGAACCCACACAATTACAGTAGAATATTGATCTATAAATGTGGTAACAAGAAATTAAGTAGGAAATTTTGAGACATCAAGAAAATTGAAAAAAGGCAACACTTTCAAAATTTAATGTGCATACAAAATCACCTGGAAATCTTGCTAAAATTCAGATTTTGATTTTGTAGATGGGAGATGGGGCCTGAGCGTCTCTGTTAGTAACAAGCTCCCCGCTGATGCTGATGCCTCCAGTCCTTCGACCACATTTAAATAGTGAGGTACTTAAGTGAGGTGTGAAGGCAAAAGGAACATTTTCAAAGGAAATAAATAAAAACCCGTTATTAATGCATGACTCTTCATCCCCTCATAGACACAGAGAGTATAAAAGGATTGAGTCTCTGGGCATCAGAAGAAGCTTATTTTGGATAGAACTTATTTGCAGGGAGTTAGGTTACTGAGTATGAGCAAGGGTCAGGTGCAGAGGTTACGTCCCTCTTAATCTCAAATCAAGAGAGAGAATTTCACTGGACTCTCCAACAGCACTGGGGTGCCTACTGTTAGAGTGACAAAAAATGGACTGAGCCTGACCCCAAAAAAAGCAAAGGATGAGACACAGGCCTGGCTGGCTGCTGTCTGACAGGTTGAAGTGGCTGCTTAGTAATCAGGCTCTGAATGCAATTTGTCAGGGCAAAGGAAATGGAATAGGTCAGAAATCAGATTACTGGGCAGAAGGAGAGATAGAAGGGAACAATCACAGAAGGTCCTCATTAGGAAAGTCCACAAGATTTCACTTTAAATCAAGTCTGGAATCTGGATGATTACATGGGATGAGAATTTGAATTTCTAAATTGAGACTCTGTTTTACTTTTAAATGCTCATCAGTTCAGTTCAGTCCTTCAGTCGTGTCCGACTGTTTGCAACCCCATGAATCGCAGCACGCCAGGCCTCCCTGTCCACACCAACTCCCGGGGTTTACTCAAACTCATGTCCATCGAGTCGGTGATGCCATCCAGCCATCTCATCCTCTGTCATCCCCTTCTCCTCCTGCCCCCAATCCCTCCCAGCATCAGGGTCTTTTCCAATGAGTCAACTCTTTGCATGAGGTGGCCAAAGTATTGGAG
Organism: Bos indicus; assembly: GCF_029378745.1. NCBI lineage: Eukaryota > Metazoa > Chordata > Mammalia > Artiodactyla > Bovidae > Bos > Bos indicus. The sequence goes on along the minus strand of NC_091781.1, from coordinate 12,795,030 downwards.
TTTCCGCTTTAGCATCATTCCTTCCAATGAACACCCAAGGCTGATCTCCTTCAGAATGGACTAGTTGGACCACCTTGCAATCCAAGGGACTCTCAAGAGTCTTCTCCAACACCACAGTTCAAAAGCATCAATTCTTCAGCACTCAGCTTTCTTCACAGTCCAACCCTCACATCCACACATGACCACTGGAAAAACCATAGCCTTGACTAGACGGACCTTTGTTGGCACAGTAATATCTCTGCTTTTTAGTATGCTATCTAGGTTGGTCATAACTTTCCTTCCAAAGAGTAAGCATCCTTTAATTTCATGGCTGCAATCACCATCTGCAGTGATTTTGGAGCCCAAAGAAACAAAGTCTGACACTGTTTCTATTGTTTCCCCATCTATTTCCCATGAAGTGATGGGACCAGATGCCATGATCTTAGTTTTCTGAATGTTGAGCTTTAAGCCAACTTTTTCACTCTCCTCTTTCACTTTCAAGAGGCTTTTTAATTTCTTTCACTTTCTGCCATAAGGGTGGTGTCATCTGTATATCTGAGGTTATTGATATTTCTCCTGGCAATCTTGATTCCAGCTTGTGCTTCTTCCAGTCCAGAGTTTCTCATGATGTACTCTGCATATAAGTTAAATAAGCAGGGTGACAATATACAGCCTTGACGCACTCCTTTTCCTATTTGGAACCAATCTGTTGTTCCATGTCCAGTTCTAACTGTTGCTTCCTGACCTGCATATAGGTTTCTCAAGAGGCAGGTCAGGTGGTCTGGTATTCCCATCTCTTTCAGAATTTTCCACAGTTTATTGTGATCCACACAGTCAAAGGCTTTGGCATAGTCAATAAAGCAGAAATAGATGTTTTCCTGGAACTCTCTTGTTTTTTCCATGATCCAGGGGATGTTGGAAATTTAATCTCTGGTTCCTCTGCCTTTTCTAAAACCAGCTTGAACATCAGGAAGTTCACGGTTCACATATTGCTGAAGCCTGGCTTGGAGAATTTTGAGCATTACTTTACTAGCATGTGAGATGAGTGCAATTGTTCGATAGTTTGAGCATTCTTTCAGAGAAGGCAATGGCACCCCACTCCAGTACTCTTGCCTGGAAAATCCCATGGATGGAGGAGCCTGGTAGGCTGCAGTCCATGGGGTCGCTAAGAGTCGGGCACCACTGAGTGACTTCACTTTCACTTTTCACTTTCATGCATTGGAGCAGAAAATGGCAACCCACTCCAGTGTTCTTGCCTGGAGAATCCCAGGGACGGGGAAGCCTGGTGGGCTGCCATTTATGGGGTCACACAGAGTCGGACACGACTGAAGTGACTTAGCAGCAGTAGCAGTTGAGCATTCTTTGGCATTGCCTTCCTTTGGGATTGGAATGAAAACTGACCTTTTCCAGTCCTGTGGCCACTGCTGAGTTTTCCAAATTTGCTGGCATATTGAGGGCAGCACTTTCACAGCATCTCTGTCAGGATTTGAAATAGCTTGACTGGAATTCCATCACCTCCACTAGCTTTGTTCATAGTGATGCTTTCTAAGGCCCACTTGACTTCACATTCCAGGATGTCCAGACATCCTGGAATGTGAGTGTGAGTGATCACAGCATTGTGATTATCTGGGTGGTGAAGATCTTTTTTGTACAGTTTTTCTGTGTATTCTTGCCACCTTTTCTTAATATCTTCTGCTTCTGTTAGGTCCATACCATTTCTGTCCTTTATCGAGCTCATCTTTGCATGAAATGTTCCCTTGGTATCTCTAATTTTCTTGAAGAGATCTCTAGTCTTTCCCATTCTGTTGTTTTCCTCTATTTCTTTGCACTGATCTCTGAGGAAGGCTTTCTTATCTCTCCTTGCTATTCTTTGGAACTCTGCATTCAGATACTTATACCTTTCCTTTTCTCCTTTGCTTTTTGCTTCACTTCTTTTCACAGCTATTTGTAAGGCCTCCCCAGACAGCCATTTTGCTTTTTTGCATTTCTTTTCCATGGGGATGGTCTTGATCCCTGTCTCCTGTACAATGTCGTGAACCTCTGTCCATAGTTCATCAGGCACTCTATCAGATCTAGTCCCTTAAATCTATTTGTCACTTCCACTGTATAATCATAAGGGATTTGATTTAGGTCATACCTGAATGGTATAGTGATTTTCCCCACTTTCTTCAATTTAAGTCTGAATTTGGCAATAAGGAGTTCATGGTCTGAGCCACAGTCAGCTCCCAGTCTTGTTTTTGCTGACTGTATAGAGCTTCTCCATCTTTGGCTGCAAAGAATATAATCAATCTGATTTCAGTGTTGACCATCTGGTGATGTCCATGCATAGAGTCTTCTCTTGTGTTGTTGGAAGAGGGTATTTGCTATGACCAGTGCATTCTCTTGGCAAAACTCTATTAGCCTTTGCCCTGCTTCATTCCGTATTCCAAGGCCAAATTTGCCTGTTACTCCAGGTGTTTCTTGACTTCCTACTTTTGCATTCCAGTCCCCTATAATGAAAAGGATATCTTTTTTGAGTGTTAGTTCTAAAAGGTCTTGTAGGTCTTCATAGAACTGTCAAATGTTCATAGGATCTTTTATTATGTATGAGTGGCCTGAAAGTAACTTTCTGAGTTAGTTTTTTAAAATATTTATTGATTATTTGTGCTGGGTCTTCGTCGCTATGCGGGCTTTTTCTCCAGTTGCAGTGAGTGAAGGGTACTCTCTGGTTGAGGTGCTCAGGCTTCTTTGGTGGCTTCTCCTGTTTCAGAGCAGACTCTAGGGCCTGCAGGCTTCGGTAATTGTGGTAAGAGGGCGCTTTCTGAGTTAGTTTTTATCTCAGGGTGGAGAATTTCTCCCATGGAGCACTTTCTGAGTTAGTTTTTATCTCAGGGTGGAGAATTTCTCCCATGGAGCAAACTTTAAAGAGACAGTGGGAAAGAAAGTAAAATTGGCTTATGGCGATGCCCAGATGCCCATGAGTTATGCTCCTTCAGTGTTCTGATGATAAGAGGGTTTCAGGGAGAGGAGGCAAGTCAGCCTTGGATCTGCATAGCAGCTACAAGTGAAAGTGAAAGTGAAGTCACTCAGTCGTGTCTGACTCTTTCTGACCCCGTGGACTGTAGCCCACCAGGCTCCTCTATCCATGGGATTCTCCAGGCAAGAATACTGGAGTGGGTTGCCATTTCCTTCTCCAGGGAATCTTCCCAACCCAGGGATCGAACCTAGGTCTCCCGCATTGCAGGCAGATGCTTTAACCTCTGAGCCACAGGGAAGCCCCCTATATCAGTTACTAGATACCCTTTAATCATGTCGCCCTTAAGCTCCTTTGTATGACACCACCACCCACAATGAGATTATCTTCTAAGTGCTGAACTCAGAGATCTTGGACAGCCCTGTTGCTGTTAACGCTACTCTTATAGATTAGCCCCACTGTGTCTGCACATACTGAGCAGAGTTGAAAGAGCTCCCATTTGTAAGAGACTTGCTAATTCCACTAATTCTGCTTCTCTTTGGATAGACAATGGCAGTTGAGAGAGCAGCCACCCCAGTCTCCTAGCAGCTACAAACACCGATAGGGTTTTCATATCCTACACACATTAGAGTTAGGACAAAGGAGACTTGGAGCAGTTGTATGTCTTGTATTGTTATCTGTGCCCAAGGAAGCCATCAATATGGAGATCAAATGAGTTCTCACCGCTGCAAAGCACTTGCAACCCTAACACAATCAGAGGTGATTTTTCAGGTACCAAGCTTGAGATCTGTGAGCTATCATGGGAGATGGGGGAGTGGAAGGACCCATGCACCCTTCTCAATCTTCCCTTCCTGGAATCTTCCCTTTGGGTTCTCAACTCATATCTCATACACCAGCTACACTAAGATTCCTTGCTGTCCATGAACATGAAGGCTTCCTTTAAGCTTCTGCCTCAGTCTGTCTTCCTCCTCGTGGAGAGCCTCCTTCATCTTGTCTTTTTCAGGGAAGTTTGGCCAAATGAAACAACCCTCTGCGTCTTCATGACACCTGAGACAAAACTCTACAGCAGCTTCTGTGTGTGGTCATTTCTTTCTGCATCAACAGACATATGTGAGTGGCTTCCTATTATTGAGTAACTTTTCTTTTATGGGATGTTTGATGAATTATGTAGTTAAGATAGTGTTAGATTGCTCCAATGACTTAAAAGTTAAGAAAACTAGGTGTACAGCGGAGAGTCACAAAAGTGTCATGTCCAACAGCAGAGTGTGGGCAAGAAGAGTCGTGAGAGGGAGCCAGGCGCGCTGTCTTCCAAGCTACTCTGTCCCTTCAATTCTAGAATGGCAGCATGTCAGCCTGTGTGAGCTGGAAGCCTTCACAACTCCTGTTCACTACCTTTTTGTTTTCTTTTACGATTTAGTAGACTTTAAAGTAACCCTCTTTTCCTAATTACAAACATGATACATTTTTATGGTCTCATAATATGTGCCGGGTTTTTTGGCACCCATCCCGTTCGCACCTATGATCCTGGTGTATTTTTAATAGCTCTGCCTTTCATTCTCAGAAATTGTCTTGTTTGAACTGGGACTTACATTGCCACCCTCCTGATGGTACAGGATTGGGACTGTACACAAATTGTTGTGTGTACATCTGATTACCATAGGATCGATTCCAAAAGGGAAAATTCCTGAGTCAAAGGTTATGAAGGCATTTGGGGCCTTTGTTACATTATGCCGTTTTACTCTCCAGAAAAGTGGTGACGGTATACTCCAACTGGCGTTTCATGAGAGCCTTTGATATTACTGGACCGGAGTTTGGTTATTAAAGTCAATAACCTCAGCACCAACACCAGTGGAACAACTTCAGAAACCAAGACGTTTCTGTTGCCTCACAATTAAGATGGGAAAATTAGCAACTTGCTCTTCTTCCCACCTTTGTCCGTTTACCATGATTTGCCAGAATCCTCTGAGCTATGTTTCTTAACTTAAAGATAAGTTGTTTTTCATTTCATTCATCTTTTTACTTAAGAACTATACACATATATTATGTTTATAATCAATGTGACTCTAGACTTGAAGTGTATATTGAATTATATAATATATAATTATATCTTTATGTATATTAATATATCTATGTATCATACATAGATATCTATTTTTATATAATATTCAAATGGAGCCAAGAACTCTTGTGCCCTTTAATGTCAAGCTTCTTCAATTGTGAGTTCTTACCCATTTGTTGCTTTCTTGCCTTTCTCCCTCGTCCTGAGACAGCTGGGTTGTATCTGGAAGCAGATTCTTTAGTTAGGGAGCATTGATTTTAGGTTTCCTGTCATGTGTGATCACATCTTCCTCAGGTCTTCTTTAGTGGATGACCTTGGTCAGAGTGGAGTCACAGATTTCCTGTTTCCTTCCCAGTCAGCCTTAAATATATAGAATGGAGCTGTGTGGACACCCAGGCTTTTGGGGCACCAACACATTTATTGAAATCATAATACAACCTCACCTACTGTTTCTTTCCTCAGTTCAGTCGCTCAGTTGTGTCCAACTCTTTGCAGCCCCATGGTCTGCAGAACACCAGGCCTCCCTGTCCATCACCAACTCCTCGAGCCTACTCAAACTTATGCCCATCAAGTCAGTGATGCCATCCAACCATCTCATCCTCTGTCGTCCCCTTCTCCTCCTGCCTTCAATCTTTCCCAGCGTCAGGGTCTTTTCCAATGAGTCAGTTCTTCGCATCAGGTGGCCGAAGTATTGGAGTTTCAGCCTCAACATCAGTCCTTCCAATGAATATTCAGGACTGATCTCCTTTAGGATGGACTGGTTGGATCTCCTTGCAGTCCAAGGGGCTCTCAAGAGCTTTCTCCAACACCACAGTTCAAAAGCATCAATTCTTCAGTGCTCAGCTTTCTTTATGGTCCAACTCTCACATCCACACATGACTACTGGAAAAGCCATAGCTTTGATTAGATGGACCTTTGTCAGCAAAGTGATGTCTCTGCTTTTTAATATGCTAAGTTTGTCATAGCTTTTCTTCCAAGTAGCAAGCTTCTTTTAATTTCATGACTGCAGTGGTTTTGGAGCCCAAGAAAATAAAATCTCTCACTGTTTCCATTGTTTCCCCTTCCCGTTTTTCAAGACAGAGTGGTCCTTTGGTTGAAGTTCCACGATCTTGAGGAACTGTGTCTTTTCCAATCTGATCTTGGCACCCAGGCATTGCTGGATCCCATAATTTTTCATCTAGGAAGCCACTGAAGGCCGATTTTGATCATCAGTTGTGTGTCCTAAAACTATCAGACCACGACAGACAGACAGCAAAGGATACATTTGAATTGGAATAGGGCTTTAAGTCTTTAATTCCTTCACTTTACAGGGTTACCTAGAGCAGGTTCTTGAATAACCCCTCAGCAGAGATAGATCAGTTGGTAAATCCTGTGACCTAATGCCTTTGGAATTTCTTTGTTCTTCATATTTGTCTCATTCTAAATTTGAGTTTTAGATTATTTTTGACTCACATCCATACACATTTGCCTGACTCTCACTTGTTCCTTTTCAGCAGAGATCTCTGAATCCATTTACATACCAGAGGACATTCCAGTCCTGGTTACACAAGGCAAATTAGTGCGGGGTTACAACCGGTAGGTGTGCATCCACCTTCAAATATATCAGAATTTAACAAGTCATAAACGCAGGACACACAAAAAATAGAGTGTGTGCTCAGTACTCCCTGTGTCATTTTAAATTCCGTTATTGCTTCTTGCTGTGTGGCTGACGCTGGCTCTAGAATTCTTGGTCATCTTCTCTCGCCTCTTCTGCCCTCTGCACGTGTTGCTCTGTTCTCTTCTGAGGCTGCTCTAGTTCATTTTCCTCTGCAAAGCTACCCATGAGCATATAAAGGTTGGTGACGGCTCCAAGGTTGCTCCCCCTTGTTCTCTTGGAACCTATAGATCCGTTCACTCTGCAGGCACAAACTGTCCTTTTATCTCAGCAAGTTTGCTTTATTCATCCCTTCCTTCTGAATGCTCTGTGATTTTCACCATCAAGCCTGTACTCTATGTCCCTGATATAGTTCCCTGTACTGTCAATGCTACTTCTTGCTGCTTCTATTTTGAAGTTTTCGTTTTGAGACAGTTTAAAGTTTCTCTGCCCTCCCTTTATTTTATTCCAATTACCTTTACATCCCATTCTGTTGCTTTATTGTTTATTTGAAGTGTTGTGTCTCTTCAATTTCTGTTTCATCGAGTCCCAGATCTCTTTGACTTCTTTTTCCAAAGTGAGTTTCTATTAGAAAAGGTTCTGGTTGCACCTGATGGAACTCCAACTCAGAGTAGTTTAAAGATAACTGGGGGATGTAACCAAACTCTCCGAGAAGCAAGATTGGAGCTAGCTTTAGGAGCGTGTGGAGCTGGGGGTTCAGTCCCACCAGAACCCTCTCTGGCTCTTGCCTGTCCTTCTGCCATTGTGTTAGTGTCCCTCTCTCTCACTGCAGACCTGGTCCCTACAGGCTCTCAGCCAAACACTCCGTTATCACAGAAGATAAAACAATTTCCCTCTAGCTGCAGTCAAACACTTTTTGCGGAAACAGCTTGATTACATTGCCACCCCTACACCAAGGAGTGTCCCCAAACGATAACGGATTAGCCCACCGTGGGCCACAGCTCTGTCTCTGTGATCAGGGATGTGGGGTCTGTTATAATAACCCATACACTTTCTCCTCCTTTCTTTTGCAAGCTATTTTGTCCTTAGCTTTGTTGTAGAAGGTACTGCTTGTTACTCAAAAAAAAAAAAAAAAAGTAGAAGTTGGATGGTTCTAACTGGGCTTGCTGTTTGTCCAGTAATAACGTGAACAGATTCTTCTTAATCATGTTTTTGCCTACCTTGTCCAAACCTCTTTGTATATTGATATTAATGGTTGGGACTCTCTTTCCAGTTATTTTGTTGTGTATGGATTGGTGAGTACACGGGATTGGAGGAGGGAGTGTGTAAAGGGAAGGATTTCTACCTGGTGAGTGCTCCCACATGCCTATGGAAATGAGTAAGCCATCAAATGAGAAGCAACTGTCACTTGGTGAATACAGTTGTAATTTAGTCTTAGACTTCAGTGAGGCATCCATTACTATACAGACCCCAGCAATGTGAATATAGGACAGTCTGATTGTTTGGTCTTTTCAATATTGTATTAATATTTTTAACAGCTTTATTGAGGTATAATTTGCATACCATCAGTCACTCGTTTTACCTGTACAGTTATTTTTAACAAATTTACAGAGTTGTGCAAACATCACAATAATCTTAAAATATTTCTATCACCCCAGAAGTCTATCCTGCTCATTTGCAAACCTGTTCTCCCAACCTAGCCTCTAGCAATACTAATCTGCTTTCTGTCTCCATAAAGTCATTTCTGAACATTTCATGTAAACGGGAACAGAATATGTGGTCTTTTCTATTTGCTTTCTTTCACTGAACAGAATTTATTTTAGGTTTATTCATGAGGCAGCCGGTATTAGAAGATGGGTCCATTTTATGCTGAACAGTATCCCCTCATATGGTTTTAGCAGCCATATTTATTGAACCTCTAAGTGAGATATATTATCTGACAAAGCTTGTTTTTCTGATTTGTAAGGGGAATGAAATATTTTGAACAGAGACTAGTCTGGTATGGTTTGAAAGCAGGCTTTCTCCCTTGCCCCTGATAGAGTTTGACACATCTGCTCAAAACAATCAATGTTGCCACTTGGACAGAATTGGTTGCCCAGAACAAATACGTTCATATGCCAATGCAGCATATGAGACAGGGGACCAGAAAGAGACGATAGCAGAGGATGGTACGATTCCTGGACTAGTGAGAGCCAGCACCTCTTTAAAACACACACAGACACACAGACACTCATAGGCACACAGACAAAACCCCAGATACATACAGAGACACACCTATGCAAACCTCCAAAGAAACACATGAAAGCATTGCTCATGCAAAATGCAGAGTATCTTGATTTCATTTAAGATAAAAATAATAATGATATATTCTTTCTGTTTCTAGATTGTTAAGGACAAGAAGATACTGGTCTTTTTGGGGTTAATGAAGTCCAGATATTTATAAAGAATTAGTTTTCTGAACAAAGGATCTCAAAATATAGAAACCTTGGCCAAATAAGTCGTTAGGGAAAAAGTTCATTATTTGCATCATTCATCTTTCTTGGTAGTTGCTTATATTTCTAAAATTACAAGGATAATAATCATGTTAAAGGAAGAGAAGACAATAAGCACATCCCCCCCATCTGTCTACCTATCTATATCTTCCATCTATTATCTCTTCCCTACTTTTAAGACTTGTGTGCTATTTCATATATTCATTCACTTATTTATTTTAAATGTCCTCTTTTTATTTATTTATTTATTTTTTAAATGTCCTCTTTTTAGAAAGATTGTTTTCAATTTTCTGAATAAATTTTCCCTTTTTGTGGGCATTTAGATTGCTTACAGTTTTCTGAACCAAACTTAACGATTAGCGTCCCTGTACACACACCCTTGTGCATGAGTGAGAGCATCTCTCTGTTTTCCCAGTTGTCGAATTGTTCAATGAAGAATGCCCGTGTGCTGTATGCTCAGTCACTCAGTCGTGTCCAACTCTTCTGCGTGTCCAACTCTTTTGCGACCCTGTGGACTGTAGCCTGCCAGGCTCCTCTGTCCATGGGATTCTCCAGGCAAGAATACTGCAGTGGGTTGCCATTTCCCCCTCCAGGGGATCTTCCCGACCCAGGGATGGAAACTGCATTTTTTGTCTCCTGCATTGACATGCAGGTTCTCTGCCGCTAGCGCCACCTGGGGAGTCCCAAAGAATATCCCAAGTTAAAGTTTTGATAGATGCTGCCAAAGTGCTATCCAAAAATGCACCAGTTTATATTCCCATGGTTTCATAGCTCAGTAAATTTACCAAAAACCTCCTGAAATGTATGCTTTAATAGGTAAAATTTACGTTTGTAAATTTCATAGCAATAAAGCTGCCCAAAAATATGTAGGTAACTTTTGCTAATTTTGTCATCTGATAAACTTGGAAAATTAAAATAAATACTTTGAGGATTTTGACTAACATCGATTTTGCTTTGCAATGAATTAAATCATGGATTAGTTTGGAAAGAATAGTTAGCTCTACATTATTGAGTTGTCCCATCAGCGTCCTGATGGGCTGTGTCTTTCTAAATAATTGAATAGTTTCCTCCGTACGAGTCTTGCACATATTCTAAGTGTCATTTGTAAGTTTTTATTTCCTTGCGAATCAATCTCTTTCTCTATTACATTTTCTGATATGTAGAAAGTGATTAAAATTTTAGACTGTTGATTGTTTCTGGCTACATTATTCTCTTAGTGGTTAAAACAGTTTTTCATTTGATTCTCTTGAATTTCTAGGCTCATAGTCATATCATCAACATACAGAGTTTAATCTTTTCAGAAAAATGTTTACATCTCATATCCCTATCTCTGTTATTATCGCAGTGATAGAGGTCTATGTTATAATCTTGTGTGTTAAATAAGATAGCTTCTCCTTTACACATGCTGTTTGATCAAGGTACTTCCTTAAACAAAAGTAGTTTCTGTCTATCCCCCATTCTAAAGATAATTTTTTCCCTTTGCAACTGAGTAGTTTGCAGGGAGATAATTTAAAACCATTTGAATGTTCTGTTTCCCAGGAACTTTCCGCTGAATAATGTTTGTATTCACTGGTGACTCTTGCGTGAATCCATTATTACACTGAGGTTGCAAAATGGTATTTCCCCTTCCCCCAATTTGATTATTCCTTCTACGTCTGTGAGCCAGCATACATTGGTAAACAAGAGATTTCTCCTCATGTCTCTATTTTTGGCTAACACGTGAAGTTACAGGTTCTTTTCTAATTCAGTGTGTTCCAATCCATCACGTACTGTCATAATTCTATTTGGTCCTCAAATTGTCCCGTGTTTGACCGGGTGCACACCTTAGAGTTAGCGCTTATGTAATTTTAGCATGACTATCCATCTTTGAGCACTTTCTTGCTTTCTGGCACAACATAATGTTCAAGGCTCATTTTGTACTCTCCTAGTGCCAGTCATGGAATCAGCCATTTCTCCAAGGAGTTCTGGTTTCTTTTATTAGAGGATGATATTTAGAAACTAAAATCTGGGCATCGGATACACTCACTGCTCTTATAATGTGGTTCTAGACTCCCAGTGCACAGAACTGGGAAATATATGTATAAACACCTACATATACACACATCTATCTATTACCTACCTATTACTATGTTAGAAACCATGAGTTTATGCTGGTATTTTCAGTTTCAATCCCAAAACCACAGATTTGACTTTAGCTTCCCCATCTTTAATATATTTACTTATTTTCTCAATCTTAGAATGTATGAAGAGCTGCTTTAGAATTGCTAGCACACCCCACTGTGGGGGGTAGGGTTCCTATTGACTAGAGCTCAATATTTGTTTAAAGTTCTTTTTTAGTTTAGTCTAAGGAAGTATTGTCAAAATACTGTGTTCAAAGTTACATGAGTTCTTTTTATTTTCGCTTTCAGATTGGTTATGTTATTAATATTTGAAGTATAGTTAAATGTATTTGGTTTTGTTCATATTTCAATTAAGGCTTCCCTTCTCATCCTTGTTAGTTTTGTGTTGTTTTTTTCTTTTTGTTTATATAAAACAGGACTGTAGTTCCAAAATTCAAAACTCCATAAAACCAGATGCTCAGAGGAGCATCAGTTCATGTGCCCCAACCTTCCCTCCTCTTTCCACACGTCTCCTTTAGGTAAGCTACCGCATTCATTTTCAGTTGATCTTTCTTGTGTTTCATTTTGCAAAAATAAACAGGTGTATATGTAGAGTCTTATTTCATTATTTCTCTCACCCAAAGAAGTGTACTATATATAGCCTTTTGTTTCATTTGCTTTTTTGCTTTAATAAGATTCTATCATTACATTATACATAGTAATTTCATTTTAAAAGGTCAAAGCTCAGAGAAGTTGATCTTTTCTAGGTTCAACAAGTGGAGAAACTAGGAAAATACACTTGCACCCTGATACCTTCCATCTTTCTTATGATCTTTTCTTTTTGTTTGTAATTAGTTTGTATTGCTATTTCTCAATATTAGCAGTAACTGGCAAAAAGAATATTTACCTTTTTATTTTCTGGTAATATTACTGCTTCCTGGAAGCAATCTCAGCTTTGTTCAAACAGGTCGATGATACGTTTAATGGGTCTTTGGAATAACTCTTAATAGTTCCTGTTGTGGCAAAGCTTACTTTCAAAAAAATTTTTCTTGAGAGGTGAAAATACTCTGCATGATTATTTGCTTCCTTTCCATCCCACACTCCTTCTGTTTATTCCTACTTTAGATTTCCCAGCTGAGATGCATATTGCCTTCAAAATCTTTACAGTTTAATGTATTAGGGAGTTGACATTACTACCCAAATCATAGAAAAGGAAGCTATTATATGTTTCTCTCTCTTTTTTTCCCCCTCATAAAAGAGGAGATGTATTGCTTGCCCTGGTTATAGAAAGGGACACAGATGGCAACGCTGTATTTTACTAATATGCAGATAAATCTAAAATATCCATCAATCACAGAAGTAGTTTGAAAAGGGAAGGGTGGCTCAGTTAACCTCAGGCCCCAGGAACCCACCTCTGAGAACATTCACCAGTGCTCCTGCCATGCAGCATTCATCTGAGAACTCACTGGTTTTTTTCACCGTCTAGCTCAGAAGATCCGGATGCAACAATATAAAGCCACTGTGACTGTAAAGCTTAAATGAAGGAAAGTGAAAAGAAATCTAGATTAGAAAAAAAAATGCCTTCAAGGAAAAAAATATTATTATTGCATTGTAAAATACAATGGATTCTCTTAAACTTTCAGAAATAAGATTATATCATTGACACATAGTAAATTTTTGCCTATGCCTTTTTGATATCCTGATTTTATATCTCTTGTTCTTTCTCTTGTCTAATTGTATTGGGTATTAGTTATATTACATGTATTTGTTGTATAACTACAGTGATAATAAGGATTCCTATATTTTTCCTGCCTGTAATATTTTGCCACTGTAAGTGAGATTGGTTTTCCCTTCTTCCCTCCCTCCCACCTTTCTTCCTTCTTTCCTTCCTTCTTGCATGTGCTCTTTGTGAGGTTGTTGTATCTGAGCGATAATGGTTTCAGAAAGTTTGGAAGTCATCACTTTTTTGTGATTCAGAGTGGTTTGCTGCTGCTGCTGCTGCTAAGTCGCTTCAGTCGTGTCCAACTCTGTGCGACCCCATAGACGGCAGCCCACTAGGCTCCCCCTTCCTTGGGATTCTCCAGGCAAGAACACTGGAGTGGGTTACCATTTCCTTCTCCAATGCGTGAAAGTGAAAAGTGAAAGTGAAGTCACTCAGTCGTGTTCGACTCTTTGCAACCCCATGGACTGCAGCCCACCAGGCTTCTCCATCCATGGGATTTTCCAGGCAAGAGTACTGGAGTGGGGTGCCATCGCCTTCTCCTCAGAGTGGTTTACTTGGGATCTAATAGTATCTCCCCTGTGTGAATGAGAGCTAAATGCAATAATGCACGTAAAGATCTTAGGCTAGCATGTAACAACCACTGAGCCAATACTAGCTATGATGGAATATGATTAGATGTCAATTCCAGGTATCAGTTGTTTTTGACCTGAGTAACAAATGCATCATTATACAAGTCTCGAGAATCTAAATGTCCTAGAGCTATAATTTCCCCTTCATCCCTGCCTCTTACTTCCCCACCACCCTAGGTTTTCGTCATCAAGACCTGCTGTCCCAATTGCAGAACCTTGTGTCTGCTTCACAGTCAAGCTCCCTGGAGGAAGAGCAGAGGTGTGGAAGAGACAGGTGGGTCCTGGGGCAAGAAGAGGGAGGAAAAACAGAGAAAAGGGACTCACACATGGTTGACAAGGTCTCCATACAGATCAGTATATAGCATTCTGAAAAAGTAAGAAGCTGTTGATAATTTTCTCTGGATTCTGGAATGTACCTATACTTGTCCACCTTGCTGGATGCTGTGTCCATGGGTCTATGGCATCTTTCTTCTCTGATATCTCTGGATGCTCCTTTCCATCTCCTTTGTGGAATTTTTTCATTCATCCTTTAAATGCTTCTTTCTTCAGAGGACACCCCTAGATTCTTCTCTTCTCACTCTATACTTTCTTCCTGTGTAAATTTCTGTGGCTCCTCTTCTTTACTCCATTGGCTGTATACTGTAGTTACTCACAAACTCATCTCCAGAATGGATCATTTACTCAGTAGGACCAGCTACAGAATTGGTGGGACCCAGTGAAAATTATCAATGTTGGTCCTTTGCTTTAAAATTATCATGAATTTCAAGATGGTGACAGCATCTTGAGCTGTCATTAAGCCCAGCAAGGGATTCTTCAGCGCATGGGTCCCTGTGGGACTGCAGAGGTCGCATACCCATAAGGCCTGGTCTGCTACTGACATAAAGACCAGAATATTAACCATCTCCTGGCTACTTCTACTTGGATGACCCACAGGGCACATATCCAACTCAACATGTGCAAACTCAACTCATATCTATGTCTCCATCACTCCAAAAGTCCTCCTCCTCTTTTGTCTTGGGAAGCAGCAAATGGCATTTCCAAGGCAGAAATCGAGTGTCATCCTTACCGCCTTGTTTTGCTCAGCTTTGCCAGCGCAGTTTTCAGGGGAGATTTGGTCTTCTCTTCCCCATTTTCCCTACATCTGCCTTGGTGTCAGACACTCCTGGCTCTCATGTAGATAATAGCCATCCTCATCTTCTCAGCTAATCTCCTTGCCTCCAAGTGCATGTCTTTGTAAATCTGTTGTCCGTACCAGGATAAGAAAGATAATTCTGTAACCTAAATTTGAAACGGTAACTTTCTAGCCTATGAGCCATCAATGGTTTTCTGTTGCCTTCAACTTGAAATTCAAGTTGTTTGGCTTGACAAATGAGAGTCCTTGTGATCTAGCGCCATCCCGCCTATGGCTGAGGCAGGCTGGACCACAGGAAATTCCCTAACCCACCCAGCAAAGAGCTACACCGCACATGACATTGTTTCATCCAGAATGCCATTTTCAGTAGCCTAGAGCAAGCCTTACTCCCTCAATCCTCTTTTCTAATTCTTCATGTTCTAAAGGCATACCAACGCCAGGGAATCTCTGTCTGGAGGTGGCCGTTGGCTATTTCTGATTGCTCTCCTTACATAGCTACTATTACTGTTGAACAGGGATGTGCTGGCCATTGTTTGTTTTGGTTCATGCCCACAGTTAAACTCAATTATGAGGAGGGGCTAAGTAAGGTTTCTGTAACATGTGGCTTTCGATATCAGTTATTGTTACCACTGTCAGTGACACCATCTTTCGTTTGGAACAGGAAGTAATTTCCACGCACCGGTTATATTATCCAACAATTCCACGCCTAAATATTTCTTCAAGAAAAACAGAAATGCTTATGCTCAAAAGGACAGGGATTTTCATACAATAGAATCAGTTCAGTTTAGTCGCTCAGTTGTGTCTGACTCTTTGCGACCCCATGAATCACAGCACGCCAGGCCTCCCTGTCCATCACCAACTCCCGGAGTTTACTCAAACTCATGTCTATCAAATCGGTGATGCCATCCAGCCATCTCATCCTCTGTCATCCCCTTCTCCTCCTGCCCCCAGTCCCTCCCAGCATCAGGGTCTTTTCCAATGAGTCAACCCTTCATATGAGGTGGCCAAAGTATTGGAGTTTCAGCTTTAGCATCAGTCCTTCCAATGAACACCCAGGACTGATCTCCTTTAGGATGGACTGGTTGGATCTCCTTGCAGTCCAAGGGACTCTCAAGAGTCTTCTCCAACACCACAGTTCAAAAGCATCAATTCTTCAGCACTCGGCTTTCTGAATGCAGAATTCCAAAAAATAGCAAGGAGAGATAAGTAAGCCTTCCTCAGTGATCAATGCAAAGAAATAGAGGAAAACAACAGAATGGGAAAGACTAGAGATCTCTTCAAGAAAATTAGAGATACCAAGGGAACATTTCATGCAAAGATGGGCTCGATAAAGGACAGAAATGGTATGGACCTAACAGAAGCAGAAGATATTAAGAAGAGATGGCAAGAATACACAGAAGAACTGTACAAAAAATATCTTCACGACCCAGATAATCACGATGCTGTGATCACTCACCTAGAGCCAGACATCTTGGAATGTGAAGTTAAGTGGGCCTTAGAAAGCATCACTATGAACAAAGCTAGTGGAGGTGATGGAATTCCAGTGGAGCTATTTCAAATCCTGAAAGATGATGCTGTGAAAGTGCTGCCCTCAATATGCCAGCAAATTTGGAAAACTCAGCAGTGGCCACAGGACTGGAAAAGGTCAGTTTTCATTCCAGTCCCAAAGAAAGGCAATGCCAAAGAATGTTCAAACTACCGCACAATTGCACTCATCTCAAAGAATACAGTAGAATACCACCCAGCAATAAAAAGGCTGTGCTAATGATACATGCAGAACCAAGGATAAATCTCCGTAAATTGTGTTAAATGAGAAAAACTAGACACAAAATAGAATCCATTTATATGAAGTTCAAGACCAAGGTAGTCTGTGGTGAAAGTAATGAGAACTGTGGTTACCTGTGGAGGAGGGGGATTTAAGGAATGTGTGGGAGGGGCATGAGGAAACTTCCTAGGTTGATACGCACATACGTTGAAGCTAATCAAACTGTATACTTAATACTGTGCATTTTATTATATGTGAATTAGAGCTCAATTTCTAAAATTATTAAAATAGGGGGGAAATTTGAAATTAACTAGAAAAATTAATATTAAAAGTATTTTTCAGGTCATTTAGATTTTTCTTGTGTGGTAAAGTAACTCCTATGGAAAACCATTTTTTTTGGGGGGGGGGAAACCATTTTAAAAGCAGACCAAAAAATGTTGGTGAGCACTGTTCATGTTTCACAAGTATATGGAAGGAAGATGTCAGATAGTAAGGCATGCAAGTGGCTTAGTCATGAGAAGCTGGAGGTGGAAGCAGGCACATTAATTACATTCCACTAAAAGTTAGTTTCTGGTGTGAAATGACATCTAGCATGCAGTTTCTGACTCAACCTTTCACATATTCCCTGTAACATACCACAAACTAGACAGATTGCCAGGATCCAGGAGGTTTTTCGCTAATTCCAAAGCTCTGCAGCAGACTCTGGAATAGCAACTGATGCCACACACCACCCACATCAGGCCCTGGTTGTATTGAGGGAAGTGATGCAAACACATGCTTTCTTCCCAGGACCAGTCCTTGGGTTAGAACCCCAGGAATCCTAACAACCAAAAAACCAGGAATCACCCTTCCATGGCTTATTGTGGTATTCAGAGTTCCCCAGCCCCATCCCCATACTATCCCTTAGCAATTCTCCATAAATCCCTCCAAACTCCCTCCCCCAACTCACCACCAACAACCAAAGAGGGAATGGAGTCCAGGAATTCTGGGCGAGAGTGGAACCCTATTGAAAGAGCCCTGGAGCCCTGAGTGCTAGGGAGAGTTTTCCTTCTGGTACAGTGTTCTACCTGTTCAGGAGGCTGTGGCACCTGGTCAGGGGAGGCCAAGAGGATCTGCCTTTGGTTCAGGGGAATCACCTTTCAGTGGAGACATCCAAGACCACAAAAATGGTACTAGGTTCAGGCACATCACCCAGCTTCAATTAATCGTATATCTTAGAAGAGAACACAGTGGCTAAGTGGCTTCCATAATGAGAGAAGCCCCTCCAGCATTCACGTGATCTTTTTAGAAACACTGTGTCTAGATGGAGCATTTCTTGCTCAACATCAAGAACTTGATTTTGTTATTTTTGTGTAGCTTGGAGGATTTTAAGCAAAACCATATATTCAGTCTGCCATCATGATACAACCTTTTCTTTTGAAATAATATTTGCATCACTTTTGTGCAAGCTATTTTTTGCTTATGAATATTGTATTGCAGTGATCTTTTTCGTGCTTATAAATGGAAAGAGCTTTAGTTTAACTAGAGGATATTGTTTTGTAATATATTTGAAGAAAACAGTTTCTACTTATTGTAATGATGGCTGGGGGGATGCCTACTTACAGGTTACTAGCTTTGCATAATGAGCTTCTTTTCCTAAGTAGTCCTGCCTTTATTCCTTACAACTACCTCCACTATGCAAAATAGTGTCTCTGAATGTGGCAGTTAATACCTGGGAGAATGGTACACATTCCTTCTTGTTTACAGGTTGTTGTCTCTAGCTTTACAGAATCATTAGTGGGTCTTTCTTTGGACCAGAGTGAGTTCAAGAAGAACTAAACCCTCTGTGCATTGTCATCTATTTACAGAGACCATCTGTCTTTATTTTATATCAACAAAAATTGCAATTACATTGAGACACTTCCCAGGCTCCAGATATGGGCATTCTTAAGGTCTTGATTGTTGTCCATTTCATTGAAAGTGGCCTTGATGGAACTGAACTGAGAGGTATTAATGAAGAGGAGGGGCAGGAAATCTTTGCGTTGTGCCATTAACAAATTCCTGCCTGTGCCTGATGCTACCCTAGTTCTCAGGATACAAGATGAGTGGGTCAGAGTCCCAGCTCACAAGGAGCTCTTGCTCTCAATGTGGAAACAGGCACTGACCATAAAACATGCTAACACACCTAAGGGCTGCAGCAGAGGTATGAGTACAGGGAGAGGAAAAGCCACCCAAGGGCTCCAGCAAGTCCATCACCTACCTCTCAGCTGCACTTTCTACACATACACATGAGGAAGAGGCTCCTTGACTCTGCAGGGCTCCTGCAGTAGATGCCATTGGGGCCCAGATGCCATTTATCTGTCACCAGCTTCTGTGAGTATTAGACAACTATCCCTTTATTCTAAGACTTGCCCTTGGTCTGCTGGGGGCCACTTTTTGGAAATGCCTGGGATATTCTGCCCTTCTCATCAGTGACCCACAGTCCATCTCTGACTGATCATATAAGGTAAAGAAGGCTGACCCCTTGCCTCAAGAAAGGAACACCCTGATATAACTCACACTCCGGAGCTCCTCGTGGAATCAGGCTGAGGTTAGACTTCAGCTGAATTCACACTTTGGTTCATTTCTTTCCCTTCTGTCTGATTTCCTTTTTTCTGAGCTGAATTGAAAGGGGTCCCTCAGTCATTTGGTCAGCAATCCATCTCAGGCTCTGCTTTTAGAGAACCTACGCAAGACCATTTCCTGTGTTTATTCTCAGCTTCTTTATTGTATGGCTCTCAGAAAAAATCATGGAGCCAGAAGAAATGGAAGGGAGAGAGTAGTGTCAGGGAATAATCTTATCAAGGCATTTCTCAGCTCTATCCCCCTTTTCTCGGTGAGAAGACCACTATCTAAGGAGAAAGAAAGTCTGCATGGAGGGAGGGTGTGGGAGGGAGAGCGTATAAACAGAAGGCTGGCCTCCTCCAAGAATGTTGGAGGCCCTCAGTCTACATTAGATGCTAAATAGAAAAAAAAAATTTTTTTTTTAATTATTTTTCTTTAGCACATTGCTGAACTCTAGTGTTGCTGATAATCTCATTTCTTTGTTTTATTATAATGTCTTTTTCCTCTGATAGCTTTTATTTAAAAAAAAATTTTTTTTATTTATTGTTTATTTATTTGGCCCTCTGGGTCTTAATTGGGGCTCATGGATCTTCTATCTCAGTCGTGGCATGCAGGAGCTTTACTTGCGGCGCTTTACTTGCGGCATGCAAACTCTTAGTTACGGTATGTGGGATCCAGTTCCCTGACAAGGGATTGAGTTCGGGCCCCTGTATTGGGAGCTTGGAGTCTTAGCCACTGTTCCCAGGCCAACAGGGAAGTCCCTAGAAATTGATTCAAGTTGAAAGTGCAGTCACTTGAATTCTTGAGGTTGTGACATTCACCTTTATGGCAATAAAAAGTGCTGGAGAAAACTGAATTTGTAATCATTTTACTTATGGTTCTCTTTGGCTGTACCTCCTGATATTTGCAAAGGATTTAAATCAACCTGGGAGACCATCCTGAGTGCCACACAGGCCAAAGTCATCCATTCCTGAGACACCTGAAGCTTGCCCCAGGGATTACCTGGAACAGGAGTTTTACTTTCCAAGGGACATTCTAGCTGCTGAGGCGAGCAGTACAGGTTGCTGAGTCCATTCAGGAGAGAACATTTATGCAGAAGAGTTTGGTCTCTGAGCACAGGCCCTGGAGGAGGTACTTGGAAGCTGTCTTCGATGAAGTGTTTTTGCATGCATTAGCTGTCCTTCATTAAGAAGACTGGAGCAATTAGTGTTATGTTGATTAATGAAGCTAAATTAGCTTTGTAATCTCTAATACTTCTTCCTAACAGCTAGCATGCAAGAATTTAGAACTGATTTAATGCAGCCCACCAGACAGACTTTTACAGTGCTGGGGTTCATCTACAGTGAAACGTTTGGTAAAGTCAGGCCTGGTCAACTTGTGTACAAGACGAGGCAAATGGGGCCTCAATTTTAAGAATGTGAGTCACAGAGCTGAGGGCAGGTTCTGGCCTGGTCATCACCAGCCCTCAGTTGATTAATGTGAAAAGTGGAAATCACTCTAACACCATCCTCAGTGTTGTTCTAAATTATGCATGCTCAGTCACTCAGTCACATCTGACTCTACAACCCCATGGACTGTAGCCCGCCAGGCTCCTCTGTCCATGGGATTCTCCAGGCAAGAATACTGGAGTAGGTTGCCGTTTCCTGCTCCAGGTAATCTTCCAAAACCCAGGGATGAAACCAGCGTCTTCCGTGTCTCTCACATTGGCAGACATATCCTTTACCACTGAGCCACCTGGGAAACCCCTGTTCTAAATCACTGGTCCTCAAAGGGAGGTCCCCAGACCAGCAGCATCTGTGTTGCTTGGGGATTTGTTTGAAATGTGAAACTGTAGTCCCTACCTCGGTGAATCATAAATTCTGAAAGTGACGTCCAGAAATCTGTTTAATCAACCATCCAGGGCATTCTGATGCATGTTAGAGTCCAGAAACCACTGTTCTAAGCAGTGGTTCTTTACCCTGATTGGTCATTACAAGTATCTGGTGACTTTTAAAAATATACTAATGTACTGTTTCAACCCCAGGCAAGTCTAATATAATTTCAGGTGAGGCCAGCCAGTGTTCATATGTTTAAAAGCTCCCTAAGTCATTCTCTAATATGCTGTCAGATTTGTTCTGAAGATTAAGTGGCATGCAGAGTATTATAGCGTACAGAATTACTCAAATGTTATTTGTTTCTCAGTTATTGTTAATAATGTGAATGAATAGGTAGTGAGTGACTCTTGGATAGCCACATTTATAGGGTTCTCCTCACTCCTGTTAGTGCTGCAGCCCACCCAGCCGCCAGCCAAGTAGCAAAGTGGAGCACATATTGGTTTGGGAGTAAGTCAGAGCAGGTTTGAATCTGAGTTTTTTCACTGATGAGCTCAGTCACCTTAGGAGAGTCACTTGACCTCCCTGAGCTTAGGGATGTTATCTCAAAATTAAGATGACACCATCTCATGGGCCGGGCAGCAGGAAACACTATCATTCCACGCTCCATCCTTTCTTTCTTCCTCTTTTCTTTTCCCTTCTTCCTTCTTTCATACCTCCCTCGCTCTCCTTTGAATTCTATGACAAGTGACACTGAAGTTGTAGGTACATTTCATGCTGAGTTTGGTTCTCCCTGTGGATCCCTTTATACATTGTTCTGCTCTGGAGTGACCCTGGGCCACATAGGAACCTCCAAGACCCTTGGCCCTCCTCCATGAAAGTCTCTACCTGAGCAAATCCTCAGGTGCCAGAGTCAACAGTCGGCTCTCCAGAGCTGTGCCCTGGTCCACCTCAACCATTTAGTACCGACGACCCTCAAAGGCAAAAGGCACTTTCTGCAGAAGACTGTGCAATGATGCTCCTGCCATCTCTATGTCCTTTCCATCTCTATGTCTTTTCTGTCAGATGGTCAGCTCACAGCGTGGAGAAGGGAAGTAGGGCGCCATATCTCTATGGTGTTCCCTTTTGAGCATCATACATGTTAAGGCAGGCCCTCCTGTAGATCAGAAGGTTGTGGGATCCGTTTCCCTAAGAAGCTTAATTCTGCATACAAAGGGCACCGCCGGTCAGATGTTACCTTGTGAAGTTTCCAATAACAAACTTGGACCCCTTTCCTCTATTTGGTTTAGTGGGGCCAATGAAAGAGAAAACAGGGTGACCCTCAGGTCTGAAAATGATGGAAAAACAGGAGGAGGCATAGGAAATAAATGAGCCGGGCAAATAAATGGAATATGTTCCAGATTGTTCTAAACTGACCCTGAATGTGAAGAGGGAAGACTCCAGACTTTTGCAGGACTTAAGATTCAAAGACAATGCTATCAACCTCTTCCTGAGACCAGAGGCAAGACCCAGGACACACCCTTTTCAATATTTTGCTGCTCATCTTTTCTAAAATCTGGTTTCTATCTGAGTATTGAGTCTTAAGCACAGAATCTGGTGTTGCAGGGAGTAACAGATGCTGTCAGTGCCTCCTTGAGTGCTCCCCTGGGCTTCACCATTTTAGTGCACACTGGCCAATGGCCAGCTGCCAGCATCTGCACTTCTAGTAGCTCAGGTCTTCTGCCTATGTGCAGGGCAGGTCAGAAGAATATGTCAAGAATTCCTTCCCAGGAGTCATCAACCCCAGGTGGGATAACTCAGTGCATTCTACCCTGGTTTCCAGAGCCCACCCCTACCCCCAGTGGAAATGACTTTCGGTAACCCATGTGGTCACCAGCTGGATAACAGACCTTTTATTAGCTGGCTGCCCTGCCCTGCCTCACTGCCCCACATCTTGCTCAGGGTCTCCTAGCTACATCTCTTAAGTTGTCTTATGTCCTTGTCTCTGGGTCTGCTCCTGGGGAACCTGAAGTAAAGCACGGGGAACGTCAGGGGTGCGCTGTGCTCACTGCTTCCAGGCAACGTGGAGGCCCTGCTCTGCTGAACTTGTGTGTGTGTGAGTCACGTGGTCATGTCCGACTCCATGCGACCCCGGGGACTGTACCCACCAGGTTGAGCTTACGACCCCAGCTCAAATCCTAAACTTGAGGATGCTCATGGGATAGCCTTCTTCTTTCAGCCTACAATGAGTTAATTTTCTTCTAGCCTACAATATTCCAGTGCAGACAAAACAAATTGAGCTCCTGGAACAGGCATAGTAAAGATAAATGTATTAGGACCCATTGAATTAGGAAGGAAGTTGACTGCTTGTCCTGCTTCTCTCCGCCTCCGTTCTGGGTGATGATTCATGTCCTGAGCTTCCTTCCTAGGGATGAACGTGACTAACAGTGGCTTAGATGTCGGTGGCTTCTGAAACTCCAGTTCTGAGGAAGACCTTAAGGATGGAGAGATGTTATCAAGGGTCAGTCACTCAGCTACTCTGAGTGTTATAGAATAAGGGGTTGGATTTATGATAGAAATTGTGTTAGTTGCTCTTTGTGACCCCATGGACTGTAGCCCTCCAGGATCCTCTGTCCATGGGATTCCCCAGGCAAGAATACTGGAGTGGGTAGCTATTCCCTTCTCCAGGGGATCTTCCCAACCCCGGGATCGAACCCCGGTCTCCTACATTGCAGGCAGATTCTTTACCGTCTGAATCACCAGGGAAGCCATGATAGAAATTGCATGTTATTCAGTTGTGGGAGGACATGGGTGAAAGGTTGTTGTTGAATCACGCGAATACACCAGGATTCTTGGCCCCCGGAGGAGAAGAATTCAATCCGGGGCCAGAGACGAGGCTTGATCGCTCAGAGCTTTTGTGTAATAAAGTTTTATTGAAGTATAAAGGAGATAGAGAAAGCTTCTGACATAGGCATCAGAAGGGGGCAGAAAGAGTACCCGCTTGCTAGTGTTAACAATGAAGTTATATACTCTCCAGTGAATCCAAAGAATGTCTGGAGGTTGTAAAGACTTCATCAGACCTACTCCCATAATTTACATTTTAAGATAACAGAATTAGCCAGAAGGTTTAATCCAAAGTCTGTCCTTAATCCAGAGACTGTCCTCAGGCAGGATACATTATTGTTATATAATCCTAAGGAATGTGGAGAAAGAAAAAAAGTTTGTCCTTTCTTCCTCCTTGAGAATTCCAGACCCCTCTCTCCTTGGGGACCCCTAGACTCCCTATCAACCTGCCTAGGAAATGACTCTCTCATTCCCCCCTTTTCTTTTAGAAGTATGTTGCCTAGGGAAAAGGGGTGTCGTTCTCATTCCATAACTACTTCCGAGCTGACAAGGGGCGTTGTCCCTAAATTGGTGAGGCAACATATTCTCCTAATCCTCATATTGAGGATATCTGATCCAGGGGCCCCAAATAGTAGCTGGAGGAAGCTACAGCAGTGGCAGGAGTTTGAGCAACCATCTGTAACTTAAAAGCTTTCATGCGGCTAGAAATAAATTCAGTTATACAATTACAGATGCAGGGAGCAAACAGCAAGAACAAAACAACCAGAATCAAAATTAAAAGTCACATTATGTCCATAGTTAAAGTACAAAGTGTTGCACCAGTCCATTTTAGGGTTGGTAGATGTCATCAGATGAAGAAGAGGCATCGCATGTGATTGTTGTCGAAGGTATTCACAGACTTGGAGAAAGTCTTTTCCTTGAAGTGGGGATGTCCACCACGGGAAGCCTTCCACTGACGAAGAGGGGAGCACTCCGCAGACCCAGCAGTTAGACCGATTGTGGAATGCAGCATAAGAGTGAGCCCAGGACAGGAAGACATTGTCTTGAGGATCCAACAGCAGACTCACGATTTTTGGAGTCAGCAGAAGTAGACTCACATAGATTATCAGGCCCATCCGCTGCCCTTTGCTTAACTCTAGAGTTCGGGTCAGAGCCACAAGCTCCGCTAACTGAGCACTGGTTCCCTGGGGGAGAGATTTTGCTTCTAAAACCTGTTCAGCAGTCACCACGGCGTAACCTGCTTTACGTTTTCCATCCTGAACAAAAGAACTGCCATCTGTAAATATTTCCATGTCAGGATTGTCTAATGGGATATCCTTTAGATACTCCCGAGCTGCATAGTTTAAAGTTAGGAACTGAGAACAATCGTGATCAGGTGTTTCATTTTCCTTCTCAGGAAGGAAAGTGCCAGGATTTAAATTTCCACAAACTTTAAGCTTAGCTTCTGGTCCTTCTAACAACAATGACTGATACTTAAGAAGCCTACTGTCTGTCATCCAAATATTAACCTTAGAATTTAAGATTCCACTCACATCATGAGAAGTCAGTACAGTAAGGTTTCGTCCATTAATTATTTTTAAAGCTTCAGGTGCTAATAAAGCCGCTGCCCCAATTACTCTTAGGCAGTGGGGCCACCCACGTGAAACTACATCTAATTTTCTGTTTAGATAAGCAATAGGTTGCTGGTGAGGCCCTCGGGGTTGTGTCCAAACTCCCAATGCCACACCTTTTCTTTCAATGACAAACAAATTAAATTTTGACCCTGTGGGCAAGCTCAGAGCTGGAGCTTGCAGGAGAGCAGTCTGAAGAACCTTAAAAGCCTTTTGAGACCTTCTGGAGACCAAACCAGTTTGTCGGTTTGGGCCTGCTGAGTTTCAGCTATAAGTTTATATAAAGGCCGGGCAAGTTCCCCGTAACCCGGAATCCAAATGCGATAGTAACCTGTGATTCCCAAAAATCCTCTCAATTGTCTTAAAGTCATAGGTAGGGGGTGATTTAGTATAGGTTTAATTTTCTCAGGGCCTATGGCCCTAGTCCCTTCTGATATGATTAGGCCCAGATTGTTGACAAAGCTGAGCCTTTTCTTTTGATGCCTTGTAACCACAGTCTGCCAGAAAGTTTAAGAAATCTTCTGAGGCTCACGAACCAGCTTCCTCTGTCTCAGCACAGAGCAAAATATCATCTACATATTGTAACACCACTGCTTCAGAGCTATTAAAATTTTGTAGATCCCGTGACAAACTTTGTCCGAATAAGTGAGGACTGTCACGAAATCCCTGGGGCAAAACTGTCCAGGTTAACTGAGAAGCTGGCTGTGTAGGGTCTTCAAAGGCAAATAGGAATTGACTTTCTTCCGCCAAAGGCACTGAATAGAAGGCATCCTTTAAATCAATTACTGAGAAATATTTGGCCCGTTCAGGAATTTCAGACAATAGAGTATAAGGATTGGGCACCACGGGGTGTAAAGGAACTACAGCCTCATTTATTATTCGTAAATCTTGAACTAGTCTCCATTTACCATTTGATTTCTTTATACCCAAAATAGGAGTGTTGCAAGGACTGTTACAGGGAATTAACAGTCCCTGTTCTTTTAAATTTTTGATGATGGGTTTTAACCCTTCTTTAACTTCAGGTTTCAGTGGATACTGCTTCTTATGTGGAAATACGTGTGGGTCTTTGAGCTTAACAACTACAGGAATAGCATTTTGTGCTCGACCCACAGATTTTCCATCAGCCCATACTCTAGGATTTATATTTTGTTCAACTAAAGGGAGAGAAAGAGAGGGCTCCATATTCATGAAAACAGAGGCATGGACCTTGCTCAGTATATCCCTTCCCAAAAGGGGTGAGGGAGATTCTGGCATGATCAGAAACTCGTGTGAAAACAGCACAGAATCCCAGTTGCAAGATAAAGAATAACTGAAATAATACCTTTTGGCTCGTCCAGACAGTCCCATTACGGAAGCGGATCGGGAAGAAAGTGGGCCAGGGGCTTCAGTAAGCACAGAATAAGTTGCCCCAGTATCTAAAAGGAAATTGACGGATTGGCCCCCCACAACTATTAATACCCGGGGTTCTTCAGATGCAATTAGGACGGGAGCTTGTGTGGGGACCCCCGGGCACCTTCAGTCCTGATTGTCTTGAGAGTCTGACCCGGAGACCTACACCTCTGGGGGCAGTCTCTCTTCCAGTGTGGTCCTTTGCAGACCGGACATGGAGCCCGGGGGAGGCTTAGATGCCTGAGGGCAATCCCGCTTGAGGTGCCCCTCCTTTCCACAGCAGTAGCAAGCCCATCCCTTTTCACCTGGGCCCCTCTGGGCATTTTTCTCAGGCTGTTTAAGAACGTTTTTCATAGCCATGGCGAAGGCTTCCACCTTTTCCTTTGTCTTTTTTTGCCTTTCTTTCTTTTCCTCATATTCCCTACCATAATAGACTGTCTGAGCCAGTTGTAACAGAGTATCTAAAGACTGATTTGGTCCATACGCCTGTTTTAATAGCTTACGGCGGATATCTGGAGCCGACTGAGTGAGAAATCTATCTTTTAAGATCACTTTTCCCTCTTCACTTTCGGGATCAATCTCAGTGAATCTGCGAAGGCCTTCTCTCAGTCTATCTAGGAATTTACCAGGAGCTTCTTTCTCTTCCTGTTCTATATCTGCCAATTTGCCATAGTTTAAAGGCTTAGAACGCGCCTGCCTAAGTCCTTCAAGAATACATCTAACAAAATGACTCTGATCCCATCTTCTTTAGCTGTGTTGTAGTCCCAGTCTGGTTCTATAGTTGGGACAGCCTGATTCCCAGTGGGGAGGGCCGCTATCTCGTTCTCCCTCTTCCCTACTGATTCATTACCAAGCCACTCATCTCCATAAGCAACCGCTTTTCCCAAAACTCGAGTCTTTGACTCAGGAGTCAGCGTTTGTCCCAAGATATACATCACATCCTTCCAAGTGAGATCATAAAGCAAAGTAACACCTTTAAAAGCTCTGATATATTTTTCTGGGTCCTCTAAATAGTCTCCCAGATCCTCCTTGATTCTTTGTATTTCTTAATAAGAGAAAGGCTTATTAACTCTCACAGACTATTTCTCCCGGTGGGTGTTTCATAAAGAGGCAACAGCTTGTGTGGCTGTTCCTCAGTCTCTCTGGCTGCTCTGCGCATATGATCCCAGGGATAGATTGGAGAAACCTGTTTTTCCTCTTCTCTTTGTCTCCTGTCCTCCATCTCATCTCTTACTTCGATGGTCTGAGTTTCTACTGAAACCAGAGTAGTCTGAGGTCGTACTGAGACAGGAGTTGTTTGGACCTCCACGTGGGCAGTTTGAATCCCACTTTGGAGTCCCAAGTATGGGGGCAAAGTAAGAGGACAGGAGGGAGCTGAAGGTTTCACGCCCAAATCTATACCCTTAGGACATAAGTCTGGCATATTTCGCAGAGAGAAAAAGGGCAACACATATGCTACTTCTACCCATTTCCCTTGTTCCTTACAGAACCGGTCTAATTGTAGAACAGTATTATACTTAAGAGACCCTCCAACTGGCCACCGTTCGCCGTCCTCCAATGGATACCGTGGCCATGCAGTATCACATAGGAAGACCAGGTGTGTCTTTTTTAAGCCCTGGGGATCAAATCTATCCCAGTTTTTCAGGATACAGTTCAAAGGAGTGAGGCTGGAATTGTTAGCTCCCATCTGTAGGAGAGAAAAAAAAGCGACCAAGGCCATTTTTCTACCGGAGGCGTCCCTCCCTGCTCTAGATGGGGGTGTAGACAGACGTTACACCAAAAGCTTTTCCTTCCTGGTCGGACTTAGTCTGTCCCTTACCGACGCAGGCGCAGTCCGCGTCCCTCCCGGTTCTACCACCGAGATGGGGTGGGGATGTACCAGGGGTAGACTTGATAGCATCCTACTTGACGTCCAGCTCTTCACCCTTAACCTTGCTTACCTCTGATGTCACCCGGGGTGAGTCAGAGTAACCTTCCGGAATGCCTCCCAAGCTAAGACTACTAGGGGAAACATTCGTCACCTGAGTGCCTGTGCACGACCCTGAGTATTTCCTGACCACAATAAGACCGACACGAACATAAAACTGAGATGTTCTTTCCAAGCATCACCACACCAGTATAACAGCCTCTTCTGATCCACTAAGAGCTAGCATTACCAAAGAAAAAAAAACCCATCGCAGTCCCAATCTGAGTAACCTTTAACCTCAGAGATGTTCTGGGAGCTAGAGCTCCATCTAGCTTCCGAACTTTCGATTCCTAGTGAGGCTAGACACTTTCTTGACTACCAATCCAAGTTTGGGACCTAAGCCACAGTACACAGTAACAGTATAGATCACAAGTCCCTTGAAAGTCTATGATCCGATAGATTAGGTTAGTACTTCTAATTCCCAAGGCGTTATGAAATGGTCAAAGAGACCGAAAAGTTTGACCGAGAAAGGAGAGTTCGGTCCACACGCTTTGCCCATTTCTGGTCGGTTCCCGAAGGAGACATTGGGTGCCTCTTGGCATTGGCAGGTCGGTATAACGCCCCGACAGGTTTCTGCCATAAGCCATATGAGATCACCATGGAACCGCAGAGCAGGGCCCCTTACTTGCTTCACGCAGGGCATGCCATTCATTCACACAAGCACACGGTAGAGTTAGTAAAGCACGGCAGAAAACGTGTTCGCTAAGAGAACAAAGAACTAAAGCTCCAAGCCTCCTTACTTTGTCCTGAAGGATCCCGGACGAGCCCCCAAGATGAAAGGTTGTTGTTGAATCACACGAATACACCAGGATTCTTGGCCCCCGGAGGAGAAGAATTCAATCCGGGGCCAGAGACGAGGCTTGATCGCTCAGAGCTTTTGTGTAATAAAGTTTTATTGAAGTATAAAGGAGATAGAGAAAGCTTCTGACATAGGCATCAGAAGGGGGCAGAAAGAGTACCCGCTTGCTAGTGTTAACAATGAAGTTATATACTCTCCAGTGAATCCAAAGAATGTCTGGAGGTTGTAAAGACTTCATCAGACCTACTCCCATAATTTACATTTTAAAATAACAGAATTAGCCAGAAGGTTTAATCCAAAGTCTGTCCTTAATCCAGAGACTGTCCTCAGGCAGGATACATTATTGTTATATAATCCTAAGGAATGTGGAGAAAGAAAAAAAGTTTGTCCTTTCTTCCTCCTTGAGAATTCCAGACCCCTCTCTCCTTGGGGACCCCTAGACTCCCTATCAACCTGCCTAGGAAATGACTCTCTCATGGGAAAGTGAGATTCTGAAAGAGGGATCATGGGTGGACAAGTCCAAGCTTTCAGTGAACTCTGAGAAGCCGAGAACACCCAATGAGTTAGCCAAAGAGAGCTGTCACGGAGAGCTGTCACTGTGAGGCTCCCATCTCTGCACTCTGCAGTCACGTTTCTGCTGGGGAGCTGGCGTTGCTGGTGGTCAGCAGGACCTGCTGTTGCGAAGAGCTGCACAAGGAGTAGAGGAGAATGAGAATTAGCTGGAGTCAGCAGTGCAACTGTCCATCACCATATCAGACACCAAAGTCCTGAGAGTAATGACCAGCGCTTCACCCCCCTCCTGGATTTCGTGCAGGTCCCTCTTATTTTTTAATGTGTATTTTTATTTGGCTGCTCTGGTTTTAGCTGCAGCACGTGGGATCTTTAGTTGTGGCATGCAAACTCTTAGTTGTGGCGTGTAGGGTCTAGTTTTTTGAACAGGGATTGAACCCGCACCCCCTGCATTGGGTGGGTGGCGTCTCAGCCTCTGGACCACCAGGGAAGTGCCAGGGTCCATCTTTTGACCAGCCTTACTGGAGCCACCCAGGATTGGGCTTCTGGGCAAGCTAGTTCCAGTAATGACACTGGCAGCAGGACTGTACAGTCAGATCTTGGGCAGAATTCATCTTCCCAAATGACCCACCCAGACTCTGACCAAGGCTCAGGCTGACTTTGTTTTTGTTTTTATATATTCTCCACCTGTCCTTAAAGGTGGGGGGCTATTTGTTAATAATTTATCTACTCCAAATGCTATGTAATTCTCAGATGAATTCACTAGAACAGAAATTCTCAACTAGGGGTGATTTTGCTCACCAGAGGACATTTGGCAGTGTCTGGAGACGTTTGGGGATGTCATAACTGGAGAGGGAGGGTGGCGGTGCGTAGATGCCAGGGCTGCTGCTAAACATTCTACAAAGGTACATGTTGATGGATGGCAAAAACCATCACGATATTGTAAAGTAATTATCTTCCAATTAAACAAACGAACAAACAAACGCACAGGGCAGGCCCCCACAACAAAGACACATCCCACCCAAAATGTCAATAGGGCCACAGTTAAGAACCCTGCACCAGATGTAAGAGCCTGCTTCTAATTTATTCAGTTCCTTTATTTTGCTTAATCTAGCACATATAGAAACAATAAGAGAATAAGGAAGTATCTATTGATAGCCACTGATTCTTACCCCAGACCATGGATTCCGGACCTGAACTTGTACAATAATCTCAGGATGCTTATTTCGTGTTTTCCTAACTAGATAGAATAATGACCTAATAATGACCTCATTCTTCAATACCTCCTCCCTAACATGTGAAACCTGCTCTGATGCTCCTGACCAACCCTGATCCCTCTTCTCTGGTACCTTGAATATTTCCTTTTCATCAGCATCACAATGACTTGCCACTTACTAGTAGAATCATTTCTTGTTGTCTGCTTCCCCGATTAGAAAGTGAACATTATCTCAGACAGTCCTCACAATAATCCTATAAGGAACACATTATTATCGCTTTTTACAGATAAGGAACCTGAAATTTAGAAAGGTTGAGTGCATTGTATAAGATCACCCAGATAATGTAGAGGAATCCAGAGACTGCCATAGTAAATAGTCCTGAGAAGAGATACACCATCACTAACAAGAAGGAGGTGGAATAGCTGCTTTTTATGTGTTTTCCCTTAAGTATTTAAGTTGATAAGGCTGCTGAAATCCCTTCCGCCTTCTGTGGCTAAAAGCAAGCCCAGCTCACAGAATCATCAGCCAGTATATCTAAAGTTCTTCTCTAAATAGCTGTTAGTCAGAAAAATGCAAATGAGAACTAATTGCAAATTGCTCCAGCCTTACTTTGAGACCTTCTGCGTTGACTGAGCCAACACTTCCTCCCAAGCACACATGTGCTGGCTTCTGTGTTCTGGAGCTTAGCTGTTCCCTTGGCCGGGAACCAAGCCTATGGCAGAACAAGACTGCCATGTCCACTTCAGGACTTCTGAATAGTGTGGTCCCTGCTGGAATCTGCCCACTGAGGACAGAGCTGTGAACAGGAGCCCTCCATGTCTGCTGAGAGTGCAACATCTAGGTCCTTAGCTTTGTTTTTAATTAGAACCAAGTATGTTCTCATATTAAAGGGTAGTCAGTGAAAATAACATGAGCAGGTATTAAGACATATGTGTTTATGCACACTCACACACACACCCTCACAGTCACATGTATACTTGAGAGTGTACAACATTACTCTATTGCTTTCCAGTCGTGTCCTCCATAAATGAAAGTACAACTCCAGGAAGACAAGCTTGCTTCCAGATTTCACTCAGTTATAATTCAACAGTGTTGAGTGTCTTCAAAAGTGTTCATGTAGGACTTTCCTGTATTAAGTTAAATCAAGTGAAATTGACATTTTTGTAAGTCACAAATAAGATCATGTGGTTTAACCGAATATGTAATCAGCAACCAGCAGGGCTTTTCTTTCTTCAGGAAAATTAGAGATACCAAGGGAACATTTCATGCACAGATGAGCACAATAAAGGACAGAAACAGTATGGACCTAACAGAAGCAGAAGACATTAAGAGGTGGCAAGAGTACACAGAAGAACTATTACCAAAAAAAAATCTTCATGACCCAGACAACCACGATGGTGTGATCACTCGCCTAGAGCCAGACATCCTGGAGTGTGAAGTCAAGTGGGCCTTAGGAAGCATCACTATGAACAAAGCTAGTGGAGGTGATGGAATTCCAGCTGAGCTATTTCAAGTCCTAAAAGGTAATGCTGTGAAAGTGCTACACTCAATATGCCAGCATATCTGGAAAACTCAGCAGTGGCCACAGGACTGGAAAAGGTCAGTTTTCATTCCAATCCCAAAGAAAGGCAATGCCAAAGAATGTTCAAACTAATGCACAGTTGCACTCATCTGACATTATTGCAAAGTAATGCCAAGATTCTCCAAGTGAGATTTCAACAGTATGTGAACCAAGAACTTCCAGATATTTAAGCTGGTTTTAGAAAAGGCAAAAGAACCAGAGGTCAATTTGCCAGCATCCATTGGATCACAGAAAAAGCAAGAGAGTTCCAGAAAAACTTGTACTTCTGCTTCATTGACTACACTAAAGCCTTTGACTGTGTGGATCACAACTGTGATCCACACGTTGGAACTGTGGAAAATTCTTTAAGAGATGAGAATACCAGATCACCTTACCTGCCTCCTGAGAAATCGGTATGCAGGTCAAGAAGCAACAGTTAGAAGCGGACATGGAACAACAGACTGGCTCCAAGTTGGGAAAGGAGTACCTCAAGGCTGTATATTGTCATCCTGCTTATTTAACTTATATGCAGAGTACATCATGCGGAATGCCAGGCTAGATAAAGCACAAGCTGGAATCAAGATTGCTGGGAGAAATATCAATAACCTCAGATATGCAGATGACACTACCCTTATGGCAGAAACCAAAGAAGAGCTAAAGAGACTCTTGATGAAAGTGAAAGAGGAGAGTGAAAAACCTGGCTTAAAACTCAACATTCAAAAAATTAAGATCATGGCATCCGGTCTCATCACTTCATGGCCAATAGACAGGGAAAAAATGGAAACAGTGAGAGACTATTTTCTTGGGCTCCAAAATCACTGCAGATGGTGACTGCAGCCATGAAATTTAAAAGACACTTGCTCCTTGGAAGAAAAGCTATGACAAACCTAGACAGCATATTAAAAAGTAGAGACATTACTTTGCCAACAAAGGTTCATATAGTCAAATACGGTTTTTCCAGTAGTCATGTATGGGTGTGATTTGGACCATAATGAAAGCTGAGTGCCGAAGAATTGATGCTTTTAAACTGTGGTGTAGGAGAGGACTTTTGAGAGTCCCTTGGACTGCAAAGAGATCCAACCAGTCAATCCTAAAGGAAATCAATCCTGAATATTCATTGGAAGGACTGATGCTGAAGCTGAAGCTCCAATACTTTGGCCACCTGATCGAAGAACTGGCTCATTAGAAAAGACCCTGGTGCTGGGAAAGATTGAAGGCAGGAGGAGAAAGGGACTTCAACATGAGTTTGAGCAAGCTCTGGGAGTTGGTGATGGACAGAGAAGCCTGGCGCATTGCTATCCACAGGGTTGCAAAGAGTTGAACATGACTGAACCGAACTGAACTGAACCAGCAGAGGGAGTTAAGAGGCAGGAACCCCTTCCCCAGGAGGCCCAGGAAGGAAGAACCTAGCGAGCGAGTGGTAATGGTGTGATTGAAGAGGACCTGGATGAGAGGGGAGTGTGGAGTGACTTGGAAAACTCTCTTCTGCAGTGGGTACCCCAGAAATATCTTCAGACAATCAGGAAACCTGCTGCCTATTTCAGACTTGCTTTCAACTAGCTGTGCTCCTTGGCAGACGGCTCGAGTTCTCTGAGCCTCAATTTCTTCATCTGTAAAATAAGAGTGCAGTTCAGACAGTTTCTGGGTCAACGTCAGCTAGCAGAGGACCAGATTACTTATCAGAAATTGGTTCACTGGG
The DNA here is from genome assembly GCF_029378745.1 of Bos indicus. Lineage (NCBI taxonomy): Eukaryota > Metazoa > Chordata > Mammalia > Artiodactyla > Bovidae > Bos > Bos indicus. The sequence goes on along the minus strand of NC_091781.1, from coordinate 12,760,637 downwards.
GGAAAGATATTGATGTTCCTGAGCATTTTTGTTATCCTGCCTAAGGATAGAATTTTAGGGCATAATTCCAGAAACTAAGTCAACATGGAAGCATATGTTAAATAGATTTCTTAGTGTCCTAATGTTTGTATGTGGGCGCCACTGTGTTTGCTGGGGTTTCCTTTGTTCCCTGCTGGCTATTATGAATGTAGTGTAAGTGTCAGTCACTCAGGCGTGTCCGACTCTTTGAGACCCCATGGACTGTAGCCCGCCAGGCTCCTCTGTCCATGGAACTCTCCAGGCAGGAATACTGGAGTGGGTAGCCATTCCTTTCTCTGGGGGATCTTCCCAACCCCGGGATGGAACCCAGGTCTTCTGCATTGCAGATGGATTCTCTACCATCTAAGCCTTGAGTAGGGGAAGCCCAAAATGTGTCTTTTGGGCATGAAGATTATTCTAGGCTGATTGTTTTTAGGAAACAAAAAACACAGGAAGTCTTTCTTTTTACTCTCCCCCCTCCCCCTTAACTACCTGAAAGAATTTAGATAAAGGGTCTGGTCCGGGAAAGCACGGCAACCAGAGAAATCGACAAAGAATGTGGACTTAGGTGTGGTAGGGGCAGTTTAACAGGGTGTGGAGGCCAAAGTCCTCTCTGGGTCCTCTCTGCATAGCACAGCAAACATTTGTTTACCAAACATTTGTTTTTCCATCTCCATGTAGAACTGCCTTCCTCCCCTTTGAAGTCTAAGCCCCTATCCCCTCTTTTTCTCCCAGATGGCATATAAGTCTCAATTAACTGACTTGTCCTTTTTTTTTTTTTCTTGTGGGGTCCCTGTAAGTGTGTAACTAAATTTTATTTTCTCCTGTTAGTCTATCTTGTGTCAATTTAATTCTTAGACCAGCCAGAAGAACCTAGAAAAGGTAGAGGCAAAAATTTTCCATTCCCCAACATGAAGCACAGGCCTGTGATTTAAGGAACATGTTTAAGACTCTTTTTTTTTTTTTTTTTTTAAGATATCTGTATGGGTGTAGATGAAAGAAGTTCTCTTTTCAGAGAACAGAAGAGGTGCCCTAAACAGCATCTCCCTTCCCTTGTGAAAAGCTGCAGCAGCCTTCTCTCTATTTGGGATTCAGAGCCACCTTCACAGTAGCATTCTGCAGATGCTGAAATGCAGTCAATTTCTAAGAGGCATTTATGCAACCTTGAATTTATGTGTACCAATAAATTACAGCCTAAAGTGATCTATGGGAAATCTAAATAAGGTTTTCTATATACAGGAAAAAAGCCCTCTTCATTTAAGAACTAAATTGATCATGATTTTCAAAATATTTAAACATTGCATAGTTATATTAAAATATACTCTTAATTTTCCAATTTATGAGACTATAAATTTAATTCAGAAATCTTGGGGAAACAAAAAGGAAAATGTGTCTCCTGGTCCCACCCCCACAAATTAACCTTTGTTAAAATTTTGGCATGTAAATTTCTGTTCTTCCATTCATGCCACAAATATTTATTGAGTGACTACTGTGTGCCAGGCACTGTGCTGTGTGCTGCTGCTGCTGCTAAGTCACTTCAGTTGTGTCCGACTCTGTGTGACCCCATAGACGGCAGCCCACCAGGCTCCCCCGTCCCTGGGATTCTCCAGGCAAGAACACTGGAGTGGGTTGCCATTTCCTTCTCCAATGCATGAAAGTGAAAAGTGAAAGGGAAGTTGCTCAGTCGTGTCCGACTCTTCACGACCCCAGGGACTGCAGCCTACCAGGCTCCTACGTCCATGGGATTTGCCAGGCAAGAGTACTGGAGTGGGGTGCCATTGCCTTCTCCAGTGCTGTGTGCTAAGGAGAAACAAATTGAGAGATAAGTTGTTGGAGTAAGGATTAGCAACTTTATTCAGAAAGCTAGCCAGCTGAGAAGATTGTGGACTAGTGTCCCAATGAACCATTTTCCCTGAGTTCAAATTCGGGCTTCTTTTATACTAAAAGAGGAGTGGTGTGAATGGTTCTTGCAAACTTCCTGGTATAGGAATCCTTTGCTCTCGTGGCTACCCATGTAGGTCCCATCACAGCATTGCTGTAAACCTCCAACAAGACAAGTGTTATTCTCTGTTCTGCAACTTTTCATCTCTATATTAATGGAAAAGTGTTATACCTTTAAAGGTCAGAGCCTTGAGAGCTGGGCTGTCTTGTACATTTCAGGGTATAGGCAACATTTTTGTAATACAAGGGTTAAAGAAAAACATGCAATATAGAGTTAGATTTGTTCTGCCCTATCACACTAAGGGTTCCATTTCTCTTTTCCTGCCTGTTCCAGGCTATTCTTTCCTACTGTGAGTTTGTAATGGAATAAGAGGCAACAAAGCCTTGTGCGGAGATGGGTGATGGACTTATTCCAGTCTTACAGATTTTGTTGCAGGGATTATGACGAATAAATGTAAAGAGCCTGGCACTGAGCCCACACTTGGCAGGTGCTCCATCAACAGTAGCTATTGTTACTTTTTATTGCTGTTATTTTTCTGTTAAGGTTCTTATTACCAATTGCAGCTAATTTTAGTTCTGCTTCTACAGTTGTTCCAAATGCATTTTTAAGCTCAGAGTCTTCATCCTTTCTCTTCCTAAGGAGGATTGCATCCTTCAGTGCTGTCTCCAAAGTTCTGGCTGCTGGCTATTTATTTCCCCCAGGAATGGCTTTTCTTGCCATTCAGGGTTTTCTTTTAGCTTTTAAATTCTGTGCTTCCTGCTTAGCCAGTTGCATGGGCTCTCCCCATGGTGGAGGGTGGGGTTGGTATAAATGTTACACTTCATGCTTAACTTCCTGGCAGTTAAGCCATGAAGGATGATCTCTGGGAAAGAAATATCCTCTTTTTGATAGTTCGTATATCCTCCTGCTCAGCTTTCTCCCCTAGTTTCAACAACTTCATTTAACCACCCATCAATGGTAAGGAAGTGGTGCCTATCCCTAGAGAGAGAAGAGAACACAGCCTTCCAGGAAATTCCAAAGCAAGGTCCCTTTGGCCAAAAGCACTTCTTCTTGCGGCCAACATTCACAGGAGCTGGGAGGTGGGGCCACTTTCTCCACAAAGGGGATCTGGGACAGGCAACCCCAAAACCAACTATGCCAGCCTAATGCATGGCTTTCTTTCCCCCAAGAATGAGCATAAGGAACTCTAACTATTCCTCAGTGTCATTTGTTGGAAGTAATGTAACTCAACTGTATGCTGCTGCTGCTGCTGCTAAGTCGCTTCAGTTGTGTCCGACTCTGTGCGACCCCATAGATGGCAGCCCACCAGGCTCCTCTGTCCATGGGATTTTCCAGGCAAGACTACTGGAGTGGGTTGCCATTTCCTTCTCCAACTCAACTGTATAATTTACAACAATTATAACTACAGTGATTTCTGGAACTCCACTTAGGGAGCTGGATCTGAAAATAGGGAGACTCAGGGATTAGGGGTGTGGGCAGAATGGTGCTATGTTAATAAGTGAATAAATTTGATGTTACTCTAGTAAAGGAGAGAGTGGAAGAGAAAACAATGACTTTCATAGATATTTGTCAGGTACTACAAACCTCTTTCCCAACACTTTGAAGATTATTTGAAACATGAGGAAACAGTGTTTAAACAACAGAAAACACTTCCCTTTCTCTCCCTCTCTCTCCATATATGTACACAATATCATATATATATGTATGTATAAATACGTAGCAGAGAATGTGTGTATGTATGTGTGTATATACACACACACATAAATATATATGTATGTATAGTCAGTGGAAATAATCAATAAACAATCTACAATAGGAATAGAACAGAAGTTTATTGAAGCTAACAGATTTTTTATAGCCCAGAAGGCAGCATGCACACAGTGAGTTACTGTGAGCTTGGCACCTGGAAAGGGGGTCTTATCACTGAAGGAGTATCCGCATTGTCATCCCAAGAAAGGAGGCATTTACAAACTTTATTTTTAATATGGACATTCTTTAATTCTGGTCTGTGTGCCCTCTTCTTAACAATGAAAGAAGATGTACAATGTATGTTTGACAGGCCACAAACAGGTGGTTTTAGTTAGCTTAAAATTCAACTTATGTGTAAGTTAGTATGACTTCCCCATACCTCAATATGTGAAAATGTCTTTTATCTATCTATGTATGTGTAGGTGAAGAGCTGACTCATTTGAAAAGACCCTGATGCTGGGAAAGATTGAGGTCAGGAGGAGAAGGGGATGACAGAGGATGAGATGGTTGGATGGCATCACCGACTTGATGGACATGAGTTTGGATAGACTCCAGAAGTTGGTGATGGACAGGGAGGCCTGGCGTGCTGCGGTTCATGGGGTCACAAAGAGTCAGACACGACTGAGTGACTGAACTGACTGACTGACGGAGCCACTAGAATTTCTGGGTGAAAGCTTACAAAACTCACCTCACATGTAGGGGCCCCGTGCAGAAGCTCACCTCCCCCCCGCCCCCACCAGCAGGCAGAGAATTGTACTGCATCCCTCTGATCCTCCCTATGACCAGACGCCTTTTCATGACTATCTTTTCCACCTGTGGCCATATCATTCTTAGCCATGGTTGCTAATTTTTCCAGTTCTATGAATCCTGGCATCATGCAAGCTTTTGATGGTTTTTCTTCTACTTGTGGTCTTGTGCCAGACCTCTTCCTGATTCCCCAGTGGTCTGGAGATGAACTTAACTCATTTCCCTGTTTCTTTACTTTTTATTGCTCAGGAAGATGCTTTGGATGCTGGAAATATTCATTATGCTGCTGGTTTCTTAAAAGAAGAGAAAAAGACTCTTCTATACATTTTAGCTAGGATAACTTGATTCCCAGAGTTCCTGGACCCATTCTAATTTAAAATTGTGAATAAATGTTCCCCAAATTGTTTATCAAATTCTCTATCTTTATATTGAGGATATAATGCTGTCGTTACAGTTTAGGCTGATCTCAAATAAAATCCCATTTAGCTCACGAAGTCTGAGTCTCTTAGAGATTTCTGTCCCTATTGTGGATGTCTTAGAGCATTGAAATAGTATTTGCTATGCCTGGCAACAAATTAATTAAAGCATTAGGCTAGGAGAAAAGTGGCCAACATTCTTATTATTTTTTAATCATTGTCACACTGTAGCTAGACACAATAGATGTCTAGCAACTAAAAAATGGAAGGTAGCAATGTGTGACTGGGCTGCCATACCAGGTTAGACTGGTTATTTCAACCTTGTTACCCTAGCTTTGGGATGCTATTCCAAATGAAAAATGCTGAGATAACAAATGAACACAAATATATGATCCGCTATTTAGTGACTGAGGAGACAGTCCCTGTTACACACTTCTTAGATTCTCTTTGCTGATCATTATTACTGAGTCAAGCACGTGTTAGTCCACTAAAAAAATAAAAAATTATTAACTATTTTCTGTTTCACAAGCATTTATCAAGGAACATTTGGGGAAAGTACAAAAAAAAAAAAAAAGGAATTCATTGGAAATTGTTACAGAACTGTTTTTATTCTAAGCTATCTGATCACATGTGGTCACAACCCATGGTGATAATGCTGGATGAAACAGGTGGTAAAGCTGCTTGAGTCTCTAATGCTTCAATCTATCTTCAGATTCAAAACTGTGTGTTGTTCTTTTAGGCAACAATATTTTTATTAGCATTCTAGTAATGCCATGTAATTTTAATAGGTAAGCTATGCTGTTAAAAATTAATTATAGTAACATATTTTGAGAAGGCTTAAAAACTGGGGTGTTCACTCACTTTGGATCAAATATTAGAGTCCAGAAGGATAGTGATCGTATATTCAACATGTATTCAATACAGATTTACTGAGCATTTACTATGTGGTAGGAATTGTTTATGCATTGGAGACACAATAGTATGTGAAGTTGAGTATATGAAATATTTTTCCTGCCTTCACAGAATTTACAACCTAGCAAGAGTAGGATGCCAAGGAAAAGAACACAAGTGGATATGAAACAACACATCATGCTGCAAGCAATAAAGAAATAGTATGAGGTGTTCAGAGAAAGTGTAATGGAGAATAATTCCTAGATGGAGTGGGATGTTTTCAGAACAGATATCTCTAAGAAAGGCACTTAAGCTGAACTGAAGTATGAATAGGGGTTAACCAGGTAGTGAGTGAGTAGAAGAACATTTCAAATAGAGGGAACAATGTGTCTGAAGGCGTAAGTTTTATGAAGGATTTATGAATTCGAGGTAGCTCAGCTGGTAAAGAATCCACCTATAATGCAAGAGACCCCGGCTCGATTCCTGGATTGGGAAGATCCCCTGGAGAAGGGACAGGCTACCCATTCCAGTATTCTTCGGCCTCCCTGGTGGCTCAGATGGTAAAGAATCCACCTGCGATGTGGGAGACCTGGTTTGATCCCTGGGTTGGGATGATCCCCTGGAGGAGGACATGGCAACCCACTCCAGTATTCTTCCCTGGAGACTCCCCATGGACAGAGGAGCCTGGCTGCCCGCAGTCCATGAGGTTGCAGAGAGTTGGACACGACTGAGCAACTAAGCATGCATGCATGAATTCAAGAAACCGAAATTGTGACTGGAGCTTAGAGAGCAAGGGGCAGAATCACAGGAGAAGGAATTAGAGTCTTAGGGCCCTGTGGACCCTAGTGACTTTGTTGTTGTTTTTTAATCGGAGATTAATTGCTTTACAATGTTGTGTGGATTGCTGCTGTACAACAATGTGAGTCAGCCATAAGCGTGTGTGTGTGTGTGTGTGTGTATCCCTTCCCTCTTAAGCCTCCCTCCTACCCACCATCCCACCCCTCTAGGTCGTCACAGAGTGCCAGGCTGTGCTCGCATTTTGGTGGAAGTCATGAGTAGTGAAAGACGGACTACAGTTAATTGCAAGCCATTATTATTAGAATGGGGAACTTCCCTGGTGGCTCAGACGGTAAAGCATCTGCCTGCAATGCGGGAGACCTGGGTTCAATCCCTGGATCAGGAAGATCCCTGGAGAAGGAAATGGCAACCCAGTCCAGTACTCATGCCTGGAAAATCCCATGGATGGAGGAGCTTGGTAGGCTACGGTCCATGGGGTCGCAAAGGGCTGGACATGACTGAGCGACTTCATTTCATGTTATTAGAATGGATCCACTGTGAGCCCTGCTTCAGATATTACTGGAAGACACTCTGCTACTATTCTCAAAGGCCAGAATAAGAGCCTGTGGTCCTGAGGCTAGAGGGGAAAACATTCCAAAGAAAAGAGAAGGATTTCACCAAGGCAAATGTTTGGAACCTATCAATGCCCTCTTGTAACAGTCTCGTAACAGATAAGGAAGTCTAAACAAGTATTGTTCAACTTCTCAGCAGAAAGACTTATCTAAGTCACAAAATGGGTTTGATAAATCTCATTAACATATTATCAAAAGTTTAAAGGCCCCTGAGGTATACCAGTCTTTTCCTCTCTCTCTCTTTTTTTTCCCTTTCGTCTAATGCTTGGATCTTTGTAAAATGCTGTTCCACTTTTCCGTCTCCTTACCTCCATCTGTAACAGAGGGCTCAAGGAGCTTTATTTGGAAAGATTATTACCTGGGTGATATCTTTATACCCATGCAGTACTTGTTGCTTATAACACATAAGCAAACACAACTCACCTCTGGCCATGTAAATATCAGCCAGATGACCTGAGGCTACTGCTGGATATTATTGAGATGGAAGCACAGAATTCTTTTTCTGCATCTGTTAAGATGATCATATTAGTTTTCTGTTTAGTCTATTATTATGGTAAATAATATTGATTATTCTTAAAATGTTTAGCCAACCTTGCATTCCCATGATATATTCCACTTGGTTGTGATGTGTTATCCTTTTTATATATAGCTGGATTTAACTTGCTAATTTAGGGTTGGTGGTGTATCTGTATTCATGAATGATATTGGTCTGTAGTTTTCTCATGTCTTTGAGAAGTGTTTTATTACTTTTGTAAAGTAATTGTGTAGAAACAGTGTTATTTCTTCCTTAAATGTTCGATAGAATTTGCCAGTGAACTCTTCTAGGCCTGGAGTCTTCTTTATTGCTTTAAAACAATAGCCATGAATTCAATCTCTTTAAAGAATAGCAATATTCAAATTATCTACACTTCTTGAGCAAATGTTGAAGTTTGTCTTTGAAGGAATTGATCCATTTCATCTAAATTGTCAAATTTGTGGACACTGTTTTTTTGTAATATTCCCTTATTTTATTTTTCATTCCCTATTATCTAATTATCTTTATCACAGATGAATTTACTATCTATTTAGTGTCTGTCAGATCTGTAGTGATGGCCTCTCTTTTTTTCCCCTTATCTTGTTAATTTGTACCCTTTATTTCCATAGTACATCTGATTTATCAATTTTATTAATGCTTTTCAAGTACCAGCCATTGATTTTATTGATTTTTCTCCTACTGTATTTCTGTTTTTAATTTCACTGGTTTCTGCTCTGTATTAACTCCCTTCTGCTTGCTTTGGATATGAGTTTCTCTTTGGCTTCTAGTTTCTTACATTGGAAGGGTAGATTATTGATTTTAGAACTTTCTTTTTCTAGAGTAAGCATTTAAGCTATAAAAATTTCTCTAAGCACTGCTTTAGCTTCTGTTTACAGTATATTGATGAGAACGTGGCAGAACTGGAATTCTCATTGGAATTCACAATGCTGGTAGAATAAAAAACAGCACAGCCTCTTTGGAAAATAGTTTGTCAGCTTCTTAAAACATTAAATATACACCTACCATATGACCTAACCATTCTACTCCTAGATATTCATGCAAAAGAAAATCATTATTACATCTTATATACTTATTAGAACATGTGTTCGTACAAAGACTTGTACACAAATGTTCATAGCAACTTTATTTGTAATATCCAAGAACAACCTAAGTGTACAACAGTAGCTGAGTGGATAAGAAATTGTAGTATATCCACATAATTGAAGACCATTCATTAATGAAAAGGAATGATTTGATATAAGTAACAACACACATGAGTTTCCCAGGTATTGTGCTGAATTAAAGAAGTTGGACTGAAAAGAGTACATTTATATAAAACTCAAGGAAATGCAAACTAATGTTTAAGCAGATAGGAATAGAAAGTATTTTCTATAACAATGCTACTCAGTTCTTTAGAACTCCAGTGTTAGAAGCCAAAAATCACATTCACTGGTATGAAACAATTTTTTAAACGATCATCAGCTTAACATTCAATTTTTTAGAGACAGCAGATGCTACCTCCCTTATCTGCAAACGTGTTTTTTGCTAAGTCTTTAGAGTCATTCACTTTCTCAATCCTGATACTATTGCTCTAAATTGTCCCAGAGATATTTACATGAAAGGCACTCATGTAGAATGGTGATTTCCTGGGCAGGTGAGAGATTGATCTTACTTTTGTCAAGTAGGAAAGGCATGATTTTTAAATGGGAGTTTAGAAAGAAGAACCAAGTGACCTAGTTTTGAAAAGCAATACATATGTTCAGATTCTAGGAATCAATTCCCATAAAACCATCTGTGCCCATTCATCTCCTTGAAAAAAGTTAGTATATTCTGTAAGTGTACCTTATACTGAAGACTGCTGGTGTAAAATATTTATGTAATATTTCAAGATGATTTTAAGAATAGAATGCATGTAATATTTTTCTATTGCTGTTATACATAGAAGTTTGGCAGGATACACATTTGGGGGAAGTTACAACTTTTCCCTAAATTCTTTAGAAGTTTCCTCATTGTCCTTTGGAATTTGGTATTTCCAGAGAAATCTGAGCCTACTCTGATTTCTATTCCTACTATTTTTCCTTTACTCAGTGCTTTAAAACTTTCTTCCTCTTTTTCATTTATTTATCTATCTACCTTTCATTCTTTAAATACAAAAAATACATTCTTTAAATACAAAAAAAAAAAAATTACCAGGAAGTGTCTCATGTTGATATGCATGTCCTGGGGTAACTTCAGAAATTTTTTCTTTAACTATTAAATTGACAAATATTTATTTAGTGAGTCTTATGTGGCAAACGGGCTTCCCAGGTGGTGCTAGAGGTAAAGAACTCACTTGTCAATGCCGGAGACATAAAAGACACAAGTTCAATCCCTGGATCAGGAAGATCCCCTGGATCCACTCCAGCATTCTTGCCTGGAGAATCCCATTGACAGAGGAGCCTGGCAGGCTACAGTCCATGCAGTCACAAGGAGTTGGACACAACTGAAGCAACTTGGCATGCATTAGGCAAATACTCCATTACGTGTTCATGAATAAGTTACTGTTATCTCCATTTCACGATGCTAGCTTTCTCTTTTTGTTCCATAAAGCATGACAGTTTTTTAAGTTTTGTTTTATTGTCTCCAGTAAGTCATTTTTTCAAAGACTATTCTATCTTCTAATCTTCAGAATAATGGTTCTTCTGTTAGCTATAATTTTTCATAGCCACATATTAGTTTTTAAAAATCTTATCTTATAAAGGAGAGAACTGGCAACTTTATGCACAAAGAGAAACTTACAATTGTTTGATTTATTATTCACAGGACACAAGATGAGTAATAGCATAATTGTGGCAATGGAGAAAAACCTACCATTGTGTGTGTGTGTGTGTATGTGTGCATAGTTTCAAATGAACTTTAGCACTTTTCATGACAGCTGGGTCAGACAACTTTTTATGATGTAGGGAGGGAAATTGGGGATATGTGTGTGTGTTAAAATATTGTAGAACAAATGCTGAATTGTACATCTACATGGTTGCTTTACTGCTGGTATATTTGTAGTCAGTAAAAGTAGAAAATTGCCTCTGCTTCCATAATAAATACTGAGATCAGATAGACATACATAAAAGGAAACTGCACAGAAGCAGTCTGCAAAAAGAAGAAATGTGTCCAATAGCAGGAATTTATTTTGTAGACATAGCATTCCCTGTAGCTGATTATTTTAATACTGATTGAGTGAATAACAACAATTTCATTGGAAAATTTTGCCTCCTATAAATAAGAAACATATTATCTCAGATAACTTACTTTTTGGAAGATAATGAAAATTTTTGAAAGATTGAATGGACCATTGAGAAAAATCCACTACTCTTCTCTCTTTTAATTCCATCTCATTGACTACATAAAGGAATTAGAATTTGACTTTATTGCCTTGAGTATTTTAATTAAAATTTTACATTTAATCTTGAAGTAAAGGAAGTTTTATATCATTGAAGAGACACTTGTACTTATAAGAGCTCTTTGAATAATGAAAGTAGAAATTATTAGTAAGTTACATGTATGAGAAATTACTTTTCCTAAGACAATAAAAAGATCAGACTAGGTAGGCATGCACATCACCATCGGCTTATTGGCCTAGAACCTGGATATGTTTGTGCTAAACAATTAATATCTGGTGATGAAAAATTTGGACTCAGAAGTCAGCAAAACATTAAGAAGCCTATATCCTAGAAAGGTAGGTCTTTTTAGGTGACTCAATTTACTTTCTCTAAGTGAATGAATACATTAGGAGATAAGAAAGGCTGAAGACCAAGGGGTCAGAGACATTGTCACGATTAGATACAGCGTCTCATACAGTGATGTTTGAATCTGTGTTGGGGGTGGGAGAGGGAGGTGATAAATGTACGGGTGTCTTTCAGGCAATATTCTCTGGTATAGCTGTACTGGTTGTTTATGGGAGTTGTTCTTTCTGAGCCGTGTGTATTGTTAAATATTGTGAGTATCACCATGGGCACATGCATTTGTTCTCTGTGCTGTACATTTAGTCTCATTCAACTAAAATTCAGTGAACACTTAGTGTATGTTGTTGAAATACTGTATCCAGTAGAGGGGGGTGTGATTTAGGACTGACGATAGATACCCTACTTTTAGGTGAACAGAGCACGTGGGAAAAGAATGACAAAGGAACTCAAAAGTCTTGTGGACAATTTGATGAGACTGCAGAAAATTTTACATTTTTCATCACCTTTTTGTTTTTCCACATGTGTGCAAATGACTCCTGAGAGGTTGTTTACTGAGACTTCTTTCTGCAGATTATTTCTCCTACCCAGGGTAGGAGACTTTCTCTGATACTGAACTTAGATCAAGTTGTCCTTTGGAAAACAAGTCAGAAAAAAATAGCCTGACCACATTCTTTTCCTTCTGAGCCCTTTTGGATTGATCTATAGCAGGCAAAGATTATTGCTGACTTTCCAACAGTTCATCCATGTCTTCAGGCTTTCACTGTAAATTTTAAGAGATTATTAGTGAGGCTTGCTGGAACCTTCTCCCATAACTCTGAGCTTTCTAGAAAGGACAGTTTTGCATCAACTTCTGTCATCCCCTTCAATTTCAAGTTAATTTAACTCTATATGGTTGAAACTTATCACTGTTGTTCAGATAAGTATTGAAACTTATCAGGTATGTGGATCATTCATTTATTCAGTCAGTCATTTATTTTCAACATATATTTATCATGGCGCTACAATGGGCCAGTCCCTATTTTAAGTAATGTGAACAAAACATAAAAGTAAATTCCCTCTTTAGCATAGGGAGGGGAAGGAAAGAGTAATCAACAGCAATAAGTATGTAATAAAGACTATGGTGATTAGTGATCTGGAGGAAAAATAAAGCAAGGAAAGGGTATAAGGAACTCTGGGAATGTTGTTGTAATTTTTGAATAGTGTGTCAGGGAAGGAATCATTGAAAAGATAGCAGTGAGTAAAGGAGGACAAGGGAGGTGGGGGTGCTAATCACTGGAAGAAGTGCATTCCAGCTATAATGCATAGCATAAAGGGGATATATGTGTACATACAGTTGATTTACTTTCCTGTACAGCAGAACTAACACAGCATTGTACAACAACTATACTCCAATAAAAATTAATTTTAAAATGAAATGCACAGCAAGCAAAGGCTTTGAGTCATCCATGGCTTGGCAGCTTTGAGGAGGAGCAAAATGTTGAGGGTGGCTGAAGCAGAAGGAGCAAAGGGAAATCATACTAGGAAATGGTTAGAGAGCTAATAAGGAGGTCCAACTGAAGGGTCTGTTGTTGCTGTTCAGTTGCCCAGTGGTGTCCGACTCTTTGTGACCCCGAAGACGGCAGCACACCAGGCTTCCCCGTCCATCACTAACTCCTGGAGCTTGCCCAAACTCATGTCCATGGTCGGTGATGCCATCCAACCATCTCATCCTCTGTCATCCCCTTCTCCTCCTGCCTTCAATCTTTCCCAGCATCAGGGTCTTCGCATCAGATGGCCAAAGTACTGGAGCCTCAGCTTCAGCATCAGTCCTTCCAGTGAATATTCAGGATTGATCTCCTTTAGGATTAACTGGTTTGATCTCTTTGGAGTCCAAGGGACTCTCAAAAGTCTTCTCCAACACCACAGTTTGAAAGCATTAATTCTTCATCACTCAGCCTTCTTTGGGCTTCCCTTGTGGCTCAGCTGATAAAGAATCCACCTGCAACGTGGGAGATCTGGGTTTGATCCCTGGGTTGGGAAGATCTCCTGGAGAAGGGAAAGGCTACGCACTCCAGAATTCTGACCTAGAGAATTCCTTGAACTGTATGATCCATGGGGTTGCAAAGTGTCAGACACAACTGAGCGACTCACTTCTCACTTCTTCTTCAGCCTTCTTTATGGTCCAACTCTCACATCCATACATGACTACTGGAAAAACCATAGTTTTGACTATATGGACCTTTGTCCACAAAGTCATGTCTCTGCTTTTAATATGCTATCTAGGTTTGTCATAGCTTTTCTTCCATGTAGCAAGCATCTTTTAATTTTATAGCTCCAGTCACCATCTGCAGTGATTTTGGAGCCCAAGGAAATAAAGTCTGTCACTGTTTCCATTGTTTCCTCATCTATTTGCCATGAAGTGATGGGACTGGGTGCCATGATCTTAGTTTTTTTAATGTTGAGTTTTAATCCAGGTTTTTCATTCTCCTCTTTCTCCTTCACCAAAAGGCTCTGTAGTTATTTAAAAGATGTTAGCTTTACATGAAATGAGATGCATATCACTTCGTGTAAAGCCAAAGTAATGATGTGATCTGGCTTATATTTTAATGGAACCTCTTGTCTGACACTTGGGCCAATGCCCAAAGGTAAAAGCAGCTGATGAATATATCTCTGTGATTCCAGCTACAGGATTCTGCCCCCTATTTTGATTATGTTCAAAAACATCTTTCTAGTGTTCATTTCTGGCCATTTTGGTAGTTAATAGTAGGAGCATTGACCTGCCACTGTTCTAACTCAGCTGGAGGCAGACACCTTCCATCACCCTCTACATACTCGTCTTCATGACATGCTGTATTTCAGCCGGCTCCTTTGTCTTACTGTCCATCTCTGCAAACATAAAGTCTGGCCTGATTTTATTTGTTGCTGTATCCTGTGCCTATAACTTCAAGATGGCCTTTGCACCAACCTTCTAACTGGTTTCTCTGCTTCTATACTGACTCCTTATTACAAAATGAGCCATTACCACAATAGCCTGAGTGAGCTTTTAGTGTTACTTACCCCTCTGATCCAGATGGTAAAGTGTCTGCCTACAGTGCAGGAGACCCAGGTTTGATCCCTGGGTCGGGAAGATTCCCTGGAGAAGGAAATGGCAACCCACTCTAGTATTCTTGCCTGGAGAATCCCATGGATGGAGGAGCCTGGTAGGCTACAGTCCATCAGGTCGCAAAGAGTCAAACACGACTGAGCAACTTCACACTCACACCCTTCTGATCAAAACCTCCAGTGGCTCTCATCTTACTCGAGGTAAAAGCCAAAGACCCCCACCAGGACCAAGGGAGCCAAATGGTCAGGACATCCTATGACTCGGGCTCTCAGCACCATCTACCCTGCCTCTCACCCAAGCGCCCTTACCAAACTGGCCTCCTGGCCACTTCTCGGTCTCACCAGGCATGTTCCTGTCTGAGGTCTTTGCCCACGCTGTTCCCTCTGCCTGGAATGCTCTTCTCTAAAATACCCACAAGACTTGCTTTTGCATCAGACTTTTACCCAATGTCAGCTTCTAAACTAGGAACACAAACATTGGTACAGTTGTGCCTGCTGTGCCCTGCCTAAGCACAGAGGGCACTTATCCCCTTGTGGCCCAGAAGCAGCTCGTGACTGAGATAGGACCAGCAGCGTGCTTATGGAGGGAAGATCCCTTTTACTCCCGTGGGCTGGTTTTCACCTCAATTTTACACTCCTTTCTCACAGAGTTACCATGAGGATTAAGCAATTGTATCAGTGATAGTAACCTTAGGAAATAACATTTATTGAGCAATTGCTTCAGGCCAAGTACTGTAGTAAACCCTTTTGAGTTTAGTGGTCTTATCCTCACAAGAACACTGTTAAAGACAGGTGCTATTATTGCCACTAAGCATAGCCCGTTGTGAAAACATTCATCTGCATTCCAATTACCAGCATCATCATCATCTTACAGTCTTCTGTGATTCTTTAGCTTGTACCTGTGTTAAGATTTCCCTTAGAATGTCTCTCGTGAATTCTGAGGAGACAGTTGGGATAAGACATCACTCAGTTTCACTCCAGTTTGCACAACTCCAGCTAGCTATTTTGAAGGTTAAAGGCATAATAAGAATACAGGAAAGGGGCTTCTTTTTATGCACCTCAGAAATAGAACAGTAGAAACAAATACAATAGTATTTCTGTCATCTGTTTCATCTGTCTACATAATCAGGTTTTGTTTCGTCAAACTATGGTTCAGCTGTCTGCTCTCATAATGTATCTAATTCTGGGTTTTAGGAGTCCTGGAAGCTCTGCCTGATGTCCTGGCATGGTCTGACAGGTCTGCTCACAGGAGCGAGGTCAGCTTCTCTGGGAGACCTGTGGCCATGAGCAGATCCCTGGAAGTATCGATAGTTATCTGATTATCATATTTGGTTTGGTCCTTCCTGCCAGTGCTTATAGCCTGTCCTTTTTTGTTGTTACCCCAGCTGTGGATGTGACTGGTGATAGAAGCAAGGTCCGATGCTGTAAAGAGCAATATTGCATAGGAACCTGGAATGTCAGGTCCATGAATCAAGGCAAATTGGAAGTGGTCAGACAAGAGATGGCAAGAGTGAATGTCGACATTCTAGGAATCAGCAAACTAAAATGGACTGGAATGGGTGAATTTAACTCAGATGATCATTACATCTACTACTGTGAACAGGAATCCCTCAGAAGAAATGGAGTAGCCATCATGGTCAACAAAAGAGTCTGTAATGCAGTACTTGGATGCAATCTCAAAAACGACAGAATGATCTCTGTTTGTTTCCAAGGCAAACCATTCAATATCATAGTAATCCAAGTCTGTGCCCCAACCAGTAATGCTGAAGAAGCTGAAGTTGAATGGTTCTTTGAAAACCTACAAGACCTTTTAGAACTAACACCCAAAAAAGATGTCCTTTTCATTATAGGGGACGGGAATGCAAAAGTAGGAAGTCAAGAAACACCTGGAGTAACAGGCAAATTTGGCCTCGCAATACAGAATGAAGCACGGCAAAGACTAATAGAGTTTTGCCAAGAAAATGCACTGGTCATAGCAAACCACCCTCTTCCAACAACACAAGAGAAGACTCTATACATGGACATCATCAGATGGTCAACACCGAAATCAGATTGATTATATTCTTTGCAGCCAAAGATGGAGAAGCTCTATACAGTCAACAAAAACAAGACCAGGAGCTGACTGTGGCTCAGATCATGAACTCCTTATTGCCAAATTCAGACTTAAATTGAAGAAAGTAGGGAAAACCACTAGACCATTCAGGTATGACCTAAATCAAATCCCTTATGATTATACAGTGGAAGTGAGAAATAGATGTAAGGGCCTCGATCTGATAGACAGAGTGCCTGATGAACTATGGACTGAGGTTCGTGACATTGTACAGGAGACAGGGATCAAGACCATCCCCATGGAAAAGAAATGCAAAAAAGCAAAATAGCTGTCTGGGGAGGCCTTACAAATAGCTGTGAAAAGAAGAGAAGCAAAAAGCAAAGGAGAAAAGGAAAGATATAAGCATCTGAATGCAGAGTTCCAAACAATATCAAGGAGAGATAAGAAAGCCTTCCTCAGCGATCAATGCAAAGAAATAGAGGAAAACAACAGAAAGGGAAAGACTAGAGATCTCTTCAAGAAAATTAGAGATACCAAGGGAACAGTTCATGCAAAGATGGGCTCAATAAAGGACAGAACAGGTATGGACCTAAGAGAAGCAGAAGATATCAAGAAGAGGTGGCAAAAATACACAGAAGAACTGTACAAAAAAGATCTTCACGACCCAGATAATCACGATGGTGTGATCACTCACCTAGAGCCAGACATCCTGGAATGTGAAGTCAAGTGGCCCTTAGAAAGCATCACTATGAACAAAGCTAGTGGAAGTGATGGAATTCCAGTTGAGCTATTTCAAATCCTGAAAGATGACGCTGTGAAAGGGCTACACTCAATATGCCAGCAAATTTGGAAAACTCAGTAGTGGCCACAGGACTGGAAAAGGTCAGTTTTCATTCCAATCCCAAAGAAAGGCAATGCCAAAGAATGCTCAAACTACTGCACAATTGCACTCATCTCACATGCTAGTAAAGTCGTGCTCAAAATTCTCCAAACCAGGCTTCAGAAATATGTGAACTGTGAACTTTCTGATGTTCAAGCTGGTTTTAGAAAAGGCAGAGGAACCAGAGATCAAATTGCCAACATCCGCTGGATCATGGAAAAAGCAAGAGAGTTCCAGAAAAACATCTATTTCTGTTTTATTGACTATGCCAAAGCCTTTGACTGTGTGGATCACAATAAACTGTGGAAAATTCTGAAAGAGATGGGAATACCTGACCTGCCTCTTGAGAAATCTGTATGCAGGTCAGGAAGCAATAGTTAGAACTGGACATGGAACAATAGACTGGTTCCAAATAGGAAAAGGAGTGTGTCAAGGCTGTATATTGTCACCCTGCTTGTTTAACTTCTATGCAGAGTATATCATGAGAAATGCTGGATTGGAAGAAGCACAAGCTGGAATCAAGATTGCCAGGAGAAATATCAATAACCTCAGATATGCAGATGACACCATCCTTATGGCAGAAAGTGAAGAGGAACTCAAAAGCCTCTTGATGAAAGTGAAAGAAGAGAGTGAAAAAGTTGGCTTAAAGCTCAACATTCAGAAAACGAAGATCATGGCATCTGGTCCCATCACTTCATGGGAAATAGATGGGGATACATGGAAACAGTGTCAGACTTTATAATTTTGGGTTCCAAAATCACTGCAGATGGTGATTGCAGCCATGAAATTAAAAGACGCTTACTCCTTGGAAGGAAAGTTATGACCAACCTAGATAGCATATTCAAAAGCAGAGACATTACTTTGCCAACAAAGGTCCGTCTAGTCAAGGCTATGGTTTTTCCTGTGGTCAGGTATGGATGTGAGAGTTGGACTGTGAAGAAAGCTGAGCGCCGAAGGATTGATGCTTTTGAACTGTGGTGTTGGAGAAGATTCTTGAGAGTCCCTTGGACTGCAAGGAGATCCAACCAGTCCATTCTGAAGGAGATCAGCCCTGGGATTTCTTTGGAAGGAATGATGCTGAAGCTGAAACTCCAGTACTTTGGCCACCTCATGCGAAGAGTTGACTCATTGGAAAAGACTCTGATGCTGGGAGGGATTGGGGGCAGGAGGAGAAGGGGACGACAGAGGATGAGATGGCTGGATGGCATCACGGACTCAATGGACGTGAGTCTGCGTGAACTCCAGGAGTTGGTGATGGACAGGGAGGCCTGCGGTGCTGCGATTCATGGGGTCACAAAGAGTCAGACATGACTGAGTGACTGAACTGAACTGAACTGACTAGGAAGACCTAGTTTCTAATCTGTAGCTTATAACAGACCTTCAGGCAAAATGAGAGAATGGCAGAGGATCAACTTGTTGGTGACAAAACAAAATGACTCTACGTTGTTCCAGTGATGAACAAGAGTGGAGGATGATAGAATACTTTCACAGTTAAAACATGTACACATGACTATTTTATACAGATCAGGTCAAATTAGTACCCTGAAGGTAAGAACATATTTTTGCCACGGAGAGCCTTAACAAATCTCCCAGGGCCTTCCAATCCAACTCGTTAAGTAAGCATAATTTTAAAAAGAGTTATTGCAAGAGATTGGCCACTTGATTATGGTAGGAGCACAGGGTCCTGAGGATAAAAAATGCTTGTAGCCTGGCTCCTTTATTAACCAGAATGGCAATAAAAGAGTTTCAAACAGACATAGTAGAAGGTAATCTGGAAGCTCTAGTTCTTTTAGAAGCAAGGAACTTATATTGTTTACTTATAAAATAAGTACAAAGCTTGACAGGTGTCATCACCAAGACCCGGAGTTATTCAGCTCTCAAGTGAGGGTTTTGTTTTTTTTTTTTTTAGAAGATGAGGAACCTATGTCCTCTGGGCAGGTCATACAATACGTGGAGAACAACTCTTTACTGCCTCTTAGTAAGACCCAACTGAATACACCAAACATCAGTTTTAAGCTACTAATTCTCTCTTCTTCCTTATCCATAAACTTCCTATGTTCATTAATTATAATATATGTTTATACATACACTTAGACATATATGTATAAAAGTTAGATGACATTTAAAGCTTTCATCTTTAATTTTAAAGTAAAATTAATTTTACTACCATGTTCTGAATTATGACATAAACACATTGATTTTATCATCTTAATTGAAGTGAAGTTAACCTTCAGTTACAAAAGCAAAACCCTTAATGTGTTAATCATTTTTAAAACATCAAATTAAAAGAAATCCGCTTATAAACATAAGTAGGTATTTAAATGGAAAAAACTTACAGTTCTTTTTAATGGGAGTAATGACTCATCACTGTAGCCCAGAGCAAAACTTGGGGGAATAATGATTTGAGAACCATTAGAAAACCAGGTGTGAAATGTATTTGTAAATTGGTGTGCCGAAGAGCAAAGATGGATTGATTAGAAATAACTCACTTCCTGGGATAAGATATGGAAATAGTACCATGATAGCGAAAAGTGTGATAACGTAGATACTTGCCTGCCTATCTGCATTGATGACCACTGTGAGCCCTTCAAGACGGGCCTTGTCCATCTCCAGGGCTGGTCCACCTCCACACGCAGTGAGGGTTGTGGAGCTGAGGTCAGGCAGGGGTTGAGCGCGTTTGGGGAATGAAGTCAAACCCGGGGCATTGCAGGTATTTCTTGCCATGGATCAGGCCGAGACATCATCCTTCCTCACCTCTTTCTCCCTCCCTTTCCTAGCTCCCTCCCACACTTACAGGTTTTTCATGAAGAACATTCCCTTAATGTCCCAGTAATCCTATAATCTTGAGTCTCTCACAGGCTCTGTTCTAGGAAACCCAGCTCAAGACATATGAGCCCATATCTGAGAGCACAATGCCACTCTTACTATGGACAGTTTTCTAGCACTTTTCACTTCTCTGCTGGCCAAGAGTCTAAGCCCTTTGTTCTCCCCTTCCCTTCCCCCTACATCCATCAGTCTTTCATGAATCCTATTAGTAGGAATCAGAGAAGCTTATCTTTGAGTCTAAGATCTTGGGAATGATTGTGGTCACAGAGCCCAACCTTGTTCCCTAAAGTGAACATGCTTTTCCTCTTTCCTGAGGACAAACACCGCCCCCACACACACACACCCCCACCCCCCAACGCCCCACCCCAGCCCCCGCCAATAGGAGTCCAGCCAATGCAGAATTTGCTCCCAGGGGAGTTTACCACAAAATGAAAACCATTCCCCACTTCAACTTGAAAAGAGGTTGATATACAAAGTTAACAAGACAGGAGATATCCTTGGAACAGAAGTTAAAGCCCCCTTCCCCATAGCTGCCAAGTCTAGTCTGAGTTTTCATTGGCTCAGACCCCAGGAGCCACACGACTCAAAGTTCTGACTTTGCTCTACTTTGAAGAGTTCATCAGCTATCTCTGCATCTTGTCTCTTCTTCCCAGGGAAGACCTTTCAGGATTCCTAGGTAGGGAGCCTCAGCAAAGCCAGGCACACTCACTCAAGATGCTGTTCTCCATTTCTGGCTATGATTATGGAGCTCACAGAGGCCAATTCAAGCCCTGATCTCAGTGCTCTGGCTGCAGCTGAGTTCCTCTGTCGAGTAGGGATGGAGAGGCTGACAGATGGGCAGGGAACCCGTGAGGGCCTGTGGCAGCCCCCTGTGACCCCAGAACAGCTGTCAAGACCACACACACAGATGCAGGAGATAATTAGGAGGCCACCAGTCTGCAGCCTCTACTTCAATGAGGCCACTCAGACTGTGTCTGGAGACAGATGGACAGAAGTTAATACAAACGTGCCATCACTACCCTCAGAGGGCTGTGAACCAGCTCATCTCAGCAGCTCTGGGTCTAGGGCCAAGAGGGAGGCAAGGGGGCAGTAATTGACTTTAGCTGGTCTTGCTTTGCAGCCAGTCAAACCTATGTCAACCCAAACCTGAGGTTGAAGAGTGGGGACAAGGGATACAAAAGTGCTGGAAGAACCACCAAAAATTGGTGACTAACTTTCTCAGTTCTGAAAAGGCATCCTAGGCTGTCAAACCACCACTGACCCACACATACCAACACCACCCCGGCACCCTTCCCAATACGTTCTGTTAGCTTCCATCTACAATCATTTTCTATATCAGAGAAGTTATCACATTTTAATAGGCATAAAAATCAGCTATTGGAGTTTGTGAGTAATGCAGATTCTCAGGTTCTTATCCTGGGTCAGAATGGGGAGAGCTTGCTCTTACTTATATAGCTCAAGCCAAGAATCTTCAGTGGTTGGGAGAAGAAAATGGTCAACATTTGGACCTAGAATGGCTGGAAGCAAATAGATTCCTCCATTATAGTTGCTT
Organism: Bos indicus; assembly: GCF_029378745.1. NCBI lineage: Eukaryota > Metazoa > Chordata > Mammalia > Artiodactyla > Bovidae > Bos > Bos indicus. Next base: position 12,738,843 of record NC_091781.1, on the reverse strand, counting down.
ATCCAATAGGAACACCAAATCTTGAATCATTACAATCAGAGCACTGAGCCTCCTCTGTAATTCACTCAGGCTAGAAAGAAAAGTGGATGAGGAACTTGGAGTCTGGGAGAGACCCTAAAGGGAGACAGCCAGGTATTAAGAGGCTACTGTACTCTCTGTAGTGTTGCGCAAAGCCTCATCAGCATGGCAGGAGACAGTATTGATAAATACAAAAGACACCAGCATGTGTGTCCACGTGGATGGAGTTCTATCACATTATCATTACCATTGTTCTGCCTTGCTGGACATAAAATCTTAGCTGCTTAAAAACTATTTCAGAAGCAAATGTGATATTGGCTTTTATACCTAAGTTTGTACCGAGTTTGAGTCCTCTCTTCGGGAAGTACTGACTCTCCCACTAGGTTTCTGGCATCGGACACGTGAATTTCAACCCCATTGGTCCCTATCATACCTCATGCAGATGAATGATTTGTCCGAGAAGATCTTCATTTTTCAGGTGAGGAAGTCTCTCCAGGAACCAATGTTTCTATGAGAACAAAAGGCTTATTCTTTGTAAAGACTTCAGAGGTGACTCTTGAAAAAACCTAACCATCTCTCCTGAACAAGACGAGTTTTAACTGGTTCTGTTACCTTGCTTCTTTCTACATTAAATATTTACAATATTTCACTGTCTTTAAAATGGTTTGCTGTTCATTAAGAATAACTTGCTTGGCTCAGTTCAAACAAAACCCTTATGCTCAGAAACAGTAGCATTTGATCCACTTGACAATATTCTCAGTGGTTTTGAAGAGGTGTATAAACTTGGATATGGAAACATGGAGAGAGCTAAATTGCTCCACAAATGAACCAAGAAGAGATGATAAGAAGCCTGGAAGGCAGGTGGCTGCAAGTCCAAGAAGAGAGAATTAAGAGATACCCTGGAGTTTTTGAGTGAAATGCTATCTGTCGTGCAACATAAACTATACCCTTCTGCCTCTCTCACAAAATCTTTAGTTAAATCTACATTTGTGGATGAGATTTGGTATTGGAAATGATACAAACAAAGAAACAAATACTGTTGCAAGATTGGTCTAGGGTGAGACCAAAGGCTGGGTACCCATGGCAAATGGACATGGGAGGAGCAGCCATAAGTTACGCTAAGAATCGAAGTGCAAGCCTCGTGGAGTCTTTCTTGAATTATCAGATATACCTGAGATAAGTATAGTACCTAGAAGACTAGAAGGGCTTTGGCCCTAGGAATCACTCCTAAAAGAGAAGTACTAAAGAGTGTCATGGATAGCCAGGCTCACAAAGAGCTGTAAGAAACAAATGCTTACATGTATTGACCTACTTAGGGTTGGTAATGGCAAACTCTTCCTCAGAATGGAGATCCTTTAAAGCAGTGGTTAAAGAGTGTGGTTCTGGACTCAGACACAGCTGGGATCGAACCTTGGCTGGCTCTAGCTTTCTCTCTTTAAGAAAAGGCACCTAAGTTAACCTCATTTTTCTTATGAAGGCTCTGTTATCCTAACTCTGTTGCTTTTGAGTAAGTCCAATAACCTCTTCAGGCTCTTTGCTCTAGGACAGCAGTTTTACTAGAAGTATACAGGAAAGCATGAAGTATAGACTATTGCATTGTAAAACATTTTGATGGCACCTGTCCAACCCAAGAATTTGGAATCCCTCCCCACTGCACCTGGAGAGACCTTCCCAAATCCCTTTAGAACAAACAAACAAACTTGGGTATGGGATGCATGTACTAAGTCACTTCAGTCATGTCCAACACTGTGCGACCCTATCGACTGTAGCCTACAGGCTCCTCTGTCCATGGGATTTTCCCAGGCAAGAATACTGGAGTGGGTTGCCATGCCCTCCTCCAGGGGATCTTCCCACCTGAGTGATCGAACCCATGTCTCTTACGTCTCCTGCCCTGTCAGGCATATTCTTTACCATTAGCGCCATGTGGGAAGCCCAAGGTACTGGATGAGCTGGTTTAAAAATAAAGATGGTTAAAGGGATGGAGAATCCACGAAGCTGTGGGACATGAAGTCTCTTGTGGCAGTTCTAGGCTCAGTGGCAGATGACAGGAGATGACGAGAGAACTCCAGCAAGTATGTGATGAAACCTGCTCGCAGAACTGAGGGCAGCTCGTTGACTGAGACTGTTAGTCCCTCAACTTCCTCATGAATGCACCATGATGTGAGAAATAGTGTGATGGGAGGGTATAGCATTCCATGGGGCCGTCACACCTGTCTTTTCTGTACTCTGAGCCTGCATCCTAACAGTCAGTTCTTATTTGATACTACAAGTCATTCCCTTCAGTATCATTTCTCATTTCTGTCTCTGCACGTGACATCTCTGTTCTATGGCTCTACCTGAGCAAAAATCTCCCAGCCCTTCCTCAACCATGACACGTTCAGAAAGTAATGGGGAGATGTGTGATAAACTAAAAAGAATCTCTTGGTAGCTTTACATATCACCCCTCTCCTTTTTTTGGACCTTGGGTTTTTCCATTTTAAAGAACTGAAACCATGAAGAATTCAGGGGGAAAAAATCATCTAATAAGTTGTTTAATCATTTAAATATTATGTAAGAATGCTTCCCCCAAATCTTCAACTCCCTCTTCCACATTATTCTTAGACAATTTAGCAACTGAATGACAAAAAATAATACCTTCACATATTAAAATTTTATAGCATACCCTCAAGTAGCCTTGACATTCTAATCTTAGAAGTGTGATTAATCTCTTCCTTGTATCTATTGATTTAAAGGTATAACGCTTTTTATAATTGACATTTCAAAATGCCAGATGAGAGAAACTTTAACTTAGGTATGTGACCAAAAAATTCACCTGTGTCTTCCCTTACTTCTTTTAGTGGCTCTTTTTAATTCTTTTTAAAAACTGAGATATAACTGACATACAGCATTATGTTAGTTTCATGGGTACAACATAACAATTCAATATTTGTATATATTGCAAAATAATCACCGCAGTAAGTCTAGTTAGTATCCATCACCATACGTAGCTACCAATTTTTGTGCTCCCTTGCTCAGCACTTATACAGTTACAAATTCTTTTTCTTGTGATGTCAACTTCTAAAATCTATGCTTTTAGGAGCTTTCAAATATCCAATATTGTTTACTGTAGTCATGATGCTGTACATGACATCCCCATTACATATTTATAACTGGAAGTCTTGCTTTTTATGTTATCTATAGGAGAGCACCACCTAGTAAAGTGAAGTCACTCAGTCGTGTCCAACCCTCAGCAACCCCATAGACTGCAGCCTACCAGGCTCCTCCGCCCATGGGATTTTGCAGGGAAGAGTACTAGAGTGGGTTGCCATTGCCTTCTCCAAGCAGGGTCCCATCATCTGTTTAATCACAGCTCCCTCCTCTATGATTCTGAACCAATTTAGAGCTTGGACTTAAATCATAGTATCCACTTTATTATTAGCCAGATTATAGAATATGAGTCAGACCTGAGCCAAAACTCAGCTTTCAGTGACCTCTTTCCAACTCAACTCAAATCTAAACCTTGCCACCACACAGTGGGGGAGTTCTGACTTCAGAGGTGACTCCTCCAGTCACATGGATGAAGGATCTGAGTGTATCTTAAGCCGCATCAAGTCAAATGGACAAGAGGCCCCACCTTATAGGTGTACTTAGCAGCTAGAAGGAGAGGGAGAGGGAAGAAAATAGCCTGCCTCCATGCTGGTCAGAGAGAGGGACACTTTTTTTCATCTCATCCAGGAGATAAGTTACTTCTCCTGTTATGGAGAGGGGGTAAGAGCAGAAGCTTTGCCCCAGCTCTTCCTGAGCAGTAGAAATGTTGACAAATCCTGTTCCATGGACCAAGTCAGGAAGATATGCAGCAGGAATTGAAAGATATCTCCTGTTCTTTAAGCACATCATCCATGAGAAACCATAGCACTTGAAGCCATAAAATTCATTCCCAGCTCAATACCATCCAATCAGATAATTAAGTATTATCTGAGAGCCTGAACAGTGGAAATTATTTTTCTAACCAGCTCCAAACATTCAGATGAAGAGAGTGCATGCTGCTGTTCATTACAAGCTTCATAATTATCTCAGAATTCTTGAGCACACAGGTATATTCTTTTTTTTTCTTTTCATATCAAATTGAAGAAAAGAATCCTTGTTATGTTTTTATGGCTTTATTGAGGTATAGTTGATACAATGAAGGACATATATTTAAAATGTACCATTTGATAACATTCATAAAACACTCATCACAATCAAGATAATTGTCCTCAAAGTTCCCTTGAACCTAGTAACTCGTACTTCTTTCCCCAGCAAGAAGTCATTTGCATTATAGATTAGTTTATGTTTCATAAAAATGGTATCATTCAGTTTGTATTTTTTGTTTGGTTTCTTTCATTCAGCATACATCCTTTTTTTTTTTTTTTACTCATCCATGTCATTGTGTATGTCAGTTGTTCATCTTTTTTTATTACTGAGCAGCTTTCCATTGTATTATGAACCACAGTTTGCTTATTCATTCACTTGTTGCTGGACATTTGGACTGTTTCCAGTCTGTGGCTCTTACAAATAAAGCCACTGTGAACCTTCATCTTCAAGTCCCTCTGTGGACATATGCTTTTGTTTATTTTGGGTAAACATCCAGGATTGGTTGGATTATATGGTAAGCATATGGTTAATATTTGAAGAAACTACTGAACTGTTTTCTAGACTGGATGCAATAAAGACATATTCTGTTTTTTCATTTCATTTTGAACAAATGGAAAGAAAGCTTTTCCATTTTACACTTAAACATCAAACCGTCTTTGCATTTTTTTTCTCTTATGTTCTTGAGGAAATGTCGTAAGTCTTATTTTGGAGAACTTTTTTTTTTTCAGTAATTATGTTCCGGCCCTTCTACTGGCTTGCTTCTCATTTGTAAAAATGGGGTAAGTCACCAACCTGGAGAATCTCAGGTTCAGAGATGTTGCATTTGCCCCAGAGACTTGCTGTGAAGATTAATGGAGATTCCAGGAAGTTTTCAAACAAAATACCTCAATTGTGGTGGACCTAAACACACTGCCTACATTTATGAACAGCTGCAGAACAGTGTTGATTGAAAGCCAGCAACCAGACTTTGGAGTGGAAAAAAAATCAAAACAAAAAATCTCTATGCCTTTCAGTTTCATTAAGATCTTCTCACCCCACTCACATTTATTTCAAGTACTTGAGATGTCAGAGCAGGAAAATTGATTTTGCTTCTCAGAGCCCTTTCTGACATGTAGGAAGAACAGGGAGAGTTTTTTTTTAAGCTTAAAAATATTCTTATGAAATGGGAAAAAGAGCTATAAGAGTTATCGGATGAACTGGGGAACCGTGGGGAGCAGGAGCTGGCAGGTTGCTGAGGAGTAAACATCACAGAACCTCGGTTTCCCAGCTTGTGCTGTTTGAAAGCAGTCTGGGGGTCTCCTGAGAAGTTTAGTTTATTCTGTTGTTTCTGAGAAAATTTAGAACACAAATTCACCAAGAAGATGGATGTCTGAATTACAAGCTTCAAACAAACATAGTCCCTTTATCCCGGTGTTTTTCCCGCTGGGAAGAAAAACTCATTTACCAAACTCTGTGAAGTGTGAAGGCGAGCTTCGGGCCTCACTCCCCCACTCGCCCTCCAACAGGGAGGCCTGTTGGGTGAAGCCGGCGGAGTGAAGACCGCTGCCTGAAGTGTGAAGGAAGGTCGCCTAAAGCCTGGAAGGATCAATCAGCAACTAGGACCCAGGCCTGGAAGCTGGAGGAGAAAGGAATTTGGACGGTGGACCCTAAAGAGAAAAGAGAAGAATTTTGTGTTTACTCCAGCTGTCACTCACAATCGGTGATGCAGAGATGAACAGAACAAGAGCTGCATTAGAGGGAGCCCTGGAGAGGTGACCCTGTACCCCTCCTTGTGGAACGCGGCCCCCCAGCAGTCCTGCCTCTGTAAGCAGCTTCACAGAGCCTTGAAATGATCTGGGAGTCTGGCTTCAACAGATGGCATGCGTTTGCCAAATTAATTCCAGTTCCTCCCAATTATTTTGAAAATTTTGCCTGTTGTGGGCAGAAATCCCCAAAGGATAAAGACAGTAGAGGCCCATTTATTTATCTGAAGATGTCTGTTGTTTCTCACCTGCAACAACAACACAATAATAAAACCCTGTCTTCCTCATTTTCAACCGGATCCTCGTAGTAATTCTCGTCTTGCAATTCCTATTGTCACTGCGCATGCCTCCTTCCCTGTGGCATTTTCCACTGACAGTGACATTAGAGGTGGTAAACGGGCAAGGATGTCACAGAACATAAGGAAATGTGTCTCAGAGAAATGATAGTTTTCTGTTACCTGACATACCATGGGATGCCTAGCCTAAACTTGGGAATTTGGTCATTTCTAGTAGACCATATGTGAACATAGACACGCTGCAGAAATAAACATTCTGTGTGTCTATCTACCTGTCCATCTACCTATCTACATTATGCCAGGTCTCTCTGTCCATGGATTTCTCCAGGCAAGAATACTGGAGTGGGTAGCCTTTTCCTTCTCCAGGGGATCTTCCTAACCCAGAATCGATCTAAGCTCTCCCACCTTGCAGGCGGATTCTTTACCATCTGGGCCACCAGGGAAGCCCAAGATTACATATCGATGTAGATATTGCAGTGGGTAGAATTTGAAGATGGGCCCAAGCTTCCTGCTCCCTAGTGTGCATAACCTTTATAATCCCCAGGACTGTGAATAGGATGGATTTCACTCCACAGCTCGGTCCTATTTATGTGTCTTTAAGAAGGGAAGATTTTCCAGGTGGGCCTGACCTAATCGCATGAACCCTTCGAGTCTGAATCTAGAGATAGGAGTTTGAGAAGTCAGAAAGAGTCAAAGCATGATGGGGGTTCAATTCGAGGGAGATTCCTATTGAAGACACAGAGGGCCATGTGGCAAGAAATGTGGGGTGGCCCCTGGAGCTGAGAGTACCCCCCGACTCCAGCCATGAAGGAATATACATGCTTGATTTTATAACATTCTGGGGCCTCCCTGATAGCTCAGTTGGTAAAGAATCTGCCTGCAATGCAGGAGACCCCGGTTTGATTCCTGGGTTGGGAAGATCCACTGGAGAAGGAATAGGTTACCCACTCCGGTATTCTTGGGCTTCCCTTGTGGCTCAGCTGGTAAAGAATCCACTCGCAATGTGGGAGACCTGGATTCGATCCCTGGGTTGGGAAGATCCCCTGGAGAAGGGAAAGGCTCCCCCTCTAGTATTCTGGCCTGGAGAATTCCATGGACTCCATAGTCCATGGGGTTGCAGAGTTAGGCACGACTGAGCAACTCTCACTTTCACTTTCTCTCATATAAGCATTTCAAGCTATAAATTCCCACCTAAGGACTTCTTCAGCTGATATATTGCAGGGTTTTGTTTTGTTTTGGTTTTGAAGTATAGTCGATCTGCAATATTGTATTAGTTTCATGGGTACAGCGAAGTGATTCAGTTATATAGACATGTATGTATATATTTTCTTTTTTATAGTCTTTTCCATGATAGTTTATTACCAGATATTGTGCTATACAGTAAATCCTTGCTGTTTATCTGATATAGTTGTTAAAATTGTCATTAGTTCAACTCTTTCACAGTTTCCTTTTAGATTATTTCTTTGACCTGTGGATCAGATGGGCTTCCCAGGTGGTACTAGTGGTAAAGAACGTGCCTGCCGATGCAGAAGACCTGAGAGATACGGGTTCAATCCCTGGGTTGGAAAGATCCCCCAGAGGAAGGCATGGCAACCCACTCCAGTATTCTTGCCTGGGAAATCCCCTGGGACAGAGGAACCTGGGGGGCTACACTCCATGGGGTCACACAGAGTCGGGCACGACTGAAGTGACTTCACACGCACACACATGGATCATATGAAAATGTGTTGTTTATTTTCCAAACACTTGGATACTTTTCACTGATTTATTTTTTTTTACCAGTTTTTAATTCTATTGTGGTCAGAAAACATATTCTATGTGATTTCAATCCCTTTAAATTTATTGAGACTTCTCCGGGGCCCAGCAAGTGGTGTATCTTAGTGAATGATCCCTGTGCCCTTTGAAAGGTGGGGTATGCTTTAGTTGTTAGGTGAAGTTTTCTCTAAATACCAAGTGTGCTAAATTTTTTGAGAGCATTGCAAGTTCTCTATACGTTACTTTCTGTTTTAATTGTTCTAACAGTAACTAGACAGGAGTCAAGTCTACAACTATAATTACAGACTCGTTTATTTCTTTTTTTAGCCCTGTCGGTTTTTGTTTCCTGTATTTCAAATTGCTTTATCATAGATGCATAATGATTTAGGGTTGTTATGCCCTTTATAAACTGAAATATCACTCTTGTTTTGAAATCTACTTTAATATGAATATAGAGACTTTGCCTTTCTTATGGTGCTGTTTGCATATCTGTAGCTGCTGCTGCTGCTAAGTCACTTCGGTCGTGTCCGACTCTGTGCGACCCCATAGACGGCAGCCCACCAGGCTCCCCCGTCCTTGGGATTCTCCAGGCAGGAACACTGGAGTGGGTTGCCATTTCCTGCTCCAATGCATGAAAGTGAAAAATGAAAGTGAAGTCGCTCAGTCGTGTCCAACTCTTAGCAACCCCAGGGTCTGCAGCCTACCAGGCTCCTCAGTCCATGGGATTTTCCAGGCAAGAGTACTGCAGTGGGTTGCCATTGCCTTCTCCATATCTGTAGCTACTTAACAGTATTACTGTTGTTGTTTAGTCGTGTCCAACCCTCTGCAAATCCATGGACTGTAGCCCACCAGGCCTTCTGTCCATGGGATTTCCTAGGCAAGAACACTGGAGTGGGTTGCCATGAGCTCCTCCAGGGGGCTTCCCAACTGAGGGATTGAACCCACGTCTCCTGCATTGCAGGTGGGATTTTTTTTTTTTTTTTAACCACTGAGCCTCTGAAAATCCCATTCACAGTATATCTTGCTTTAATATTATAATCCTTCACATCCAATCTAAGAATTTTACAACAAAATGTTTTCATTGACCCCCTTTCCAGTCACTCATTTTATTTCTACATAAGCTGTATACCCTGCAAGACATTACTGTGATTCTTTTCTTTTTCGTATTATGATTGAGAAAAAAATTCTATTTACCCACATATTTACCATTTCTAGCAATCTTTGTTCCTTTATGTAAATCGAGGTTTCTATTTGGTATTATTTAATATTTTCCCCTCTGTCTGAAGGTCTTCCTTCAGTGCAAATCTGCTGGCAATAAATTCCCTTAGCTTTTGTTGATCTGAAAGGTTTGTACTTCACTTTTAAAAGATCCTTATGCTCGATATATAGTTTTAAGTTGAGCATTTTATTCTTTCAGCAGTTTAAAAGATGCTATTATATTGTCTTTGAGTTTAATAAGAAATAAGTAGAGATTCTTATCATTATTCCATACATATAATGTGTGTTTTTCCTCTGCTTCTTTCAAAATTTAGTCTTTTTCTTGTTTTTATCAATGTGAATATGATGTGTCTGGGTGTGATTTTCTTTGTGTGTAACCTTCTCAGATTTGTTAAGCTTCTTGAATCTCTGAAATGATTTTTTTAATCAAAATTAGAAAATTTTCAAGCATTTTTTTCTGCCCAACCTCCTTGCTATCTTTCTAGGATTCCAATTAGATATATATCAGACCACTGGATGTTGTCTCTTAAGTTGCTAAAGATTATTTCTTTTTAAAATATCTTTTCTTTCTGTTCAATTTGCATAGTGTCTATTGATCTATTTTCAAGTTCACTGATCGTTTCTCTTCCAGTGTCCACTCTATGACAAGCTCACCTAGTGAATTTTTAATTTTAAATATTTTATTTTCAGTTCTTGAATTTCCATTTAGTTCTTCTTCAAAGAAATTTCCATATCTTTACTGAGTCTCCCATCTGTTCACTCATTCTTTTTTTCTTTATATCCCTGAATGCTTTTTTATAAACTTTAAAAATCCTTGTCAGTTAATTCCAGGACATATATTTGGTATGGGTGTGTTTCAGTTGACTTTTTCCCTCCTGGTTATCGCTTACATTTGCATGGCTTTTTGTGTGTCTCAAAATTTTCTGTTGCGGCTATAACGTAGTTGAGATTTGCATTACCTTTGACTTTTTAGCCCTCTGAGACTTTTGTATAACTATGGGAGCATGGGGAAAGAATAATAGCATCAGTTGGGTTCAGAGAAATATGAAGTAAAACCACAGTAAGATATCGCTCTGTTTGTCCCCTTGACCACTAAGTAGTATTCCATGGTTGAGCACTACCATGGTTTACCTGTTTGCCATTCAAGGATGCTTTGTTTCCAAATGCTCAGAATGAGCAAGCACCAGAATAGCAAAAGTGACAGAGACTGATTACACCCAAGAGGTGTTAAGAATGTGAGACAATCACAACTCTCCTTTCTTGCTGCAGTGTGACTGGTGCAATCATATTGGGTAACTAACTAATTGGCATTATCTAGTCAAGCTAACTGGCTACCTACCCAGTGACTCAGCAAGTTCACTGCTAGTGTATATCTAAGATAAAGGAGTACATACATCTACCAAGGACAATAGATGGGTAATGAAGTTGTGGGCTATTTATACAATGAAATAATATCGAGTAATGAGAACAAACGAACCATTGCTACATGAAACAACACTGATGACTCTCAGAGAAATAATACTGAGTGAAAGGAGCCAGACACAAAAGGATCTATACTGAATTTTAGCATTTTAATGAAATTCAGATGGTCATAAAGATTGGATAATAGTTACTTCTGGGATCACGGGTAGACGCGGGACCATATAGGGACATGAAGAGGCCTTCTGTGTTGCTGGAGATGATATAGAGCTTGATCTGGGTAGTGCCACATGGAGATATGTATATACACATACACACATATATACACACATGTACACTGATACATGGGCTTCCTGGTGGCTCATACGATAAAGAACCTGACTGCAATGCAGGAGACTAGGGTTTGATCCCTCAGTCAGGAAGACCATTTATATAAATAAATATACACACATACATATATATATGCCTATACATACATACACACGGATATATGTTAATATATATACATACACAGATATATATACACACGCACACATTCATCCAGCTGCATACTTGAGATGTATGTTAAGCCTCAAAGAAATTTATAAGTTAAGTATTATGCAACAGTCTTTGAGAAATAAAATCTAGCTCTAATCTTTGGGTATATGAATTAAGCCATTTTAATTTCACATTCAAAGGTAAATTGAATGTGAAATTAAATTGTTTTAAAATTCCTTTTAACATTTGTTAATTGAAGGATGAATCTTTTCTTAAAAACAAAGCAAAAGCCAATTCCAGCAAACAAAGCAGCCACAGATCTTTCATGTCTCTCTCAAAGTGCTATACTTAAAGTTCTTAAAGACTGTAAGAACTCAATTTCATATTTGAAAATCTTTCCCCTGCCAGATGCGGGATCTGCCTGTTGGGCCCTGATAATTTAAAGGTGCTAAATTCAGATACATTCAAGCCCTGTGCCTCTCTAGAGATCACCCTTCTTTCTATAGATGGGGCAATTAAAACTGACCTTCAGTTCTAGCTGCCGCTAGTCCTCAGATATCAAAGTGGAGAATGTAAGGGGTTTGGAAACAAGATATTAAATGGGGTCAGAGGAAGTGTGTCTTTCACCAGGAATTGTACAAGGTTTCGTTTTTGCCAGATGAAAGACTGATTTTTGAGGTTTGCTGGAATCAGTGATATTTGATGGTATTTTACCTTTTTGTGTGCTATACAGGATGATTCCAAATATTTCCCAGTGTAATTCTAAATAATTTTAAATTTGTACTGATTCTTGGAAAGTTTTGCCTATTTCTGTTGAATTGGAAAAAAAGTTCAAGGTTTTTTTCCATATCAGTTATGCCTAAAATAGCTCTGTATTCAAAAGCCAGAATTAATTTCCCAATAAAAAGGGACAGTGAACTTTGCCACAGTGGAAACTTATCACCTGGTCTTTAGAGCATGCCCATTCTGAGAACACGTCCCTGTTTCTGGGAACTGCTCCTCCATCACTGCCAAGGTGTTGCCATCCAAGATCCCACCACAGCTCCACTCCCTAGTCACAATTGCTGATTCCAGCACTAGCATCTGATCATTTATCTATTTATTTATAGTTAATTTTTCATTGGAACTGAGAAAGCTAATCAGTTTCTTCCCAGTGGTAGAATTAATAAGCATTGCCCTATTTCCCACCAAAGCCAATACAAAAATGAGCATATGTCTGGGATCCCAGCACAGCCCTTCCTGGTCAGGCCCAGAGTGCTTCTGGACCATTTGCCATAGGCTAAGACTTATGGCACCCCACTCCAGTACTCTTGCCTGGAAAACCCCATGGACGGAGGAGCCTGGTGGGCTGCAGTCCATGGAGTCGCTAAGGGTCGGACACGACTGAGCGATTTCACTTTCACTTTTCACTTTGATGCATTGGAGGAGGAAATGGCAACCCACTCCAGTGTTCTTGCCTGGAGAATCCCAGGGACGGGGGAGCCTGGTGGGCTGCCGTCTATGGGGTCACACAGAGTCGGACACGACTGAAGTGACTTAGCAGCAGCAGCAGCAGCAGCAGCAAGACTTTCCTAATCTGGGAACATATGAGATGATAAATTCTCAACAGGAGAGCAGGATACAGCAATGCATAGGTTGGTCTGTTTCCTTGAGATTCTTTTTTTTTTTTTTTTCAATAGTATGATTGATTTGAAGCTATGCACAGTTGTGATTTCTGCTTATTTTTTTAAAATTTGTTTTTAATTGGAGGATAATTGCTTTACAATATTGTATTGGTTTCTGCCATACATCAACATGAAACAGCCGTAGGCATACATGTCCCCTCCCTCTTGAACCTCCCTCCTACCTCCCACCCTGAGATTAGTTTTATGTTAGGACAAAGGCAGAGAATTAATGAATAAATGCCATGTTCTTGCACCATCACATAACATTTTTGCTGGCTTGCTGCTTTGAAATACCCCGTTAGAGGTATTTCAAAGCTGTGCTTAGTCACTCAGTCATATCTGACTCTTTGCGACCCCATGGACTGTATCCCACCAGGCTCCTCTGTCCATGGGGATTCTCCATGCAAGAGTACTGGAGTGGGTTGCCATTCCCTTCTCCAGGGGATCTTCCCAACCCAGGATTGAACCCAGGTTTCCCACATTGCAGGCGGATTCTTTACCATCTGAGCCACTAGGAAAGCCCCTTTTAGAGAGTATACAAAGACTCAAATATAAAGAGAACCTAGAATAAGATATCGTCACCATCAGTGATCCTGAACATAAAAGAAGGATGCAGAGTATCTTGGGGGAGAAGCGCTGACTAGTTCATGTATGTGATGCTTCATGGTAAAGGAACTTTTTACTTGTCTCCTCCTAAGATGGGGAGTAGAGTGATCCCTAGATACAATTGCTCTTTGAAACAAAGGATGGGTGGATGTGTCACCAGCAGAAAATGGAGAAAAAAATGGAGGGTATCTTCAAATTTTTACCCAATGTATCTAGAGTAGGAAAAGTATTGAATTTTGTCCAAAAAACAGCTTCTGATGTTTCTAAAGTTCTAAATCTTCTCCTTATGACCTTTTTAAAGGTACCTGTTAGTTCATTTGATACCTAGCTAAGAAAAATGATTCTTCTCTGATCCTTAGACAGAGTTTCTCCTAAAATATTCTGATGTCATCTGTAAGAAGTCTGTGAATGACTAAAGAATTCTTATAGGTAAGAAATATGAAAGAGAGAAAGCAAGTTGAGGCATGCATGAATACATGTTCATTGCTGAATTCCCAATATCTGGTTCAGTGCCTGGTATGTAGTAGGTGCTTAATAAATATTTGCTAAACGGATGAATGAATAAGTTTGATGTTGAAACATGGACTGGCAGTCTAATTACTAGTTTTTCTTTCTTTCTTTGCATTTGGTAATCCAACAAAAAATATTTACATGTGTGGTGGTTTGAAAAGTTTTTTTCTAAGAATCGTAAGAAAAAGTCCACTTTGCTTATTAAATGAAAAAGTTCTGAGAAGTAGCCTTTCGGAGGACCTTACATTAAAATTTTTGCACCCCCTAATGGTTATCCCTGGGATTACACTTCAGAATTAGAAAGTAACCTAATTGGAAGTCTTCCCTGGTGGCTCAGATGGTAAAGCATCTGCCTGCAATGCAGGAGACCCGGGTTCGATCCCTGGGTTGGGAAGATCTCCTGGAGAAGGAAACGGCAACCCACTCCAGTATTCTTGCCTGGAGAATCCCACGGACGGAGGAGCCTGGTAAGCTACAGTCCATGGGGTCGCAAAGAGTCGAACACGACTGAGCGACTTCACTTTCACTTTCAATTGGAAGTAGGACCATATCTATTTCCATTCAAGTGAGAGTTAAGGAATAAAAAGGTCTTCAGTTCAGAAGAACAAAGACAACAGGAGTTAGGTCACATAAAACCAGAGATTACACAAATTTCTATGAAGTTTGAAAGGCTGAAAATAAAATGGTTACCTGGTAACTGCCTTAGCTAACCAGGTAAATCTTAAACCTGGTGCTGCCAGTGATGACGGTCACAAGAAATAAGTGATGAGCTGCCAGCACAGAATCCAGGGACGATGCGGGAATTAGGGACAGCAGTTACCTCTAAGCGAGGAGGGGGGTCTGTAGGGTAAAGCTGACAAGGATTTGCTGCTAGTTTGAATATGAAGCTGATAGAACCCACTACCTCAGATCAGCCCCCTTAGCCCAAGCAGCCCAGGGGCCTGCTAGCAGAAGGAGGGAGATTAACCTTCTGGAGGGCTGCCCCGCTGAGGATGGGGGGAGGTGTTGCACAGAGGAGTCAAGCTTGCACTCTGGGTGATGACGCTTCTTGGACTGAGTTCCTGCTGGTATGGGAGCTCTGGTGTCAAACCTGTACATCTTGGGAAGAGACTGGAAGACTCTTCTCTGGGGGCTCTGATCTTTAAATCTGTGTTAAGTGTATTACTTGGAGTCAAACAAAATTAAACTGTAAGAAAGAGAGTGGAGGAGCTGATATGTGAGTCACCAGGAAGTTGTGATTTATAGCAGACCTCTGGGATAGTGTATGTCATGTGGCCGAGAAGGTCGTGAGATGAGCAGGGGAGGACAGTCAGCTTCGCCTGGAGACACTTCTCTGAATATGCTTCTGTGAGAACTTGAACTTACTCTGAATTAATACTTCGGGTGAGAAGAGTAAGGAGTTTATGATAGCCCCAGTTACAGGGTGATGGGGAACAAATCTGGTCATGGGAAACCCAAGAAGGAAGAATTGGCTATTTGTAAGGAAAAGTCTCCAAACACATCTTCATCTCCCAGCTCTACCCCCCTGAGAGGTCAAGGGCAGGGGTCCTGGATGACCTGCTTGATTTACTTTATTTTTTAGTGACGTGCAAGAAGTTGGCTTCCCCAGAGAGTCATGTCCCACTGCCTTCTTTGTTGCTGTCATTTATTCACTGAGTCATGTCTCAATCTTTTGCAACTCCATGGAGTGTAGTCCACCAGGCTCCTCTGTCCCTGGGATTTCTCAGGCAAGAATACTGCAGTGGGTTGCCATATCCTTCTCCAGGGGATCTTCCTGACCCAGGGATCGAACCCTCCATGTCTCCTGTTTGACAAACTGACTCTTTGCCACTAAGCCACCTGGGAAGCCTGTCCCAGTGTCTGAACAGATTCTAATGGAGGCCCTGTGACTGGCCTCCTGAATTCCCTTTTCCACCTGGCACCCCTGCCACCAGTGACTGCGGGGCTGCAGCCACTGGCTTACATGGGTGAGCTCCCCACATTAGCCTCGGCTGGTGGAAACTTCCTCACCAAGCAGTGGCCTGAGAGGTAAAACCCCCACTCCCCAGGGATGGGATCTAGACAAGGCTGTGTGCCTTTCCTCTTGAGAACATTTGGCCTTTTTCCCTAGAATTTTTCCATTAAGCCACTTTCAATGTAGACTTACTCAAAGGAGGCTGTTTTTAAAAACTACTCCTTACCCTTTCGGTAGAACTTCTGCTCTTAGATTTATGAACCTTTTACCTTGGTATTGTCTCTTTTGGCTTAAGTTTCTAGAATTGTTAACTCTCCAAATCAACAGTTGGCCGAGGCTTTTGTCCTGACTGCAGTGACTTCCGAGAGTCTATCTCTTACTTATCATACGCTGATTTCTTTTTTAAAGTTGTTAATTAACTAGTAGACTTGTTGCAGATTTGGGGGTTGGGATTTCCAAAACCTGTGAGCTCCAACTGGACACTTTGTATGGCACGGGCAACGTCCACTCCTATGGGACAGGAAGTTGGCTGTTGAAGCCTTTTTCTTTAGCCACATGACTATACTTTCTTCTGCGGTAGCCCTGTGGCTTAGGTTAGGCTAACTAGAAGCAGAGTCAGCGATAGGTATTTGATTGGTTTACTGGGGGTGTGATCTTAGGAGAGGGGGATGGAGGGAAGCAAGAAGAGGCAGGGAAAGTGGCTGAGCTGGAACATGATCTCAGGTCAAGTCCAGCCTGATCCACAGCTCTGAGGTGTGTGTCTCACCCCAGCATTGCCCCACCTTAAGGCAAGGAGACAGTGTTTTGTAGCCCCATATCAATCGTTGGGCCTCCAGAGTGAGGATTAACCTCCTGGGCATCTCCAGGTGAGGAGACTCTCACCAAGAACAACTCTGAGAAGAAGGTCACAGAGAGCAAAGACAATTCCTGAGAGCAAGTTTGGGGGTAAGGAGGCCTGTGTATCTGAAGCTTGGCAGGGGGAGAAGAGAGATGCTGTGGAGCCTTGTAAGTCAGGATGCAATTCTATCATCACTGGTGGTCGTGAGCAGGTGGGGTAAATGACGAGATGCACATTTCAGAAGGCCCACAGCTAGGGGTGGTAGAGAAGCAAGTACTGGTGCCTACAGCCCACCCGAAGGCTCTAGGAGAGAAATGGTCAGAGTTTATGTAGGTGTGGTAGGGCTGGCAGTCAGGAAAGAAACGGATACTTTGAAAAAGCATGTTGTGAAAGCAGAGTCAACTTTATTTGCTATTTGTGCAAGAACCAAAGTAGCCAAGATTGACTACATGAGTTTTGCTCTGACCAAAAAAAGGGGAAGGGGCACCTTGATAGAGAATAAGAGGGCATGTGGGAAGAAAGGTTTAGTTTGGGGTGTATCAATAGTTCTTCCCTTTACACTGCTAAGTAGTGTCTCATCATACTGCTGCAGCATGGCTTGTCTATTCACTCACTGACTGTGGACACTTGGGTGGTTTCCAGTTTGGGACTATTATGAACTAAAGCTTACAAACATATTCTTATACAGATCTTTAGTGACTATGTGAACAAATTTCTGCTCAACATATATTTAGGAATAGAATTCTTGGGCCACGGGGCAATTTCGGTAATTTTTAATTCCAGCATTACTATTTGACTGTTGCTTGTATATTCCAGTTCTCTTGTGGCGTTGTCTTGTCCTGCACATACTGTTCATTTATGCAGATTTTAATGTCCTTCTCTGACAGCTCCAGTGACATCATACCCGTGAATCTGCTGTTGCGTGTTTCTCTCCCGTCCAGTTTCTTCGGAAGGCTTTATGATCTCTTGTTGACCGCTGTGTATTGGGCCAGAGCGTAGAAACCCTGAAT
The DNA here is from genome assembly GCF_029378745.1 of Bos indicus. Lineage (NCBI taxonomy): Eukaryota > Metazoa > Chordata > Mammalia > Artiodactyla > Bovidae > Bos > Bos indicus. Next base: position 12,721,223 of record NC_091781.1, on the reverse strand, counting down.
GATGATTTCTTTCTCTAAGAACCCTCAACGTCTCCTCTGGTAAGCAGATCGTGACGTGGTGGATCCCCTTAATCCAGGCAGGGAATGAGCCAGTTCAGGCTTCGGTTGCACTTGGGGCATGAGTTCGCCCACCTCTGGTCCCTCCTGCTTCTGCTCTGTGGTCCTTTGAGGTTTCTGATTGAGCTCCTGGGCTGTTAGTTGGCCTTCTCTCTCATGATTAGTTCTAACTAAAGTTTTTAATTTTCTTAGTACTACAGCAGTGCAGAAGATGCTGCTTTGCCCTTTTTCTTTCTTCCCAGTGTCTTTCTTCCTTGCAGTTTAAGAATTTGACAAATGCCTCCAGGAAAGCTGACAGCATCAGACTCACTTCTAAGTACTGGCTTCTCTCACCGGGGTCTTGGGCCGGTTTAGGCACCCCCACACTCCACTTTTGCTCCCCACATCTGTGATACTGTTACAATTTCTGCTTGATTCTCTGTAAACAATGGTTCTCTAAAGGGGGTGGGGGGGGGGGGAGGGATAAATTGGTAGATTGGGATTTACATATATGCATTACTATATGTAAAACTCATAACAAGAACCTACTGGGAACTCTACTCAATACTCTGTAATGAACTATATGGGAAAAGAATCTAAAAAAGAGTGAATATATGTTCATGTATAACTGATTCACTTTGCTATACAACAGGAACTAACACAACATTGTAAGTCAATAATACTCCAACAAAACTTAATTAAAAAACAATGACTCTCTAGCTTTCTTTTCCTTCTACCTTGGTCAGTGCCAAGAGCTGGCCTGTTCCCTGAAGGCAGAACAATTCTAGAATGCCTGCTCGCCAATCTGCAGTTCTGTTCCTCCGAAATCCAGCCCAGAGCTGCTCTGTTTGCTCAGCTGTGCTCTGTGGCCTCCAAACAGAAGAAATTTCGTATTTTCCCTGGCTTCTCTGGTCAGTCCTAGGACAGCATCAGTCTGTTGCAAGTGACTGCATCATATCTGGAAGTAGACACTCCCTATCAGTTAATTTGAATAACTTTTCATCATATAGCACATATCTTCCTTTCATTTGTTATTTTACTATTTTTAAAATTACCATGTATCTATCACTTTTCATCATTATTTTAAAAACCTTATTTATGAAAAAAATATGGAATTCAGCCAACGTGCACCAAGAAGAAACTACAGAAGATGCATATTTTCATGTTCAAACAAAAGCAAATAAAAAAATTGTTAGTGAACATTTAACTTGCAAAGTTGGAATACACAAAACAAATCTGAAAAAGAACAGGAAGATTACATCAAGGTTAAAGAAGATGTTAAAGAATTTGACAAAACAAATAAATAAAGAGAATGAAAAGACAAGCCAGAGACAGGGTGAGAGTCTTTGCAAAACACATGTCTAGTGAGGATTGATATCCAAATACAGAAATTCTTAAGACTCAACAATAAAAAAAAAAAAAATTAACAACCAAATTCAAAAATGGGAAAGAAATCTGAACAGACACCTCACCAGAGAAGACATACAGGTGACAAATAAGCACATGAAAAGATATTCAATATTATATATTATCAGAGAATTGCAAATTAAGACTATAATTAGGTACCACTACACACATATTAGAATGGCCAAAATCCAAACCATTGACAACACCAAATGGTAGTAAGGATGCGGACCAAGAAGAACTCTCATTCATTGCTGGTAGGAATACAAACTGGTACAGCCACTGTGGAAAGCAGTTTGGCAGTTTCTTAGAAAACTAAACAGATTCTTACCATTATTGTTGTTCAGTCGCCCACTTATGTCCGACTGTTTGTGCCCATGGACTGCAGCACACCAGGCCTCCCTGTACCTCACCATCTCCCAAAGTTTGCCCAAGTTTATGTCCATTGCATTGGTGATGCCATCCAGCCATCTCATCCTCTGACACCCTCTTCTCTTTCTGCCCTCAATCTTTCCTAGCATCAGGGACTTTTCCATGAGTCAGCTTTTCTCATCAGGTGACCAAAATACTGGAGCTTCAGCTGCAGCATCAGTCCTTCCAATGAGTATTCAGGGTTGATTTCCCTTAAGATGACAGGTTTGATCTCCTTGCTGTCCAAGGAACTCTCAGGAGTCTACTCCAGCACCACAGTTCGCAGACATCAGTTCTCTGGTGCTCTGCCTTCTTTACGGTCTAGCTCTCACAACTGTGCGTGACCACTGGGAAGATTATAGCCTTCACTATATGAATCTTTATCGGCAGTGTAATGTCTCTGTTTTTCAGCATACTATCTAGGTTTGTCATAGCTTTCCTGCCAAGAAGCAATCGTCTTCTGATTTCATGGCTGCAGCCACCATCCACAGTGACTTTAGAGCCCAAGAAGAGGAAATCTGTCACTACTTCCAAATTTTCCCCTTCTGTTTGCCATGAAGTAATGGGGCCAGACGCCAGAGAAGGCAATGGCACCCCACTCCAGTACTCTTGCCTGGAAAATCCCATGGATGGAGGAGCCTGGTAGGCTGCAGTCCATGGGGTCGCTAAATGTCAGACACGACTGAGCGACTTCACTTTCACTTTTCACTTTCATGAATTGGAGAAGGAAATGGCAACCCACTCCAGTGTTCTTGCCTGGAGGATCCCAGGGACGGGGGAGCCTGGTAGGCTGCCATCTATGGGGTCGCACAGAGTCGGACACGACTAAAGCGACTTAGCAGCAATGGGGCCAGATGCCATGATCTTAGTTTTTTTAATATTTAGTTTTAAGCTAGCTCTTTCAGTCTCCTCCTTCGCCCTCATTAAGAGGCTCTTCAGTTCCTCTTCACTTTCTGCCATCAGTGGTATCATCCACATATCTGAGGCTGCTGATGTTTCTCCTACCTATCTTGATTCCAGCTTGTAACTCAACCAGCCCAGCATTTCCCATGATGTGCTCAGCGTATAGGTTAAATAAACAGGGTGACAGCAGACAGCCCTGTCGTTCTCCTTTCTCAATCCTGAAACAATCAGTGTTTCATACAGGATTCTAGCTGTTGCTTCTTGATCTGCAGGTTTCTTAGGAGACAAGTAAGATGGTCTGGTATTCCCATCTCTTTAAGAGCTTTTCACAGTTTGTTATGATCCACATAGTCAAAGGTTTTAGTGCAGCTGATGAAGCAGAGGTAGATGTCATCTTTTTCTGAAATTCCCTTGCTTTCTCTATGATCCAGTGACTGCTGGCAATTTGATCTCTGCCTCTGGTTCCTCTGCCTTTTCTAAACCCAGCTAGAACATCTGGAAGTTCTTGGTTTGCATAATGCTGAAGCCTAGCGTGCAAGATTTTAAGCATGACCTTACTAGCACGGGAGATGAGTGCAATTGTCCTATGGTTTGAACTAACCTTTAGTACTAACCTTCTTGGGAATTGGGATGAGGATTGACCTTTTCCAGTCCTGTGGCCACTGCTGGGTCTTCCAGATTTGCTGACATATTGAGTGCAACACTTTGATAGCATCATCCTTTCGGGTTTTGAATATCTCCACTGGAATTCCATCATATCCCCTAGCTTTATTGACAGCAGGGCTTCCTAAGGCCCACCTGACTTCACACTCCAGAATGTCTGGCTTTGGGTGACTGACCACACCATCGTGGTTATCCAGTTCATTAAGATCTTTTTGTACAGTTCTTCCATGTATTCTTTCCATCCCTTCTTGATCTATTCTGCGTCTACTAGATCTCTATCCTTTCTGTACTTTATTAGGCCCATCTTCGGGTGAAATGTTCCCTTGATATTTCCAATTGTCCTGAAGAGGTCTCTGGTCTTTCCCCTTCTGTTGTTTCCTTCTAGTTTTATGTGCTGTTCATTGAAGAAGCCCTTCTCGTCTCTCCTTCCTATTCTCTGGAACTCTGCATTTAGTTGGATGTACCTTTCCCTCTCTTCCTTGCTTTTTGCTTCTCTTTTTCTTCAGCTATTTGTAAGGCCTCCTCAAACAACCACTCTGCCTTCCTGCTCTTCTTTTTCTTCGAGATGGTCTTTTTCTCTGCTTCCTGTACAATATTACAGACCACCCGCCACCCATAGCTCTTCAGGCACACTGTTTCCTGGATCTAATCCCTTCAGTCTGTCTCCTCTGCAGCATATTCATAGGAGATTTGATTTAAGTGGTACCTGGCTGTACCTGAAAGAAAGTTTCCCCCACTTTCTTTAGTTTAAGCCTGAATTTTGCTATGAGAAGCTGATGGTCTGAGCCACAGTCAGCTCCAGCTCTTGATTTTGCTGCCTGTGTACAGCTTCTCCATCTTTGTCTACAAAGAATGTAATCAATTTAATTTCAGCATTGACCATTTGGTGATGTCCATGTGTAAAGTCATTTCGTGTGTTGTTGAAAAAGGGTGTTTGCTATGACTGGTGCATTCTCTAAGCAGAATTCAGTTACCATACAATCCAGCAATCATGTTCCTTGGCGTTTACCTAAATAAGCTGAAAATGTATGTACACACAATCACTTGTACATGAAGGTATATAGTAGATTTATTTGTAATTTCCAGAACTGGGAAACAACCAAGATGCACTTTTTTAGGAGAATGGACGAACTGGTACATCCAAAAAAATAGAATATTATTCAATGATGAAAGGAAAGGAGCTATCAAAGCACAAAAAGACATGGAGAAAAGTTGAATGGTTACTACTAAGGGAAAGTGAAAGAAGACATTCTGAAAACATTTAAGTACAGAATGATTCCAGCTCTGTGCCAACATCCCGGAAAAGGTAAAACTCTGGAGACACTAAAAAGATCAGTGGTTGCTAGTGGATCTGGGGGGAGGAAGGGATAACTAGAGGAAGCGTGGGAGATTCTTAGGGCAGTGAAGCTGTTCTATATGATATTGTAAAGGTGGATGTCTGGCATTATCATTTGTCAAAACCCATAATTCTATAATATTAAAAGTGAATTCTAATATAAACAGTGGACTTCAGTGAATAATTTATTAGTACAGGCTCATCAACTGTATCAGATGCACCACACTAATGCAAGATGTTTATTAAAGGGAAAAACTTGTTTGTTGGAAGGAGGGACAGGTATGGAAACTCTATACTTACTATTAAATTTTTCTGTAAGACTACAATGCTATAAAATATAAAGCCTATCAATTTTTAATTGAAAATAATAAGATATAACTGATGAATTAGGTTATGCACTGGTTTCCCCGGGGGCTGGGGAATCAATAATAAACAAGACTAAAATCTGTTAACAATTAACAAAGGAAAATAGCTAACACTTATCACACACCAACACAACAGTCCTAAGACATCAGTGCTATTACTGTTCCCATTTTACAATCGAAGAAACAGCCAGAGCAAGTTTGGATAATTCACCCAACTCACAAAACTTGCAGAGAGTCACATAGAAAGTGATGGGGCTGGGCCTTAACCCAGTTTATATTGCCCCAGAGTCTATCCTATTAGCTATGAAGAGGTACTCCCAGAACATAGTGAGTAGCCAGTAAGTGCTACCTATGATGGTAACAGTCGTATAAGAAATAGATTTTGGTGATGACTAAACATAGTGATAAATGCAGTAATAAAGCTGAAAATAAGAAATTGTTATATGTGACGGTGTGACAGAAACTCTGCTGTCTGGGACCCCTGCCCACCCTCATCTGTCTGGATTTCTGGAAACTGCCCTAGTTTTCATGGTGCCGTATCCACTGGAAGTCACTCCTAATCCTCCCCAATCCTAGCCCCCGGCAACCGCTAATATACTTTCTGTCACTACACATCTGTCCATTCTGGACATTTCATATAAATAGAATCCTACAATAGCAATACAAATGGGTCTTGGCTTCTTCACTGAGCATCGTGCTTCCAAGGCTCATTCACTTGGTGGCATGTTTGAGCCCTTCATTCCTTTCTCTTGCTGATGGTACTCCATTGCATGGACATACAGCCACGTTGCACGTATTCATTCGTCAGCTGATGGACGTTGGGTTGTTCCCACTTTGTCACTATTGTGACTAATACTGCTAGGAGCATCCTGGGAAAGGTTTTATGTGGTCACGTATTTTCATTTCTCTTGAGTGTATATCTAGGAGTGAAATTGCTAGAAAATATGATCACTGTTTAACTGTTTGAGGAACTGCCAAACTGCGGTGTGCAGTTGTTGGGCACCATTTTACATTCCCACCAACAGTGTATGAGGATCCCAATTTCTTCACATTGTCACCAACACTTATTATTATCTGTCTTTTTGGTTATAACCATCCAAGTGTGTATGAAGAGAGTATCTCACTGTCGTTTTTATTTCATTTTCCCGATGGCTAATAATGTTGAACATCTTTTCATGTGCTTATTGGACATTTTTATAGCTTTTTTTTAAGAAATATCTGTTCAAATGCTTTGCCCACTTAAAGAATTTTATTGAAGTATAGTTGATTTACACTGTTGTGTTCATTTTTACTGCACAGAGAAGTGACTGAGTTCTATATGTATATATTCTATTTCATTATGGTGTATCACAGAACATTGAGTATACTTCCTGTGCTATTCAGCAGGACCCTGTTGTTTATCCACCCTATCTATCCTAGTTTGCACCTGCTGATCCCAACCCCCAGTCCTTTCCTCTCCCACTCCCCCTTAGGAACCACGACTCTGTTCTCTGCGTCTGTGAGTCTGTTTCATACATAGGTTCACCTGTGTTGTATTTTTGATGCCACATATAAGTGATATGATATATTTGTCTCTCTCTTTGTGACTTACTTCACTTCGTATGATCATCTCTAGGTCCATCCCCGTTGCTGAAAATGGCATTATTTCATTCCTTTTATGGCTGGGTAATATCCCATTGTGTGTGTAATACAGCACATCTTCTTTACCCATTCATCTGTCTATGCACATTTAGGTTGCTTCCATGTCTTGGCTATCTAGAATAGTTAATTTGCCCATTTTTGAAATGGGTTATCTTTTTTTCTTTTAACTGTTGAGTGCAGGAGTCCTTTTTATGTTCTGGATATAATTCCCTTATTAGATATATGGTTTGCAATGTATTTGTTTTGAACATTAAAAGTTTAAGGTGTTTATAGTTGATTAAATTTATAGGAGTGTGAGTCTTTTAAAACACAAATATGCTATATTCCCAAGACTGAGTTATTGACAGACAGAGAATGTATGAACTTTGTAAACCATTTTACTAGATTATAAAGTATAAACTAATCTCCAAAGATCTATGTTTAATAATGAAACTTTCCATATTTCACTTCAGCAATTCAATTTTAATAAGGAGTGATTTCATTTTTCTCTGTGTCTTAAGAAATTTTATTAATAATGCATCATCCTTAGACTCCTTAGACTAGAGTAACTATATCAGAACCTCAGAAGAAAAATTGACGGTATACAGCATTTTAAAAAAGAATTTAATCAACATTATGCCCTGATTCACTTTTGTCTAGCCCAGGTCTCCAAACAGCAGAGACCCATATGACAAGGCACACAGGGATGCCCTAGCACGCTGTGCTAGGGAGGTCAGTCAATAAAGGGACCACAGAAATGACCCCTAAGCAGAGTCTCACACGCAAAGCATTCCTTTATTCATTCAGCAAATACCTACCGAGGCTTGCTGCATGCCAGACGCTGTTCTAGACACTAGCATGACAATGGAGAGTGAAAACAAAGATAGTCTCCATGTTAGTGGGGAAAGATAGGTTAATGAAATAACCACCCAACGGAATGAAGTGTTACATTTGCGACCAGACAGTGCCAGAACACGGTTAGGGGTGATCAAGGAGAGCTATTGGAGGCACTGGCATCCAAGCTTTTTCTGAAGACAGAGCTGGAGTTGATGAAAAGGAAGGCTGAGAGCTTCTCATTGCTCTGAGCTGGCCTTGAGAAGAGGGGTCCAGGGATAAGTGAGGACAGAGCTCACCAGTGAGTGGAGAGGCGCTCCCTGAGCAGGTGTTCCAGGTGAGGCTGGAGGTGTAAACCCAAGCTTGTGGGCGAAACAGGCTCGGTCCAGATTTCCCTCTACCTCCAGCTGTGTGACTTTGGATAAGTCATTTAATCTCTAATCATGCTAAATAGGAATCTTTCTACCTAATAGGATTGCTATGAGGATTAAAGGAGATGCAGAAATAAAATGCCCAGAACAGGGTTTTGTCTCTAGTAACCGCTCCAAATAAGTGGAAGAAAATATAAGCCAACACAAGACAACAGTGTCTTCTTTGCCTCTGGCTCCTCCATCTCACTTCCGTCGAAGTCATGGGCCCCCAGCTCTTGATGCCAACCTGGGAAGCCCTAGAGCCCCTCTTAAATCCTAGCTTTCTTCCTCCAACATATGTAGCTTTTGTTGCATTGTCTTTGAATATTTTCACTTGGGGATATCAGTAGGGAATTTAAAAAATATTTTTATCTATTTATTTGGCTGTACCAGGTCTTAGTCGCAGCCTGTGGGATCTAGCTCCCTGACCAGGGATTGAACCCAGGCTTCCTCCTTTGGGAGCACAGAGTCTTAGCCACTGGACACCAGGGAAGTCTGTCAATAGGGAATTTTTTAAAGTACTATAATTCATATTTCTGAAGAAAATTTTAAGAATTTTTTCCTTCTGAACAGAAATGCACCATCTCCTTATGTTATAAAGTTTTAAAAATAAAAAAAAGTTTTCTATTCATATATTTATCAAATATTTATTGAACAACTATTAGGTGTCAGGCCCTGTTCTGGGCACTGGGCACATAGTGACCAACAAAAGCAGGCACTGTTGCTGGAATGTGGCCTCCAGTGGGGGAAGATGACTTTAGTCACCAAGATCCAAGGTCTTGTTTTTACTGGGGACTGGATTTTCTGAAGTTTCTCCAACTGGCTTACAGATGTTCTCTTGCCCTGGTATTGGCAGTGTTCCCTGCAGGGTATCTGAATTATTCTTGTATGTGTAAAGCTCATCAGATTCTCTGTTGTTTCATCACTCAGGGCTTTTTCTTGCAACATGGAATCTCCTGATAAAGGCAATGACATCCATTGTCTGCTTGATGGCTTTAACCTCCTATCATCTGTGGATTTTCTGATTTTAGCATGTATAGCTCTTCCCTAACAATGATTCCAGCATTCTGCCAGGCTAGCCATGTGAAACTCAGTTCAATCAGATGTTCACACCCACTGTATTCCACATGTTCAAAGAAGATGTTGATTCTTGTTTCTCACGACTGATCTAGCGTCCTTAAGTCCCCACCCACTGGGTTGTAAGGAAAACCAACCAACCAAACTAACAAACCTTAAATGTTCCAGTGGATGGTTTCTTGGTCTCTTCTGATTTAAAGCTGTTCCTTTGGATCCCTGAATCTTTTTGGGTAGATATTTGAAGAATTTGAGGATTCTCTATCACGGAAGCTCCTCCCTTCTATCTCCTTTTTCTCAACCTGGCAAATGAACGCGTGGGGAAAGTTGGGAATCTATCTTCTGTGGGAGAGAAGAAGCCTCTTTGCATCCTATCCCCTGGGTCCTTATACACCCCAGTTAAGGTATCAGATCTTGCTTTTATCTGGGCAAGAGCCTCTAGTCTCCCTGGGGTCACTGACCTTGTCACTGGTTCTAGCCAGTGTTTGGGCTGGTAAGAAAGTTCTTTAAATTCATTGGAGACCAAGGCTTCTCCAGGTTTTTACTTCTGCTGTTAAGGGATAACCCAAGATGTCTTCATATCTACATTCCCTTCAGCAGAAAGGAGAAAGGGGGAAGGGAAGTGCAAGCCACTCCCTTTAAGAATGGCTCCAGGAAGTTCCACGTGCTACTTCCGTTTATATTCCATTGGCAGAACTTTGTCACATGGCTATACCTGGTGCAGGTCAGGCTGGCCAGGACTAGTGGTTCTTCTGGATGGCCAGGAGCCCAGATACTCAGAGGAAGAAGGCAAGATGCTGAGGGTACTGGTAATTCATTTTCTGTCTGTAAAGTAAGACAACCCTGAAATTGTGCTCAGAGGGATAAGAACTCAATCTGTAGAATCTCATCTTGAGGGAATTTTCCTGGGACCCCTCCTGACACCAAGAAGTATATAATCAAGTTCCTGAGGAACCAGCCTAAATTTTTGTAACAGAAAATTTAACACCAGAGATTCTACACCAGTGATAGAAAACCTGAGAAACCAAACAGGGAAATGGTAAGGCCATCCCTAAAGAAACCTCAGCAGGAAACTGCTTTCAAACAATTTCATATCAGAAACCCAGGTTCCTCTTACTCGTCAGAACCAATCACCCCGGACAGTTACCAGCCCCATTTCAATGGCTGTTTTGCCTGTTGATTCAATAGTGTGAGGAACCAACCTGATCAGGGGATGGCCTGTGTTTCAGATTTAATGGGGCCATTGTGTGCCCCCTGGTGAACGCCTCCCTCCCTTGAGAATGAAGACTTAGATCAACAGAACCCAAAGTTCTGAAATGGGAAGCAAACGCTCTGCCAGCAAGTTACCAAGTGTAAGGATGAGAGAAAGCACTTCTGCTTTGTTACTTTGTTCTCAGGCCATGTGTCTCGGTTGTAGGTCGAGAATACATCACACATTCTGAAAGAAGCACCCCAACCCACGCAGCTTTCCCAGTTAGCAACACAAGCACGGTAAGGGGCCAGCTTCTTCTTAGAGCTGAAGTAGCTGATGAGTCCAGAGGATTCCAGAGGCGAGCGTGAAGTGCCCCAGCTTTTATGCTGTGAAATGGGTTGCTCAGATAGAAGCTATGTGGTGAGGGGTATTTGATGAGTCTTCAGGCACTCAGGGAGTCCATGGGTGGTGCTGGCGCTAGCAGAGAAGACAGGACCATTCTCTAAACAGGAACCTATCCCGGTAAAGACAGATCACTGCCATTTCCATGGTGAAATGGGCCCAGTGCTATCAACTTAATGTTCCCCAGTCTTTCATCAGACTTGCATTATTTTTAAAAAAAACTACAAAAATTGCACTATTGATCTCTCTAAAAGAAATAAATTCATCTACAGTGTGTGTGTGTGTATACATGCAAGTTTATTCGCATCTTTCTTTTGAGAGGAAATTTTTGAGGAAAAATGCAACAACCTAGATAATTCAAAAGAAAATAGGAAGTCCTAATAAGCTGAATTTTTTTCAAAAAAGACACCTTGCTCAAATATAGAATTAGTCCCTGCCCCCCACCGCCCCCCACCCCCAGCCTTCATGCCAGATGAAGTCTGTTGCCTAGCACTCTCAGAAATAGCAGTCTGGTAGTTTCATAGGTTTTTAAGTCTTGAGCCAGATGTTTAATGTCCTGTTGAAAATACTGCTTATTTTAGTAGGTTCTTAGCTATACTTAGGGACTTCCCGGTTGGTGCTAGTGGTAAAGAAACCAGGCTGCCAATGCAGGAGACCTGAGAGATGAGGGTTTGATCCCTGGATGAGGAAATGGCAACCCACGCCGGTATTCCTGCCTGGAGAATTCCATGGACAGAGGAGCCTAGCAGGGGCAGTCCACAGGGTCACAGAGTCAGGCACGACTGAAGTGACTAACACTCACTTTCAGCTACACTTGCATCAGGTGGCTTGCCTGGGAGGAGAGCAGCAATCTATTTCAGGTAATCTTGTATCTGTGGGAAAGTTTGCAGACCATGACCGGAACCTGGGAACAAAGTGTTCAACTTTGCTTTTGATAATAAGGTCTTTATATTAATAATATATTCAACCATGTAGGCAGAATCTGATGTTGGCTCATTCCTTGAGATACTCATCCATCTGCTCTCTATTAATAGAAGTTTTTAAGACGCTTTAAATGCTTTGGTTGCTTCATCTTAATTTACCTTTTGGTTTTAGTTTTCTTGCTCACAAATCTTGCTCTTTTTTTGGCTTTTCCCTACTAAACTGCTACTGCTAAGTCACTTCAGTCGTGTCCGACTCTGTGTGACCCCATAGACGGCAGCCCACCAGGCTCCCCCGTCCCTGGGATTCTCCAGGCAAGAACACTGGAGTGGGTTGCCATTTCCTTCTCCAATGCATGAAAGTGAAAAGTGAAATTGAAGTCGCTCAGTCGTGTCCCACTCCTAGCGACCCCATGGACTGCAGCCTACCAGAACCCCTCCGTCCATGGGATTTTCCAGGCAAGAGTACTGGAGTGGGGTGCCATTGCCTTCTCCCTTCCCTACTAAAAGGGCTCCTAAATAAGCCTCATATAGTGACTGCTTTGCCCACAACTTAGTCTAGATTCTGAATTGGAGCTTAGAGCTGAAAGAACCTCATGGGGTCAGTTGTTTAATTAAGAGATAAGAATATTAAACGTTGAACTATCCCCTCCCTCAAATAGTCATGCTAGCTGAGGATTTGAAATGATTGGCTACTTAAGGGTTCATAATGCACATCAGAGAGATTGCCCAATTACAAGGTTCAACCACCAGATATATAGTCCAGAGACTCATTGTTATCAATATTGCAAAGATGGCCATGGTCTAAAGAACAGGCTCACACATATCATACTCTCCAGAGACTGGGAATAGGGACTTTCAGGCTGTTTCTCTCTCTATAAGTCTGACAGCTCTGAGAGTGAATCTGAGTCCTGCAAACCACTGCATTCAGCAGTGAAGTGGAAATTCTGTGTCTGGCTTTGCTAGCCTTCAAGGAGGAGATTCTGTCATTACCCAAATGCAGAAAGTTAGCAAAGCACGTTGTGATTGGACTAGAAGACCTAGGGCCCATTTCATGACAGTTCTAAAGTTCTCATAGAATTCTCCAGGCCAGAATACTGGAGTGGGTAGCCTTTCCCTTCTCCAGGGGATCGTCCCAACCCAGGGATCGAACCCTGGTTTCCCGCATTATAGGCAGATGCTTTACCAGCTGAGCCACAAGGCAAGCCCAAGAATACTGGAGTGGGTAGCCTATCCCTTCTCCAGCAGATCTTCCCAACCTAGGAATCGAACTGGAGTCTCCTGCATTGCAGGCAGACTCTTTACCAACTGAGCTATCAGGGAAGCCCAAGTTCTCAAATATTTATGTCCAAATGCAGGGCTTCCAGGCTTATTTGTTGTCAACATCTGATATCAAGAAGTTAGTTGTAGGGAACAAAATAAAGAACTTAAAACTAGGACAAAAGGTGGTTTCATGTATGATAGAAATCAGTTTGACTTCAGAGAAATCATACAAGCATGCCTGAATGTCTTTCACCTGAAGGAAAACAAACACTCCTTGACTCCTTATCTACTTCCAGGTGTGGCTACATTTTCTACCCACTTCAAAGCCAAACCACAAAATAATTGTCTACTCCATGTTTGCATTTCTTCACTACCTGGTTTCTTTTCTTCCCACTCCAATCTGGCTCTGCCCCTACCACTGAAATTTTTGTTCCCAAAAGTCACCAACAACCTTCACGGAGCCGTGCATAATGGATACTTTTTTTGTCATCACCCTGACCTCCCAGTAGCATCTAGCATAGTTGACCTCCCTGGTTTTCACGAAGCACTCCCTTCTCTTGGGCTCCATGGCACCACCCACTCTTAAGCTTCCTGATCACACATTAGTGGACTGACTTCTTTCCTATAACCCTTCTCCTAGCTACTTCTAATGGTTGGATGGACCTCTTCAAATTTCAGTTCTCAACTGTATGATTTATCTTATTGATGTTCTCCTGGGTGGCATATTATTTGATTGCCTACAGCTTAGATCATATGCCTGGCCAATTGGAAGTCATGATTAAAATCCCCACTAGTTGTACATGGGATGGACAGGACATTCTCCAAAGGTATCAGAAAGGGATTGAGTGAGAAAGACATTGGGTGAGCAGCTCTAACCCATTGTAATCGGTTGAAAAATTACTAACAGGTTCGCTTCCCATGTGCTTACCCTACAGAAAGTGGCTCTAAATGCTGGGTTCATTTCTCTGTGTTCTGTTCTCTTCCTATTTCCTGGAACTACAGCTCTTCATGTTTTTCACTGTCTTCTTAATTCTCTGATGCCTCCAAACAGATTCTTTAAAAATGCTTTCTTTTGTTTTTCTAAGTGTTCTTGGTGGAAGTCTGGTCTGAATTACTTAGGCACTGTGACCAGAACTGAAAATTCCTAATCTGGAATCATTGTGTCACAAACACCCATTAGAGTTGGTCGTGCCTTATTCGCTAGTTTGATGGTCTGTATACTCTGATCACAAGCAAAGATACCCTCAGATTCTGCCTTTGGTAACCATAGTGTTTTTGAACAAAAACTCTTCTCTAGAGTTCTTAGACGCTCTGACAGTGGAAGAAAAGGTTGTTCTAGTTCTTGCATTAAAAATCTAAGTAGAATCTGGATTGAATGTCCTAATTTTCCAAAGGTAGTGTGGCATTTAATCTGTTAACTAAAGTTCATTCATGATGAATCATTGCTGGAAGAATCTGGATCACGCACCAGTGATTTTTCTATCGATGTAAATAATTTGCAGAGGAAAAGCTGTGACTGTCTGATACATGGTCTCGTTTAGTCGCAGGGCACTTGCTCAACTTGTTGGATTTTCAATAAGTACTGAAAACTCAGAGAGAGCACGGATGTTCTCATTTTGAAATACTTTATCATCAGGTTGGGTTGATTCTAAAATTTATCTGAAAATATAGAGGATAAATGGGCTTTGAGCGGGAAGACGACAGACTCAAGAACTTAGATTTAAATTTATATAAGAGAAGAGACAAAAGATGACACTAACTGGGTACTGGTCGATAGACACAGATGTCTTAAGTGTGGAACAAGACTTAGTGACCATCTTTCAGTGACCAGCTCTCCCAGTCACTCAGGCTCAACAGGGAGCAGTCGAGTGTCTAGAGCCCTAATGCCATACCCCTGCAGTGATCGTTTCCTGTAAATGTTTACTTTTGATACTAAATGTCAGTCAGTATTTAGAATGAAATGCAGACACATCAGAAGTGGTAGGTGTAGAGCCCAAACTTGGAAATTCGAAAGCATGGAGTCACAATAAGAGAATGTCCCAAGAACTCACTGCATGGACTACTTGGTTTGTGCTTTAAATTTCAAAGGCCAGTCAGAATGGCTGTGATCCAAAAGTCTACAAGCAATAAATGCTGGAGAGGATGTAGAGAAAAGGGAACCCCCTTACACTGTTGGTGGGAATGCAAACTAGTATAGCCACTATGGAGAACAGTGTAGAGATTCCTTAAAAATCTGGAAATAGAACTGCCATACGACCCAGCAATCCCACTGCTGGGCATACACACCGAGGAAACCAGAATTGAAAGAGACACGTGTACCCCAATGTTCATCGCAGCACTGTTTATAATAGCCAGGACATGGAAGCAACCTAGATGTCCATCAGCAGATGAATGGATAAGAAAGTTGTGGTACATATACACAATGGAGTATTACTCAGCCATTAAAAAGAATGCATTTGAATCAGTTCTGATGAGGTGGATGAAACTGGAGCCTATTATACAGAGTGAAGTAAGCCAGAAGGAAAAACACCAATACAGTATACTAACGCATTTATATGGAATTTAGAAAGATGGTAATGATAACCCTGTATGCGAGACAGCAAAAGAGACACAGATGTATAGAACAGTCTTTTGGACTCTGTGGGAGTGGGAGGTAGGGGATTATTTGGGAGAATGGAATTGAAACATGTATAATATCATATAAGAAATGGATCACCAGTCCAGGTTCGATGCAGGATACAGGAAGCTTGGGGCTGGTGCACTGGGATGACCCAGAGGGATGGTATGGGGAGGGAGGTGGGAGGGGGGTTCAGGATTGGGAACATGTGTACACCCGTGGCGGATTCATGTTGATGTATGTCAAAACCAATACAATATTGTAAAGTAATTAGCCTCTAATTAAAATAAAAAAAAAAAACTTTCAAAGGAAAGTTAGCCTTGTTCTCAGAACAGCTTTAATAAGATCTTTAGTCTCCTATTCTGTGAAGACTTAAAGAAGCTCAAACAACCAATATCTAATTAGATTATTTTAACAGATAGGACAATCATTTCTTCAGTGTCTGCTGCTTCCTGTGGTAGCCATCAAAACAGCTTTGCATTCCAGCTGACTCTGGTAACCAGGTCAGTTTTCACTGACTTCCCCTGCTTCCAAAAATACTTTAGGCTGATGGAGTACCTGTCATCCGTGGCCTGCATGCTTTAGGAATAATTCATCCTTAACATCTGTGAGAATGAGAGGCCTTGCCTCTTGATTAATGAGTTGATAAAATGGTGGCCTTAACACTTGCTCATCCCTAAACATAAGTATTTGGCAGATTTGATTTTTTTTAAGTCAACAGAAAATGCATTTGGGGTTTAATATTTGCTCCATTTCCTTTTTTCTTTTGACATGTACCACACTCCTGAACCCAATCTGTTCTATTGCATTTTCTAACACCACCACTCCATGTGCTGTTCCCCAAATCTAATATGCTTTGGATCTGCTTAACCATATACTTGTGAGTGTGCCAGAGGCCATATGGGAGGCAGGGTAGGGAGCCCAACGGAACCCTGGACTGGGTATTAAGGAGATTCTAAACTCTAGTCCCTGCATGAACTTGGACTGAAGCCTTAGGACTAGGCTTCCTGTCCAAGCAGTGAAGTTGGACTGTATCAGAGATTCTATTGCTATTTTCTGTTGCTATCTAGATGCTACTGAGATAAGGAAAGGAGGGGGAGCAGGCAGAACCCCAGCTCACCTCTTCATACTCACACACGCCCACACACACACATACACCTTAAGCAGAAAAACTATGTTCTGTTCTTATTAAAAAAAAAAAAAAAAGTAGAATTCTGCATGGATTGCTTGGGAAATGTTCAAATTATAAATGAATTGTTTAAAATCATGAATCATGATGCTCAAGAGGACCTTGATTGAGGCTTCATGGATGTTATGAGTTTGCTCCACTTACAGACTACAATGCTTCCCTTGGATGAAGCATGTTCTCCTGGTGCCTGTCCTAGAGGGAATCAAAATGCCCCCTCACTTTATTTAGGCATTTTCCGAGCCCTGTGGGGTGGAAGGTTTGAGAGAAGAACGTCCATGGGAGGAGGGTCAACAGCTGTGCACGCCTCGCTGCCCACCTTCTCTCCTCACACTAGATGACCTAGAATCCACGAGGCAAGTGGACATGGCTCCTCAGGAAAGCTCTCGCTTCCCAACGCGAGTAACCACTAGCCCTACTGGCCTGTGCCACTTAACTTCCAGAGATTATCATGTGGGATCCCTTTCATCCCTCCAGAGCTGCTCTCCACCCTTTTCCCCTCTTCACCAGAATGCTGCTCTCTGTGAATTACCTTAACAAGTTCTCTCGTCTTCTGGCTTCCACTTGAAAATTCCTAGAGATTGGAAGGAAGGAGATAAGGCAGGAGTCAGATCATGCAGGGCCTTGCACATCATGAGAGAGACTTGGGCTTTGAGTCCAGCACAGTGGTAAGCTGTGCTTGGATTTCCAGCCAGGGAGATAAAGATCTCACTTACGCATGACAAGATCACCCCAGTGCTACACCTAGCTAGAGATGAGGGAGGTGATGGTAATGGTGGCCAGCAGATTGGTAAGCCTCTAAGCATCCCCCACTCACAGTTCCTTCATCCCTGATCTAGTGGCTGAACCTCTTACAAGAGAGAGTGAAAGCTCCCGGGGAAAGATACCATGAGGGTGCTGTGCTTAGTCGCTCAGTCGTGTGCGACTTTCTGCGACCCCGTGGACTGTAGCCCGCCAGGCTTCTCTGTCTATGGAATTCTCCAGGCCAGAATACTGGAGTGGGTAGCCGTTCCCTCCTCCAGGGGGTCTTCCCAAACTGGGGATTGAATGCAGGTCTCTCACGTTGCAGGTGGATTCTTTACCATCTGAGCCATCAGGTAAGCCAAGGGTAACGGTCAGCTGAAAAAGCCAGGAAGGTCACTCATAACGGTCAGTCAAACCCAGATTGTAGCACCCACTCCTTCCCTCTCTGCATACTGAGATGTTCCCACCTTATTTCTTAACTCACCTAATGAAGTTGTTTAAGAGTTGCTCAAGTTAAGTTTTAGGCTTGTTATATTTTTCTTACTGGGTCAAGCCAAGTTAATTCATAAAACAAAATAACCCCACATCTAAGGAATATAAGTACTCTTCAAGAAAAGCAGACTGAATTAACTATACTGAAGGAGGCCAAATTAAAGAATCATACAGATTAAGAATTTAAAGTATGTTTATTATACATCCTGAGTGTGATAAGAAGGTTTAAGACATGAAGCTTGAGTAAGTTATTATAGTAAAAGAATCAAGTACAAATATAGAGCATGAGAAAGAAAAATCAGCCCAAATCTGGTCAAAGAACTTTTTTGTGTCATGTAATTAAAATTTCACATCAAGCAAGATATGCCATTTTGCTATATATTTTTCTGTTGATACTATAGTGACATTTCATTTTAATAGATGTTCAGGTTGTTGCAAAGCTTCTATTGTAAAGACTGAAGCTATTGTTACCTTTTAGTCAAATCCTTTCATCCTTACCTGTGCCTCATACTCTTTTTACTGAACCATGTTGCCAAATTTGTATCTCTCATATATATCTATATATATGACTCTACAGGTGCTAACAGGCTTCCTGATGGCTCAGAGGTAAAGACTCTGCCTGCCAATGCAGGAGACGCAAGAGACATGGGTTTGACCCCTGGGTCAGGAAGATCCCCTGAAAGAGAAAATGGCACCCCACTCCAGTATTCTTGCCTGAAGAATCCCATGGACAGAGGAGCCTGGTGGGCTACAGTCCATGGGGTCGCAAGGAGTCAGACACAACTTAGTGACTTAACAACAGGTGCTAACAAGGAAACATGCCCAAGACACAGTGTTAAGTGATATTAAAAACATTTGTTGAGAAACAGTATATATTATATCCCACACCTGTCCAAATATATTTATATGCCTTTATATAAACATAGAATATTTCTGAAGTAACACAAGAAAGGTTTTAGATTGGTTGCTGCTGAGTAGTTGTTGGGTATCAAAGTATGTAGAAGGAAACTTCATTTCATATGTTCCTGTACAGTTATACTTGCCTATAGTACACTTATGATACTTTCACTGGAAATTATTTTAGAATAACTAGTGGTCATAAATACTAGTAGAATTAGAAGTAGTATCAATATTATTAAAAGCATCAACACTAGTAAAAATGACAAGAAGAATAAAAAGCAACAAGCACAAGACAGCTGATAGCTCTCTCCCCTGTTCTCTAAGCCTTTGAACAGCCTGTTCCCCTCTAGCCTTCTGACAGCGGTGCTCTGTCTCTGCAAGCGTGTGCTGTAACACTAAACTATCCTCCCCTTCACCCCCTTACTCCTGAGTTTGTCTGGGCCCTGAAAAGACAGAAGATCAAACCCTTGTTTAAGTTACATATGGGATCTGGGAGATGTCCTTCTTCCAATCATGTATTGTTACATTTGTAGAGTTTTTTGTTCCTCTTGTGCGTGCCGCGTGCTCAGTCACTTCAGTCGTGTCTGACTCTGCGACCCCATGGGCCTGCCAGGCTCCTCTGTCCATGGGATTCTCCAGGCAAGAATACTGGAGTGCGTTGCCATGCCCTCTTCCAGGGGATCTTCCCAACCCAGAGATCAAACCCATGTCTCTTGCGTCTCCTGCACTGGCAGGCAAGTTCTTTACCGCTGGCACCACCTAGGAAGCCCCGTTTATTCCTTGCATGTACTTAATTCACTCTAAAAGTTGGGAGAGTAAACGAGTTAGCTGAGAGTAGAGAATGTGGAGTAATTCATGAGGGACCGTGTTCCCTCAAAGACATGGGATCTTGTGTAGTTTTTCAGCTTTCCTTTCCAGTGTCCAAGTATGGATTTCATGTTGCATTGTCAGGATGCTCTCTTGTATTGAATATAAGGCTCAGCTGTGAAGTTTCTGCCCAGATCATCTTTACCAGCTTGGCTTCAGTGGAGGAATCTGAAGTCCTTGCTTCCCCTGCAGCACAGTTTTCCATTTATATACCAGAAAGGAAGCATGTTCTACCCACTATGACCTTTACCTCTGGGTTTTAGGAAACTATTTGATTTTCTGTTCAAGGAGAGCACTGTAACCCTGGCAACCAGACACCATGGTACAGATGGGAGATCTAATGTCCAAAGGCAGTTTGACGGGCACACACACTAACGCAGCAGGCTGAAGCATCTCTCATCTGTACTCTGACAGGACTTGAGATTGAGCTCAATTCTGCAAAGTAGAACCTTCCCCTTTTCTAAACGCAGTAGGGCTCTCAGTGCTTTGCCTCCTCTCCACCAATCCAGCTGATGCTCAAGCTCTGATCCCTGCCTCAGTCATAGAATTCAGATGGTTAGTGTTCAAAATACTGAGCACAACATTCCATAGTTCATGCACTGTGCCCATGAGCGGTGAGTCAATCAGTCAACTGTTGCCACTTCTGATCCAGAATTGAAGAGACTTGGATTGTCGCCATTACACTAGCTGTGTGAATGTGAGCATGTCATTAAGCCTCTTTTAGCATTCTCATATGACTGTGCTTCCTCAAATCTAGATGAAGTATTAAAGTTTGGAAGTATGTACAATTCATGACTGATGAAATATAAGTAGGGCAGGCTAAATGCTATAACAGCTAAACCTCCAAATCTTAGTGTGTAATGCAGTACAATATAACTTCTTGCTCATATCATTTGGTGTTTTATTGATTCATGATCTTTGCGTCATGCAGCTCCATCATCAGGCAGATCCCCAGACCCTTCTCCATTATGTATAATATACATTCTGTCTGTACATAATTGTACATTACACCATAATGTACATACTGTTTTTTGTTTAGTCGGTAAGTTGTGTCCAACTCCTTTGCAACCCCACAGACTATAGCCCACCAGGCTCCTCTGTCCATGGGATTTCCAGGGCAAGAGTACTGGGGTGGGTTGCTAGTCGTGTGACCACACCTAATTGCTCGGGAGTCTGGGGAAAGGAGCTTCACTGTGTACCCTGGGGAAAACAAAAAGATGTGGTGGTGAGCACATCCGGCGGTCTATCCCATATCCAGTTTATTCTTCTTTTTGCTTAGAGAACATCCAAAACCTCTTCTGCAAGAGACAACCGAGAGTCCCACTGTGAGCCTGCACACAGCTCCAAGTCCAGGATCTCAGGCCGTTGTGAAGCCCTGTCTGTTAGTCTCATCCTTTTAGGAATGACACTTAACACTCAGTACAGCAGAGACACTGATTTCAAACTCTACCTGAAACACCCAGATACCTTCCTTAAGAAGACTTAGAATTTCCCCAGGAGAGGGAAGAAGCTGGGCAAGGGCTTTGAGTCCTGGATGTGCAACTAGCATTTCTAAATCATTTATCCGTTGCATGCCCATGACCTCAGTTCTAGTCCTGTGCTGGCCAGGACAACACAATCCGAAATGAAAGTGAGGAAAGGGTTGTTGAGTGACTTTCCTCAGGTCCCACAGCCTGATAAACCCTTCCAGGATGCTTGCAATCCTCTCAGATGTCTTTCTTTTATTTTCCATCAAGCGTTATCCCTCACCCTCTTCAGGGATTTCTTTGAGACTCATATTCTCCTTGTTGAGCAGACTAGACGTATTTTCGATGGAACCCTCCGTGACAAAGAGCAATCTGCTGCAACCCAGTGTGATGTAAACATCTACGCACAAGTGTGTGCATATGGGCTTCATTCCTTCTCCTAACGGACTGGCACTTGTGCTTGTATCACCGTCCAGCTGTGGTCCCCTCTCCCCATCTTCCTGTCCTCTGCTCCCTGGCACTGCCCTGACGGGCGGGCATACACCTGGCTTCATCCAGCGTCTAGCACAGGCCCGTGCACTCAGGCATTTCAAAGAAGGGCCCTACCTCACAGCAAAAGGGGACTTGGAATGTTTTAATCTCCTTTCTGCTTCCCACAGGTTGTGAGACCTTGAGAAATTCCTTGATTTTCTCTGAATCTTGGTGTGTTTTATTGTTGTTATTTTGCTTAAAAAAAAGAAAAAAAGAAAATTGGATACAGTTAACTTGAAAATGCTCAAACTACCGCACAATTGCACTCATCTCACACGCTAGTAAAGTAATGCTCAAAATTCTCCAAGCTAGGCTTCAGCAATATGTGAACCGTGAACTTCCTGATGTTCAAGCTGGTTTTAGAAAAGGCAGAGGAACCAGAGATCAAATTGCCAACATCCGCTGGATCATGGAAAAAGCAAGAGAGTTGCAGAAAAGCATCTATGTCTGCTTTATTGACTATGCCAAAGCCTTTGACTGTGTGGATCACAATAAACTGTGGAAAATTCTGAAAGAGATGGGAATACCAGACCACCTGATCTGCCTCTTGAGAAATTTGTATGCAGGTCAGGAAGCAACAGTTAGAACTGGACATGGAACAACAGACTGGTTCCAAATAGGAAAAGGAGTTCGTCAAGGCTGTATATTGTCACCCTGTTTATTTAACTTATATGCAGAGTACATCATGAGAAACGCTGGACTGGAAGAAGCACAAGCTGGAATCAAGATTGCCGGGAGAAATATCAATAACCTCAGATATGCAGATGACACCACCCTTATGGCAGAAAGTGAAGAGGAACTCAAAAGCCTCTTGATGAAAGTGAAAGTGGAGAGTGAAAAAGTTGGCTTAAAGCTCAACATGCAGAAAACGAAGATCATGGCATCCGGTCCCATCACTTCATGGGAAATAGATGGGGAAACAGTGGAAACAGTGTCAGACTTTATTTTTCTGGGCTCCAAAATCACTGCAGATGGTGATTGCAGCCATGAAATTAAAAGACGCTTACTCCTTGGAAGGAAAGTTATGACCAACCTCGATAGCATATTCAAAAGCAGAAACATTACTTTGCCAACAAAGGTTCGTCTAGTCAAGGCTATGGTTTTTCCTGTGGTCATGTATGGATGTGAGAGTTGGACTGTGAAGAAGGCTGAGCACTGAAGAATTGATGCTTTTGAACTGTGGTGTTGGAGAAGACTCTTGAGAGTCCCTTGGACTGCAAGGAGATCCAACCAGTCCATTCTGAAGGAGATCAGCCCTGGGATTTCTTTGGAAGGAATGATGCTGAAGCTGAAACTCCAGCACTTTGGCCACCTCATGCGAAGAGTTGACTCATTGGAAAAGACTCTAATGCTGGGAGGGATTGGGGGCAGGAGGAGAAGGGGACGACAGAGGATGAGATGGCTGGATGGCATCACTGACTCGATGGACGTGAGTCTGGGTGAACTCCGGGAGTTGGTGATGGACAGGGAGGCCTGGCGTTCTGAGATTCTTGGAGTCACAAAGAGTCGGACATGACTGAGCGACTGATCTGATCTGAACTTGAAAATACATTTCAGGACTTCTCTGGCAGCCCAATGGTTAAGACTCTGCCTTCCAATGCAGGAGGTATGGGTTTGATCCCTGGTTGGGGAACCAAGATCCCACATGGTGCTGTGCAGCTAAAAATTGAAAAAGGAAAATGTCTTTCAATGAGAATACACTATGACACTATGGTCAAGCTTTTCAAATGGGTTGCCTAATTGTTTCTCTTTCTTTAGAACCTTTACACTAGGAGTCTAAAAACCTCTCTTCCAGATCTTGTAGCTTTCAGCTGCCACCTGTAATTATATATTCACATCATTGTACTTAATTCTTTCTGATCCTACTCCTAACACACAGACCCACACAGACACACACAGACCCACACAAACACAGACACTCTAATTGTTGTCTCTAGAACAATTGGCTAGACTTCCTTATGATGTTTCAAAGAACATCCTGGGCCTCCATGGAAAAGAACTGACATTTTATTAAGTGCCTATTGTATATTAGGTACTTTTCTTTTGCCCCCATTTAATCCTCATAATTTTCAAAGCTAGGTCTTATTGTCTCCCTTGCTACATATGAGAATATTGGGGGTCAAAGAAGTTAAAAAATTGTGTGTTGCCGCAAATTTGAAGTAGAAGCCAGAATAACCTCAGATCTATCTGATTTCATAGCCCTGCCACCTCCTGACAATTTATATTACAGCAGTCCTCCGGTCACTCCCTCAATGGGTCATAAAACACATATTGGCTCAAAGAAAATTGTCTTTCAAAAATACTCAGGATGTCCTCGTTTCTTGGTCACCTCAAACCATCTAATCCTGTATGTGATGCAGCAGCATTGGGGGCCCTGTGAGGTTAGGCGGGAGAGTTAGGATCCACTTTCCTTCAGGACCTGGTGCTATCAGTGTGGTCTCTGATAATAAGAGGCCGCTTTATAAATCTGGTCACAAAGAGCTTAGTTTCAGCCAGTGCTATGGAAACAGAACTGGGCTGGCAGATTTTCTTTCATTGGACATATTGTCACAGACTTGATGAGTGAGAGAGTGTGGCTCATATCAACACGTTGCTTAGTAATTGGAGAGCTCCACTGTTTACTGGAAAGCGAACCGTGAAACTAGAAAATATTTCATTGAGAATGTGAATTAAATCAGATGTGCAAATGAATGCTTCTTTTTTTACAGACTCCCCTTTCCACCCACTCTGAATTAGCTGCTGTTTGTTTATTTTGCCTTCGAGAAGAGCAGTAGCAAAAATCTCAAATTCCTCTCATTTTGCAGAAAAGGAAACCTGAGCCACAAAGAATAATGACTTGTTTAATAAACATCTGTTTTAGACCAATGTACATACATATACTCTGAGCACATGTTTATATTTGGGAAGGTTTATCCTGACTCCTACATATCCTTTTTCATAAACATAATATGTGATTTTCTTTACAGAAAGATAATACATATTAAATATAACTTAAAAACTAGAAAAATGAGAAAAACCATCCAGGGCTCCCCTACCCCAACAGTCATAAATGACTACTGTTGGCATGTTGGTTAATTTTTTTTCCCATCTTTTCATCCCTAATATGTAAGAATTTTTAAATATAGTATTTGTATGTATATTATAAATATATAATATAATCATTTGATTACTTGATATGCAATTATAAGTATGTTTTCATGTTTTTACATATTTGGCAAACATTTTCAACAGAATGGTAAACAAAAATAAGGACCCCTTTTTTTAATGTAGCATAGTTAGTAGTTTTTTAAAACGATTAAAAAATTTTTTTGTTGAGAAAAAGTTTACATGCTGGTGAAGTCACCCTATTTAGTATATAATCCTGTGACTTTTGACAGATTCATACTTGACAAATACATAACAAATACCTGTGACCATCACTGCAGTCAACATACAGAACAATTAAAAAATTCCTCTGTGTCCTTCTGTGGTCAGCCTGTCCCCCTGCTCCCAGCTCCTAGCAACCGCTGATGTGTGTTTTATTCCTGTGGTTTCTTGCCTGTCCCAGCGTGTCGTGGACGTGGATTACACAGTGTGTAGTCTTTGAGTCTGGCTTCTTGCACTTAGCTTAATGAATCTCAGATCCACCCTTGTTGTTGCACGTATTAACGTTCTTTTCTTTTTATTGCTGTATAGTATTCCTGGGCAGGGCTGTACCGCAGTTCGTTTATTCGTTCCTCGTGTCGTTTCCAGTTTGGGTCAATTAAGAATCAAGTTGAAGGGAAGTCCTCGGCTGTCCAGTGACTAGGGCTCTGCGCCTTCACCACCGAGGGCACGGGTTCAATCCCTGGTCTGGGAATGAGGATCCCATAAGCTGTGCAGCGCAGCCAGAAGAGACAAAAGTCTGTTATAAACGCTCATGTACAGATTGTGTGAACACGAGTTTTCGTGACTTCTCATCCCCCTGAGCCTCAGGCAATTGCTAATCTACTTTCTGTCTCTATGAATTTGCCTGTTGTGGGCATTTCATATAAATGTGACTGTATAACCTCTAGCCCTTTGTGACTGGCTTATTTCACTTCCTGTAATGTTTTGAAGACTTGTCATGTTGTAGCACATATCAGTATTCATATCTTTCTATTGCTGTATAATATACCATCGTGTGGGTATCACCTTTTACTTATCCACTCGTCAGTTGGCGGACATCTGATTATTTCTATTCTTTGTCTATTATGAAAAATGCTGCTATGAACATTCAGGCACCAGTGTTAACGTGGATGTCTATTTTCAGTTCTCTTAGGTGGATATCTAGGCATGGGTTTGCCGAATCATATTTGAACTCTGTATTTAACTATCTGAGGAACTGCCAAATGATTTCCAGGATGGCTTACCATTTTACATTCAGCCCAGCAATATATGAACATTACAATTTCTCCACATCCTTGTCAAAACTTGCTCTTATCTGACTTTTTGATTATAACCATGCTAGTGAGCATGAAGTAGCATCTCATTGTGATTTTGATTTGAATTTCCCCAACAACTAATTATATTGAGCATCTTTCCACATGCTTATTGGCCACTTATATATAATTTTTGGAGAAATGTATATTGGAACGTTTTGCCCATTGCAGACCTGCTCCCTTTTTCCATGTTGGCAATTAGAGGGGCCCAGGTCTTACCTGGCTTCCTCATCCTGCTGACAGTCTCCAGTCAGAGCCCAGCTGACTCACTGTCCTGATAAGTCAATGAATCATAAGCCTGGTGACTCAGCCTTTTCCCTTTTGTTAACATAACAAGGAAGTCTCTGCATACAGCCATGGAATTCATTTTCAGAAAGAAAATTCGGTGAGATTAGTTGATGAACATATTTTTATTCAGTACAGAGAAAGGTCACATTAAACTGAAAAATAGAAAATCAGAAATGACTTTATAGGTGATATTTGAGGGAGGAAACGAGACCAATGTGCCCTCTTTGAGTGAAAGAGAATTACTCTCTTGCCCCAAGTAAGAAGTAATGGCTTCAGTAGTGGGTGGAGTATTGAACTGAAAATGTGGCTAGATGATGGTGTGAACATAAGAGAATGCTATTAAATGTGATTTTAATCTCTGACACACTAAGGGGAATGACACAGAAAGTGAATATCTAATAGTGTCACGTTTTTATAAAGCAGTCTCCCAGACTGCAACAAACTTCATTTTTTGAATTTCAAACTTTAATAACCTATCCTAATACATTTTTGAAAACTTAATATATGAACGCAGCATTATGTTAAATATAGGAAGACAAAATTTGGTATGTGCTATTTAAAAGCTCACAGTTGGTGGGGCCTAAAATTTGTGTTTACATTTATTTATTCAGTATTTCTTCAGTGTCTACCATGTAGTAGGTACGTTGAAGGTAAATCAACATATCCTCTGTGCTCTGGTCTCACACTGGAATTTTCCCCCATTTCAGTGTCATGTTATGAAGATGTTGGCATGGTTGACCATCTTCCGAACACTCTCTTTGCCTTATCTCATTGTTTACAGAACAGTATGGGAGGTTTTGTCATCCTGCTTTACAGATGAGAAAACCGAGATCCAGAGATGTTAAGTCACTTACACACAGTGATACAGCCAGTAAGGATCAGGATTTGAACCTGGGTCGCATCAACATAAATCCAAGCTCTTTTCAGCATGCCATGCTCTGTAGTGTGCCAAGAAAATGGTAAATCCTAAACTTTCATGAGATAGGGTTCAAGTGGAAGCTGCTTCTTCCCCCTGGCTTCAGTCTTATTTCCTTGGATATGAAAGGAAATGGGTTGATATTTTTGTAGCCAGACTGGTTGGGTGTAGATTGACAGTGTTTCATGGTGTCACAGTCATGACAGACATGAATTGTTTAATGTGATGGTTAATGTTATGTGTCAACTTGACTAGGCTACAGGGTGCCCAGATATTTGGTCAAACATTATTCTGGGTGTTTCTGTGAAGATGTCTTTGGATGAGATTAACATTTGAATCAGTAGACTGAATAAAGCAGATTGCCCTCTCTAATGTGGGTGGACTTCAACCAATCAGCTGAAACATGAATGGAAAAAAAGTTGTCCATTTCATGAGTAAGAGAGAACTTCTCCTTCTTGACTGCCTTCAAGCTGGGATGTCAGCCTTTTCTGCTTTTGGACACAATGGAAACTCCTTGGGCTTCAAGCCCACCAGTCTTTGGATGGTTCTCGTGTTTCTCAGACCTCTCGACTGCTACCAGAACTACATTGGCTGTCCTGGGTCTCCAGTATGACAACCTACCCCGTAAATCTTGAAATTCATCATTGTTTATAATGATATGAGCCAGTTCCTCATAGTAAACCTCTTTATAGATACAGAGTTCTGTTTCTCTGGGAAACTCTGTGGCTATGAAGGCACTGGAGAACTCTTCTCTCCATCACTCCCAGTGGGCGTTATCCAATGGGCAGGTGTTTCTAGCAAACAGGCAGAGGGAGGATCCAGCCAGACCACCAGGATCAGTCCTCTCAACATGGCCATGCTGCCACCTTCCACACGTCTGGGCTGTGGCTGAGTCCCAAGCTCTGAGCTAGGTGAGGAGTTGGCATGTAGCATCCTGAGCCTTGTGTCAGCAAGAGCTGGCAGCAGTGAATGCGGAAACCCAATGGCTGTCTGAAGGGAAAAGACAAGTGAGCCCAAACTCTGGAATCTCATCAACCCCTTCTTTACCATGAAGAAATATATAAAAAAAGAGCCTACACTTTCCCAAGTCTTGACTCCAAGTCATCTCTAGCTGTCCCTGTGTGGCACCATCCTGATTTGCCCACACTGCCCAGGTATGGACTGGTGATCTACAGAGATCCTACAGCATCCCCGGCTTGCTTTCTCCACATACCCAGGCATAAAGAGTGGACACAGTGGCCTGCCCTTGAAGAGAGCTCGAAAGAAACGGAGCATGTGCTTTGCTCTGTCAACAGAGCCTGGAGGATTTTGCTGGTAAAAGGAAGGAAAAAAAAATCAATGTGGCTGTTTAAAATGTAACCGTGGCAGTGAAGCAGTACAGAAAGGTCATTGCAAGGAGGAGGTTCAAGGACTTGGAGGATGCTGTGCCCCAGCCTATCGAGGAGAATTGCCCAAGGAAGCCAAGTTTCAGAAAAGATTTGATTCCTCTCCATCCATCTTTCCCCTACTTGTGAATCATCTTCACTTCATCCCACATGGCATCTGCAGTAGCTCCCAGGTCTCGAGTACCCACCAGGTTCTCCTGACTGCTACTAGAACTACATGGATTGTCCTGGGTCCCCAGTTTGATGACCTACCCTGTAGATCTTGAGATTCATCGTTGGTTTATTCAGCATGTTCCCTACCTTTGGAAATCTGCTATACACTTTATACACAAATATAGATGCAAAGATTATCTCTAGTTTACCCTTAAGGAAACTCAACCCAGCAAGGTTAAGCAACTTGTCCATTTTGACACAGATAGGCGAGTAGAAAAATTCCATTTAAGTCCAAGTGAACCTGATTTCAAAGCACACACTCTTTAGGTCTTAGCATGTCACTCCAGCCAAAGTCAGCCAAGAGGAGGTTTACCTGCTTCTGTGCATTAGAGTTGGTTGGTAATTTTGGAGCCTCTCTCAAGTACATCACTTGGGTATTTGGCTGCCATTCAGCCTCTAAGCTGGAGAAGGCAATGGCACCCCACTTCAGTACTCTTGCCTGGCAAATCCCATGGACGGAGAAGCCTGGTAGGCTGCAGTCCATGGGGTCGCTAGGAGTTGGACATGACTGAGCGACTTCACTTTCACTTTTCCTTTCATGCATTGGAGAAGGAAATGGCAACCCACTCCAGTGTTCTTGCCTGGAGAATCCCAGGGATGGGGGAGCCGGGTGGGCTGCCATCTCTGGGGTCGCACAGAGTCGGACACGACTGAAGCGACTTAGCAGCAGCAGCAGCCCCTAAGCTACTCATGGGTCAACTCACTAGTCATCCAGGCAAGATGAATGGGTGTATAAATGGCTGCTGAGTGGTGACAATTTTAGTCCTTGGTGACTGATTAAAGTTGCTTTAGAGTTTTTGTCCTTAGGTCTAATGTTCAGTGGTTCATTTCCCATTTAAGAGTGTGGCTTGTGTACACTGGGGATTTCATATCCAACTCAGAATTTGAAAGAAGATATACAAGCCCTTTCATGGAACCTGACTGTTTTGTATGGTTTTTTTCCCTAGATCTATAAAGAAGTTCTAAGCATGAGGCTGTCAGTAGGAGTGAAAAGAAGGTAAGAAAACATGCCTGTAACTTATAGTTGATCTTAACCAAGGTTCCTCCATTTCCACAGGGCCGTATCTGCGGATTCAACCCAGCACAGATCATGTAGTACTGTCATACCCATCGCTGATAAAAACCTGTGGAGGAGCGACCCTGTGCAGTTCAAACCCATGTTGTTCAAGGGCCAGCTTTACATGCATATACATATCACATTTCGCTTATCCATTCATCTCTCAGTGGACACTTAGGTGACCTATTAGATATTGTGAAAGTGCTCCTATGAACCCGTGTGTGTAGTTTTGTGCGTTTTACAAATAAGGATCTTCAGGTTCAGAGAAGTGGGGTAACCGTGTCACATCGCATAGTCACCATGTGATAGAGCTTGGAAAGCTGAACGATCAGTGAGGTAAGGGAACTCTGCACTTTTCACGGAGGCCGAGCTCCTCTGGTCTGCGTCCAGGGTGGAGGTGGACGGGATAGCTTGCCGAGGCCGGGCTCAGGGCTCAGCTGCCAGTGCTCCCCGGCGGAGGTCTTGCAGAGGCTACTGGAGGGATGCTTGTCGGGGTGATGGGTCCTCTCCCTCCCTGGTGCCCACAACCCAAGAAGAGAAGAACCAGTGGTGACCTGTGCCAAGGGTGGCCTGGGAAGAGAAGGGACCATCCTGAGAGCTTTCCTTCTGAAAGGGTGAGCAGGAGACGCTAGAGTGCGAAGGGGACACGGGCAGCGTTGGGTATGGAAGTCTGGGTCCGTGTGCCTCGTCTTAGAGGGACCATCTGGAGTGTGATCCGTAACCAGCGGAGTCAGCGCCACCTGGTGAAACTGCAGACCCCAGGCCCCACGCTGGAGCAGCAGAGTCACACCCGGATTTTACAAGTTTCACAGCCGGCTGAGCAGACTTTAAAGTTGGAGGAGTGCCGCCTTAGAGCCCTTTGAGGCACACGTTTATGACATTTCTTCATTGTTAAGTTTCATAAAGTCCTCACCAGACAGGGCTGATGGTGCAGAGAGTGAGCTGCCTGCTTTTTGCTGTTTCCTGGAGACAGAGGAGAGCCCCCTTGGGGAGACGGGCATGTCCTCCAGAGACAGGGAGCTGGCCAGAGGGGACGAGAGACTGAGGGAGGAGAGGGAGGGACGAAACAGGAAAGCGTCACTTCTGTTGAGTAAAGCTTCAATTCTGCAAGGCATGTACTTTAGAGACTTAATCTCCAAGTAACCCTCTGAGGAATTCACTGTATACACCACTTTGTAGATAAGAAGAAAGATTCAGAGAGGGGAAGTGCCTTACCTGGGGTCACTCAGCTAAGTGGCCAGCTCCCCCTGAAGACGGCTGTCCCAAATGTGGCTCTTTCCCTTGCTGCCAAGTGTCAGGTTTGGTTTCAGTCCCAGTGCCAATTCCTTGGTCTTAGGACACTCAGGCAAGGGTGACATGGTCAACCATTGCTCCCAGGCTGGGAGCAGAGTGTGTGAATTTAAGGAATTAGAATACTGAGTAAGTGTGCGCTTCAGTCAATAGCTTAGTTCCAGGCACATATGGGTCACCCAATAGGCATGTGTTGAATGAATGAATAGAAGAAAGAGCAGATGTCTGGCCTGTTCCCCTGATTCTTAGATCCTTGGTTGTTATTGTTCAGTCACCCAGGTGTGTCCGACTCTGCAACCCCATGAACTACAGCACACCAGGCCTCCCTGTCCCTCACCATCTTCCGAGATTTGCCCAAGTTCATGTCCATTGCATCAGTGATGCCACCCAGCCATCTCATCTTCTGATGCCCTCTTCTCCTTCTGTCCTCATCTTTCCCAGCATCAGTGACTTTTCCATTGAGTCGGCTGTTCACATAAGGTGACCAAAATAATGGAGCTTCCGCTTCAGCATCAGTCCTTCCAATGATTATTCAGGGTTGATTTTCCTTAAGATCGACTGGTTTGGTCTCCTTTAAACCCCTGGCTGCTGCTGCTGCTAAGTCACTTCAGCCGTGTCCGACTCTGTGCAACCCCATAGATGGCAGCCCACCTGTTTTCAACTTCCCGTGTGTTGCCAGGAGCCAACACTAGAATCAGAGAGTCCAGAGTTTCAATCCAGTGCAATCATCATCACCTCCCACTGTTTTTGTCAGGAAGCAGCAAAGAAATTTGTTTCAATTATAGATGTTATTTTAGTCCTGGCCTGTACCATACCTGTATATCGTCTCATCGCTGTCTGTGCATTTGGTGGTTTCCACAGACCCTACCGCTGCAAGGGGAAGTCCTGTGCTGTTTTTGCTCTCTCCCAGTTCCTGCCCCGAGGGAATATCTGTCTCCTTAGACAGAGGATCTGGGGGTGGGACGATGCAGTTATTTTTTCCCCCCTCTCTCTTTTTTCTCACTGCTTTGCTCAGAAGGCAGCCCAAGTCACAGTCAGGTCTATCTTTTGGGCCAGAGGAATCAGGAAAAGAAGCTGGAAAGTGTTGGGGAGACGCTAGGGAGAAGGGAGTACTTCTGTGGAACGTATATGTATACCTAATAGTGGAATTACTGGGTCAACATTTGGATCCTTCTTATGGTTTTACTTAGCATTTCCCTGATGATTAATTTGCATTTCCCTGCATATTTCATATATTTTACATATGAAAAGTGCCCATCTTTCTGTTGAGTTGCCCTTTTCACTGATTTGTGGAAGTTTTTTATATTATCAATATATGGGCTGCAAACATTTTCTCCAGCTCTATGGGGACTTTTTCACTTCCTTAATGGGGTTTTGATGACTAAAAGTTTTAAATTTTTCTTTTTTTTTTTTTCCTCATTTAATAAGGAGGGAAGATTAGAGAAGGGTCTTTCTCTAAAAGTTCTTAGCTTTTATGAATGCCAGTTTATCAGTTTTCCCCTTAAGTCCTCATGCTTCCTGTTACCCTTTAAAGAAATCTTTGCGTACTTGAAAGTCATGAACATATGTTTTCCTGTGCTATCTGCGAGAAGCTTTAATGGCTTCATAATCACATTTAAATCAGTAATCTATCTGGAATTGGGTTTTGTGAATAGTGTAAGACAGGGGATCTTACATCATTTATTGGAGAGACCCTGCTCCCCAAACTGTTACCTTTGTGACAGTCTGATAAAGCCCATATGTGGATCTCTTGCCAGATTCTCCACTCCATTCCATTGATCTATTTACCCAAACTTGCATTCATTCATGCAGTTGTAAGTTGTCTCAATATCCTCCAACTTTGTTCTTCAGTACTGCTTGGCTAGTCTTACACTTTTCCATTTCCTTAAGATCCACTTGTCAGTTTCTCCCCAAGGAACAGCTTTCTGAGATTTGACTCTGTATTGAATCTAAACATCAGTTTGGGGGAGAACTGACATTTTCACAATATTGAGTGCTCTATTTCATGAACATGGTATATTCCCTCTATTTTTTTTTAAAGGTATCCTTTAAAGTCTCCTATGCTGAATTTTCGTTTTCACTGTGGAGGTCTTGAACATATTTCATTGTATTTATTCCTAAATCTTTGATACACTTTATGCAATTGTACTTGTAAAGTAAAATTTAAACTTTATTTTCTATAATGTTTCTATAAAGAAATACAGTAGGTATTTATGCACTGCCCTTGTAGCTCAAGGACTTTTAGAATTCATTTACTAATTCTAAAAATTCACTTGTTAATTCTAATAATTCTATTAATTCTCCATCTATGTCTTTCCCTACTCTTCCTCATCCCTCACCTCTGCCCAATTTGGTAGCAATGCATGGAAGAGAAATGAAATTCACCTCATCCCATAGCCCTTGATATGTCAAAAGTATGATGAGTACTGGGGCAAAGCATGGTCTAAAATGAGTCTGGGATTATGGTCAAGTTTGATCTTTCTGTCAAACTTTATTTGGCAACCTACATTAAAAGTGGGTTGAATTTGTGAGGCTGCACTCGCTAATGCTTCCTTATATTCTCTGTGATGTTATATGGGAGATATTTGGTGTGACAGCTATTATTACTAGTCACATGTTTAAAAGGATTGATGAGGAAGCTGGGGAGCTTGATGCTGCCACAAATATAAAAGCCGGCCCCCTCGTCCTGTGTGCTGCAGACCATGACAGAGACCATCTCTTTAAATTGCATTTGCTTCATTAGCAGAAGCAGCTCAAGATCATGCAAGCTCACTCTAATTTATCTTGGTTTGTTGTCATCCTGTGACTCAGGAAGGGAACTGCATTTCTGTTTCCAATTAAGGCTTGATGAACTCCGAGGCAAGGAGCCGGGGTGGAAAGCTGGTACTAGGGGAGCAGGAGGATTAAACCTGGTGGAGCATAGCCAAGAGCATTTAGCAAACCCAGGCATCCTTCATCGGAGTCTGCTCTGGGCCTGTGACTCTGCCTCAGAATAGCAACAGGAAAAAATAGCAAATAGAAAATCTCCAGATCTCCAGGAGGGCTCTGCACACCTCCTCACTCCTCCCCAGTCCACAGACCCTTCCTAAATGTCTGTGCCATGACCTGGAGGGGAAAGGCACTGAGAGACAACGTTGTGTAGGGGAAAAAGCAAAGTTTTTGGAATCAGACCTCCCTAAATTGGACCCTGGGCTCTTTCACTCCTAGCTGAGTCACCTTGAACCCACTGTCTCTCCTCACTGAGCCTATTTCTTCAACCATGGAAAGGTGACCATGATACCTACTTGGCACCACGGGCCCTACCCTCTAGCATGACACTAGCTGACATGAGCTGAGTCGCAGCTTAGGCTCTCCAGCTGGCTTCACTCGTCTTCACTGGCCACCAGGACACCTCTAGGGTTTGAGTTTGCAAGCCTTGACCTGGCCCAAGTACCAAGCCACTTCCTGTTTCTGTGGAGAACATGATGAGTTAGCCATTGATGAGTGCAGCCACATGTCTCTCAAGCTCTGTTTAAAATGCCCCCAGTCATCAGTGTCCTCTGTAAGCTACCAGGGCAGAAACCGTTGGTGGGCTGAGAGTCAGGAATAAAAGTCTTCCTGAAGGACTCCCTGGAGGGTGGGCTTCGGATCAGCAGATTGGCATCACTTTACACTTGTTAGAAATGCAAATTCTTAGGCCCCTCTGAGGCTACTGAATCAGAAACACCGAGTAGAGCCCAGCAACATTTGCTTCAGCAAGCTCTGCGGGTTCCTGTAACGCAGGCTGATGTTTGAGAACTGCTGGTCTGAGCAAGAGCTGGAAACAGCACAGACCCAGCTCGATAGTCTGCTCCTGCCTGGGACTGAGGAATAGCTGCAGGACTCTGGGCCATGGGGCAGCCTGTGAGCTTCTCATGGGTCTATCAGGAGGAGGCCTGTTGAGGAACAGGACCCCCAGCTTCCTCATGAAAGTCAGGTCCTTCAGCCAGCTGCTCAAGCCTTTCCAAATGGCATCTTCTTCTCTAAGCTTATCTGCCAGACTACTCTGCTCTGCTCCAGCTCTTCTCATCCCTTGTGTGGACACTCCCCGTTTGTTCATATCTCCACTGAGCTCTTAGTATTCTGACGGTCCTTCCAAAGTGTGAAGGTCCAGGTCAGCTTTCCCAAAACGTACTCCTATTGACACCAGTCGGTGATGCTGAAAGTAAGCTCTGTGGTCAATGAATGTGGGAAGTTGTGGCTTACATGGCTTACCCTGTGCGGGATCTACCATAATGTTTAATAAACTAATATCCATTGTAAATGCCCAAGAAAGTAGACTTCAGAGAGAGAATTTTCAAGACTGATTTAAACACAAAACATTTACGCCATATTTTGAAGGACGTTTTTTGTGGGTCACACTTTCAAAGAAGTATGTGTTGTCATATACTTCCTCACAGAGTCATTTAGGTTTATTTACGAATCCAGGCTCTCCAGTAGCCAGATTATACAGCTGTTCCACTGTGCTAACACCAAGCTCTGGGTATCTTAAGTATCTTTGATGCTGCTGCTACTACTGTTTTCCATTTGAATAACATTTCTGAAGCAGCCATTTAGTCTTTACAGTATCTCTCTAATCACTGTGATGAAGTCATCTCTAAGATCCAGGTGCTTTAAGAGCCAGGTTGGGCAGTAGATTCCTCAGATGTTCAAAAGTGATATTTGCAGAATAAGCTGGACCAGAATCCTGGTGTCCTGATCACTGGTTCTGGGGGAGGAACAGGTCTTGGGGTTTTTTCCCATATGCCCAAGTGTCTCACTGTTGACAGAGGGAAGCAGGAGTCTGTCTGGTTGTTCCTGCTCCCCATTGTCCAGCATTAGAAATACTTAGATTTCATAACACTTTGTACACCTCAAACTTACAGTGTTATATGTAAATTACATCTCACTAAAGCTGGAGGTGGGGGAAAGAAAAAAGTTATCTTTCAGTAAGCACAACGGGGGAATTCTGTCCTATCTGGATGCCTAGAAGGTACCTTTCTTATAAAAGAAGAGCTGGTTGCAGAAATGAAAAGGTAGAGAGAGGGGCCAATGAGGAAAGTTATTCCTTATTCCCAGCTCTCAAAACACCTGTCATCAAATCACAAACCACTGGACAAAGGCAACGCAACATATTAGTATCTGGAAGTGGGAATCCCTGGTCACTTAGGGGCTTGAAGTCTGGTCAGGACACTGCCACTGCCTAGCCATTAGGTCTGCCTACTTTGGTTCCACTGGAGCAAGATAGTTACAACATTCAAAGTATTATCTGAATTCCTCAAGAGAATCTATTTTTAGCACAATGATATACTTCTTTGCTGATCCCCCTCACCACCGCCCCACTGCCCAATTTGCTCCAGAACACCTAGATCCTGAAGGAAACTTACTTTGGTGATTGCTGTGCTTGCAGGAAATAGGGGAAATCTCCAAGGAACCCTCCTTCCTAAAGAAAGAGTACTAGACTCAGAGCTAGAACCAGAGCTGGGAGCAGAAATTGGTGAATAACCTGAAAGAAGGAGGCTGTCCCCAGGGCAGCGCAGATAGCAGCGCTGTGGTTTGCAAACGGAATAGGAAGTCTCAGCCACAGCAAGGGGGAGAGCTGAACGGACGTCTCTGCATCACACCCGGCCGGCAGTGACCCTCCGATTCCCGTGCATGCCGTGTTCTTGTGTTTCAGTAACTGCAAAATTGAATCTCCCTGTGCGCTCCACTCTTCCTTTTTAGGATTTTTATGTCTGTTCTCCTAAGCTTATTTTTTAGATGGATTTTATATTGTGATATCACATTCTAACACGATTTTACAGATTGTCTTGGGAAAGACATACACTTTTACAATGTCAAATCTTCCCATGTATGAACAGGATGTGTTGGGAGGTATTGTCTTCTGGCATAAAGGTCTCTCATTGCTGATAAATGCCACCACTGCGCAGTGACAAAGATGGCTTTGGTGAGAGAGATTTGGTTCAACGTGTTGTTGAAACCAAAGGGCATTCCGTTTAAAAGCCACTCATTGTGATCGTCCTTTCGGCCAAGCCCTGTATCATGTCCTGTTATGGAAGACTCAGTCATGAGTGAAAGCCCATTGGATGGCTACTTACTATCACAACAAAAAAACAGAAAATAGTATGTGTTGGCAAGGATGTGGGGAAATTGGAACCCTTGTGCACTGCTGTTGGGAATGTAAAATATTGCAGTGCTTTGAAAAACACTGCAACGGCTCCTAAAAAATTAAAAACAGAGTTAACATATTTTCCAGCAATTCCACTTATTGAAAGCAAAGACTCAAAGAGATATTTGTACACCTAGGTTAACAGCAACATTTTGCACAATAGTCAAAAGGCAGAAGCAAACCCTAGTGTCTGCTGACAGATGAATGGATAAACAAAGTGTGATGTGTGTATATATACCGCGGTATATTATTCAGCCTTAACAAGAAAGGAAGTTCTGACGTGTGCCACAGCGTGGAAGACCCCTGAGGACATTATGTTGAGTGGAATAAGCCAGTCACAAAAGGACAAATACTGTATGGTTCCACTTATGTGAAGAACCTAGAGCAGGGAGATTCATAGGGAGAGAAAGTAGAGTGAGAGTCAAGGGCTGTTGGGGAGGGGGAAAAGGGAATTAGTGCCTAATAGGTACAGAGTTTCAGATTTGCCAGATGGAATGCGCTTTGAAGATGGATGGTGGCCATGACGGTTGTATAACAGTATGAACGTACTTGATGCCACTTAAAAATAGTTAAGATGGAAATTTTACGTGTATGTATTTTACTGCAATTAAAAATAAAAATAATTTCAGAAAAATTTTTTAAAAAGATGAGTGAGGAAAATTGTGCATGTTCAGGGAACTCCGTGGGGGAAGAACAGTGGCAGTGGGCACAGGCCAGAGGCACCCTGGCCTGCCAGTGGTGGGTGGAGAGCAGCTCTGTGGCATAGACCTGCCGCAGCAGCAGGCTTAATCCCCCAGCGCGTGGAGGCCGGGCGGCTTAGGGAAGGACTCCAGGCTGGCGGAATAATGGTCCGAAGAGATGGGGGAAGGGATAGTGAGGGAGTTGGGGGTGGACATGTACACACTGCTATATTTAAAATAGATAACAAACCAGGACCTACTGTATAGCACAGGGGACTCTGCTCAATGTTATGTGGGCAGCCTGGATGGGAGGAGAATTTGGAGTTGCTCTGCTGTGTGCCTAAAACTATCACAACATGGTTAATTAGCTATACTCCAATATAAAATAAAAAGTTTTTTTTTAAAAAAAAGAAGAGACTTCCTAAAAGCATATTCCAGAGCCCACCACCACATTTATCTTGTCATTGGGTATGTTCATGAACTTCCTGAAACCTAAACATCACTCCTGATTTATGGATTTCCTTGCTTTCTCCTTCTCCCTCTCACGTTTCTCTTAGGTGCTCTGCTTTTTGCCCTTGCTACTGACAGATGCTGCAGCCCACACCCAGGTCCGGCCATCCTCTGTGGAACTCAGGTGAACAATTTTCCTGCTCTGAAGCTTTCAGTTCCCATTGCAGAAGGTCACATTATTAATTACAACAGGCCCAAGCACATTTGGGGAGGTAACTCTGTTACCTTGCAGGAACTGCAGAGTTGACACTTCATTAATTGAAAGTGTAGATGCTGGCACTGAGCATCCAAAGAAATCCATTAAATTGTATCTAAATGTAATCTAAATGCTGAGAAGAAAGGGGGTCCAAAATGCTTCTAGTAGAATTCCTCCAAAAATTGTGACTCATTAAAACCAAGCTCCATTATCTCAGCCCCAACAGTGGTTCATAAATATAAAAGAGCCTATCTTCTTAGTCACATAGTTTTTGTTTTGGGAAATACAGTTATTTATTATAAAAAGATAGCATTTATGTTAACATGTAAGGGGTTGGTTTATTTTCAGTGAATTAATACATATTTGCAATGTCTTGCTATTCATTTCTAATATGGTAAATATTAGAAATATTTACCATATTTCTAATATTCAAAATAGTTAAAATAGCCCATATCAACAGTCTCTTTTGGGGGTTCCTTAATAACTCATAAGAGTATAAAGGGGTTCTGAGTAAAGAAGTGAAGTGAAAGTCGCTCAATCATGTCTGATTCTTTGCAACCCCACGGACTATAGCCTGCCAGGCTCCTCTGTCCATGGAATTCTCCAGGCAGGAATTCTGGAATGGGTAGCCATTCCCTTCTCCAGGGGATCTTCCCAACCCAGGGATCAAAACCAGGTCTCCCACATTGCAGGTGGATTCTTTACTGTTTGAGCCACCAGGGAAGCCCAAGAATACTGGAGTAGATAGCCTATCGCTCCTCCAAGGGAACTTCCCAACCCAGGAATCAAGCCAGGGTCTCTCACATTGCAGGTGGATTCTTTACTCTCTGAGCCACCAGGGAAGTCCAAGAATACTGGAATAGGTAGCCTACCATTCCTCCAAGGGAACTTCCCAACCCAGGAATCGAGCCAGGGTCTCTCACATTGCAAGTGGATTCTTTACTGGCTGAGCTACCAGGGGAGCCCATAAGAGGGTCCTGAGACCAAGCATTAAAGGAGTCACTCAGCGTAGGAGTCCCCCAGGGAAGAGGAAAGATGTTGGTCCCCACAGCCCAGTATGCAGGTGGTGACTCTCCAGGTTTACAGCACTGACGATAAGCAGGAGGACCAACAGCCCGAGCCAAATGTGAGAACCATGCCTGACAGTGAGGGCCGTCTGGGAGGCGCTGGGCTTGTCTGCATGGCACTTGGTGCTGGCACCGTGGCCAGGCAGCCCTTGTTATTTCATCCCCTCCTTGTCCCCACAGGTCACCTCTGGGAGTAAGAACTGTGGTCTCCGAGTCCTCTCTGCCCACATCTTCTGCCCCTGCACAGCACCCCCTGGAATCTGGCCAGACTCCTCTCCTGGCTAAGTGCCCGTGTGACCGTCCATACCGCTACACATACCGTCCATGGATATTGTTCTCCTGGCAAGACCAGCATGCTGTACAGCGTGTGTTAGCTGCTTGGCGAAATGTCGTATTGTCATTGTCATGGTTACTATTCAGAGATTATATTCGAGTTCACTTTGCCTTTCTGAAAAGTGAAGATAATATTCCCTGACTTCCCTCCTCCCAGGGTTGCTTCAGGAGACAAACTGGTTAATGTGTCACTCAAATACATGCTTAGGGCCCAACCATCAAAGGTGGTCCATTCAGGACGCAGGAGGGAACATGCGGCTTCCTTCTGTGGAGTCAGGCTGGCTGGTTTGATCCTGAAGCGATCGCCAAGCAGTGAACTGATCTGGGTGACGTTATATAACTTTCCTGTGCGTGTCCATCTGTAAATGGAA
The DNA here is from genome assembly GCF_029378745.1 of Bos indicus. Classification (NCBI taxonomy): domain Eukaryota; kingdom Metazoa; phylum Chordata; class Mammalia; order Artiodactyla; family Bovidae; genus Bos; species Bos indicus. The sequence goes on along the minus strand of NC_091781.1, from coordinate 12,680,676 downwards.
GCGGCAGACGCCCCTGAAGTTCAGGGCTGTCGTGAGGATGAACTAAGATGAGGCATACAGCTCTGCGTGTGGGTGCCTTGACTATAGGAAGCTTTCAGGGGAGGCTCTTTTTTGTAACATGAAGGGAGACATCTGGTTTTATTATAAAACTCCACTGGAAGGGGATATTGTCTCTGTTTCTGGAACTCTTTGCTCAATGAAGGGGATCGAGTGTCTGGACAGGATGCAGGGCCTATTCATTCAGGTCAGAATTCTACAAATGATGGGGAATCAGGAAACCGCCTAAGCAGGGGAGAGGTTTCTTAAAAAGATAAGTCGGGTTCCTGTGCATGGAGACTGTTCCATGGAGACCGTGTACTGAGCAGGCAGACGAGAAGGAGCTGCAATGATACAAGAGGGGAGAAGTGGCTGGTGCTGGCAGGCTCTGAGAGGTGGAGGTGATGGGCTTTGGTGACTGGGCGGATGATGTTGGAGCTGAGGAGAGGAAGGGGTGTAGAGTGACTTCATATTTTGCGTCAGAATAAATAATATTTTCCTTCTGCTGACCTAGGCTCTGGAGAAAGTCAGGGAAACAAATGTTCAGTCTTGACCTTGTGGAATTTAAGACTTTTCCAAGCAGCGCTTGCCAGCATCCTTCCTTCTCCACCTGGCCCCACTCAAACCTCCTGCAAACCTCAGGCCTCCAGCTGCCTAAGAAGCTGAGGGCCCTTTGGATAGTGTTCATCCCTCTAGCGGCATGACTTCCTTCCTTATGGGAGGCTGAGCCAGCTCACAACATGTGGACTGCTTCTGCCCCCATCAGCAGACACCTGGCCCCAAATCCCTTCTGTTTGAGCTAAGGGAGGACTGGACTCTGCTGCCCATTGAAGACCCCTGCTTAGGAGCCAGAAGCACACAGAACCTCCTCCTCCAGGGAGTCCACATGTCACCAACCTCCTTTTCAGAAAGACCAGGTGATCAGGTCACACAGCTCATGAGGAACAAAGCTGGAATCCCACGTCAGGTAGTTAGACTCCAAACCATTCCTCCTCCTCTGCTTGGCCTTGGCTCCGGGTTCTTCTCTGAGCCCCTTGGCCCCAAACTGCTAGACCACCTGGGCCGCTGTCTAGATCTGTCTTCCCAGTTCTTTGCAAACCCTGTCACCACACACACCTCCTAGGAGAACCATGTGCGCTCCCAGAGATGCAGAAATCCCTGTCCACCCACAGCGTTCAGTCATTCAGCAAATGGTCACTGAGGGCCTCTACATGGTAGCGAACCTCACACTCACACGCACACACTTACACACACACTCACACAGGACGTCTGCTCACTTTCCTTCCCCTATTGATTTGTGCAGTTCAAATTGGCCTGGTTTTACTCCTAGACTCAGGAAGAGGCCCTCATGTACCCATCATCTTTCAAAGCAGAGTGAGCAACCAATACTCATTTGAGCCTACTAAAGATCATTTAAAAGTAGCCCAAGAAGTTTGCCTCAAGGGCAGGGCCATGGATTTTTTTTTATCCACCCTCCCTCCCCCACAGACAGAATCCAGGAAATGCCTTTAGGTGAAGAAACAGTTTGCTGAGCACTGGAATAGTGCAAATGAGATTATAGGGAAACTGTTTAATCTTCCCAACAGAATAATTCCCACTCAGCATTCTTAAACTGAGCATCTCATAGGGGAAAAAATTAATGCTTACTATAAATCAGCCTTATCTGTTTCTTGATGCACTTTCCAAAGTCCCAACCACTTCTTTAAAGATATAGGATAACCCAGGCCGCTCTGATTCAGCCTCTAAGACAGAGTTGGTTCTGTTTCTGTGTTTGCACACACCATCCATCTTCAGAAAAGGGTGTTCAGCCCTAACCCTGCCCTCCAGTACTTTCAGACCTGTCATGCTGCTTTGTGGAAACTTTCCATCACCACCAAGCAAGCAAGGCAATTCCACAGGAAGAGCAGATGATGAGGGAGTTGGCCAAGACACAGGGCAAACTCATCAGATAGATGTCTTCTTCTTTATTACTCTTTTTTTCAACACCAGTTGTCTCCTGAATGAGTGAAAGTGAATTATGAGTATTATTAAATCAGTTTCCAACAAAAACTCTTGCCAGTTCTGTGAACCTGGCTTCGCACGATCTGCTCCTGAGAACAGTGCATCTTTTCTTGATGCAGGCAGATGGGTTGGGAGGGATAACAGAGGACGAGATGGTTGGATAGCATCACCAACTCAATGGACATGAGTTTGAGCAAGGTCCGGGAGATGGTGAAGGACAGGGAGGCCTGGTGTGCTGCAGTCCGTGGGGTTGCAAAGAGTCAGATATGACTGAACAACAGTACAGCATCCTCTTGGATCATGGAGAATTAGTGATTTCCTCCCTAATGAGTGTCAGTCAGAGCCGCAGAGCCTTGTTAGAGAAGGGACCTGATGTGACGCTGCAGAACCGTGGGAGCAGATTGTCTGGGACCAACCCTCCCATTCTCTCCTCACCGGGGCCCCCAGTAGGACTCTGGGCTTCTGGACTGGAGTTGACCCCTGACTCTCTTCTTACTGAAGTTTATCTAAAGCAGCTTCTGGTGGGTGGCAAGCAGCAGTCAGCTTACCCCTGCAGGGGAGGAGGGTCAGGAGGCCTGAAAATAAGAGAGAAGAGAGAACCAACCCAGCTAGAAAGCACACTGAGCCCTGGCGTTGTCCCATCAGCCTTCACGGTTTTCCCCGCTGTCATCTTCCTTTGCTCTGAGTCTGTTTCACTTTCATTCTTTATTTTGCGTTGCTCGTGTTTCTCTAACTGCCCTCAGATCTTCTTTGTGAACGAGGTGAGGTTTACAGGAATAAGTGAGGGTGAGTGAGGGACCGACCTACCTCGCAGCATCCTCTAAACCAATGTGAGGATGTTTCCCCATCTGCTTGAAGAAACATCCTTACAGAGCCAGAAGGGGCCTGACCTGAGACTTCTCTGCCACTGGAAGGAGAAGCTGATGACAAACCCCGTCGCTTGCTTCCTTTCATGAGCTCAGCCACTGACTGTTAGAAGACTCGTTTCCAGTGGCCCAGCCAGGAGGAATCTGCCCACAGCAGGCCACCCCAGGTCCCTGTGGACCCAGAAACTCATAGTGGGGCTGTAGGAAGTACATCCAAGGTCGACTGTCCCTCCATTTCTGATCACACTGGCCCAGCTGGTGGCCATCTGAAAGCTGACTCTGGATGAGGTGCTTCTGTAGAGTGAGCATCTGCAGGATACCCAGGGCTGTCTGGTAGGTCTTTGGGGCCAAAGAGAGCCTGCTTAGCTTCTTCCACCTCTGCCAACAGCAAAATGTACTGTTGGTACCACAGTCTTTGGGCAGAGAATGTCTTGGGCACCAAGGCAGAAATCCTATAACGGGCAAGGCTCTCGGCCAAGCATATTTAAATAGTGCTGGTAATAGTGTGAGGACCTTCGTTTCCCCAGCACAGCGTTCTTTGTAAGCAGGGATCTTGCCAGCTGGGCAGGAAGCCACCATCTCCCTACATTTTGTGGAGGTGGGGTTGTAAGTGCGGATTCATCCAGGACACTAACCAAGGTCATACCGTTGGTCTAGGATAGAGGTGACTTCTTTCTGTGAGGCTGGCGTCCTATTTACTCTACAAGGACGTCTGCCCTCAGGCACTGTCAGTGCTGGGTGGAAGCTGCAATCAGCCTGTGACGGGACTCTATAAATGTGCTTATTTGGAGAAACTCTGTGATAGGAGGGCTTCCCTGATGGCTCAGACGGGAAAGAATCTGCCCACAGTGCAGGAGACCCAGGTTCGATCCCTGGGTCGGGAAGATCCCCTGGAGAAGGGAATGGCTCCTCACGCCAGTATTTTTGCCTGGAGAATCCCATGGACAGAGAGCCTGGGGAGCCACAGTCAATGGGGTCACAGAGTCGGACACAACTGAACGACTAACACTTTCACTTTTTCTTTCTTTGATAGAAAGAAAGGAGGACGTCCCGGTGGGGCCTAGTGATTAAGACTCCAAGCTCCCACTGCAGGGGCTGCAGGTTTGATTCCTGGTCAGGGGGCTAAGATCCCACATGCCTCATGGCATGGCCCCATAACAAACAACCGTGTGATAAATCCTTAAAGGAAATATTCTGCTGTAGAGTATGCCTACCCACCTATGTTCCCATGAAAGCACCTCTCCACTCCCCACATCCATCCTGCCCTTACGTTGCCACTGTTTATCACTTCTGGGAATCACAGAATTCCCTATGGAGGCTCTGGCAGGTGGGGTGGGCTGCAACCTCAGATGCCTGTTTGGTTCATAGGGAAAGCATCCATGCTTAATAGGTCTATGCAAGTCTACATCAAACAAAAAGTAGCATCATTGAAAACAGGAATATAATCAGACCCACATCCCTTCCTCTCTTTCTTTGTCATAGCAGCTCAGCCAGACATGGCCTCATCACCTCAGTTAGGCTCCTGCAGAAGGTGAGTTTTGCCTTGCGATGATTTAACAAACACTGAGCCCACACAACACCTCTCAGGGGTTCTGATGAGGATTAAAAGCTGCATGAATCCTGTACTGGGTCAGCTAGCTGTTACTTCTCTGCCCACCCCATTTGGTGGTGGAGAGAAGTAACCCCACCCACAGTTCCTACTGAAGGGATAGCCTGAGGTTGACCATAGCTGAGCAAAGGTGGCCATCCAACCCCACTGTGGGGAAAGATGCAGCAAGAGCAAATCCATGGACTGGGCTCAGGCTGGTAGGTTTCTCTTTTGAGAATGTCAGTTACAAAACCCAGACCCTGCGACTAGACCCTGGGGCATGAGGAGTCAGGCCCATGCTGTTGCCATGGTAAGTCTGAGCCAGTCTTTCAAGTATTCGTTGAGAATCTCTTATGTAGAGGAATCAGACAGAAGCAGAAATGGAAGAGTCTTAGGACCAAAGGGTAAGAGACCTTGGGTTCTGACTCAACAGACTCTGTCCCGTGAGCCTGACTGACTTTATTTTCAGCCCTTGGAAGTCTATTCAGTTGCCTGTTAAGGCCTCACAAATAACCCTCCTTTTCTTAAACCTCCACAAGGGGGATTCTTTTTCTTGCTGATCTGTGTGCCTGGAGTAAGACAGCTCTTTATACCCACCATGAAAGTCAATGATGGTGGGATGTATACTCAAGCCAGTGATCCTGCTGCTAAGGGCAGGAGGCTGCCCCTGAACAGATGTTCAGTCTCTGGGGTGCAGGCACACTGGCCAGATGAGAGGGCTGTTTGTGGGAGGCAGAGCTGCCATAGAACAGTGCTCAAGGAGGAAAAGCATAGCTGTTACAATGAAGCAGATCCAAGGTATTTGTCTCTAAAACATGGTTGTTGTTTTTTTTTTCCTTCATAGTTTCTCATTTGTGAAATCACGATGTCTCTCACAATTCACCGTCTGGCAGCTAGAACCATTACAGTTATTGTGAACAAACTTGGCCAGGGCTGTTCCCAGTGTTGTCACTTCAGCTGAGTTATATGCATTTGTCAGACTCACAAATGCTGAATTTGTTATTGAAAATATCTTCAGAAAGGTTTCACTGTAATTTGGCAAACAAAAAAGTCATTGTGTTTGCAGAAAGACATGAAAACGGAGCAGTGGAGTATATATTTTATATTAATGAAGCCCGTATTTTTGTTAAAGGAATGATTGCAATCTCATCTTTCTTTCAAAGCAATAACCAAGTGCTTTAGAAACTTGCGGGTAGAAGAAATGGAGGTACATTTTGTTACTGAGATAAATGCACAAGGATGGCTTATCAGCTACCAGCACAACGCAACCGCAGGCAGGAGAGATTGCCAAGGCCCTCAGAAGAGATGAAAGGCATTTCAAAGCACCAGAAAGCTGGCATGCCCTGTCCATGCATTGCTAAGGCTGTGGCCCAATGTACTGAGCAGTGGTTTTCTTTCTTTTTTTTTTTTTTTGGTGGTACGTAAAATATTGATATGACTTATAGTGGAAGGAATCTTAGATTAGATGAAATACATTAATAATTATAATCAAACTGTGGCTGAACAGGCTTACGCCCAAAAAGAAAGAAAGGCCACTCATGCTTCAGTCCCTGTTTATCCGCAGCAGGTCACAGTAGGGGAGAGCAAAGGATCTCATAGCTCTGCAAAAGTGTGAAGTCAAAGGTTCTGTGGCTATGGGTTTAATACATGAAGCCCACCCTCTGCGCCACACCAGACACTCCAAAACTTGCCCTTGGTCACGTTGTCTGCCAGCGACAATGAACATGTGGAGTGACGACTAGGGGAGTTTCAGTATCCTATGTTTGTCTTCACTGCAGGGTGCCCACATTCCCGGGTCCGCACCTCGGTTCTCCTCTTCCCTACCTGACTCTCTTGTTCCTTCTTTCTCCATCACTCTCAGAGGCTTCAGAAGTAGTGATGTGAGAGCATGCGTTCTTCCCAGTGTATCAAAAGAGTCCATCAAGAAAAAATATACATGTGTTCCCCAGTATAAAGTACCTCTATTTTCATTCTTTTTATGGCAGAGTAATATTCCATTTAGAGTGTGTGTGTGTGTGTGTGTGTGTGTGTGTGTGTACACAACATCTTCAGTATCCATTCATCTGTGGATGGACGTTTTGGTGGCTTCCATGTCTTGACTCTTGTAAATAGTGCCGCTGTGAGTGCTGGGGTGCGTGTGGCTTTTTGAATGACAGTCTTCTCTGGTTATACACTCCGGAGTGGGATTTTAAGGTTGTATGACAACTCTGTCTTTAGTTTCTTAAGGAACCTCCATGCTGTTCTCCATAATGGCTGCACCAATTTACATTCCCACCAAGGTGTAGGAGGCCTCCCTTTCAGTTTGCAAAATGACTTAACAACTCTAAAACTTTATTCTATGACAATGCTTTCAATTGATTTGTCATAGAATATTTCAATTTCGATATTATTGTTGCCGAAGAGAAAATTTGTCTTTACGAGTACAACGGTAATTAGAAGTCAGCTGTTGTCATTTTGACAACACCAACTTAAAGTCCTCCAAAAGAGGCTTAGCAACAGATTAAAAGGTCAGCGCTGTCACTTCAAGACAAGGATCACTCGGTACCCACTTAATGTCAACATAGCTCATAGACTGAACGGCAGAAGCAGGGTTGAAGGTTGAGTGTATCATCCATGCGACTGAGAGTATGCTTAAGATAATTCAAACCAACAGTTTTTGAGAACATAACATTTTCAAGGTTATCTTTGGGGAAAAGAAAAGAAAATTAGCTCTCCAGGATTCTCCCATCCACAGATATCAATGTGTATTATACTCTAATCTCTGCCATCTTCATTGTTGGGGAGAGACAATAGGCCAGGAGAGACGGGAAGCAAGTGACTCAAGGCCATTCGGTCACTTCCCTGGCGTGGCTGCAACTCAAACCCAGAGCCTGTCCCATTCCACCCAGCTTTGTCTTTGTATCATTTCAGCTCTTGTGCTCCATGAAGCAAGTCTGGGCTCACTCAGTTCAGAAATACAGAATGGTGATGCTAAAGGATACTTGGTATCTCTTAGTTTAGTTTTTTTTAAATATATATTTTCTGTGTCTCCATTAAAGCCTAGAAACGTTCCCATTAACATCAATTCGTGGAGGACAATTTTGTTTCTAAGCTGCAACCAGAGCTCCCTCTAATGGCTATTTATTTGAAAAACAAATTCTAGGGGAAATGAAATAACTCCTGTTCTTTTAGAATCGAGGACCTTTAAAACTATTGTTGTCTAACGCGTCATTACCGACCTTTGCAACTAGGTCATTTTAAAACAAGACTTAATCCAATGTGCTGATTAATTTTGTGTGTCAGCGTGACTGAGCGACAGGATGCCCAGATATTTGGTCGCACGTTATTTGGGATATTTCTGTGAGTGTGTTTTGGATGAGATCTACGTTGAATCAGTAGCCTGAGTAAAGTAGATTTCCCTCCCTCGAGTGGGTGGACCTCATGCAGTCAGCTGCAGGCCTGGATAGAACAAAAAGGCTGATCGTGTCTCGAGCAAGAGGGAACTCTCCTGCCTGACTGTTGAGCTGGGGCATCGGTTTTTCCGGCCTTTGGTGTGGAACTGATTCAGCTCTTCCTGAATCTTGAACCTGGCCGCTCTGGGATTGAAACTGAAAATGTCACTTCTCTTGGTTATCAGGCCTTCAGTCTCAGACTAGTTACACCATCAGCAAGCTTGGGTCTCAGCTCACAGTTGCAGATCTCAGCTTCTATAATCAGGAGAGCCAACTGTGTGTGTGTGTGTGTGCGCGCGTGCGCGCACGCGTCTATCAGCTCTGTTTCTCTAGTGAACTCTAATACACTAAAACATTTGATTTCAAGGCACTTAAATAAAATATATGAGGGACTTCCCCAGTGGTCCAGTGGGTAAGACTCTGCCTTTCAATGCAGAGGATGTGGGTTCACTCCCCTCTCAGGAAGCTAAGGTCCCACATTATGTGGGGTACAGCCAAAAATTTTTTAAAAATAAATTAAAGCAGTTGTACTATTAAAAATGTTCAACTCCACTGATGTTGCATTTTACTGATCTGATAGCACATTTGATAGGATCCTCACAGCCATGCTGGGAGACAGAGCAAATATCCTGAGCTCAGAACAGATAGAACTGATGCCCTGATCCCCACAGATAGAGCTGACCTCTAATATTGTGCCTTTTCCATTATAATCACAGTATCACTCTGAGTCATTCTCTGCCACAAAACAGGAAGACAGCCTCTCTAGTTGTTTCACTGATCACGTAGGCTATTGATGATTTTCAATCCAATACGTGCTCTTCAATGGCTGTTTTCTGGCTGAGTTGGTTCAGTGATCTAGCAGATAATGTGAATAACCCCAGGCTCTTACGATACACAAGAGAATAAGATCACTTACTGTCTCACACAAACAAGTCCAAACTGGAATTCCAGGGTTTTTTTTTTTTTCAAATAGTTTTACTGTGATCCTTTCTCTCCCACAGATTCCTAAGTGGAAACCTGATTATGCGGCTCCTGTAAAAGTATTGATTTATCTGTGGGAAGGAGGTATAAGTGATCCACATTTACCAGTGGTACCATTCCCCTGCATCTAAAAATGAGCAGGAATTGTTCCCAATAAAAACCAGGACTTGCTCTTTAAACTAGGTTTCTATATTGTCTCAGTTTCCCTGGACCTTGACTTCTTCATTTATATGTCTTGGAGATTATTTAATAATAACAAACAAAGCTTTCACTCATTTCCCAAGTATTGTATATTATTCCCTTATGTGAATTCCCAGTAATTAATGGAACATCTTATTAATGAAATTCAAGTCTGAAGGCAGAATAGAATATATTAGTGATGAATAATAAACATGTCTCAAAGACCATGCATTTAATCTTCTTTTTATACAGAATGTTTATAAATATGGTGATTTTTACTTGCTCTGTCTTCATGAAGCAAACTGTAACTAGAATTCCAGATAAAGATGGATGGATTGAAATTCCTATCATAGATCTATAATATGCATAATCACAAGTTGGGAATCAGGTCACCTGTGTTACAATTACAGGAATATCTATATAGAGGAGAACCATGTTCAGTGTATAACCTGAGAGCTGTAAAACCTTGGCGAATGTTACCCAAATATAGGCCTTTCCTCAAGAACAAAAACAAAAGCAAAAACTTGCTGTTTTCCCCTTTTCTTTTCCATCTATGTGTAGAAGAGATAGAAATATTTTATACCCTGTCATTTTCTGCTACATTCATTTATATATATATATTATTATTGAAATATAGTTGACTTACAATGTTGTGTTAATTTCTGCTGTTAGTAAAGGGGTTCAGTTATACAAATATATGCATTATTTTTTATATATTGTTTTCCATTATGGTTTCTCATAGGAGACTGAATATAGTCCTCTGTGCTATATAGTAGGACTTTGTTGTTGATCCTTTCTATATATAAAAGCTTGCATCTCCTAACCCCAACCTCCCACCCCAGTCCCCCGCCCCCAACCACCTCCCTCTTGGTAACCACAATTGTGTCTATTTCTCCATGAGTGTTTCTGTTTTATAGATAGGTTCATTTGCGTCCTATCTTAGATTCCACATAGAAGTGATATCAGATGGTCTTTGTCATTCTCTTTCTGAGTTACTTCACTTAGTATGATAATCACCTGTTGCATCCATGTTGCTGCAGATGGCATGACCTTCTTTTTCTGGCTGAGCAGCATTCCATTGTATGTATGTAACACATCTTCATATCCATTCATCTGTCAGTGGACATTTAGGGGGTTTCCATGTCTTGGCTATCGTGAATCACGCTGCTATGAACATAGGGGTGCATGGACCTTTTTGAATTAGAGTTTTATGTGAACATATGCCCAGGAGTGGGATTGCTGGGTCATGGAATAATTCTATTTTTAGCTTTCTGAGGAACTTCCATGCTTTTTCCTTAGTGGCTCCTTAGTGGCTGCACCAAGTTACCTTCCGACCAACAGTGCAGGAAGGTTTTCTTTGTTCCGCATCCTCCCCAGTGTTTGTTATGTGTAGACATTTTTAACAAAGGCTATTCTGACCAGTGTGAGGTGGCACCTCATTGTAGTTTTGATTTGCATTTCTCTAATAATTAGTGACGTGAAGGATCTTCCCATGTGCCTATTGGCCATTTGTATTTCTTCTTTGGAGAAATGTCTATTCTGGATGTCAGTCCAGTTTTCAACTGGGTTGCTTATTTTTTTGTTGTTGAGTTAAATGATCTGTTTGTATATTTTGGAAATTAAGCCCTTTTTGGTTGCATCGTTTGCTAATATCTTTTCATTCTGTAGGTTGTCTTTTCAGTTTTATTTTTCTATGGTTTCCTTTGCTAGGGAAAAGCTTGTAAGTTTGATCAGGTCCCATTTGTTAATTTTTGTTTTTATTTCTATTGCCTTGGGAGACTGACCTAAGAAAGCACTGGTATGATTTACATCAGAGAATGTTCTGCCTATGATCTCTTCTAGGAGTTTTATGGTGTCTGTCATGTCTTATGTTTAAGTCTTACAGCCATTTTGAGTTTATTTTTGTGTATGGTGAGAGGGTGTGTTCTAACTTAATCAATTTACATTCTACTACATTCATTTTTTTAACTTTCTGCCACTTTCCATAGAAGACTTAAAGAAAAAACACAATGAAGTAGAAAACTCTTACTATGTAAAACTGACATCAAGAAAATGCAAAAGAACAAACTGAAGAACAAAGTCAAATATGAGTGTGTAAACTATTACTTATCAGAAGTAGAGTGGCAGGAACAGTTCATTGTTCACCAAAACCTGTTTTACTTCTTCTTGGGCACATAACTGGATTGTACTCCCCAGCCTCCCTTGCAGTTTGAATTTCAGCCAAGGGAATGTGAACAGAAGTTGTGTGTACTACTCGTGGTTCATGAAAGCCTTCCTTTACATTCTTCTGTACTCTTTCCTCCTTCCACTTGACCGGAAGGGACATGGCAGAGCCCTGCTCTGATTATGGCAGAGCATCTGTCATCCTAGGTCTTAAATACTTCTGTGAGGGAGAGGTATCCAGCCAATCCACATGCCTTCCCAGGATTGGCCCCTGAGCCGAGGCCCAAATGTTGATTGTCTTTGATCCATTCATCAGTGTTTGTTATTTCAGCCTAGTGTCGCCTAAATAATGCATGCAATTGACATAAAGCACAATAAACCTATATTTTCTTTTTGGAAAGTCTTTTAACAAATGGGAAATAGACTAGACAGAGATCCAGGCAGCAAATGGCAATTCAGGGCATACCTGGCTTTAAATTAATTCGTCCTCTTTTTTGACATTGGAGTAAGTCTTAGCTGGAGGAAGAGGTTAGTTAATCCTCGGAAGGGGTAAGCCCACAGCACTTGGGCAGTGTGTCCACCGAGCCTTGGGAACCTTCGTGGCCAGGAGGTGTCCAGTTGAAGGACATCACCAGTTCAAAACACAGAACCGTAACTGGAGACTGAGGAGCCCGTGTTGTCTGTGAGCCATTGATTTGAAACCAAGAAGAAGATCTGTGGCCAGTGTCTGGAGTCAGTCAAATAGCAAAATCAAGAGCCCTGGGGAATGGCAGGTCTGTGTGGAAGTCAACAAAGCCAGGATCCAAGCTGCAGGGTCCATATCCCAGCTTCATTCCTGACTAGTTATGGAATCTTGAACAACTTATTCATGTTTCTGGGCTGATTTCTTCTCTTATAAAACTTGGATAATAAAGCTATGTAATTCAGAGCATCATGAGAATTAAATATATCTAAAGGGCTTAGTTCAGTGTCTGGCACATGATAAGCATTCAGTAAATGATGACTGTTTTTTATTCATATGAATGAGAAGGATGATCAAGCACACCTTGGGAGCATCAGGATCCAGTGCAAAGCAGGAGCCTGGCCAGCAAGAGCTGAGCACCAGGCTTTGCCCAATGTAGACATTCCCCTCTGATGCAGTGGGATGTGGTTCTCGGTCTTGGCCCACCTGGATCTGAAGTGTGGAGGAGTAGCCAAGTCATCCCACTACCCTGCAACTTCCGTGGTTCACCTCCAGTGGCCACCAGTGGCCAGACAGCACGTAGGAGCTTGCTGGCCACTCACATGGGGGAGAGAGAGCAGCAATAGCAGGAATCACCCAGCCTGAGGGAAGACACCCCTAAGGCCTCCCACCCATGCAGGGGGGCACCAGGGATTGTCAGTTATTGAGATTTACCAGGAAAAGAGGGTTTGCATGGGCATCCAAATCTCAGATCCTCTAAATATCAGCTGTGTGACTTTGGGGTGAGTCTCTCAACTTTACTTCCTCCTCATCTAAAATACTGTCTTAAATTGCTGTGTGATGAATAAAGAAGATAACAGGGTATCTTATGGAATAACCGATAGGATATAGCTGAGTAAATCTTTAACAGATGTCAGTGGAAGGAGGGAAATCATGTTTATATGGTCTGTGCTGATGGGTGAGTGGCTGGGTCGGGCATGTGAACAACTCAATTTATTCCACAAACCACACTTGGAAGCATGGTTGGTTGTGATTAAATGCTTAATAATGTCCGGTGTGTGGCGAGCTGGTCCCCGTGCTGTCAAGGACCGCAAAGACGCTATGAACGACTCTAGTGGGCGCACCATCCTACTCAGGGGCTGCTTCATGGGTTCCTGTCTCCCACATCCTCTGCATTAGCAGTGCTGCTAACGTGCACAGCAGAAGTTGTGGGTGATTCCATTTGCACTCCTTTCATTACTGGGCTCGCAGTATTTCCACCATATATTGAACCCTCTTCTGGGACTTCACCACAGGCAGTTCCTGGGTACAGTGAATTTTTTCCTGTAGTCCTGATTCCATAGAAGTGGCCTTATCACCTGCTTTCCCTCTACATGCCTCTTAAACCCCATCCAAGCTGAACCACTCAAAGCTCACTTTCCTGCCTCCGTCTGACCATACACAGTGTTACCTCACCTAGGACAGTCTGGTTCCTGGGAAGTGTTAGGGATGGGCAGGTGGGTCTCTGGGTCATTTGCGGGTGAGGCAGTTTATCTAACAGAAGAATTTCTACCCCTTTGACATTACAGTCTATTCCTTCATCAACTATTTTCTGGACTTTTAAACATCCTCCTATATGTTTTTCCTGCCGGTCTCCTCCCCACTCATCTCTCTCCTCACAGCCTCCAGAACTGACGTCGCTTACTAAACTGCTCTTAATGATGGAAAGTGTTTTGAACAATGAGTCCGGGTGTGTCGCTTCAGCACAGCTTCTCTGAGCAACTTGCGGCAGATCATGTACCCCTCAGGGATGCAGCTTTTCACCTGTAAATTAGGCCTGTTGGACTATGTGAAGTCTAAAGTTGTACTTGCTCTACAGGGCTGAATGGAGGGAGTGCTTTTACAACCTTCTCCGTCTTATAGACTCGAATGACCCCTGTGCATGAGGACATTTCTGACTCAAAAATGTCACTGGCTCTTATGAGAAACTGTGGGATCCATTTTGTGTAAAAATAATGTTAGTGAAGAATTAATTGGGGTGAAATGCCCACAGGTTTATAAGAGTACAGAGAAGAGACGGACTGCATGGTGAGAGAGGATCAGCGGGGTGTGTTTGTGTCTCGGGCGTGTGGCATGAAGGCCCGTGGGTAATAGAATTCAGGCAGAGGAACGAAGCCAGGAGCAGACAGCCTCTCAGAATCAGGAGGAAGCCACTGCCCAGGACCTAGAGGGAAAGCTGGGTTGGGCCACACAAAGTTCAGATGGTGATGGCAAAAACCAAGAAGAAGCCGGGCAACATCAGGGGAAAAAAAAAAAACACTACAAGATAAAAATCCAAAGCAAGGGAAAAAAGTCAGAGCAAGGGAAATTGGAGTGTAAGGCGCAGGTTTGAGAGAATTTGTATCTAGAATGTTATTTTGACTGTGACCTCAGCGGCCTGTGACTATAGACATGGGATAACATATATTAATGCTCCCAAAACAAACTTCAAGTCCCAACAAAATACCTCGAATTTCCTGAGTGATCACAGTGGGGTTGACCCCCAGGCTTCCTCAGCAATTCCCGTTAAATGTGCCTTCTCTTCAAGCTGACATTCCCATCTGCAAGGGCTCCCGTCTCTTCTGCTCTCTGAAGGTCTGGAGGTAGAGCCTTCTGGATTCTTTTACTAGATCCAGACCACAGGGTCTCAGCGGGGCCAGAGCCATATCCCCTAAATCATGTCCAGAGATTTAAAGAGCCAGGACGGGGACAGTGCTCACAAGGTGACAGCCTTCCTTTTCACCCTTCTTCAGGAGTCTCATGTATCCTTCAGAGACATTAGGAAAAAGGGCAGCTTGCTTAGAGCCGCAGGCTGTCTCCATCACTGTGAACCCAGTTTGACTCACAGCCCCTGGTGTGAGTTCTCACAGGGACACCCATGGGAGAGAAGAGGAGACTAAGGAAGGGAAAGCTGCCAGTCCCGTGTGATTGACACAGCCCTGCGTGATTGACACCGACCATGGGCAGTGCTCAGAGGCTCACAAACACCCATGCTTGGACTTACACATTTAAACAAAGCCCAAAGCCCTCCTCACTCAATTTCCACCCGTTACTTCCTGATGCCGGCCGCTGAGCAGCCCCTCCATGTGCTGACTTCTTGCTCAAAGCAGCCCCCTTCACACCCCCACAGCACCTCCTCTGGGAAGAGGCTTCGACCTCCTCCTTGCACGGTTGACACCCTGCTCCCCTTTGTTGATGATAAACCTGTTGCTGGGTGGATTCCTTCCGATCTTCTGTAAAGCACAGTATGTGCCTAAGATACTGATTTTGCAAAGAACCAGATGTTCTCAGCAGCACCAATTCATGTCTGAATGACCTTTTCCTCATTTGTTTTTTCATACATTTAGTTCTTATAGACATCAGTCGACATTGTATTGACCTGTTTTCCACCTGATTTTTGTGCTCTTGGTTGCGGTTAGCGCAGGCGTTTCTCTTCATCTATTCATGACCAAGCTTGTCCCTTGTTGTTCTACTTTCTGTCCCTTCACTTACCTTCTATACTCCCTTAATTTTGAAGTCTCCTTAGAAAGAGATGCTTATGTAAAATTTATGTTTTTATGGCACATTTTCCCTTTATTTTTCTCCTCTTACTTTAAAACTAGCATTGATACACTTTACCATCATGCTTTCTTTCTATTTGATATTGCTGACTCAGAGTTGTCTATTCTTCAGGGTCCACTTAACATTTTTCTGACATCTCTGAGATTTTCTCCTCTTCTAGTGGGGCACGGCGAGGGTTACTGCAGGGAGAAAAGCTGGTTCTGATGTGCCAGCTGAGGCACACAATCACAGGGTGGTAAAAATAATGTAGAAATAGGATGTAGAGCCTCTGCCTGTGCGAAGCAAATCATTGTTGGATAATGATCACGTGTGTGTGTGTGTGTGTGAGTGCGAGCATGCGTGCACATGTGCTCAGTTGTGTCCGACTCTCTGTGACCCCGTGGACTGTAGCCCGCCAGACTCCTCTGTCCATGGGATTCTCCAGGCAAGAATACAGGAGTGGGTTGCCATACCCTCCTCCAGAGGATCTTTCTGACCCAGGGATCGAACCTGCATCTCCTGCATTGGCAGGTGGTTTCTGTACCACTGTGCCACCTGTGAAGCCCAAATGGCCATAAGCTGCATGATATCTATAACATGCACAGCGCATGTGCGTTGACTACTTGATTAAAAATCCAACAATTTTCAGGGGGTGCCTCTATCCACTATCCACTATTCCACTATGCAACCACGGTGGGCAGTACTTAGGAAAGACTGTAATTTATTGCTGGAAAGATAAGAGAAACTACTCTTTAAAAGTCACCCCTGGCATCATGAAAAATCCTGACTCCCTCCAATTCGCTTTTCTATCAAATAAACCACATTTCACAGAGATCTTGAATATTGCTATTGTCCCATGACTATGTCCTGTTACGAGCTCATCTCCTTATAGAAAAAGACAGTTTCTTGCATTTTCAAACTGTTGCTTGTGTGTAGGCCTCACATAATTTTTATTAATCAACATATAGCCTTTTCAGTCTGGAGAAGGGCATGGCAACCCACTCCAGTATTCTTGCCTGGTGAATCCCATGGACAGAGGAGCCTGGCGGGCTGCAGTCCATGGGGTTGCAGAGAGTTGTCTATCACTGAGCGACTATACACACACACACACACACACACACACACACATAGCCTTTTCAGTAAACAATTTCAGAGACTGGCTGTATTTTTTTCAGGCAGTTCTGTTTTATCTTCTGTTTTGAATCATTATGGATTTATGACTCTGATACCTTAATGCAACCTTGCTTTTTTTTTTAAATTTAAACTTTTTATTTTCAGTTGGGGTATAGCCGATTAACAATGTTGTGATAGTTTCAGATGAGCGGTGAAGGGACTCAGCCATGCATGTATGTGTATCCATTCTCCCCCAACCCCTCTCCCATCCAGGTGCCATATAACATTACTGTTGTAGGGCCTCCTTGGTTATCCATTTTGAATACAGAAGTGTGTACATGTCCATCCCCAACTCCCTAACTATCCCTTCCCTCCGTCCTTTCCCCTACCCCCACCAAACTTAGAGAGTAAGTTCATTGTCGGAGTCTGTGAGTCTCTTTCTGCTTTGTAGGTTCATTTGTATCACTGCTTTTTAGATTTCACTTATGAGGGGTGTCATGTGCTATTTCTCCTTCTCTGACTTACTTCACTCAGTATGCCAGTCTCCAGGTCTGCCCATGTTGCTGCAGATGCAACCTTGCTTTCTTTCGACATCTAGAATTTACAAACTCACCCTGAATTTTTCCCCTGCCCAGAAATATGGAGTCAACTATCCCCCAAGGGCATCTGTCCCTCTCACTGGAGAATAGTTTTAGAAACCATAAGCACTAGTTCTACAAATAAGCTTGTCCTACTTTCTGACTGGAGTTTGACAGATGGCAGCAAAAATATCCAATGGCATGAATCACTGCAGGGACAGAACAGATAAAGCCTCCTTTAAAAACACGTCCATGGACTCTTATTGAAATTTCCAATTCATCTCAAGTTTAATAAATTTCTTCTTGGCTTACTCTAATAGAAGAGTTTATTATTCCATTGTTTTTCAATTTTTGAATAACTGGTTTTTCTTGTTTTCATGAGCATTAATTTTTTTAAAGTAATACATTATCATACCAAACCATACATCTAAATATCAACATCGCGTCCCCAAACTCAGGAGGCTCTGTGTCTTCTCTTCTGTCTCCACCATCAGTTCGGCCATCCTGAAACTGGCTTCACGGTGAGCAGGTCCCATCGATTCTTTGGTCAGCATCGTCTTAGCACCAATATCTGAAAGGAGAGGAAACCCTAGCCTCTATCCAGGGGAACACCAAAGAAACGAAGAGTTCAGAACACTCAGGGTGAAACATAGATGCTTAATAAAAGATAATAATAAAATGTAGAATATAGACAAAGTTTTTTTAAAAATCCTCTGCCAGTTTTCTCTGTTTGAGCTCCCAGTTGGAATTTATTTTTCCTTTTATTTTTTCTTCCACTAACGCCTTTGTATAGTTATGGGGCAATATGTTTAGTAAAAAATTGTAGTTTTACACAGGCCCACAGGTATATACAGTGTCCTGTACCGACCCTCAAGGATCCACTTCGTGCACCTCCTCCCAGTTCTTCACTCAGCGATACCGCCTTTGTAGCTTGCAGCCAGCCATAATGGAAGTATTTACAGCACGAAAATTGGCAAACGCTATCAACCAGGACTTTCCACCCAGAGAATCACAATTTAAGCATGTATCAAGACAATTTATGGTACACACCTCAGTTTTCCCAAAAACAGTCAAAATGTCAAAACAAAATCAATTGACATAGAGAACTATCAGAATAATACGCCAAACATTACAGTTGGGAATTCCCACTCAAGAAATTTACCGAGAGTAGCTTTGGGAGCTTCATGTGATTTTTGTAATGTTCACTGCATAGGGCTCCCCAGAACCAATCATTAAAAGATACAAAATACAGTTGGATTATGGTACATTTTAGTTATCATTCTGTTTAGTTATTCATCAGTTTCAAGTAATTTCCAGATAATTTTTGATCCACCTCACAGCAGCCTTTATTTCCACAACAGACAACATAGAAAATTCAGTCATTTCTAGTTATTAACATTTCTGTGCTGATATACAATTTCTACATGAATTAGTATACACCATGCTCTCTCCTCAACGTCACATTCTGTAGTAACCTTGTTGTATCTCCTAGATGATATGAAGGGTAGAACCCAGCAAGCTTGGAGCATGGGGTCTGGCTTTGCCAAGATCTAAAACGAGCTAAAAGAACATGAAGTTTCCTCACTGGGTCTGAGTGGGGCTGGCCCACTAATCTGTGCTTTCTGGTAGTCTGTCATGGCACCCCGGGTGTTATTCCCAGGAATGTAATGACCTCGGATTTCTCATCCTTGGAAACTGTTCATTAGAGGTTCTCATTTGGTTGGTCGTTTAGCACCTGAATGTAGGCAGGAAGCATGTCTATCTGAAAGTTCTGTGTCGTTCGATTCCCTGCCTGTTATTAACATCACCACTTTCACAGAGAAGTGACCTCCCTACGTGAGGAAGCCAGGGCACTCTCTCCTTCCAGCTGCCTCAGGATAGTACTTGGCTGACTTCCACTCTCCGGGAGGATGGTGTTCTGAGCTACAGCCCATCTGAGTCTCGCATGCTTCCTCCCGGCTCCTGGCACTCCCTCTCACCCAGCCCCCACCTCAAGCAGGACTTCCCCTGGCATCGCTCCCCCAGCTCCTCACGTGCCCCTCAAGCCTGGCGCCGTCTGGCGTGCCCACTCAGGGACACGGATCCGTGGCCTTGTTGGTACTTACTTCAGGCATTTGTGCTTGGCCGTCCCAGCCCCCAGCGCCGGGCAGGCCCACGTACCCTCGCTCTCCTTGCTCTGAGCTTCCCTCCACCTAGTACTGCCCATTTTACATCCCTCCACATTCTACTACGTTCCATTATCCTCTGCTGTGCCTTCCTGCCTGTCACCAAGGGAAGCTTGGGAGGGAGGAGTATATTCTAACCTTCCCCTTTTCCCCTGTCAGAAACCACAGCTCAACTCAGATTTTTAAAAATGGACTCCAAACAAGTATCTTTGTTTTCTAAGACTTTTAAGCCTGGAGAGACCCCAGGTTGGTCATTTATCCCCCTTACCTCCCCAAGCACATTTGTGTCTGGCTATTACTATTGACCACTTCTATACAGCCTTTAATTTCTGTTATTTCTTCAAGCCAGGAATTATTTCAGATCTTCTTTTTGGTTTCCAAGAGGATAGATATTTCTTGGATTGCCTTTTATTGTCTCTCTCTCTCTTTTTTTTTTTTTTTTTAATTTTGTTGCACCCTAGAGAGTGAGAGATCTTACTGTTTCTGCATATTGGACAATTATAGCTTTGTGGGTGGTTAAAATCTATACATAGGGCATCACTGCATTTACCATCTATTTTTTATATTCCTCATTTTGTCTTCCAAATTTATCTACCTGGTATGAGAATACTTGATTCACTTAACTGCTGTTCAGGATTTATTTATTGGATATTACATTATTGATTCTCCTATTGATGGACATTTTGATTAATTTCTTTCTCTTTTCTCCCCCAATGGTAAGCAATGCTTCACTGAACAGATGTACTTGTATCTCCTTTTTCTATGAATGCAAGTTTTCTCAGGATTGGTGCCTAATATCATAATTACTTGATCATAGGCTATACAGTATCTTATTTTGCTGGTACCCCCAGATTGCACCCCAGAAATGTTGTAATAATTTACAAATTCTCAACAGTGGCTTGAATTTTTCCCACATCCTGGCCAACAACTGATAATTTTTATTTTTGCCTTTATCATGGTTGTACAACAATATCTTGTGGTTTTATTACACATCCCTGAAGAAAGATGCCACTTTCTTCAAATTGAAAGAAACTTGAGTCCTGAGCAAAATAAATAAAAATAAATCCATACTTAGTGACATTATAGTGAAGACAAAGAGAAAAGTCTTTAAAAGTAACCAAAGAAAAAATACAATTTACTTACAATGGAAGGACAGCATATTTCTCATTGGCAATTATAGAGGTCAACAGACCACAGGACAGTATTTTCAAAATGCTGTTGAGAGAGGGGGGAAAAAAAAAACCTGTCAGATGAGAACTCTAAAGTATTTTCCCAGTGGTTGCGTCTGTGCATCTCAATTGACTTCCCCACCTTCTTCAGAAATAGATACTGTTCCTTGACTGAAAGGATGGGTGGGTGTCTGAAGCTGGGCACATGCTAGAACCTCATGCCTTCTGGCCACGTGATTGGTCCTTTCCTTTGTTCAGTGCCCTTTCACTCTACCCTAGGATTGTAAATACCACTTGGCAAGGCAGAGTGCTCTGGTTAAGCCATGTATTTCCTGTTCCAAAAGCCTGCCCCACCTCAGGGAACTTGGTTCACTTTGCTCAGCCCTAGGCATGCATGAGTCTAGGTCCAGAGTCAGGGACCAAGATATCCTTTTCTCAGCCCAGTATGGTTCCAGGCCTTGTTCTGTATCAATAAACAGATTGGCTAGACTCTGATCACAGCAGTCATCATAGCAGCCAAGTTCCTGGCATTCTAGATGACTGAAAAGTGGTAAGCCGACCTCTGTCAACTAGCCTCTGAAAGTAGCCCCTCCAAAAATTTATTTCCATCTTAGTGTGCTAAATCTTTTAGATTCAAAAAGTTCATCTTCTTCACTCTGCACAGTAGCCCTGTGAGAAAGTGAAGGTAAGGGAGGCATCATCCTTTCCCGTTCACAAATAAACCACGGCACTGATGAGTTGAATGACTTGACCCAAGTCATACAGCTGATGAGAAACAAGACATGTCTGAGTCAGTTTTTGTTATAAATGCCCTTTCCAGAATCCAGGATTTTTGTCCATTTTCCTGAAACTTTCTTTGAGCCTCTATTTTCAATGCCAGCAATTGAAAAACTTACTAATTTACTATATTTGCTCTTATGTGAAGGTATTAAAATTTTGCAAAGTAAAGGTGTAGACAGCAAGATAAGAAATATCAAGAAACTGAATGTATGTTTAGAAATCAGATAATTTTTTAAAAATCCAGATATATATTATACTGAGAGGTTAACATATTCAAATGAAATCTTACTTTATATTTATTGTGGATAAAGCCTAAATAGAAATATTCATAGTTATATTGCTCGGGGCAGAGAAAAAAGGATTTGAAAAATCGAAGAATTTTAGCTCAGTAGATTCTTATTTTCTGAAAGCCATAGCTTAAGTAAAATCAGGTACCTTGATCATAAGAGTTACTCTGGGGAACAGTGGCAAGGATCCACATGTGGGGTCTGACATCATTATCTCCTTCTAGATACTCTAATGGAGACAGAGGACCCTGCAACAGAAGAATGACTCTGCCCATTTCTTTTGCTCTGAACTGATAACATGAGTTCATATTTGGTCTTTCCTTGGCATAGAGTCTCTGGCTACAGACCCTCAAGTAAAATGCCTTGTTCCTCACTAGGGCCAGGGCATGGAAAATAATCGCCTGTTTGTCAAAGTCACAGCTGTAATCACTGAGTAAGTGAGCTGGAGGGTGAGGGGAGATGGCAGTGCAGTATTAGGTCTGCTCTACTATTCTCTGAAAGAGTTTTGTGACCCTGAGCATCTCAGGTTGTCATCTGGACCCTCTGCCCGCTGGTTGGCATTTTCATTTCTGAGTCTTTACTTCCATACTACTCAATAAGCCTCTAAATAATTTTTTCAATATATTTTCGTTATTTACTCAGTCAGCAAATACTGACCTTGTTGGCCAATGACTCTGGGGATGCGCAGACTTATCTGTGAACTTGAGGACAGACCCTTTTGTTTTGATCTCTTAGGTATAAATATAAAAGTCCTTACTGCTCCAGGGTCATATGTGAAAGGAGGGCTCCTAAAAATTACGGGTGGAGAGCAAAAGTCAGGTAGTCCTCTAAAATGTTTTAATGGGGGCTGAGATTTTGAGGCAAAATGAGCTCTCCATTTAGGAAGGGAAAACACGTACATACACATATACCCCTGATTTGCCCCCATGTAAACAGTGGCCTTGTTTAAACAATTTCATTGGCATAATGAATCCCCTGTAGGAGAAAGTCACTGTATAATACTGTTCTAAGTCAGTTATATCTCAGTAGGGGTTAGAAGTGTTCAAAAAACAGAGCTGCTTTAAGAAGTAGCTTTAGGAAACTTTGTTGGATGATATATGTACACTAAAGCTTTTCCACTTTCACAGCAACATGAGTTTCACAAGTCAAAAGAGAGAGGGAATTGGAATGACATGCCAACCAAACCTCCTCCTGTTTGGGCAAGAAGCACCAGTGGGTTTACCCTTGCGGGGAACCCAGTACCTCCCACCATCTGCATATGAGTTTGAGCACAGGGGAGACAGGGAGTCAGGCGGTGGAAGGAAGGGAGCCAGCCTCCCCAGAGCACATGAAGCAGCAGAAGGAAAGAGGCCACAAAAAAGAAAGACTCTGTCTCTGTCTCCCTGTCTGTCTCTGACACACACATGCACGCACACACACACACCAGTTTGGTGCTAAATGCCCCCAGCTCCTCCTTTGGACTCCAGAGATTCTCTTACTAGGACTTCGAGAGCTCACTGAAGGGAAACGTACACCAGAAGAAAAGGGAAGTTGTCATCTGAGGAGCCGGATTCAAGTATTTGGAGGACTTTTGGAGACTGGAGAAGATGCAGGTAGCCGCAAATTAAGACTGTGGGTGAAAGCAAGTTAAGGAGGCAGATTCAGTAGTGACACAACCATCGTGACTCAAGAGAGCCTGACATGATGGCACCTGGGCAAGGCCAGTTAGGGAAGTGTAGGATAGGGATTGGAGAGACCTGGAGCCAGAATACACGCGGGTGTGGGTCAGCACCCCTCTCGGCATCACTCTCGGTCACCTGATGGTGGGGGCCTGCACGAATCAACATGCTGATTTGGGCAGAATCTCCATGAACAGCTGAGAACAGTGTCTGGAGAAGGCAGCGAAGACATTGTGAAACCCAAAGCAATAAAAATGTGTAAAAATTGTTAGTAGCTCTGCTAGAAATCTAAGCACCAAGATCTTCTGTGAATTTAAACTGTAGAAAAACAGATGAGAGAGGGAAAGAGATGAAAGGAAGACAGGAGCTAGAAGGAGAGGAAGCCGTTGGAGGAGGCAGGGTGACCCCCTTCTGCCCCTTGCTGTTCCTACCCTCCCAGCCCTGGCCATGGGGACTGGTGAGCAAATCAGGTCAGAGTTCACATCTCGGGAACAAGCTGTGACTTAGGAAAATAATGGCATTGAAGTTCTCAATAAATATGCTCTGCAGCTAAAACCTAGTCATGAAAGATCAGAGGAGAAAAACCATAGGGAAGGAAGTGAATGGGATCGTTTTAAAAATAAAGATTTGGTTGGCAGATTACCATTGTAAAAAAAAAAAAAAAGTCAGGAAAGTAGATGATACCAAAATCCACAGTAACAAGAGTTGAAGAAAACAGGCACTATTTACATTCCAAGCCAAATAATGAAGTGTCAGCGAGGTATCAGCTGGAAGAAAAAAAGTCGGAAAATGATTTTCTTTTTCATCGCTTGCAGGCAAAGCTCTGGTTGAAAATAAATGCAAAATCTTGCAGCTGGCAGTGGAGGTCCTTAATGATCTCCATCAGCAGAAAACTAAGATTCTCTTAAAGGGTCTGACTCACAAAGCTTATAAGCCAGAAGAGAAAGAAGCTGTCAGCTGCAGAAGGGGATGTTCACAGAGAATTCAAGAAACGGAAGATGAATTATAGTGAAGATAGATTATGTAAAAATCTGTTAGATCATCATGTGGTGAAAAAAAAAGCCCAAGAAACCAGACTTTTTATTCCTGATGCATCAAGATTTCTTCCTGGAGAGAAGAGAGATGCTGCCTTGCAGAGACAGGAATTGCAGATAGCAAAGCCAAAGATGGATGTACTTCAGAGGTCTCAGAAATTAACCAAATCCAGGAAGACCACTAAGTAACTCCCATCAGTGAGCCATCCTGGGAGCCAGGATGGGAGCCATCCTGGAAGCTCAGGCTCCCTGAGCACACGCCCTGGCAGTACCAGGGCACTCGACCCCACTGTGACCTTCGCTTGCTTCTTGCTATGGAAGAGGCATGCCTACAAGTGAATTATCTGTGAATGGGCAACACCTGGGTAGAGGTACCTATGAGGTATCAGGAAAAGCTTTGCTTTTGATTTGTAAACATGACTTGATGAAAAACTGCCAGAATGTCTGTTGAATCCCACACTCTCTGAATGACAGACTACCCAGCCCTCCTTAATGGTGAACACAATGGGGATTTCTCCACTTCATCGCTAATCAAACAGACTTGCTTGGTAGACAACACAGGGCTATGCTTGGACCATCACCTGGGCCAAGAAACTATTTTCAGGATCTGATAAAATATCAGCAACTAATATTGGCCCTGGCTTCACTGACAAAGAATGGCCCTAAGAGCTCTTAACTTTCTCCAGGGAGGGCTGGCTTAGCTAATGGCGGTGCCAATAACTTCCCATCTTCACCAGGAATATCTGCCATTAACTCAACACAAAAATGACTAACATTGCCATCAGCCACCTTCTCAAACATGGACCCACACATTCCCAATCTTTCTTCCTAGTGAGCTTATATCTTTTTGCTATAGGAAATTTTAGAAACATAGACCCTCTTGCTATAAGAAAGTACCTTCTTTCTTGACCTTCCTTACTTGAGATTATCATTCATTCTCTCACTACAGAATACATGCAGCCTATGGGTTCTAACAGAGAAGGCAATGGCACCCTACTCCAATACTCTTGCCTGGAAAATCCCATGGACGGAGGAGCCTGTTAGGCTGCAATCCATGGGGTCGCTAAGAGTCCGACATGACTGAGCGACTTCACTTTCACTTTTCACTTTCATGCATTGGAGAAGGAAATGGCAACCCACTCCAATGTTCTTGCCTGGAGAATCCCAGGGATGGGGGAGCCTGGTGGGCTGCCGTCTATGGGGTCGCACAGAGTCGGACACGACTGAAGTGACTTAGCATAGCATGGGTTCTAGAAAGGAGCTTCTCCTGATATTACCACCTGCTCCCCCAAGACTCCAGCCTCAGGATATGTTGGGATGCTTCAAAATCCACTATGAATGTTATTTTGGTAATTAGGTGAACACTGTCTTAGAACTCAGGCTTCCCAGATGGCTCAGTGGTAAAGAGCCCACCTGTCAATGGAGGGGAGACAGCAGATGTGGGTTTGATCCCTGGGTCGGGAAAAATCCCCTGGAGGAGGAAATGGCAACCCACTCCAGTATTCTTGCCTGGAAAAGTCCATGGACAGAGGAGCCTGATGGGCTACAGCCCAAGGGGTCAAAAAGAGTCAGACATGACTTAGAGATTGAGCATAGCTCAGAATTTAGTTTTATTGTTAAGAGATCTTTTTGAACCAAATGACTCAAATCTGATAGATATTTGATTTGCTATGAAGACCACCCCTTGAGCTTTCACCTTTCATTTTCTCCACTCTCCTCAAACCTGTTTTATGTACTATTAATATAGTTTATACAGTTAATGTATCTTGTGCAACAGAGATGAGTTTGAATATGATCCATGTTGAATATAAAACTTTTATATCAATTTGCTTAAAAGGAAAATAATTATCAGAACTATTGGCTAATCTATGTTCTTTTGCTCATCCAAATATTGGATAAACCTTGATCAAAAGTCAAAACACTCAACTCGATGGTACATGAATGTTGCCTTAGAGGAAATAAGTAGTCATTGAAATACCCTTACCCATCAACTGAACCTAAATCTATAATGTCACTGCCAAAGAATACACTCTTCAAGAAATAACTTAGAAAATTACCATCATAAGTATTCTATCAATATTTGAGAATTCCCTACTGGTCCAGTGGTTAGGATTTGGCACTTTCACTTCCGGGGCATAGGTTCAATCCCTGGTCAGGGAACTCAGATCCTATAAGCCCCACGGCAAGGCCAAAAAAAAAAAAAAATTTTTTTTCTGCTTTAGCCATGAAAGTAGAGACTGTTGGACTCTTTTACCCTAGTGGGACCCTTTATCTATATAAAATTAGAAATCAACATAGACCCTAAAAGCTGCTTTAGTTGACATGGAGGTGGCCTGGATCCTTGTTGGTTCTCCTTCCCACTTATCTCATAAGGTGGCATCTCCAAGTACCCCAGGGTTTCACCAAGCTCAATTTGGCAACTTTCAGTTTGCAACATAATAGCAATAAGGTCAAGGTCATGATTCAATGGCCATGGAGGCCATAACCAACTTCTCCTATTTACAAACATGAAACTCTATGTGGCACAGGATAGATAAATCATTGATACTCAACAAAAAAATGTTATCACGATCCTTACCCAGCATTCTTGCAAGTGTGTATCTGTGTTACGAATAAGAAGAATCAGTAGGCAAAATCTTTCCGAATTGCAAATAAAACACCCCACTCTTGGGCCAACAGCAGCATCTTTGTTTGTTAAAAATACTTCATTTTATTTCAGTAGAGATAGTAAGTACCTGTTATGATGTTATTAATGGGGTTGACGTGTATGCTATGGAGTCAGGCAAGAAGCTCTCCTGGGAGAATAAGTTTTCACATTTCTCTGGTGTCTGAACAGCAACCCAGATGGACACTCAGCAAGTTACTGTCCCACAGCACAGCCCCATCTCACTGTGATGTGTCAGCGTTTTTGTAGCTTCCCATAGTGAAAGCTTCCTTGTAATTCTATATTCTTTGGGGAGATTAAACTCTGCCCTTCCTCTCCAACTCTTCCATCTTCCTCTCCTGAGACCACCCGAGTCTCAGATTTAGATCTTAGATTCACCTTTAAATGTGACATTACAGACAACAACTTAGTGTCAAGATATTGCCTTGAATTGTAACTTAATTAATGAAATTCATCTGGAGAAAGGTTTAAGAAGATTTCAAAGACCTTAGATAAAGTGATTTCTTTATAATCCTCTCCACTCTCCTCATATCTCTGACCCCTAACAGCACCACCATCACCCCCATTTGTGAACAGGGCACCTTCCCTCCTACTCCAGTAGAAATCAAAGCCACGGCAGGAACTGCCTCAGGCTCCTGTCACTGACCCTGCAAACCCACCAGAACCCATGCTGTCCTTTCCTTTTTGCTGATGAGAAGGAACCCCTGCTCCACACCTGATGCCCTCACCTGTGCCCTGGCTTCCTCTAGCCAGCCTCCTCACTTCCTGTTATTCAGCCACTAAGTCATGTCTGACTCTTCACAACCCCACGGACTACAGCATGCTAGGCTTCCCTGTCTGTCACCATCTCCCAGAGTTTGCTCAGTTCCTGACTCCACCAGTTATCTTCTCCTCCTCCTCCTTACACCCACTCCGCTGCCTCCTTCCCAGCAGCGTTCAACATGCCAGGGGTCAGCTGGCCTCATGGAACACCCCTGCTATGGTCCCCTCCTCTGCCTCCCTTCCTGGTGGAGCTGAGTTGAGGGAGTTGCATCTTCCTTGCCCAATTTCTGTTCTCACTTCCCATGGACTCTCACAGAGGATGCCCTACAGAGTCACACCCTAGAAGGTTCCTTGCTGCTGAATACAATAGACACCTTTGACTTCTCTCTCTGAACTTTTGGAAAATTATGCCTATTTTAAGAATAACAAACAAACACCCATTCAGTCAACAAGCATTTATTGAGATCTTACTAGTGTTGGGAGCTTAGAATGTGGCAGTAAACAAGTATGGCAGTTGTGGAGTTTACATTAGAAGGAGGTGGGGTCCCAAGTAATAAACAAGTAACTATATGAACAAGATGGTTCAAGAAGGTGATCACTGCTAGAGCAATGCGGTAGAGCGTAACTATGGAAACCACACTGACTTCCCAGGGAAGCCTCTCTGACATGGTATTTGAGTTGAAGGCATTAGTGCAAAGATCTTGGGCCAGAACATCACAGGCAGAATGAACAGTAAGAATAGAGCCCTGAGGTTGGCACAAGCACTTAACAGATATGACAACATATCACTTACACGTACAAAAGCAGAGACCAGAAAGAGGCAAGAGAGTGTGGTCTTGCTCGGTAGCGAAAGGGCTTCTGAGTCACAAGCAAAGTGGACCAAGTCTGGAAGAACAATGGGCTCTGTACCCTTTGTGGTTGGGGCCTGGCTCTGCCTTCCCTCCTCCAGCCTCATGAGGGTTGGAGGGGTGGGGGACTGGGAGAAGGATCTGTTCCCTGTATCCTCCACCCTTCAACCCTGGTTTTAGAAACCAATAGGCACATTGGCAAAAACAAGTTGGAATAGCCTTCTGGAATGGACCCCACTGGAGCCTGAAGAGAGATGGATGCCCTCAACTCTCTCCTTCCATCCCTCCTCTCTGAGCTGGGTAGGGAAAGTAGCCTAAGGAGGGGTGCTCCTGCAAGGCCACTGCTGGGTTACACAGTGGAATCCTACATCAAGGTCAGCCCTGAAGGGAGCGTGGTCTTCTCTCATGATCAGCTTCAGTGCTCAGGGTCCTCCAGGGCCGTGGGATTGACATAGAACTCAGAGGGGCTCTCCAGTATTTGTGCCTGGGAGCGAAGACAAGCCCAAAGATATTCTCCCAAAGCCAAGTTTCTAAACACACACACACACACACACACACACACACACACACACCAATCCATAGGAGCACCAGGTGATCTGAGGGTCCTCTGTTTACCTGGGGGCATTGCCCCCCAACATGTGCATATGTATAGGGAGTATAGTAGAACCAGAGTGGAGTGAGGGAGTAAGTTCCTATGGCCCTGATCAAGAATCCATCCTCAAGATTAAAACGTCCTTTTCAAGAGCCTAGGGTTACGGATAGTGGGAACAAATCAAAAAGATGAGAAGTCAACCCCAACCCTGCTCCATGATAACTGGCTTCAGACCCCCACACCCCACGGAGTGGGTTCACACACAGGGAGGGAAGTCTTGGACTGCTCAGCTGCCCCAACTCACCCCTCCCCTGGCTTAATTCTCCTCTCCCAAAAGCCAAGTTCCTCTCCTAGCTTTCCTCATCCCTCTACAGTATATAAAGGGGTCCAGGCACAGACAGCGGGGGTGGGGGGTAGGGGGGTAGGTCTCAGCCCTCCCCAAGGAATCTGGGGCTCCATGGCCTGAGAACAACAACTCTCTGAGCACCCTTTCTGGCCCTGCGAAGGTGCCCTGGGGTCTGCCTGTGTCCTGAGGTGGGCAGGGGGGAAAACGGCAGCGCTGCCTCCCAAGGGGCCGACTTAGCTGCCTTGTCTCTGAGCCTTCGGGAGAGGGGAGGCGGCCAGGGTTCTGAGCTCAGATTACTTGCCCAGGGTTTCACATTTTACAGAGCAGGTAATGCTGGAGTTGAGACTGTCCAGAGGGGTTATGGCACCCCACTCCAGTACTCTTGCCTGGAAAATCCCATGGACGGAGGAGCCTGGTGGGCTGCAGTCCATGGGGTCGCTAAGAGTTGGCACGACTGAGCAACTTCACTTTCACCTTTCACTTTCATGCATTGGAGAAGGAAATGGCAACCCACTCCAGTGTTCTTGCCTGGAGAATCCCAGGGACAGGGGAGCCTGGTAGGCTACCATCTATGGGGTCACACAGAGTCGGACACGACTGAAGTGACTTAGCATAGCATAGCATAGCATAGAGGGGTTGGACTTAGATGGTTTCCTGAGAGTATTTGCTGTCACCCAGGAGGGGTGACACCCACAGATCCCTGTGTGAGGCTGGAGACAGGGGCCTGGGGGTGGGAGGGAGCGCCTTCCTCAGACTTTTCTCCAGCTTCTGACCCAGCACATTGGCCGCCTCTGGCATCTAGACAGCTCCTACCCTCCCTGGGAATCTCTTTGCATCTCCGGACCATTTGGCAGACTAATGTCTTATTACAAAAGAACTTGAATCTTCCACACTTGAAGCCAACTGGGCCTCTGACTGTGAGCTAGTACAGGGACTGATTAAGGAGGTCAGATGGAGACCAAAGGGCGCAGGGGGACAGAGGAGCCCAGGCAGAGGGCTAATGACAAAGAAGGAAGCCAGGATTAAAAGTCAGCCTAGGCAACAAGATGCTAGGCACGGAGGCGTCTTGAGGTTGAATGACAACATATGGGCTGGCAGTGGGGCCATCCTGCTCCAGAGATCCTGAAAGCCTGTGTACATCCTTCAGGGGACAGGACTGTGGCTGAGACCAAAGGGTGCTGCGGGGACCCACCGCCTGGAGCCTAACGCACAGAGGTGTCTCCTCTCACCTCCAGGCAGGCTGCCCGGCAGCGCCCGCCCCACAGGGACTGTGGGCATCGGCTCTGGCCACATCAGCAGGTGGCGGCCCCTGCGTCATATTCAAAGCCGGGTGACCTGTCCCAGGGCACGTGCGTCGAGAAGCAGTGAGTCCAGGAGCTGAGGCCGACCGTTCACTTGAAACTCCTCCATCACTTCTTCCGAGGGGTCGGCTTGGTCTTCCTTTTCAATCTGGTTAACAAAAAGAAACAGAAGAGCCCTCAGCATCGCTGAGCGATGTGTCCTTTCTCGGGGCTCGGTTAATGGAACTGTAGATTTATAGACTACGTTTGAGGTGATCACGTCTGGTAAACTCAGCCTTAAAAATCTCTCTTTAATTTCTCACTTTCTGGAAGTATCTGGCCAAAATAATATGATAATATTTTTTTATTTTATAATAAGATTTTATATTTTGGGCCTGAGCCTGGGAAAGATATTCTTTAAAACCTCTTCTGTCTTTATGTCCAATGATTATTGTTTTTATGTTTAATCATTGCAAATATTTTGAAATACAGAAAAACACAAAGAAAATCAAAATACCACCACTTCTAGAAAAAGCTAGTTTTACTGCCTATAGACATGCACACGTGAGCATACACACAAATACACATAGGGGTGTGTGTGCACATTATAAAATTGTGGCCATATTGGTGAGTTCCTATTTTGATGCAGAATAGACTTTTCAAGAAGGAGATAACACCCAGTTATTTCCTGATAAATATGTGATCATTATAAATATGTGATCCCAAAATACTATTGCTTGAAAGTTTATTCTCCAACTGAGGGGTTAAATTAGTTAGACTGCAGAAGTCTATGTGGCTACCTTCAAAATGAGGTCATGTCAAATAGTTTCAGAATATCACCAAAGTTCTTAATGTAAAAAATAAATAAGAAAAAAAATACCAAGACAAGTGCATCAGGAATATGCATTTTTCCACCAGAGACTAACCTTATGAGGATCACAGCTTTTCCTATAATTTGGGGACTTTGAAAAATTCAAAATAAAATTCAAAATAAAAATAAAGTGTTAACAACAGCATTCTCCCAAACTCCAAATTATATGGCAAGTGCTAATGCCCATCAGAAAGGACCCAGGACACCGGGAAAAACAATGAAGAAATACTTTGCTGAAACTTGCCTAGTGAATTGTAGCCTGATAGGTTGGAACACGTCTCTTGACATTTAGGAAGAGAATCTGTCTTCTGGATCTTTTCCATGCCTTCCAGACATGGGCCAGCCTGTTCACATTAGAACGTCCTATAGATCCTGCTGAATATAAAACCCTGGATGCTGACACTCGTGTGTATGCTCACGTAGCCTGGGTACCACCTCTGCAGTTACCACTGCACAGAGACCACTTAGCATCTTAGATACTCTGAGCACCTGGTTATGTCACAGGCTCCCCTGTGTCCAACCTGTGCAGCAGCAGCCCCTGAGTTCCTTCTCAACCAAGGGAAGCAACCAAGTTGGGGAAGACTTGCTAGTAGTTAGGATTGAGTGACACAGTGTATCTGTTAAATAAAAGTTCTAGTAAGAGCCACTTACTAGTAGTAGAAAATGATGAACTAAGCATTTTACCATGATCACAAATAAGGTAGATAATAGCCACATGTCACAGATGGGAAAAACACAGCTTTAAGAGAATAAGTGACTTGGACAGGCAGCTGTGCTTAGCCTCAAATCTGATGCTGAGGTTTGACCTTTCCACCGGGCTGGACTGACTGGGCCCTGGGGTTGTGAGTATTAGATAGAGCCCAGAACGTCCCTGGTGGTCCAGTGGCTAAGATTCTGTGTTCCTAATGCAGGGGGCCTGGGTTCAATCCCAGGTCAGGGAACTAGATCCAATATGCCACAGCTAAAGATCCCATGTGTCACGATTAAGACCTGATACAGCCAAATAAATAAATATTTAAAACAAAAAGAAAAAAAAGAGTCCCTGCTCCCACGACTCCTGCACCCTCCAGCAAGGGAGATGGACCCTGGGGTGTCAAATGTACTAGCTGAGCTCACATTGGAGTTGGCCTCTGCTCAGTGAGAAGGCTTTGTCTAAGGGCCATTCCCAGGCTCCTTCCCACTGAAGCAATGATGACTCTGCAGACACGGGGGTCCTCTGGCTACATGACCTACTCTGCATATCATCCCCATTGGCCCCATCTGGCCATTGGCCAAACCAAAATAGGAAAATAACTGGCCACTATTAAGCAAAAACCAAAGCTGTATAACATGTCCTAAGAAGAGCTGGCCCTAAATGTAGATTAGAATTAAGTCCATCATGTAAATGCAACCCCGGGAGCTTCGTCTCTCATAAGCATCAGGGTGATGTCAGTACCCGGTGATCCTGGGCAATTGCCCAAGTTAAGAATTCTAGTGGTGATGGGAACCTCTTTGATTCTGTAAATGCAAAGCATATTCATGCCCATTCTCTAGTGTGATGCTAGAGGATGTCAATGAGCTATGAGGAAAGATAAGCCACATCCTGAAAGAAGAATTTGAGGTAAAAACAGGTATGAACCTACAACTGAACCCAAGTCCAATATCTAGTTGGGCCTAGGCCTTTGGAATCTAATCCCTTTTGATTATTCAAAAAAGACCATTTGGCAAGGACTTAATCTTATTAAAATATTTTCTAAAAATAAAATGTTCTAGGTGAAATAGCAGTTTAAACCACCTACAAAATCTAGGCATAGAGAGCAAAAAGGAAAAAATAAAACTGTCTCTTTTTACAGATAACATGACTATCAATGTAGAAAATTCCAGAGTCTACCCTCTCCCACAAAAAAAAACACTAGAATAAGTGAGTTTAGCAAGATCACAGGATACATGATCAGTATACAAAAATCAATTATATGTTTATACACTGGCAATGAACAATTGAAACTGAAAAAGAACTATTTTAATAGTACCTAAAAGCATGAAATGCCTACGTGTAAAGCGAACAATATGTGTAAGATCTGTATACTGCAAACCTCAGAACAAAAAGGAGCTAAATGAATGGGGAGATATGCCATGTATGCTTCTCCCCAAGATACTTACAAACTTAACACTATCCCATTCAGTGTTACCAGGATGTATTGTAGAAATTCACACACTGACACTAAAATTCCTATGGAAAAGTGGAAGAATGAGAACAGCCAAAAACAATTTCAAAAATGAAAATGAGTGTTGGAGAGTTTACATTAAACTGATTGTAACACTTACTATAAGGCCATAGTTAATGAAGCTGGTTAAAGAAAAAATACATAAATTAATGAAACAGAATAGAAAGTCCAGAAATAAATCCACACATGACCAACTGATTTTTGACAGAACTGCAAAAGTTATTCAGTGGAGAATCTTTCCAACAAATGATGCTGGAACAATTGAATATCTGTATGTAAAAAAAACTTGAACCTCAATCCACATCTCACACCATTTACAAAAAATTAACCCCAAATGGATAGTAATATAAAAGTTAAATTTTGAAATTTTGAAAAGAAAATATAGGAGAAAATCTTTGTGACCTTTGGTTAGGCAAAGAACTCTTACACACAATACAAAAAGCACACATACAATACAAAAAAAATGATATATAAAAATAAAAAATTAATAAGTTGGATTTAGCCAGGGTTTAAAACTTTGGTCCTTCACAGAGACACTGTTAAGAAAATGATAAAGTAAACCACAGATTAGGAGGAAATATTTGCAAAACATATATTTAACAAAGGGCTTATATCCAGATATATATTTTTATATATCTGATACATATAAAATAATTATATTATTTTACAATAATATAATTATAATATATTGTTATACAATAATACAATATTAAGACACAATAATAAAATAATTTGCTTTTTAAGTGAGCAAAAGATCGAGCACACACTTCACCAATAAATGTCTTTGGTGGATGATATATAAGTTCATTTAAAAAGCATAATTAATCAATAGGAAAGGCAAAATTAAAACTACAGTGAGGTACCACAGCTCTTATGTTAGAATGGACAAAATTTTAAAGGGCTTCCCTGGTGGCTCAGTAGTAAAGAATCCGCCCACCAATTCAGGAGACGCAAGTTTGATCCCTGGGTTGGGAAGATCCCCTGGAGAAGGGAATGACAACCCACTCCAGTATTCTTGCCTAGGAAATCCCATGGACAGAGGAGCTTGGTGGGCTACAGTCCCTGGGGTCACAAAAGAGTCAGACACGACTTAGGGACTAAACAAGAATAAAATGAACCCTTATGTTCACTGCAGCATTATTTATGAATAGCCAAGATATGGAAATAAGTGTCCATCAATGGATAAGTAAATAAACTGTAGAGCATATATATACACACACACACACATATACATACATGCATATAGTTGGCCAAAAAGCAAAAAGTTCATTCAGGTTTTTCCATAACATCTTGCAGGTATATGTATAGTATATATGTATAATAATCCATGTATGCAATGGATTATTATTCACCCATAAAGAGGTGTGGAATCTTTCCATTTGTAGCAACAGGGAAGGACCTGGAGGGCATTATGCTAAGAAACATAAGTCGGAGAAAGATGCGCATCATAGGATCTCTTCTACGTGTGGAATCTAAAAAAAGCAAACAACCAAATGAAAAACAAGCTGAGAGAGAGAATAGAGGCAGAGTAGGGAGGAGAAGTGGGTAAACTGTTTTGACTTTTTTTTTAGTTTAAATAAACTGAAGAACTTAAAATAATTTAAATAGTGAACACTTAAAACATTTTAAAATCAAACTACCAGGATTAAAAAAAGGAGTCTGATGGAGAGAGAGAAGGAAAAGCCAGAGGCACCTGGTGAAGTTTAAGAACAGTTGCTGTGGGAAACCTTAACAGCGCAAGCTGGGAGAAAAGCAGACTGTTGATAAGTTGGATGAGTCCACTGGTGATTTCAGAACTGGCTCTTTGTTTCCGTCATTGGAGAATAAACTCCATAAGAACAGATGGTCCAGACGCAGCTCCATCCAGCAGAGCTCAGCAAGCCCTCAGCACAGCCTCGCAGCCTGTGTCTCTGGTATTCTTAACCTACCCTGCTGCTGCTGCTGCTGCTAAGTCGCTTCAGTCGTGTCCAACTCTGTACGACCCCATAGACGGCAGCCAACCAGGCTCCCCGGTCCCTGGGATTCTTCAGGCAAGAACACTGGAGTGGGTTCCCATTTCCTTCCCCAACCTTCCCGAACCTCTGATTCTTTCCTCCTCAGAGTATGACTTGCCTTCATCTTAGCCCATTAATGGGTCTCTCTGCTTTCCAAAGCCAGACAGCTTTTTGTGCTCCCATCAGTGGCCCACCCCTCCACACACACTATGAAGGAGCCTTACTCTACCCACGATCTCTATATCCTCTCCTTTGTTTCTAGGCTCAGTCTCACTTCTGCATCCCTTCACATCAACTCTAAATGTACTTTAAGTTATGGTTAAAAAAAAAAAATCCAGAAAGTAAAATTGGCAAGCCTGCGTGTGTGGTGAGATGTTGGAAGTCAGACGGGGGCTTGGGTTTCCAGTGGGAGTGACTAGAGGGGCTGTGGTGTTATTTGCTGAGATTCTTGGTAAGAGGAAGAGTGGGAATTACTAAAGACCCAAAAGGCCTTTGTCAAAATTGTATAACCTCTAAAGGTCAGATCTCAAGAATGACACCATTTCTAAAAATAAGTCAATTTCAGGAAAGCCTTTTGTGACCTTCTCTTCAGGTGGAATTTAGTAGCTCTGCTTCAGAGTGAATTTTTTTCCCATTAACCTTCCTCCTACGCTTTGATTTAGGACAGTCAGTGTCAATAGAGTATTGCATGCATATTGCATAGTATGGTGAAGTAGTAGCCGTATTGCATTGCCTTAGGACCTTTGGGAACCTGAGAAGGGAGAATGAGTACCCCAGGAAGGGTTCAGATGAGTCTGGGATGTCACTGGACACTATGATTGAAGCCTGTCAGGTCCCCTGGTCCCAGGGAAGGGCAACAACTGAGGAGGAACAGCCTATAGAGGTGTCTTCTCTGATACCCACCGAGAACAGCTAACTGGGGGAGTCAAAATACACCACCACTCAAATATTTAAGTAAGGAAAACCAGCGAGGCTAAATCCAGACACATCTGTGTCTCAGAGGAGACTGGCTTTCACTGTCTTCCTCCTCCTGATGTCCCCCACCCAACACCCATCACGCAACTCACTGGGGATAGTGGGCTTGAAGCCACCACCATGGATGCCTTGCCATATTAAATTAGTTTCCTCTGCTCTCCACGTTTCCTCACCACGTCCATGTATCAAAACTTACCCGTCACAGGACCTTAGTACTCAGGCCCCTTCGGAAGGCATAAATTAACAACCAGATTACCTGGTATACAACTCCTGGTATACACACTTTTAGTGACTTAGCAGTCACTTACCAATCTGTTATTTCTCTTCACAAATTAACCTCAGCTCATCTATGTTGGGGGTGGGGTGGTTACTTGCTGAAAACGCAGCTCCCCTGACCTCAGCAGTGACCCAAGGAATTAGATTCTTTGTGAGCATTTTAACATTCCCCAGTTGATTCTTCTACCCACTGTAGTGTTCTTGCCTGGAGAATCCCAGGGACGGGGGAGCCTCGTGGGCTGCCATCTATGGGGTCACACAGAGTCGGACACGACTGAAGTGACTTAGCAGCAGCAGCAGTAGCAGTTGATTCTTCTATGTACTAAATCTGAAAACATCATGAGACATGCACACACTATTATACGCTATATAGTCTCTGAGCATCAGGGACTGATCAGAGACTGATCAGAGCATCAGTCTCTGAGCATATATGAGAATCTCAAATACAATTACCACCCACTGTAAACTTATAAAACAGG
Source organism: Bos indicus (assembly GCF_029378745.1). Lineage (NCBI taxonomy): Eukaryota > Metazoa > Chordata > Mammalia > Artiodactyla > Bovidae > Bos > Bos indicus. The sequence continues at coordinate 12,643,114 of NC_091781.1, read as the reverse complement.
TTCATTTTCAAATACTAAAAGGATTAAAGAATTGGCTTGCCATGCGTGTGGGCAGAGAGTATATGGGAAATCCCTAACCTTCTGTTCAATTTTACTATGAACCTAAAACTAATCTGAAAAAGCCATCTATTAAAAAAAAACAACAAAAGGCTGACCTGCCTAAGATGGAGCTGATGAGCACTTGCTCTCCGGTTCATCTATTCTGTTGATAAGCATCACCCTCTTTGGTTGTTGTTCAGCCACCAAGCTGTGTTCAACTCTTCGGGACCCCACGGACTGCAACATGCCAGTCTTCCCTGTCCCTCACCACCTCCCAGAGTTTGCCCAAGTTCATGTCCACTGACTCGGTGATAACATCCAACCATCTCATCCTGTCGCCCTCTTCTCCGTCTCCCTCTTATCCTCTACTTATTCTAACCTAGCCTCTTTGAAGCCCCAAACAGGGAGCCGTTCTCCAGGTTCCCATGGCCCAATGCACATGCTGATTATGAGAGTTCTAGCGCATTTAGCCCTACACTGGGCTAACTATTCTCTCATTTGGTCCTGGTGAGTCACAAACAACCTGGTTGTTCCAGCTGCATCCCCATCCCCAACATAGTATGTGGAACTCTATGCATACGCAATCAAGCTTGTTGAATGAATGAATGGTCTTGCCATTGAGGTTAACATCAGATGAAGTGGGTTGTGGGGAGGGATGAATGATCTGGCTGACCCTCTCCTTTAGCACACACACAGATACCCCTGAGAGTCCCCATTCCTTCTCTCTCTGAGACACAGAAATCGGGGGCCTTGTTTATTCAATCTGTCACTGTGGTTCACATTCTGACTTTATAAATTAATCATTTCCAGCCCTATTAGACAAAGGAAGCAACCCATACTGCCACCTGAAGTATTGTACCAACAGCATCTTTGAGCAAAACAGGAGCCACACCAGGAGTTTCAAACCAGGGGATTTAATGCAGGGAACCGATGACACAGCGTTTGTAAGGCTGAATGAAGGAGGACCATTGAGATAACCCATTGGTAGTAAACACAGGAAGCAGCTACTAACCTGAGGGCTGGGGGGAGCAAAAGGGAAGAGATGGTGTTACCAGAACCTAGAAGCTTTGACGGGGGACCCCCCACGGCTGGTGCCTGGCCCTCTCTGGGGGCTGCTGCGCGGCTGCTGCTTGGCCTTCTGAGGGGGCCGCTGCTTGGCTGGTGGAGGTCGGACTTCTGGGCGGGGGCGTGGCTGACGTTCGGGCCTCGGAGGGGACCGTGGCTTGGCTGGTGCTCTGACCACCGCGGGGGGTGCAGCTGGCTGGCGCTTGGGCCTCTGAGGGGACGTTGCGCGGCGGCTGGTTCTGAGAGGGCCAAAAGAAGCTGCAGGCTGGGGCAGTGGCTCTCCTCTGCTGCCTAAGTGATGCTGACAGGAGCTGGAACAGGGAGGCAGCCCTGCTCCCCCTCCCGCCTTCCGGTCTCCCTCCAGTACCTTCCAAAGGCAGAGCCTAACAGGGAGCCGACTGCCAGGGGCTTGGGGGAAGCGCAGTTTGCAGAGAGCCCCGGCCCCAGCGTCACAGAGCAGAGCGGGAAGGGGGAACTCGGAGCCAGAGACAGAGGCCAACGCCCAGCCCAGGCGCCGGCGGCAGCACAGACCACTCACCTGGTCTTCTGGCAGGCGCAGCAGATCCAGTCCTCCTCTTTCTTCTGGTAGAAGCAGCCACTTTTACAGATGCTGTACTTGCGGTCCACGATCTCGCGTTTGGAATTGAGGAAGGTGAACGGCGGGCAGCAATGTATGCTGAAGTGCTCGGAGAACTTCTGGTTCTTGGAGAGTCTGGGGCCCTCCTTAACCACTTTCTGACTCATCTCACTGGGAAAAACAGTGAAGGGGGCAGGGGGAGTGGGGAGACATAAAACTGCACGTCAGGCAAGGGAGGTTTCTACTCAAGGAACCCACTCCCAGCCTCTCCCGTGGTCCCAGCTCACATTCAGAGCTGTCTTCCATCCTGAATCTAGGTCAGTTTCCTGCCCAGCTCTATGGAAAGGAGCTATTGAATACATTGTACTTTTAAAAAAAAAATTATTTTTAAAATTTTGAGTACAGTTGCTTTCCAGTGTGTGTTAGTTTCTACTGTACAGCAAAGTGAATCAGCTGTACATATACATGTGTCCCCTTTTTTGGATTCCTTTCCCAATTAGGTCACTGCAGACCATTGAGCAGAGTTCCTTGTGCTATACAGGTTATCATTAGCTTCCTATTTTATAGGAATCAACAGTATATATATGTCATAGTATATATATAGACATATATACATACATATATACATATATATGTCAATCCCAACCTTCCAATACATCCCATCCAAATTTTTTTTTAAATATTTATATGATTTTTAAAGGTTGCATTCCATTTACAGTCATTACAAAATTTTTGCTGTATCCCCCATGTTGCACAATACATCCTTATAGCCTATCTTACACCCAATAGTTTATGCCTAGGCAGTACAAGGGAAGAGTTTGTTAATTTCTACTTGTGTATTTTAAAATCATGTTTTCTGAAAACAGACTCTCTTTTCTCTTATGTGTTAGCCACTCATTTAAGACAGGAAAAAAATATTATAAAGCCAAATACATCTATGGCAAAATAATGTTATAGATTTAGGAGTGACTGTTTCTCTACAGAATCAAAAAAGATTTGTTATTAAAAACATAATTGCTATTCATACAATAAAATACTACACCAGAGAAACAACAGACTATAGACACACATCAACATGTTTGAATCTCACAAATATAATATTGAACAAAAGAAATCAGACACAAAGAAGTATAAGCTGTATGATTCAATTTATATGAGGTTCAAAAACAGGTAAAACTAGCCAAGTGCATGGTGCTAGAAATCAGAATATAGTTATATTTGGAGGAGGTGGGGTCTGAGAAGAGGCAGGAGGGAGCCTGCTGGAGCAGAAAATGTTCTGGATCTTGATCTGGGAGATGACTGCTGCTGCTGCTGCTAAGTCTCTTCAGTCATGTCTGACTCTGTGCGACCCCATAGATGGCAGCCCACCAGGCTCCCCCATCCCTGCGGTTCTCCCTGGATTCTCCAGGCAAGAGTACTGGAGTGGGGTGCCACTGCCTTCTCCAGGGAAATGACTACACAGGTGTATATGTATATAAAAGTTCAGTGACCTCTGTACTTCATTTTTGTGCATTTTACTGCTTACCTAAGTTAAAAGGGGGCTTCCCTGGTGACTCAGTCAGTAAAGACTCTGCCTGCAACACAGGCAACGTGGATCTGATCCCTGGGTCAGGAAGACGCCCTGGAGAAGCAAATGGCAACCCCCTCCAATATTCTTGCCTGGGAAATCCCATGGACAGAGGAGCTTGGCGGGCTACAGTCCATGGGGTCGCAAGAGTTGGACACGACTTAGCAACTAAACCACTACCTAAGTTAAAAAGGAAGAGCAAGAGGAGGAAGACAAGAAACTAGGGAATTTTGATTCTTGGAAAAATTATGAAAGGGTGGGTAAAATCTTAATTACTACAACATCCTTTGAGAAATGTGACACATGCAGAAATAGTCCTACCTAACACTCCAAAACATTGAAGCACACAGGGGACTTAAATGACTATTAATCAACAAGAGCCTACAGATAAACACAGGTAATGTGCATATATACTGGACACTGAGTGTGTTCTTGCGCTCAGCAAACTCAAAGTCAAGTTGCACACACAGGCATGCAATATGTCATTGCAAGACAGGATGATGTCAGCCAACAGAAAAAAGTACAAAGATCAAGGAAACCATGAGAAAGTGATGAATTCTTTGAAAACAGAGCAGATAATCTGGGTTGGGTTTTATTGCTGTTGTTTATTTGCCTGCTCCAAGTCTTAGTTGCGACATGTGAGATCTTCAGTTATGGCGTGTGGGATCTAGTTCCCCAACCAGGAATTGAACCTGGGCCCCCTGCATTGGAAGTACAGAACCTTAGCCACTGGACCAGGGAAGTCCTGGGTCTGGGTTTTAAGGAAGACTATGTTAAAAACAACTAAGTTACTCTGAAGGAATATTTTGATGTTTGTTTTCAGTTTCTTTTGTTTTTCATTCAAGTAGAGTTGATTTATAGTGTGTAATTTTTGTTGTTGTTTTTTGATGGGATTGTCTTCTGCTGTAGTTAGAAGTTAGGGCTGAGGAGCAAGTTGAGCGTAGTTATAAAAAGAAAATACATCCTTTTTCACCTCATAGACCTTGTAGAGTCCAAATTTTGTGTTACACCTGTTATATATGTTGCAAATGTTCTTTCCTGATGTTTCGCCATCGTGTATCATGTCAAAAAGAATTAATCTTTTTAAAAATGAATGGCTGTATCAGGTCTTAATTGCAACGTACAGGATCTTTCGATGCAGCAACTAGGGCCTCTCTCCAGTTGTGGCACACAGGCTTAGTTGCCCTGAGACATGTGGGATCTTAGTTCTCCAACCAAGGAACAAACCCTGGTCCCCTGCATTGGCAAGTGGATGCTTAACCACTGGACCACCAGGGAAGTTCCCCAAATTATTAATTTTTAGGTAATTCAGTTTCCCACTTCCCAGGGAGTTCAGTGGTAAAGAATTTGCCTGCCCGTGCAGGAGGCCCAAGTTCAGGCCCTGGGTCAGGAAGATCTGCTGGAGAAGGGAATGGCTACCCACTCCAGTATTCCTGTCTGGACAATTCCATGGACAGAGGAGCCTGGTGGGCTACAGTCCATGGGGTTGCCGAGAGTCGGACACAACTGAGCGTGCACACACGATACAGTTTCTTACTTGGGGTTTTATATTTTAGTTAGGAAAGTCTTCCTCACTTCAGAAGTTCTTAGTCATAGTCATGAATATCCCGTTTTGGAAGATAATCTTCTCTGAACCTCATTTTCATGTCTCTTTCTCTCTATAACTCCTCACTTCTATAGAGAAGTTACCAATAAATACTCTTTTTTCTCTGTTTCCACATCTCCTCCCCATCCGTGCACTTTTGTCTGGCTTCTGTTCCTATTTGCCCAAAGAGAAGTGCTTCCCATAAAGACCTCCATGCTGCCAGACCAGCCGTCTTCTTGTCTGAGCTCTCTTTCCATGTAAACACTTCCCTGTCTGGTCACTGACATTGTCTTAGATTCCCTCCACCATCTCTAGCACTTCCATCCCAGTATCTCTCATAGGCTCATCTGCTTTGTCCAAAACTTTTAATGTTAGAATTCTTCAAGGTACAACAAATACTAAATGATTAATAGGGTTGCTTCAAGCATCCAATTCAGCGTTTATTATATGTTCCAGTTGTACCAGGCACAGCCTCTGTAAAGAACACAAAGCTGAGTCATACTGAGTCCTGACCTCAAGAAATGTATCCACCAGCTGGGAAGACAGGCAAGGACGCACATGGCATGCTCATGAGTAACAAGGCCCATCTATTGAGCCCAAATATGTACACATCTCTGGATCAGATAGACATCCTGCTGACGGCGAGCTCACAGTGTACATGAGGAATGTTGCATAGATGTCAGTAAGTGCAATGCAAGGATGGCGTGCTCTGGAACACGAGAATGTGCTGAGCAATGGCACGGAGAGTCCACAAGAGCGGGGCCACGTGTCGGCTGGGGAAGCAGCTAGAATATAAGGGGAAACATTTCATCTCGCCCTGAGATTTGGACAGTCAGAGATAAGGGTTTGTGGAAGGATGGGAGCGATTGATTCCTAAGCAAAGATACAGCAAGGTGAATTGCAGTCACCCTGAGAGTCTGCCTTGTCTGCTGGCCAGTATGGGAGAGGTGATGGTGTCAGGACACGGGTGATGAGGTAACACAGTTACCCGTCTCTGTGAAGGCTCTAGCTCTTGTGGGTCATGCCATCAGCCAATCAGAAGTCTAAATCCAGGAGAGGGAGAGATCATCTCATTGGTCTGGGTTATCATGAGTTGAAGCATGCTCGCAACATCCGCATGGAAACGGACACCTGAAACTCAGGAGCCAGAGCTGTCGTCTCGAGGGTCCTTCCCCTCATGGAAAAGGCACCACCTTGGGAGTGGGTGTGGTAGATGTGAGCTGAGTGAGGAGCCATGCCAGGCGAGGCTCCCAGGAGCAGCAGTGGGCCTACCAAGCCCCAGGAAGAGGGTCTGGGGAAGAAGGAGCCTAGGGGCAGCCAGGGAGGTGGGAGGAGCCTCTTATGCTATGCTATGCTATGTCACTTCAGTCGTGTGTGACCCCATAGACAGCAGCCCACCAGGCTCCCCCATCCCTGGGATTCTCCAGGCAAGAACACTGGAGTGGGTTGCCATTTCCTTCTCCAGTGCATGAAAGTGAAAAGTGAAAGTGAAGTCGCTCAGTCGTGTCTGACTCTCAGCGACCCCATGGACTGCAGCCTACCAGGCTCCTCTGTCCATGGGATTTTCCAGGCAAGAATACTGGAGTGGGGTACCATTGCCTTCCCCGGGAGGAGCCTCTTGAAAGTCTCCAAATTTGCAGGAGGAGGACATGGATCATCAGTATTGAAAAAACTGCTTCGTACAAACAGGCATTTTTAGACCAGTGAGACCCTGAAGTTGCTTTTTAGGGTCTGATTCACTGTAATTACAACCCTGGTGATCTTCCAAAGCCTTACCAAACCCCACACACAGGCAAAGTCCAGCTCAGGTTTCTGCTCCCCTGGGAAATGATGAACTGAAACCCTCTTTAAGGTCACAGCACACGGAGACAATGCTACTCAGCTTTTCACAGGCAATTCAAACATCACCAGTCCCTCTAGCCTGCTCGGGTCATCTTGCCCCCTGGTGTTAGAGGGAGATTTTAAGTCTCCTGTGCTTCTGAATTCCCGCTCTGACTGAATTCTCAATTCCCACCCACCTGACAATATGCCTGGGCCCACTCTATACTCATTAGACCCCTGCCCAGAGAGTTCTCAAATTATTCCCTGACAACTCTCCTTACTCGACTCCTTACCCACCATGGCCAGCAGGGGGCAGCCTCACCACTTGTTACTCATTGCCGCTACTGCTGCTAAGTCGCTTCAGTCGTGTCCGACTCTGTGCGACCCCATAGATGGCAGCCCACCAGGCTCCCCCGTCCCTGGGATTCTCCAGGCAAGAACACTGGAGTGGGTTGCCATTTCCTTCTCCAACGCCTAAAAGTGAGAAGTGAAAGTGAAGTCTCTCAATCATGTCCGACTCTTAGCGACTCTATAGACGGCAGCCCACCAGGCTCCTCCGTCCATGGGATTTTCCAGGCAAGAGTACTGGAGTGGGGTGCCATTGCCTTCTCCGTGTTACCCATTGAGTGTGTTCTAAAGGGGAAAGCAGTTCTCTTCCCTGGAACCCTGACATTCTAGAGAACCAGCTGAAAATTCACCCAGCTTTAACACAGCACTTCCCGCCTTCCTTTAGTAAAATGTTTACAGTCGGTGGAAAGTCTCTGGCTACTATTGCCTATGGAAGCAGAAATACTGCATTTGGTTGGGGTACATGGTTAATTGGTTTTACATACTCCTCCAACTCTGCCCACACCACGCCCCAGCTTAAGAATGCTAAGATCCTTGTGCTGAGCCATAGCAACAACAAGCCATCCTTTCCCGCCACACCAGGCTTCCAAGTAAATTAGTTGTGTCGTTCAGTCACCCAGTCATGTCCAGCTGTTTGTGACCCCATGGACTGCAGCACGCCAGGCCTCCCTGTCCCTCACCATCTCCCAGAGTTTGCCGAAATTCACGTTCATTGCATCAGTGATGCCGTCCAGCCATCTCATCCTCTGACGCCCTCTTAGTTGTGACTACAGGCAAACAGGGCTTCCCAGGTGGCTCAGTGGTAAAGAATTTGTCTGCCAATGCAGGAGACGCAGTTCAATCCCTGGGTCGGGAAAAGCCACTGGAGGAGGAAATGGCAACCCACTCTAGTATTCTTGCCTGGACAGTCCCATGGACAGAGGAACTTGGAGGGTTATGACTAGTCCATGGGGTTACAAAGAGTCAGACGTGACTGAGCACACACGCACAGGCAAATAACTAATGGGAGAGGGGATACTTCAGGCTTCCTGAGACCCTGTTCTATGGTGGTTGTTTTATATTCTTTATCTCATTTTTCTAATATTGCGTAATCATCAACAAACTAAAGATGAGGTAGGCTAAGGAACATGACTAAGTTCAAAAAGCCAGTGAGAGGCAGATGGGGATTTGAACTTAGGTCCCTGTAACTCCAGCTTCCGGTGCTGTCTGACCAAGCTCAACACCATCTGAGCTCCCTGTGCTCCCGGGGGAGCAGGTGTCCAGGCGATGGGACCAGCCTGGACTATGAGGGCCCACAGGTGGGCCCAAGGATGGGATGCGGGCACAGAGATGCACGGGCCTGTGTCCCAGAGTGACAAACACCAGAAGCTGGGGAAACAGCTCCCTGAAGAAAGGCAGAGGGTGGAGTCTGGAGACATCACAACCCCCTGCCAGAGCCCAGGGTGGAATGTAAATGTATTTTACTCCCTAGGGGAGTAGGACCCGCAGGTGCTTACGCCATCCCTCCCCAACCAGCCCTGAGGTGGTTTTAAGACCTATTTTCACTGTTGAGAATTAGAAAGCCTGGATAAAGGAAAACAATGAAAATTCCTAAATTACTATCTCATAGTTAACCACTTATAAAATACTTGAACATTTTTTTTTGCCTTGAGAATTTTACGTGTAAATATATAGTTAATAAAGTCACACCATACCTTATATACTTTTCAAGTTATATGCTTGAAAAATCAGTCATTTTTTAAGTCTTATAGATACAGATGTAATAGTACTTGTAGCATTTTCTTACACCTTTTAAAATCTGTAATAAATTTATAGTCACAGTCCCCTTTATGGTTTATAACATATATTTGCATATTCTCTCATTTTCTTGATTAATCTTGACAGAACTTATCCCCTTTGTGACTTAAAAAAAAAAAAAAAAAACTCTTGGTTTTCTTGCTTGTCTTTGCTCTTTTTTTCTAGTGCATTAATTTCTGAGTGCATTTATTATTTCTTTTTTTTTTTCAGTTTTCTTTCGGGTTATGTTCTTGTGCTTTTTCTCTATTCTTTTTTATTTTTCTCTATTCTTGAGTCATACTCTTCTCACATGTGCATTTATGACTGTAACATTTACTTACAACTTCAGCTGCACACCACAATCTTAACAAAAATTTTTCAGTTTCTCTTCATTTTGAATATGAATAAGTTCTTCTTTGATTCATCAATTATTTTTAAAAATCTACTGTAGAATTTCCAAGTGTATGAAGCTATTTTTATTACATTGACTTCTGGCTTTAAGGCATTCTAGGCAGAGTGGTCTGAAGACAGTGACTCTTTGAACTTGGTTGAGTTTCATGTGTTCAGAGTCAACATTTTAAAATGTTCCATGTGTACTTTGAAAGACTGTGCATTTCCAGAAACAATTTGGAATTATCTAGCAACCCACTTCAGTGTTCTTGCCTGGATAATCCCAGGGATGCAGGAGCCTGGTGGGCTGCTGTCTATGGGGTTACACAGAGTCGGACACGACTGAAGTGACTTAGCAGCAGCAGCAGCAGGGAAGATAGGAATGTGAACAAGCTACAGTCTAGTAATTTATTCTGGGCACAGACTACAGTCTAGCAATTTATTTTTGGATCATAGCTCAGCCTTGCTGATAGAGCCCCTTGGTGGAGCACAAAGCTGAAGGAGCCTGAAGCACTGATGAGAGTCCTTCTAGACCTGGACCCCTAAGTGCTGATCACCTTTTATGGGAGAGACAAACCAACTTCCACCTTGTTTAAACCACTATTTCAGCTACATGTGGTGAAATACAGTTCTGACTCAGTACACTCAGTTCTCTCACCTTAAAAATGTGTCTTAGTCAATTTGGGTGTTATAACAGAAACACCATAAACTGAGCAGCTTATGAACAATAGCAATTTATCTCTCATAGACTAGAGGCCGGGGAGTCTGGGATGAAGGTGCTGGCCCATTCTGGGTCTGGTGAGAGCCCACTTCCTGGCTCACAGATGGTGGGATGAACAAGGGAGTCTCTGGGGTCTCTGTAATAAGGGCACTAATTCCATCCGTGAGGTCTCCACCCTCATAACTTCCCTAAGGGCCGACCTCCAACTACCATCACACTGGGGGTGAGATTTCAAAATATGAATTGTGGGAGACACAAGCGGTCAGTCCATAATAGAAATAACAAATAATATTTAGCTCAGAGGGCCTTTGATAGTATTAAATAAAATAAATAGGATACAAACCTAGCACTACCAAATATAAGTAACTTGCTTCATAAATTCCATTTTCCTTTCACCAAGAATTCATTCAAACGGCATGTCTAATCCCACTGACTTCTTCAGGCACGCTCTTTTTGTATCTCACATGACATTTAACTCAAGCATTAATTACATGCTTAATAAAGTAAAGACATCTTTATTTACTTTTGCGACTAAAAGCAGATCATTATAAACACTACATGTGTTTTCACAAACTGTACCACCTAATCGCAGAGAAAATATAAACTGATAGGATGAAGAGAAAAAATGACTTAATTTGAAACTGTAAAATTATCATCTCTTCCAGGCTTTCCAGATGTCTCCATATACTCTAAAACTAAAGAGGAGGGGAAAGTGAAGCAGGTATTTGAACAAGGAGAAAAAGTAAGTAAAGGAAAGGAGCCAAAGGGAGAACAAGAACCTCCTCTCACTATTTCTTGAGCACCTACTATGCTCCAGATGCTTTCTGTTGTTTCTACACGTGCTCTTAGCCAAAAGGCTGAGGAGCGACCTGTCATTTCCAATTCCCAGTATAACCTTCCAGGTCGTCTCTACTGTCCCCCTGTTACAGCTGAGGAAATTGAGACCTGAAGAAGTTACATAAACTCTCCAAAGTTGTATAGTAATGATAACAATAAAAATGATAGGAAACCCATAATGTCCAGTATGCCTACTGACTACCTAGTATCTGCACTGCCTTCTGTAACAAACCTTGCTGATTTGCCCTGTTAAATACACATAACTTCCTATGTGACCACATTCTGGCCAAGAAGACGCAGGCAAAAGTCTGGATACTTGACCTTTTCCTTCAGTAATAAGGCTTTTACTCAGTAAGGGACTTTCCCCTGGTGAGGGCATTCAGCCCAACCCGCTCTTCCTGGCCCCCAAGGGGCAAGATTACTTCAAGCCTTTGGACCTTGAGCCTTAGGGCTCCTTCCCCTACTTCCTTCCCACGTAACAATTAACACAGCAAATGTTTCTAACACCTTGGAGTTCAGCCCAAAGTCAAGTCACTTCCCAAGGGGGCTTTCCAGAACCTTCCTTTCCCCCAAGGAGAAGTGATCACTACTCCCTGTCTTGTGCCCTAGCCCTGTAAGTGAAAAGTGAAGTCTCTCAGTCGTGTCCGACTCTTTGCAACCCCATGGACTGTAGCCCACCAGGCTCCTCCGTCCATGGGATTTTTCAGGTAAGAGTACTGGAGTGGGGTGCCGTTTCCTCCTCCAGGGGATCTTCCCCACCCAGGGAACAAACCTGCATCTCCTGCATTGCGGGCAGACGCTTTACCCTCTGAGCCACCAGGGAAGCCAGCCCTGAATGTTGTGCATAACTCTAGGAGAGCATCTGGAACCTGGAAGGCTGCCCTTGTTCCGTGCCTTATTCAGAGCAGGTGTTCCGTAGATGCTGAATATCAAGAGCGTGAACAAAGGGTACCTCTCACGGCTTCTGCAGGGGCCCTCAGACTGTCACTGCCTGTCCCCAGATGCTCTTTCGTGGTCCCCATGTCCCTCGGGGACCTCTGCTCTGATTCAGACGGCAGGTCTGCTTAGTGAAAAAGGCAACACAGGAAGGGACTTTTCCAACTGATCTTGAAAGTTATAGAACTGGGCTCTTTAGGAAAAAATAAAAGACTTTGTGAACCCACTACACTTTTGCTTTTCTTTCTTTTTAAAAAAATTTTATTGAAGTATAGTTGCTTTACAAAGTTGTGTTAATTTATGCTGTACAGTGAAGTGACTCAGTTATATATTCTTTTTCACATTCTTTTCCATTGTGGTTTATCACAGGGTGTTGAATATAGCTTCCTACACTATACAATAGGGCCTTCTTGTTTATCTGTGCTATATACCACTGTTTGCATCTGCTAATCCCAAACTCCCAACCCTCCTTCCCCTCTCCCCTCTCCCCCTTGGCAACCACAAATCTGTTCTCTATGTCTGTTTCATAGATAAGCTCATTTGTGTCCTATTTTAGATTCCACATAGAAGTAAGATCACATGGTACTTGTCTTCTCTTTCTGACTTACTTTGCTTCGTTTGATAATCTCTAGGTTCATCCGTGTTGCTGCAAATAGCATTATTTCATTATTTTTTATGGCTGAGTGATAGTCCATTGTATATATGTACCAATCTTCTTTATCCATTCATCTGTTGATGGACATTTAGGTTTTCTCCATGTCCTGGCTATTGTAAATGGTGCTGCTGTGAACATTGGGATGCATGTATCTTTTTGAATTATAGTTTTGTCTGGGTATATGCCTATTTTTGGCTGAGCACTGAAGAATTGATGCTTTTGAACTGTGGTGTTAGAGAAGACTCTTGAGAGTCCCTTGGACTGCAAGAATATCCAAGCAGTCAGTCCTAAAGGAAATCAGTCCTGCATATTCATCGAAAGGACTGATGCTGAAGCTGAAACTCCAATACTTTGGCCACCTGATGCGAAGAACTGACTCATTGGAAAAGACTCTGACGCTGGGAAAGATTGAAGGCGGGAAGAGAAGGGGACGACAGAGAATGATATGGTTAGATGGCATCACCGACTCAATGGACATGAGTTTGAGTAAACTCTGGGAGTTGGTGATGGACAGGGAAGCCTGGCATGCTGCAGTCCATGGGGTCGTAAAGAGTTTGACACGAGTGAGCGACTGAACTGAACTGACTGATGCCTAAGAGTGGGATCGCTGGATCATGCAGTTATTCTATTTTTAGTTTTCTGAGGAGCCTCCATGCTGTTTTCCATAGTGGCTCTGCCGTGCTACATTCCCACTAACAGAGTAAGAGGGTTTCCTTTTCTCCACACGCTCTCCAGCATTTATTATATGTGGTTTTTAATGATGGCTATTCTCACCAATTGTGAGCATATTACGCCTTTTTTTTAATCCCATGGACAGAGAGGCCTAGTGGGTTACAGTCCATGGGGCCGCAGAGTTGGACAGGACTGAAGTGACTTAGCACGCAGAGATGGCACTCGCATATCCGTGTTCCCACCAGTGTCCTGGGGATTTTTAAACACACTTTCACTATTCCCTGAGACACTGCAGGTGAAAATGAGAATCACGAACATAAAATGGATTTTCTTCCTTCTGTTCATCCATTCCTAACATCTTTTTTAAAAGGCAGTTGGGGTGTGGGTAATTTTAATAAAAGCAGCCTGTGGCCCTCAGCTGTGGATGGTCCTCTGGAAAGACAGTGCAAGTAGTAAGTTGCCACGCTAAACGTCCATGGGATCACAGGAAGTCGGACATGGAAACGGGCATAGGCGCTACCGAGTGAACGGGGCGCGCAGGTTACAGTACACGTCTCCAATTCTTGTCAATCAGATCCCTCAGCACCGTGAGCAAGAGCCTGCCCTTGTCTTGTGATTAGAGAACTCAGCGTGGGAAGGACAGGAGGCAGCCTTCACCCTGACTACCCAGGGCCTGAGCCCTCTGAGAGAACAATATTCTGGCTTCAGATATCAAAACTCTAAAGGAGGAAAATGATCAGTCCTAAGACCCCTTAATATGTTACGTGGATTAAGGAGAAGAAAGTTTAATATATACTTGGTAATTTAAGTTAATAAAGCAGTAAGTTTCAGATGTATTAAAAGTAAGCTCAGTTGTACCTATATATATATATACATATATATATATATATATATATGACTTTTTCATTGCTCTGTATTTGTACAAGTAATACAATACTATAAGAAAGGATAGGGGAGGGGGAATGAGAACCTCTGAACGCATACCGCCTCGATTATTTCCGGCATGAATTGTCTCTTGCTAACAAGTAGTCAAAGTTCAGCTCCTTATCAGGACTATTCCTTGCCTCCCTCCATTCCTTCTGAAGGTAGACAAGAGTATGGAGACGCTGAGAGTCCTGGGGCAATGAGGGAAGGCGAGGCTGGTCCTTGTGGTGTCTGCCCTCCTGGGCTCTGTCATAGGTGCCTTGCGTGGCCTCACCTAGCCCCTTGCCATGAATGACAAGTTGCTGCTGGCTACTTGACCCACCAAAGCCACTGGCCATCAGGACCCCGACTCAGCAGCCTCCTAACCTGGTCTAGGCATCAACTCCTCAAAATTGCTAAAGGTAGGCGTAGAGACTGAGCAGGAAAGGAAGCCCAGCAATGAACAGGACATGCAGATAGACTGAACACAGGCAGGGAGGAGGGACAAACAGGATTTCTCCAAGACATATTAAGTTAGGTGATGAATCATTTAGCTAAGGTTTAGGGATGAGAAAAGGGAATAGTCAAAAATTTCGTCTGAGGCATGTTAAGTTGGAAGAACTTATGAAGTCTCCAAGCAGCTATGAAAGAGAGTGATTTGGCCACATGGGTCAGATCTTGAGAGACAGAGAAAGGATGAGAAATAAATTTAAGAGTATTTGATGCTGGATGAGATTTATAGCCAATGGAACACAGAACACCCTGGGAGAAAGGGAGTATAAGAAAGGGGAGAAAAACTGGAAAACGTTTCATTCACAATAGCAACAAGAATCTTCAGATACCTAGAAGTAAAGCAGAAATTAAAATGTGTAAATCCTTGTGGGGAAAAAATTCAGTATCCATTCTTGATAAATATCCTTAGTGGAAAAGGAACAGGAAGTCCTTAACATTATAATAATGGGCTAGCTACTAAAATATCCACAGTAACAGCTTACTGCTGGTAAAATCTTAGAAACACTTTCATACAAATCAGACACCCCAAGGAGGGTGCTGTCAACACTACCATTCAACATGGCACCTGAAATCCTAACTAGTACAAATTCGAAATAAAAAACTGTGAGACTCCACAGATTGTTAGAACTTAAAGTCCAGCGAGATTTCTGGACCCACGATCTATATGCAGCTGCTGCTGTTCCGTCGTGCTGAGTCGTGTGCAACCCTTTGTGACCACTATGGACTGTAGTCCACCAGGCACCTCTGTCCATGGGGTTCTCCAGGCAAGACTACTGGAGTGGGTGGCCATTTCTTTCCCCAGGGCATCTTCCTGACCCAGGGATCAAACCTGCATCTCCTGCTTGGCGGGAGGATTCTTTACCACTGAGCCACCTGAGAATACACCAAAATCAAAATCATTTCTCTAGGTCAGGAAGAGCCAGTGTGAAAATGTAAAATAAGAGGAGCCATTCACACTGAGTACAAAACCACAGGACACCTACTGGTAGATGTATATCTGATAGAAGAAATGCAAGACTTCCATGAAGGAATCTGCAAGGCTACAATAGAAATAAGTATGCTGAAGATCTCCTAATACATGTATAAACTTAATGCAATTCCAATAAAAAGCAGATTTTCATGGAATTAGTAAGATGATTTTATGATTCTTATGAGCCCAGACAATTTTGAATGAGAACAGGGTCTTGCCCTACCAAGCATTAGCACTAGTCATGAAATATACTAATTAAAACAGTAGAGTAGTGGTTTGGGAATAGACCAACAGATCAGTGGTACAGAACAGAGCGCCTGGAAACAGACTCACATATGTATAGAAGCGTGGTTCATGACAGAGGCGGCATTTTTTAAACTATTCAAAAGGGAGACAAAAGATCCCAACAAGAAAAATGATAGCAAACACGTGTGATGGAAGCCAGGTACTATTTAAAAGGGCTTTATGTATTTAACTCACTTAATCCTCATGACCTCACAATAGCCCCACTTGGCAAATGAGCAAGCCAAGGTACAGAGAAGCCGAATAACCCACTGGAGGACATAGAACTAGAA
Organism: Bos indicus; assembly: GCF_029378745.1. Lineage (NCBI taxonomy): Eukaryota > Metazoa > Chordata > Mammalia > Artiodactyla > Bovidae > Bos > Bos indicus. Next base: position 12,627,164 of record NC_091781.1, on the reverse strand, counting down.
CACAGGAGCCCTAAGATACCAAGCAAAGTAGACTAATCTCTATTGCTAATCTTCACAGCATACAGCTTCTAATACAGCAGACGTGAAGAGGAGGGAAGCAAGTCAAAGATTATGATTTTTATAGAATAAAACATACTGTGCAGTTACAAGTTTAAAACCCTATGCCAGTAGAGAAGAAAATATACAAACACATAAAAGTGTAGTTTTAATAATCAGAATATTTAAGAAAAAACAAACTACAATTTTTTTTAACAGCCAAATAATAGAAAGAGAAGATTCTTTAAAAGCCAATAATCATATACAAATATGTTTAACTCTAAAGGACTCTAGGAAAGAGACAGTAACAGCAAGGGGATGTCAATTCACACCCTTGTGATTGGCCCAAAAATGGGATTGGCACCTTCTGTGGTCAAGGCACTGTCCCAGGCTGCCAGAGCCCAGGCTTCCTTCAGGAGAGGAACGCACCTGGGTGCTTTGCCCAGGAGCTTTTCCAGGATAAAAGCTGCGACTTTGAAAGTTCCACTGCAGGCCTGGGCTTCTTTCACCGAGCCTTCCCACAGCCTTCTGCAGCCTGCCCAGCCTCAAATCCTCTGCTGTGAAAACCATTATCGCTGAGCAGCAAATTCATTCCATGTTCACCACCTCCCTTAGAGATCTTGAATGTTTCTTAAACCTTGCGAATTCTCAGGTCAGGGGCTAATGCTTGCCTCTGCGAGCAGCTTTACATAGTAAAAGGCAGCGCCTTCCGTGTTTGTCCACAGCAGCAAAAACACAACGAGGGAAAAGAACTTTGCTTGTAACTACTAAAGGCTGTTTCTAAGGATGGCTGTATCCATTTGTCCTTGCCTATTCATTTGTCGCCTTAGCAACCAAAACGTTTACTAATTAGTACAGTGAATGTTGAACAGTAGATTCTTGTTGGGAAACCAGTGCCCCAGTAATGGAAACTTTTCATACAGATATTTCTTTTGAATCAGAGTGCGTTTCCACAAACAGCAACATCCTGCCAAAATCCAACACTGATTTGCAGAGCTGCTGAGGCTTGAAAACATCACAGTAATAAGAGGATGCTGATGTCTTGAAGTTGGTGACTAATTTTGGAAGACGAAGCCCTCACTGCTTTACTTTATTTCCAAGTGATAAAGACAAATTAAAGTGGCCTCAGGACCACACTGCCCACGGACAACTATCTCACAGATTCATGCAAAAGCCCTTTCTGATTGAACAAAGTCTGCCCAATCCCAGCTAGGATACCAACCCAAGGGAATGTCAATTCACACCCCTTGTGATTGGCCCAAAAATGGGATTGGAGGATGACGCTGTGGAAGGAAGGGGGAAACGCAGTCAATCAGAGCATGGGGAGGGGCATGGGTTGGCATCCTTAGCACAAAGATACATTTAGCAGTCTGAGGGAGAAGGGCTACATGTATATGTATGGCTGAGTGGCTCTGCTGTGCAACTGAAACTGTGGCAGCACTGTTAATGGGCTATATCCCAATATAAAATAAAAAGTTTTTAAAAGATTATATGTTTAGCAAATGTTTTAGGAGTCAAAACCTTCCTTATTATAGTGGAGCTAAATAAACATGTAAGAAATGCATTAAGTTTCTGAAAGTTATTTTAGTAACACAATGTTCATTTTTTTAACATCTGAAATTACAGAGTGCGTTGTTTTAATCCTGTGAATTTACACTGGAATTGAATGTGAATGAGTAATCTCATGCTTTTCTATAGAAGAGGGCAAGCAAGTCCAAGAGAAGGAACCAAAAGCATAAGGCTGTCTCCTCATTTAGCCATTCCCTTACTCAAAACCACAGAGACTCTTCCCAGTTACAGAGCAAAGTCCTTGCTTCTTAGTTAATATGGCACATAAGACTCTTCATCATCTGGGCCCTGTCCACCTCTCTCCCTTCTCTCCCCTCCCCAAACCCACACACTTCTATAGGTCAGAAACATCATCCTGTGATCAAAAGATGTGCCTGTTTCCTTTTCCTGGAATGCGTTTTCCCCATGGTGGCTGTGTAGTAAACCACTATTCACTCTAGACAACCCGCGTGGTTGCTTGGTCAGGGTGGGCTGGCGGGGGCGGGGGTGGGGTCGGCAGGAGACCACCCCCCGGCTGGCGACCTGGCACCACTGGGTACATTTCCAACGTGGCAGTGCCTTCTGATCAAGGCCCAGCCCGTGGACTGTGTGAGGCCAGTATGGATCTTCCCCGAGTTGGGTTGCTTGGGAATGCAGCCCAAAGTGGGTGGTAAACTCCATCTAAGGCTAAATAACAAGCACGAGACCTATTGTCAACAAGTACGGTAGGAAAGTTGAAAAGAACCAAGTAACCCAGCTAAGGTCCCAGCCCAGCAAAGGATCCTCTCTCCTCTGGGAGGTAATGTGTATGTACTTCTGTTGGTGAGCACATCACACTGTTATAATAGTGTGGCCGTGTGTCTGAACCTCCACTTGGACTCTGTGAGGGAAAGGTTTCCGTCTGAATCCTCAGGATTCTGCCACTGCTTCTGCTCAAAGAATGAGTATTAACTGGGATCAAGTTAGGAGTGACCCCTGGGATATCATGTAGGACTCAAGCTGCTTTTGTCAGATTCCCAGCAAGGCTATTTTAAGAAATAAGGCCTTAACATAAAATAGTTATATTATTATTATTTCATTTTTTCAAGATGTGAAAAATTGTTTGTCTTTCTTAATCCAGTGTTTGTGATACAAAAAATAAAGATGTTTCTCTTTCTCTGTGAAAATGATGGGGTTCTGAATGCACACAAACATAGGTAACACAAATCCTCTCTCTCATAATTCCTTCCAGAATGATGGAGAAGGAAACCAATCTTCCAGATTTGCACTGTCGTATTTAAAACCCCAAATGTTGATTTGGCCTGTGGTCATAGTGGGGTGGTGGAGGTGCTGAAGAAGAGAACCTAAATTAGCTGACTGACGGATTTATCGCTCCACTCAGAATGTTTAACATGCTTTGGGTTCTGCCTTGGGTTTTCAAAGGGCATCAGTCTCAGGGAGACCAAGAAACCAGGCTAGAGATAAGCCGATTATCAACCACACCTTTTCCCAAATTTTGTGTCCAAGGTCACCATCTGAGTCAGCCAACAGCGGTGATACTTGTGGACTTCCTCAGCTCGATGAAATGCCACTTATCTTTGTTCCCTTTCGCAATTTGTATTTACCATATTTTATTGAATTCATTCACCTCTTCCAAGAGAAGCAAGAGCTGTCGAGGGTGACTCCGAGGTATATAGTTTGAGCGGCTAGGTCAGTGGTAGGAGCCCCTACTGGAGGAGAAGTTTTGAGAGGAGAGGCTAAATCATGAGTTCAGCTCTAGATGCATTCACGTTGAAGTGTTTGAGGGGCATCTAGATGGCAACATCAAGTGGAGAGTTCAGAGAAATCTGGGCAGGAGATGGAGTTCGAAAGTTGCCAGAGTGCATGGTGACTAAAGCCATGGGATAAATAGACTTGCCCAGGTGGCAGATCGTGGCCTGAGAGGGGAGCATGGCCGTGTGCCGGGGCACTCCCACACTTGCAGGTCAGGTGGAGGGGCAAAGTGATTGACCAAGGAAGAAGAGAAGAATCAGAGAGGAAGGAGGGAACCCAGAGCATGCGGCATGCTGGGAGCCAGGGGCAGGAGCGTTTAAACAGAGGGAGTGGTCAGAGCTGTATGCAGAGTGATTCTGAGATGTGGTGAGATAGAAAACCAAAAAGAGTACATTCGCTTAAGGGATAGGGAGATATTTGGTGAATTTAACAGGAACCGTCTCCACGGAGTGGTTGAAACAAGTTACACTGGTGGCCCAGTCGAGGTCACTGACCATTAATTTGCAGTGATACCAAGCCGCCTGGTGTTTTTCTCCAAATGTTCGCAGCAGCCCGGGTGGAGACACAGAGAAGACGCATAGGTGCATCCAGGGTTGGGGTTTGCTAGAGAATGTGCAGAAGAATTGAAGTGATAAACCCTAGAGTCTATTCATAATAGAAAGAAAGGCCGAAAGGAGTGATTGTTGAATGGATGGGTGAATGCATTGATGAAGGGATAAGTAAATGGATTCATAGATGGATGGGGAGATGAAGGGGCAAGTCAATCCGAAGCACCTGGTGAAAGAATGGTTGTAGTGGGGCACTTAACAAAGTTGAAAGAAAGGAAGGTTGTGAATCAGGTGCTAGCTAGATGTTTGCGCGATTTGATTCAGAGAGGAGAGTTTCGAGTATTGCTAAGTTCCAGCATGGCAGCGGATGGATGCGGCAGAGTGCATAATTCCCTGGAGTGGTGAAGAGTTTATTCACACAGACACTAACGTCGTCTAGGTGGGTGCAACTGAAACGGAGAGGGAGTGGGGGAGCACGGAATCTGGTAACAAAACTATCAGTGAATGACAAGGAGTGACCGGGAAGTCAGATGAAGACTGACGCAGGGGATGCAGCACAGCTTCAGGTTACGGAGAAATGACGAGGGAGTGAAGGAGCCGCGGTCTGAATGTGGCATGGGGAGGATGCTGCCTTGCTCTCAAATCTGGAGCTTCTCGGAGTGTAAAATGGTCCTCACTCGACAGGCTGACAGACGAGGCATTGTTCTCAGAAGACTGGCTGGATTCAGTTAAGACAATGAGATGGACAGAAGCTCCTGAGGAGAGTCCAAGGCTGTAGGGGATGAACTTCACTGTGCTCTGTGGTACGTGGGTTTGTCAGACGTGAACAAGTGGTGGTGTGGGTCGCAGTGCCTCTGCCTGATACAGGGAAGTGTATCATGTCTCTATTCCCCAAGCCTAGAATACTGTAAGACACCTGGGATCATTTTCTAAAGTGCGTAACTCTTACTGAAAGTTTGATTGCTCCATCTGTCGCTGATTCTACATTCCACTTTGACATTCTGAATACTAGTAATCATTATACCATAATTTAGTTGCTGATCCAAAAGAGAGTGGGAGATTCATTTGTACCTGTATTTTCATCCGTGCACATCTGGTGAATAGATCTCTGTTGTGGGCTTCTCTTGGTATCATTTGCTTCTTTTTTCCCTAAAAAATGAAGCAGTAGAATGTATTCTGGTTAATTTAGTGTTTTGATGACTGAAGTTGTAGTTAACTCAAGTGTCTTAATCACAGAGCTTCACACACACAGCCCCAGGAAGGATCATGGTATTTCATCTAGATACTGTCTGTCAGATGGAGGATGGGCTGGCTAGGAGGGGGTATAATGACAAAATTACATGCAAACTTTTTAAAGTCCACCTCATCATCATAGAGGAAAAATGACATATATCCAGTTAATTCACCATCACTAGGTAAAAAATAGTCATTTCTCTTAATAAATCTGAGCTCTACAAACCTGATTTTTGCTTATAATGCTAATAAAATTCCAGAGTCCTGCTCTAAAAATGCAAATCTTCATAATTAAGTAAAGCACCCCAAGAAAAGATTTGAAGGAATGTCCTCCTCGCTTACAGCTCTGGAAAGAGACGTGGTTTTTGCATTGTAAACTCAATGAAATATCCTTTGACAAGGTAGCAAATTGAGAACTTCTAGAAAATATCAATGTAGTTTTCTCATTGTACTACAGAGATCTTTGTGACTATTCATGTCATTTGTCCTGTTCTTAATACATCTCAGATCTTGGAAATGTTCAAAGGGGTCTTATAAAATTGTGAAGATTCTAGACACACACACAAAAAAAAACCTCCAGAAAAAAAATCTGTAATTCTAACTGGTTGTCTTAGTTGATACTTTTTCTAGTGATAATGATGTAATTGGCAACTTCTGTCTAACTGTATAAATCTTTGTAAGATTTTTCTGTCAGATCAGATGAAGATCACTAGAATGTTCCTCTTCTCCCAACTACTTGACAGAATAATTGAAATCATATGACTCTACAAGTTTTCTTACTTAAAAAATTAATCATGATCTACTAACAAGTATTGAACTTACACTCCCACTGTAAGTATTGAACTTACACAACCACAAAAGCTGAACAAAACATGCAAAAGAATTGTTTGCAGGCACTGGGGAGCAAATATTGCAGGGCTTTGATCCTTGAGAGAAAGGAAGCAAGAGAAGATTTCCCCTGGTTTTCTGCCTGAAGATAGTTTTCAAACTGTCCTACAGGGGAAAAGAGCCTGAGCGTGGAGAAGAAGAGTCAGAGATCAGAGCCAGGGGTCGCTAAGACTGCAGGGACCCAGAAGGGGTTTGAGATGCAAGCAACAGATAGTAGGGACCTGCTAAGAAGACACAATAACTTTTCTCAGATCCTTGGCCAGTTCCAAAGTTGTGCGTTTGCAGGGTGAAACTGTGGGAAGGCCAGGGGGAAGAAGCCAACAGTTACAAAGAGGTTGATAACTACGTAGAAACATCAGGGCTTGCACATTACTGGGGCAATTGCAAGACCCTGGTGAACACCCTAGACTTTCAGTTGAAGCCCCAGAAAGATCTCACCCTAGGGCAGGGGAGCATGCCTAGGAGAAACGGCAAAGACAAACAAGCCCTAACAAGGCCTAAAACCAAACCTGGACAGGACCAAGGTGATCCTCCAGTAATTTAGCTTAATCCAGAACCTCTGCCACCTAATATCATGCTACTACAGTGTTCAGCCCACAATAAATTTACAGGATTGGAAGATACAGGAAAATGTTCACCATGGAAACACGTAATCCTTTAAGTCGAAATACTTCCTCAAACTCCAGGGTGACTTTGGTGGCCCAGATAAAGGGCCCTAATAGGTAAATCGGTAATATACATTTTCTCCAAAGCTTAGTTCCTCAACATTAAATAACACCACGAGCAGAACCCCAAACTTGAAAGTATCTACCTAATCCAGGGAACAGTTCTGTTAAAGCCATAATATATTCACTTAACCAAAGAGATTGTAATCAAGTTAATCAATTGCCCCATACTCAGATTTATGATGACTTCAAAGTTTTCTCTGGGGAAAAAAAAAAGGATGATTTTTATCTGCATATCTGAAGAATCCAGTTTGGTAATATTTCCCAAACAAAGGATGTTTGATGGGAAATTCTGGAATGGTAATTGCCAAATACTTACAAACAAAAGTTTTCCCACTTATATACAAGATGAAAGTTCTTCCTCTACCAGACACCATGTCAACATGCTAAAGGCCAGTGAATCTGGACTTGCTCCTCAGGACAATACTTTATTGAACTCTGTTTTCAGCAGATGATTTTGCTTAGAAAAGAAGGGTCATATTGGTGAAATGAATACTCAGAGCAGTAGGCATGAATCCAACACACACAAAAGAAACTCGATAAATACTTCACTACTTGCCTAGCAAGTTCCTGTACATATCATTGTAATTACCATTTATAATTCAAGGACAGCACTTACATACTTTGATTGAATACTTGAGAATTGCATATAAAAGCTCTGGATTTTTAGTTTTTTGTATTTTCTTGTAATATTTTAGGTACTCATTTAAAATCCTGGGTCAATGAGATTCATCCTAGATGAATAAGACTTCGAATTAAAAGTGTGTACAATTCAAGTATGAATTTGGATATGTATGAGCTAAAATACAAGCCTATCCCTACAAAACTGCCTAGTTATTACCTAATCATGAGAAGACATCAGACCAAATCCAAATTGAGGACATTTAACAAAATAACAGGCCAGTGTGCTCTTCAGAACTGTAGAGATCATGAGAGAACAACTGTCTGAGGACCCTTCCAGATTAAGGGAGATTAAAGAAACACGTTAACTAAAGGTGATGGCTGATCCTCGGTCCACTCCAAGGATGGTTGGTGAAATCTAGATGTCTGTTGATTAGATGAGAGCATTTCCTCAGGGTCATTTTCTGATTTGGATCACATCTGTAATTTAATCTCAAAAGGCTTAGAAAAAATATATAAGTGCATATGCAGAGAGAGAGTGGTAAAGCAAATATGACACAGTGTCAACATTCAAGTGATGGAAGTACATCTGAAATTTTCCTACTGTTGGCAGTTTTTTTTTTTTTTGTAAATCTGAAACAATTCTTAAAATCTACCCACCAAGGCATTCTCCTGTTTTTCTAAATGAACACAGAATGACAGCTGCCTATCTGGTGGCAGTCTGTTCTCTGCCTCCCTGTTTTACTCACAGAACATTCAAAATTCTTTCCCCCATTTTCCTCCTAGTATGCTAGCCAAGTTCAATAGTTTTATTCCTCTGACACACATAATCTTTTCATTCCTTTTTCTATCAACCACAACGCTGAAAATGGTTATTTTTAGGAGATTCTGTACGAGACAAAGCATTAGCATCTTTTCATTGAAAGTTGCTAGTCTACAGGGAGCAAAATTCTAACAAGATGTGGGCTTTGTTGTTCCACAAGTATTCCCCACACGTAAACCCAGCTGTATGAGGAAAGAGGCTGATCCTAAATAAGAAGAGAAACTCATTTTCAAATTATGACAAGCAATAAAAGAACTGGGGAAAAAGAAGCCAAAGAATGCTATTGATCTAGCCCCGGTAACATGGGACTTTACACCCCGGAGAGCCTGGGTTGAGGTTTGGAGACTCTGTCGAGTCTCAGACAATCCCAAACACTAGCCAGAACCTTCCAGGAAGGCCCACGGCCCACAGCAGAATCCCCTTGGGGTCCTCTGTGCTTATTTCCTCCTTTCTTCTGTGTCCTCCCGACCTTGGCTGCTATTACCCCGTTCCCCTTCGGATAGAGTGAAATTGACCCGTACAGAAATGCGCGCTCGCCGCCAAAAGTGAAGCACAACACGCAGCGAGAGGAAAACCCGTGGAACCCCTTACCTTCAAGCAGCAGCTGTTTGAGACAGGCTCCACGTCTGCACCAGGTCCCGGGGTGGGGTGGGGGCCCCTCAGTGCATGCAGAATATATAGGGGCAGATTACATATCCGGGTTTTCATTACACAAGGTGTTTTTGATGGGTTCTCAGCCAAGATCCACTTAAAAACAAAGCTACACAAAGACTACAAAAAGGCCACACAAAGTTTAAACAAAAGGCTAAAGAAAGACCAAACAAAAGCCAAAGCAAGTTTAAACAAAGAAGGAAACAAAGGCGAAACAAAGGCCTAACAAAGACAAAAACAAAGAGCAAAACAAAGGGCAAAAGAAAATCTAAACAAAAGCTGGGCTAAGCCACAACCGCATCACTGCCTCACACACACACACCATACTACATGCTATCCCCATGCACGCACCAACTCTGGTCTTCCACCTCCCATGTCATCAGACTCCTGCCAAACTCCTCACTAAGGCTCACTCCACACCAACTGTACCCCATCAAACCACACACCAGGTCCAACCACACCACACACCCTTCCAGTGCGCCACGCCACCTCAGCGAGCATGTCACCCCATCGTGCTATACACACACCACACACCACAAGCCAAACCCACCCACCACAAAAGGCGTTGGAGTCACGCTGGTACATGTCTATTTTTAGGCTTCTGTTTCTGTACTCTATGCAGATTAAATACACATACATGTTGCCTTCCCTAACACACCTCCCCACACATGCCCAAGATAACATTCACACACATGCCCTCATACACTAAACAAGAGCACCTTGGTCTAGTCACAACTGAGCTTGGATTTGGAAGATTCTGTGACATTACCTGTTGCATTCAAATTTATGCAAACTTTTGAAAAAGATCATCTCTTTTGGTACCTGATTTCTGTAACTAATCTCATGCAACTAACATGGTAATATCGACTTCAGTCTTAGACATTTGCATTTTCTTATCATTGTCCGGTAACTCGTGGGTCATACCATTGAGTCCTATAGCTCTGTGCCTCTGTTAAATTTCATGGTTCCTATAAGCCTGTGCTTCTGCAAAAGTTCCTTTTATGTACATAGAGCAATACACAAATGATTTGAAAGAGGAAAGATCACTTCTGAAACTAATCCAACCAACAGCAGCCTTGCCTCGTAAATTCCAGAGCTCCTGATGGTGAGATATAAAGGCCAACACTGCTGTCAAGTTTCCTTTTAGGCTCTTGTCTGTTGTATGCAAAAAAGAATCACCCAGGGAACCTTGAAAAGGCAACCTATTGGACTACAGACATCCAAAGAAATCTCATTGTGCACTAACCTCATGGCTAGTTAAACATGTGTCTCTGAGTAAGGAGTTATGAATGTATGCTGACTGACTCCTGCCATGAGGCCAGGGCTCTGCCAGTGCTGCAGGGGATGTGTTTGAGGGCTAGGTAGAGTGAGGTGGTTGAGAGCATGGGCTCTGAGCACTGGGATGGTCACAGGACTCCGACTCTAAGTACAAGCCCAGGGCTTGTTGACAAGCGGTGGAATGGGCAGACAGGCTGGCCTTCGCATGGGCAGACCTCAGAATCCAAGTAGCTGGAAGGTTTTCCCATTTGGTCATTCCGTCTCTTCAGCAAAGAGCAATCTATCTTCCAGTCTAGCAGGGTAGGGAAGGTGGGGGAGTTGGAGTATCTTACCACTGATATTCTGTGATCAGGGTGGGCAAGGGGCCTACATGAGTTATGTAGATGTTCCCTTTTTAAGCCCTGCCCATCACCCTGCTCTGCCCAGCTTCTGAATCTGGAAATTTCTCCGTAATAAACTTCCCAGAACCAGGGCAGGTCAGTGCAGTAAACCTGGAAATCTGTTCAGAATGTGCACCTTCCCACACCTTGCCACACTTTCTGCTCTGCCTGCCACCCAAGCCTGGAGATGAGTGGTGTTTCGACACATGATTGTGACATGCTTTTTTCTGGCATGGCCCCTGCCAGCTCTTACGATGGAACTTCTCAGACAGCCAAGCCAGTTACCGCCTTCCACTCATTTCTACTTTCCCAAATTGTGTTATAATTACCCATCTTTTGTTTAATGGGTTAAAACCTTTTTAAAAATTCTCTACTGCCCCTGTGAGAGTTTAAAAAATCATTCTTTACCTTTTAAAAAATATTGTACTATAATTTTAGTAAAAATTTTTGGATAAAAGTAGATAAATAAGCTTGTATAGTCAACCTGTCACTTTTAACCAAAAAGAAAAAAAAAAACTATTATTGTTTTTATTGGGATATGGTGGCTCAGTAATAAAGGATCTGCCTGCAATGCAGAAGACCTGCGTTCAATCCCCGGGTTGCAAAGATCCTCTGGAGGTGGGCATGACAACCCATTCCAGTATTCTTGCCTGGGAAATCACATGGACAGAAGAGCCTGGCAGGTTACAAAGAGTCAGGCATGACTTAGCAACTAAACAACAACAACATAATTCATATACTATAATAGTCATGATTTTAAACTGTAAAATTTAGAGACATTTAATATTTAATATAATCACTCTACACGTGGACATCACCAGGTGGTCACTATCAAAATCAGATCCTTTATATTCTTTGCAGCCAAAGATGGAGAAGCTCTATATAGTCAGCAAAAACGAGACCAGGAGCTGACTGGCTCAGATCATGAACACCTTATTGCCAAATTCAGACTTAAACTGAAGACAGTAGGGAAAACCACTAGACCATTCAGGTATGACACAAATCAAATCCCTTACAATTATACAGCAGAAGTGACAAATAGATTCAAGGGATTAGATCTGATAGACAGAGTGCCTGAAGAATGGATGGAGGTTCATGACATTGTACAGGAGGCAGTGATCAAGACCATCCCCAAGAAAAAGAAATGCAAAAAGGCAAAATGGTTATCTGAGGAGGTCTTACAAATAGCTGAGAAAAGAAGAGAACCTAAAGGCAAAGGAGAAAAGGAAAGATATAAGCATCTGAATGCAGAGTTCCAAAGAATAGCAAGGAGAGATAAGAAAGCCTTCCTCAGTGATCAACATAAAGAGAAAGAGGAAAACAATAGATTGGGAAAAACTAGAGATCTCTTCAAGAAAATTAGAGAAACCAAAGGAATATTTCATGCAAAGATGGGTATAATAGAAATGGTATGGACCTAACAGAAGCAGAAGATATTAAGAAGAGGTGGCAAAAATACACAGAAGAACTATACAGAAAAGATCTTAATGACCCAGATAACCATGATGGTGTGATCACTCACCTAGAGCCAGACATCCTGGAGTGCAAAGTCAAGTGGGCCTTAGGAAGCATCACTATGAACAAAGCTAGTGGAGGTGATGGAATTCCAGTTGAGCTATTTCAAATCCTAAAAGGTGATGCTGTTAAAGTGCTGCACTCAATATGCCAGCAAATTTGGAAAACTCAGCAGTGGTCACAGGACTGGAAAAGGTCAGTTTTCATACAAGTCCCAAAGAAAGGCAATGCCAAAGAATGTTCAAACTACCACACGATTGCACTCATCCCACACACTAGCAAAGTAATGCTCAAAATTCTCCAAGCAAGGCTTCAACAGTATGTGAACTGAGAACTTCCAGATGTTCAAGCTCAATTTAGCAAAGGCAGAGGAACCATAGATCAAATTGCCAACATACACTGGATCATAAGAGTTCCAGAAAAACATCTATTTCTGCTTTATTGACTACGCCAAAGCCTTTGACTCTGGATCACAACAAACTGTGGAAAATTCTGAAAGAAATAGGAATATCAGACCACCTTACCTCCCTCCTGAGAAATCTGTATGCAGGTCAAGAAGCAACAGTTAAAACTGGACATTAAACCACAGACTGCTTCCAGAGTAGGAAAGGAGTACATCAAGGCTGTATTATTGTCACCCTGCTTATTTAACTTCTATGCAGATTACATCATGCAAAATGCTGGGCCAGATGAAGCACAAGCTGGAATCAAGATTGCCAGGAGAAATATCATTAACCTCAGATATGCAGATAACACTACCCTTATGGCAGAAACCAAAGAGGAACTAAAGAGACTCTTGATGAAAGTGAAAGAGGAGAGTGAAAAAGCTGGCTTAAAACTCAACATTCAAAAAATTAAGATCATGGCATCCAGTCTCATCGCTTCACGGCAAACAGATGGGGAAACAATGAAACAGTGAGAGACATTATTTTCTTGGGCTCCAAAATCACTGCAGATGGTGACTGCAACCATGAAATTAAAAGACACTTGCTCCTTGGAAGAAAAGCTATGACAAACCTAGACAGCATATAAAAAGCAGAGACATTACTTTGCCAACAAAGGTCCGTCTAGTCAAAGCTATGTTTTTCCAGTCATGTATGGATGTGAAGGTTGGACTATAAAGGAAGCTGAGCGTGGAAGAATTGATGCTTTTGAACTGTGGTGTTGGAGAAGACTCTTGAGAGTCCCTTGGACTGCGAGGAGATCCAACCAGTCAATCCTAAAGGAAATCAGTCCTGAATATTCATTTGAAGGACTGATGCTAAAGCTGAAACTTCAGTACTTTGGCCACCTGATGCAAAGAACTGACTCACTGGAAAAGACCCTAATTCTGGGAAAGATTGAAGATTGGAGAAGGGGATGACAGAGGGTGAGATGGTTGGATGGCATCACTGACTTGATGGACGTGAGTTTGAGCAAGCTCTGGGAGCTGGTGATGGACAGGGAGGCCTGGTGTGCTGCAGTCCATGGGGTTGCAAAGAGTCAGACACGACTGAGCGACTGAACGGAACTGAATATAATCACAAGGATGTGAAAGCACCGTCACTATCTAATTATGTAGCATTTTCCTCACTCTAAAAATAAACTCATACTGATTAGCAGTGAAACATAATACTATTTGATATCAGCACGTAGAGTCAGACATTAAAGGAGTTAAGAGGATACAGCAAATACTGTGTTGGCCATCACTGAATATTAATACAAAGTGAGGGAATCTCTATAGAAAAAGTTACCTTAGGAAAGACACTGATGAGAGGAGGATGTCTCCATATTCTTCCTAGCAGGTTAAATGTGCATGAAGTCACAGCTACAGTTAGACAGGTGTATACCTGATAAAATCATTTCCCAAAGTATGTGTTGTAAAAGATAGGCTAGAGACAGACATTCAGATTAATGGCAATGCTATTTTTCCTGTGGAAATATGAAAAAATGGCCTTTATAAATAACTGTAAAACCATTAAATTATTGCAGGGTAAATAATACTGAATTGATCAAATCAGAGAGAAACAAACTGAAGCGTCTCTTTGTTTGCCCTTCAATCCTCACTTTCAGAGTAAATCTGTCTCCTCCGAGACTTTGACCTGCACCTTACCAATTTTGAACTGTCCCCAACTTTCAGCAGTAATCAGAGGAATACGACACCCAGTTAGCTACCAGCCATTCAGACAAAGCCTCTGTGTGTTCCCGAGTTCCACATCCAGTGTCTCTCTCTCTTTCTCTCTCTTCTTGGACGCAGTCACAATTGTGTTCTGGCTACTAGTGACCTATATGTACATTATGTTCTCTGCTTAAAGGACTGGATTTTATCCAGTTGCTGGGTTAAAAGTCACTCTTTAGAAGACACACTTCTGTTCAACTTTCTGAACCCAAACCATGGATTGATTGTACTACCCCTTTTAATTTTACCATTAGAAAAGGAAAGAGTGGACACAGGGTAGCAATAAGCAAAGATTCTAGCAAGAGGAGAGAGTCAGAATAAGAATGTATTGTTGTGATGTGTTAAAGAAAACCCAAGCTAAATAGTAATTAAAGTGTAAAAACCAGATTTTACTCAGGAACTATTGCAGTAGGAGAAAAGAGACCACAGTATAAAACTGGGCTCAACTCCAAATACAATATGGGCAAGTGGAGATTAATGCCAAAGAAGCAGATTGGAGGAGTTGATGGATGGAAAACTACTATCCCTGATAAGGAGGGGATTTCTAACTAAACTGACTTGACAGGATTCTGGTTAAAATCACAAGCTGTAATGGGCACTGCAAGGTCCCAGCTGGCATGCCACACAGAACTATATATAAAACCCGTGGTTTCCAAACACTGCAGGAAGCCCTTCTATGCACAGCAAGCTCTCAGGGTGCCATGGAATATTTAAAATGTCAAGAAAAACTCAACAATACTGGACCTCTGTCCGACATCCATGGACCAACAGCTTGCGATAATTCACCATTTCAATAGTACACTGAACTGTGTTTTTCACTTTGCTTGGTATTTTGGCCGCACTGTGAGGCTTACGGGATTCTAGTCCCCTGACCAGAGATGGAATCTGCACCTCCTGCAGTGGAAGCGTGGAGTCCTAACCACTGGACTGCCAGGAAATTCCCTCTACTGTTTTATTAGATGATATCATATTCTTTATAAGGGTGGATTTTTAGATGTTCGCTTGATAAAAAGCAAGTATTTCAAGAGAATCGTGAGGAACAGGAACTGAGAATGGCATTGTCACAACTCACCTCCTGCACGCAGCCCCATTAGTGGGTACTTGTAGTTTCTAAGAATAAAAACATTATTGTTTTTTTGTTCCTTCTCTTTTTACTTTTTTTTGGCTTCAGCATAGCTTGTGAGATCTTAGTTCCTTGACCAGGGATCGAACTCAGGCTCTCAGCAGTGAAAGTCCTAATCACTGGGAAGTCTTTTTTTTTCAGTTTCTGTGTGTTTTCAAATTACTGCTTAGTTCTGAGAACATAAATTCTAATGAGGTTATTTGGGTCTAACTGCCCCATGAAAAGGACTGTTAGGGATTTCTTTTGGCCTGTGGGTGCTGTGAAAAAAAAATTATAGAAACCCTAAAAACTCCTTGAACCGAGATGCTCAAGAATTCTGATATAAAATGACTGAGGTGTGCCACAATAAGATTGTCTTTCTCTTACTAGAAAAATGTTTACGATCTGCGGAAGCTCTGCAGTGACTCTGAAGAGCCCCGGGTTTCGTCCCAGAGCAACAGTATGAGAAACACAAAGAACAGAATAGCAGCATATACACGTGTCAGCCCCAGCCTCCCAGCTCACTCCACTCTCTGGTCCCTGCTTGGTGTCCATGCAGCTGTTCTCCGCATCTGTGTCTCTATTTCTGCCTTTCAAATGGGTTCATCTGTTTTTCTAGATTCCACATATATGCATTAATATACAGTATTTGTTTTTCTCTTTCTGACTTACTTCACTCTGCATTTTCTCTCTTCTAAAATAGTTCACCCCTGAAAAGAGTCAAATGTCCTTTTTATCAAAAGTCTGTCTTTTCGAATATTTCTTTTCTCTTTGGCTGTGTTGGGTCTTAGATGGGGCATGTGGGATCCTCACTGTGGCATCTTGTGCTGCAGTGGGCAGGCTCAGTTGCCCTGCAGCATGTGGGATCCTAGTTCCTGTTCCAGGGCTTGAACCAGCGTCCTCTGCATTCGAAGGCAAATTCTTCATCACTGGGTGGCCAGGGAAGCGCCTCTAAAGTCTGTCTTCAGAGGTTCTGGCCAGCTCCCTTACTTCAGGATCGGTTCTCACTGATCTTGGGAACATGTCTGTAATAGGTTGGGTCTACCTAGCTGCGTACAAGGGATGCGGCCAGGCCAAGTCAGTGGAAACAGCGGGAAGTCATCACTGATGGGAGGACGGTGATATAATGTATGGAATAAGAAGTGCCTATTCTTACTGGCTTGGGAATGGGATTCTTCGAGACTGCAGCCTGGCAGAAATGGTGAAAGTGAAAGTAGCTTAGTTGTGTCCAACTCTTTGTGACCCTGTGGACTATACAGTTCATGGAATTCTCCAGGCCAGAAAGGTGGAGCAGGTAGCCTTTCCCTTCTCCAGGGGATCTTCCCAACACAGGGATCGAACGCAGGTCTCCCACACTGCAGGTGGATTCTTTACCAGCTGAGCCACAAGGGAAGCCCAGAAATGGTGAAATGTTAGCCAAAGCAGCTTCCTCCTTCCACCAAGGTTACAGGCAGCTTGAGCTGGGTGCCATACCTCATAGGAGAACTCACACCACCATGGGCCTGGGCAGGCCTAGTTTCTGTCTCTTTTCCCTGTGTCCTTTCTGGCTTATCATTTGTCTGCATTTTTTATTTTGCCATAAAGTATTCTCTTTAATCACCACCTTGGAAGAAGCCAGGACGAGTTCAGTAGGCCTCGACCATGTACGTCTACTTCTGCTGTGACCTCTTCTGCCGGGGTGTGAGACAGGCAGGCAGTGAAAGGGACTCTCAGACGTGCTAAAGTCTGAAAGATGACCCCAGATAACCAGCTCTCTTTCCAAACACAGCAGCTTAACTAATGCCTCCCTGTCGAGAACAGCATTCAGGACGCTTGCTAAAATTATAGTGAGCTGGGACACCAGCTGGGGCCAGTCAATTCCTCCTTGTCTCAGATGGTGAGAGAAGTACCCCAAGCTGCTGCCTCTGCTGGGGACTTGAGTACCAGCCAGATGCACAGTGACAAAGAGCGGTCTGATGGTTTTTGCTGCAATGCTTTTAAAATTTCTTTGTATGATATAAAGCTACAACTGTTTAATTATTTGGCAGTGGTTTTTGCATTTTGCAATAAAGTTTTTGATGACCAAGAGCTCAGAGAGATGAAAGCCACGGTTTAATAGAAAACTGTGTTGAATCTCAGTTTCCCCAGAGAGTTGGGGACAAATGTGTAGCTTGCACCAAAGTTGTACAAGCATTTACATACCGCTGTGGACTCTGTGATGGTGTCAGTGACCCTCCCACGCTCCCCCTCAAAAAAGAGAGAAATCTTTTGTGGACATGAGAAATATCTTTGTGGATGTGAGAAAGCAACAGCGTCCACTTCTAAAGAATGTTAAGAAGGAGATGCATCCCACAATGGCAGGCAGTGTGACAGGCGCAGCTGCTGGACGTGCAATTACAGAGCACGCCGTGGTGACGCTCAGTTTACATCATATGACAGCCCCTTTTTACCCCAATATGTATTTATTTGACTGTGTCAAGTCTTAGTCGTGCTACACAGGATCTTTAGCTGTAGCACATGAGTTCTTGGTTGCGCCAAGTGGGATCTCGTTCCCTGACCAGGGATTGAACCCAGGCCCCCTGCACTGGGAACGTGGAGTCTTGGCCACTGGATCACCAGGCAAGTCCCAGATGACTGCCCTTTTAAGTATGCTTACTTTTTATTTGAAATTCGCTGCTAGGCATCAGATTTTAGGAAAGGTTGAGCCTTTGAAAAACTACTTCATAAATCAAACTAAATGTCCCTAATCGCTTTTGTAAATGAATTTGAACTCCATTAAAATACTCCAAGGATGGAGCACCAGAAACTTCAGTGTTTGAAGTTTCAGCAAATCACAATTATCATTAAACCCAAGAAACTTGCTAGTTCTCCCCACCCCATCATCCTTTTTGAGACACTGTGCTCTATTTTTATCTTATTTGGCTGCACTGAGTCTTAGTCGTGACATGTGGGATTGGTTGTTTCCTTTTGTTTTTTTAGTTGTGGCATGCGAACTCTTACTTGCGGCATGTGAGCTCTAGTTCCGAGACCAGGTATCGAACCTGGGCCCCTTGCCCTGGGAGTCCCAGCCACTGAAGCACCAGGGAGTCCCAGGATACTCTGTGTCCTGTGCTGCTTCCAAGTGCCCAGTGGCTGCAGCCCCTTCCCTACACGTGGGGGCTTCCTGCCATCACCTCCCTGGTAACTTACTTGGGAGTCCTTGTGCCTGGGTCTGCTCCTGGTGGGACCCAATCTAAGGCTAGCCCACAGGACAGTCTTCCTGTGAGTCATGCCCTTTTTTCCTTCATCTAACGGGGCCCTCATCGAACTTGGGGTCTGTGTCTACCTTGTATGAGAAGTCACATTTCCCCAGCTTAGCCCCAGGTCATCCTGAAGTTTGGCATGATTTAGCCAAGCATTTGCTGTCAAATCAGATGCCTTGTTCCTAAGAGCAGCTTCTGCTCTAACAAGTCCATTAACATTTGCTGAAACCTGGGACATCTCTGTATGAAAGGGTTAACCCATCCACTCAACTGTTATTTGCTTCAAGAAATACTCTTTTAAAAAATAAGCTGTGGTACATATACACAATGGAGTATTACTCAGCCATTAAAAAGAATACATTTGAATCAGTTCTAATGAGATGGATGAAACTGGAACCTATTATACAGAGTGAAGTAAGCCAGAAAGAAAAACACCAATACAGTATACTAACACATATATATGGAATTTAGAAAGATGGTAACAATAACCCTGTGTACGAGACAGCAAAAGAGACACTGATGTATAGATCAGTCTTATGGACTCTGTGGGAGAGGGAGAGGGTGGGGAGATTTGAGAGAATGGCATTGAAACATGTATAATATCATAAAAAATATATATATATATAAACAGATTGTACCAATTTGTACAAATACTATAAAATTATATTTGGTGTCTACGTAAACTACACTGCATAATATGTAACATTCTCTTTGATTATTAAAGAAAAATAACTTTATGCTTGACCAGTCAGAGATTACAAAGAAGTGCATGTCTAATTCCAGGGATCGAGTAAAGCAGTTAAGTCCTCCCGTGTAGGCTGCAGACTTGGTCTCCTGGAACCAGCAATTGGAAGAACTGGACACCAAAAGGCAGAGCGTCCAGGCTTACAAATAAGGAACTTGTTGCCTCTCTCTGCATCTGCAGTGTCTTTGTTAATCACAAAGTGTGATTTTGCATTCTGATTACCAGTGTCATCAGCCTTTGTACAGATTTGAGCAGAGCAAATCACAATCATAATCATTTTATGGCATGTGATTCTAATCTCTTCCCAAATTATTAAATTTTGAATATTATTTAACTGCAATGGTTGATTTAAAAAGACACACACAAGACTGAAAACCAAGATCCAACAAATACTTTGGTTGAGAACAAAGTATTTTAGAAAACCCGCTGTGCAGGCTATATTTTATGGTCAGTATTTTAATTTAAATATTTGATATTGGTTAAATCTATTTTTTTCTTAGTAAATTTTAGTGAAGGACAATGTTCAGCATAACTTGTTAATTTATCTTTATTATAAAGACTTTTAAATATACACAAAATTGGGGGGCATTCTCATTTTTTTGCCTAATTTCAGTAACTGTTGACATTTGTCTTTCTTGTTTCATTTATACCTAATCCTCACTCACCCTCTCCCCTACCCACATTCACTTTTTTCTTTTCTTTTCTCTTTTTTTTTTTTTTTTACTGAGGATGGGTTTAGAAGTTTCAAAATCAAATCTCAACCATTATTTCACCCACAAATCTGTACAATTTACTGTCTCTAACAAATTATGATTTTTTAAATTGCCCACAATGCTGTTATCATGCCTAACAATTTAACAGTAATTCCATAGTTAACAAGATGATTCATTTGTGATTGTTGTTGATATTCAGTAATTCAAAGTGGCAGTAGGAAAGAGCTCAGCTGGTACTTTATTTTGAAAATATAAATTGTCATAAGATTTTGCTTCTGTTTCAAATTCACCAGCTAATCTTGTCTGCAAATTCAGTGAAGCCGGGGGAAAAAACAGAACTCTCCGTCTATTAAGGATTGTTTAAGGTAAAGTTACACAAAAAGACAGTTTCTTCTATCCCCAATTTTAAATAAAATGTTTAAGCTCTGTTTTATAAATTCTCAAACAACATTAGGATTCTGTGGGACTTCCCAGGTAGCTCAGTGGTAAAGAAACCACCTGCCAATGCAGGAGACACAGGAGATGCGGGTTCGATCCCTAGGTCAGGAAGATCCCCTGAAGGAGGAGATGGCTACCCACTTCAGTATTCATGCTGGAGAATCCCATGGACAGAGGAGCCAGCAGGCTACAGTTCATGGAGTCGCAAGGAGTTGGACCCGACTGAAGGGACTTAAGACGGCAGACCAAAAATGACTTTTGTTTTGCTGAAGTTAAATTGTGGCCCTACTTTGGGTGGATATTAAATAGCGGGGCTACCTGTCAGTTAAAGCCTTTACTTCCTGTGGCAGTACAGGCATGCTCACCCCATGAGGAAAATGTTGAGCTCTCTCTAGAGTGGGGACTGCTTCCCAGGTGGCTCAGTGGTAAAGAATCTGCCTGCCAATGCAGGAGACACACGTTTGATCCTTGGGTTGGGAAGATCCCCTGGAGGAGGCCATGGCAACCCACTCCAGTGTTCTTGCCTGGAGAATCCCATGGACAGAGGAGCCTGGCGGGTACAGTCCATGGGGTTGCAAAGAGTCAGACATGCCTGAGCACACACGCATTAGGATTCCACACACAGTTTCTGAAATATGTTCACGCTGTGTTTATTGAGGTGGAACATAAGAGGACTCCAGGGGTATTTGGGGTTTCAGGAATAAAATGATGCATTTGCATGCAGTGCCAAATTTACTCACATGTATTATGGAGTAAAATCTCATATTTTTAAACAGAAGCAAAAGCTTGTGAAGAAATACCATCCTTTATTTGGGCTGCTTTACCAGACCCCGTTAGATTTGAGTTCAGGCTCATCCTTTCCTCCCCTGCTAAGGAGAGGGACAGCTTTGCTGGAGAAACTTGTAAATACTGAGTCAAAGGATTAAGAAAATGCAGCTAATTCTAATTGAGGGATATCTTTATTAGTCAACACATTTCAACGCTGCTTTAGGTGAAAAACTTGCCTTTGATTATACAATCCAGATTCCAGCCTGGAAATTCAGAGCAAAATCCTAACTAGCACATTTTAGGCATGCCAGAACCAAAGTCTTTATTATGTTAACAAAAGTAATTACAAAATCCAGCAATCCAGAAGTTAGCAGACTATCTAAAATGCACCCACCCTCATTTAATAAGCATAAAAACTATTTTATGGATTTTCTTTTTGGTGCAATGAGTCCCAGCTTTCAAATATTTCAGAACATATCATTTCTGCTTGTTGTTCACAATACCTGATTGGTATGAATTTGCAATTATCCACAAGATAAAGGCAAAGGGAAAGAGAAGAGAGGATAAAATAGTATACTTTCTAAACAGTGCAGTAAAGAGGATTAGGCCATCATTCATCATATCTCTTGGAAAAAAATTGTTTACTTTCAGTTATATCACTTAATAATACCATTAACTTTACATTTGTCTTTTTTTCTTTTTTTTTTTTTTTTAACTTCAAGTCCTCTTTATCACCATTCCCAATTCCAGGGCCCAAATCAAGTCCTTCTCGGTAGTAACTGCTACAGAGCAGATCTCCCGTTTTCATTCCTGTGAGGTTTGTATGTTTATTCCTTAGTACATGTGAGGTCTTAGGAGGGGTCAGTATGAATATACTCATACACTTCTGGTTTTTCAGCAGTGTCTTTAGGATCTGTTCAGATGTAGAGGCATGTGAATTCCTTTTAACGGCTGGATGTCCTGTGTCCTCACATGCAGGTTTATCTGTGATTCTGCCTTCCCCCTTTGGATGGAGACGAAGGTGTTCCCACAAGTTCCTCTGCTGGAGTGCCCAGTGCCAGGCTAAGGTTTGAGGAATGAGAATGCGTTTTGTTAAAGGGGACGATGTCCTTAAGCTGGTTGTTTCTGAATGGAAAGTGCAGGCCAGATTAATATGGACCCAGAAAATTGTGGAAGGTTTGTGGGGGAAGAACACTGAGCTTTGCGCACGTTCAGGATTGGCTGAGATAGGGTTGAATTTCATTAATAAAATGAATGTGAAAGGTAAAGTGGTTTAGAACCTGAATCTGGTTCTCTAAGAGAACAAAGTTTTCTTAAAATACTGAACTGTTTTTGGTAATTGTGAATTTCTTTAAGTGATCTCTATTTGCCAGTGAGATCTTTTATTACCACTGGTTAAAGTTTTTTTATATTTTGATAAACTTCCCCTCCTGGGGTTCCTGTTACATCCAGATCTGGGATCCTCGGCCCCTCAGCTAATTGGAGGCCCTTTTCCTTATTTTTTTTCCTGCTGGGCACACTGGCCTCACCAGGGCAGCTGCTCCAACAAACACACATACACACATTTAGACAAACACATGCACACTCACTCCCAAAGGCCTGTGGGTGAGCAGAAGGCAACCAGAGACAGTAGACGCCTCTTCCAGTGTGGGGGCCTCCCATCTCAAGGGAGTTTCTGGACTTTCTGCTTCCTTGAGTGTGGAGTCCAACCAGAGAACCAGGCAAGGGAAAGAACGAGCTGGGGGGTGCAGGCCAGGCTCTGGAAGGACAGGAGGGACGTTCTAGGGTCAGTTTATAATCATCAAGCTCTCCCCTCTATCCCTTTTTTTCCTGGATATAGAACATGAAAAACTCAGCCTTTTGCAGTGGTCATTGGGGGTTCCCATGTGGACAGAGGGGCTGTCATCAAGGATCCCAAATCCCACTGCAGGGACTGGACTGGAGAGGGTGGCATTGCTGCCAACATACTGATTCAACACAAATTCCAGAAAGTAGATGTGGACTAAAGAAGCTGACCCATATTGCTCGCAAGTCATTGCCAGGAGGAAAACTTAAGTTTTAAAAGGGCAATAAAAAAAACCTCTTTAAAACATAGTAAATCCAAGCAGAGCAGAAAGGGCCCGAAGTTCCCAAATCCCTGTGGGTCCTACCTCAGCCCGCCTGAGAGTCTGCCCATCTGGGCCTGAGAGCTTGGGGCAATTGGCCGGAGAGGTTCACTGGGGCGAGGCAGGCAGCGTGCCTGCTTACAGAGCCCAGCACGGGGAAGCAAGCTGGCTGCACCCGCCCTGGAGGGCTGGGCTACTCGAGTTTGACCTTGGCTTCTGACCCACGTACTAGGTCCATCTGAAAGGCTGAGTTAGACACCGCCCACCCTCCCAGGAAGCGAACCCTGCCCCCAGCAGCCGTTTCCAAATGACACCAGGGACCCTCCCACTCTCTGCTTAGGGTCCCCAGAAACAGCAGGGCTGAGGGGAGGTCTGAAAAGCAGTGGAGCGTTTTCATGGGCAGGTGGGACTTGAGGTCAGAGAAGAGCGCCCATGGAGGCCCTTTGTCTCAGCTGCGTCCCCACAATGAGCTGAAGACAAAGGAAAAAACGAGGGAGGGTTGAATCGTGTACTTTCTAAATAGTGGAGTTTAGAAAGTGGAGTTTCTAAACAGTGAGAGGCTTAGGCCTCTATTCATTAAGTACTTAAAAAAAAAAACTTTCAGTTTTATCACTTTAAATTATACCAATAACTTAACATTTGCCTTAAAAAAAAAACAAAACTCCAAATTCAAGTTCTCTTAAATACCACTCCAAACCCCGAGGTCCTTCTTAATTCTAACTGCTACAGGGCAGACCTCCAATCTGTTCCTTACACTTTTAGATCTGTATGCTTGTTCGTTAATACACATGAGGCATTTCCTCCTAATAGAGATCGGGATGAATATCCTCATGCACTTTGAGCTTTGTCAGCAGTGTCTTTAGGATCTATTCAGATGTACAGGCATGTGAATTCCTTTTAACTGCTGGATGTCCTTGTCATCACATGCAGGTTTATCTGTGATTCTGCCTTTGTCCTATGGGTGGACATGAAGGGTCCCCGCCAAGTTCCTCTGTTATAAACAACGCTGCAATAATGCTTTACCCAGCGCCAGCTTGAGCTGGAGGGCTGTATAGCAGCAGTCGGGAATAGTGGGAAGAAATAGTTTATCAAGGACTTTCAGAATTTCTTTCTCATGGTGCTAATTAGCAGGCTTTAAGTGAGATGACTTTGAAGTCTGCACCACGCTCTCCTATCCGGCAGGAACAGACTGCTGCCCACCTCTCCACCTCTGCCGTCACGTGCCTCCTATTTCCTGGTAGGTACAAGAAAAACATAATCACATTTAATTTCCATGAATGTTGCCAAATGTTTGTTCCAAACTTGATTGTTTTTTTTCATCAGCCTTTAAGACAACTGTACCTTGGATTTTCTTCATTTTCCCTCCCCTGACCTCCTGAGACTCCTACGGAGTTTCTCCCCCTCTACCTGGCCCTGGGAGCTCACTCCTCTCAGATCTCATCCAGTTGCCTGGCTCCATATTTATGCCAATGAACCCAGCCCCTCTCTGATGCCCTGTCCACACAGCGCACCTCTCCCTGTGAATCTTGGCTGGGTCCAGGTTATCTGTTCACAAATGATTCATCTCTCCAGTTGGCCTGGGCACACCCTTTCTCCCCCGCACACCCCAACTTCCTTCACGCCTGCCTCTCCATCTCAGTTAAGGGCAGGGGAACAGCCAAGTACTAGAATGTCTTTCCAGTCCCTCCCCCATTACAATGACTGATGCTGCTGCTGCTGCTAAGTCGCTTCAGTCGTGTCTGACTCTGTGCGACCCCATAGACGGCAGCCCACCAGGCTCCCCCATCCCTGGGATTCTCCAGGCAAGAACACTGGAGTGGGTTGCCATTTCCTTCTCCAGTGCATGAAAGTGAAAAGTGAAAGTGAAGTCGCTCAGTCATGCCCGACTCTTAGCGACCCCATGGACTGCAGCCCACCAGGCTCCTCCATTCATGGGATTCTCCAGGCAAGAACACTGGAGTGGGTTGCCATTTCCTTCTCCAGTGCATGAAAGTGAAAAGTGAAAGTGAAGTCACTCAGTCGTGCCTGACTCTTAGTCTGTCACATATATTCATACTTGTTTATAGGTTTAAAAAAAAGTCAGCCACTCTCCACCCTAAGAGCCACCCCTAGCCCAGGTCGTGTTCCCCAGGCCCCCACCTAGGTCACCCACACAATCTCCGGCCAGCTTCCAGTCCCTGACTTGCCTGGGAATTTTGTCTTTGCCCTCAGTGTCCCCAGAACGTCCCTCCACACAACACATCTGATGGCACCCCTCGGCTCTCTTCTTCCAGCCATGCAGGCCTCACGATGTTGCCTCTATACTTTTCGATCCAGGGGTGTCTCTCTCCGCCCGCTCCTCTCCTTCTAAGGTCCAGCAGCACACTAGGCAACCAGAAAGGCTTTCAAAGTCAGGACCTTCTCCAGGCAGCTCTCCAGGACATCATGCTGCCCTTAACCTCAGCGTAGGACACCCTGAAGACCATCTTCCTTTGTCAGTTACCAGCCCTCCTAAACACTGCCTCCTCTAGGCAGCCCACCCAGTATCAGCACCCACCCCACCTGGGGGAGAAGATTAAAGCCCCAATCCAGAGTCACTGGGGGCCTCCGGGGGCTGGATGTAGGCCTTGGGGTTTGGCTGGGGCCCTTGTTGATTGGCTGGGGCCCTTGTTGATTGGCTGGGGATGTTGTTGACTTACTGGGGCCGTTGGGGATTGGCTAAGGTCGTTGGGGTTGGCCAAGGCTGTTGGGGATTGGCTGGAGCCGTTGGGGGGGGGGGGGGTTGGATGGGGCCCTTGGGGATTGGCTGGGGCCGTTGGGGATTGGCTGGAGCCATTGGGCGTTGGCCGGGGCCATTGGGGATTGGCTAGAGTTGTTAGGGCGGGGGGGGGGGGGGGGCGCGGGGTTGGCTGGGGCCCTTGGTGATTGGCTGGGGCCATTTTTTACTTGCTGGGACCGTTGGGGCTTGGCTGGGGCCGTTGAGGATTGGCTGGAGCTGTTAGGGGTTGGCTGGGGCCCTTGGTGATTGGCTGGGGCCATTTTTTTTTCATTTGCTGGGGCCATTGGGGGTTGGCTGGGGCCGTTGGGCGTTGGCTGGGGTCGTTGGAGTCTCAGACAGTTACCAGAGAGGTTCTGCCTGAGTCCAGGGTAGGGAGCTGAGGCCAGTGGAACCAGGAGTTGGGCCCCAATGCCAAGGAGCCTGGTGACACCCTCCCACCAGTGCCAGGACCTGAAGTCGGGGAATCCAACCGAGTCTGCCAGCATGCCAGCCAATAAGGGCCAAGGCCAGGCAATAAGCAACAGCCAGGGCTCCCCTGAGCATCCGCCCTGCCATCTGCAAGCAGCGGGACAAGGGCGCCCCCCCAGTGAAGAGCAGGACTGGTGTGTGCAGGAGACCGAGGCCCCTGCACCGTCCCTGGGAGAGTCGGGCCCGCAGTGGGCTCAGCTGGCCCCCAAGTCCGGGGCCGCGACTGCTGAGAGCCAGGAGACCCCTGCCGCCTCAGCCCTGTGCCCGCAGGAGCCGCGAGGGATCCTGGACTGGACCCAGTGCCCCGTCTTACTGTGGCTCTTCCCAGATCTTTTTGAGCACAGGCTCCAGTTTTAGAGGAGGAGTGGGGCAGGGGACTTCCAGCCTAAAGGCTCCCATAGCTCTTTCTCCACTCGCTCCAGAGGAGCTGACCAAGGTGCCTTGGCCACACTCTTTGCTCCTAAAGGCAGGGTCTAGATCCCCTGCCTCACCCGGTCTTGGGAACCTCATATTAATTTTTACTTTATACGAGTTGCCTTTTGTTCTCATTCCTCCATGAGGTAGACTTCAGGGCCTGTGTTTGCCCTTGCCTTCCTGTATCCACACTCTCGGGGAACTCTCTCACCTCCTGAGGCTGGGCTTGGACAGGTGATTTATTTTGGCCAATAAGATACCAAAAGTGTTGCAAGAGGAAACTTGAGAATCATTTGTTACTCCCAGAACCTGCCTGGGTGTGCACAAACCCTGACTGTTCTGACAGATGACTGTGGCCCAGAAGCCTCAAAGTGAGGCTGAGCGGCCACCTTGAATCATCCGGCCCACGGGCCCCGACCCCAGACGCGTGAGTAAATTCATCCCAGGTCGGCTGAGCCTATGAAAAGAACCACCCAACACTAAACGTGTTGTTGATTTGAGATAGGCTGTTACAGAGCAACAGATGGCTTACATGCTATATCCAATCCCTTTTGTTCTCCCCAGTTCCCCCCGCCGCCCATTTCTTTTCCTGACCTTGTCACTCTAGACAGCAAGCCTGGAGGAACCTCACTAGGGTTTCTAAAGAAGTGTTTCCCAAAAACTTTTACAGAGATCGCTTGCCTCAGACTCACTTGGAGAATCTCTTGGAAATAGTCATGGACTATTTCCGAGACTTTGAGAGTGCAGGGTGGGAATCTCCAACTTGGCAAGTCCCTCTGTCCTGGAGGCGGAAATGGCAAGGCACTCCAGTGTTCTTGCCCGGAAAACCCCATGGACAGAGGAGCCTGGCGGGCTAAGTCCACAGTTCACAGTCGGACGCGACTGAGCACACTGGCCCACTGGACACATTTCAGCAGTTCTATTCCCACATCCACAGTTGCAGCGTCCTTCCTTCCCCAGTCCCTGTGTAACAGGAAGAAACCTTTGTATTCTGTACAAGTTAATTGGGAAACAGATGTTGCCTATAAGCTTGGGCATTCTGGCCCTTCTCTGGGAACCCTGCCTCCCAGATAACAAGCACTAAGCTAAAATTCCTTTGTTTAGCACACAGGAACCGTCTTGACCAGATCCATCTATGAATGACTGCAGGTGGGAAGAAAGTAACACACCCTCTGTGAAGGCTGACAGAAACCAAGAAATGTTTGATTCGTTCCCTGTCAGTTAAAGGAAGCCTGAGTTCTAACTCAGGACACAAGTCCACCATCTTCATGGGGTGCTGGCTTTCCTACTAAAGTCGCCATTCCTTGCCCTGACAGCCTCTCAATTTATGGCCTGTCCTGCGGAGAGCAGTACAAGCTTGTACTTGGAACCAGCTGGTGACTAGCTGGCCCTGGTTGGGGATTTTCAGGTAAGGCCCTAGCAGCTGCAGGAACCACTTGTCCTGAGGATCTTCCCTTCAAAATTCCCGAACGCAGCACCGGCTGCCCAGCACTTGGCAACTGGAGCAAGGAATCGACATCCGGGAGCCAACGGGCTCGATTCAGTAGGGTAAGTGGCTCCACTGCTTCTAGCTGGGAACTTTATTTACTCTCTGTTTCAGGCATTTTCTCTGCAATAGTCAAGTTGGGGGCCCTGTTGGAGACAGGGAAGGGTTGTTGGAATTTACCCAATCTGTGAGCCAGCTCTTTCGTTTGTTTGGATGCTAGCATTTGTGTTTTGTCTGTCTTGAATTTCTGACTTTAAATATGGTGAGGGCTTCAGCTATTCCTAAACTGCAAGAGGAAGACATTTTATTGCACCCACGTGTGGCCGGAGCGTCAGTTAGGATCTCCACGAGGGGTTTAGGCAGATTACCTTGGGGCCCTGTGCGCCGTGTTTGTCATTGGGATATGCAAAACCCCGAGGCCAAACTTGAGGGTTTCTTTGGGATTCTGTCTGTCCTTTGGATTTTTCGTTTCATTTTGTTTGGTACTGTTTCTCCATTTACCTCCAAATCAAGTTTTACCCTGGTAAATTATATCATTTCTTTTGATAATCTCAAATTGTTGTATGTCACAGTAGTAATCAAGTTTCTTTTCAATTGCATTGACCCCTGGTTGGTTGACACCAAGGCAAAAAGGCATCCTTTTAATGGTTAGAGGTGAACTCTGTGCAAGTGCCTGAGCTGTGACATCAGGGAAAGTACGGACAGGAAGCAGAGTGAGGATACGTTGCTCCGAACTTTCACTCCTCCAGCTGGGCCTGCGGTCTGAGCTGTTACTTGCGGCTTGCTGTTACTTGTTACTTGCTGTTACTAGCTGCTCTGGCCACTGTGCCAGTATAAGCACCACTTCTGTTCCCATCCAGCCCCAATTCCCAACACTGGGACTCGGGAGTGCCTCTCTGTACAGGCGTCATTTAGAAACCCCGTGTCATCTGCTGGAGTCCTGGGACTCAGTGTGGCCTCACCGAGGCGTCTTAAGACGCCTCACTCACGTCTTAAGACCTGGAAGGGCCCCCAACTCAGTCCAGGAGCCGCTCCCAGGACAGACGGTTTCCTTTGCTGCCGCCTCACATGGGGGGTTATGCACATGACCAGTCAGCGGGCTTTCCCAGACTGACTCCTGTAACTAGAGAGACCACACCCCTCTGTACAGGGAAGATTTCTGTACCTGAAGCCCACCTGGCAGTACCCAAAGCTGAACCAAATCATGACCCCAGTAAGAGGAATGCCCTTATTAGATGACTGCATGTTAGCGCACCTTGGCAGAATCTCAGTTCCCTGACCAGGGATGTGACCCTGGGTCCTTGGAGGGAGAGCAGAGTCCTGACCACCGGACCGCCAGGGAATCCCATCTGTAGGTGTTATCTTACTCACATAGTTCATTCAGATTACTGAAGGGGAGGCTGGCAAAGAAATCTGGTTACTTATTCTTGATTTCTTAGGCCAGGTGTAGTGAGATTAAGATTTGAAAGGTGTGCTTGGGCTGGAGATGAGTAGAGCATGGGGATTCCTGACTTAAAAGTTCCAGTAGAGCTTTGCTAAAGGGATAGGAAAAGGGACTGTCTGTTGAGGGTGGTTTCCTGTAAACAGCTGCTTACAAGCCTACTGCTCACTGCTCTCACCCAACATAAGCTCTCAGCACCACTGGCTAAGGGTGAGTGCTCAAAAGGCCTTGCCTACTGCTCAGCCAGTCCTTGCCCACAGGCTGTGTGCTTACAGCCAGAACACCGTGTGACCTCAATGACTTGGAATGAAGGGATGACATGAGCCTCTGAGGGCCCTGCGATGTCCTAAGCCCCCAAACCCAACTCCTAGGCAATGTTTCTCAAGGTCAGTCTGATATTAGCTAGACATGTCCACTTTTACCAAAAGCTTTTCCAACAAAGACCTGGACAGACAAGGGCTGTGCCTTCTACTACTAAGAATTGGTCACCATGGAGGTACAAGGCAGTTTCTTAAACCCACACTGTTAAAATAGACAAATGCATAAAAATAAGCGAGGAAGATAAAATCATGAAGGCCTGGTTGTGATGGCCATTTGAAATCCCCCATATATGGCCCCAAACCAACTGCCTTAATCCTACCAGTCCCAGGCCTGTTTACGGATGACAGAAGGATTTGCTACCTGATTTCCTTCAAGTTACAAGTTATTTTTTCCTTTGAATATTAAGTATCCCACAAAGCGACTTGGTCTTGCAATGTCTTTTTTCTGACGATGACTTGGATTTGAGATTTCTTTGGTGTTTGAAGGTATTTGGTAGTATTTAAGGGACAGTTATCCAGACAGATGCCCTTCTTCTTCAGTTTTATTGGACTCTCTGAGCTCATAAAAGGGACCAAAAGAGGAATTTGGGGGTGTGAAATGCGAACTCTAACCGCATTGTTCCTGTTCCTTGAGAAGGAAGAGGACAAAAGGAGTCATTATACGCCCACCATAAGCTGTCCACTGTGGTCAGCCCTTTGTCTTTGACCAATCTCAAGTCCTTACACCAATTAATTGGAGTAACTAGCTGGACAGTCCTTACACCTGTGAGGACAAGCACAGGAAATGCTTCTCTTTCTCTGAGACAACTGCCAATGTGTACTCGTGGAGTTACGAGTGATTTTAGTTAAACTGCTCCAGACTAGTTCTTGATCTTCAACTTGAACAGCCCCTGGATTCTACCCAGATTTTAGCTGTCCTGCTAGGGAGGGGCAGAGGTTGACCAAAAGGAAAAAGCTTTAAAAAAAGAAAAAAAGGGAAACTTACTAGTGACTTTTTTCCTGTAGGGGGTCTATTCCCCTCAAGAACCTTTGCTTTAGCTTTCTCTTCAGTATCCTGCAGCAAGCTTTTTTTTTTTTCCCTTTTCATTGAAAGAGTTTCCTTTCAATATCAATTTAGATTCAGGTGTATAGCACAGTCAATCAGTTATACATAAATTTCTGTTCCTTTACTGACTTTTTTTCCTTTATAGTATTTCCCTATGCTATACAGGAGGTCCTTTTTATCAATTTTATATGTATTTGTGTATCTGTTACACCCAGACTCCTGATTTATTCTTTCCCCTAGGATAACCGGAAGTTTGTGCTTTAATTCTGCAAGTGTTTCTCCTTGGTAAACTAGTTTATTACCACCAATGATCAGATCTCACTTACAAATGGTATCCTATGACACTGGTCTTCCTCTGTTCACTTACCGTGATCCTCTAGATCCACTCAGGGTGCTGCCAGCGGCATTATTTCACTCTCCTTTCTGCCTGAGCAATATTCCATCGTGTCTAGGTCCCATTCTTCTGTTCGTGGACATGGTGGTTGCTTCCCTCTTTTGGCTTGTGTAAATTAGTGCTGTGCTGAGTGGCGAGTTGCGTGTGTCTTTTTGAATCCTGGTTTTCTTCCTGTAGACACCCAGGAGTGGAACGGATAGATCACAGGGTAGCTCTTTTTTAGAGCTCTCGTGTTCTCCGTGGACTGTCAACAGTTTGCATTCCCAGAACAGCGGAGGAGCCTTCCTTTCCCCACATCCGCTCTAGCATTCACTGCATCTAGGCTTCTTTTGGCTGTGCTGGGTCTTCATTGCAGAGCATGGGCTTGGCTCCAGGTGCAGAGTGGGGGCTGCCCTCTAGCTGTGGCGCACGGCTTCTCACTGCTGTGACTTCTCTTGTGGAGCACAGGCCCTCGGGCACGCGGGCCTCTGTAGGTGTGGCTTGCAAGCTCTAGAGCACAGGCTCAGCCGCGGTGTATAGGCTTAGTTGGCTCTGTAGTGTATACAGTCTTCATGGACCAGGAATCGAACCCGTGTCCCCCTGTACTGGCAGGTGGATTCTTACCCACTGCAGCACCAGGAAGTCCTGTTTGTAGAGTTTGCTGATGGCCCTGCTGACTGGCAAGAGGCGATTCCTGCCTGCAGCTTTGATTTGCACGTCCCTGATGTTAACAATTACTCATGTGGAGCCCCTTTTCATGCTGCTTCTAAAAGAAGGGAGAAAAAATGAACGTATGGTTGCCAGGGGAAGAAGGGGGGTAAGGAATAGTTACAGTTCTGAATGGCCATGTATGACTGCTGTATTTGAAACGGATAACCAACAAGGAGGTACTGTACAGCACAGGGAACTCTGTTCAGTGCTGTGCTGTAGCCTGAGTGGGAGTTTGTGGGAGACTGGATATATGTATATATATGGCTGAATCCCTCCACCTTTTACCTGAAACTGTAACATTGTTAATCAGCTATATCCCAATACAAAATAAAGTTAAATGAAAAATAAAAAGTGAGAGGGAAACTTCCTTTTTGAAACTGGCTTCCTGACACTGTGCCCCATTTTAATGTATTCTTTTTCCACTTTTCTGATCAAAAGGGCAGGTGTCATTTACAGCCCTGGAGGCCCTGTGATTATCAAGTGTCCAGGGTACAGGTTTTAAAAGTCGCTGCTACCCAAAACAGCCACAAGGGGGCAGGATTTCTCCCTAGCCTCAGCTGGTTACTCTAGAGACCAGTAAGTCATGTTCCTAGGCAGAAAGGAAATACCCCAAACCTTGTCTCATTATTACTCTTTCCTTATTTTAAATGGAGTTGCACTTTACGGTGTTGGTTGTATATGTACAACATATGTAGATGTCCACGTCCTAATGCATGTGTGCGTGGGTCTTCTGATATACCCCTAAGAGGGTATCGGGCTTCCCTTGTGGCTCAGCTGGTAAAGAATCTGCCTGCAACGCAGGCGCCCTGGGTTGGGAAGATCCCCTGGAGAAAATCTTGTCCGTTTATACATGTTGTCACTTCCTCTTCAGGTTCCCTCCCGACGTTGAGTGTTGAGTCAAGCTCCCTGTGGTACATAGCTTCTTAGCATCAACTTCATATGTATTCAGTGTTTTTGTTCAGTTGCTAAATTATGTCCAACTCTTTGCAGCCCATGGACTGTAGCATGCCAGGCTTGTGTATATTAATCCTAAACTCCTGATTTACCCTATGGTAACCAAGTTTGTGTTTCTCTAAGTTTCTCCTTGGTGACTAGTTCATTACCACCACTGTTCAGTCCTACTTAGGATGCCTTTTGATACTCACGTCTCAGCTCAGTGACTGTGATCCTCTCTGGGTCCACCCAGGGTGCTGCCAGTGGCATTTCCTCACTCTAATACCCCACTGTGTCTGGGTTCCATCTCTTAGCATCTTCCGTCCATGGACATTGTGGCTGCTTCCCCCTTTGGCTTATATAAACATAGTGTTGCACTGAATGGCGGCACCCGTCTCTTCGTCTTCTCTGTAGACACCCAGGATTGGGATGAAGTGAAACCTCTGCAGTGTTATATATCCATGTTATCAGTTTACACTTCCACCAGTAGCACAGCAGCATTCTGTCCACGTCCTAACGCATGTGTGCGTGGGTCTTCTGATATACCCCTAAGAGGGTATCGGGCTTCCCTTGTGGCTCAGCTGGTAAAGAATCTGCCCGCAATGCAGGAGCCCTGGGTTGGGAAGATCCCCTGGAGAAGGGAACAGCTACCCACTCCAATATTCTGGCCTGGAGAATTCCATGGACTCTACAGTCCATGCATGGGGTTGCAAAGAGTTAGACATGACTGATTTTCACTTTAAGAGGGTGTTAGGGATGGCTACTAAATAATACCATGATGTACCAATTTAGCTTCCCAGGTGGCGCTAGTGCTAAATAATCCACCTGCCAATACAGGAAATACCAGGGACAGGTTCAATTTGTGTCAGGAAGATCCCCTGGAGGAAGGCATGGCAACCCACCAGTACTCTTGCCTGCGAAATCCTACAGCCAGAGGAGCCTGGAGGGCTACTGTCCATGGGGTTAGAGTTGGACACAACTGAGCACGCACGGTCTGCTGACTGGCCAGCAGACAGTTGTTGATAGAAAGTATGGTTACCAAAATCTTTATGGTATTTCTTCTTTATGGTATGTTTGTAAAACACCTTTAATCTTACCCAACCCTTTTCTGTTAGCTTTTCAAGGATAAAGTGTTTTCTCCTTCAGTCTGCCTCTTCAGATGCACAGGCATAGCTGTGTGCCTTGGTCACACGCAGCGTCTGGCTGAGTGCACCGCAGCTCAGACAGAACGTCCTACTGTGACAGCTGAATTGTTCTTCCACTTCTGCTACAGGCTGCCTAGATTTACCTCAAGTTGCTTCTTCTCACAGGACTTTGCTGAGAAACTGATGCCTCAGACATTAATTAGCTCTAACAGTTTCTCAGCTTACACTCAGCTCATACTCCAGGCACCATGTTAGTATGGAAGAAGGGAGAATGGACGCTGGTGACCACAGCTTCCTTCTGGCCTGACACTTCTATTTACCTTGGTTTTTTAAAGAAAGCTAGTGTCCTAATTCTTGGGTAACAGAGCTGTATTGACCAATTCTGTGTATTGTATTCTCCAAGAATACATAGGTATGTCTATTAGATCAACTACATGCATGACATATTTTACTATTTAAAACTATTTTAAAATTACACACTAAGGAACGACAAAGTGATAGAATAAGCACTGGCCACATGCCCAGACTCAGGACCAGCTGCTCTGAATCACAGCCCCATGAATATTATCCTCTGCTGAGAACACCTGGGCCCAGAGCCACACACTAGGCTGAGCAAGGCTTTCATACCAGGTGTGTCTGTCCCATAGACTGAAATGAATGAACAAAATTTTTAGCAACAGTTTATTTTCCATCAACCAAATTTCCATTTTGGTGGAAGTTTGTGGAAGTTCTGCAAGTGTCTGGAAGAAGAGCTTACGACCACTCGGTGGTGGTTCCTACCCATTCCGTGGCCTGGGCGGTGGGGGCTGCAGACCAGTCTTCAGTGGAAGGCTGAGCACTCCAGTCTTCTGTTGAGAAAATACAAGGAGGTCATCAGCCACATCCCCAGATTACTTTTGTAACCCCGTCCCACCAATTTGCTTGTATTCCTACAGATACTGGACCCTGATACGTACCAGTGGGGAACTGCTGAATGGGCACGGAAGGCACCTGCACGCCTTCAGACCAGTCTGCCACCTCAGGCTGAGCAGCCGTGAACTCTGGAGCTGGAGCAGTCCATTCACCCTGAAACTCCTCCTTGGTCACAGCCTTCTCAGCTGCTGCCTGCTCTTCCTTTTCAATCTAGTTTAGGAAAATATTTTTTAGTTTATATGCAATGGCGGATTAGTTTCTGTTCTTGGCAGTAAAAAGTATCCATGTACTTATGTGAGTGACAACAAGCCCCTGTGGACGAAGCTCACCTCCTCAGGATCTCTGTAGAAGTAGAGGTCCGGCATGACCTCCCACGGGTGCTCTCGGGAGATGGTGCCACGCATGCGCAGGACTTCCCGGGCGAGCATCCACCACATCAGACCCACTGAGTGCGCTCCCTGCAAGAGCACCAGGTTAAAGCGACACTTGGCAAACCCCGAACAATAAGCACCCCCTACTCCACCTAACCTGTCCCCTCATCATCTAGGTCCCTTGGTACCACGTGAGCAGACGTGTCTGTTAGTCTGAAAGTGTTTATAGCACAGCAGAAACTAACACAACACTTAAAACTGTACTCCAATTAAAACAAAAATGAAAGTTTATACCAAGACTGTTCTCTATCTCTGGTTCTTAATCTTGTCTGCCACTGGAATTAACTAACTGGGTTTAATTAAGACTCCACTCAACAAAATGGGGCCAGTGCCTGAATATTGGTAGAAATAAAAGAAAACCTCTGCCCCATTCTTACGTGTAGCCAGGTGTGAGATCAGTGACAAACGACCAATTTGAACCATAGGTAACCCACCTTTTTCAGGATCTCAGAGCAGGATACATGAGCTGAGAAAACAGAAAAGTCAAGTACTGCCTGAAGAGTTAGGAATATTCAAGAGAAAAAAAAAAAAGGCTAATCTTTAAAATGTTTTCACCTCTCCTTAGAATCATACTTTTGTAGCAAGTATTACTATCCAACTCCACTCATTGGGCCAGAGACCCTTGTGGCGTTAGCGAAAACTTGCCGCTCGTGTAGCACACTACCTACACTTGAGAGTTCACCGGCCAGCGGCCTCAACCCCAAGCTCTAACAATGTGCAGAGGAGGCCTGGGAGGAGCACTCAGTGGCCGCGCCAGCTCAGTCAGACTGTTACCTTGTTGTTGCACGGGATGGCAATGTCCACGTAGCGCAGAGGAGAGTCCGTGTTGCACAGGGCAATGGTTGGCAGGTTCACGTAAGAGGCTTCCGTGAGGGGCTGGTGGTCAGCCCTGGGATCGGTGACCACCAGAAGCCTTGGCTCCCTGAATGCGGCCTGGATCTGGTTAGTGAAGGTTCCCGGAGTGAAGCGGCCAGCGATAGGAGTGGCTCCAGTGGCAGCAGCAAACTTCAGCACAGCTCGCTGGAAGAAGCAACAGAAAGAGTAACAAGCGTCCCAGAGACGGTGCCATAGGAGCCCTGCGATGATAAATGGACCACCACCACCTTCTGTAATGTCACCAAGCAAGCTATCTAGCAGGAAGCTCCCCCAAAGCCTTGCTCAAAACATCTAGTAGTTGATCGTTCTATGAAAACTCAAAGTGTTAGTCACACAGTTGCGCCTGACTCTTTGCGACCCTATGGCCTACAGCCTGCTATGCTGCTCTGTCTGTGCTCCTCTTTTCTGTCTCCAGGCAAGAATACTGAGTGAGTTGCCATCCCCTTCTCCCGGGGATCTTCCTGACCCAGGGATCGACCCCAGGTCCCCTGCCTTGTAGGCAGATTGTTCTCCATCTTCCACTTATTGCCTGGAAACATAGAATCAGGACAAAAAGAAAAACGCAAAGCATGGCCCCACACCCAGGCCCTCTGTTGGGGACGCTCTTTCCCTCGGGTTAGCTGATGCTCACTACACCCTCACTTCTGCTGGTTCCACAGCAAACCAGCCTGGTTCAAGTACCACTTACGAGTAACGGGCTAGTGACTCCTGTACATCCAAATTCCTCATAAGACTAAAAAATGACACAAAATGCAAACACACCATGTGGAATCTGACCACCAGAGCACTTCTGTAATCTAGGTAGTAAATTTTCCCTGATGGAAGCATAGACTGGTCACTGAGCTCACTCTACAGCAGTAATTAAAACCATCAACCATGTGCCTCACCAAAGAATTCCAGTGATTAAGCCAGCCACAAGGGGAATAAAGCCCAGTTAAAACACTCTTGCAAGGAGGCCTAATCAGGACAATTGAGTAAAATGAGAATTGAGAAGAATTCACCCCCTTCCACCAACACTGTTATATATTTGTATATATGTATAAATGTACATTTGTACATATAACAGGACACCTAGGAACAACTCAAAGGGCAAGAAAGAGCTCCACAGAACAGGGCTGAAGGAGGCAAAAAAGAGGAAGTGGGGCGGACTCCCAGTCCTCTTGGGAGGTAGCTGAAAAAGAGGAAACGTCACCCGCTACCCTGAACATTCCCTCACTGGCAGGGATATTAACTGGAACAAAAAGGGAGGTTCCGAAGCTCAGCACAAAGATGACTGGTTTGTGCCGGGCAGGACAGAGACCCGCGCAGGCGGTCTGTGCCACCGCCCTGCTCACTGCAGCCTGAGGCGTGTGTCCGCGAGGCCAGGTGAGGGCTGAGTGCTGCCTTAGAGGACACCAAGCAAGAAGCCTGGTCGGGGGGAGAGCAGTCCCGCTGCAGATGGGAGTGCTATTGTGCAGCGGCACGAGAAGAGGCGAGGTCGCCAGGGTGGCCTCTGCCTCTACTCACTAGCTCCAGTTGCAACCCTGGCCTCCCTGAACCCAGAGGCAGACACCACCAGGTTGCAACGAAACAGAGGGATCTGAAACTACAGCTGAGGCCTAGGACCAAAGCCACAGTTTGGAATTAACATATACGCTAATCTATGTAAAACTGATAGGCAACGAGACCTACCATAAGCACAGGGAGAGTTCCCCATGCTGTACAGGAGGTCTCGTTGCCTACCAGTTTTATATCTATTAGTATATATGTTACTCCCATGGAAACAGGTCTGAAGATGGTGACACATAACTGGACACGACCTTGCACACCTACAACAAGCACAGCATTGGAAATCAACTTTACTCCAATAAAAATAAAACTCAGAAACTTGCCTGGTCAAGGGACTGGATCCCACATGCTACATCTAAGATACCCCATGATGCAACAAGGGTCAAAGACCCTGGGGATTCCAAGTGAGAACCAGGGCAATGCAACCAAACAAATGAACACATAAGCATTAAAAACAAAAAAACCACAAAACTTAGAAAAAAAAAAGCTGTAATGTGAAAGGAGATTTGGAGTGTTTCTTCTGGCACTTCCACAAAATCCTGCCACCATGTGGCCATTTCAGGCCAACAGCGACCTTGAAACCAGGCCCTGCAGGGCTGTAAATGACAGCTGCCTTAGGAGTGTCTGGGGTGAATAACTGGGGAAAAAGGCAGCAGAGTCTCAGGAGGCCAGTTTCAACAGTTTCATCTCCTTCACACCATGTTTAAAAGAAACACACGAAAAGAGGCTCAATATTGCTAATTTGTGGAGACATGCCAATCAAAGCTACACTGAGAAATCGGTTAGCACCAGTCAGAATGGCCACCACCCACATCTACAGACAATAAATGCTGGACAGGGTGTGGATTAAAGTTTGTGGTTGTAAACCAAGGGTTCCTTAGTAAAGCAGAAACAGAGCTGCCCTAAGACCCTGCCACCCGACTCCTGGGTGTCTTACCAGGAAGAAACCAGAATTCAAAGACACACGCACGCCTGAGTTCACTGCAACGCTATTTACACAAGCTGAAAGAGGGAAGCAGCCAAAACGCCACCCACAGCAGAAAGGTAAAGGAGAAAGAAACGGTAGCCAGGGACAATGGATTATTACTCAGCCAGAAACAAGAATTTAATAAATGCCACTGGCAGCAAGCCTGGATGAACCTAGTGAGGATCATACTAAATGAACGAGTCAGACACAAAAGGCCAACGTCATCTTGTTTCTGGATCACAAGCCTGTTTGCTCAACGCCAAGTGAGACCAATCATACTAATCATTTAGTTTGGAACAGAGAAAGGCTTATTACAGGTTCATACAAGGAGATGGACGGCGCATGCCCTAAGAGCACCTAAAGTTACTGAAAGCTTTAAGCGAAAGCAAAAGGTGAGGGAGGGGCGAGGTTAGTTGTTGCAAACTTCTTGATGTCAGATCCTTTGTTTTTGAGGTCTGGCCATGGTTAGGTAACAATGTTCCTATGAATCTCTACCAAATGAATGTTATTCTTTGTCTTGACAAGAAAGGGCAAGGTCCCATCCTGGCCAAGAGGTGGCAAATCTCAGTTGGCAGCTTCTTCAGGGCCAGGTCTCCACATCCTGCCCAGCTGTCATCCCCGAGGGAGCCAGGCACCCAATCCAACTGGCCCTCAGTCTCCTCAGGCCACACCAAAGCTGAGGGAGGTCTAGGTCTCACAGACTGCAACCCAGGCAGGTCCAAAGCTGGCAGAGGGCCTCAGTGAAGGCTCTGGAGCCCTGCAGGACGTAGTCCCCAGTCTGTCCCCTGGGCCCTCCCGCTCACTCGCCGGCCCAAGGCTGGGTGAGTCAGAGGGGCTCCATCAGAAGGCCTCAATCTGCCTCATGGTCCACACACTACTGACCCTTGGCTGAATTGCTTCCTTAATGGTCCCCCATTGACAGCTGCTTGTAGGCAGGGCCCACTGAGGTACCCACCAAAGGCTGAGTAAGACTCGTTGCTTAGTAACCAGGATGTGGGGTAACGAGGCACAGCGATGGCTGCCTGCTAAAGGCTGTGCTCATCCTGCTATTACAATGACTTATAGGTGGAACCTCAAAGTTGGTAGCACAAGTTTACCAGGGACAAACTCCCTCGCAGAATTAAAAGCCAAACTTATGCTTACCATGGGGGAAAGGATAAATTAGGAGTTTGGGATTAACAGATTCACACTAATACAACACCTACAGCGAACACTGCATCGCAAATCAACTTGACTTCACGGTTCAAGACGGCGGACAGAAGGACACGCGCTCATCTCCTTCCGCAAGAGCACCAAACCACAACTAGCTGCTGCAGACCCAGAACAGGAGATGCTGGGACCTACCACAAAGACACCCCACACCTGAAGACGCAGCCGCGGCGAGACCGCAGACGGGAGGAGGGGCACAGTCATGATGGAACCAAATCCCACGCCAGCTGGGTGGGCGACTCAGACCAGAGAACAATGAATACTAAAGAAGTTCTCCCACTGTTGTAAAGGTTCTGAACCTCACATCAGGCTTAATCCCCAGGGAATCCGACCTTGCAGACCAGTGGGATTTGACTATAGGACTTCCACAGGATTGGGGAAACAGAGACTCCAGTCTTGGAGGGCAGAAACCAAACCTTGCGTGCACAAAGACTCAGGGGAAAGGTGCAATGACCCCACAGGAGACAGAGCCAGAACTGCCGCTCATGTTGGAGGGCCTCCTGTGGAGGTGTGGGCCCACAGAGGCTCGCAGGGATGGGGGCACCAGTCTGGGAAGGTCCTTCCTAGACGTAAAGCGTCTCGGAGGTCACCACTAACCTGACCACTGAGCCTGCAACCCAAGGCTGGGTGTTCTCAGGCCAAACCACTACCAGGGAGTGAGCACAATCCCTGGGAGCACCCATCGGCAGATAACTGGATTAAAACTTTACTGACCAAGGCCCTGCCACCAGAGCAAGACCTAGTCTTTCCCACCACCAGTCCCTTCCATCAGGAAGTCTACAGAAGTCACAGCCTCCTCCAGAGGGCAGACAGAGAAGCAAGCACAGGCCCACAGCGAGTAAAACAAAACCACATTACAGAAAGTTAGTCAGCATGAAAAAGCAGGTGGTTATGTCCCAGATGAACAGACAACATAAAACCCCAGAAAAACAAGTAAATGAAGTGGAGACAGACAACTTTCCAGAAAAAGAATTCAAAATGATACTGAAGATGATGATACAGGATCTTGGAAAAAGAATGGAAGCAAAGATTGAAAAGATGCAAGAACTGTTTACCAAAGACCTAAAACAGACAGATAAATAATACACTGGAAGGAATCAACAGCAGAAGAGGCAAAAGAACGGGTAAATGACCTGGAGGGCAGAAGGGTGGAAATCACTGCCACAGAACAGAATGCAGGGGGAAAAAAGACTGAAAAGAAAGGAAGACAGCCCGAGTGCCCCATGGGCCAACATTAAACACACCAACGTTCCCGTTACAGGGCCCCTGAAGAAGAGAGAAAGAAAGGACCTGAGGAAGTATTTGAAGAGGTAATAGCTGAAAACTCCCCTAAAATGGAGAAGGAAATAGTCAATCCAGTCCAGGAAGCAGAGTCCCAGGTAGGATAAATCCAAGGAGGAACACACAAAGACACATAGTAATCCAACTGGCAAACCTTAAACAGAGAAGATATTAAAATCAACAAGGGAAAACAACAAATAACGTGGCAAGGGAACTCCCATCAGACTACCACCTGATTTCTCAATGGAAATGACAAGCCAGCAGGGAATGGCATGATACAGAGAAATCAAAAGCTTTCCAGACAAGCAAAAGTTAAAAGCGAATTCAGCACCACCAAACCAGCTTTACAACAAAAGAACTTCTCCAGACAAGAAACACAAGAGAAGGAAAGACCTACAGAAAATAAACCTGAAACAATTAAAATGGTAATAGGATCATACATTACCTGAAATGTAAATGGATTAAATGCACCAAAAGATATAGACCGGCTGGGTGGATGAAAACACCTGCATGAATGCACTTCCACTTACCACATCTCTCTGCTTGACACCACCCCCCCTCCCCCCACCAAATTGTATGTCATTATTTTATATTGTTAATCATATTCCCATTATAGCTTACAATTATAATTATCTTTTATTTTTTGATTGTGAAAACTGATAAACATCTTTCACTACTGCCATTATGTAGCTATTACTCACTTAATACCACTGTATCATGACTGGCCAACAGAAAAGTAACAGAATTCTGTACCACCAAAACTACCATTTAACAGAAAAACCTGTAATCACTTAAAATCCACATGCAAATCAGAATTGTTGTGAGTACAAATGCCCAGGTATTGCTTTTTGTTTGCCAGTGCTCCAGATGTGTGTCTAATGTTTAGAAACAACTGGACTGTATGTAAGATCCCTTACTATTATCTAGTTTGTTTCCGTTTCTATTTCATATTCAGTGCTCCCATTTCACTTAGTTTATGGTTTCCAATTTTTCCATCTCTTTTTAGCTTAATGTTCTTTCTCAAGCATTTGTGAAGCGTAGTAGTAAAGCCTTTGTGTATATAAATAATATGCATAATACGTATATTTTAGAAGACACGAATTTCTGCCTAACTAAAACAACGTATGACATTTTGATTCCACTTGACTTAGAAAACAGATATGCAAGCAGCAACAAAGGCTTACTGTACAGCACAGGGAACTAAAGTCGGTATCTTCTAATAACCTATTATGGAAAACAACAACTCAAACACAAAGAAGTCTACTTTTTGAAACTTAGTAATGTTCATCTTTTAGCCAGTTTTTCCAAATGTTCTGTGGACATCTAATAGCAACATGTAAAATACAAAATTTTAAATAAATTTTAGGATATAAAATTACTATAACTTGATATAAATCTATTCTAATTAAATTATTAATGACATCATTCAAGATGCTCCAATTTTTCTTTTTTTCTGCACTTGATAAAATATTCTGAGAAATATTAATGTCTCACTATATGATTATTCCCCCCCCCTTTTTTTTTTTACAGTTTTGCTTTGTTTCTTTGTTGTTAGGCGTCTAATCGTTTCTGTTGTCTGTCTTCTTTGTGAATAGCACCTCTTATCACTGATCACTTTTCATTTTAAAAATAAGGTAAAAAAAGTTATTAAGAAAAACTCTATTCCAATAAAAAATAAAAATTACATTAGAAAAAGTAAAGCATAAGGCTTTGGGTGCTCATTCCATCAACTACCACTTTCATTGTCACCCAGGAACAGGAGTCACCTGTGGCCATCTTGGGCAGCAGCAACCCACAGGGCCTCGGGCACTACCAGTCCAGTGCCTGCAGGGCTGTAAATGACAGGGACTGCACCAGGGAATGCCTGGGGGAATTATTAGGCAGGAGGTGGAATCAAGCCTCAGTCTCACTCAGAATGCCAATTCTGATGGGTAAATCTCCCTCACACTGTATTTAGAAGCAGCACACGGAAAGAGGCTTGATACTCTCATTTCTAGAGATGTGCAAATCAAAACTACTCTGAGGCATCAGTCCAAAAAACCTTTTAGTCACTCAGTTGTGTCTGGTTCTTTGGGACCCCATGACCTGTAGCCCACCAGGCTCCACTGTCCATAGAACTCTCCAGGCAAGAATACTGGAGTGGGGAGTCATACCCTTCTTCAGGAGATCTTCCCAACCCAGGGATTTAACCTGAGTCTCCTACACTGCAGGCAGATTCTTTATCATCTGAGCCACCACAGAAGCCCAAGGAATCAAGATAGCACCAGTCAGAACAGCCATCACCAAAACATCTACAAACAATAAATGCTGGACAGGGTGTGGAGAAAATACATACTCATTCCTATTCTACTGGTGGGAATGTAAATTGGAAACAGCCACAATGGGGGTTCTTTAATAATGTAAAAACAGAGCTCCCCACTCTTGGGTGTCTACCAGGAAGAAACCAGAATTCACAAAGACACATGGAACCCAAAGCTCACCGCAGTGCTGCTATTTATACAAGCCCAAAGAGGCAAGGAGCCAATATGCCCATCCACACAAGAACCGGTAAAGAAAAAATGGTAGCTAGGGGAAATGGAATATTACACAGCCAGAAAAGGAGAATTTAATAAATGCCATTGGCAGCAAGCAGGGATCAAACTAGGGAGGATCATACTAAATAAACTTGAGTCAGAGACTCAAAAGGCTTACAGGTGGAATCACATACTAAATTCATCATCAACAACCTCCTCAATAGCACAGGAGCTCTACTCAACGCTCTTACCCCCTATACCAGAAGAGAACTGCAGAGGCAAGCATACACGGTAACTGGACAAGATGCTGTACACCTACACCCAACACCCAAGTGTAAATCCACCTGACTCCAATAAAAATAAAAGTAACAACAGACAAGCTTTTAAGTGTTTCTTCTGGCATCTTTCA
This sequence comes from Bos indicus, assembly GCF_029378745.1. Taxonomy (NCBI): domain Eukaryota; kingdom Metazoa; phylum Chordata; class Mammalia; order Artiodactyla; family Bovidae; genus Bos; species Bos indicus. Next base: position 12,582,676 of record NC_091781.1, on the reverse strand, counting down.
CTTTGAACTTTCAACCCAGGAAAAGGACTTACAGTAAGGCGCTGGTTGCCTGAGTAAACTAACTTGAGCAGAGAAATCCTGCCACCTTGTGGCCGTTTCCCGCAATAGCAACTTTCAAACCATGGCCGTGGGCACTAAGCCTTCAAGAGCCTGCAGGGCTATAGACACCTGCCATCAGCAAATGTCTTGAGGTGGGTAACAGAAAATAAACTCATTTAAGGCAGAAATTTCAGCTTGCCAATACCAACTGGTAAATTTCCCTCATACTGAGGAACTGGTTCTCACTATTCAAAACGGCCATCATCAAAATGTGTACAAACAACGCTGGACCCCCGGGGGTGTGGAGAAAAGATGGCAGCTACCAGTGGGAATGGACTGGTGTCCTAGAGCAAGTTTCAAAAAATGAAGGCAAAGAAAGACAATGTTTATTAAGCTATTTTTATTCACTTAATCTGGCAAATATTCTTACTCTTGCTGATGTGACAGAGTGTGGTGATGTCCTATCGACAGAAGCCCTTCCTTAAAAACTGGCATTTAATTCTAACTTTTCAACTCAGTATTTCAGTTTTTTTTAAAGAAATGAAACCTGAATGTAATTAAATTTTGGGTGCAGTGTCTTCCTTGGTGCGCGTGGGCTTTCTCTATTGGTGGTGGCTTCGCCTGCTGTAGAGCAGAGACCCTAAGGGTAGAGGCTTCAGTACTTGGTGGTGAGTGGGCTTACTGCCCTGGGGCACATGGAATCTTCCAGGACCAAGGATTGAAGCCATGTCCCCTGCATTACCAGGCAGATTCTTACCACTGGACCACCAGGAAGTCCAATATTTCACTTAAAACCTTCAAAGCTCACTGCTGAAAACGGCAGTGAGCCACTTTTTCATTTCTTGAAATTCAGCGGCTCAGGAAAATACACAATGATACAACACGAATTTTAAGTGTCAGATGTGATGAATACGGTGACAATCTTTAATTTTGGGAATTCCTCTAACTTAGCCCAGTTTCAAATGTTTTTTCAATACATTCTGGGGTTTGTTACTGCTTTTCTATACATCCCCAAACATCTGTAAGCTTTATAGCAAAAACCAAGCATACTGTTCCACACACCTGGCCAGTATTCCTGGAGGATATGACACTGACATCAGCCGGGTTTTCAATGGCGACAATGGCCCGAGCGGCCAACAGAAGCTTCTCCCACGTCCTCTTCAGATTTATGATGTAGATGCCTAGGCGGGGACACAAGGTTTTCTTAAGAGCAAACCAAGTTTTGTAAGGTAATACTCTTCTAAAAACATGAAGTCATGTGGCAGCGAGTACTATCAAACTCCAGTCATAGAGGCAAGCTCTACTGGTGTTAGCGAAAATCCTGCCATTAATATAGCACACTTCCGACACTCAGCAGTTCATTGGCCAAGACTGGCCTCCACTCTGAGCTTTAATAATGTGCAAAATGCATCTTTTCATTTCTTATCCTCCTGTGTTAACCCACTCTCAAGCCTCCCATGCAGAATCCAAGAAGCTCTTATTTGTGGCCTACCATTATTTTCCTCGTCAACTACCACGTCAAATTTATCGCGAACTCCTTTAAACCTTGCCACTCACAGGGGTAAATCCTTTAGTGTTTCTATTTCAGCTGAACAACTTAATGCATTCCAGTCTCATCAAAAGCTACCTTACTTTTCCTGATACATAAATGAAAACAAAAATGCTTGTTCCCAATTCAGAAATCAGCTTTACAAACCCGTATTGGTAGCTACAAATTACAAGGCACTCTGGGAGATAAATTATTAGGAACTAAGCTATGGTAGCTGCGATTCATGGGGTCGCAAAGAGTCGGACACGACTGAGCGACTGAACTGAACTGAAGCTATGGTAAAGCGTCCACCTACAATGCGGGAGACCCAGGTTCGATTCCTGGGTTGGGAAGATCTTCTGGAGAAGAAAATGGCACCCCACGCCAGTACTCTTGCCTGGAAAATCCCATGGACGGAGAAGCATGGTAGGCCACAGTCCATGGGGTCACAGAGTTGGACATGACAGAGACTTCAAGCTAGTAAATTTTCTCATCTTTACATTGTGCTTATTCAAGGCCCAACCCACGACACATAACCTACCAGTTTCCACTCTTCCACTGGAGTTCAGAATTTTCCTTTAAAAACAACCGGATCAGTTAATATTTTTAAAGCTTCTTACCAATCTAAAGATCTATTTTCATCACTTAGTGAGAGCCCTCTAAGGCTCAAATTTCACAAAGCACTTCAACTCAGTACCAGAATAGTGGTGTCAAAACTTGTTCTTATAGCTGGAATGACCAAGCAAAGAGCACTAAAGCAATGACTGACCATCACTTTTCCTTTTGTAGATGTACTGTTCCATTTGGAAGTCAAGGTTGGTGCCACCTAAGTGGGTTCCTGCTGCAAGGAATTTGAGGACATCCTCCTCCTTCATTTGCAGGACATCAAGGGCTCCGGACATTGTGAAAGCTTCCCTTTAAGTTACGACGGGAATCTGAAAAACAATAGTTAATCAAAGTCCTTTAAACTCGAGGGACTCAAGCGAGATGATACATTCTACTCTTGGGAGTCAGGTGGCTTAATGTTGAAATCTTAACCATAGATCACACCTCCTACAGTGTCAGGCAGTGGGGTCAGTCTAGTGGATAGGACAGAACATTAACAGATCTATGTAACACCTTGGAAAATCAAATCCTGCTAAAAGAGTGGTGTAGAGACAGACAAAACACCCAGGTAACTAAATGGAAACAGTGAATTGAGACTTTTTAACACTCAAGGTACAGAGGAGTTAGATGTGAAAGAGCAGCCATGTCTGAGAATATTCAGAAGTTGAGCAACGGTGATGTAAATAGGCGTTATTTTCAAGCAGATTGAAGGTGGTACCTTCAGCGCTACTTCTGAGATTATTAGTTTTCCTTGAAAGGAGAAAATCAAGGCCAGATCAAGGACAATCTCCTCAAACGCAGATAATCAAGAATTCCAACCCCTTTTTGCTGCACTTAATGTGACCATAAAGCGTCAAATATGGCGTTTACAACACGAACATAAATTAGATTTTGATTAAAGCTCGTCACATCTGAATAGGAAACCCTGCCCACAAATCCACAGGGCCTGGCCGAGCATACTAGCTGCAGGTGACTGCTCTTCAACCTCTCGGGAAGGGCGCTCATAGAGAAAAATGGCTCTTAAAGAGCATGTGCGGTGCCTTCCAGAACCAGGTGCAATCAAGATCCCATCCAATTTCAACAAAGTGTACTTCGCCCCTAATCAAGAAACCTCCCATAGAAACCAAAGAGAAATCAAAGTGAAATGGGGTGTGTGTGTGTGTGTGTCTGAAAAGCTCTAGGTGCGCTCCTCACCTGCTTTCTTCCCCGAGTGCACTTTCGCGTCTGTTCGTCACTAAATCTCTTTCTCTCTACACCTCAGTCTGTTATGACTTTTTTTTTGCATTCCTTGTCCAAGTTATTTTGAACCGAGAGAACAGAAACGTGACGTTGGAGCTTTCCATTAACAAAAACCTCAAGAACCTTAACTCCTGAACACCATGAACAAGGATGAGACCAATTCAAGTAGATGGAGAAAACTGGAGCATAAACCTCGGGATTTACAACCGAGCGTCGGGATTTGCGTCTAAACTAGCGCGCAGCGTAAGGTGGTCTCTCTGCACCCTCGGCCACCCGCACCGCGGCCCGGGGCCTCCGCGGCGGGAGCGCAACCTCTCCCCGCTCCCGAGGCCTAGTGGGAACGTCCCGGCCCGGGCCCAGCCACGTGTGGGTCGCCAGTTTGAGCGATAGAGCGCCTAGTCAGAGACTAACGCACTCCGTCTGCGGGCTCTCACCCCAGGTCCTCCCCACACCTCGTTTGAACAGGAAGCTTGTCCTTTTGACCCTGAGGGCCACCGGCACCCCAAAAGCAACTCACTCAAGACAACGCCGTATGGACCCCTCTCTAGGTAGCGCCGAAAGGACGGGCGGGCGGAAATGACGTCCTTATATAGTCCGCATCCAGCCAATAACAACGAAAGCTCAACGGAAGCGCAATGAAGGCTTGCATCTTGGGGGCGGGCCTTCCCCCGGAAGATGGGCTACGGCGCTAGCGCGGGCGCCAGCGAATGCCGGAAGTTGGAGGGTTGATTGGTGCACTCAGATTTCGAAATGGGTTGCGGTCCGGAAAGACCGGCAAGGGATTGGCGCTCTGCCCGTTGGGATTGGCGCTCTCACCCAGCTTTTTGTACTTAGGCGCTTGAGCGGGTTCCTTATTTAAACTGCATTTTTCTTTCGTGGGAAAGCACTGAACAAACCTCTGTTGGATGAACAAAAACTGGAGAAGTTACTTTGCGGTTTTTGGAGGACAAATTAGCGGTGTCTAAATCAGATTTTTAAAGAGTTCTGTTAATGGGAAGTTTCCCATTAAAAAAAAAAAGACTACACGGATGGAACGCATGAGAATTTTTTTCGTAGAAGAATTGCGATAGCAATTATTAGTTAATATACATTCCGCCCAATACCATGCAGCCATTAAAAAGAATTAAAATACATTCTTTGGTTCAAAAAGGAGTTACAGGATGAGGGCGATCATTTTGAAAATTTGAAGCCCTAGGTATTAAACGACTGTAAAGAAATAACCAATAGCCAGATTGTTAATTATACAGTAGGTTTGGAGTCTGGTTGCACTTAGAATCGCTTGGAGAGGTTTTAAACATATGCCCAACGCTAAACCGAAAGAATTTAGATAATTTTAACGTGCACCCAGGGTGGGAACTACGGATATACAAGTAGAGAAGTGGATAGGTTCTTGACCTCTTGAGTATTTTTTGAAATTTTCTTTGAGGAACGCAGGTTTTTCAATTGAAATAAAACAAACTCCGCATTTAAATGAAGAGCTGACATACAAGCAAAGGAATAAACTTAATTGTGGCTTTAAGCATCCTTAGAAACTGGTGCAAGTATCTGTAGACAAAAAGGGGGAAAACTTAGGCTGGCTTTTAGGGACAGTTTTCAGTCACTGCAGGACTTTCCTGGAGGGTGTTCTAGGACACTCCCAGACTATCTCAGCTCCCTCCCCAGTGCACCATAGAATCTCCAAAATACTTCCATTCTAACAACTGGGAAATTGCGCTGTAATTATGTTTAGGTTTTGTTTCTCCACAAAATACTTTTTTCCCCCACAAAACAACTCTGTCCTTGAGAAGTGCTAAGCATGATGAAAATTTTCGGCAAGGAAGTGAGTTATCTTCAAAGGTGAAGATGTACTATGGTGATAGTAAGCCAGAGTGAGGAGCCCTCAGCCTACGGGGCGCTTGTCAAAATGCGGTAGCTCCCCAGCCAAGTGTCCTCCTTCCCACCTCAGCCTCCTGGTCCTGTGCACAAGTTTCTCCACTATTTTTTATTCGTACACATTTAAAATAAAAATCTCAGCCTTTCTTTTGCAAACTTTGGTTCCTTGGGTCTGTATTTAAAAAATAATAAAAAATGGGCTTCAATTTTTTTTTTCTTTCAAATATAAAATTGTGCCAGGGACTATTTGGTGGCGGGGGGTGGTGGGGGATGGTTATATTTCACATGGCATTGGATGGCTAGGAGATTCTGTACTGATTTGAAGCTGAGAGAATTATGGGGTAGTTAGCTGGCCCCAGGCATCAAGTTCATCTGGGACCACCCACCTTTGTAACCAGAATTCCTCCTTTCTCTTTATCTGTCTGCTACCTAGTTGTCCTACAGTTCTCTCCATGACCCGAACTTGCCTGTAGTGGTCTGGGCAGGGTTCCAAAATAACTTTTCCCTCTGTTGTCCCAAAGCCCTCATTCCCTCAGTTTAGTGGTAATGGAAAGGTCCCTTCCATCCATCAAAAGCATTCTGTCTTAAAACTTTTCTCTGTCATTTGGCATTCCATCTCTTATATTATTCATGCATTGAAATCCCAGCTTCACTACATGCTGATTCTGAACAACCTAACCTCTCCCAGGAAATAACAGCTGTTGATATTTCAGCTGATGCTGCCTCCCTGAAACAAGCCTCTGTGCCTAGAAGTCTTGCAAAACCCAAGTGAATAGAGAAGGCTCACCGGATGGTCATGTTTTATGAACCAGAGACATTTTAATGCTCTATACAAAACCAAAGCTACATATCAAGTATCAGAACACAAATGCTTAAAAATTAAATCACATATATTTATACTTTAGAAATCACATTACCTAAAATGGACACAATGATCTCTGAAATGCAGATAGGCCTGGAGATTCCAGATTGCTTCAGTTCATTTGGCTGTCAATCTTCAGAGCATTCTCACTAACCACCTGCATCCTCACATAGGCCCAACAGTCTTATGCAACTGCCAGCTTGAACCCTTAGGTTCAGCAACAGTCCCACATGCAGGGTGTTCAGGAGCAAGTTCATGAAGCGGTCCAAGTTCACTGAAGTCCAGGGGGGTGAGTTCTCAGGGTCTGCTGAGCCAAACCTCCTTTCATACAGATGAGGAAACTGAGGTCCAGAAGCAGTCCAGAGTTACAACAAAAGTTTGAATACAAAAATTCATGCTCAGTCCACAGCTTGTTACTCTAAAATCATTAGTCTGTATACAGTTTTCTTTATTGTGGGATGGGACCCAAGTTGCTCCCTGAAGAATACACAGTAGAAGGGAAGCACACAGAACGGAAGGGCATTGCAGACCGAAAGGGGAGACTGAACTCCGATACAATGACATATCCAGGAGAGTTCATCCATCCACTAAGCCACAAGCCCGGTTCTGTGAGACAGGATTATTAAGGGAGGGTGAATTACCAGGACAAACAGGCAGGACATGAGTAGTGTAGATTGAGCCTGATGGAGAAAGACTTGCAATATTCTCCTAGGGAACTTGGGGGGTATATCCTGCAGGCAGTGGGGAGTCAAAGGATTATGAACAATGGGATGGCTTTTATGAGAGGATTTCGGGGAAACTCAGGTTAACTCCCAACTTGTTGAGTAGAAGCAGCCATGAGACATGCATGTATGTGGGGATGAATGGCAGCTGGCTAGATATGCAAGAGGCCCGGTCTGTGGAATGGGTAAAACAATTAAAACACAGGGATCAGTCACTCACTACAATGTTCACTGCATGGCCTCTCTGTGTCCTAAGGTGCGGACGGAAGCTAGGACACAGCCATGAGTGAGACACACAACCTCTGCCTCTTGGAGCTCATGACTAAACTGGAGAGGGAGAGAAAACAGGCACTATAGAGTCATTTCAATGCTACAGAAGAGGAGCAGAGAGTCTCTGAGCACTTAGAAGAGGCTGACCTAGCAGGGGGGCTATGGAAAGCCTCCCTGTGTAAGTGATGCTTGAACCAAATTCTAAAGGATGGCAAGGACTTACCTGTGTGGGGTGGAATAGAGGGTTCCAAGTGGAGAAGACAGCAGCTCAGAGGTGCAAGGAGGAAGGTGGGAAGCAGGTGCAAAGCAAACACACAAAGGCATCAAGGCCCAGAGTGATCCAGGTTAAGACCCGAGAATGGCTTACGGATCCAAGAGCTCAGATTGGCTACAGACAAGTCTGGGGAGATAAGGCACAACAGAGGACAAGACCACACACAGCAATCCTTGACTAAACCAAGAAAATAAGCCTTAAAGCCAGCACCAAATGAGGGGTGCGGAGGGCAGGGTAATCAGCAAGAAAAACGCGGGATAAAACCAGTACACAAATGGAGCTGGACGTCCATGTTTTGATAACAATTCAGGAAAGTGTTTTTTCAGAAAACAGTGATCTTAAAAAAAAAGAAAAAAAAGACAAGTATCAAGTAAGCAGACTTAAATCTTAGAAAAATTATATATATATACAAAACTGAAGAAACATCAGTGACAAGAATAATGCAAAATGGTAACCATTAGTGCAATGCTACAAATGCTCATAGCTCTTCACAAACTGTGTTGCAAAGCAGTCTTTGTTTTTTGAATCATCCTTGTGTCAAAAGTATACAAATTTTGTTAAAGTCGACTCCATTACCAGCGATACTTTCACTGGTTTGTTACACAGATTAAAGTCGCGGTGCACCACTCTGTTATTCACCTGTAAGATAAAAGAACAAATTGTCCAAATGAACTGTAAAGCCCTCAAAAGCCTCTTAGTAAAGCCCACCAAAGGTGAGAGCAGAACTCTGACTGCATCAGGAAAAGCAAAGGTCACCCACATCCCAGCGAAGGCAGCGCTGTGGCTGGAAAGAGCACTGAAGTGTGCACAGCGTGCTCGGTCGCTTCAGTCGTGTCCCACACTTTGCAGCTCCATGGGCTGTAGCCTGCCAGGCTCCTCTGTCCATGGGATTCTCCAGGCAAGAATACCGGAATGGGTGGCCAGGCCCTTCTCCAGGGGATCTTCCTGCCCCAAGGTTTGAACACTTGCCTCTCACGTCCTCTGCACTGGCAGGTGGGTTCTTTATCACTAGCGCCACCCAGGAAGCCCAAGTGTGCACAGACCTGGGTTCAAGTCTCAGCCTGCCCCTGGTAACATCAGGCAACCGTCTCTGAGCCTTGGTAACTTATGGTACCCTGAAAGGATTGGGTTATGTGATGTCCAAAGCATTCAATAGCTCTATGAATTCCAGGGCTGGCTGTAGGCTCGCCTACATTGGCTGCCTCATGAAGCTGTAAGGGCCTTTAACGCAAAGGTCACATCACATTCGTTTTTGGACTTTCTTGCCAGTGTCTACTCAGCAAGGACTTTAAAAATGAAAAGTGTTCATACCATATGACCCAGCAATTCCACTTCTGGGTATATATCTGATAAAAGCAAAAACACTAATTTGAAAAGATATATGCACCCCAATGTTCATAGCAACATTATTTACAATTGCCAAGGTATGGAAGCAACCTAAATGTCCATCATCAGATGAATGGATAAAGAAGATGAGGTATATACACACGCGCACACATGCATACACACACACACAGAGACAGAAACACTACTCAGCCATTAAAAAGTGAAACTTTGCCTTTTGCAGCAACATGAATAAACTTGGAGGGTATTATGCTAAGTGAAATAAATCAGAGAAAGATAAATACTGTATATCACCACTTTTAAGTGAAATCTGAAAAATACAACAAACTGGTGAATTAAAAAAAAAAAAAAGAGGGACTTCCCTGGCAGTCCAGTGGGTAAGACTCTGTGCTTCCACTACAGAGGACATGGGTTCAGTCCCTAGAAGGGGAACTAAGGGCCTGCATGCTGAGTGGCCAGAAGCAGGCTCACAGCTGTAGAGAATAAACTAGAGGTTACCAGTGGGGACAGGAAAGTGGGGAGGGGCAAGATAGGGCTAGGGGTCAAAAAGAGTTCTGGAATTGAAGACGTATGTGAAATGAAGAGTTATAGAAATGAAGACGTGTGTGAAACATTTGAAAATTGTAAAGCACTATAGAATTTAAAGAATCTTTCATTCAATTAAAAAAATAAGCTTTCAATTAAAAAATGAATGCTGTTCAAAAAAGACTTAATGAACACCATTTGGCAAAATAATTTTTCAGTTAGCCTAACTAAAATGAATTTCTACCTAGGTTAAATCTGTCTTTATTATTATATTCTTGAAACACTGACAAGAAACTATTTTATTAAAGAGAGAAATTGAATAATACAAGAGATTTGGGAATATGGTTGGAATGACTATCAAAATCGTATTTCTTCCCTTTAACACTCCCCCCTCGCCAAAAGCTTACCTCAAAATGAGGTGAAAAAGAATTTTGAAAGCTCTTAAGCATCATATGCAAAGCATTAACATTATATTTTTTTAAAGAAATAAAAATTGTTACCGTACCTTGGGAGGTAAGAAGTAAGTTCGTTTAGTAACTAAGTTGTGTCTGACTCTTTGCGACCCTGAGGACTGTACCCCTCCAGGCTTCTGTCCCTGGAATTTCCCAGAGAAGAATACTGGAATGGGTTGCCATTTCCTTCTCCAGGGGATCTTCCTGACCCAGGGATCGAACCTTCTTCTCCTGCGTCTCCTGCATTGGCAGGTGGATTCTTTACCACTGGGCCACCTGGGAAGCTCCTAAGGAGTAATACTGCGTGATTGTGATTAAGGCACGAGCTCTAAAAGCACTTTGTCTGGACTAGAAAGCCCAGGCTGCCACTTTCCTAGCTCTGCATTTGTAACAGGGGATGGGAATCAAAGCACCTGCCAGAGGGCTGTTGAAAAACTTAATGTATTAATATCTGTCAATTGCAAGGAACAGTAACTGGCACAGAGTGAGCTGTTCAGAACGTGCGAGTACTGCTGTTACTGTGCTCATTTACAACCTTTTCTAGTTAGCTCTCTTCAGAGATAAAACGCCCAGATTAAGAAGAAAATAACTCTTTGATCCTGATATGGTAAACCACTATCATCAGGCCCTCCTCCAAACTACAGTGTGTATATAAATCTGCTATAATTCCTGGCCCCTCATTCATTCACTGAACGTTCAGTATTGGCTACAAGCTGGGCAGACAAATGTAAGATAGTGTTGGTCCTCAAAGAAGCCCTCCGGTTCTCCCCTCTTCCTGGGGGAGATAAATAAGGCTGGCAGGACCATAGTGCAGGCAGAACTTCCAAGCTCGCTAATAACCAACTCACTCATGTTCCACTGAATGAAGTGTCACTGTCCGTTCTCCATTGGCGCCTGGCTCAGCCGTGACTTCTGCCACAGCCCTCTAAACTCACCAGCCCACTGGTTACAGGCCACTCCTGAACCCCCCTCATGCTTTCACGGCTGAAGGCAATCTTCTCATGAAGATGTTTTCATCAAGCGCATTAGCTTTAGACTGGATGGAGTGCGTGTTCACTTGGAATCTACTCACTATGGTAAAGAAGTCAGCGAGGTGCCACTTATTCCCATACTGCTTAAAGACTTCAGTCATCTCCTTGATCATCACAGAGCCAGTGCGGGGATCCCGTAAAGCGACATGGTCTATAAAGGAAAAAAAAAAAGAACCACTTCATCCATTTCCCCCTCTACTTGTAGCAAACTTGCTCTTTGCTCCATAGTTAAAACCTAGAAAATGGCTTTGAACTGATAATACAGAAACACCGGCATTATGGAAAAGAATCTAAAAAAGAATATATGTGTGTGCTTAGTCGCTCAGTTGTGTCCGATTCTTTATGACCCCATGGACTGTAGATCGCCAAGGCTCTTCTGTCCATGGGGATTTTCCAGGCAAGAATACTGGAGTGGGTTGCCATGCCCTCCTCCAGGGGTTCTTCCCAACCCAGGGATCAAACCCAGGTCTCCGTCATTGCCAGTGGATTCTTCCCCATATGAGCCACCAAGGAAGCATTAAGACGGAGAATCCCCATGGACAGAGGAGTCTGATGGGCTAAAGTCCATGGGGTCGCAAAGAGTTGGACACAACTGAGTGACTAAGCAGAGACAGAAGACTTGTGTGACCAATTGCACACAACCTCTCAAGGGGAAACTTTTAAATACGCATTTTTTATCTAGCTTCAAAGTTTTCAAATATACACTAAAGTGGGAGGGAAAGTTGAATGCCCCCCCCGAATAATCATCCCTCAGATCAGAGTTATCAGTTTTTGTCATATTTGCTTTCCTTATCCCCTTTCTGGGCTTCCTAGGTGGCGCTGGTGGTAAAGAATGCCTGCCAAAGCAAGAGATGTAAGAGACGCAGGTTCAGTCCCTGGGCGGGGAAGATCCCCTGGAGGAGGGCGTGGCAACCCACTCCAGTGTTCTTGCCCAGAGAATCCCATGGACAGAGGAGCCTGGCGGGCTCCAGTCCACGCGTCGAAAAGAGCTGGACACACTGAGTGACTTGGCATGCATGTACACATCCCCTTTCTACCTTTTTATCGCTGACTTTTGCTCTAGCATTTTAAGCTAACCCTAAATATATCCATATGGAATTTATTTGGGGGTATTCAAGGGTTTGACTACTGAAATTATGCTTATTATTCGATTGAAAAACACAAAATATGTCTGTATAGTGTGGAAGGACTGTGAAAATGGCACCCTCTCATAGTAAACCTGGGTTGGAACACAAAAAAACACAGGACATGTTTGCAACATCAGGGTATGCAAAGGTTTCTTACAAAAGGCATACGCCATAAAAGAAAAAAGTCAATAAACTGGAGTAAAAACATAAAACACTTGCTTTGCAGCAGGCGAGAATTCTACTACTGAATCACCACTGAATGCTTATAAAACTTTTGCTTTTTGAAAGACATCTTTAAGAAAAGGAAAAGCCAGTCACAAAGTGGGAGAGAATATTTGTAACTTGTACCAGAGAAAGGACTAGTATTCAGAATATACGTAACTTAATAAGAAAACAACCCAGTGCAATACAGGGCAACAGGAGATGCGTGAATGGCCAACAGGCACGTGAACAGATGGTCCAAAAAAAGGCCATACAAATAGAAAGAAAAATATTCTTATTTATTTTTTTTATTTTTGATCATGCCACTGGGCTTGTGGGATCTTAGTCCCCAAACCAGGGATTGAACCTGTGCCCTCAGCAGTGAGGGCACGGAGTCCTAACCACTGGACCACCAGGGAGGTCCCTCATTCTTAAATAACCAGTTACTACCAGGCTGTGTGTCCCTGTTGGGCACTGCATGACTTCTCAACTTAGGACACCACAATGGTGCTTGCTCTTTCTCCCATGCACATCAATCTATAAAGCACAGATAATTTTTTTCAGAAAGATTTCTGGGAAGGCCCTGGTGATCCTGTGGTTAAGACTCTGCACTTCCATTGCCAAGGGCCCAGGTTCAATCCAGGGTCGAGGAACTAAGATCCCACAAGCCTCACAGAGAGGCAAAAAAAAAAAAAAAAGGATTTTAAAAAATCAGTAGGAATAACCTAAACCCTCTGGATGAATGTCTATCTTCAAGCCTCACTATCCTACCTGCTTGGGTGGGATATACAATGAAATAATCACTGAATGTAGGCAGCCTCTTCTTCTCTGATCCATCATCCAAGTCCATGGGTTCATCATCTGTTTCAACACCACTGTCTCTTCTCTCTGTTTTTTGAGGAATGAAAATACAAACTACAATAATATACCATTGACATGAATAACCTTTAATAAAAGTCACAAGAAGCTTGTATCTCCACAAGAGAAATAATTAAAACCAAAGTTACATAAATCAGAAATTAGTCCCACAAGCCAACTAGAATCACACGAATGATAGGACATCCCCCAGAAAATTGTCCACCTCTCCCCTAGAATTTGAGGCTCTCAGATACACCTAATGATTTTAATGGCTTAGACCTTCCTCAAATCCCATGGATGGAGGAGCCTGGTAGGTTGCCGTCTATGGAGTCGCACAGAGTTGGACATGACTGAAGCGACTTAGCAGCAGCAGCAGCAGCAGACCTTCCTCAGACTAAATTAACCATCCTAACCAGGTAAGCTGTCACTCCATCCCTTTCTCCCAGCTCAAAGTCCCTACTATGCTATATAATGTAAGATACATCAGCTAAGGGTCTGAGGTATCTTCAGGTATATTATTTAATATAATTATTAAAAAATAATTTTTTAAAACTTACTTTTCTTTCCTCAATCATCAACATGAGAATTTTCTGGAAAGAGAATGATACAGAGACATCTCCACTTACCTCCTCTGCAGGCCTGGATTATAAAGATTTTTGGTTTCTCTTGAAGTGCTGGACAATTTTTATTGTTAAACATTTCAAAAATGTCTTCCAGGCTGACTTTTTCACCGTCTTTCATTTTGATAAAACCTTCTTCTCCATGGGACATAAGAGTAACAAGGCAACAGCCAATGTCATCTTTAATTTCATTTAGTTCATCACGAAATGATGTTATTTTTCCAAGTAAGTCCTGTAAAATAAGATAACATATTAAAAAAGAACTGTATATACATATATATTATATATGTATAATATATAATACAGATAACATATTAAAAAAGAAGTAGAAAAAAACAGAAATCCCAGAGATGGCTTCTTCACAAAGTGAATCAATGAGATGACAAATATGAAAATACCTACATCTCTTGTAGTGTCAGTATGACTTATCACTTCCCTTTTGGTTGCTATCAGACTTCGTATGATTTATTCTTTTACCAATGGTGGTTCTTGTTTGACAAAATTATGGTGCTTCTGATTCTCTACCACAAAACATAAGAAAACTACAGTTCCCCAAAGAATTAATGTATTTAAATGCTGCATTATTAACTTATTTTATTGATTTATTTTTAATTAATTAATTTATTTTAATTGGAGGCGAATTACTTTACAATATTGTAGTGGTTTCTGTCATACATTGACATGAAACAGCCATGGGTGTACATGTGTTTAACTTATTTTAATATAAAAATTATTTTATAAAATTAATACCCTCAGTAAGCTAGAAATGGCAAGGAATGGAGGAGTCTACCCAATCATATCCACTTGCCAGAATCTATCAAGAGGCATCAGCAGAATCAATGCCCCTATAAAGACAAGCAAGAGAGGAATGGCTGCTCTCACCATGTTGTAACAAAGATCCTGGCCATTTCAATACAGTACAGCAAAAGTTAAATGAGGTATAAATACTGGAAACAAAGACTCATTGCTGCTAAGTCACTTCAGTCGTGTCCGACCCTGTGCGACCCCATAGACGGCAGCCCACCAGGCTCCCCTGTCCCTGGGATTCTCCAGGCAAGAACACTGGAGTGTGTTGCCATTTCCTTTTCCAATGCATGAAACTGAAAAGTGAAAGTGAGGTCGCTCAGCCGTGTCGGACCCTCAGCGACCCCATGGATTGCAGGCTTCCAGGCTCCTCCATCCATGGGATTTTCCAGGCAAGAGTACTGGAGTGGGGTGCCAAAGACTCATTACTTACAAATAATATGACTTTCCAGAAATATATTCAATTAAAACCTACTAAAAGTAGAGATCTGCAAGTTGACCAGATACAAACTTAATTTACAAAGACCTTGGTTCAGTTCAGTCGCTCAGTCGTGTCCAACTCATGCGACCCCATGAATCGCAGCACACCAGGCCTCCCTGTCCATCACCAACTCCCGGAGTTCACTCAGACTCACGTCCATCGAGTCAGTGATGCCATCCAGCCATCTCATCCTCTGTCGTCTCCTTCTCCTCCTGCCCCCAATCCCACCCCAGCATCAGAGTCTTTTCCATTGAGTCAACTCTTCGAATGAGGTGGCCAAAGTATTGGAGTTTCAGCTTCAGCATCATTCCTTCCAAAGAACACCCAGGGCTGATCTCCTTTAGAATGGACTGGTTGGATCTCCTTGCAGTCCAAGGGACTCTCAAGAGTCTTCTCCAACACCACAGTTCAAAAGCATCAATTCTTCAGCACTTAGCCTTCTTCACAGTCCAACTCTCACATCCATACATGACCACAGGAAAAACCATAGCCTTGACTAGATGGATCTTTGTTGGCAAAGTAATGTCTCTGCTTTTGAATATGCTGTCGAGGTTGGACATAACTTTCCTTCCAAGGAGTAAGCGTCTTTTAATTTCATGGCTGCAGTCACCATCTGCAGTGATTTTGGAGCCCCCAAAAATAAAGTCTGACACTGTTTCCACTATTTCCCCATCTATTTCCCAGGAAGTGATGGGACCGGATGCCATGAACTTCGTTTCCTGAATGTTGAGCTTTAAGCCAACTTTTTCACTCTCCACTTTCACTTTCATCAAGAGGCTTTTTAGTTCCTCTTCACTTCTGCCATAAGGGTGGTGTCATCTGCATATCTGAGGTTATTGATATTTCTCCCGGCAATGTTGATTCCAGCTTGTGCTTCATCCAGCCCAGCACTTCTCATGATGTACTCTGCATATAAGTTAAATAAGCAGGGTGACAATATACAGCCTTGACGTACTCCTTTTCCTATTTGGAACCAGTCTGGTGTTCCATGTCCAGTTCTAACTGTTGCTTCCTGACCTGCATACAGATTTCTCAAGAGGCAGGTCAGGTGGTCTGGTATTCCCATCTCTTTCAGAATTTTCCACAGTTTATTGTGATCCACACAGTCAAAGGCTTTGGCATAGTCAATAAAGCAGAAATAGATGTTTTTCTGGAACTCTCTTGCTTTTTCCATGATCCAGCGGATGTTGGCAATTTGATCTCTGGTTCCTCTGCCTTTTCTAAAACCAGCTTGAATATCAGGAAGTTCACGGTTCACATATTGCTGAAGCCTGGCTTGGAGAATTTTGAGCATTACTTTACTAGCATGTGAGATGAGCGCAATTGTGCAGTAGTTTGAGCATTCTTTGGCATTGCCTTTCTTTGGGATCAGAATGAAAACTGACCTTTTCCAGTCCTGTGGCCACTGCTGAGTTTTCCAAATTTGCTGGCATATTGAGTGCAGCACTTTGACAGCATCATCTTTCAGGATTCGAAATAGCTCAACTGGAATTCCATCATCTCCACTAGCTTTGTTTGTAGTGATGTTTTCTAAGGCCCACTTGACTTCACATTCCAGGATGTCTGGCTCTACGTCAGTGATCACACCATTGTGATTATCTGGGTCGTGAAGATCTTTTTTGTACAGTTCTTCTGTGTATTCTTGCCACCTCTTCTTGATATCTTCTGCTTCTGTTAGGTCCATACCATTTCTGTCCTTTATTGAGCCCATCTTTGCATGAAATATTCCCTTGGTATCTCTAATTTTCTTGAAGAGATCTCTAGTCTTTCCCATTCTGTTGTTTTCCTCTATTTCTTTGCATTGATCGCTGAAGAAGGCTTTTTTATCTCTTCTTGCTATTCTTTGGAACTCTGCATTCAGATGCTTATATCTTTCCTTTTCTCCTTTGCTTTTCACTTCTCTTCTTTTCACCGCTATTTGTAAGGCCTCCCCAGACAGCCATTTTGCTTTTTTGCATTTCTTTTCCTTGGGGATGGTCTTGATCCCTGTCTCCTGTACAATGTCACAAACCTCATTCCATAGTTCATCAGGCACTCTATCTATCAGATCTAGTCCCTTAAATCTATTTCTCACTTCCACTGTATAATCATAAGGGATTTGATTTAGGTCATACCTGAATGGTCTAGTGGTTTTCCCTACTTTCTTCAATTTAAGTCTGAATTTGGTAATAAGGAGTTCATGATCTGAGCCACAGTCAGCTCCTGGTCTTGTTACAAAGATCTAGAGTTCCCTAATTACCCAGGAATAAAACATTTAAACTGGATAATGGAAAAGGGATCCTTTGAAGGTCATAACAAAAGTAAAACATTACCTAGGAATAAACCTAAGAAGAAATGAACATTATCTAAGTGAATAAAATTATTTAAAAAATCTTCAGTGAAGAGGCAACATAAAATATGACAGCCTGAAGTTTCTGATCGAGATGACTCAATACTATTAATTTGTCAATTAACTCCAAATTAATCTCTAGTCAATGTCATATGAGTTAAAACCTCAAGGGATTTCTGTGAAACTGGATGGTTCTCAAGGTCACAGAAAACAGATGCTCAGGAATAGCAAGGTACTGAAGAATAGCAAAGAACATTCAGAAGTAAAAAACAAAGGCAAACAAATAAAAACAAACAAAAAAAAACAATGAACGGGAGGTAGATCATCTCAGCTGTCCAAAAGCACTATAAAATCAGGGTGAACAAAACATGGATATAGCAGCATGTTGCTGCTGCTGCTAAGTTGCTTGTCTTGTCCAACTCTGTGCGAGCCCATAGACAGCAGCCCACCAGGCTCCGCCATCCCTGGGGTTCTCCAGGCAAGAACACTGGAGTGGGTTGCCATTTCCTTTTCCAGTGCATGAAAATGAAAAGTGAAAGTGAAGTCGCTCAGTCATGTCCGACTCTTTGCAACTCCATGGACTGCAGCCTACCTGGCTCCTCCATCACCAGCATAAGTATAAACAAATATATGAATACATATTTTAGAATCCAGAAATCAATCCAAATACACATACAGGGATTTAATATATGACAAGAATGGAATTTCATGTATGTGGGGAAAGGATGTATCACCAACAAATGAGAACTGGCTTGGAAATAAAGTTAGACCTCCCACCTCACTGTTTCAGTGAGCAGAAGGCTAACCTTCACTATAAAGATATTATAGAAAAATAATTTAAAAAATGTTTAACTGGGGGGCTTCCCTCTTGGCTCAGTGGTAAGAATACGCCTGCCAATGCAAAAGATCAGGGTCTGACACCTGATCTGGGAACCCACATGCCAAGGAGCAACTATACCCATCTGCCACAACTACTGAGCCTGTGCTCCAGAGCCCGGGAGCCCCCGCACTGAAACCCGCATGCCCTAGAGCCTGTGCTCTGCAACAAGAGAAGTCACAGCAGTGAGAAGTCCACGCCCTGCAACCAAAAGTAGCCCCGCTCACTGCAACTAGAGAAAGCCTGCACAGCAACGAAGACCCAGGGCGGCCAAAAATAAATAATAAATTTTAAGCTGGGAAATCATGGGGTTTAATCAAGACAGAAAAACCAAGAAGCTGACAAAAAGAAAGACTGACGAGTTTATAGCAAAAACTTCCATATGACTTGAGGCAACAAAAAGTCAAAAGGCAAGTAACAAGGCAGGAGAAAAATATCTGCAGTCTATTTTGTCTAAAATTCAGGAAAAAGAACTACAGAATAAGAAAAGAAAATCCAGTAAGAAAAAAGGGCAAAGGATATAAACAGGTAATTCACAGAAGGGAAAATAATGACCAAAAGATGTTCAACCATGCTACTACAGTCAAGAAAATGAAAGTGAAATAATTTTACCAGTAAGATTGCTAATTATTTACAAATAAATGTTGACAGGATGTAGAGAAAGAAGTTACTTCTGGACCTTTGGGAGAATAAACCAGAAAAACATTGGCAATTATCTGTCACCTGAATGGAAAAGATGGATTCAAAAAAAAATCACATAACACAGAAGAAATTCTGGTACAATCCATGGAAAACATGAAGGAGTCTGCTTTTAACTTTGAAACAAAATCTAAATTTATCGAGTACTTACTATAGGCCAGCTATTATCCTGAGAACTTTAACATAAAGCAGTTCATTTCATCCTCACCCCAGCCCTACATAATAAATTAGAGAGAAGAAAGCCGTCCATTAATTTCAGGCAGAATTTCTAGACAATTACCCCGCTATGGACATTTTGTGTCAGGAACTCTTTGCCTTGGGGGCTGTCCTGTGCATCCTCGTATGTTCAGCCACACCCTCGGTTCTACCTTGGCATCTACACTAATGCCAACAGTACCCTCCAACGATGAAAAACAAAAACGTCTCTGTGCGCTGGCATGAGTGCACGCTGAGTCATGTCCGACTCTGTGGTCCCGTGGACTGTGGTCCGCCAGGCTCCTCTGTCAGTGGGACTCTCTAGCCGAGAATACTGGAGTGGGTTGCCATTGCCTTTTCCTGGGGATCTTTCCAACCCAGGGATCGAACCCGCGTCTCTTGTGTCTCCTGCATTGGCAGGTGGGTTCTTTACTGCTGTGCTACCTGGGAAGCCCAAAAATGTCTCCAGACAGTGTCAGAAGTAGCCCCCAGGGGGGACAAAGTCACCCCCAGTTGAGGATTAGACTAACAACTGGTAAGAGACAGGACTCCACCTCTGTTGGCCTGTGCTGTTTTCCTGGTCCTCCTGCTATGCTGTTCCTTCATATTCACTAGCAATGACTCCTGGGGTCTATGAAGGACTCTCCTCTGTTACTAATCCAAAGCATGGGCAGGGCTAGACCTGGACTCAGCTGCAGGCAGAGAGGTCACAATGAAGCTCCCACCCATCCACCACCGCTCTTCCCCTTCATCTTCTTCTCTGTCATCTAGTTAAATCACAATGCAGTTTTGCCCAGGGCTCTCAGTAATCCCTCTCCATATCTGCTCAATGCAGACTTCCAAAGAAAAGCAAGGAGAGATAAGAAAGCCTTCCTCAGTGATCAATACAAAGAAACACGGAAACAACAGAATGGGAAAGACTAGAGAGCTCTTCAAGAAAATTAGAGACACTAAGGGAATATTTCATGCAAAGATGGCCACAATAAAGGACAGAAACGGTATGGACCTAACAGAAGCAGAAGATATTAAGAGGAGGTGGCAAGAATACACAGAAGAACTGTACAAAAAAGATCTTCATGACCCAGATAATCACGATGGTGTGATCACTCAACTAGAGCCAGACCTCCTGGAATGTGAAGTCAACTGGGACTTAAGAAGCATCACTACGAACAAAGCTAGTAGAGGTGATGGAATTCCAGTTGAGCTATTCCAAATCCTAAAAGATGATGCTGTGAAAGTGCTGCACTCAACATGAGAGCAAATTTTGAAAATACAGCAGTGGCCACAACTGGAAAAGGTCAGTTTTCATTCTAATCCCAAAGAGAGGCAATGCCAAAAAATGTTCAAAATACTGCACAATTGCACTCATCTCACAGGATAGCAAAGTAATGCTCAAAATACTCCAAGCCAGGCTTCAACAGTATGTGAACTGAAAACTTCCAGACATTCAAGCTGGATTTAGAAAAGGCAGAGGAACCAGAAATCAAAATGCCAACATCTGTTGGATCATCAAAAAAGCAAGAGAATTCCAGAAAAACATCTGCTTTATTGACTATGCCAAAGCCTTTGACTGTGCGGATCACAACAAACTGTGGAAAAATTCTTAAAGAGATGGGAATACCAGACCACCTTACATGCCTCCTGAGAAATCTGTATGCATGTCAAGAAGCAACAGTTTGAACCACACATGGAACAGCAGACTGGTTCCAAATTGGGAAAGGAGTACATCAAGGCTGTATATTGTCATCCTGCTTATTTAACTTATATGCAGAGTACATCATGTGAAATGCCAGGCTAGATGAAGCACAAGCTGTAATCAAGATTGCCAGGAGAAATATCAATAACTTCAGATATGCAGATGACACCACCTTATGGCAGAAAGTGAAGAAAAACTAAAGAGCCTCTCGATGAAAGTGAAAAAGGAGAATGAAAAAGCTGGCTTAAAACTCAACATTCAAAAAATGGAGATCATGGCATCCGGTCCCATCACTTCATGGCAAATAGATGGGGAAACAATGGAAACAGTGACAGACTTTATTTTCTTGGATTCCAAAATCACTGTGGATGGTGACTACAGCCATGAAATTAAAAGACACTAGATCCTTGGAATGAAAGTTATGACCAACCTAGATAGCATATTAAAAAGTAGAGACATTTACTTTGCCAACAAAAGTCCATCTAGTCAAAGCTATGTTTTTTCCAGTTGCCATGTATGGATGTGAGAGTTGGACTATAAAGAAAGCTGAGCGGGGAAGAATTGATGCTTTTGAACTGTGGTGTTGGAGAAGACTCTTGTAAGTCCCTTGGACGGCAAGGAGATCAAACCAGTCAATCCTAAAGGAAATCAATCTTGAATATTCATTGGAAGAACTGATGCTGAAGCTGAAACTCCAATACTTTGGCCACCTGATGCAAAGAGCTAACTCATTGGAAAAGACCCTGATGCTGGGAAAGATTGAAGGCAAGAGGTGAAGAGGATGACAGAGGATGAGATGGTTGGATGGCATCACCAACTCAATGGACATGAGTTTGAGCAAGCTCCAGGAGTTGGTGATGGACAAGGAAGTCTGGCATGCTGCAGTCCATGGGGTCGCAAAGAGTCGGACATGACTGAGCAACTGAACTGAACGGACCACGACAAAAGCTCCTACATCCATAAGGGAAGCTCGGTTAGATTTCATCAGGACATTCAGGTCCATCACCCAGCAGGCCCTGGTTCTAACCAGGTAATAAAACTCAATTTTTTTAAAGAAGAAAAGAAGATTATAATATCCAAGCTACAAATTTTCCTTTTCTTTTTTTGCCATGTCACAGGACATGTGGGATCTTAGTTACTGACCAGGGATGGAACCCGAGCTCCCTGCAGTGGAAGCACAGAGTCTTAACCGATGGACCACCAGGAGAGTCCCAAGCTACAAATGTTCACTTTTGTTTTTAACTTGGTACCATTTTGTCAGGATCGATGCACAACGTCGGTTCGAACTTGCACTCCTTAAGCCAATCCTTCATCAGTTGGACATCCTGGTGAGCTCCTAGCCTGTTCTTCTTCACACACATGAGGAAGGCCTTCCGCCTGCCACTTAGGTCGTAACGGTACTGTTTGCAAGGAAAGCCAAGAAACAATGTTAAAACCAAACTGAATCCAAATGTGCCTTATACGTGAAACGAGTTTAACACTGACTACCTCTCTCGTCATGACTTCCTTTATAATTCTTTCAAATACCTCTGTCAAACTTGGACCAACAGGCCAATCTCATCTCTAAATCCTATACATAGCCATAACTACGTTTAAGGAAAGTGGCAAATGGTAAATGACATAACTACATGGTGTAAAGAAAACGCAGTTATGGAAATCCAGAAGGTGGGGTATTCTACAGGACAAATAACCTGGCTTCGTCAACAAACAAGAGAAGAGGTTAAAGGAAAGGTATTGTAAATAAAGAGTGTTAAAAGACAGGCCTTCAAATGTATTTGTTTGAATCAGAGCCTAACTCAAGCAAGCCAACTGTACAAGGCACTGGAAGCAGCCAAGGACATCTGTAGGCTAACTGCATCTCTACCGAGACGAGGGCATTTGTTTCTAGGCTTGCTAAATACATACTCAGGTATTGTATGTATGAAAGTGATAAGATATCCATGTGTGGGAGAGGGTTGCTTTAAAATAACAGGGTCGAGGGAGCAGATGAAACAAGATTGGCTACATGGCTAATTGTTGAAGTAGGGCTCTAGGAAGGCGGGGCTGGAGTTTGGGGATTCATTTTTCTCTTCTACTTTAGCTTATGTTTTAAATGTTCATAATAAAACAAACAGAAAAGAGTCAGAAGCCAGCAATTTATGTAGTTGCACAAGGACAAACAACCTGCGGTGCCCTGATCTGTAAAATGGAGATACTAACCATACTTACCTAATTTGGTTCATGCATGCAAAGTGGTTTTAACTGGCGAATATTTTGCTTTTTCTATTTATAACAGAAAGCAGAAAGATGTGACCACTTGAGACAACCACAGATGTTCATTTTCAGCCCAACAAAAGCAGCACAAAAACCTTCAAATGGTGTCTAAATACTATCTGAACTGATTAAGTGTGTGCGTGCACTAAGTTGCTCAGTCGTGTCCAACTCTGCAGCCCCATGAACTGTAGCCTGTCAGACTCCGCTGTCCATGGGGATTCTCCAGGCAAGAATACTGGAGTGGGTTGCCATTTCGTACTCCTGGGGATCTTCCCCATTCAAGGATCTAACCCACGTCTCTTGCATCTTCTGCATTGCAGACGGATTCTTTACCACTTGAGCCGGCAGGGAAGCCAGCTAACATGCAGCATTAGAATAAAAGTCCAGATACTTACCAATTCACCGTCCACACAGTCATAGCTTCTCTTTAGACTCTTTCGTGGAATCACTGAATGAATTTTCGTGGAAAGACAAAACAGAAAAGAGCATTTTTTTTTTCACTTTTCTCTTTTTAATTATGATCTGTAGTGGTTCCTGTTAACAGAAAGCAACTCTCAAGAAAAACAGTCGCCTCTTTTGTTTTGGGGCCCAGCAGGCTTCAATCTCGTTTCAGAACAGGTTTCCAGGATCATGAAAACCCTCTCCCAAACTCATGAGAACAGAAACTTAACAGAACTCCTTTAGTCCTCAGTCAGGTTCAGAGGCAGGGAGAGGCAGGCCAGAGATGAAAAGGGTAAGGACCAATGAGCATTACTGAACATGAACCTCCAGAAAAGGAGACCAAGGCTCTGATAAAGAGACAAATGAAGTTAAAGACCCCATTTGATGTTTTAATTAAACAAACAGCATTCAAATATTTTGGAGGTATCTACAGTGTGCAGTCATGATACTGTGTAGTTTGGTTGGTTCTGAAAAACCAAAAAAAAAAAAACCACCCACTTTACCAAGTGCAAGAGATTCACAGTCTAAAGCATGATAACTAAGCATGGAGAGACAGTATAAGAGCTGTGCAGATGCAGTCAAAGGAGAATCAAAGGCTTCCCGGGGCCAGTATTCTACCCACAGGCCATGTTTTGTGGTGGTTTTCGGTGGTCACCCATTACAAATTCAAATGTCAGCAAAGCAACATACTTGGAACTCAATCAGATCATAAGCACGGGAGAACAGACCCCAGCCATAGTATATTTTGGTGTGTACCTCAACACGTCCAATCTAAGTGCTACTTTCTCTTTCTCCTTCTCTTTCTCACTCTCTCTTTCATCTCTCTACATAAGTATACACAAACTGCCTCATATATTATACACACATACAGTTGTTAAATTTACCAGGGGAAACCCTAACCTCCCCCAGCTTGGTACGTTTCCTGCTCCTAAACCACATCTTCCCAGATTTATGGCAAATGTTCTAACGGTATATTCAAACACTGAGTTTCTCACTGCATCATCTAAAAACCTTCTCCATCATAACCACCCGGAGGTAACTGTTCAAAAATGCACCTCAGTCTTGCTGAGTCAATCTGGATTTCTCAGCCCGTCCCAGAATGGTAAACCCTGATGGCTGCTTTGGACTGGTCACTTGGATTCCGTGCCTGGGAACTCTCTCTCTTCTTCCCGCTGACTCCCGGGCTCCCACCCTCCGCCGCTGGTTCTCTCCGTCCCTCGAGGCCCTCGTCCTTCTTGCTCCGCCTCCCCCAACGCCCATCACTGATACTCTGTCCCCCGCCGCTCACCTGGGCTCCGGGGCCAAACCCGGCCCTCACCTAGGGGGTCCTCCCCTCGCCAGTCTCCCCCTCCCTAGTTCAGTACCCACCCCACCCCCGCCCTGCCCCAATCCAGGAATCCCCGGGCGGCGGGGGCCAAACCCCGCGGTCCCGAGCACCCCCTCCTCCGGGAATCCCCGCGCACTCACCAGGGCAGTCGGTGGGGGCGCTCTGCCAGCGCGGCAGCAGGTCTGCGCGGGGTAGCAGCTCCAGCACCTGGACAAGGACGCGCTTGGCGACGGCCGCCGGGTAGTAGTGCTTGGCAAGAAGCTTGGCCAGCCCCGACGGGCTGTGGCCCTCCAGCTCCAGCTTCACCTGGCTCACGGGCGGCTCCACTTTCTTAAGGTGGTCGCGGAAGCTGCGCAGCTCCTGCGAGGAAAGCAAGTCCAGGGTCTCCTGCAAGCGGCTCTGCAGCTCCTCTGTGGTCGGCGAGATCTTCGGAGGCGCCGGCTGACCGTCTGACCCCGAGCGCCGGCCGCTTCCCAGGCTCCCCTCCATTGTCCCCCAGCGATGCTGAAGCGCCCGGGCAGAAGAGACCTATCTGAACCCCGCGCGCCACACACGCCTCCCGCTTCTCCTCTTTGTTTTGAAAACTGGAGGCGTTTCCGCTCGCCCAGCGAGCCTGACCAGGGCGGCCTGGAAGCTCCCGCCTTCCCCGCGCTGGCCCAGGCCCCGCCCCCGACCCGGAGCCACGCCCCGCTCCGCCCACAAGAGTTCGTCCACGGTTTAACCCTTGGAGCCTGGGTTGGGAAGGCTGAGTGGTGCCCACCCGGCAAGGCTCCTACATGGTTCTCTGCCTTGGCAGCACGTTAGAATCGCTAGGGGGACTTTTGACATTACTCACGCCCAGGCCACAACCTAACCTGATTACACTAAACCCTCTGGGTGGCCGACCCAGGTACAAGTGGTTTTTAAAGCTTCCCAGGTGATTCCAACCTGCAGCCAAGTTTGAGAACCACCGATCTTAGAGCGTCTATCAGCTACCTAAGCCAGTCCCCAAGGAGCAGGGGAAAACTTGGAAACTGAAAAAACACCTACAGATTATGGAATCGAGCCAGCTTTTTTAGGGGACTTGGTGACAAAGCGAGTTTTTTTAGAGGACCTGGTGACAAAAAAACTAGTAATTTGAAGGCAGTAAGATGTCGGAAATGCACTGTTCAGCCTGAGGGGTGTGAAAGGAGCACTGCCTTGGGGAGCACTTCGCAGCTTTGCAACCACCTTCTTCCTCCTATTCCTGTTCCCTGACTTGATAGGGCTCTCAGGAAATGATGACTCATTTAAACCATGGTCTGCCTCAAAATTACTTACCCTTTCAAACAGTTGGTGAAAGAATCTCAGGACCTGAGTCGTGACTCAATTAAACCAACTGTAAACAATCATTTTGGAGACCATCAGAGAACTGTGAATATGGGCTGGGTACCGAACGATAAGCAAAAGAACTGTTAACTGTTTTTCTGGTGGGGTAATAACATGGTACTTACTGAAGAAAAATGTCCTTGAATTTTAGAGATGCATATTGAAATATGGAAGGGTGAAATGGTATGATGCCTGGGATCTGCTTTTAAAAGCTTCATTGCAGAATAAAGGAAGTAGTGGGGAGAGGGGAGAGACAAGCAGCAGTGAGTAAACTCTGATGATTGCTCCATTTGAATGATGTTGAGTGAGGGGCAGTGTACTATTTACTTTTTTGATTGATTGAGCTGTTTCATAATGTACTCTTGGAAACAGTATAATGCAGCTTGAAAGCTTGGCTTCAGTTCTTTTTGCCTCCTGCCTTACTAGGCCTTATCTCTAGCTGCCAGATGACTGTTCACTCCCACAAAGCCCCGCCCCAAAATAATTTGCTTTAACTCTGGGGCAATTAAGAACAAATCAAATTTTTTTAATACAAAAAAAAAAAAAAAAGGAGGTGGGGTGGGCACTGGGCAGTGTTTCCAAAGTCAGCTGAAGCTCACTACCCACTTCCTGCCTGAACCTCAATACTTGTGGGAGACAGTGGGAGAGGAAAAAAATTCTTGGAGCCTGGGATATGCAGACCCCAGGGGCCTTCACTCTTAAGAGTCAGATTTCATAAAGGCGAATTTCAGTTTTACCCCACTTTTAGAGAAAATGAGATGATTTCTCCGAATTTTAAGATGATATGCCCCCAAAAGAAAAAATGAGGAGCGGGGAAGGGGACTCTGGTAGCTGAAATTCATCAGTGTGTATAAGATGAGCAAATTTGTACTGGATGAAGCCTGCACCTCTGGGCCTCATCCCTGCTCCTCCCCTCCCAAGTCCCTGGCAGGGCCCTCACTGGCTCTAGGCTCCCAGAGCCCAAGATGAGGGTTGGTCAAGGGAGACTGAAGAGGCCAAGAAACCTGAACATCTTGCCTCAGAGGCTAAGTAAGTCCTTAGGCAGCAGACGCCCCAGCCACCATCTGGGCTAAGCTGCCCGCCCTGCATTCCTACCCCAGGGCCACCACTGCCACCTCTAAGTACTTCCTGCTTGCCCAGCACACAGCCTCACACACAGCACGCCAAGCTCTGGTGGCTTAGGCACCACTAGACTAGGATCCCACTTTCCTCTCCTGTACTCCTCCACATAGTGTAACTGTGCATAGGGCATCCTAACCTTAAAATATAAACTGAAGCTCGGAAATCCAGACAGAGAGAAACATGCAGGAGAAAGCATTGTGAAGACAGAGATTGGAGTGATGAAAGCCAAGAATTGCCAGCAACCACCAGAAACCATAAGAGTAATACCACCAGTAACACCACTCCGAGGCATTTACACGAGGGAAATGAAAATATATATCCACACAAATGATCCATACAGGAATGTTCATAGTAGTGTTATTCCTAAGTGCCAAAAAGTGTTCACAATTCACATATTCATCAACTGATGAAAAAAGAATAAAGTATTGAAGATGCCACATCATAGATGAACTTCCAAAATGTTATGCTAAGTGAAAGAAGCAAGACACAAGAGACCATGTAAGAAAGACTACATGAGACTACGTTGTATTAGTCCCCTTATAGGAGGTGCACAGAAGAGGCAGATTTATGGACAGAAAGCAGATCAGTGGCCGCTGGGCTTGGAATGAGGGTTCATTGCAAATAAGAGCTCTTACTGGAGGTGTGAATGTGTTCTAAAACTGACTTGTGCTGATGGCTGCAGCAGACAGTAAAGTTACTTTAAAAAATCATAGAATTGTGTATTTGGAATGGGGGCAGATCATATAACATATAAAATAAAGCTATTTTAAACAATTTTAAGCTTCAGGACCTATACAGATCAAGTGTCAGCCACCTTATTCTGTTACTGTAGGATGGACTCATGGCACTTGAGGTTTTCCAATGATAAAGTGCTTCACTTTATTTATCCCAACTTTAGCTGCACAAAAATGCCAGATCAGCTTGGGAGCTGAAACCGTGCAGGGGCCGAGACCAAAAAATACACGTGGACACTTAGAGGCTAGGAAGCTACTTCCCTTCCCTGCTTCCCTGGAGCCTCTTAGAAATTAACAAGGAATCAGTTAAGTCATGACATCTCTTCTCTTCATCCTAACATCACCTCAGAGGGAGACTTCAGCCTGTTGAGTGTGACTCCTCGCTCGGCAGATCCAGTCTCGCTGCTGGAACTCCTCAGACACTAGGGACAGCTCACAGCATCTCTAGCGTTGCGATTTCTTGCCCAAGAGCAGATCCAAGGAGGTGGCATGGTGTGGTGGATGGCTGAGCGGGACCACCGACAGCACTCTCTCTGGAAATGCCCTTTCACATGGCCTTGTAGGGTATGCAGACCCTTTTCCTGACTCCCCACCGTGCTCTATCAGGGACTCCTCTTCTGGGAGGTTCAGAAGGCTTAAGTCCGGCCCACCTATTTGAGTTGGGCCCACCTATTCTCTTCTTGAACTGAGTAACTGAAGGCGATGTGTCTGCCAGGCTCTCCTGCTAGGACTTCATCTGACTCCAGCATGGTGAGATGAAGCGGCCCTTGGCAGAAACCAAGCCGGACAACAGGTCCCGTCTTTGCCCGGTCCCCGCTGGGTCAGGACTTCAGGCCCATCTTGGCCATCATCTCTTCGTAGACTGTCCATGCCATGGCTGCCATCAGAGTTCTGCGGAGGGCCCGGGGGACACTGCCTTGGAAGAAGCCACGCAGCCCATAGTCCTAGGAGGGAAAATGGAAGCCCAAACGCTGGAATTAAAGCAGCAATACAGTTACACACCTGCCATGAGAGAGAGGATGTCCCTCTGCGTTATTCCCTTTTTAAGCCTTACTTTATAGACTTTTACAAATATCATTAAAACTATGAATACTGGGTCCAAAGGGACGAACTAAAAAAAAAAATTTGGCTTTGTTGCTAAGCTTTATATGTTTTAGGTGAGCTCTATCCAGGGGACTTTATTTCTCAGATGAAAATCTTCTGGAGGCTTACTCTATATAGTGTGCAACCTGTACAGTACACAGGAGCCAGGAGTCCCCGAGCAGCAGCTGAAATGCACACCAAAGTCTCTCTGCCGAGCCCTGGGCCCCAACTCTAGGCTGAAGGAAAAGGTACCTTCTTGGCAATCCGTCTGCCTGGAGGGAGAACCCTTTTTATTTTTTATTTTTTTAAACTCGCTAGATGTTCTTGGTGGCCCTAAATAAGAATTAAAGACAAACACCTGTATCATCTGGATTGTTCTTTCCTACTGTTATCATTCCTTCCATTTTCACATGGAAGATATATGGAGACTCTATTTTCAAACTTTATAGCTTCAGGTATCAGAAATAAGAAAGCAAGCAACCTATGCAGTGTGAGAAATATGATCAGATTCACAAACATCTGCTTCTATCTAGGGTAAGACAGATAAGTGCTGGCAGATGCTAACATGTTTCCTCTGCTATGAGGAAAAACTGAGAAGTACAGAAAAATCTAAAGATCTAGGTGACAGATTTACCTTGAAAGAGAATATCTTTTAATAGAACATGTTCCCAAAGGACCAACTCAGTGGCTTTTAAATAGCATTTTAATGTACTTGACATCTACTTTACTTTTTATCTTCAATACATCTGTACATTTGTATTAGCACAAACTCCTAGAAACAAAACAATGTGCCTGTGGTTTTTTTCTGACTACATTTCCTCCTAGGTCCTTGATTCAGAGAAGGAAATGGCAACCCACTCCAGTATTCTTGCCTAGATAATCCCGTGGACAGAGGAGCCTGGTGGGCTTCTGTCCATGGGGTCGCACAGAGTCGGACATGACTGAAGTGACTTAGCATGCATGCATGCATCGGAAAAGGAAATGGCAACCCACTCCAGTGTTCTTGCCTAGAGAATCCGAGGGATGGAGGAGCCTGGTGGGCTGCCGTCTATGGGGTCGCACAGAGTTGGACATGACTGAAGCAACTTAGCAGCAGCAGCAGGTCCTTGATTAGGTTAATGAGTCCTCCCAAAACTCCTGACTCAGGAGGTCTGGGGTAGAGCCCAACAATATGCACATTTAACAAATATCACAGGCTGTCCTAATGTTGGGCCCCCTCCCTAAACAAAACCCAAAAAACAAAAAGACCCCCCACAACCAGTTTTTCAGCAGTGATTCTCAACCTTGGCAACACATTGGAATCACTGTTAAGTCACTTCAGTCATGTCTGACTCTGTGCGACCCCACAGACGGTAGCCCACCAGGCTCCGCCGTCCCTGGGATTCTCCAGGCAAGAACACTGGAGTGGGTTGCCATTTCCTTCTCCAATGCATGAAAGTGAAAAGTGAAAGTGAAGTCGCTCAGTTGTGTCCGACTCTTAGCGACCCTATGGACTGCAGCCTACTAGGCTCCTCCATCCATGGGATTTTCCAGGCAAGAGTACTGGAGTGATGCCAGGGTTTCATGTCTTCCAGAGACTCTAATATGATGAGCTCAGGTTATGCTCTGGGAATGGGGAGTTTTAAAAGCTCCCCAGGTGATCTACCAGTAAAGGACAGAGCTACTGCCTTAGAGAGAGAGAGAGAGCTTTAACCACAACAACATGAACCAATATGTATTCTAAAGCCTCATTTTTTTTTTTTTTTTGGTTGTGCCACAAGGCATGGGAGACCTTAGTTCACTGACCAGGGATCAAACCCATGTCCCCTGCAGTAAAAGTGCGGAGTCCTAACCACTAGACCACTGGGAATTCCCTAAAGCCTTACTTTGAAAATGAGCGTAACTGACTGGCCAATCCACCGAAATTTCATTGGGAAGAGCTGCATGTGAGTTTTGATCACATCTGCAGGTTGAGTTACCAGCGAGGCCAGAATCCCAGCAAATATCCCACAGCTGAAATTCACAAGAGGAACAAGGACTGCATCCAGCTGGTCTGAAAGAGGACAAAGGCAACCTTTGGTTATAAATAAATCTCATATCTACCAGATAAATATCAGTGCCAAGTTGCCACTAATTCTTCCTGAAAGCCAGAAGGGTGTGGATATTCAAACAAAGCTAGGAATTCAAAGTCTACACTAATCAATGTAAACAGAAAAAATGGAACTAAAAGTTTACCTTTTTACAATCATCAGCATAGTAATTAATTCTGGCAAAAGTCATTGACTGACGCTAAAATACATGGGTGAAATAACAGGACGTTTTACATAGATTCAAAGTATCGTCCCGCAAAGATACTTAGAAATGACAAAAGAACAAACAACTGAGTTTTCACTGGAGACGTTCTTTTTATCCAAGCGATAAAGAGTTAACATCACCCACCACGGGTCAAAAGCTGACATGAGCTTCCTGACATCACACAATGAAGACACAACCTGTTATATGCTTCTTTTGCGGAAAAGGTAGCGTATAAATGAGTCTAGTTGCAAAGAATCATCAGATAAACCCAGGCTGAGGTTATATAATTGGCTTATACACTTGAAAACAATAAATAAATAAAAATGGCCACAAAATACATTATTGGAAAAACTGGAGAAATTAAGACTATAGATTGGACGACAGACACAAGAAGTCTATCTGTGTAAAATTCCCTAAATATAAGATGGTTATTAAGAATGCTTTTATTCTCAGGAAATGCACACTGATGTATTTAAGAGTAAAGAGTTGCATCATGCCTGCAACTTCCTCCTAAATGGTTTGGAGAAAATAATTACATAGAGAAAGAGAATAATACAGGGCTATGGAGTTGCATGTACTATTCTTGTGGCTTTTTTGTTAAGTATAGAATGATTTCTAAATACCAAATTAAAAACATTTTTTTTAGGATGAATGAAGAAGTTAAAAACATATATCCAAGCTCCCTTATTGCCTTAACCTTCTACTGCAAAGTAAGGCTGTGACCCGCAATGTCACAACTCCTGGTACTTGGGGCGAAGCAGCAAGTCTCCTAAAGCACCCCTACTGACAACATTGTCATGAGGGCGGCATTCTAGCCTTCCCAATTAAATGACCTCGGTTGCAATTCCTGCTCAGATTATCCACAGACACCTGACCGAACACTGTGTTCCTATCAGTGTGTGACTCTGCCTGGGTGGACATTTACTGACTGTTTACTTTGCCCAAGTCTTGCAACACGAGCTTACTAGTAGGGTGGGCCTGCTAGAATGCGGGAGGTTTGGCAGCCTTCTCTCCATCCAGAGGGCTCTCATCGTTAACTGAGAGCATACCAGGTAAATGAAAATAAAATTTTTCTTCTAGCTCTGAACCCACTAGGTTTCCCAAATTTGTCTGTTAAGAATCATAAGTGCTTCTTGAAAAATACAGTTTCCCAGTTCTTACCCCAAAGCTTCTGATTTAAGATTCCTTGGATAGGACCCAGAAATCTGAAGATCAGGCCAATGTGGGAAGTATTGTTGCATGGCCTATGCAGAACGTGATTTACTCCACCCCCACCCCCGACTCAGGAATTACATACTATCAGTACTCTTCCTTAAGAAGCTATAAACTCAAAAGGGCAGGGACTGTAACTGCATCCCAGCACAGGGCCCCACGCCTGACACAGTGCAGATATGCCTCAGTTTTTAAAACTAGGCTAAGAATCCAGAGCTGCTAAGAACAACAAATAGTCTATCTCAGAGAAAGCAGAGGATGTGATCCCTTGAGAGATCTCTCTTCCCACCACGCCTTCCCTTACCTGTACGGTGAAGCACAACGTTTTTGGTCTGGCTATAAAACATCAGGTAGATTCCGGAAAAGGGAGCGTCACGAAGCAGTGTTGCTGTCAGGCCACTGAAGAGGCCCCGGAACCCCTCGCTGTGACAGATGCTCCTCAAGGCGGCGTAGACGCTCTCGTAGCCATACCGCCCACTCTGTGAAGGAAGCACAGAACCCGTGGCTGCCTCGGTGGCCCTGGGGCTGCGCACTGAACCAAGCCATTTTCAGGCTGCACAGCCGGGGCCCTGGGGGCTCTGGTTCCCACGTGCTTGGCCTGACTACACAGATGGGTTCTCCCTCCACACTGACCTCTGTGTTGGGTTATAACTCAGGAGGTGGCATCAGTGGCCACTTGACGCAAGAGTCCAGTGCCCCTGTTTGCCCTCTCCCAGGCTCTGAGGCTGTCCAACTCACCTCGTACCGTGTCTTGATCACAGTGATGGGTGACATGCAGACCCCTGCAACGGAGCGGGAGCCCGCCCCCAGTATGATGGACTCCAGGGCGGTGGGGGGATGGCCCCGCAGGAAGTACTGCTTCAGAGAGTAGAGGGTGCCAAAGTAGATGCCAACGCCTGGGACACACCTCACGATGGACTGCAGGAAGAGTCGGAGGAAGGACAGGGATCAAAGACCACCACGGGTGGAGGTCCCCAAAGGAGACCCAGAATTGGCATGAGAGAAGTTGACTTAAGGTGTGGAGGGAACACCAATGGGAGAATGGACACATGAGACGGGACAGAAGGTGGCCAATAAAGGGCATGTCGTCTCATCAGTGTTCACCGTGGGCAATGGAATCCCTCCGGGGAACTCTGGGAATCAGCATGGACGTGTCTCAGTTACCCTGCCGCCTGAGGAGGGAAGGGGGCTTCTAAACCTCAGGTCTTGTCTTTCACTGGTTAAGAGCTGCTTTGAGGTTGGGGTGAGCATGAATTCCCCGGCTTTTCCAGCAAAATGACTTCTGAAGGCCAGAAAGTCTTCTAGGTAGGGAAATGCAGGTAGGAGGCACGGGAGGAAGGGGCGGGGAGTGGGGGGAGGACCTGCTCACCGTGGGCGCCGGCTGCCTCTGCTCTAGGACTTGATGCTGCTAAGAAGCCGTGCCCAGGGCACACACAGGCAACGGCCCCCAGGGCCCTCAAGCGGAAGCCAGGGAGAGTGACGGGCAGGGAGACAACAGAGGCCTGCTCACAGCCTCCAACCCTCATGTACTCTTAAAAGCGAGGATGTGTGAGGTGGATGAGAAATGGCTGGTGAGTAAAGTAAGTGGTGCAAGACCCAAAAGGCAGCTTACGGGAGACATCCCTTTCCAGAGGCCCAACGGACTCTCCGTGCGAACCACATTCAGGAGCAGAGCCAACATGCCAACACGTCTGGACCTGAAGGCAGACAAGGTAGAGGGAAGGAAGGAAAGATCACTGAGACTACGTCCTTGTGAAAGGACTCCCCGCTCAAAGACTTCTCTGTATGGCCTCTTTCTACAACACTTCACGGTCTCTGCTAGGCATCTGGGAGTTACTCTAAGTTCCTACACATTCAGTGTGGCAGGTCCGTGATTCTTTGTTCATTCAGGCTGCAAGCAATGGGATAACTACTCATTTTCCCTACATTTCACACACTTCCCACAGTGCTGAGCCCAATAAGGGGGCTCACAAGAGGCACTCAATACTTCCCTTATTTCCAGAAAACCAGCCCCTGCTTGCGCCAGGCAGCACAGTCATGACATTACAGACCAGCACAGTAGAATGCAAATGTCACCAAGGCAGATGCCAGGGGGCAGCTGAGCGAAGGACCCCGTTTAATTAAGAGAAACGTCAAATAAAACAGTATACACAAAACACAGGAGAGCTGGGCCTGATCTGTGTTTCTCTTTGATCATCCCACAGAATGGAAGTTGACTGAACACAGATGCTCCCGCTGAAACCAGCTCCTCAGTGAAATGGGGGTGGGGGGGTGGGCAGCAGGCCTTACCCACGGGCCGAGGGCTGAAGGGTCTGCAGGCGGGTTTTGAGGAGATCCAGGGGTTGGAAGAGGAGGGTAGAGCAGGTCCCACTGATGGAGCCACACAAGAAAGCTTTGATGACTGGCTGCAACTGCAGGGCAAGAGAACACGGTGTCGTCAGCTGTGTCCCACCATTCACCACACCTGGACCAGTCAGTTCTTCTAAGGATTTCTTAGAAACTCACCTGGCGGTGCCCAGCTTCTGACTTCAGAGAAGGGCAAAATGTAGTCAGGGATGAACAGTGTTAGAATGTTGTTGAGAACATTGTACACTCCAAGAAGTAGCTCTCTTGTCTTACTGATAACAACTTTAGTAACCACTGATAATTGAAAATTATGGATAGGGCTTCCCTGGTGGCTCAGTGGTAAAGAATCTGCCTGCCAATGCAGGAGACATGCATTCAATCCCTGACCCTGGTAGATCCCAGATCCCTAGGAGCAAGTAAGCCCATGCGCCACAACTATTGAGCCTGTGCTCTAGAGCCCAGGAACCAACTACTGAGCCCATGTGCTGCAACTGCTGAAGCCCAAGCGCCCTAGAGAGAACCCATGGCAGTGAGAAGCCTTTGCACCACAACTGGAGATGGCCTCCGCTTGCTGCAACTACAGAAGAGTCCCCAGCGCAGCAACAAAGACCTGCACAACCAAAATTTAATAATAAAGTATAAAAAAATTATGGATAACTTCTCTCCTACTGAGCAACATGGTTATTTCCATCTGTGAATTAT
The DNA here is from genome assembly GCF_029378745.1 of Bos indicus. NCBI lineage: Eukaryota > Metazoa > Chordata > Mammalia > Artiodactyla > Bovidae > Bos > Bos indicus. Next base: position 12,547,184 of record NC_091781.1, on the reverse strand, counting down.
GCCACTGACCACAACTCCCTAATTTGTCCTCAACATAAGTTACTGGCCAACTTCTTCTCGTGACAAAAGCAAAATGAGCAGTGTGTTTTAACCCTGGACTGCTGGTTTCAGGTTCCCTGGGTTGTGGAACCGGTAGATTGTTTACAGGAGTAAGACAAAGGAAGTGAAACCGTAAGTGAGCTGATGCACTGTGACATGTATGTGCCACTTCCTGTAAAAGTCATGCATTTCCTTAATCTAAAACTTTCCCCCTGTCGTACACCCATTCATCTCACTGGGACCGAAGCAGACCGCAGGTGCACCACAGGCCGGCAGCCACTCCTGGGTTTGCTGGCCGTCCTATATACTGGGACAGTCACAGTTCAGTTCAGTTGCTCAGTCGTGTCCAACTCTTTGCGGATTCATGGACTGCAGCATGCCAGGCTTCCTTGTCCATCACCAACTCTCAGAGCGTGCTCAAATTCACTTCCATTGAGTCGGTGATACCATCCAACCATGTCATCCTCTGCCGTCCCCTTCTCCTCCTGCCTTCAATCTTTCCCAGCATGAGTCAGTTCTTCACATCAGGTGGTCAAAGTATTGGAGCTTCACTTTCACCATCAGTCCTTCCAAGGAATATTCAGGACTGATTTCCTTTAGGATGGACTGGTTGGATCTCCTTACAGTCTAAGGGACTCTCAAGAGTCTTCTCCAACAGCACAGTTCAAAAGCGTCGATTCTTCGCTCAGCTTTCTTTATAGTCCAACTCTCATATCCATACATGACCACTGGAAAAACTATAGCTTTGACTAGACAAATCTTTGTTGGCGAAGTAATGTCTCTGTTTTTTAATATGCTGTCTAGGTTGGTCAGAGCTTTTCTTCCAAGGAGCAAGTGTCACTGTTTCCATTGTTTCCCCATCTATTTGCTATGAAGTGATGAGACCGGATGCCACGATCTTCACTTTTTTGAATGCTGAATTTTAAGCCAGCTTTTTCACTCTCCTCTTTCACTTTCATCAAGAGGCTCTTTTGTTTTTCTTCACTTTCTGCCATAAGGGTGGTGTCTTCTGCATTTCTGAGGTTACTGATATTTCTCCCAGCAATCTTGATTCCAGCTTGTGCTTCATCCAGCCTGGCATTTCATATGATGTACTCTGCATATGTTAGGGGAAGCACACTGACTGAAACCGCCCACCCTGGCCAGGCCCTTTAGTAACCATTTGCATGAGCTGTTTTATGACAGGAGATCCTGATAAGGAATATGAAACTAATAAGCCACCACCAACCGGAAGAGTTCGGGAAAGGTTGAAAGGAGACACCACGTGTCCGTCCACTTCCCAGAATCCCTCTCACTACCTTGGCTCACTACCTAGCATCCACCTTGGCTAGGCGATGCGTGCACCACCAGGAAAGACTCTGAATCAGAGTGATTGGCCAAAGACCACCTGGAAACTAATCCCACCACCATAAAACCCGAGACTGCGAGCCATGCGGCAGAGCAGTTCTCCTGGGTTCCCTTAGCCTACTGCTCTCCACCCGGGTGCCCTTTCCCAATAAAATCTCTTGCTTTGTCAGCACATGTGTCTCCTCCGACAATTCATTTCCAAGTGCTAGACAAGAGCCCAATTTCGGGCCCTGGAAGGGGTCCCCTTTCCTGCAACAAATGGCGACTCTGGTGGGGACTCTTCTTCACTGAGACTGACATCCTGACCACTGGGGGTACTCAGGGGCCAGCTTGCCTGCCAGTGGACCAGACCTAGTGGCCGCAACTGGAACCCTTCTGTCCCCAGTCTCCTCCTGATGCTGACAACTGGCCAAATTTCCCCAACCGGTAAGGAACAAGAGACTTTACTGACCTCTCTCCCCTTCCCTCTCTCTTCCCTCTCCTTAACCCTTCCTATCCTTCCCTGTTTTTCTAGTCCCCCAGTCCTGGACACAGGAATCTGGTCGAAGGGCCTCAGCCTAAGCTGAGGATTGGAGACAGATCACCTCCTCTTGGCAGAAAACTCGAATTATTTCTGGTAGGGCCGAGTTCCAGTCCTCCCTTCTCTGGAGGCCCAGGGTAAAGTCCCATAATGCCTGGGTATCTGCAGGTGGCAGGAGATGTCTGTAAAGCCACCCCTTTTGCCCCCTTCTCCCGCCTCCTCCCCGTTCTTTCAACCTGGCTCCTTTTCCTCCCTTTGAAATCTTTGAAGACCTGAGATATTTTCCTTTACTCTCTTAGTACTTGGATGTGAAGTTCTGTGCCTCTATAGGAGGTTTTCTGAGAGACTGTATTCTTGTATTTAAGGGAGTGTCTGATGAGGACTGCCAGGTTTACATGTGTATGTTTTAACTGTGTGTTCTGTGTTGTGATTTTTTATGGCCATTTTGCTTTGTCTGGCCACCATTTGGTTTAGACCTGCCACCGTTTTGTTAGAACTTGATATTCTTTCCCTGTGCCTTGAGACCAGGGCTCTCAGGAACACTTATCTAGACCACCTCTAACTCCTGAAACTGAGGGAAAAGGGGGAAAAGCCTTTAAAATTTTTATTTCAACTGTTTTTTAATAAACTAGTAAATTTTATATTGTAATATCTAATTCATGACTAAACTTTGAAAATGAAGCTAGATCTTGCACTGTATCTGTCTAAATATGTCTTGGTATGTCTTTGCCTCTGGGTAATATTTTTGAGGTTACTTTGTAAATGAGCTCTATTTAATTATATTTAACACATATAAGTTGAATAAGCAGGGTGACAATATACAGCCTTGACATACTCCTTTCCCAATTCGGAACCAGTCTGTTCCATGTCCGATTCTAACTATCGTCTTTTGACCTGCATACAGACTTCTCAGGAGGCAGGTAAGGTAGTCTAATGGTATTCCCATCTCTTTCAGAATTTTCCACAGTTTGTTGTGATCCACACAGTCAAAGGCTTTGAAACAGTCAATAAAGCAGATGTTTTTCTGGAACTCCCTTGCTTTTCTGATGAATCAACGGATGTTGGCAATTTGATCTCTGGTTCCTCTGCCTTTTCTAAATCCAGCTTGAACATCTGGAATTTCACAGTTCTGGGAGAGTCACGCACGCTGGCTAATCTACAGGCAGCATTCAGAAGGGCAGGACTGCTTGGTAGGCTAACTGCACTTTCCCCAAGCATACTCCAGGGCCCCACAGCATACCCTGGAATCCAGACACACTCAAATGGTTGTGCAAACACACTTTTAAAAATCCAAGCAGGAGAGAAAAGTCTTCTTTTCCATAGGAGACACTGGGCAAACTCCACCCAAAGACCTTCTCTCTCCTCATTAAATGGCATTTGCACGATTATTTTGTAATACATGGCATACTGTCATCCTAAAATGCTATTAAGATGAAGTTGCTTGTTACCTACATTACATAACTACCTACCTAGAACCAAAACGTTTGTAATCTGTGTTTTTTGTTTCACAGAGAAAAGAGGTAATTCCACGTTCCACCAAACCAGCAATTATCAACTAATAACTGGAATTCCTTAAAGGTCTAAGTTCAGATAATAAATACTGGCGCTTACAGCCACATTCAAATAGCTTTCTAAGCAAAGGTCAGACCGTAAGCACAGCCAAGTCACATTGTGCTCCATCAGCTGTGTGCACAGAGTCCTGCTCCTCCTGCTAACTTGCACTCCCATGAGCTTTGTTTCTCAGGCTCATCCGAGACTTTGGGCTCGCAGCGAGGGCCTCCTGCCTGCACACTGAGCCTCACTTCCGCTGACTCCTTTGCCTGGAACAAGCTTGAAAGCCCCCATCTTTCCAGCCTGAGGCCACGTCATCTCCACCCCCTCTTCACCAGTCACCCCTCACGTCCCCCCAGTTTGCCATCCGGCTAAAGGCCCTTCACTGAAGCTGCCTCACCGAGGACCCGAGCAGCCCAGGGCCCCTTTCTCGTGCCCTTCTCTTACCTGGCCTCTCCGGTGCATTTGGAACACCTGCTGATGGTCACCCCTCTCTGGCTTCTCTCTCCTCTTCTGGGTCCCCTTCTGAGCCTCCTTTCCCCAGCGCACAGCACAGATGTCGCTGCTCCTCTTATCTCCCTGTAGCTGCCAACTCTCGGGGCACCCTTATCCCCACACCACACCTCGCTTCACACGCACATGCCGGCAACGCCCACGTCTCCAGCCCAGTTCAGCTCGCACTCCCGTATCTCCCCTCAGATGGCCTGCAGACATCTCAAACTCTACATCCCCAGGTGGAAACTCAGTCCACAGTTCTTCACATGCCTGCCTCTCCTTCAGTCCACACTGAGATGTTCCAGCAGGACATTCAGGAGACGAGGAAGACGCCTTGGTCTACCTACCATTTCACGACCAACTCCTGCCGCTGACCCCTCTTTCCTCCCACAGCCTGCCCCTCGCTGATCCAAGTAACCTCCCTGTGAGTCTCCAGCCTCAGCAGTGCCAAGCCCACTGAGCAGCCTGGGGTGAGGCATCCATATGCACCACCTCAAAATCTCACAGTGCTCTTATGAGCTAGGTGTTCAAACCCACAGTGGTCCCCCTCTGGACTGATTGCAGAGCCTGGTCCGCATGAGGGGCTCAATAGTCAACAATGAAGGAATCACATCATCTAACAGGAAATCTGCACGTGGCTCTCCTTTGACCACAATCCCACACGATAAAGCTTAGTGGGCCCTGCGGGCCCCATCCCTGGGCAGCGGGATCGCCCCAGGCACCCTCCAGCCCTTTGCTCCAGTAAGGCTGTAGGACTGACCTGCAGTTACCACTTCTAAGCAGTTCTCTTTGGAGCTGCTTCCCCAGTGTTCTCACAGGTATTGTCAGGAACTACCCCTCCCCCCTGGGCTTCCCAGGTGGCTCAGTGGTAAATAATCTGCCTGCCAATGCAGGAAATACAGGAGACTCCGGTTAGATCCCTGGGTCACAAGAACCCGTGGAGGAAGAAATGGCAACCCACTTCAGTATTCCTGCCTGGAGAATTCCATGGACACAGGAGCCTGGCAGGCTACAGTCCATGGGGTAGCAAAGAGTTGGACACGAATGAGCACACTCAACATATAGTACGTTGCTTAGACATTATACTGACTCAATAAATATTTGTTGAATACATCCATACATAGAGCCCATAACCTTTTTAACTGTAACTTTCCAGGTCTAGTACCATAACTGCTGATGCTGCTAAGTCACTTCAGTTGTGTCCGACTCTGTGTGACCCCATAGATGGCAGCCCACCAGGCTCCACAGAGCAGATGCTAAATATATACCAGCAGTATTGATTAACCTCGAGTTAAAAAAAAAAAAAAAACAGGCAACAAAATTGTTTTTAAAAAACAGAATTTACACTTTTCTTTTCGAAAGATATTATCCATAGTGGATGGCACATTCTTTAAGGCTCACTTGACTTTCTTCTAAGTAGCCCAAATTTATTCAAAGTAAATACTGATAACAACCGAATAATAATACAAAGATACATAAAGGCAATAAACAGCACTTGAATAGTTGGCAAACAAGTTCCACAAACAACAATTTCCCTTGACAAAATTAAATCCTAAAAAATTAATCAGATGTCCAGGTCAGAGCTGGAGGACCCAGAAAAAAATCGGTAAGCACGTGATTAAACATGTAAACTTAAAACGGCCGACTCCGCCTTTTTTAAAGATTAAAAACAAAAACAAAACACTAAAAAAAGAAAAAGTGCCCACAACCCCGCCCAGCGCCTGCGGCAGGTGGACCGTAACCTTTATCTCCGGAGAAAGCGGCTTGCCACAGGCCCTCGCGAACTAAAGGAAGCCGCATTCCCGCCTCCATCCACGTCTAATTAGCGACTTGGCCAGACAGTCCTCCTCCGCCCGCCTTTCCAGCCCCGCCTCCACCAATGGCAGGTCCGCGGACGGCCACGGCAGCCAATCCAGACGCGGGGGACGATGCAAACCACACCAGTTTCCCAGCGAGTCCCTCTGGCCCAGCCCGCCGGTCCCGTGTGGTCCTAATCTACCTTGCTTGAGCAAGGATCGCATTTCAGGCTTAGCTTCATTGCCGGGCTTTGCAACGGTCCAAATATCTACCCAGATGCCCTCTCATCTTTCAATCTAGGAAAACAACTCAAAGCAACTTCCCATAGCTCTCGCACGTCGTTCCCAGCCGCAGGAGGACATTCCCCATACGGCCCCCAAGGCCGCAGCAATCCCGCCCGCTGCTGCTGCTGCTAAGTCACTTCAGTTGTGTCCGACTCTGTGCGACCCCAGAGACGGCAGCCCACCAGGCTCCCCCGTCCCTGGGATTCTCCAGACAAGAACACTGTAGTGGGTTGCCATTTCCTTCTCCAATGTATGAAAGTGAAAAGTCAAAGTGAAGTCGCTCAGTCGTGTCCGACCCTCAGCGACCCCATGGACTGCAGCCTTCCAGGCTCCTCCATCCATGGGATTTTCCAGGCAAGAGTACTGGAGTGGGGTGCCATTGCCTTCTCCGAATCCCGCCTACCTCTACCCAGATACTAGCACAGAAATGAGGCCTTTGCTTGCCTGTCCAAGAGTTGCGCTGCCACTCCTCTCCTTCCTCCCTACCCTCCTTTTAATCCCTTAGTCAAACTCCCATCTCTGCCGCCAAGTCCCCAACCCGTTATGAGCGCACCCCGGGTGCAAAAAGCGGCCCCCCAAGGGCCGCTGACCCTCGGCAACCTTCCGAATTCCCCTCCCCGAGCCTGCGACGCCGGAATCCCTGCCTTCCCTTCCCTGCCGTTTACCATAAGCGTTTCCACCCGGTCTCCGACATCTTGATGCTGCAGCAGCGCCGGGCGTGACTTCTGAATCATTGGAGGGGAGGCCTGTGAATACACTGGGCCCCGGGTGCCGTTGGTAGGAGTGCAGGCCCGGCCCTGGCGATCCTGGAGGAAGACGACGCGACGGCGGTAGCCGGGAGACGCTTTCTACGGCAGAGCCTACTCTGCAGTGTACGCCGGTCGGGACCTGCGTTTCCACCCCCACCTCAGAGCGGCGCTTTTCACTTGCGCCGTAGACTCTTCGGCTCTGCTCCCCGGCCCATCCTGCCCAGTCACGGGCTTCAGGACTTGAGAATGGTAGAGTGCACCAGGGGTGAAGAAAGCCGGAAGAACTACCTAGAATGCCGGAATTTAGCTTCCGGGGTTGGATGCGCTTCGCGGGCTGGCGAGGATGTGCTCCTTAGTGCCACCTGGTGGAGACGTCCGGGGCTGCAGGATCGGCGGCTTCCCTGCGCCCGGAGCTTCAAGGGACGTCTGCAGTGCTGGATGCTTTCGGGTGCCACGTCTGTGCATGGTTACAGTCCAGACTTAACTCTGCCCAGTGCAGTAGCCAGGAGCCAACGGGGGCTACTGAGCACTCGAGAAGTGGCTAGTGTGACTGAAGCCCAGAATTTTAAACTTGACTTAATTGTAATTCATTTGTATTAAAAACTGAAGCAGTGTGGAATATTTTTCTGTAAACATGACTTTATTGTTCTAGCGTTTCCACATTTCCCTTTAAAAAATGCTGAAATCTTGATGTCAGAAATGTGCTGTAAGTCATCCACACACCGTATTTCTGACATGGCAATAAGATAAAATAATTTCATAAACAATTTTTTCATTTTTACCCGTTGAAATGATTTTTTTGGACGTATTAGGTAAAATAATTATTAAAATTAATTTTACCTCTTTTGCTTTTTTAATATGGCTAGTAGAATACTTAAGAATACACTTGTTATCCTGTGATAAGCCATAATGGAAAAGAATATGTGTGTGTGTGTGTGTGTGTGTGTGTGTGTGTGTATAACTGAGTCACTTTGCTGTACAGCAGAAATTAACACAACATTGTAGATCAACTATACTTCAATAAAAGAAATTTTTTAATTACACTTGGGGCTTGAACTTCTTTTCTATTGGACACCACTGGTCTAGATGGTTAAGATTATGGTTCTTACCTCTTATCTGGACCCTATCAATAACCTTCATTTTGGTCTCTCAACTTCCCATTATTCCTATCTGGCTGATTGGTGGAAAACTATCACTGCTAGAATCCTGACACTCTTTTTGGCAAAGGCAGGCATACATCTTCAAGAGTCCTGATTATCTGCAGAATGAAGTCCAGACTTTCCATAGTGGCAGCCTTCACTACTTCCCACCATCCATTCTTCACTCAGGAAATCTAGGTCAGAAAAGAAACTGATGATTCAGGGAGCAAGAGGCTGTTTTTTTAAGGCTTAAATTCCTGTACTTCTGAGGCACAAGGAACAGGCAAGAAAGTGTGGGCTTTTTATCATCAGAGGGAATTAGGCAAAGAGTAAATATAAAAAATACATAGGCAAACCTGCCAGGTTACTGCTGTATACTTTGCCATCTCTTGCAAGGCAAGATGCTGAACTAGGCTGAAACTTGTCTTTAAAGGAAGACCTACTTTTCTGTCCTCACAGGGCAAGAATTCCTACTTATGAGAAATAATCGATTCGAGTGTTTTAGAGGCTATTCTTGGCCACTCTGAGAATGGGATAGAGGTGGGACCCAGAATGAAAGCCTGCTGCCCACTGCCCCACCCTCAGCAGGTACTGGCTTGGCTCTGGGCTCAGATAAAATGGGCTGGTTTTCAAGGATGGTTGGTGCCGGCCTGGGTTTTCCTCCTGTGTATCTGTTCCTGCTTCACTCACAACTCTGGAGCCCAAAGTCCCCCCACCTTCTCAATCCTCCCCCCACATCTGAGAGGGTGCAGAGATATATATGATCATGTAAAAGGAGTATTACCCATCAGCAGATGAATGAAGGTTTTAGGGCAGTACTTCATGGTAGAATTTAGAGGAGTGAATTAAAAAATGAAAGGAAAAAGCAAACAGAAAAAAAGAAAAGGAAAAATACCTGGTGAAAACATTGTGTGTGACTTCAATTCAAAACAAGATCATTAATTAACATTGGGCAAGGCTCCCTTGACTTGTCTGTAGCCAGTGGAATGTGACATTGCTTCTGTGACCTTACTCCCTTCTGCAGTTACACGTTGGGTCCCTCAAACCCAGTCTGGCCCTTTTTCTGTTTTCTGAGTTGGGTGTTAATGTCACACGATGCTTTCCAATCCCACTGACCATAGACATCTCTATGCAGAAAGAAATGCACGTATGTCCATTTGGATACATGATCTCCCTTTTCAAAGTTTATTCATAACAAGCTCTGACAGCTGGAGGAGTTTTCACCATCCAAGGAGGAAAGGGCTGGAGTAAACACTGGCAGCTGGAGATGGGTGGAGAGACAGACTCTGCTCCAAAGGAAGCTTTGGTTTCCTGCCCTCTGGGCCAGGAGGGGATGAGCCTACGGTGCCTTGCACCGTATCACTTCATTTGGAAGAAGATGGCTGGGATGGTGAAGAACACAGAGAGAAGTGGCTCTCAGGTTTGGCTTTTGGGAAAAACTAGTTCAGGAAGACCTTTCCTGTCTGCCTGGAGCTAGAGCTGCTTCTGGAAATATCTAAATTCCCTCTGTTGTCAAAGCAATGAGCCTGCTTTTGCCTTCTGGAAGCCAGGAGGGGAGATAGCATGCACACTCTGCTGCCACAGCCCCCTCCCCTCCATCCTCATAAGCCCCTTTCTGACTGGTAGTCTCCCAGGGAGGTGAGTGGGAGTGTTATGATGGCCTGTGTCCTATAACTTATAGAGGCTCCTCTCCATGTGAGCATCCCGTCCGACCCCAAACACACACCTGTAAGAGTCTCCCAGGGCAGGTGCTGCCCCCAGCAGTGGGGGCAGCCACCCTCTGTGCCTGTCACAAGGATGGGCACCAACAGCAGGAAGAAAGAATTCTCACGGCCTTACCAGAAGCTTCAGCAAAGAGGATGGTCCTGTCGCTGCTTTGGGCTTCGCAGGAGAGAAACACCTTTCTCCCTTCCATGCCGGTGATGTGTGCCTCCAGCCTCACCACTGAGCCGAGGGTGATCGGGCTAGGAGAGGGCAGTGGGGGCGAGTGGCTGGTAGCCTGGTCTCTGAGAAAGGTGGGGGATGACCCTACAGGGGTTGGAGGCTACCAGAGTCGGGGTCCCGGGCGTCTACTCAAAGGGCCAAGATGTCAGGGCCTTTGTGTCTGTCACCTGCTAGCCGTCTTTGCTTCAGCTTCTTCATTCGTCAAGCTGGAGACAATGGTACCAACCTCCCAGGATTATAGTAAAGATTGTACAAAATAATGTGTGCGAGTTTAACAACAAATTAATCACGTGTCAGGAATTATCATTTCAGTAGCAGCCCAATAATTATTTGTGGACTGAGTTAAATATTTACAGGCACACGGGTTGGCTTTCTTTAAATCAGAGGTGGCCAAAAGTAGTTTATCATTGTCCTCTGTAGTGTATTTTTATGTTGGAACACATAACCCATATTCAAGCTCATCACCTTGAACTTGGATGAAAAGGGAACATCTAACAAGTTTAGGTTGGTCCGTGAGAAAAACAAAAGTAGAAACTCCTCTTTGTACTCAGGATTGCTACCCGAGCTCTTATCTTCCATCGTAACACCTGGAATAACCCCGTGTCAGCTTACTCCTAGCTGGAACCCAGGAAAGGAGACAGACCTCTTGAAGGTGATGGTCATGGTCCCGGTGAAGACCGCATTAGCACTGCAGTAGGCCGTCATGAACAGCGTGGTGTCTATCATGGTCCCCAGCGCGCCACCATGGATAATCCTGCAGGGCCAGACAAGGGGAGAAAGGGAAGGAAAGAGTCTCCCATGATTCCACCCCGCATGGCCAATTTCCAGTGAGGCAATGTGCTGAAGGGTTCCCTGCAATCCAGGACCAGATCCTTCGATCGATCCATTTAGAGCAGAGATGTAAGCGCAGAGCACATGCAGGGGAAGCAAACGCTGCTGTCTGAAGTGAGTCACACCAGCTTAGAAGAGAATGAACTAAAAGCAGGAGAAGCCCCAACCACAAATTCTGATGAACCTTGTATTCCCTTCTGGGTTAATGTTGGGGGACTAGAATGGTACCATGAAAAAAGCATGGGCTTCACAGGCAGAGAGCCCTCACTCTAAATCTCACGGTTCTAGCCATGTGACCTCAGTCACAGAACCACTTGGGCCATCTGCACCTTTATCTGTAAGAGAGGAATATCTCCTAGGAATTTTTGTGAGTATGAAATTAATACAGCCAAAGCTTCATGTAAAGGGTCTGACATATACTAGCACCAAACAAGAATGGTCTTCCCCCTTCTCATTTCTAACTTCCATTGCTTACTCCACTGCCATTTATCAGGTTAAAGAAGTTCTTAACAGGGAGAGGCCACACCTTGGGTGGATCATTGAGGGACTGGCAGAGCCTCGCTGCCCAGGGAGCCAGTAGAATAAGGCTGAGGTAACCAAGAATCTAGGGGTTGCTCAGTTGGTGAAGAATCCACCTGACCTGCCAATGCGGGAGACCCAGGTTCGATCCTTGGGTCAGGAAGATGTCCTGGAGAAGGAAATGACAACCCACTCCAGTATTCTTGCCTGGAAAATCCCATGGATGGAGGAGCCTGGCAGACCACTGTCTATGGGGTTGCAAGAGTTGGACACGACTTAGTGACTAAACTACCACCCACCAACCAAGAACCTGCTGAAGGCAACCAGGGACCCCCAGCTGGGCTCTCACCCACCACCTGCTCTTGGACCAAGATAAAGCCCATTTGAGCCGCTGGCTGGGACAAGCCTGCGTGCCTCACCCAGGCAGCCCCTCCAGGAGGGGCCCAGGCTGGAACAAGCAGACGCACTTCTTCTCAGAGTCATTGTGGAAGATGACATACTCAAAGCCGAGTCTCTCCATCTCTGTGATCCGGAGAAAGAGGCGGGCGTCTTCTACCGTTTGGACTGGAGGGAAGAATGGATTTGATAAGAAAGACCTCAGGCTTAAGTCTGATCCTCAGGGCGGTGTGGTCTCTGGGGCAGAAAGCACCGGACCAGAGGAGGTCCCAGGAAACGCACCCCCCTCAGCTTCCCATGGGCATGCCACCCCGGGCATGGTCCCATAAACTTCTGACAGAGAAGAGCAGCTTCCAAGGGGAGGATGAGGTCAGCGGTGTGAGGGGCAGTGAGGAGCCAACTGCCTGTGAATTCAGGACACCACTGTTCCCATCAGCTGAATAACAAACGCTAATCCGAACGCATCGATTGTGGCAGATCTAGGAGTTAGCAGGCGACAGTCCTTTTTGTAGAACACGTGTATGTGTCTCCTCTCACTGCCACAGGCCTGAACTTTCGGTGAGATTTGTTTATACTGTATGACTTCCGAGGGAAAGGGGGATAATTTAGAGGCCCTAATTAGAGGTTAAGCCTCCAATATCCAATACTTAAGGACTTCCCTGAAGCTCAAAGGATAAAGAATCTGCCTGTGATGCAGGAGACCAGGGTTCGATCCGTGGGTCAGGAAGATCCTCTGGAGAAGGGAATGGCAATCCACTCCAGTATTCTTCCCTGGAGAATTCCTTGGACAGAGAAGCCTGGCAGGCTATACAGATCGTGGGTTTGCAAAGAGTTGGATACGACTGAACAACTAACACAGCACACCCAATACTTATCAAACACCTTTTTTGCAAAGAATCTCAAAGCAGAATTTCTTTTCTTTCTTTTTTTTTTTTTTTTTTGGCAGCATGGCTTATGAGATCTTAGTTCCCCGACCAAGGATTGAACCCATGCCTTCGACAGTGAAAAGGCAGAGTCCCAGTCACTGGACCACCAGGAAATTCCCCTCAAAGCAGAATTCTGAATGACAGATTAGGTATATAAAATTATATACTATAAACATAGTATATAAGTATGCTGCTAAGTCGCTTCACTCGTGTCCGACTCTGTGCGACCCCAGAGACGGCAGCCCACCAGGCTCCCCCGTCCCTGGGATTCTCCAGCCACGAACACTGGGAGTGGGTTGCCATTTCCTTCTCCAATGCATGAAAGTGAAAAGTGAAAGTGAAGTCGCTCAGTCGTGTCTGACTCTTCACAACCCCATGGACTGCAGCCTACCAGGCTCCTCGGTCCATGGGATTTTCCAGGCAAGAGTACTGGAGTGGGGTGCCATTGCCTTCTCCAGTATATAAGTATAGACTATAAGTATAAGACTTCCGGCTGGTTCCTCCTGTCTCTTGAACGAATCTCTTCATCTTCTGTTTTCCATCCAGTGTCCTTCACTGACAGGTTCAAGAGCTCAGCTCAGCTGACCACTAGAGGGAGCGCGAGTTCTGTCCCCAGCAGATTCTGGCTCCTGGCCCCAGATATCAGTAAGATCCTGCCCCCTGTAGCATCACTGAGCTGCCAAAACGGTGTACCAGAGTGAAGGCACTGGCCCTTAATCCCAGGCACTGCCTCTTCCCAATTCCTCACTGACATTGCACCTGTCTGGTCTACAGGAGATGTGGGGCTGGCAGGTGTAAGGAGACGCCCCGGGTGACTGCAGACAGGGGTGGAGAGAGCACTAATCCGAGAGCCAGGAATCCCTGACTCTAGTCCAGTCTCTACCAAAAGAGGCTTTGTTGCCTCTCCAGACCTCAGTTTTCTCACTTGTAAAATGACGGGTTGAACTAGACAGCCTCCACGTTCCTTTTCTAGCCTGATAGTGTATGAATCTAGGATCACCATGTCCAGCCTCCTCATACCTGACTCTCAGGCTAATGCAGGCCACACGGGAGGTGTAGGAACTGGGCTGGAGCGCGGAGCTCCCCGAGGAAAATGCACACACAGAAGCAAAGTTTTGCCAACAATCCTGCACTCTCCAGAGCCCTCCTCCAGCCCAGGTGAAGCGCTCCTAATACAGGGGTGTGAACGTACCAGGGACAACTTTAGCGATCCTAGCTAGGTCCCCCTCTTTAAGGAACTGCCAAGAGCGACAGTAACCGGGAAGTCGCGTCCACGTCCCATCCACAGTCTTCTCCATGAGTTCATTGTACAGCCTCACCATGATGGGGCTCCAGCCGGAGTTCGGGAGGGAATAATCCTTTGAATCGGAATGGAGGTGACTTCTTGAGACCTGGGAAGTTCAAAAGGTAGCTGACTGTGTCTGCTCCTACAGGGCCGGCACAGCTGAAAAAAAACTTGGGGTGGGGGAGGACTCAGGCCCGGGACCCGCGCAGCCAGAAGTGACCTTGGGGAGTCGGGGGTGGGGGGAGGGGAATCAAGCCCAAGACTCAGGAGGCCAGAGGGGACCCTGAGTGGTGGGGGTTCAGACCTGTGGCCACAGCAGACTTGCTGGCGCCAAAGTGGGCAGGGAAGATGCTGGTCACGTTTTCTTATGATCCTCCAGTCCCCCGAAGGTCCCTTTCTGTTCTGCTGATCCCCTCGCCATTAGTAGGCCCCATCCAAGCACGGGAACCTCTCCCCTACCCCAGCCCCCATGAGGGGCATCCCGCCTCTGCTGTTCTTGCTTTCCTCCTTCCTTTCCACGTTCTACCCTGTCGTCTGGGGATTCCTCTCATCTCCTTAGGTGTCCAGGGACCCCCACCAGCGCCCAGTAGGTGTTCCTACTTATGAGCAGGCATGAACTCCTTGTCCTCCTACTCAATCATCTTAACTCTTACCCACAATTTTCTTTTAGTTTCGCCTCTTTTTTGCCCAGAAAAATGTTATGTTAAACAGTAACCACTGCTTTCCCTTGAGTCACCACTAATCAGATTCTCTTTCCCTGATTCTGCTCACTTGCTCACGCTGGGGCTCGGCAACCCCACTTAACCATATGGGAAAGGTTCAGCAGGGTCAGTAAGGCTGGAGGGGCCTCCAGATATTGTCGTTAAGTTCCCAGTCTGAGGGTGCACCCCTCCATACAGGATGAAACGGCCGAGTGGCATAAGCATCTTCTAGGAATCAGGAGTCCTGGCTCCGAGTTCTCATCTGTCAAAGGAGCCTAAGGTCCCTTGTAGCTCCCTCGATCTGAGACTCTGACCACACTCACAGCAGCCTGCATCTGGATGCAATGTGGGTACTCACGGTGATGAGTGGGGCTGGCGCCCAGGCTGACCAGAGCATCCGGGGCTGGCCAGCCAGGGCTGGGAGAAGGCGTGCTGCCTGTCGGAGCCTCACCAGCCACCTGAGACCTCTCTGCAGCATGATGTCCAACCGAGATGCGCCAGCTGAACCTTCTGCCAAAGGCAAGCCTTCCTCCTGGTAGTTGAGCACAGCCCTGAGGCTCAGACTCAGCCAATCGGAGCCTGTGTGGGTCCTCTGAGGGCCAGGCCATCCCACGTCCCTCCCCTGCATCAGGCCAAGCAGTGGGGAGTGGAACTAGAAAGGACGTTAGGCAATTGTGGGTTAGTAAGTTACACATGTATTTGATCTTGGCAGTTGCCAGGTGTATTTCTGGCTGCGTGCCTGGAACAACTGAGTCAATCAGAATGTTTTGCAGGCCAGGTTCCCCAGTGGACAAACAATGACCAGGAGCCAGAGTGGATAACCTCAGTCTCTGTATGTAAGGACAGATGGCTTTGATACCTCACCCTGGTTCTTAACTGTGTCTTGTTTCAGAGGCCATTCATCTGACAAATGTTAATTAGGCGCATACTATGTGCCGGGAACTGTTCCAGACTCTGGGGGCACAGGAGTGAATAAAACAGATGAAGTCGATGACCTCATGGGGTTTATGTCCTAAGTAGGTAGTTAACAAGTAACGCTAATTGTTGCACTTTCTACCCCCAACTGCTGTTCTACCTGTTTCTCTGTTTTATCAATTTTAATACTTAATGTTATCTCATGCTGCTAAGTCACTTCAGTCGTGTCCCCTCTGCGACCCCATAGACGGCAGCCCACCAGGCTCCCCCGTCCCTGGGATTCTCCAGGCAAGAACACTGGAGTGGGTTGCCATTTCCTTCTCCAATGCATGAAAGTGAAAAGGGAAAGTGAAGTAGCTCAGTCGTGTCCGACTCTATGCAACCCCATAGATGGCAGCCCACCAGGCTCCCCCGTCCCTGGGATTCTCCAGGCAAGAGTACTGGAGTGGGTTGCCATTGCCTTCTCCAATGTTATCTCATAAACAGCCCAAATTAAAAGTTCACCAATCGTCCCCAAACTGTCTTTCAGAGCATTCCCCCTCCACCAAGCCAGAATCCAATTTAAGATCATATATTTCAGTTAATTGTCATGTCTTTAGCCTCCTTTAATCTGGAACAGTTTTTCAGCCTTTCCTTGACACATTCTTAACATACCGCACACACATATACCAGATACCTGCAGCAATGAGCTCCCATTCTTTCCACCCTGCTTTAGGGGACTCCTGTTACTCCCAGTGAGTGAACGGTAGGTGGCGTTAGAACACAGCTTCATAACCTTGCATAACCGTCACAGAAATCAGAGGTGTGCATTATTGCTATTAATATCTGCATTTACATACAAAGACACTGACACACAGAACAGTTAAAGTACCTCGCCCAAAACTGCACAGCTAGTAAAATGTTATATGCCGTGTATTTTTATTACAGTAATAACAAACTTTTATGTGTATGAAGATATTTATAGGCTATAGGTGGGACATTGGGTAGGTCTATGGAGCAGGCAAGACAGAAAACACCATCATCACCATCTTCAACCTTATCTTACACGTGTCTGCCTTGACATGCAGAGATGCTACCTCAGGCCAGCTTGCAAGTGAGGAGCAGGGTCCAGACAGGAAATCCAAGGTGTCCCTTGCAATGTCCTGAGCAAGGCCAGCATGGTTCAAGATCTGAGGCACTTCCCACGTCACAAGTGTTGCGGGTCAGTATCTCTCATGAACACAGATACAAAAATCCCAAGAGAAGCCAATTGTTTTTTGTTAAAATGACCATAAACATGAGGTCATTTTTTCTAGGGAAAACATGAGTTGATTTAAAATAAGAAAACCTATCAATATAGTTCACGAAATTAACAGAATAATGGAGGAAAACTACATGATCACCTCAATAGATAAGGAGAAAGCATTTGATAAAATTTAAGCTGGTATTTGATAAAGATACTCCAAAACCTAGGGGAGGAAAATCCCTATAGCTAACACAGTGAAACATATGGACGATTTTTAGAAAATAGTGACAAAGTCTTTGAAAGTTGAGAGGGTTGACTTGCAATAGTAGTAATTCACTGAATATCATGAAAGAAGTCTTGTGTCTGTAGCCAGCTTTGTAAGAATCTCCCTTCAATGTAGCCTCCAACTCCAGTGTGAATCGTTTCTGTTTCAAGAAGGTGGATGATGGAGGCAGGGGGATGCTCTGCCCTGCACGGACTCACAGAATGTAGTCTACGGTGGAGGAGCGAGTGGACTGCTGATTCGAGGATGATTTTTCCAAGACCTCCCTAGAGACCTGTCTCCCTATGTAGACTAAGGTGTGGCTGCAACTCTTCCGAAATAGTTCTGATAGGTGTTTCTTGAATTTCTCACCCATGAACGCATAGATAATAGGGTTCACGCAGCAGTGGGTGAAGGAAATGGTCTCTGTGACGTGCGTGGCATAGGTCAGCTGCTGGCTCATGACACACCCATCCAGGACGTGCATGTCATGCAGGGAAGTGAGGAAGAGGACCGTGTTGAAAGGGACCCAGAAGAGTAGGGAGGCAACCACCACGATGAGCACGAGCTTAATGGCCTTGGTCTTGTTGTGGTTCTGGCAGCTCTTCAGCTGGTGCAGGATGCGGATATAGCAGAACATCAGGATGCTGAACGGGATCAGCAGGCCTAAGATGTTCACTTCAAAGTGGATGAAGATCTTCCACTTCAGCGTCTGCTGATTGTAATAGGAGTAACACTGCAGGATGCCATTTTCGGAGGCCACTTGGTAAAACACTAGTAACGGGCTGGTGGCCACCAGGGCAGTCAGCCACACCACCAGACTCAGGGCTGTGCCCATGCTGATCGTCCTCACTTTCAAGGCATATACGGCATGGACAACCGCCAGGTACCTGTCCATACTCATGAGGGTTATAAAGAACATGCTGCTGAAGAAGCCGATGTAATAAAAGCCAGAGACCACCTTGCACATTACGGTCCCGAATACCCACTGGTCCAGTTGATAGTGGGTCTGAAAGGGGAAGGAGAAGACAAAAAGCAGGTCAGACAGGGCCAGGTTCAAGAGGTATACATCCGTGACACTCCTCAGTTTCTTGCAGGCGACAAGGACTAGGATGACCAGGCTGTTGCCCAGAAGACCAAATACAAACAGGATGCAGTAGAAGACGGCAAGAAGCAGCTTGCTCTCTCTCCCCTCCCCATCGCAGGGGCTCGAGTAGATGTCAGGATAGTAGAAGTCAGTTGCTGTTGTCAAATTGGGCTCAGGTGTGTAATCCATCAAGGCAGGAGGAAGCCAGCCACAGAGGCACCTAAGAGACATTCATTTCTTAGTGATATTTTTTATTTAAAAATACGGACTGAATTGTGCCCCACTGCTCCCCACCAAGTTCATATGTTGAAGCCCTAAAGCCCTGTTATGGACTAAATGTGTCCTTCCAAACTTTGTGTGTTGAAACCTTACCCCCATTGTGATGGTATCAGGAGATAAAGCCTTTGGAAAGTGATCGAATTAAGTGAGGTCAGGAGGGTGCAGGGCTTCCCAGGTGGGGCCAGTATAAAGAACCCGCCAGCTAATACAGGTAGATGTAAGAGACACAGGTTCGATCCCTGGGTTGGGAAGATCCTCTGGAGGAGGGCATGGCAACCCACTCCAGTATTCTTGCCTGGAGAATCCTTTGGACAGAGGAGCCTGGTGAGCTACAGTCCATGGGGTTGCAAAGAGTCAGACACACCTGAAGCAACTTATCACGCACACACGCCTGAGGGCTCCACCCTCATGGGAAGAAAGCCCTTATGAGAAGAACAGGAGAGCTTGCTTCCTCTCTCTGCTCTAGAGTGTGTGAGGATACAGTGAAAATTTGGCAGTTAGCAACCTGGAAGAGGGCTCTCACTAGAACCTGACTGCTTGGGCACCTTGATCTTGCATTTCGCAGACTCTAGAAGTGTGATAAATAAATTTTGTTGTTGTCAGCCACCCAGTCTATGGCATTCTGTTTACAGGAGCCCAAACTGACCCAGACACCCCCAGCGTCACTCAACTTGGAGACAGTCCAATAAGGAGGCAAGTTAAAGGAGATCACCAGATGGGGCCCTGATCCAATCGGACTGGTGTCCTTGTAAGACGACAACCAAGTGTGAAGGCAGCCCTAAAGGCTCTCACCAGAAATCCAATTTGTCAGCATCTTGCTCTTGGACTTCTAGCCCCAGAACTGTGAGAAAATAAGGTCCTGTCATTTAAGCCACCTGGCATTTTGTGATGGCAGCTTAAACAGAATAACAATACAGGGGCTATATGGAACCTCTCTGGGGCTTCCCTGGTGGCTCAGTTGGTAAAGAATCTGCCTGCAATGCAGGTGACCTGGGTTCGATCCCTGGGTCAGGAAGATCCCCTGGAGAAGAGAATGGCAGCTCACTCCAGTATTCTTGCCTGGAAAATCCCATGGAAAGAGGAGCCTGGCGGGCTATATAGTCCATGGGGGTCGCAAAAAGTCAGACATAACTTAGTGACTAAACCACCACCACCACCTCCACCATGGGACCTCTCTGCCTTTTCTATGCAAATTTTCTGTAAACTTGAAACTTCTCTAGAAAGTAAAGCCTATTTGCATTTTAAAAAGTTGAAATCTTCCCAGGCTAACTAATACAGAGGGATTCGGTGGGATAAGAAAAGTCAAAATTTGCCAAGAAAACTTAAAAACCTATAGTTCTACCTCTCAGAATTAGCAACTGCCAGCATATTGCCATATTTGCTTTTGATTCTTTCCCCTTTCCTCCCTTCCTTCCTTCTGCAACAGAGATGAACAACGTGAAGGGAAGATTCAACATTTAAAACATGATCATTCTCCTCAAACTGATATTTACATTCAAGGCAATTTTGATCTAGACTTAACGATTTTTCCAAGGCATTTGATTATTGGACACTTAGACATCCCTCTCCACCATGCCACATTTCTATAATTTGAAATGTGAATCAAGTTAGCCATTTTTAAACATATTAATTTCACCTAAGTATATACACAAAATAGATTTTAAGACAGTTTCTGAAGTATGGAGGTGGGTCTCTTTTTTATGTGGCTAGCATCTTTCAAAACAGGAGTCTCCCCTCCTACATCTTCCTCCCCACTTGTCTTTTACAGTTACTTTAAAAAACAATTTTCAGTTCATGGTCCTTCTGTTCTGCTCTCCTAATATCCTGGGATAAGAGGAAGTCTTCAACTCATTTTCTTCCCTAGATCCCTCCTATCCACTCCACATTCCCCACCATGTTCCTCCATCATTAAAATCTGTGGAAAGTATTAGCAAGCCCTACCATTTATCACAGCACAAGAATTTACATGCGTCTCATTTATTCCTCTTGCATGCCTGTGAAGCAGGTACTATCTCCTTTCTCTTTCTGGAGTTACGATCATACCTGAGTCTCAGCTTTTGTCCAGTACCTGAAGTTACACAAAGGGTGAGGCAACAGAGCCAGGACTCAAAAACCGCATCTGTCTTCTCCAAATCCTAGTTCTTTTCTGTACTTCACTGTGGGTTAAAAAAAAAATTAAGAGGAAAAAAGCTACAATCTTTTAGAATCTAGACCATCTGACTTCCAAGTTCTAGATTACTTTGTAGCAGAGTAAACTCCGACTTGCTTTTCAAACTGAGAAGGAGGCTTTTCAGTTTGTGAGAAGGAGGCCAAGAAGGCTTTTCAGGGTTTGGTGGGATGTGAAATGGCAACCCACTCCAGTGTTCTTGCCTGGAGAATCCCAGGGACGGCGGAGCCTGGTGGGCTGCCGTCTAGGGGGTCGCACAGAGTTGGACACGACTGAAGTGACTTAACTAGCAGCAGCAGCAGCCTGTGTCATTTAAGTTAGCATCTAGTCAGGGATGAAATTTGCTTGCCAGCTTTGTTCCTTGAGAAACATACACCTACATGCCTTCCTGTCATTGACGCAATGCACACAGCGTAAGGATAGATTCCTCCCCAGATGCCTGGGGATAGGCAGAATCTTCTGCTATCCACCTTCCCACTCTTGGGGAGCTTTGACACCCTCCTAGCATCCTGCAGAGAAATGGCATGGTTTGCTTTTCTCCACTAGACCGCTATGGACAGGCACTGAGACATAAGCGGGGTTTGTAAACACTGGGGATATGCAAAGAAAAGTGCCACCTCTTGTGCCAGATTTCTGAAATCCCGGCCTCACCCCAAGGACATAAACTATCCTTGCTTCTTATGTCTTTCTTTCCCAAGGATGCTTATTAATACCTACCTTAATTAGAGCCTTCCTTCTAGAGGTTTTCAGTGTTGCTAATTTCTTTGTCTCAGGCTGCACTGCTGTGTGTCTGCAGCTCAGTGGAGAACAGCTTCTCTGCAGCTATCTTATCTATCTGTGGTTGGTGGCAAAATAGGGGTGGGTCTACTGATGTTCCCTACAATGATTTTTAAAGTTAAAAAAAAATTGATCTCATTTAGAGAACATACCAGTGGTTACCAGTGGGGAGAGGGAGGGGCAAGGTAGAGGTAGGGAATTAAGAGGTAGGAACTATTAGGTATAAAATAAGCTGCTGCTCCTGCTAAGTCGCTTCAGTCGTGTCCGACTTTGTGACACCCCATAGATGGCAGCCCACCAGGCTCCCCCGTCCCTGGGATTCTCCAGCCACGAACACTGGAGTGGGTTGCCATTTCCTTCTCCAATGCATGAAAGTGAAAAGGGAAAGTGAAGTCGCTCAGTCGTGTCTGACTCTTAGCGACCCCATGGACTGCAGCCTACCAGGCTCCTCCACCCATGGGATTTTCCAGGCAAGAGTACTGGAGTGGGGTGCCATTTCCTTCTCTGATAAAATAAGCTACAAGGATATATTAATAATAAGGGAACAGAGGCAATATTTTGTAATAACTATAACTGGAGTCTAACTTCTAAAAATTGTGAATCACTTTAGTGTACACCCGTGATATGTCATATTGTACATATGTAATATTGAACATCAACTATACTTCTACTTTTTTTTAAAGCTTAAAAATCACACATAGTGACAATGCTAAAACAAAACACTATAACAAAAAAACCCCAAAACTTCAAAAATAGATCTCACCAAAGAACACATACAGATGGAAGATTAGCATATGAAAAAACAAGAGGGAACCGCATATTAAAGCACCAGTAAATTATCATTACACACTTGTTAGAATGGCTAAAATCAAAACACCAAATACTGGAGAGGAAGAAGATTAAGGGACTTCCCTGGTGGTCCAGTCCCTAAGACCCCATGGTCCCAGTGCAAGGGCCTGGGTTCAACCCCTGGTCGGGGAACTAGATCCCACATGCGGCAGCTAAGAGTTCACACAACCAAAGATCCTGCACGCTGCAGCAAAGATCGAAGATCCTGCATGCTGCAACTAAGAGCTGGTGCAGCCAAATAAATAAAAACAAATATTTTAAAGATTAACAAGAGAAAAGCATATCAATTAATTTTTTACAAAAAGAAGATTAAGAGGCGCTCTCATTTATTGCTGGTGGAAATGCAAACTGGTACAACCACTATGGGAGACAGTTTGGTAATTTCTTACAAGGCTAGAATAGGCTTACCATATAATCCAGTAGCATGCTCCTGATTTCTACCCAGATGAGTTGAAAACATATCCACACAAAAATCTGAGCACAAATATGTATAGCAACGTTACTTATAATTGCCAAAAAATGAGAATCCACCAAGATGTCCTTTGACAGACGAATGGATAAACAGGACTGTGGTCCTGTACACAGTGACATGTTTTTCAGTGATCTTAAAAAACCAGCTATCGAGCCACAAGCAGAAGCCTTAAAGTGTGTATTGCTAGCTGAAAGGAGCCTGTCTGAAGAGGCTACACGCTGTATGACTCCAACTACAGGAGAATGTTTTGGAAAAGGCAAAATGACAGAGACAGCAAACAATCAGTGGCTGCCTTGGGGTTCAGTGGAACGGGGGGCTAATTCTTCCAATCCAAGGGGAGGAGATATTTTTCCATTTCATTGAATCATCTTTAATTTCCTTCATCAATATTTTCTAGTTTTCAGAGTATACATCTTTCACCTTCTTGGTTAAGCTTATTCTTAGGGCTTCCTTTACTGTGATTTTTTAAAGATTTATTTTACTTATTAATTTTTTTGGCTGTGCCACATGGCATATGGGATCCTAGTTCCCCGACCAGGGATCAAATCTGCACCCCCAGCAGTGGAAGCGTGAAGTCTTAACCATTGGATGGCCAGGGAAATCCCTATGCAATCTTAAGTGGGACTTTTCTTTAAACTGGCTCTTTCTGATATTTCATTTTTAGTGTGTAGAAATGCAGCAGATTCTTCCTTACGGTGTAGAGAACAGGCACTTCAGGAACAGAATTGTGAAGTGATGAACTCATGGTTTATTTCTGCTTGTGAGACCAGGTCGCTGGGATAAGTTCAGTCATCCGCATTGAGGACAGTCTCCTGCCTCAGTATCAAGAAGCAGGGATATAACCTGACAAAACCAGACCATCTCGGTCACCTCACCACGAAGGTCTACAGCCACGGGCACCTTTACTGTGGAGTTCAGGCTGCCCTAAAAAGGTAACAGAGAAAGGGGCCCATTCCTCTAGCTTTTGTGGTCCAACGGATACAAGTGACAAAATTTCCCCACCTGCTAGTCATAGGAACTCATCACCGCCACCAACCCCACCCCCAACCCCAACCCCCCACCTCCGTCAGGAAGAGAGGTGGAACCAGAGCTGTCTTTTCCGCTACTGCTCCCCCTTCTGGAGGGATGTGGAAGTTCCCCGTGGAAACGCACGGAGCGAGCTAAGAATTCCCCCAGGCGGATTGACATCCGTTTCAATGCTACACTTTCAACTTCTTTCTTTAGATGCAGTTTAGAATGGCTATGTGTTCCTCTATGTTTCGTTTCATGACCTCTAAATCCATTCTCCTTTGTCTGCAATTTCATCTCATGTAAATAACCGCTGGTGTCCGAGTTCATATCTAGGTAATTCCCCTCACCCACATTATTCATAGGCTGACGTAGTTTGTGGAAAACCTCAGATCTTTTACAAGAGTTTTGTCAGTGATAAGCAAAGATCAATGGTTCACAGACAGGGAGACTCGGGGGCTCACAGTTACTGCTGATTCACATCACAAGGGCGGAAACTATGATACCTGCTTTACCTGAAGTTGTGGAAGGGACCATGGACCTCTCCCCGTCTGGGCCACGCAGGCCTCAGGGACTGGGTGGAATTCCCCCAAGACCAGCTTCCACGTAGGGCTAGAATGATGGCACGGGACTTGGCACAGACATCCTTGCTTTGTGCAGGGTAACTGAGCAGGGGCCAAGGGGCGTTGGGGAGTGGGCTGGCCTCTATCCTGCCTGTTTCCTCCACTCCACAAAGCCGGACCACTTGGTCGAGGCCAAGTTCGACTGAGCAACCTGACTTGGGCAGAGGCAAGCCCAGTCAGCAGAGGTGTTTCTGCGGCTGACTTATACTCCCAGGCATCCTTACTGTGAGTTCCTTGAAATCCTGCTATTTACTGTTCCTTCACCTGGTGGACTGAAGTTTTCCAATAAGCTGAATGGTATATGAGGCGCTATGAAGATGAGGGAGTCAGGTGAGGCACTGGGGAGAGGACCTCACAGCCTGGACCAAAGGACCGCCTCTTGCTCAGTTCCAGGGCCATCACAGACAGCTGGTCTGGGCCCCTGTAGACCTGTGTCTGCCCTGGCCATGTATCCAAGTTTACTGAGGTTGCTGTAAAAAAAAAAAAATTACTGCAGACTTGGTGGCTTGAAACATTAAAATTTATTCTCTCACACTTTTGGAGTTCGGATGACTGAGCTTTCTCCAGGATCTTCAGAGAGAATCCTTCCTTGGCTTTTCCAGCTCCTGGTGGCAGCCCCAGCAGTCCTGGGCTTGGGGTTACATCACACCAATCTCTGCCTTTGTCTTTACATCGCTGTCTCCTCTGTGAGCTACGTGAACTCTCCCTCTGCTTCTATCTTATAAAGACTCTTGAGACTGCATTTAGGTTCCATCTCAATAATTCACGATAATCTCTCTATCGTAAGATCCTTGACCTAACCACATCTGCAAAGACCCTTTTTCTAAATAAGGTTACATTTACAAATTTCAGGGATTAGGACTTGATATCTTTGGTTGGGGGCTTCCCTGGTAGTTCAGCTGGTAAAGAATCCACCTGCAATGCAGGAGACCCCGATTCGATCCATGGGTTGGGAAGATCCCCTGGAAGAGGATCTCCCAGTATTCTTGCCTGGAGAATTCCCATGGACAGAGGAGCCTGGTGGGCTATATCCATGGGGTTGCAAAGAGCTGGACATGTCTGAGCGACTCAGCACAGCACAGCACAGCATCCTTAACTGGCTTTTATCCAAGCTACTATACCTGGGCTCTACAGATCTAGACTGTGATGGAGTTAAAGAGAAGCCTCCATTCCTCAATTTTGGACACAAGGCAGGGATCCCAGCATCCTAGAAGAAAGCAGCCAGAACCAGACTACACAGCCAAGGTCATGCAGGGCTCAAGAATCAGTGCTTTATCCAGGTCCATCTTCTGTTGCACAGAAACATTCACTAGATCCTGAAAGGAATACCCTCAGGGACAGACTTTATTTTTTTAAGAAAACCTCTTGACAAAGATATAAAATGCAATGTAGAATGGCTTTGTATTCCTCTACATCTTGCTTCATGACTTCTAAATCCATTCTCCTTTGTCTGCAATCTCATCTCCTAGAAATATTTTCTGGTGTCTGAGTTCATATCTAGAGAAGAAAATGGCAACCCCTCCCCCATACTCTTGCCTAGAGAATTCTGTGGACAGAGGAGCCTGGTGGGCTGCTGTCCATGGGGTCACACAGAGTTGGACACGACTGAAGAGACTCAGCATGCATGCATGCATTGCAGAAGGAAATGGCAACCCACTCCAGTATTCTTGCTTGGAGAATCCCAGGGACAGAGGAGCGGGTGGGCTGCCATCTATGGGGTCGCACAGAGTCAGACATGAATGAAGCAACTTAGCAGCAGCAGCAGCAGAGTTCATATCTAGGTAATTCTCTAGGACACAGAAGTGCTGGACTGCCTCTATCAGAGACAGTTCAGTTCAGTTCAGTCGCTCAGTTGTGTCTGACTTTGCGACCCCATGGACTGCAGAACGCCAGGCCTTCCTGTCCATCACCAACTCCCTGAGTTTACTCAAACTCGTGTCCACTGAGTCAGTGGTGCCATCCAACCATCTCATCCTCTGTCGTCCCCTGCTCCTTCCGCCTTTAATCTTTCCCAGCATCAGGGTCTTTTCAAATGAGTCAGTACTTCGCATCAGGTGGCCAAAGTAGTGGAGGTTCAGCTTCAACATCAGTCCTTCCAATGAACACCCAGGACTGATGTCCTTTAGGATGGACTGGTTGGATCTCCTTGCAGCCCAAGGGACTCTCTCAAGAGTCTTCTCCAACACCACAGTTCAAAAGCATCAATTCTTTGGTGCTCAGCTTCTTCACAGTCCAACTCTCACATCCATACATGACTACTGGAAAACACACAGCTTTAACCAGACGTACCTTTGTCCACAAAGTAATGTCTCTGCTTTTTAATATGCTGTCTAGGTTGGTCGTAACTTTCCTTCCAAAGAGTAAGCGTCTTTTAATTTCATGGCTGCAATCACCATCTGCAGTGGTTTTGGAGCCCCCAGAAATAGTCTGCCACTGTTTCCACCGTTTCCCCATCTATTTGCCATGAAGTGATGGGACCAGATGTCATGATCTTAGTTTTCTGAATGTTGAGCTTTAAGCCAACTTTTCACTCTCCTCTTTCACTTTCATCAAGAGGCTTTTTAGTTCTTCTTCACTTTCTGCCATAAAGGTGGTGTCATCTGCATATCTGAGGTTATTGATACTTCTCCTGGCAATCTTGATTCCAGCTTGTGCTTCATCCAGCCCAGCACTTCTCATGATGTACTCTGCATATAAGTTAAATAAGCAGGGTGACAATATACAGCCTTGACGTACTCCTTTTCCTATTTGGAACCAGTCTGCTGTTCCATGTCCAGTTCTAACTGTTACTTCCTGACCTGCATACAGGTTTCTCAAAAGGCAGGTCAGGTGGTCTGGTATTCCCATCTCTTTCAGAATTTTCCACAGTTTATTGTGATCCACACAGTCAAAGGCTTTGGCATAGTCAATAAAGCAGAAATAGATGTTTTTCTGGAATTCTCTTGCTTTTTGATGATCCAGCGGATGTTGGCAATTTGATCTCTGGTTCCTCTGCCTTTTTTAAAACCAGTTTGAGCATCTGGAAGTTCATGGTTCATGTATTGCTGAAGCCTGGCTTGGAGAATTTTAAGCATTACTTTGCTAGCGTGTGAGATAGTGCAATTGTGCGGTAGTTTGAGCATTCTTTGGCATTGCCTTTCTTTGGGATCAGAATGAAAACTGACCTTTTCCAGTCCTGTGGCCACTGCTGAGTTTTCCAAATTTGCTGGCATATTGAGTGCAGCACTTTGACAGCATCATCTTTCAGGATTTGAAATAGCTCAACTGGAATTCCATCACCTCCACTAGCTTTGTTCGTAGTGATGCTTCCTAAGGCCCACTTGACTTCACATTCCAGGATGTCTGGCTCTAGGTGAGTGATCACACCATCGTGGTTATCTGGGTCATTAAGATCTTTTTTGTATAGATCTTCTGTGTATTCTTGCCACCTCTTCTTAATATCTTCTGCTTCTGTTAGGTCCATACCATTTCTGTCCTTTATTGAGCCCATCTTCAATGAAATGCTCCCTTGGTATCTCTAATTTTCTTGAAGAGATCTTGAAGAGATTTCCCATTCTGTTATTTTCCTCTGTTTCTTTGTATTGATTGCTGAGGAAGGCTTTCTTATCTCTCCTTGCTATTCTTTGGAACTCTGCATTCAAATGGGTATATCTTTCCTTTTCTCCGTTGCCTTTTGCTTCTCTTCTTTTCACAGCTATTGGTAAGGCCTCCTCAACCATTTTGCTTTTTTGCATTTCTTTTTCTTGGGGATGGTCTTGATCACTGCCTCCTGTATGATGTCACGAACTTCCGTCCATAGTTCTTTAGACACTCTATCAGATCTAATCCCTTGAACCTATTTCTCACTTCCACTGTATAATTGTAAGGGATTTGATTTAGGTCATAACTTAAATATAGATTCACATAGATTACCTCCCCACAAAGCTACAATAAACAGACTTTTTTGTTACTGCTAAATATTTATTTCCTGTATAAGAGTGGTCAGGAACATCGCCTGCATACAATCAAAGGTATGACCACAATATTGCTCTGAAGGGTTGAACATGGAGAAAAATGTGTGGTTTATAGTATAATATTCGTATTTTTAGCTGTATTTTCTGGAAACTTATGCTATATTGTATGCAAGAAGAACTGATAAGACCTCTTAGTCTTTTACATGGTTCTTTATTCCTAGAATTTGTCTTCTATGAACATTTTTTCCTAAGGCTGCAAACACTGAGAACTAAGCATATTCCCAGCACTGCTCTAGTCATTAGAAGAGATAAAAAGATGAAATTATATATTATACTCCCCTTTAAGGAGTTTAGCAAGCCATGGCACTTTCGTCACAGAAGTCCTAGGAGGTAAATGGCTCTCTGAAGAATGATGAATAACGAAAGGAAGAACTCATATGAGAACTATGTAGAAACCCAGAAAAATCTTTATGATGAGAAAAGCAGATTAAGGTGGTATATATGGTACAACTGTCAAGACACGGATGCATGGGATCACATTCTGGAATGGAACAGGCAGAAATTCAAAGTCAGATATTAGACTGTTCCTCTTCATTTTGAAAGTTTTTGAAAGTTTTCTTTAATAATGATATGGTATCTTTTCAAAAATAAGTTTTTAGCCATTTAGAAAATGGCTATCACTGATAAATGCAAAGCAGAGAGGTTTCCATTTTGTAAATAACTTACTAACTAAATTATAGATGAAATTACTAATCCACTTGGAATTCTCTCCCAGTGACGAAAAGTATTTACATGACAAAAAGTGGTGTGCGAGGGAAGTCTGAGTTCATCATTATTAAGCATATGCTGGGGAGAAAACTGTTTTCCTCTAGTTTCTTAACTCAGTAACTGAGGGTCTGTGAATTAAACTAACAAAAGGCAGATTAAGAGAAAAGACATAATTTTTATTCAGAATATGTTTAGGTCCACAGGTGTCCACAGAAAAGGGGTGAAACTCAAAAAAGCAGTTAGGCTTGGAGGCTTATGTACCATTTCAACGAAGGAAAGGAAGTTTGGGCTTCCAGGGATGATGAACTATGATGAAGTGTCAAGGAAATATATGAGTGAACTAAAGGAAGATAAGATCTATTTTAATAAGTTCTGTTTGCGCACACTAAACTTGGTGTCAGCGACTCATCTTTGGTAATAAGAGTCACTTGTTCTGGTACAGGGCGGGCACCTTTCTCAGAGGGAAACGTATGCCTCGCTTTTGGTACCCAGGGGAAGGGCAAAGAACTCTTCCTCTTTTGGCTGATTCTCAGCTGCCTGTAGCTGAGAATAATCCTTACACCAAAGTGGCATATTCGACTTCACATAGTAATGATATCTTCATTCTGTGAGCACCCCTCAGGGGCCGGCCATAGCTTATATGTTTGGCCCTGGTTGGGGTTATGGGAGTACCCCAGCTCCTTTTTTAAGTGTCAGTGGCCTGAGGTTGAGTCTGCCCCAGAACTGAGTACTAGCCCTCAGGCAGTGGGCATTTCCGCTGCTGGTGAAACTTGAGCTCACTGTGTTGTCTTATGGTGGGCGCCTTTGCATCCCTGCCCCTATGGTTACTGTCTATTCTATTGATTCCAGCTTCTGCAGGAGGAGCCTAGGGACTGGGATGTTTGCCAAAGACAGGATGCTTTGGCAGTCACGGGCATATGTGGAACTCTTAAGGGGAAGCCAGGAAGACTTCTTCCCCTGCCCCAGGAAAAGCACTCCTGAGTTAAGGGTGAAGGTAGACTGTTAAGACGCTTCTCTCTTTCTTTCCTGATACCATTCATCCGTTTCCTGCATAGAAGAAGAGTTTACAAAATAATACATTATTCCTCTTACTTTTCTCCCCCGCATTAAAGTTTGGTTCAGCATATCCATTTTGGAACCAGGCTGGGGACACCTCTATTTTAGTTTCTTGATGAGAAAAGACACGGTAACATCAATATGATTTCCACCAACCTCTGTCTTCTTTTTAGCTACTCCCAGGTCCCCAGAGGCCACAGCTCCTAAAAGAGGCCCCGAACCTGCTGCACCAGCATTTCATTTATACTAAATCTGATTCTCAGATCAGCCCTACAGGTATTTTGGACAACTTTCCCAAGATCCACATGGCTCCTAAGAGGCAGCACTGGTCCCAGTCCAGGTTACACCATCTAGGTGACACCAGTGCCCCTTCTCTTACGTCCATCATTCTTCTTCAGAAACAGAGTGAGCTACCCAAAATCATCAGGGCAGTCGGAACCAACTTCCTTCCCCTCTGGGCTGCCAGAAACCCTTGTTTCTCACTGTAGATCTTGTCCATGTCCACCCTTGTGTTCTTTGGACTTTACAGACATCTTGCCTTTTTTTAGGGGAGGGGGTCTCTACTCACTACATCCAAGGCAGTGCCTGGAAAGAAGAGGTAGTTCTCAGAAAAGGCCAGATGAATTAAGACCCAACAGCTTATAACCAAGAAGACATAAATGCCACCTTCTCTTCTGATCAGTTTTTGTCAGGGTCACATCCCAGGGAATTTGTGGCACCTGAAGGCTTTCACACAGACCCGAGTGAATCCCAACCCTGCTGCTTCTTTGCTGGGTGACCTTGAATGTTTTATTTCACCTCTGTAGCCTTCATCTTTCTCATCTGCACATGTGGAGTGATGATCCCTTTCTTAAAGGGTTAAGAAGATAAGCGATTTCCTCTGAAGACATCTAGCACCAAGAACGTGTTAATAATGACACTCTATATTCAAACCACCAGATGATCCTTATCATTTACCTTTGTGGTTTTCCATTTGCTAGATATGAAAGCATTTTTTTAAACTTATTGTTTTGAAATAATATCCAGAAAAGAACGCTTGCAAGAATATAGAAAAAACTGCTATATTCTTCTCCAAGATTCACCAACTGTTAACGTTTTGACACACTTGTGCACTCTCTCTCTCTCTATATATATATATATACACACACACATATATATATGTGATATATAGATATTTTTTCTAAATCAGCTGAAAATTTTGGCATCACATTCCATAAACCCTTCAGTGTGAATTTCTAAAAAACAAGGACATTCTCTTATGTCACCTTGGCACCGTTATCAAGATCAAGAAATTTAACAGTAACACGGTATTACTCTCTAAGAAGTCTATTTTGCGATCTCACCAGTTTTCAGATGATGTCAGGTGACAACGATGTCAGGTGATGACCTTTATAATACTTTTCATCCTCTGGTTCAGGATCCACTCCAGGATGGTGCACGGATTCCACTGTCAAATCCTTTTGCTCATCTTTGATCAGAAACTGTACCTCGTCTTCTGGTTTTTAAGACACTGACATTTTTTAGAAGAATACAGACCAGTTATTTTTCAGAATGTCCCTCAGTTTGGATTTGTCTGATAATTCTCTGTGATTAGGTCCACGTTAAATATTTTCAGCAGAAACGCTACAGAAATGATGAGTCCTTCTCAGGGAACGCATGATGTCCATTAGTCCCAGCACTGGAGATATTAATCTTGTTCATTTCATTCAACTGTCTGCCAGTAGGAAGGTTGCTATTTTCCCCTTTGTTATTAATAAGCCATTTATGAGAGATATTTTGAGACCATGTGGATATCCCGTTTCCCATCAAACTCTCAGGGCTGCTGTTCTGGAAGCTTTTGTGGACAAACTTCTCTCAAAGATGAAACACTGAAGGTCTGTACTGCCTTGGCTGAAGAGGCATGAATACTCATTTTCACCAGTTTCCTGTGAGGGAACCTTGTGGTTAATAACTCAGGGAGGGGTGGGCGAGCCGGAGCCTTGTGGTCCAGGCGCTCTCCACCCTGCAGCAGCACCAGCAAGAGGGTGGGGACGGGAGAGGAGCCCCCCCACTGCAAAGTGGAGGCGAGCGAGAGACAACCCAAGCCTACACGGTAGAGTGCACCTCAGGTTCACAAAGGCAGAGGTTTTCTTCTTCTGCCCCTACAACCGTGCTCTCCACCCGTTCCTTCTGAGTATGTGAGACTCATCTAGTCTGGGGATCTCAGCAGAGAGGCACATATCACCAAAGATTCCCAGGAGGGTTACTGTGAGAGCCTTGTTTCATTCCTCTGACTGGGGAACGCCTGAGCTAAGCTCTTGTCGTGTGAACAAGGAGGAAATCAAATTTGCAGTTTTCCAAACAGTATGGGAGAAACAGGGAGTCGAAAATTGTTAGAAATGGAGGGTGTCAAGAGTTTATCTTAGCATTCATAGCCTTTCAGGGAACTGGCATCATTACTCCAAGAGTTCTAGACCAGAGCTGCAGTACAGATTTGCTGTAACTGGGAGTTGGATCTCCAGTTCTGGTTTGACTCTGACCCTATTGTGCAGTTGTCTAAATATACCTAGTTCTTGGGGCCATTTTCTTTCATTTTGTGAAAAAAAAAAAAGTTATTAGAGCAACCTCCCCCCTCAAATATAGGCCAACCCCACTAATGAAGACTGAGGTGAAAACTCTACAAAAACCATAGCACATGAAATCAAGCAACATACAATTTGTACATCTTGACCAATTTGGATTTATCCCAGGAAAGAGAGGTTCCTTTTTCACGAGGAAAAATGAGAAGTGTAATTCACCACATTAACAGATTAATGGGAAAAAAAATCTTATGAGCACATGGTCATCCCAAAAGATGCAGGAAAACTGATAAAATTCAGCATGTATATGGAGCAAATGAAACTCTCCAACTCTGCTGGTGGGAGTGGAAACTGTTGCAACCACTTTGGAAAATAATGTGGCATTTTTCTACTAAAGTGAAACATGCACATTTTCAATGGTTTACCAATGCTACTCTGAGGTATGTATCAAACACAAAAGTATATATTTCACTAAATACATGTATTAGTATATTCATAGCAGTACTATTCATAAGGAAAGTTATAACCAACCTAGATAGCATATTAAAAAGCAAAGACATTACTTTGCCAACAAAGGTCTGTCTAGTCAAGGCTATGGTTTTTCCAGTAGTCATGTATGGATGTGAGAGTTGGACTGTGAAGAAAGCTGAGCGCCGAAGGATTGATGCTTTTGAACTGTGGTGTTGGAGAAGATTCTTGAGAGTCCCTTGGACTGCAAGGAGATCCAACCAGTCCATTCTGAAGGATATCAGTCCTGGGTGTTCTTTGGAAGGAATGATGCTAAAACTGAAACTCCAGTACTTTGGCCACCTCATGCAAAGAGTTGACTCATTGGAAAAGACTCTGATGCTGGGAGGGAATGGGGGCAGGAGGAGAAGGGGACGACAGAGGATGAGATGGCTGGATGGCATCACTGACTCGATGGATGTGAGTTTGAGTGAACTCTGGGAGTTGGTGATGGACAGGGAGGCCTGGCGTGCTGCGATTCATGGGGTCGCAAAGAGTCGGACACGACTGAGAGACTGAACTGAACTGAACTATTCATAATAGACTTACAGGAAACCACCCAAATGCCCATCAAACATAGGATAAATAGATTCCAGTATATTCACACAACAGCATACATTTCATTGTCAAGAATAAGTGATCTACAATTGTACAAAATAGTATAGATGAATATATTAACATAACATTGCACAGAAGAAGCCTGTGGCTTCCCTGGTGGTCCAGTTCAGTTCAGTTCAGTTCAGTCACTCAGTCATGTCCGACTCTTTGTGACCCCATGAATCACAGCACGCCAGGCCTCCCTGTCCATCACCAACTCCCGGAGTTCACTCAAACTCATGTGGTTAAGAATTCACTTTGCAATGAGGTGGACACTGGTTTAATCCCTGGTCCAAGAAGATCCCATATGCCATGAGCAATTAAGCCCACAAGCCTCAGCTACTGAGATCATGTGCAGCAACTACTGAAGCCCATGTACTCACGAGCCTGTGCTCACAATAAGAGAAGCCACTGCAATGAGAAGCCTGCATGCTGCAACTCGAGAGTCGCTCCCACTGGCTGCAACTAGAGGAAGCCCGAGTGCAGCAATGAAGACCCAGTGCAGCCACTAATAAATAAATAATTATTTAGAAAAACAAAAGAAGCCAGTCACAAAGGCAGTACTATGACTCCACTTACATAAGAGACTAAAACACAGGTAAAATTAGCCTAT
This sequence comes from Bos indicus, assembly GCF_029378745.1. NCBI lineage: Eukaryota > Metazoa > Chordata > Mammalia > Artiodactyla > Bovidae > Bos > Bos indicus. Next base: position 12,512,945 of record NC_091781.1, on the reverse strand, counting down.
GGTATCGGAAGATTGGGTGCCATTGTGGGTTGAGTAATAAGATGGAAAGGCATATCTCAGGATCTGGTGATATGCTGTCTCTGGACCTAGGTGGTGGTCACACAGATGGGTTCAGTGTGTAGAACTGCATACATTTATGTTATAGGCATTTCCCACATGTGGACTACAGTTCATTTTTAAAGGGGGAAAAAAACAACAACATCTCTTCATTAAAAAATTCTTCAATATGGGGCTTCTTTAACCTGAAACTACAAAACCAAACATCAATGACGAAATGTCAAAACAGATCCCTCTAAAATTAGGAATAAGAAAACTATGCCTTCTCTGCCACCACTTCTACTTGGTACTAGAGATATTCACCTGTGCAATAAGTCAAGGGAAACAAATAAATGGCATAAGGACTGGGACAGAAGACAAGATACCGTAATTTATAGGAGATGGGAAGGTAAAGACCAAACCCTTTCTTTTGGAAATCCAAAAGAGTCTACAGATAAGATACTAAAGTTAGCAGTAAAATTACATAACAGTGCTGAACAAAAAGCTGATAACACAATTCCATTGCATTTCTGTCTCTGCAACAATATATATAAAATGTAGTTTTAAAAATGATTTTTTATTGTAACATCAATAAATATGAAGTGTTGATATATAAATGAGGAAGAATCTTTATAGAAAAATTATAAAACTTTGTTAAAAGACATAAAAGAATTTATAAAAGTTGTAGAGAAATATCCTATTTATGCTTTAGAAGACTAAATATCAAAAGATATGAGTTCTCCCCCAAACTGACTTAAAGGTTCTATATAATTATAAAAAAATTCTCACAATACATTTTGGTGATTAACAAACTAATTCTAAAATTTATTTAGAAACACAAATGCCTATAAAGAGCCAAGATACTGCTAAAGAAGAAGAATATGGGGTCTCATCATGTCAGATATGAGTAATTATTATAAAGCTTTGGTAATTAGATCACATAGTTTTACACTGAAAATAACAGGTAGATCAAAGAATCAAAGATGGAACCCAGAAGCAAACCTATTCAGAGACAGAATTTTTTTTAAGAACAAGTTGGCACTGCAGCTTAGTGAGAAAAGGAAAACTTTTTCAACAAATCTTGAGTCAAAATTGATTATCTATATGAAAAAGTTACTTAGGCTCCTACCTCAAAGCTTACAAAAGAAAACATTTGCAGATTGTTTGAAGATGTCAAGACTTTCCTGGTGGTTCAGTGGTTTAGACTCCACGTTTCCACTGCAAGGGGCCTGGGTTCTATCCCTAGTCAGGGAACTAAGATCCTGCATGCTGGAGGCACAGTCAAAAACATTAAGTAAAAAAAAGCATAAAATCTTTGATGTTCTGTTTCTTGATTTGGAATGATGACTATATTGGTATTCATTTTATTACTTTTTTTTCAAATTGCATATCTGTATTTTCATGTTATAATATTTAATGTATCTTATGATAAAATTTTTTAAAGCCAATCTACAACAAACAGGCAGGGAAAAAAATGAGGGAGTTGGACAGGATAATATTTATGGACTTTGTTTATGCTCTCGTTCATTCATACGAGAAACATTTTGGCTATATTATGCAAGGTCCTAGGGATTCCAAGAACAGGAAATAAGCTGGTCCAGACAGTCACTATGCAGTTCCAGGGCCCTCTGAGGGCTCACAACAGTCCGGCACCAGCCAGTTCCCAGCTTCACTGTGTCATTCCAAGACTCCACTTTGTATAAAACACCACCCATTCACACTGTCTACCAAAAACAAAACAACTCCCCCAAAGCAATCCATTCCCACCAAGAATTTACAAACATTACTGTACCTCTTCCTCCAATGCTCTGGCACGCTCCTCCTCTTTTCTCCTCCTAATTTCTCTGCCCACCTTTGTCTTTGTTCTCAGGATCAACACAAATTCCTTCTTTTGCACAGCAGTTTGTTTCCTTTGCTCCCCCATCACTCAAGTAGGGCAACCAAAGTGATGTATGGAGCTCTTCCAGACAAGTCCAGTGGTTGCCCTGAGAAGATGCTTGATGGTTCGGTTTTCTCCCCCTTATTACAAGGCTCAGTGCCTCTACCTCTTGGAGCCTGGGTTTTCATCCCAGGTGAGCCATCATGCTGTCCTGGAATGCTGGGAGAGTCACTATCCTTTAGTCCAGCACTTCCACTCTTTAATGTGCACACAGATCACCTGTGAAAGTGAAAAGTCGCTCAGTCGTGTCCGACTCTGCGATCTAATGGGTAGCCTTTCCCATCTCCAGGGGATCTTCCCAACCCAGGGATCGAACCCAGGTCTCCCTCATTGCAGGCAGATTCCTTACCAGCTGAGCCACAAGGGAAGCCCTCACAGATCACCTGGGAATCATCTTAAATGGCAGGTCATGACTCAGCAGGTCTGAGCCCAAGATTCTGCATGTCAAACTGGCTCCCAAGCAATGCCAATGGTGTCAGCTTGCAGATCACATTTTGACAAGGGGTTAGGATCTTCATCTATAAAATTGGCACAAAGTCTCCATGCAGATGTTGTGATTTAATGAGATAATAAGTATGAATGTGCTTGGGAAATTTTCTAGCCCTTATGAATATGATGGGTTGTTATTATTGAAGAGCTGGGATGTTCCAAGCTTGTCCAATAAACTGGTGGTAGGACCTCCCCCCATATTTCTACTGCTTGACAACCTGAAAAACTGCCCATACTCAGCCAATTTGGCAGCTGAGCCCTTCAGAAGTGTCAGCTGTGCCAAGAAGACACACCAGCCCTCAATAAAGAGGTCCCTGGAGAAGAAGGGACCAATATCAGCTGGATTATCGAAAAAGCAGGAGGGTTCCAGAAAAATATCTATTTCTGCTTTATTGACTATGCCAAAGCCTTTGACTGTGTGGATCACAATAAACTGTGGAAAATTCTGAAAGGGATGGGAATACCAGACCACCTGACCTGCCTCTTGAGAAATCTGTATGCAGGTCAGGAAGCAACAGTTAGAACTGGACATGGAACAACAGACTGGTTCCAAATAGGAAAAGGAGTACGTCAAGGCTGTATATTGTCACCCTGCTTATTTAACTTATATGCAGAGTACATCATGAGAAATGCTGGGCTGGATGAAGCACAAGCTGTAATCAAGATTGCCAGGAGAAATATTAATAACCTCAGATATGCAGATGACACCACCTTTATGGCAGAAAGTGAAGAAGAACTAAAGAGCCTTGTGATGAAAGTGAAAGAGAAGAATGAAAAAGTTGGCTTAAAACTCAACATTCAGAAAACTGAGATCATGACATCCGGTCCCATCACTTCATGACAAATAGATGGGGAAAGAGTGGAAACAGTGAGAGACTTTTTTTGAGGTGGGGCTTCAAAATCACTGTAGATCATGATCACAGCCATGAAATTAAAAGAAACTTACTCCTTGGAAGGAAAGTTATGACCAACCTAGACAGAATATTAAAAAGCAGAGACATTACTTTGCCAACAAAGGTCCGTCTAGTCAAGGTTATGATTTTTCCAGTAGTCATGTATGGACGTGAGAGTTGGACCATAAAGAAAGCTGAGCACAGAATTGATACTTTTGAACTGTGGTGTTGGAGAAGACTCTTGAGAGTCCCTTGGACTGCAAGGAGATCCAACCAGTCCATTCTAAAGGAGATCAGTCCTGGGTGTTCATTGGAAGGTCTGAGGTTGAGGCTGAAACTCCAATACTTTGGCCACCTGATGCTGACTCATGATGTTGACTCAAATGAGCTGACTCATTTGAAAAGACCCTGATGTTGGGAAAGATTGGGGGCAGAAGGAGAAGGGGACGACAGAGGATGAGATGGTTGGATGGCATCACCAACTCAATGGACATGAGTTTGGGTAGGCTCCGGGAGTTGGTGCTGGACAGGGAGGCCTGGCATGCTGCGGTTCACGGGGTCGCAAAAAGTCGGACAGGACTGAGTGACTGAACTGAACTGAACTGGAGAAGAAGGAAGGAACAAATCAAGGATGTGATGTGGCAGCTTATAGATTTGCACAAGTGCCCAGCCACTTCCAGAGTTAATGGGGTGGTCAAAGAGTCTGCAGAAACAGGAAATCCTGCAAGAGAGCAAGGAAACACACATTCACACACACACACACACACACACACACACACACATTATCCAAACCAGAGAGGGACTGTTGGGTTAGTATCACATTTTCTTTAAAGGTCAGAAGCTAGTTAACCCTTGGCAGATCCACAGAGAGCTGAGAACACAGCCCAGTAAAGATTAGGGCAGGTGCATGAAGGGGCAGATGGTGAGATGGGGCAGGTGAACTCAGGACCACTTTGGTGCTGGAACTCAGGACCAGAGATGCTCCACAGCCCCATGAACCTTCTCACCTACCAGGCCCTGGGTTTCACTTCCCACACTGGCATGCTGCTCTCAGAAGCTGCTCATTCTTGAGCGGGCAGCAGAGTGAGTTACTGGATGGAAGGTGTTTAAGTGGCTTGCCAAAGTCACAGTGGAGTTTCTGGCAGAGCTGACTCCCAAGTCTCTGGCTCCAGGCTGTCCATCACAAATGCAAGCGCAGGTTATCTGGGTGGCTCCGCTCAGGGATTAGCAGAAACTGTCAGCACCTGAAGTGAGGAAGGATGGAAAAAGGACTAGTGTTTGTTCAGCACCTACAGTGGGTCAGGTACAGGCTATATGCTAATTTAGCCTCACAGCTTCATGAAGATGATATTACATCTACAAAGGTTCTAGTATGGTGTATCGTGCAGAAGAAAGTTTCCACAAAATGTTTGGTTATTTGTCCTGTTGCCCCAAGTTACTAAGAATGCAACCCAAGAAGGTATAAGCAACTTAACCAAAAGCCACCTCTCTAAGTGGAGATTTGACCTCAGGTCCACCAGGCTCTGTGTTCTGCATGCTCTCCATTATGCTGTGCTGGAAAGGGAACAGGCTGGGCTCTGGTGCAAAACAAAGAACCCCTCTTTGCAAGGGGATTTGGGCAAGGTATTTCTCACATGGACCTGTGATGGCTTTAGGAATCTTCCCATCTTTAGGTAAGAAGAGTGTACTGGATTGGAGAGCATCCTGCCCCCAAATTCATGCTCTTCTCAGAGTCCTAGAATGTGATCTTTTCTAGAAATCAGATCATTGCAGATGATATTCATTACAACTTATGGCAGAAAGTGAAGAGGAACTAAAAAGCCTCTTGATGAAAGTGAAAGTGGAGAGTGAAAGTTGGCTTAAAGCTCAACATTCAGAAAACGAAGATCATGGCATCCGGTCCCACCACTTCATGGGAAATAGATGGAGAAACAGTGGAAACAGTGTCAGACTTTATTTTGGGGGGCTCCAAAATCACTGCAGATGGTGATTGCAGCCATGAAATTAAAAGACGCTTACTCCTTGGAAGGAAAGTTATGACCAACCTAGATAGCATATTCAAAAGTAGAGACATTACTTTGCCAACAAAGGTTCGTCTAGTCAAGGCTATGGTTTTTCCTGTGGTCATGTATGGATGTGAGAGTTGGACTATGAAGAAGGCTGAGCGCCGAAGAATTGATGCTTTTGAACTGTGGTGTTGGAGAAGACTCTTGAGAGTCCCTTGGACTGCAAGGAGATCCAACCAATCCATTCTGAAGGAGATCAGCCCTGGGATTTCTTTAAAAGGAATGATGCTAAAGCTGAAACTCCACCTCATGGCCACCTCATGCAAAGAGTTGACTCATTGGAAAAGACTCTGATGCTGGGAGGGATTTGGGGGCAGGAGGAGAAGGGGACGACAGAGGATGAGATGGCTGGATGGCATCACTGACTCGATGGACGTGAGTCTCAGTGAACTCCGGGAGTTGGTGATGGACAGGGAGGCCTGGCGTGCTGTGATTCATGGGGTCACAAGGAGTCAGACATGACTGAGTGACTGAACTGAACTGAACTGAGGTCATACTTAAGCAGGGTGGGCCTTTAATCCAATATGACTGATGTCCTTAGAAGTGAACAGACACAGGGAGGATTCCAGAGGGTGACAGAGGCAAAGATTGGAGTGATGTGTCTACAAGCCAAGGAACACCAAGACTTGCCACCCACCTAAGACATGGAATGGATTCTCCCCAAAAGGTTTCAGAGAGAACGTGGCCCCGCCTACATCTTGATTTTGGACTTTGGCCCCCAGAACCGTGAGGAAATGCATTTCTATCGTTTGAGTCACTGAGTTTTTGGTAACTTGTCATGCAATCCTGGGAAATTAATACAAAAGTCACTTAAGAAATTTAGAGTGCCTAGTCTCGAAGCACTGCCATCATCACCTTGAGTCAAATGAATAAAAAGGACAAAACTACTTTTAAACTGTGAGACTTGAGGGAGGAAGGGACATTTTGGTCGACGCTGAATTTCCATCACGTGCATAAATGTCTCTCGAGCATACGTACTCACACATACCCTCCCTCCCCTTCTTTCTGCACAGATAATTCAGAGTGCCCACAACCCACTCAGTGGGGCTGTCCTGGCCTTTCTGGATGCAGTTAGGGTGGCGATTTTATCAGCAGCCATTTCATGCACTGGTGTGACATACTAGGGTTCAGGTGGGGTGACTCTTCCTAGGTATTTTCAACGTCACCTGGATTTAGAAGAATCATCCTTTGTCTGTGTTGGCATTAAGTCCTTAACCACATTTATCTTCCATAAATAAATAACAGTTATGGAATAAATAAGTGTCACGATTCTTATTATAAATCTATTTCTCAATCTTAGCTGTTTATAAAATTGTCTTGTTGTTCACTTGCAAAGATGGGTCCAAAAAAAAAAAAAATGGGTCCAACTCTTTGGGACTCTATGGACTGTAGCCCGCCAAGCTCCTCTGTCCATGGGATTTCCCAGGCAAGAATATTGGAGTGAAAAAAAAAAAAAAAAGAATATTGGAGTGGGCTGCCATTTCCTCCTCCAGGGGATTTTTCTGACCCAGGGACCGAATCTGCGTCTTCTGTGGTTCCTGCATTGGCAAGTGGATTCTTTACCACTGAGCCATCAGGGAAGCCCTTATAGAATTATAGGGGAATTTTAAAAACATCAGCATCAGGATCCCACTCCAATGAAATCTGAATCTGAGTTTTTTGCAAATTCCCCCATGTGATTCTCATGTGTAGCTAAAGTGGAGAACCACTGTTCTGGATCTTTGCTATTGTAAATGTAGTCCATGCACCAAAGCACTGACACCACTTGGGAGCTAGTTAGAAATGCACACTCCTGCCCTACTCCAGATCTGACTCTGCATTCTGACAAGGACCCAGGGGATCTGTGTGCACACTATATTCGAAAGCCTTGAGCAAGACTGACCCTTCCTTATACCACCTTGGATGAGAAGGAGAATTCCTTTGGCATCCAACACCGAGCCATCAGCAAGCACAGGAGATCCAGCTTTCCTCAGAGATGATGTTCAAGCTATTTAATAACAATGCTGGCCATTGAGAGCTGGGATTGCAGGAATGCTGAACTCTGGCTGAATGTCAATTCCAGTATTACTATTAATATTCTGGTTCTTAGAATTTCCTGTCTTGGCTACTGTGATTGCATCTCAACCTCCAGGGCCTCTCTGGCAGGGGAGAGGTGGGGAAGGCTGCAGCAGTCACGACTGGGGTGGCTTCTTATCTCCCAACTGTTCTGTTGCTTTTGGAAACTGTCATCATGCAGGGGGAGAGTTCTCACTGGCTGGTGGCGGGGGTGGGGGATGTCTATTAACCACATCTCTCTTCCAGGTTCTGAACAAATTCTATAAATACAGACAGAATTGTTAAATAATGCCATTTTAGCACATTTGGGCAAAGCTAGAATGGAGGACAAGGGTTTATTGAATGGATGAACCCAGGAGGACAGTAGCTGAAAATGATATTTTTCTCTCCAACTGCTGTCTCTGCCAACTGTACTGCTGAATGCTGATTCACCCATCCTTACACAGATGACTGCTCAGACCCCACATCTTTCTGAGTCAGACTTGGGTGTTAATACTTTTTTTAAAAGGTATTTTTAAAAGTCCAGTCCAATAAAATATCAAAGCATTGATCTCTTATCCACCTGACGTTCCCTGGGCCTCCTGCCAAGGAAACTGGCCTGGGGGAGGTGGGAGAGGGTGGCTTCTCCTCCTTGTCCTTCCCTTCTTCTCCCTCCCTTCTCACTCTGCTGCCCTTCCTCCGCCAGGGCTGGGCTGGGCTGGGCAGGCAGGGTGGGGAGCAGAAAAGGCATATCATGGCTGCTCTGGGAACAGCCTGTCACTGAGGTCCTCTGTGTGGCAGTGCCTGAGGCTGCCTCTTTCCCGCGGAGCATCTTTGTGGGTTTTTGAAGGAACTTCCGTCACTGATCTGGGTGATACATTTTAAGCCCGGCTGCTACCCCCGCATTTCCCATGGACTTCCCTGCTGGTTGTCTTCTCATGTAGGATGCCCAGGACACTGAAACTCTGGCTCCCATGGTTGGGGTTCATCTCTGGCCCTGAGACGCCCAGGCCCCGCTTCTGGGAAGGGCAGGTCTTTCCCAGGTGGCCCACCTCTTGCTCTACTGCAGATGCACCTCACCTCAAGGATTACACAAGGTGGCTACCTCGAGGTATGAGAAGACTACCAGTCCTGGCATCTCCAGATTCCGAAGACACAGCCTAGTTCTCCAAGTGATTCTCTTGAACGTTTCCTTCACTGGCTTCAGAGGTCACAGAAGCAGAAGGGGGTGGGCCCCGGAGAGAGGAGGGATATATTCAGGCTCCCTGAACTCTAAACACATCCTCTAAACACATCCTCTCTGTCCACTGCAGGGGCCATGGACACCCAGGCCTGCGTGCCTTCAGCAGACCTCTGAGGTTCCTGCAGGACCAGCTCTTCCTCCCTCTGACTCTGCCTCAGGGCTGCAAGTGCTGAGATTTAACAACCCAGGGGAAATGCTCAATCATTGAAAAGCTCAGCGACAAGATCCCTGGCTCCCAGCTGTGGACGGAACAATCGTGAGGTTAGTTCTGCACAGTCTCTCAGAGCAGGGCAGGGACTAGGGCAAGGTAAGAGAGGCTCCGGGGTGCAAGGTTTAAGGCGGCATCTACCAGGGTTGTGCGAGAGTGGGTCCCTCCTTAATCCGGCACCCCAAGTGCCTCACCCTAGTCCTGGCCCCATCTCAGAGGGTTCCCAGCGGGCCTGGGCCCTGGGTGCTCACAGCAGACGCTACTCAGTAACATCTGGGTCAGGCTCCTCTCTTCAGACCTGAGGTAGGAGATGCACAGGCCCCCGGCTGAGCAACTGCAGCTGGTCTCCTGCTGATGCTTCGAGATGGGAGGCCAGCGGGTGCACTGAGCCCAGACGGGGTGCATTCTTGTGGGGTTTCCTGGCTCAACACACACCCAGAGAAGGCCCTCAGTCGAGGGGAAGGACAAAAGGAGGGAGAAGAGGTCAGCTGGAATCCATCTTGGCTGAGATATGCGTGCCCATACAAGGACCAGATATGAAGATGACTGGTCAGAAAACAAAAGCAGAAAACTACCTGATTTAAGCAACCTAAGCCAGCCCCGTTGCACATAACTCTCTGAGTTCAGCTGCGTGTTCTTTTACACATATTCTGCTTCTTTTTATAAACACCTTTATCTTTTCACAATCTTGGTCTCTGCTGAATTCTTCCTTCAAAGAAGACAAGAACAAAGGTCCTACCTTCTAATTTTTCACCACCGGAATCAGAACCACCTCCCAATAAACTACTTGTACCCTGGTCTCAGGCTTGCTTCTTGGGAATCCAAGACCCTTTCCTGTCTCTCCGTATCAACTGTCAGCCTCATCTCCGTCTGCCACTGAGGTGGTGTGGACGAAGTTCCCAGGACTGGGTGTTTTAGCCACTCCTGCCTGTAGGCTTCGGTCTCCCTGACCACAAACCTCCTCCTCCCTGGCAGTAGCCCCTCTTTTCCTCTGGTTCTGAGCCTGTCAGGCTGCCGGCAGCACCAGCAAACCCAAGAGATGGGACAGTCCTGGCGACACTGGAGACCTGCTTCCAGCTGGGAACAGCATGACGTCGTAAGTGGTCTTCTTCAGGCTTTTTAGGGCTTTCCTCGTAGCTCTGCTGGTGAAGACTCTGCCTGCAACACAGGAGACCTGGGTTCAACCCGGGGTTGGGAAGATCCCCTGGAGAAGAGAAAGGCTACCCACTCCAGTATTCTGGCCTGGAGAATTCCACGGACTGTATAGTCCAGGGGGTCGCAAAGAGTCGGACACAACCAAGCGACTTTCGCTTCAGGTTTTTAAATAATTAATGAATGGATTTTGGTTGCTCTGGGTCTTCACTGTTGCACGGGCTTTTCTCTACTTGGGGCAATCGGGGGCTACTCTCCAGCTGCAGTGTGCGGCTTTTGCATTGCAGTGGCCTCTCCTGTTTCACGGCCCGGGCACTAGGGGGCGCGGATTTCAGTGGCTGTGGCACACGGACTCAGTAGTCGTGCCTCCCAGACTCTAGAGTGCAGGATCAGTAACTGCAGCACAAAGGCTTAGCTGCTCTGTGGCAAGTGGGATCTTCCTGGACCAGGGATCCATCCTGTGTCTCCTGGCAGGCGGATTCTTTACCACTGAGCCACCAGGGAAGCCCTTCCTTCAGCTTGAAGAAAGAAAAGCCCACAAACCCCCCTCCCCCGAAATTAATCTTAACAATTGGAAACACTCCAAATGACCAATAGTAGAAGGTTAAATTACAGTATATCTGTACAGTGGAATATACACAGGCATTCAAAATGATGTGAAAGGCACTCAGTCGTGTACGACTCTTTGTGACTCCAAGGACTGTAGCCCACCAGGCTCTCTGTCCACGGGATTCTCCAGGCAAGAATACTGGAGTGGGTTGCCATTTCCTTCTCCAGGGGATCTCGACCCAGGGATCTAACCCGGATCTCCTGCATTACTGGCAGATTCTTTATGTCCGAGCCACCAAGGAAGCCCTTCAAAATGATATTGTACCTCTATTCTTACTGATGCTGATGAATTTTCATAACATATTAAATGATACAAAGATTTTTTTTTTAAAAAAGGAAGAAGCCCACAATGGAGAGGAGGGTAGAGACCGGGAGGAGAGTTTTCACTCAGATTTCAGGGCTCTCTGCCTTTCCTCCTTCCTGGCATTTCTGCCCCCACTTTCCAGTTGCTCTGGCAGCCTCAAGTTCTGACCTGCCCAGAATACGACATGGCAGCATGACAGAAGTAGGCACATCCCCCCATGTCCTCACATTGACTCACAAAACAGGGCCATGGTCTGGAGGCTAGGGGAGCAGAGGAGAAAGTGTGGGAACAACTTACACTTGAGGAAGGAGGTGGGCTTGGGGCCTAGAAGGTGACACCTTGTTAGGGAAATTAAATAGTCTTGTTTAGGCTTCACAGACGAAGCAGAGCAGGCCTCTGACCTTGCTTCTAACCTGCCTGGACACTGCCCTGACTGTGAGTGACTGCTTGCTGTGACTGGAAGCCTTGCAAACACCATAGATAGAGGATGTATCTTGAGACTGTTGAGCCCCTGGAGGTGCCCTGGCCAACCAAGTCCCTGGGCTTAACAACATTCCAAGTTTTATAAGACAAAGCAAACAGCATTAACAGGAAACCAGAGCTGCTATTTGCTTACAGATTAATGATATCAGTTTGCGTCCTGGGATTAAAAGCGGGAACCCTGAGGTGCAGTCTTTGAAGTCTCACCCACAGAGCAGATGCGATGCCTGGGTCCTTTTTCCCAACTGGGACTCCAGACATGCTGTGTCACCGGGACTTCCCAGTGCTGTTTGAGTCTGGATGCTGGTCAAAACCCAGCATCCAGTGGTGGTGTATCCTCTCAGATCAGTTCAGTTCAGTCGCTCAATCGTGTCTGACTCTGTGACCCCACGGACTGCAGCACACCAGGCCTCCCTGTCCATCACCAACTCCCAGAGCTTGCTCAAACTCATGCCCATCAAGTCAGTGATGCCATCCAACCACCTCATCCTCTGTCATCCCCTTCTCCTCCTGCTTTCAATCTTTTCCAGCATCAGGGTCTTTTCCAATGAATTGGCTCTTCATATCCGGTGGCCAAAGTACTGGAGTTTCAGCTTCAGCATCAGTCCTTCCAGTGTCTATTCAGGACTGGTTTCCTTTAGGATTGACTAGTTTGATCTCCTTGCATATGTATCCTCTGTTGTTTCTATTTATCTTTTCTTTTAATGTTAATATATTGAAAGTAAGCTAGATAATCTTCTAACAAACATTTGTATTATTTATTTGTATAGAACGAGTGGCTTATTTTGTTAACAAATCCTTTGAACCTGAGATGAAGTGAAAACCTTCAGCAAAACACACGTGCAATTATGATTTTGTAGAACAGGAGGAATCCAGGGAAGGGACCATTTTAGAGTTCAGGTGTGATGTTAGTGCTATGCCAAGAAAACCAATTTCACCTTAGTGTCTGCTTTCTTGGGTCACTACCGGCCTCAACTGTTGCAAGTTGGGTCCCCCAGAAGAATCTCTGAGTGGGAGATGAGGGTGATTATGCTGATTAAGGGGTGCCCTTGAGGTCAACATCTGTGGGAGGGAGAGGAGGGAGGCAAGAATTGAGGAGATGGAGAGGTGAAGCTGTGAAGCCTCAGCTCACTCCCCGCCAACTCCCCCAGGAGCTCTGTCACTGGAATGACCCTTCTGGGACTCAACTTGGGTTGAGAAAGTCAGGCCTTTATAACCTGGTATAGACCAGTCACTGGATGCGGGCTGGACTTATAAACCATTCCTGAGCCTGCCGACAGCAGGGGACCACCTGCCCACAGCACTCCCAGAAGCTGGGGGAATAAGTCCTTCAGTCTGAAGGGAGACTGGGACGCATTCCAGCTGAGTCCTTTGGACCTGGGTCCACAGCAGAGGGGACAGCTCAGGGACCACCTTCGCCTCTCACAACAGGCCTAACAATAATTACACCTTGGGCCACACTTAATTGATGGGTGGACAAGCTGCTTCCTCC